>NC_080832.1:161186190-162592588 GCF_030435755.1 Ochotona princeps
ATGTTTCTCATTTGGTTGTTGCATGACCTAGAAAATACTGAGCATTCCCTCTTCAGCAGCTAGAATGCATGAATGCTGCTTTCCCATCCTATATCTTTATTCTAGCTTTAGTCTGTAGATAAGACTGAGACGTTCTAATAGCTTGCAATGCAGAGATAAGCCCTGTTTCCTTGGAGACCCCGTCACTGACCCAAAGCCTGCACCCCCTACCTTTGTGTCTGTACTAGAATTTGCTAGTTCCTGCAACACAGATACATGTGAGCATTGTATTTTTTCCCAACTCCCTCTTGCTTGGGACAGCTCATGATGGCAACCCAGTCTGTGTCCTCCCTCAGTGCAGTGAACAGTAAACACAGCTTAAACTCCAGGAAGTTTCTGAGTGGCTGAGGGTACTGGTGCCAACCACAGGATCTCAGAGACTTAAGGATTTACTGACATTTGCCTTTCAGATCATGGCACATCTTCTAACTAACATCTTTTTTTTTTATTCTTACTATCTGAAAGGTACTGGCATTTGAATATTTTCTAGTGAAATATGTGGTTGCACTTGACTATGTTTTTTTTTTTTTAAGAAAACATTTATTTTTTCTTACAAAGTCAGATAAACAGAGAGGAGGAGAGATAGAGAGGAAGATCTTCTGTCTGATGATTCACTCCCCAAGTGGCCACAATGGCTGGTGCTGTGCCGATCCGGAGCCAGGAGCCAGGAACTTCCTCCAGGTCTCCCATGTGGGTGCAGGGTCCCAAAGCTTTGGACTGTCCTCGACTGGATGGGAAGTGGAGCTGCCAGAATCAGAACCGGCACCCATATGGGATCTCGGCACATTCAAGGCGAGGACTTTAGCTGCAAGGCCACGGCGCTTTGTATGGATAAAACCACTGACAGAAAATCCCAATAGCACAAATATCACTGAATTAAACATTCTCACAGGTATTTCCTGTAGGTTTTAATGAAACACAGAAGTTGATCTGGCCAAGTTCGCCTCCAAATAACTCCATAATTACTATCCAGCAGTTCACACATGGATGAATATCCCCACAAATGCTATCCACAGCTGGAATTGGTAAGGAATGACTGCTGAGGGACTTCCATCAAGAAGGCCGCTCTACTTGCAGGTAAGCGAGGGGGCTGAGACCGAGCAGTTTGGAGGTAGGAACTGGAGGACCTTTAAGGGTCAGACTGGTGCACACACCCACACGGGAAAGCAGAGCAGGGCTAGTTAGAATTGACCACCATTGACCACCACTCACTGGCACACACCAAAGCTAGAGCCGAGGGCCTACATAACAGGTCTAGATCACAGTGCCCACCAGAGAGATTCAAAACAGGGACAGGTGATGTGGTAATGTTAGGCTGGGCCATGACACTAACCAGCATTCAAGAGAATCAGGTCTGGGGGAAGATTGTGGAGGGCGGTATGTGGGCCCTGTGGAACTGCAATTTCCACTGGTTTGCTTAAGAGCTCGGGGGTAGTGACAGGCTGAGCTAGGTAGGTACGACCATGGTACCACCTGACACTCATGGCCAGGTCAGAGGGGGTAGACAAATGAGATCTGGGTCTGGGAGTGGGCCGGGTGTGGGAACTTGGGAAATTCCCCTGGTGGGCTGCAGCTCTTGCTGCTGAACATGTGATTGAGCCCTGGGTATTGGTCAGGCCAGGCCAGGTAGTCCCATCCAGTGACAAGTGTGTGGGCTGGTTCTGGGGAGGAGCAGGTTGGGCAAGGTCAGACTAAACCTTAGCACACTGGCACAGGCAGGAGCCAGGTTGGAGTCTGGGTCATGCCAGGCTAGGCTGTCACACCTACCAATTTGCATAAGCCAGGGATGGGAGCAGACTGGGCAGGGCTATGGTTGCAATAGCCACCAGCGAGAGATGGGACTGGGGGTGGGCCGGGACAGGCTAGGTTGCAGCATCTGATGGCAAAGGGTAACACAAGGGATGGGTTATGTTAAGCTGGGTCAAGGCAACCACTTGGATGTGCAAGATCTGTGACTGGGAACAGGCCTGGTTAGGGAGATAAGAGGTCACCTTGGCTGGGTTGTGGTTTCCATTGGTGAGTGTGAGAGCTGGAACAGGAGCAGCTCTCTTGGCTGGACATGGCTGCAGTATCCCTTGGCACAGGTGTGTCTTGGAGCTTTCTCCTGCTGGCAGGCCCTTGAGACCACCAACAGGGTGAGGAGACGGTGTTCTGCCTCAAGAACCACCAGGACAGTCTGATGGAGCATGTCCGTTGGTTGTAAATTGAGGACAATTTATGTAAACTGGGAGACGGGAAAGCAGAAGGGTGGTCCCCAACAATCCTCTCATCCAACAACGATGCTGCAACTGCCTAGAAGGTGTGTTTATCTCTCTGGATGCTCCAACCAAGTCACAGGTCACGTTCCTCGCACACAGGCAGGCCTGAGTCACAGCACACAAGCTTTTACATTAGCCAGAAGCCATGTCTTGGATCATTTTCACTACCTGTGGCTGGCAAATAGGCTATGGGAACATTTGACTTCTTAGAGTTGCTTACCAAGGAAGTCCCAGCACAGCTTGTCCAAGGACAGAGAAGAGACGCTAGAGTGCAGCCCACCTCTTTGGCCTGCACGGCCAGTGAAAAGTCCAGGTTGAGGTCTCGGTTAGCTGAGACCATTGTCAGGGGGTTCCCCTGGGGACACGGTGTGCTATTTGCCTATGACCTCTCACATAGGCTAAGCAGGCAGAGATTCAGGGGCGATCTCCCACAGGTGTGGACTGGATTTGGGGTACGTCATACTGGGCTAGTTTCCAACACCCACTGGTGCTCATAAAAACCAGGATGGCTATAGAAAGGGCTAGGATAGATCTCAGCTCCCGCAGAACCAACCATGTGAGAGCTGTGTCTGGATGTGGACCAGGTGTGGCTGGGCTATAACACCCAACAATAAGTGCAGGAATGGGTGTTGGCTGGTTGCGCAGGGCCACTGTTCCTGCCAGTGTAGGAAGTGGACTTAAGTCAGCCTGAATCAAGGACCCACATGAAATCTGTGACTGGGAGGAGACCTGAGGGAGGAGCTTGGGGAACTCTTCTGTCACAATGTAGTCCCTGCAGGGGAGTGCAAAAACCAAGGCAGGGAGTAGCCCAAACCAGACCAGGTTACAGTACCCGCTGGCATACATGTGGGTCTGGTCTGGGGTTGGGCAGGGTGGGCCAGTTCATAACACCCACTGGCATATCTGAGTACCAGGATGGGTGCAGGACAGACCAGGTCAGGCTACAACACCAGCCAGTTCTTGTTAGGGCCAGGATTGGGGGCTGACTGGGATGGGCTAGGCTGTATTACCTAACAGCATGGGCTGGAATCGGGCACAGATTGGGCTAGGCCAGATTACAGCAACTGCTGGTAAATGCCAAGGTGAGATGGACCATGCCAGACTGGACCACAAACCCACCAGTACATGTGAGACCCAGGGGGAGGGGTACAAGCCTGGTGGGAGGGTAGCACAGGCTCCCCTGCACGGCCATTGCTCTCATTGATGAGTGTGAGAACTGGGACCTATGGCAGACTAGACCTGGCAGGGCTACAACATCTGTTGACCTGCATGTGAGTTGGGTTAGGGGGAGAGCCAGGCTGGGCTAACCAACTGTATCCACTGATATATGCATGAGCCAGAGTAAGTGCAGGCTGGTTGGGCTTTGTAGCACCATCAGCTAGCAGTTGCTGGAAATTGGGGCCAATCCTGTCAAGCTTGACTGCAGAACCACCTGGAGAGTGCAAAATCTGGGAATGGAGAGAGCCTATTAGGGAAACTGTGGGCACCTCTCTGATGGGCTGCAATTCCAACTGGTGAACATGAGCAGCAGGGCTGGGGAACGGACAGTCTGGCTAGACAGGCAGTGGCATCTGCTGCCATGAGTATGGCTTGGATCGTTGGGTTGTTTCAGCTGAACTGTGCTCAAAAAGGACATTGATGTGTACAAGAGCTGAATGGGATGTGGGACAGACCACTCTGCTACACATCCTGGCAAGTACAAGCACCATGGCTGGGGGCAGGTCTGGTGGGGGTTACTGGGGGTTGCTCCAGCTAGGCTGCAGTTCCTTCTGGTGGTACGTGAGGGCCAAGTCTGTGGTGGGCTGGGTTGGTCTGGGCCATAACATCCATTGGTTTGCATAAGAGATGGGGCCGGAGACAGAACCAACTTCGCAATTACAACTATCAGTGTGTGTGTAGGCTGGTGACAGACTGAGCCAGACCACGTGAGCCAGGGATCATCTCAGACAAGGTTTCTTTGGGAATTCCCCCAACTGAATCGCTGGACTCAGAACTCCAAAAAATGGGGAAAATTGCAGGATTGGCGGACTGACCATCAAGTGCATGAATTTACAGTGTAAGAGCTGGGCCTCCTCATTATCTAAGATGGAGCAGTGGGCGGCATGTCCAGATGCACATGGAGGATAGGCAGTCCACTGGGACCTGCAGAGGACATCTGGCGCCAAAGCAGAGGAAGGAGAGTAGAACAAATTGGACAACACCACCAGCCAAGGATGGACAGGAAATCTCTGGGCGAATGGAGACTCTAAGGCGTACTATGTCAGCCAATGGCCCTTGGAAGGAGTTCCTCACTCTTGGATCAGTGAGATCAACAGCATTTCAAAACTGTTGAAACCACTTTAGCAGAACCCTGAAAGCATGCTCCACACTGGGGACCCTGGGATGATATCGAGTGGCTATTCCCTATCCTCGGGTATTTGAGACCATTGGGAGACTGGGTGCAGCTTCTCCCCTTATCTTTCCCTTTCCCCAGATACAGAAGGGAAAAGAAGAAAATTTGGAAACAGTGGTCTCACCCACTTTCTCCTACCTCGATCTTTCCCACCCTGATAAGCTATGTAAACATCAGTAAAAAATGTCAAGATAATTCCTTGTTTTAAATCATGTTTCAAAGATTATATAATTTGGGGCCCAAATACAGTAGCCTAATGGCTAAAGTCCTTGCTTTGCAAACTCTGTAATCCCAAATGGGCACCAGTTCTAATCCCATATAGGCGCCCAGTTCTAATCTCAGCTGCTCCACTTGGAATCCAACTCCCTGCCTATAGCTTGGGAAAGCAGTCGACGATGGCCCAAAGCCTTGGGACTCTGTGCCCGTGTGAGAGACCCGAAGGAAGCTCCTGGCTCTTGGCTTCAGATCAGTTCAGCTCCAGCTATTGTGGCCACTTGGGGAGTGAACCAATGGATAGAAGATCTTTCTGTTCGTCTCACCTTTTCTCTATATATACTCCTTTCCAATAAAAATAAATAAATCTTTTTTAAAAGGTTATAATTTTAAGCCCTCGTTAGGTTTTGAGAGGATCTCTTTTAAGGTTTGTTTTGTTTTTATTTGAAAGGTAGGTTTACAGAGAGAAGGAGAGACAGAGATCTTCCACCTGCTGGTAAACTCCCCCAAACGACCACAATGGTGGGTCCGAAGCTTGGAGCCGGGACCTGCTTTTGGGTCTTGTATGTGGGTGCACGGGCCCAAGGACTTGTCATGTCCTGCTGCTTTCCCAGACACATCGGCAGGGACTTGGGGTTATCGCATCTCTACACAGGCCTGAACATAGACTCTCTGAACTGATTGATTTCTCCATAACAAATTCCCTTTTTTCCCTCACACAAGACTAATTTAAAATATTTCTTACCTTTATATTTTTCATTCAAAAACATTTCTTCATATAAACAAAGTGAACAAATTGCACGTATTTCAGGCTACAGCTTTGGAAGCATAGCAATGCTCCGCCAACCTTCCCTCCTACCTACACTCCCCATCCTCCTCCCCCTCTTCCTCATTTGCTTTTCCATTCCTAACGTTTACAAGGGCCTATTTTTATTTCAGAACAGCCTGCTGTACCTCAGGAGAATCGAGCAAGGCTGTATATCATCATCAAACCCCACAATGTCCATCTCACTCATACAGATCACACTTTTTCATACTCTATATTAGTTATCCCTTTACATTTTTACTGGAGTTTACTAGTTGCCACAAAGGAGATACTTGTGCACTTACCTTAGCTTTATACACACTGTATTTTGCTCACCTGCTTCTCACACTTTTACGTATTTCGGATTCTTTTTCATAGCAAAATACTTTGTGTTGTGGTGGCGCTTTCAGCGACACAAAACACAGCCCCCAGTCTCGGTGCAGTAGCCTAGCAACTAAAGTTCTCGCCTCGCATGAGCCAGGACACCATATGAGCTCCGGTTCTAATCCTGGCAGCCCTATTTCCCATCCAGCTCCCTGCCTGTGGCCTGGGAAAGAGTTGAGGACGGCCCAAAACCTTGAAAACCAGCGCCCGTGTGGGAGACCCGGAAGAAGCTCTGGGCTGCTGGCTTTGGATCGGCACAGCTCTGGCCAATGTGGCCACTTGGGGAGTGAATCACCAGAGGGAAGCTCTTTCTCTCTGTCTCTCCTCCTTTCTGTCATCCTTGCGCAGGGGCCAGGCTAGTCTTCTCTGTATCGTTCCAATTTTAGTATATGTGCTGCCGAAGCGAGCACATCTCCTGCTTTCTGCATATCTGACTTCCAATACAAATAAATAAATCCCAACACACACACACACCCCTGGATTCCCACTGTGTTTTGGTAAGCGTCTTGCAGATATTTCTCCATCTTCCTACCCACTACTTCGTACAATTATCTGTTGGATTCCCCACACACTGAAAGACAGGCGAGCCTCTGCCATGATCATGTTACAACAAGCGCTTCAAAAACGGGATTTGCTATTGATCATTTCAGCTGCTAGTGATAGTTAACCCTGAATCTACGTCACAAGACGACAATTTGGGGGTACCTAGGTTCACAGCACTTGCTGATAATGTTGATCAAATCCCACTTTGTGGGGTTGCCTCAGATGAGAGCTGTCTGCAGCCAGCGCTGGAGGGGGACGCGAAAGGGCCACGGGGCAAGGGGGCTGGGGTCGTCGCAGTAGCCACACGGTGTCCTGGGTAAAATCGTAGCCGAACCTTTGCGGGAAAACCCCAGTTGGTTCACCACTCGGCCTCCCGGGTCAAAGGTGGACCTGTGGCCACACCCTGCTGGCCCACTCGCAGGGTGGTGTGGGAGGAACAGGAATTTACCTGAGATTCTTTTAAAAATCAATTTTAGAAGAACATTGGGTTGAGGAGAGTTTTCTGAGTATTGAATGTTTATAACACAACTTTCACATTGCAAGGTTTGGGAAATCGTTTTGCTTGAGGGTTTGAACTTTCTCGATATTTGTTCCTAGGAGAGGCCTTCAACCCATGGAAAAGAAATACAGATAATGAAACAACTATGTGTGAATTTCAACTCTTTCGGACCAAATTAAATTTATATTTTCCACAAATGTTTTGAAGTATCTTTGAATGGTTTTTTTTTTTTTTTTTTGGTAAAGAAAATTAAACAGGTGGTATTAAATCCAGGTGGTTGTGAGGTGTGGTAAAAAAAAATTTTAAAAGTACATTGGAAATGTTTTAAATCTGTATTCTTTTCTGTAAGATTTGCTTTCATTTGAAAGGCAGGTTTTCAGAGAGAGAGAGAGAGAGAGGAGTGACATATTCTTACCACCAATCATCCCACGACCCTGGACATCATTGGTCTCACCACTAATGTAACGGGGTACAAGGAACAGTAAGTTATTTTACTTTGAATTGTACCTGTTCCTCCGAGGTTATTCCGGCTGGCATCTAAAATGATACTGAACACTTGGGGGGCGAGTGCTTTGAGTTGATTCTATGCCACTGACCCCTCGTTTCCCATCTATTTCCCCAAGATGTGTCAACTGCCTGGATTCTCTGCTGTAACTCAAAGTTTGCTTTGCTCAGGGTGGAGCCCTCTTCAGCCTAGGTGGACGGTATGGCTCAGGTCAGGATCTGAGACCGCAAGTCCTGTGTTGTGCCGCCTTATATACCCTTGGGCTTTGCTCACAGGGGTTCGCTGTTCGCCGGCTCCCTCTTCCAAGCTTACTGACAGCACAACTCGGTTTAACAGCTGAATTCCATCCCCGGCTACTGCAGGAAAACGTGCAACCACTCGCGAGTGACTGTTTCGTCTTGGATGAGGCCCCGCGTCTGTGAGCCAGGGAGTGATCCGACCCGCTGGTCTCCGGAGCTGGCGAGCGCCCACAGTTCTCTCCCCGGTGACAGCGAAACTACGTGATGGTTGTTGAGGGTGCTTTGCAAAATAAGCGGTCTCCAGGGGAGCGGGGGACTGGCGTTGTTTGGCTGAAAGTCTCTTGCTCCTAGAACTACAACTCATTCATTTTAGCAGCTCAGGAGTCACTCACAACACATTTTCTTTTTAACTACTCTTGGTCATTGTGGGGACTGGGGGGGGTGGTTTCAACTTGTCACCAGCGCCCCGAGTTCAGTGGCTGGAACGTGCGCTTTGGAACGGATGCGCCTGCACAGGGTCCCTGGTGCGCACCGAAGTGGGTCGCAATGCCTGCGGGGCCTCCGCCCACCCGGACTTGCGAATCTGGTCCCTTTGAAGGACCCGACGTGGCTGGTCAGTTTTCCACAGCAGCGTGATGCTCATCCGATTATCGCCAAAGCTTCAGAAACCTTGAACCGATGCCCGTCCTGTTGGACAGCTTGGCCTTGGAAAGAACTGACGTCTGATCAAGTCATTTACCCCAAAGTCACGCACGGTTTCTGTGTAGTCGTGGCCGAGTGGTTAAGGCGATGGACTAGAAATCCATTGGGGTTTCCCCGCGCAGGTTCGAATCCTGCCGACTACGAAAGTCTGGTTTATTGGTTCCAGACTTGACATGAACTGATTGACGAAAGCTTGCACCTCGGCAGGAGTTTCCTAGAGTAAGGAAACAGCAAACATGTTGAATGTGACCTGGGGGTGGGTCCTGCTTTCAACACTTGCGTTAGTTTTTTTCATTTTTATCTACTTATTTTCATTTTCATTTGAGAAGCAGGGAGACACAGCTCTTCCTTGCCCTGTTTTTAGACTTCAGACCCACAACAGCTGACAGTTAAGGCTAGGCTAGGCTAAAACCCAGGAGTGGAGAATTTCATCGGGTCTCCCAGGTCAGTGTCAGGGACCTATCCATGAACGTAGGTCATCAGGGTTGCCTCCCTCCGTGCACAATAGTAGGAAACTGACAGCTGGGATTGGGATTCGACTCCAGGTTCTTGGATACAGGATGTGGATGCCCCGAGGTGGGAGATCACTTGCTGTGCCAAATGCCCACCCACACCACACTCATAATCTATTCTTCAGGTGAACTGTGGGATGTAACACAATGGCATATGCTGCGGCTGGTGGTATGAAGACGCATTTCCATGAGTATGATTTACATAGTACATGATTATATAGAATCCGATATAATTGCAGGCTTGCATACAGTTTCCAGAAAATGTGCAGACCTACTCACCCAGACCCCCCTCAATGATGACATCTTGCAATATTATGATATCACAAGCCGAATGCTGACTTTGCCACAATCCACTCATCTCTTTTGAATTTTCCCAATTTTACTTCTTTTCAAGTGTGTGTGAGTATGAGTGTGCATGCAGAAATAGCAGGCAGTGATTGTGATCTCACACCCAGGGTTATGGGTCTAGTAGCACAGGCAAGACCCAGAATCATCGCACTACAGCAGGAATCTCTGTAGTGACAACCATGCCCAGCTCCATTCCCTCCCTAATGACTCACTCCCCCTCTAAAAACCAGAGGACTGCACATCAGTTCTCCTTTTCTAGACTTGCATCATTTCCAGCATGCTATATCAATGAAATCCTACAAAATGCAACCTTCTGAGACTGGCTTCACTTTTTTTTCCCTCGTTTCTTGGTGACTCATCCAAGTTGTTTTATAAATCAAGGGTCAATTTGTTTTTGTTGCTCAGAAGTGTTCCATGGTATGAAGATCTCATAATGACTTAGCCAATTACTCGGTTGGTTAATAACCCATTCATCTGGTTGTTCCAGTGTTGGGACACTACAAGTAGAGATGCTGTGTAAACACACACAAAAAGGATTTTTGTGGACACTAATTACACCTCCTGGTGTGTGACTCAGTCTTTTGGTCTTTTGAAGTCAGCTGCATAACAGCACAGCTATTTCATTTTGATAGCAAAGATGCTGCACAGGTAGTCGTGGCCGAGTGGTTAAGGCGATGGACTAGAAATCCATTGGGGTTTCCCCGCGCAGGTTCGAATCCTGCCGACTACGGAGTCTTTTACAAACCCAGCACTTTAGGAATTGAGCATGCATATATTGGAACTTCTTCATGCTCGCCAGAAAAACAGCTAAACAAAATCTTTGAAAGGGTTCCTGCGAATGCCATAGGGTGGTTGTTCTCCTTTTCTTCACTGTGACGCTCTAGAGTTGTACTTGGCCCAAATCTAGTTGGTTGCCTTCTCCTTATTGAGTGCAAAGTGTTCTTTATATTCTCTTGATAAAAGATTTTTGTAACATTTTCTTCCATTCTTAATGTTATCACTTCCCTTTCTTGATAGTGTCCATTAAAGCACACACAGAGAAAAACCACAGAAATCTTACATTACAGTGAAGTCGAATTCATGTACTTCTTTTTGGCTTGTGCTTTTGGTGCCATGTCTAACAATCCATTACCAAATCTGAGACCACATCGCTGAGGTCTCACCACTCTTGACAAATACTCGTTTCTTTCAGAAGCATTTGGTACTTTTCACAGTATGAGTTTTGCATTTATTTTGTTAAATTTATTTGATTGGGCCTGGTGGCGTGGCCTAGCAGCTAAAGTCCTCGCCTTGAACGCACCGGGATCCCATATGGGCGCCAGTTCTAATCCCGGCAGCTCCACTTCCCATCCAGCTCCCTGTGTGTGGCCAGGGAAAGCAATAGAGGACGACCCAAAGCTTTGGGACCCTGCACCCGTGTGGGAGACCCGGAAGAAGCTCCTGGTTCCTGGCTTCGGATTGGCATAGCACCGGCTGTTGCTGCTTACTTGGGGAGTGAATCATCGGATGGAAGATCTTCCCCTCTCTCTCTCCTCTTCTCTGTATATCTGACTTTGTAATAAAATAAATAAATCTTAAAAAAAAATTTATTTGATTGTTTTATCTTTTTCTGATGCTATTGAAAGTAATGTTCAATCTATTTTTCCTTCCTTATGAAATAATATACAACTAGTTACAGTCTCCCAGATACAGGAAATAACATACCAGGAGATACCAACGCTGACATTGCTCACCAGCTTATGGACACAAAGCAGGCACAAATGTGAGCTAGGGACTCCAAGCCTGTAAGACAGATAGACGCACACAGCAGCAAGCTGTTACATCATGGAGTGGGTTTGGCTAGAGTCTCTCACATGATACAGCCCCATCTCTGAGTAGCCTTAGTAACCTTGGTTACAATAGCACCATGGCAAACCAGCTGGGAGCACAGGTCCTGGCCTTGTGGGGTCAGAGCCCAATGGCAGCCATTGTGAGCATGCAGACGTGCAGAGAAACTGCTTATAACTGACAGAGATAAACTGGAAAGTACAAGCAGAATTGCAAGCTGTAATTTTTAGGTCGATAGAATTTGAATATGCCAACTGGAAGAAAGGGCTGGGTTCATGTCTTTCTAGGAACAGGAGACATCTTGTGGAAGTAGATCCTTAAAATGGTGCCTGTTTATTTTCAGAAGATAGTGAATATCAAAGGAAAAAAAATCAACCAACAAACAAAAACTTTGTGAATAAATGGGATAATACTGTTGGTCAAATGGAGCTAGCATGTTACTAAAAGTTATTTTGAAGTCTGTGATTATTGCAACCTTGCCCGTGAATGCTTTGTTCCCTGGAATAGTACCAGTTGTGGCTTTTTCATTGGACAGACAGATGCTGGGTTGCTGTGAGACAAGCCTGTCATAGGAGGAGGAAGCTGTAGCCCACATCTTCCCACAGTCACATGTGTGTTCCCCAAAAATAACAATAAATGAAGCATTTTCTTCCTCCCATTCAAAGAAGCAGAGTCTTTTAACTTGGTTCGACATCCCATGATAGGTAAAATAACATTAGTTCAACCTGTCACAGACAGTTGTCCCTGACACAAAACCAACAACTGTGGAAACGGCGTCAGGAAGTTCACGGATACCAGGGAAGCCCATGGTCACCAGACCTTCAGTGCTGAATCTTGCTTGTGTCACCTTGCCTAGCTTCACTTACACACCTGCCGTAACAGCTGTAATTGAAGCACGTGATGGCTGCAGAAACAATCTTTTAAATGTGGCCAAGGCCAGTTAACTTGTGATTTAGATGATCCGATGTGCAGCTCGGCCTGAGGCTGTGGTCCTAGTCCAACCAGTTCTTTGAGTTCCTCCCTCGTTTCTCGGATGGCTCTTGGGGTGTGGATTCCTCCTAGTACACCTTTGGGGTGCTACAAGAAGACTGGATGTAGGATCAACAGAATGGAATGAAATCAGAGAGCAAACGGAACCTCCAGTTTAGCTGGTTTTCCACCGTTACTCTGAAAGCTCCACAAAGAACTGATCTGTGAGATTCTCTCCTTGCTGCGGGGAAAGGCAGATTCCAGGCAGTCCATTCTCTTAAGCCCCAGGGTCTGCATCTGCCCGGAGTGTTGTCATTGCTGCTGAGACATGACACTTGCCATTTTGGTGTCACAGAGACAGGTAATGTCTTCTTTGCAGAAGTCTACTGCTTTTGAGAAACAGAGATGATGAAGGAAATATTAAAAATTCTTAAAATAAGTAAGAGCGGTTGGCTTTGCAGCCACTGTGGTAGAACCGCAGCCTATCTCAGGCTTGCATTTGCTGCATTTTTCTTCTAGCTCCCTGCTTGTGTGCGTGGGAAAGCAGTAGAGGATGGCTCCAGTGCTTGGGCCCCTGCACCCACGTCGGGGTGGGGGTTCCAGAGGAAGCTCGCCTCTCCTAGCCCCTGGGTTCTGTGGGTATTTAAGGAGCAAATCATTAGCCAGATTACCTGCTTACGTAGTCGTGGCCGAGTGGTTAAGGCGACAGGCTGGAAATCCATTGGGGTTTCCCCTCACTGGTTCAAATCCTGCTGACGAAGGTGCTTTCCTTTGTGCAAATGGCTTAGGCTTAGGGGTTCCAGACTTGAATCCATTCCCCTTTTTAGGGAAAGCAATGGGGGACTTTCCTGCTGCTTTGCTTTGTTTTTAAATTATTAATCCTTTAAGAGGAACAAACCACTGAGGAAAAAGCCAGGTTTGGGGAGAGCTGTTTTGCACCTGTACAGAACTGTTTTTTGGGGTGTTGCATGTGCTTGAGCACATGCCAAGGAGTGCCCAGGGCCTTTACAACCTTAGCGCCATTTTCTGTTTAGACTTGAGTTTTTAAAGAAAAGCCTCCATTTGAGACTTCTTCCCATCTTGTGAAGGTAACTGAAATGCAGCATGGCTGCTGCACCGAGTTAAAATTGCACAGGCAGGAAAAGCTCCACAATTGCTACGATCAACCTTTATTATAGGCATAATTTATTATTTTGTGATAAAGTCCATAAAAAATAAGAAATGATTGGAAACAAGTGCCCAATTGTTTCCTAAATGCCTAGAGAGAATGATAATGAGACACAAGAATACCAGAGTTTAAGTTTGATTCTAAAATAATCCTAACCTATTATAGTCACACAAATATGATTAAACATAATGCTAATAGTTTTTGAATCTATGCTTTAAGCATCTATATGTTCTATCAATTGATATATGGCAAAAGGGTACTGTGTGCCTTTGGTCAGGACTTCAAACAGTGATAGTTATTTTCAGTCATTCAATATTCGTATGCATGAAGGCTTCAATAAACTTTAATCTTTTATCATGATAAGCAACTATAGCGTAATTTGGTCCTATGCACAACACCCTATTTCATATACTATTGCTTTCTATTATTTTAGTTCCACTCCAGGGAACTTGGAAGAAATGAACTATACTCACGGTTGATAATTATATTGATGGACACAGTGTTGTCTATGGTTAAGACCTCATGCAACTAGGGGAACTTCTTTAGGGATTGTTTGTCCTCAAGAGAGTCATCGTAACTCCATTTCTACTATGGACTGAATGTTTCCCCCCAAACTGCCTCCATTCGCTCTCTGAAATTGATGTCTTGAAGTCTGAATCCTCACTGTGATGGTATTTGTAGCAGAGAGTTTTGGAAGGTGGATTCACTCAGGAAAGTGTAGCCTTCCAGAATGGAGTTAGTGTCCTCTATTGACAACAGAACCCAAGAGGAACTATCTCATCATGCCATACCTGGGAACAGGAAGGGGAGGCGGTCCAACTCCAGCAGGCAAGCAGATGTGCAAGCTGCTCGCCCCTTTGAGTTGGAATCACTCAGCTCTCAGAATGGTGAGATGTAGATGTCTGAGTTTCAGAACATCCAGTCTTCAGTATTTGTGCCTGCAGTTCCAATGGCTGTGATGATTTCTGGGCCTTCTATGAAGCCAGGCCGTGGCAATGTGACCTGAGCTCTGCCACATGTACTAGGGTAAGCTTTCTTTCAGAAGAAACAAGTAAGGCTCACATAGAGTGGCTCCAAGGCCAGGGTCAAGAATAGATGCCTGTTAAGTACAGTGGACAGTTACACCATTAAGAGACAGTGCCAGTCCAGGGCCTAGGAATGGCAGCCCATGCTGAGTGACACAACTGTGCCGGTAGCTAGCATTGGAAATTCATGAGACATTTGAAGGCTAGCTTGGTATAAAACAGTCAATGATCATTTTTCACTAAAACATATGTAGAAAGAAAGTGGCAGCTCAAAGTTATCAACTGTCAGCTACATACATGCTTGCCACATCAGAGATTTTTAATTTCTTGGGGCCCAAGAGCTGAGACAATTCAAAAATCGCACTTGGGCCCGGCGGCGTGGCCTAGCGGCTAAAGTCCTCGCCTTGAACGCACCGGATCCCATATGGGCGCCGGTTCTAATCCCGGCAGCTCCACTTCCCATCCAGCTCCCTGCTTGTGGCCTGGGAAGGCAGTCGAGGACGGCCCAAAGCTTTGGGACCCTGCACCCGCGTGGGAAACTTGGAAGAGGTTCCAGGTTCCAGGTTCCCGGCTTCGGATCGGCGCGCACCGGCCCGTTGCGGCTCACTTGGGGAGTGAATCATCGGACGGAAGATCTTCCTCTCTGTCTCTCCTCTCTGTATATCTGACTGTAATAAAATGAATAAATCTTTAAAAAAAAATCGCACTCATATTCTAGACAGCTCTGTGGGTTTCCCATGAACAGGAGCTAATTGAATTTCCCATGAACAGGAGCTAATTGAATTATCTCTGGCATATTCGATGATCAGTATTACAAAACAGCTAATGTGAAATAAATTAATGGCAGCTTCTTGCAATAGCATAAGGATTCATTTAAGCAAGTAAGTGAAGAGAATAAACCCTATGTGCATCTACACAGTCTGGCATCCTGTATTTTTTTCAAGATTTATTTATTTTTATTGGAAAATCAGATTAATAGGGAGACAGAAAGATCTTCATCTGCTGGTTCACTCCCCAAGTGGCTGCAACAGCCAGAGCTGAACTGATTTGAAGCTAGGAGTCAGGAGCTGCTTCTGGGTCTCCCATGTGGGTACAGGGTCCCAAGGCTTCCCAGGCCACAAGCAGGGAGCTGGAAGGGAAATGGATGTGAACCAGCACCCAGAGCGGCACATACAAGGAGAGGACTTTAGCTGCTAGGGTACCGTGTAGGGCTCTGGCATCCTGTATTTGTAAGAGAAGTACAGACTTCTAGAAATACTAATAGATGAGATCAAACTCAAAAAAGTACCTTGAATTTACTTGTTGAGAGACCCAATAACTTCCTCATCTTTCTGAAGTTATTATAAGCCCACACATTTCCCAGAAAATGGTCTGATTTGCAGTAAACAACATGTAGTTTTGTGAAGGCAAGATGGTCCCAGAGATCACCTAGGATGGGTTTAAAGCTCTGTGCTTTCTATGGAGTATGATCAGCTTCAATAGGAACTGTGTGTAGTAGGGCAATGCCGTAAAAACAGTCAGAGGAGGTCTGCAGACAGACCAGGCTTGGCCAGTTCATAACGCCCACCGGCAGATCTCAGAACCAGGACGGGGGCAGGAGAAGCGGGATCGGGCCACAACACTAGCCAGGTCACATTAGGGCCGGGACAGTAATCAGGCTGGCCTGGGATAGGCTGCAGCACCCACCAGCAGGAGCTGGAACAGGGGGCAGGCTAGATCAGGCTAAGCTGTGCAATAAGATTGTGGATGCTGAAGTAAGGTGAGTCATGCCAGCTTGGGGTCAATGGGGGCTGGGTTTATGAGTCCCAAAGGTGGGAGTTCTGACAGGGCTCAGGTAGCTTGGTTTGGGTCCTGGGGACCACCTGCGTGGTGGGGGCCAGTTTCATGAGCCTGAGATGGGGGATTCAATGGGGTCACCTGGTCCGGGTCTTGGGGCCTGTCTTCTAAGTGGGTCCCAGGTTCATGAGACTCAGGTGTGGGGTATCCAGTGGGACTCGGGTCGCCTAGTTAGGGTCCTAGAGCCTGCCTGTGAGTTGGGAGTCGGGTTCATGAGCCCCACGGTTGGGGCATCTGGTAGGGCTTGGGTCACCTGGCTCAGGTCCTGGGCCCACCTATGGAGGGGGATGCTGGATTCCAGAGTTCTGGGGTGGGGGATCTGGAGGTACTTGGGTCACCTGGCTCAAGCCGTGGGGCCCAACTACCAGGTGGGTGCCAGGTTCGTGAGCCCTGGGGGTGAGGGATCCAGTGGGACCCGGGTCTCCTAACCCGGGTCTTGGGGCCTGCCTGCAAGGTGGGTACTAGGTTTGTGAGTCCCAGTGATAGGGGACCCAGTGGAGCCTGGGATGCCTGGCCTGGGTCTTTGGGCTCACCTGCAAGAACATGTCCTACTTAGTGAAAAGGGGGGAGCAATGGACACAGACCCTGAAGTAAAAGGACAATATGGCAGCTCATTTGATGCCATAGTGAAAGGAGAACAGAACAAACTGGACAACTACCCCGGTCAAATGATGGCAGCAAAAAAGTCTTTGTTAATGGAGACTTGAGGCTTACTATATCATCCAATGGACATTGGGAGGGCGGCATCATCCTTGGGTCAGTAAAATTGACACATTGGGCAGAACCCTCAGAATATATACACATTGAGATCTTAGGTTGATATGAGGTGGCGATTCCTCATCCCTGGGGACTGGGACACATGGAAAGGGATGTGTGGTTTCCCCCTTGTCTCTCCCCATCTCGCAGGGGGAAAAAAAAGAAGAAATAGCAAATTGGGGACAATGGGTTCACCCAATTTTCCCTAAACCTCGATCCTTCCCACCCTGATCAACTATGTAATCATTATAAAAAGTAAAAATGAAAAAAAAATTATAAAAGATAATAAACATGGCCAAAGGAACACCATGGAAGCAGGCAGAAGATTATCGGGATATTTAGTGACTCTGCTAACATTGCCTCAAGTACTCATGTGGGTTCAGTTGTGTTCAAATACTTTAGAGAGTCCAGTAATAATTCACTTAAAGCGTGGATATAATTTTCATCTGTCTTCATTGGGAACACCTACAAATTCTGGCGGTAGCACCTGACAGGCCACCCTGGCGAAGCTCCACACTCAAGGCCAGCTTTCCTCCTTGTCCAATCAGCTGAGTCCTTCCACTCTTAGGGGAAGCGAGTTCAGCACCCTTTACCACGCAATAAAACAAGGAAGTTCCACTGAGAATTACCGTGGTTCTGTAGAATATTTGTGGGACGGAAGGAATAGATAGATGTAGGACGGCATGAAGTAGAGGCTGTGGGATTCAAGAGAACCCAAGAGGTCCCAAAAGAAAAATCTTTTCTTTAAGCAAAAAACTTAGGTTCCACCGAGATTTGAACTCGGATCGCTGGATTCAGAGTCCAGAGTGCTAACCATTACACCATGGAACCTCGTTGAAGTAACCACTGTCGCGGTGTCACCAGCATGAGGCACTATTGCTTCTCAGGCCCCCACAGTCTGCTCAGACGTGGGCGCCCGCGCCCCGTTTCTTAGTGTGCAGCCGTGGCTCGCATTCCTTTTGCGGTGCGTGCACACTTACAACAGCGGCTCTGGGTCCTCGTCTGAGCTACCTTGCAAGGCCGGGCTCAGGAAGCAGGGGGCTCCTGCCGACCCCCTCCCGCCGAGCCGGACAGCCCAGCACGGTGCCCACGGGGCCTTTCGAGCTGCCCAGGGGGAGGCGCGAGGGACACCCGCACCTCGCTTCCCTGCTGCTGGGTGCCCACGCACAGGCCTCTCAACGGGGCGCTGGACAGGCCGAAGCCCTTACCTCCAAATTGTAGATGGAGATTTCCGGGAGCCTGGGGAGTGGACACCCAAGCCCGGGCGCACTATGAGCTCTCGCGCGCAAAACTTGAGCACTCGCAGCTCATACTCAGAGCCACCTGTGGACTCTGTATCACACCTGTCTACCCAAGAACTCAGTATGAAAAAAAAAAAGAAAAGAAAAGAAAAGAAAAGAATAAGAAAAGAAAGCAGACCCATCGAAGAACTCCGCCCATCATTATCTCATCCCAAGGACCAAGTTACGTGGGTTGTGTGTGATGAAAGTGATATTTGGCCTCCCCCAAACCTGCAGTTACAACATAATCAAGTGGAATGCACTGTGAAGCGGCATTCCACCAAACACCTGACCAGCGATCTTCCAAACTGCCAAGGCCATCAACTCAGGGGGAAAAGCTAGAGACCCTAAAGAGACACGGGTACTGAGTATGAGTTACGTGCTGAATAGCGTCCTGGAACAGAAAAATGGGTGCTAGGCAGAAGTAAGGCACTCTGAATACCTCGAGGGTTTGAGTACATCGTAATGTATAAATACGTGGCCTCGCTAATGGAAGGTTCTGATAATAGGGGAATCTGAGCGTGGGTCGGGTGGGAGCTCTCTATACTGTGTTTCCAGTCAAGGAGAATAAGAACAAAAATTTGACCAAGGTGAGTTCGGAACTCTGGCTTACAGCAAACGCACAGCAATTCCCTCCTCGTTGCTAATGAGCTGCCTGACGGCCAGCCTGTGGCTGTGGTCCGAGCACAAGGCGTTGAAGGAGGAAGCAGGCATGCTGGTGCTGGGTTCACTGCTGTGCTCAGGGTCATGGACACAGAACCGGACACCGCCCCACCTGTGGAGGTGCTGGCCTGGTGGGACCCTGGAGAGCAGCTGTGAATAAAGTTAATACCCACACACTAGAGGCCAAATACCACTTTCATACCACTAGAGGTATGGCTTGTGACCCACTGTCTGGGGGTGGGGGATGGATGGAGGTCACGGGTGGTCCGGGGAGACCGCTGTAGGGACACATGTGTCTGCAAGTGCGGGGAATCTGCCGTACCTTTGTCCTCTGCAGACCTGTGAGTGATGCTCGGCCCTGTGGACAGCTGAGATTGGCTCCCCAGCAGGGGGCGTGCTACATCCAGGCTGGGGAACTGCTGTGGCTGCCTCACTTGTCACGGCCTTATTTATTCTCAAAACAAAACCCCCAAAAGGCTGTGAAACATTCTTCCCATTCCCAAGATCCAGAAGCCATTAGAGCAAAGACTAGGCCATGACTTCTACTCTGGATTCCAGGTCACATGGAATAAAAATCCATGAATCTGCTTTGCATTAAGATGTCTCTGGGTCTGTTTGATGTTGGCGACTATTTCAGGTCGTTCATGAAGTGAAACCTGTGGAGCCTGGGCTGAGAATCTTCGGGATTCACCATTAGTCTGGAGGTGAGTTAGTACAGTCAGAAATAAATGGTATAACCAGAAACGAAGCATCATAGTACTAACGTAAAACCATCTTTCTGTTCATGTCAACAATCTTGGTCTTGTAAATGAGGTCACAGGTGCACCCAAGGCTGAAGCCAGTTCTCAGAGTGCTCCAGGCACCTGACATGGCAGTTTGAAGGGATGACTCCGTCGCAAGGAGAGCAGAGAAAACACTGGGAAAAAGGCCACATGCGTATTAGAAATGAGAACATTCTTTACAGGATTTGTCATGATTTCTGTGAAGTGTCGATTCTGTTCTACTCAAGGGGGAAATATCTATTCCTCAAAGAAAAATCATTCAAGATCAATTCTCAAACTCTGAACATGCAAGAGAGAGAGACTCTTGCAGCCACAGCAATCAATGGATGACTCGGGGGAGATCAGTCAACATCATCAATGGATTTCTTCATCTGCTGGCTGGCTGGCAGCAGAGTTCAGCCAAGGGACAGCAACATGAATCCAGAGGGATGGCCAAAAGCTGAGGGCTGTGTGTTCCTCCTTTGAGCCTGCTGTCACCTGTCAGGAACACCTGTCATGAAGTCTCTGTACAGCCTTTCCAACCCCAAACAGCTTCAGGTTCTGTCCTAAACTCTTCAAATTCAAGGCCCATGAGGGGGTGGTGATGCCAGGCATGCTGCCCATTGGTCATTATAAATTACTAAAATAAATTGTCCTCAAATATTTTGGTTTGAGTAAGCATTCCATTTAGCCCAAATGGCTAAGCCCTTGCCGTTCATGCGGGAGACCAGGATGGAGTTCCAGCCTCCTGGATTCACTTGGGGAGTGAATCATCGGATGGAATATTTTCCTCTCTGTCTCTCCTCCTCTCTTGTATATTCACCTTTCCAATAAAAATGAATAAATCTTTAAAAACAACAACAAAAGAAAAACACAACAACAACAAAATGCTTTGCAGTTTCCTGCTCTTTGGCCCAGATCACTAGGCTAACGAACATGCCCTGCCAGCAACCTCGGTTCCAGGAAAATCAATATTGTATGATTTATTCGCTCCTTGTTCCTATGACTGCCTCCTGTGGCTGCTAGAGCCCACCCTGTGTGCCCATGGCAGCCTCTGTGGTTGCTATAGCCTGCCCATTGTCCATTCATTGTCTGCATCGCAGCATCCTGTGGCTGCCCAACTCACCTGGTTGCCATGGCTTTTTAACTCACTCTTTCTATAAAAACCCATCTAATTCTCACCTTGGAGTCAGTTTCTGAACCAAAGCAGAGCTGACTCCCAAGTGGTTGGTTTATTTGCCTCTTTAATAAGTTTTGCTGCTTAGCAGAGTTGCTTGGGTGCTTCTTGGAGAGGTTTGGGTTGGGCGCAACACTCCCATGTGGCTGCAGGATTCTCACGTCCTTGGGCCATCCCTTTGCTGCATTCCCGAGCACAGTTAGCAGAGAGCTGAATCAAAAGTGCAGCAGTGGGTATTTGAACCTGTGCCCATTTAGAATGCTAGTGTAGCAGACAGTGGCTTATGTTGCTACACCATAGTAGTAGCCCCATAGGAACAGTTGAGGACTCAATGTTCCTAGCCGCATGGGTCTTGCACACAACTTCTGCCCTGCTTACAAGATCCTGTTCACTCCCCATCATCAATCCCTTAGTTCAACAGGAGTGTCCAACTCATATTGTCATTCGGTCAACCACAAGATATGAAACTGGTCTGATTTTGCACAGCTCTGGCCCTGCAGATGAGGGAAACAAGGCTCTCCCCGGAGCACCCCTGGATGAGTTTGGGTCCATCTGTGGCTCCTGAGCTGGGAGTTGGAATCTTCAGGCTCACCCCTTTTCCTTTACCACTTGGTTCACTGATGTTGGAAACCTGTCACATCATTGCCTTTCTGTTTCCAGAAATGGAAGCATCATTCACGCGGAGTCACATTGATGGCTGCCTCTTGCCGACAGCTGGGGAAGGTATCCAGGGCGGATGCTCAGCGGCCCTCTCTGGACAGTGCTAGAGTTCAGTGCTAGAGTTCAGGATCTCATCTTTCAGTCTAACCAAATCAAAGCAGCAAGGGCAGGAGTTCCCCAAATAGATGAATATTTTCACCTGCAAAATTCTATTCCTGGGCTGGGCTGGGCTAGAAGGTTTCTGCTCCCACTGGGCCGCATTGAGAGCTATATCAGGGTGTGGACCAGGCCTGGCTGGGCTGTGACACCCAGCAAAAGAACTAGGTTGGGTATGGATTGATGGCTACCATGGTGACCAGAGAAGGGTAGAGTTTTCCTCCAACCAAACCCAGAACGGATGGCAGAATTCTGGCTGGCCCCTCAGGCAGTGAGACTGTTGCATCAGTGAGGGGCACAGACCCACATCCCCTCACCAATAAAGGCAAGCCATGGCATCCAAGGCTGTGGCAGCACTCCTCAGCGTTTGAGTAGGCTGGGTCTGGGGCCAGGCTGGGCCAGGCTGCAACAGTATGAATGCTGAGATGGGGGTGGGCCATCTCAAAGTGATTCTTTTGCAGCGGACAGCATGCCCAAATGTGCATGAAGGACATGACAACCAGTTCATCTAGGCAAGCAGAGTACGTTGAGTGCCATGTCAGAGAATGGAAAGCAAAACAGATTGAGTCACTCTCCTGGCCCAAATTTGCAGCATGTTCCTGGTCTGTGGATGCACTAAAGGTGGACTTTGTCAACTAGTAGTCCTTGAAAAGATGTTTGCAGCCCTGGAGCAACAAAGCTGATAACATCTCAGAACTATCAAAACCACTCAAGTAACACCCTTGGAACATTCTTCCCACATCAGAGTCTCTGGAGTATCATCAAATGGTGTCCCCCATCTCCGGGTACTGATGTAGTTTGACAGCAAAGAGCAATTGGTTGAATTTTCAAATGAAGATACAAATATATATGGAACAGTGGTAAGTAGAATGATTCATCAAAAAGGTCAAGTTAAAATCATAATGGTTAACATGAAAATGACAGAGTGCCCCATGTTTTGTCTGGGGTCTAAAGCAACCAGAAGCCTCCTATTTTGTTGTTGGCCATGTAAACTGGCTTTGCTTTTTGGAAAACTGCGAAGCAGCATCTGAGAAAGTTAATAAAATTAAGCCTGTCAGAGTACCTTAAGAAGTTAATGGGAAAATGGCATTAAAATATAAGTTAGTTTTGGTGCTCTAAATTTAAAAAGTCTTGCGAAGTATTTTATTTTTTTTATTATTTTTTTTACATCTTTATTTGCTTTAAAAACATAAGACTTCTTGTACAATAAAGCATAAGCATGTTTCATCTACAAAGTCAGAATATCTTCCTCATGGAACACGCAGGAAGACAGGAATAGCACACACATGGCAAAGTAGTCACAGATTACCTCTAAAATAATTAAGACTTTCGGCCAGAAAAATTAATCTTTTGAAAACAAAAGTATAACAATAACAAAAAGCTATATTTCATATCTGGTACTAACAGTAAACATTCATAGTACAAAATTATCTGTTACAATTAAATTCCTATATATTGAAAGTATTAATATCATCAAAATACCCATCGTGCTTAAAGCAATTTACAAGCTTATTGCAATCTCAAAATACCAAAGACATTTTTTTTCTCATATCTAGAACATTTTTTTTTAACTATTGTTTGGATTGACATCATTTCACAACAGCCACATCAATCACAGCATGAATAACAACAGCAACAATGTCAACAACAAATTGTAGCACCTTGATTAAGTAATGTGCCACTGAGTAGCAGCACATGCTGAACTAAAAGGAAACACAGAAGTCTCTTAGGAACTATGTGGCCATCGCATACTCCATGGGCACTTGATCAACTCCACTAGAGAAAAGAAATTATTTGGAAGCAAACAAACCGACATAAAAGCATCAAAACATCTGAGACACAGCCAAAACAGCCAACAGACGCTCAAAAAAACAGTATAGATTGGACTATTGGAGTTACCCTTTCCATGTTGGCTTCCTTATATGAGAGAGAATATATGGTATTTATTCTTTTGTGATTGACTCATTTCGCTGAGCATAATGGTTTCTAGTTGGGACCACCTGGTTTAAATAGAATAATATCGTTCTTCTTGACAGCTGAATAATATTCCATTGAGTAGATGTACCACAGTTTTTTTTTAACCATTCTTCCTTAGACGCACATCTGATTTGTTTCCATGTCATTGCTATTGTAGATTGTGCTGCTGTAAATATAGGATTTGCGAAGTGTTTTAAAAAGATTTACTTATTATTTTTATTGGAAAGTTAGATTTTTTTTTTAAGATTTATTATTATTGGAAAACCGGATATACAGAGAGAAAGATCTTCCATCCATGATTCACTCCCCAAGTGAGCCGCAACGGGCCGGTGTGCCCCAATCCGATGCTGGGAACCTGGAACCTCTTCCAGGTCTCCCATGCGGGTGCAGGGTCCCAAAACTTTGGGCTGTCCTCGACTGCTTTCCCAGGCCACAAGCAGGGAGCTGGATGGGAAATGAAGCTGCCGGGATTAGAACCGGCGCCCATATGGGATCCCAGGGTGTTCGAGGTGAGGACTTTAGCTGCTAGGACTTTTAGCTAGGCCAGGCTACCGGCCCGAAAGTTAGATTTTTATAGGAAGAAAGACAGGAAGAGAGAAGTCATTCATCTGCTGATTCACTCCTCAAATGGCCACAATAGCCAGTGCTGAGCTGATCTGAAACCAGGAGCCAGGTTTGCCATGTGGGTGCAGGATCCTAAGGCTTTGAGCCATTCTCCACTGCTTTCCTAGGCCACAAGCAGGGAGCTGGACAAGAAGTGGAGCAACTAGGACACAAACCGGATCTGTATGGGATCCTGGAATTTGCAAGGCGAGGATTTGGTCACTGAGCTTCAAAAACACAAATTTTTGAAGATCTTTTGTATACATGAATTTCAATATTTTTTGCACCCAAAATAAATGTACTTTAATTTCATTTTTCCATATGCGCACATCCTATGACCTAGAAACGCAGTCTATCTAATAAATGAAATCTTATGGTCACTTAAAATTATGTGCAAAAAGTTCAGGGCAGTGGCTTTTATTATTATTATTATTACTATTAACTCTAAACTGGAAACAATTTAAATTCCTATCAACATGAGCATGGATCTGTATATTCTGATGTATCTGTAAAATGTAAGTCAAGGAGAAGCAATCAGCTGCCCTTGGAGGTAGACACGCAGTGAATTTCAAAGACAGCCTTGAGTGGCAGCAGCCAGACCTAGGAGACTGCAGGCTGTGTAGGATCCAAAGAACAGGGTGGTAGATGCGGTGCAGGAGCTCGGACTAGAGACTGACTTTGGAGTAGGAACTTGTAAAAGACATCAAGCTGTGCACTTGCGATCGCTCACACTGTACAGTAGATCAGAGGACAACCGAAAACAGAGACGTCGGTTGGGTGTCCATCAGAACTGTCCCTAGGGCGATGTCCTGAGTTCTTGTTAACGTTCCATTCAACAGGAAGCTTGTACCGTCAAGCCCCTAGGTCTATCCAATTAAGTATCCACAGGATACTGCAATGTAACTTCCCTGGAAAACGCTACAATACCAAGAGAAAGATATTTGACAGTAAAATATCAAGATCATCCCCCATGGAGGGCCGAAATAGCTCAGTTGGGAGAGCGTTAGACTGAAGATCTAAAGGTCCCTGGTTCGATCCCGGGTTTCGGCAGCTGTGCATTTCCCTTTTGGTGTGACCTCCCTGAGGTGCCATGTACTTAGATTTTATTAAAGCTATAAATAACATCACTTCTCTGCCTTTTGGCTAAGATCAAGTGTAAAGATAGTTAACAGTGTATGTGCCCTCAGATCCCGCCTACCTCCCTGGTTCTGACATGGCTTAGGTTTTGCTATAGTAACGATTGACAAGTTGAGCACTTTGAGTCTCGGAGATTTTGCTTATTTCCAACAGTTGTTTCCAGCTGCAAGAAAGATGCTGCTGCCTGTTGAGTCAGTAAATTGGCAAGAAAAAAGACGGCATTTTTCAACACAGATGAAAATTCAGTTGTATGGCTCACGATTATGCATCTTTGACACACACACACGCATATAATACAAAATAAAGTATTCACTGTGAACTACTAATATTGATTTTTTCCAGTGCAGTATTAGGTAATTAGTGATAAATCAATTCACAAGTAAAAATGAATTGAACCTGGAATATAATCCATATACTTTAAAATCCTCTTGGGATACCTTGCAGCAGATGCTTCATTGTGTTTTAGCTAAACATGGTTGGAGTTCCTGAAGGTGCTGGATCATACGTGACATTGTTAGCGAGGACTCGGCAGTGGGACTCCGGGTGATGGAGATCTGCGAATCCAGGCAGGTTTAACGCGCCCTCACGGGAGCGCTACTTCTTGGCCTAGGAGAGGAATGCAGTGAAAAACAGTGGAGAGGAAACTTGTTCCACTAACTTCTGAAGGTGAAGATGGGACCTGCGCGGCAGAAGAGTTGGCCTCCAGCCTCTGCGAACCCCAGAAAACCCTCAGGGGAATCGCAGTGCGCAGGGAGCGTTTAGATGTTTGTAGCAGATTTGTGGACGAATGTGAAATACCTGTATGTTTCTGTGTTATCCTAACATAACACGCAGTGCAAAGCAATCATGAAAAGCACTCAATGTTCCCATTCGGTTTATCTCAATCTCAGGTTGCCCAGCGCATCTGCCAGGCACCAGAATCCGTTGCTTCCACCGCCTGCGTGTCGGTTCTCACCAGTCCCCTGCTCCCCACTTCCGTTCTTTCTGCCTAAGTGATATTCCATTGTTGACTTAGGCTAGATTCTCTGTCGCCCGGCACCTGAGTGGGTTGCACGTTTCGGCTGCTGTGGGATTGGCTTTGCTTCTCCCGTGCGGTGCGAGGTCTCTGAGCCCTCACTTGGCCGGTGGCACAGCTGGCGATGCTGTCACAACCTTGGGTTTAAAAGGCTTTTGTAAGATCATCATAATTTTATGTGCTTTTAAGACATAGATGCCCAAATTTGTGTTTACCATTTTTATTACAAGAAGGCTTTTGTGCGAGTGGCCGGTTAGCTCAGTTGGTTAGAGTGTGGTGCTAATAACGCCAAGGTCGCGGGTTCGATCCCCGTACGGGCCACAAATTCGCTTTTGGATCCAAGCCCTACGCATACAAGGTACTATTCCGAATCTACACTAACGCTCCAAATTTAACCTCCGGGTTGAATTTGTTGCTTTCTCCCGGCTTCAGTCTTTCAAAACGCGCCAGGGAGGCGTTATGGAAGAAGCCGAGCGGAGCAGTGCGGGCGTTGTGAGGAAGGAGGCCGGAGATCCGCCTGCTCCTGGGACAGCTTCTCTGCCTCGTGACGGACTGTGCAGCGGGGTCGACCTCCTCGGAACGGGGCGGGTAGGGATGGAAGACAGCGAATGAGTAAAAGGGCGGCTGGGTGGGTGTTCTCCGTCCCGTCTAGGAAGAAGCGACGAAAAACAAAAAGCCAAGAACTCCCTGGATTTAAGGCCAATGAGGTTTTTTGTTTTTAGTCTCAAAAGGCAAGGTGCCTGACGAGCCAGCCAGGAGTCGAACCTAGAATCTTCTGATCCGTAGTCAGACGCGTTATCCATTGCGCCACTGGCCCGCACCTGCAGAGCTCGCCGTGCTATTAACCCCTTCTTTTCTGCACTGCTCGGAAGAAATGCCGTTTTCTTTGCGTAGACGCAATCAGAATCCTAAACCGTGACAGCACGCTTTCTCTGTATGCTATATTTTAACCTGCTTGTCTTTATGGACGATAACGACCACTTTGGTCTTTGCAGCCGTCACTCACATCAATTGTAAAGTTTTCCTCGGAGTAGTACCTATTCCTGTGTGAGTTTATGTGCAGTTTTCAGCTTTTCTTTACATTTTTTTCTGTCCAATCTGCCTGCACCTGAATTGTTCCCCCCCGCCAACTTACCCTGGACACTGATGGTGTATGTATGTGGATGGCTGAGCAGTTGGCATTATCTTAAATTTAGATGCTGCAGTAAGTAAGTAAGTAAATAAATAAATAAATAAATAAATAAATAAATAAATTGCTTTGAAATATATTTCTGGAGGTGTTAGTCATAGTTTCTTTCTTCTTGCCCAAAAAGGAATTAAAGAAAAATCACTGTGGTGAAATTTGTCATAAAACGGTATTCCAATTCAATGATACAGATAAAGACACTCAAAGATTTAAGATAAACAAAAATCAGGCAAGGATAATTCAGTGGAAGTACCGGGAATATTTTAGAACTTCCTTTCATACGGAAACGTACAGACTTGGAACTCATTTAGTAGCAAACACAAAACTTGAAAAACTTGGAGTGGGGATTGGAATTACAGCTGGAACGAATAAAAACTTAGAAATCCAGATCAAAAGCCAACGCTGTGAGCAGGATTCGAACCTGCGCGGGGAGACCCCATTGGATTTCGAGTCCAACGCCTTAACCACTCGGCCATCACAGCCACAGATGTGAGTCCTTTTATTGGGTGATGCCCACATCTTTGAATCTGTATATAGAGTCTGACCCCACAGTCGATCCCTGGCCTCCCCCACCTCACTCCATCCCACGCTCACCCAAGACAACGGGAGTGGGGACTGGAGAAGAGGGTCTGCAGAACTCACGGTGGTTTGCCCTCCTACTCTGTACCCGGTTCTGGGGAGGTGACGGCGGCACCGAGATTTGCTAAAGAGTGCCCTGCCCCTTCTCTCCAGCCTTAAGCTTCTTGCAGCAGAACCTCTGGCCTTGCCACTTTTCATTTCTCTGCTGCTGTCCGCATTTCAGCCGGAAGCTCCTTGAGCTGTGACAAAATCTTGTTCTTGGCACTCCATGCACTGGGAACTTCTTTGCTGCTTAGGAGCTGCCGTGGATGTGCAAGCGGATACCTGTTGGATTAACCAGTCCCCACCACCATTCTTCGCTCGCTTCGCGCCCTCTTCTTCCTTGCCCAGGGGACGTTAGAGTCGCCCCTTTGAAATGCTCGGGTCCAATTACTGACGTTCCCACCTCGCTGAGAAAATTCACACAATCAGAAGAGACCTCCCATGAACACCCACCAGTCTCTACCACCTGCCAGGCCCGTTAGCAGTCTTGCATGCACTTTGCCAAGGTCTCCAACATCCTGCGTGCTGCTCCGGTCTTCCCAGCGTTCCTCTTGGCAAACACATAGTTTTTAACCCATCCTGCTTCTTACAAGGCCTCCAAGTTGACTTTAGGGTACCAGTTCCTGTGACCATCTTCCATTTAGAAATTTACATGTATGTTTACATGTATACCATCGCATAACTGTGCTTATCCTTGTAAGAAACAGCCGGACTGCTTTCCTCAAAGTTTGCTGAGATTTTTTTACTTCCACCAGCATTAACTGACAGTTCTTGCTGCTCCGAGTCCGTCCTTGTCAGCACTCGGCACTGTCAATGTTCTTAACAGTGTTCCTCCTGACAGATGTGCAGGGGTAACTCTTTGCTCTAACTCCTGTCTTCTTATGACACACCGTGTAAGCCTGCTTATGAGAGGGCCTCAAAAAGTGCATGGAAAATAGAACTCAATATCAGTTTATTCTGGTGTGAAATTTTATTGAAACCCACAGTATTTTTCTGTTAATTTTTAAATTAACTATTTAATCACTCATTTATTTGAAAGACAGACAGGGCAGAATTATTCCATCTTTGGTGTGCTCTCCAACAGCAGCTGGGGCAAGGTCAAGTCAAACCCAGGAGCCTGAAACTGAACATAGGGGGTAAGAACTCAAGTACTTAGGTGGTCACCTGCCACCCCTGGGGGGTGTGTTAGCAGGGAGCTGAACTGGGAGTAGAATGGGGCATTCTCACTTGGGGTGTGGGGATTCTGAATCTAACTTCTGTGGCCAAAGCCCACCTATTGATTTTTTCCATGAACTTCTTCAAGACCACCTCTCGTATTTACCACCCATATGTCTTTTAAGAGTTCTTAAAGCACTGTTGGTTCTCTGTCAGAGGTGTCCCTTGGAAGTATTTTGTGTGTTCTGTGGTTTGTCTTCTCATTTCCTTGTCATTATATTCAAGTGAGCAAATGCTTCACATTTTTAATTTTTTATTTCATGGATTGTGCTTTTAGTACTGTTTCTAAAATGTCACAGCCATGCCTACAATCATCTAGGGTTTCCCCCACTTCCTGTGGTAAGGGTTTTGGAAGTTTTACATTTTAGATTTAGGCGTATGATCCATCTTGAATTGATTGTTTTTGAAGGTCTGTGTTTGGCTTTATTTTTATTATGTTCATTTATGAATGCTCATTCATTCTGGTACAGTCCATTGGGGGGAAAATGATCTGGCTGCACTGTACTGCTTCTGGCTCCATTCCCTGTTTATGTGAACCTGTTTCCGGACACTGTGTTGTGGATCTCTTATTTTTTTATCCATCCTTTCACTACCCATTCCTTCTCTTCCAAAACACTTACATTTCTTACTTTGCTGGTCCTCCTGCTCTTCCCAGAGAGTGCAGGGGCTATGTCTTTGTCACAATTTTGGATATCCACCGATGGTTAATCTCATGTTAAGAAAGGCAGGGCTATGGGGAGTGGCATCTTGACAAGGACCCAATTCTTGTCTCTGCACTCCTTTACAAGGCTGACACCTTGAAAGTTGGTACACAGAATGATGACACAAAAGTGACCACAAGGCCCTGCTGGGATTTGAACCCAGGATCTCCTGTTTACTAGACAGGCGCTTTAACCAACTAAGCCACAGAGCCAACTACAGGAGGTTACATAATTAACCATCATTGGAATAGGATCTCACACCTCTGCAAACTGCAAGAACCATAGTAATTAGTTCTGCAATAATCTGGAAAAAAAAAAGGAAGAAAGAAAAGAAAAGAGATCAAAAACAAACAAAAAATTTCATGACTGCAAGGTCCAGTCTACAATGGCTTGTCTCCCGTTGAAAAACCGTCCCATCACCTTCAACACAAGACTCAGTTTGAGCTCTGGGGGCCAGGTTTTGTGGAGCCCCTGGGATTTTGTGTGAAGAAGCGTGCATCACTGGTCTGACACCTGTTGCCCTAAGAATGTGAGGTGTGGTGCACTTGTAAAAGCCATCCTCAGACACATGCCATTCGTCCTCAGGGGCTCACAACAGTCCCTCTCTGGGTACCACTGTAGGAGGCACTTGGCTCCTATAGACGAAGTCAGAGGGGCTTGTTCGTAGCCTTGGACCTCGATGCCCACAGAAAGCGCAGCGCTGGCCTGTGGCCTCTAGTCCAGGGCATGTTTGCTCTTGGGGAAAAGCTGTACACTGTGGCTGGTATGAGAGGTCTTGCTGCCTGGCTGACCCCATCGCTGACACCCTTGGGAAATGACAAGGGGCCTACCCTTTCCATCTAGCACCCCACCGAATCAAAGTACTACTGGTCTATGTATCTTAATCTTCATTCCAGGTTCTTGCCCCCTCAAGGGTCGCAAGCAAGACAGAGGTGTAGAGGGCACCAGTGAGAGATCGGGATTTATTTGGGCGAAAGAGGGAGTGAAGGAGTGGAAGTTACTGGGGCAAGAACCCAAGCCTTAGCCACAGAGCTCCAAGCTGTTCCTAGAGCCCAGGTCTCTAGGGTCTGGCTCCTGCACTGCAAAACCCTAGCCTAACCTGTACCCGGTATTGTTTCTGACCCCAGCCGCTGCATTCTTTTCCACTGACCTAGTCCCCAGAGAGGAAAAGTCCACCAGGTGTTGAAAGCTCAGGAAAAACTACTTCAGTTCTGCCCCGTCCGCCATCTCTGCAAACTGCCCCAGCTCCAAACACGCCAACACGCTGTCTGTCAAAGAAGTGCCTGCAGATGGTCCGGGCGGCCACCTGTACTAACTCCCTGTACCTGCTGGCAATTGGCCACCAGCTCTGGTTTCAGTTCTCTTTAATAATAACAAATTCGATTCGGCTGTCGCTTTGCATTCTGCTTCTCCTCTGTTCTGCCCTTTTTTCCGCAACAGGGCCACTCCACTTCAGTTCCCTACCCACTGGAGTTCCCTACGAGGACACAGAGCAGAGTGGCTCCCACAAGCTTTCATTTGAGTAGGCGCTTGCACCTCTGTAAACTGCAAAACATAGTAAGTGGGTGGTGGATAATCTAGAAACAACAGCCAAGATTAAAATCCAGAAAGAGTTGTAAACTTCAGGAGAACGAATTTATTATATGTTCGCAAGACGCATTCACAAAGAAAACCTCATAACAGAGATAACTCCCAAAAGTTGGTGGGAAGATGCGAAATACAATTATTGTTTAATTCCATGTTCTCCATCTATTGGAAGAGCCTTAGATAGGTTTAAACGGAGCGAGACGGTATGAAGAAGGAGCGTGGGCCTGCCGCGGCCGTGGCCTTTCGTGGCGCCAGGGTGCGGGGTTCCGGTCTCCGAGCGAGTCCCGCGCTGCATAGGGAGACGAGATCTGTTTTATTTAATTGTCCGGTTTACTTGGGGGGTTGTTTTCTGAGGGAAATCCGAACTGGTGGCATTTGTCGTTTTATGTTGCGAAGAGGAGGAAGTAAGTCTTTCCTTTGTGTGTTGGCCGGTTAGCTCAGTTGGTTAGAGCGTGGTGCTAATAACGCCAAGGTCGCGGGTTCGATCCCCGTACGGGCCATCCTTTAAGTTTTTGTATAGTCTGCCCATAAAACTGAAGTTTTTTCAGGCATCCCTTCACTCAAACTGCTGGACTCAGAACCCTAACCATAAAAAGACAGAGGACAGAACAAATCAATCAACTACTCCAGCCATATGTTGGCAGTGAAAAATAGGGCAAACGAAGACTCTAAGATGGACTATATCAACCAGTGGATTCTGAAGTGATTTCTTCGTGCTTGTAACGGTGAGATTGGCAGCAATTCATAACAGTTGAACATTCAAAACCACTCAAGCAAGACCCTCAGAGCATGCCCCTCATCGGGGACCTGGGCTGGGTGAGAGACTGAGTGGAGCTTCTCACTCTACCTCCCTCTTCACCCCAGATACAGGAAAAAAAATGTGTGGAAATGATAGTCTTACCCACTTTCCTGTAGCCCTTAAACCTTTGTGCCCTAATTAACTATGTAAAGATTGTCAAAAATAAAATTAAAACAATGAAAGAAACTCTATTGTGCCTGCTTCTTCCCACAGGCTACCCTTGCAAAGTGCAGTAGTGATTCAACATTTTTGAGTTTTTCAGCTCATCATGATAATAGAAATTACTAGTCACAACCTTCCCAAGGGTTTATGTTTGACCAAAGAAGACAGTATTATAATTCTGGCCCTTTCATAGGTTTTGTCTTCATCCTCTGATTGATTGCTAGCTGTTTTTTATTTCCACTGACTACTGGCTTTAGGCTGGCCCGGCTCCGCCACTGGCAGTAGTATGGGATGTCACCGGGTGGATGGAAGATCTCTCTCTCTCTTTCCTTCTCTGTGACTTTCAAATAAACCAATCAATGCAGCTTTCACTAAACACCTGTTTGCTTCCATTCTACCATGTCAAGTTGGCAGAATTTGTCCTTCCCCCATTTTCTCATCCTGCTTTCTCTTCCGCTGCACTGTTAGGTTGGTTAACTTTGTATCAACTTGAGCGAGCCAAAGAGTACACAGGTGTCCAGTGAAACACCATTCTAGGTGTTGCTGTGAAGAATACTGGTTTGGTGTTGACCTCAAGACCTGGCTGGAACAGAGGCTGACCTCCCATCAAGTCCTTCCTGATCGCAGTGACTATTGCATTGTCTTTGTATTGGCTTGTTTTCTTTTACTGTCTTTGGACTCAGACTCAAACTTTGGTTCCTCAGCCTGCTGGCCTTGGTAGTGGAGCTGCACCTTGCAAGGTCCACAACTTGCTGGCTTCAGAGGATGTACAATCTCATGTCATTTCCTGCTGGTCCACTTGGGTGGCCCTGGGGGCTCCAAGCACCACATTACCAAGTTTGTTGTAGCATTTCCATGTTCCAACAAACAACCACGATTACCACCACAACAAAACCAAGCAAACACAGTATGATAATAGAAGACGTGATCCACCAGGCTCAGAATGGTAGGTCCAGCCCCAAGCCTGCCATGCTAGCACAGTGGCAACCACAGTACTGCGACCCGTGTAAATGTGCATTCCCTGTTAGGATGCACACAGCTGCGATGTGCTTTTGCACCAAGATGGGCACTGTTGTTGCTAACGTGGGGCTCAGGGTGCAGCCAGACCAACCGTGGTACAGGAAACCACACAGACTGATGGCCTTGGGTAACCATAATGTGCTGCCTGATTTGTGTTTAGTTTTTCGGAAGCCAGGAGGATGGATTTTGTAATTTTTCACTAAACAGGAGATGACTTGAGGCTGAAATTATTTTTCTTGGAGCACCTACAACTTCTAAGAGAGGGCATTAGTTTGGGGGCAGCTATGTCCCACAAAAGAAGCTTGGCTTAAATGTTTTATGGGGAAGAAGGCATGAACTCATTGGACTTTGTTTCTCTGAGGATGCAGTGTGCATTTTGGAAGCCCTCTGAGTTTAAACACATCTGGGAAGGGATTGGTTTGAAAACCTGGATCTATGTCTGGCTCTTGGCTTCTACCAAGTGTCCATCAGTTAGGAGGATCAGTGAGTGTGCACGTCAAAGAAAATCCAAAATCCAAACAAACTAAACTGAAAGAGTTTAGATCTACACATAGAAGTAAAATGTAGAAAAAGCATATGAAGGCAAATATTGTGATATGCTAGCAGAGCAAAGTCACACATAAGTGAGACAGATGACATAGTTGCTTATCATAAAATCAAGATTATAGAGAATGAAGGGCACATCACAGCTACAGTCAAGTATGATAATGGGAGAGTGTAAGCGAATTATCTGAAAGAGGCCAGGACCTAATATATATATACATATATATAAAGCAACCTTAAAAGTATAATTACTGTAAGTAAAATATATAGCATTATATATATATATTGCATATTATGTTATATTTATAGTATATTATATGCCACATAATATGTTATATTATGCCATGCATGCCTAGTCCAGCTCCAGTTGCCTTAGAAACTCGAGCAGGGTGCGTGCAGTAGGCGTAAAGAGGAAAGAAATGGACCACTATGATTTCATGATCATAATGGACAATGCAAGAAAGCTATCCGCTTTATTTATACAGAAGCAGTCACAAAGGCTGGCATAGACTTTTTACATCATGGTCAAGTGGGTGTTTCACCTTAAATGCTATCCATCCTGACCCTGTGGTCAGGAAGTTCACAATAGATGGCGCATATCAATCAGTAACACATTCCTACTACAATCTTCATTCTACAATTTCATTTTGAGTCAGTTAAGGGATGAAATGCATCACAGAAGGAGGGACCTAAAGATCAAGGATGGTCAAGGGGGGCGGAAGCGGGGAGAGGGCAGCAGAGACAGAGACAGTATGAATTGTAAACGGCCCCTTTGCAAGACGTTATCAGCAACATCAACTTCCAAGCTCACATTGATAGTAAAAACAAAATCCACAGAGGCAAACAATCGAACAATGCCTAAATAGATTACAGAATTCTCAGCAGGATGGTCTGGTGTCCGTGCAGACAGGTAGGTGGAACTGCCTTCAGGTGGTTGCAGACATACCCCCCACCCCCCCCGCCCCGGTCCCTGCCATGCAGCAGGAAATTCCTTGCGGCCCTGCCTGCAGTGGAACAATTCTCTTCACACCTTCGTGTCCTCCACATCCATTGCACAGACCCCAGCACATACACATATAATTATGTTAGATAATGCAAATTAAGTGTATTATATAGATATTTACATATTCTAAACAATATATTATAATCATTTGTACATGACCAAATCATACAGAATATTAGATAAATAATATATATTGAATATATGTTAAATATAATGTAGTAACAAGAAACCACTAAAATTTGCAAGATCAGGACACCAAGATTAAAAGAAAACAGACAAAGGTTAGGGCAGTCAATGAGAAGAGAGAAATGTGTGAAGACTAACAAGAATTATGCGAAGTTTTTAGCATTCACACAAATGAAAAGTCGAACGATTCCATATTTGCCACCATTACGTTGGCAAAACTGAATCCAGAGCAAAGTCAGTTATCCAGGGATTACTCATGCCCAGCTGCTGGGAGTTGAAACCGATGAAGCCACAACACAGCAGCAGACCACTCAACGGTGCCTCCCAGTGAACCAGTGACTGTGGCAGTGCGCCAAAAAATCTTTGAAGAGATGAGTATTTGGCCAAGGTTTGGCTTGGAGACCCATTGCCTGCCAACTCTGGTCTAAAGAAATAAACCCCAGCGACGTTCACAAGGTAATGAGAAAATTCTAGTGTTTCCACGTTGGATGTGTAGAGGCAAAGGGGCTTCAGACACCCCAGAATGAAAGGAAGCTGAGAAAACCGGACATGTCCTTCCTGAGAGAGCAGGCAGCTGAGTGTGCCTGTCACGGCACAGAGGGCAGGACTCTGAGCATTGGAACCCGACATCCTGCATCCTGGGGGCCCGCTCTGTCTGCAACCACTGTGGTCCAGGGCACCTTCTGCTTTTGTCTCACAGGATAGGAGTGTGCACAGAGTTGATGCAGAACCCTTTCTACCTGGGAGATTTTTGTTTGTTTTACCTAAAATTCAGGTAAACCATTTTTATTATATAAATATTGACAAATTTGAGATGTGAGATTTTTTGTAAAATAATGTGTCACAGGAATGACGCCATGTGGGGCTTTGTGGCTTAGCTGGTTAAAGTTCCTGTCTAGTAAGCACGAGATCCTGGGTTCAAATCCCAGCAAGGCCTGCAGGGAGGTTTTGATTTCTTTCTTTAAGCAGATTTTTATCACATCCCAAGCCTTTAGAAACCAACCATTGTCAAGCTTGGTCACAGCAGCTAATGCTACACTCCAGGAACCCCACTGCTGCTCAAGTGAGTATCTATGTATACAAGGCTAGAGTTATTCACCTTGAATTACCAAGGCACGCTGGAGACCTCTCACAAGAGGGAAGCACTATTTTCTTCATTTAAGCTCTTGTAACTCCCTATCAAAACTTAATGCCACTTTATAAATACAGTTCTAAGGGAAGGGGAAACAAATGGATGCTGAGTATTTTGTCATGATGACCTCTTCAGAGAGGATGAGAAAAAAGGTCAGTTAGGAAATATTCCAAACACAACAACAACAACAACAACAACAAAAATTCCAAAAAAAAAAAAGGAAATATTCCTAGATCACACACACACACACACACACACCAGGCCAACAGGACAGGAAGTCCAGACCCTTTCTCGGTAGGTTGAAAAATAATGCAACCACTTGTCCGACCCTTGTTGGCGTTCTCCTTTTTCAGTGTGGGTCCCATCTGGGCTTATTCTGCAAACACTTGTGTGTCTGCCCCTCCTTGCTGTGCTGTTGCAAGGTGAGAATGGTCTTAACCATGAATCGCAAACCAACAGTAGTAGAGCATTCAGATGCTGCGCAGGCTTCTTGAACATGACGTTGCCTCTGCTTGGAGGTGCCATTATTTGTCAAAAATGGGTTTTCTTAACACGGGGTGAAACTTACAGTTAATAACACTGAGTATGAATGATATCAAGAACTGCTAAAAGGCATGAAGACTTGAAGATTTGGTACAGGAAAACATCACACTGTAAGAATTCTTAAACTTATGCCTAAGTCTTCTCTCAAACTGAAACAATTCAAGTTATTCTTTCCCCCAGCTACTCTCAGAATCCCTTAAATGTCACCTGCTTTGGGGTGCTGCATTTCTCGAAGTCCAGGGGTGTTTCTGTTTCAGGCTCATGCATGTGACTCCTGTGACACATTGTTGTTATTGTTTAGAAGAGAGCAGGCAGTGGGCTGTGTTTTTGACGAACCCTGGTCAACATGACACTGCTGGAACACAGACCCCGGCTTGCACAGGCCTCCCCAAGGTTTTCTGACAGCCGGTTACCCCTGGGTGCACCAGCATCTGCTGCAGGCTCACTGCCAGAGTTCCAGGATCTGTGTGTGTGATGATATGTTACCGCCATTACACACTAGGCAGAGGGGCTCCCCACTAAACATCCTCTGTGCACCAACCTATCATCTAACCCTGGCGAGCACTGAGGCTACTAACTCCCTGGTCCTGTTTTTCCCAGAAGTCACATGGATACAATCACGCAGCATGAAGCAGTTTCTAATGAGTCTTGTAGTTAGCAATGTGCATCCAGGTTGGTCCACGCCTTTTCGTGGCTTGGTAGCTCTCCTTTTTCCACCTGATAACCTTCCATTGTCTGGATATGTTACAGTTTATCCATTCACATACTTCTATGCAACAATCTAGACGTGGTGATTCTGAATCAAGGCGCCATAAACATCTGCGTGTGAATGTTTCTGTGGGCATTTCTTCCACTCTTTTGGCACAAATGTCAAGAAGCACATGAATCCTGTGAAACACAAGTGTTTAAAGTAAAGAACTACTGAACCCAGCACAATGGCTCAATTGGCTAATTCTCCTTCTTCAAGCGCCAGGATCCCATGTGTACGCAAGTTCATGTCCCAGCTGTTCCACTTCCATCCAGCTCCCAGCTTGTGAGAATGGCTTTGGTATTCTGCACCCTCATGGGAGACCCAGAAAAAACTCAGGCTCCTGGCTTCGGATCAGCTCAGCTCCAGCATTGCAGCCACTTGGGGAGTGAACCAGTGGATGAAAGATCTTTCTGTAAACCTGCCTTTCCAAATAATAATAATAATAATAATAATAATAATAATAATAATACTTAATATTTAAAAAGGGAAAAGAAAAGAAGCCATCACACTATCTTCCAAACTGGACATGCCATTTCCCAATCCATGGTCACTGAAGGATGGTCCTGGTTTGTTTGTAGCCTTGCCCAATCTGGTATTATTTGTGTCCTAAACTTTGGACCTCTGGACAGGTGTGTTTTAACTTACGTTTTTCTAGTCTGGGATATCTTTCATTTTGCTTATTTGCCACATGTGCACCTTTCGAGATCTGTCTGTTCAGCCTTTGGGTCCATTTTTATTTTTCCAAGTGGGTTATTTATGTTCTTGTGTTTTTAGGAGTTGTGTGTTGTGGATCACAGACTCTTACCAGGTGCATCTCCTGTCATTATTCTCTCCAGTCTGTGGCTTGTCTTTGCATCCCCTCAGTGGCACAGGTCGTGCATGTGTGTGTTTAAATCTTTAGCACTTGCTGGTTTTTCCTAGAGTCCTCACCGCTCCGCTTTAGTCAGCTGGGCCACATGGAATAGAACTCATCTTAATCACAGTTGTTCCAACTGTTAGAGCTGAAGGTTCCAAAAACCTTGCCATCTCTGAATCTGGGTCTGACATTGCTCTCTTTTAAACTATGCTCGCTGTCCTGCAGCCATGGACTTGGTGCACGGAGCCTGAAAATGACACACAAGGACTACTGACTGACGGTCAATAGCCACAGTTCACTAGTGGCATCAGATTTTTATAGACTGGGGGTCACATAGGATTAGGGAGGAGGCATGGAGCATCAATTGTTTCCACACTCTTGTTTGGAACTCTTTTGTTTTGTATATCCCACCAAGTGTTCTCATTCAAATGGTATCCATTCAGTTGTTCTCATACAGATGATATCCAATCAGTTATAAGCATAGTATCCAATCAGTTGTTCTCATACAAATGTTATCCTATCAGTTGTTATCCTATGCTTGCTGTCTTTCTAGAGACACAATGTCCTTCTACAAAACTACGGTTTTCCCCTCTTTTAATGTATCTTGTTAATGTATCTTATTTTTTTTTTTCCTTGGTAGCCAGAAATGAGGAAGTGAACAGAAAGAACCACTTACTACAAACATTAGTTACATGAAGAGCTGTGGGTGGAGGGAATGTATCCTCCGGTCCTGTGACTAGGTCCCAGCTTCTCAGTTTCCCTGGGCCTCTGGGCTGAACTTCTCACGTGCTTCTTAGCATCCTCCTTTGCATCAGGTGAACTGCAGGGGCCGAGGTTGGGTAGTTTCTCCCCCAATCCAAGCCTGTTGGGTGCAGGTGGGGCCTTAATTAATTGGCCTTTTCTGAGGGCAGACCTTGTTAGGAGCAGACACTCCAGTATATTCCAGAATGGTTCTTTCCCCTCTCCTGCCGGACACAGAAGGGATCTCTCTGGTCATATTTCCCCTTGGCAAACACACTTTGCATCTCATAATTTTATTGTTCTACAATTCATACAATAGTTATTCTTTATTTTTGCCTTATTTCATAATACTCTGAAGGTATATTCAAGCTATAGCTTGTATCAGAATTTCACTTCCTCTTAAGGTTAAACAGTACTCTGTTGTATGATATTCCATATTGTATTTGTATGCTGGAAGATGTCTGAAGTAATTCTATGTTTTAACTGCAATGAATAATGTCATGTAAATATCCATTGGGATCCATTATTGATTCTTCAGATAATACTAGAAGTGAAGTTGCTATGTATCTGGTAACCACATATATTTTAAGATTTATTTATTTTTATTGAAAAAGCAGATTTACAGAGAGATAGAGAAACAGATCTTTCATCTGTTGGTTCACCCCCAAGTGGCTGCAACAGCCAGAGCTGAGCTGATCCGAAGCCAGGAGCTTCTACTGGGTCTCTCACATGAATGCAGAGTCCCAAGGCCATCATCCCTGCTTTCCTAGGCCATAAGCAGGGAGCTGGATAGAAAGTGGATATGAAATGGTGCCCGTATTGGATCTGAGCACTTGCAAGATGCAGATTTAGCCACTAGGCCAATGTACCAGGCCCAATTACATATATAGTTTTTGAAGAATTTCCACACTGTGCTGCAGTGGCTGTACGGCTCTGGATTTGTAGCAGCAATGTACAAGGCTGTTGGTTTTCCCAACCTTCATCGAAGATTGTTATTTGGCTCTTCTATCATTTTTTTCTGCTATCATTTTTATTATAGACATCCTAATGGATCTTGAGTTAGGTACGACCTGCATTCCCAGATTGCTGGTGACATTGGGCATCTCCTCATGCGCTCAATGCCCGCTCTATCTCTTTTGGAGAAATGTATAAGCAAACCCTTGCACTGTTCACAAATTGGGATTTTAGTATTGTTCATAAGTCATTAGGAGTTCTTTACACAGCTTACGTAGTAATCCTTTATCAGACCTATGATTGACAAATATCTGCTCAAATTCTGTGGGTTGTCATTTTACTTCATGACAGTGTCCTTTATACACAAGAATTTAATTAGATGAAGTTCATCTTATTCATCCTTTCATTTCATTGCGTATCATATTCATGAAATCATTTTGTTTCTAATACTGGATTTATTATATTTTCGATGATGTTTACATAATTAAGAAGGTTATGTAGACTATGAACTATGGTGGGGATGGTGAAGGAATAGGGGAAGGTGAATGAGACAACTGTTCCCAATCTCTGTCTTCCTGTATGTGGGGAAAGTCGGGAGAGAAGGGGAGAGGGCCGCTCCCAGCAGCCCAACCGCATCAGATCTGGAGATGGGGGATGGCCACCGATGTCACCTCAGGGTCCGTGATGTGGAGCATGTGCCCAGGGCACTGCTTAAGTGATGTTGATAATTCTGAGACGCTGTTGATTTCATTGCTCCAAGGTCAAGGAAATCTTTCTAAAATCCAAGGTCTATTGGATGACACAGTCCACTTTCGAGTTTTGATTCAACCAGATATTTTTTGTCAAGCCTTGTCTTGGAGAGTGGTCTAATTTGTTCCGCCCTTCATGGTACTAGACATCCTCTGCAGACCTCAATGAACTGATTGTCATGTCCCCTGTGTACATCTGGGCATGCTGTTCACTGCACAGGCTTCAACAACCGAGAAGATCCAGTTCTGACACATGAGTCCACTATTAGACCACAGATCCTGTGATCTTCAGTGTGGTTGGAATTCTGAATCCAGTGATCCAGCTGGGGGATACTCAAAAAAACTGCATGTGAGAAAACCCCAGGTTGACTCAGTCTGTCACCCACATCAATCTACACACATCCTGGTGGTTGCAGTTGTTGGGTCAGTTCTGTTCCAAGTCCCATCTCATACACAAACCAAAGGATGCTGCAACCCACCCCAACCCTACTAACCACACCTTAAGCTCTCATGCACACCAGAGGGGGAACTTCAACCTAGTTGGAGTGACCTCCAATAACCCTTGCCAGACCTGCCCCCAACCCCATTTCCTACATGTGCACGTGACTACAGCAGATTGATCTGGTCCACCCCACAATCCATTTGGCTCTATCTTAGGCTGACAGTTCCACAACCCAGCCCATACTCATGCTGGTGGTTGCTATCAGCTATCTAGCCAGGCCCGTACCCAGCCCTGGTTCCTATGCTCACCAGTAGGAGCTATAGCTCATCAAAGAAGTTCTCACAATTTTCCTAGTAGGCTCACTCCCAGCCCCAGATCCCACACCTTGTAGGTGGTTTGGTAGTCTAGCCATTCACATCACCTACTAGCCATAACCATAGCTGATTGGAAGCCAGGAGGCAGGAGGTTCTTCCAGGTCTCCCACATAGGTTCAGGGTCCCAAGGCTTTGGGACAGCCTCTACTGCTTCCCCAGGCCACAAACAGGGAGCTTAGATGGGAAGTGGAGCAGCTGGGACACCAACCAGTGCCCATATAGGGTCCTGGCGCATGCAAGATGGGGATTGCTCAGTTGAGCTGTTGTGCTGGGCCCTACACCTTTATGTTTCTATCGGACATCCTCTGTTACAAGTACAGCCAAGAGGCCGAGAATTACTGTGTCCATTGTTGGTCATAGTACTCACTCCACAGCTTCTGCCACAGCCCCTAAGGAATGTACCATTACCTAAAGACTAACCTGTAAAGCTTGCTTCCAAATCTTGGATGTAAAATAAGATGAGAGAGAGAGGTGAAAACAGTCAGCACATCTCAGTAAACCAGAGGCATAATCAGCAAACAGAAAACAGGCAAGGGTACCTTCATCATATTTTGGAAATTGCCCTAGGGCTGTAGCTGATGCTTCCAGCCTCCTTCTTCCACTGTTGTTACTTTCATGTGGCCATCTGTCCAGCGCTGACAGTGTAGGTGGGAGGCAGAAGCCAGCAACAGGGAGCAGGCGGAGTGTTAGGCTGAATTGAGTCGTTTGGGGGGGTTGTGAGAAAGGCAGGGCAGGGCAAAGGTGAATATATGAGGACTGGCTATTTGAGCAACTTTGTTATGAGATGTGAGCGAGATCACACCAGACATATCTAAGCTTTATTAAGGAGTCTTTATTAACCAAGCTTGGTGATAATAGAGCACACTAGAAATAGCAAATCACAAGTCCATATGGCAATCCAATCAATCATAATCCAACCAAACATAACCCCAAGAGAAACAAATGGTCATTACCCTTAAGTCCATCCTTTAAGCTGAAGACCTATGTCCCAGCTTCCCAAAAAATATAAACTATCCTAAGAGACATGCAACGAATAACCTGGACACACTTACAAAGCTGCAGGCAGTCACCTTTCCCTGGCTTCTCTGCCCACATTCCATCACTGCTAGGCCTCACCTCTCCTGGAACTGCTGATAGCACACAGACCAGAAACAACATTATTATATCCATTGTTCCATCTAAGCAGCACACAGGGACCATGCTCAGGGGATTACCTGTCCTGGGTCAGCCAAGAGTCGAGGTGCCGGAGTAACAGAAGCACCTGGCCAGACAGAGTGAGGGTCCCTGCTTTCATGAGCCTTTAAAGAGGCTTTGTGAGGGGACTGGTTACACCACGCTGCAGTACCTTCCCCTCTCAGTTGATAGGTGAGACACAGGTGGGCAGGAGCAAATACCCAGGTAGTGGTGGTGGGGGGGAGTGGCTGAGGATGCTGTTAGGCCCCACCTTCAGGACAGAGGGTGGGGGACACAGCCACTATTGTGCCGGTTTTTGAAATCCCCAGATAATCATCAAGTCTGAAGTCGGTGCTAAGCCATAAAGGTGGTTTATTCAGGTCAGCCCAGGTCTCCCAGCCACCTCCCCCAGCCCAGCATGGCAGGAACCGCAGGGATAGCAAACCGCAGGGAGAGAGAGAGAGAGAGCGCCCAAGCCACCCAGAGAGAGAAAGAGAGAGCCCAAGCCCCCCAGTTTTTATACATTTCAGGCTATTAATTATGTAGTCATGGTCTAGCAGGCTTCTATTGGTGGGTTTGAAACTAGCAACTTTCAAAAAGTACAAATCGATGAGCTATAGGGCGGTGGATCTTATCAAACACCAGGTACTTCCTTCCTGAGGAGTGGTCTGCCTACGTGACCTGCCAGGTGTCCTGCCGGGTGTCACGTAGGCTATCAGGGCTGGAGTTCACACAGCCCTCAGCCAAGCCATTAAGGCGGAATCATAAAAGGCAGAAAACTTCCAGGTTCTTCACCACATTCCATTTGCCCAATGTCAATGGGTGCTGGCTATTACTGGCTGCACCCCATAACATTTCCCACTTTTAACACCTGAGTCAAATCATTGGCTCAGTCACGTATAACAGCTTCAGTGGGCTTTGTTCTACGGGGGTATTAGGATTCAAACGTTTATCGCCTCCCTGAGTTTTCATGGTGCATTTTATTTACAGCTGATTAGCCATTGCAATAGCATAAAGATGTGGGACGGTTAAGAATGATGGTGCATAAAAGGCTCCACGCCAGGATACGCCTGGACCCCTCTGCTCCCCACCATTGCCTTCCCTCGCCCCGGCTTCGTTCAGCCGAATCGCAGCTTGCGGCGGAATCTGAATTTTCATTCTGGGAGGAAGACATTGGCTGCAGCCCAGGTCCTTACCGGTCGACCCTGCCCTACCGCCGCCCTCTCTGGCGCCGCCCGTCTGCCCAGGGTCCTTCCAGCTCGGTTCCTGGAGAGGAGGCCGAGGCCTTAGGCCGAACCGGGTCACCCTGTCCCCGCTCGGTGCACGGCGTTCCTCCCCGATCGGCCCCACTGGGAACGCCCTGGGCATGCCCTGGTGCAGGTGAGACCGCTCGGCAAAGCAGAGGGTGCTTGCTGCCGGCTTCCGGTCTCCCAGCTTCACGTAAAAGGAGGAAGAGCTGCCTGCACTTGCCGCCAGCTTGCCCCAAGGGCGGCCGCTCCAGGTGCGGGAATGACGACACGCAGCGACAGCGTGAGGATCGATAAGGATCGCGGGGCTGCGGTTGCCGAGTGTATAAAGAAGTACAAGGGTTCAGGGTATCTCGGACAGAAGCTCTCCCAGGCAAAAATGTGGAGCGCAAGAACGAAAAAAAAGCTGTTTCCGCCCGGTTTCGAACCGGGGACCTTTCGCGTGTTAGGCGAACGTGATAACCACTACACTACGGAAACCCTGTCACAAACCGAGCTCCTCCCTCTCCCTTTTGAAAGCCTCTGGGCTGAGTTTCCTAATGTTTCCGACTTGTTATTCAATGATCTAACTTAAAATGCTACATATTTACTGAACAACCGCCCTTCTTAAAAAAAAAAAAAAAGGTTTATTCCTAGGTATGAAATTCTGCGTTGAATTACCTGTGGAACTGAATTCTTGCTTGAAACGCACGAATCTACGAACCCAATTTTAGGCTCCTTCGTGTTATTTAGATGTACTTCCAACCATTGTTTACCTTGTAAAAAACTAGTGATTCGTGTGCAAACCTATGTTTTGGTACTTAGCTCTGGGCGACTAATATATTTTAAGGTAACTTAACGCAGAGAAGTTGTGACAAACAAGCCGTTTATTGTGTTTTTCCATGATGCTAACAATTGCTCTCTCCCTTAAAATCTGTTCAGTGTATTTTCAAGTGTCGCGAGAGTTTTGCACTTACATGCAAATGATTACAATGTGAAGAAAACAGCGTTTTGTCTCAACAGTTTGATTACATAACATTAGATGTCAAACTAAAAAAAAAATGCTGTAAGAGCTTCGTCGTCCCACCTGTGCTCCCTCAACGGCTCCCCCCAAGAAAGGGCAGGGTGGGAGGGGAGGTGAAGTGTGGTAATAACAGAACTCTGCCGGAGGGCTTCCCGCCTCCACTCCTAGGCTTCAGGAGTCACTGCCCTACCTCTGGGTCCTTCTCCCTCGGTCTGGGCTGGGCTGGAGCTGAGCTGGGGGAGAATTTTAGAATCCACAGCGAAGACCTAGAAAGGGGCCGTGCAGGTGCACCGGTGTGCAGGTGCACAGGAGCACAGGTGCAGGCACCTGGGCCTGCCCTCACCCCTACCCCTCGCAGCCACCTGCTGCTCCCTCGCTCCAGGCGCCCTGAAAGCCTGCGCCCAGGTCCGGCGACCGCGGCCAGTCCTTGCTGCGTGCCTCCCAGCTCCGTGCGAAGGCAAAACCCAGTGCAACTGCGGCGGAGAAGTGCGGAGACGCCGGCTCCGCGCCGGGTCCTGAGAGGCTGGGAGCGAGGCTGGGAGGGCGGAATGAAGGAACTGCCATGAGGGCCGGGGAGCAGCCGTCTCCGCCGGTCCAGGTCTGGGCGGGATGGGGATGGGGAGAGGCGGGAAGAGGGCGGCGTGTAGTGTCCCAGCTTCCAGGGCTTTCTCTCCATCGCCCGGTTAAGAAGCAAGTTGATAAAAGCATTCGGCATTTTGTTTTTCTGGCACTGACTTGCACACGGGGGTGGGGGGACAGTTCTCCGGGCTCGATTCGCCTCCCGGAATCCAGGAGCGTCAGAGAGGAGCAGGGGTAACTTTGTTTGAAGAAGCGTCAAACTGACTTCAAAGTGGCCATATTGTTTATGCTCCCACTTGCAAGCAGCAAAAGCTTTTTTTTTTTTTTTCTGCATATTACCCCTGACCATTGTAGTTTCTCTCCTCTTTCTTTTCTTCATCCTCCTGTCACTTCTTCCTTCCCTGCCTCCCTTTCCCCTTCTGCTAACAGCCATTTTTCAAGTTTCTGAAATGGCATCTCCCTGTGGCCTTCATTGTGTTTCCTGAATAGTAAGTGCTGATAAGAATCGAGTGTTTTTTTCACGTCCTCATGACTTTTTGTATTTTTTTTTTTTTTTTGCAGAAATGTCTATTTTAGTCTGTTGATCATTTCTAGGTTGAGGTGGTGGCTGTTGTGTTAGCTGAGTTCCCTGTGTATTCTGGGGATGAATCCATTATCAGATATGTGATTAATAAATACCTTCTCCTATATTGCAGGCCGTCTTGTTCCTCTTGGTAGTACCCTGCTCTCTCCATACATTCTTCTCTCTCTGGATAGTGTCTTGATTCACAGAAGTTCCTGCACTGGGCCCATGCTGCATCCCATTCGGCTCTGTGATGCGCCAAAATGCGGCAGCCTAGGTCAGTCCAACCAACCTCACTATCCAGCCCACATGTATGCCGGTGGGTGCTACCACCTGTCCAGCCAGGTCTATAACCATCCCTGATTCTCCTCCTCCTCAAGGAAGAGTGTCCAGGCCCGGCGCAATAGCCTAGTGGCTGAATCCTTGCCTTGCATGGGCCACGATCTCATAAGTCCCAACTGTTCCACTTTCCATTCAGCTTCCTGGGGAAGCAATAGAGGACGGCCCAAAGCCTTGGAACCCTGCACCCACATGGGAGACCTGGAAGAGGCTCCAGCTTCTGGCTTTGGACTGGATCAGTTCCAGCTGTTGCTGCCACTTGGGGAGTGAACCAGTGGACGGAAGAACTTTCTCTCTGTGTCTCCTTCTCTCCGTAAATCTGACTTTCTAAAAAAAAAAATAACTCTTGGGAAAAAAAAATCCATTCTGGGTCCAGCGTGGTAGCCTAGCAGCTAAAGCCCTCACCTTGCACAGCATCCCATATGGGTGCCAGTTATAATCCCAGTGGCCTAGTTTCCCATCCAGCTCCCTGCTTGTGGCCTGGGAAACCAGTTGGGAATGAATGACCCAAAGCCTTGGGACCTTGCACCCACGTGGGAGACCAGAAGAGGTTCCAGCTCCTGCCTTTGGACTGGCTCAGCTCCGGCCTTTGCAGTCACTTGGGGAGTGAACCAGCAGACGGAAGATCTTCCTCTCTGTCTCTCCTCTCTGAACATCTGACATTCCAATAGAAATAGAAACAAATATTAAAAAAAGTTCAGTCTGACATGACTTGTACCCAGTCCTGATGCTTACCAGCTGATGCTACAGCAAGGCTGACAAGCCTGCGCTTACTCTGGCTCATGCACGCATGGGCATGATCACTCAGTGCAGCCTGGCTCTCCCCCAACCCAGTTCACATGCAGGCCAATGGATGTTGGAGCCCCACCCAGCCAGGTCTGCCCCAGTCCAGGCTCTCAAGCTCACCAGTGGGATTAATGGCCCAGCAGAGGAGCCCCTGAAATGCCCCTACTGTCCTTACCGGCCAGCCCAGGTCTTAGGAGTACTGGTGGGAGCTGTGGCCTAGACTGGCGTGGCTCACCTCAACTTGGTATTCACCAGTGGGTTCTGCAGCCTGGCTTAGATCAGTCTGCTTCCAGTCCCAGCTCATGCTGGCTTGTGCTACAGCGTAACTCAGCCTGGATTACCCCCAGTCCTGGCCCTAATGTGAACTGGCTGGTGTTGCAGCCCAGCCCACCTGTCCTGCACCCCATCCTGGCTGTCATACCTGCCAGTGGGTGCTAGGAACTGGCCCAGGATGGCTCACACACAGACTTGACCAACATGTATGCCAGCCTTGGTTATTATGCTCACGTGCAGGGACTGTGTGATAACAGAGGAGTTCCCCAACCTCCCAGTGACAGATCTTGTGTACACAGTGGGTTCTTGGCCCAGCCTGACTTGGTCCGCCTCCTGTCCTGGGAGGCATAGCAGTCTTGCCTAACTGACTCACACCCATTCTGGCTCTTGCTGTTGGGTGCTACAACCCAATCATGCCTGGTACACCCTCAGGCCCCGCTCTTGCATGGTTCAGCAGAAGTGCAGACCTAGCCCAGCCTGTCTTACACCTAGTCTGGCTCTTAGGAGTACCAGCAGATACTAGAGCCAGGCCAGTCTGGCACATCCCAGACCCAATCCACATCGGTGCAGGGGGATGCTGCAACGTGTCCAGCCCAGTCCACCATCCCATTCAGGCTCCCATGCTCACCAGTGGGAACCATAGCCCAGCAGGGGCATCCCCTTAGCTTCCTGACCAGGTTCACTCCCAGCAACAGATCTGGCACTTGCCGCTGGTTGCTCTGACCCAGTCCAGCAGAACCCATTATGCAGCTTGGTCTTTACCATTGGATGCTGCAGCCTGGCCTGGCCAGGCCTGGCCTATCCCTAGTCCCAACTCTCACTGTTGGGTGCTGCAGCCTAGCCATGCCCAGCCCCCTCCCATCCCTTGCCTTCATGCAAACCAGTAGATGTGACAGCCTAGCCCAGCATGGCCCACACCCCCTCCTGGCTCCCATGCATGCCAGAGTGCTATGGTTTGGTCTGACCCTGTCTGGCTTCCATACCACCCCCATCCCGAGGCAGCCCATATACCTGTTGACACCAACACCCATTCCTAACTCATGTGCTCACCAGCAGAAGCTGGCTAGAGGATGTCCCCATGTTCTCCCACCAGGTCTACTACAAGACCCAGATCTCATACATGGCAGTGGGTGCTAGGTACTCACCCAGCACAACTGCCCCCACTGTCTCAGCTTTTGTGTGTGCTGATGGATGTTGTGGTCCAGCCTGCCTCACATCAAATTCTTAGGTACACCCCTGGGTGCCACAGCCTGGACCAGCCTGGCCTATTCCCAACCCCAGTACCCATGAGTGTTGGTGAGCTCCATGATCATGCCTAGCTTGGCCTGTCACTCCTCCCAGCCTTGGAGCAAACCAGCAGGTATGGCAGTTTCACATGAGTGAGCCCATGACCACTCACATAATCTGTTGTCAGATCCAGTTCTCTTGCGAGCTGGTTAGTGTCACGGCCAGCATAACACGGTCTATACCCTATCCTGACACTCACTGACAGATACTGTGGTGGAGCCTTGCTGGGCTGGCCCCATGGCCATGGTTTTCATGTGTGCTGGTAGGCAATGGTTGATACCAACAAGCTCAGCTCAGATCTCCCACATGGGCAGGTATATTGACTCTGAATTCCTTCCTTTAAACCACCCGGTCTCAGCCTGCTCATTTACCTGCAAGTGCGGTAGCCTCATTGGTGGGAGTCTCCTAGAAATGACTCCACATCTGTTACGCTCTCCTTTAGCAGTCCTCCCTCCCTCATAACTCCAGACCCACTTCCCTGAGCAATCTGCAATCCCCAAGCCCATGAATGTGCAGGTCCCCAAGCCACGTTCCAGGTGGTATGCCACGCCATTCTGGGTCCCTGCCCGCCTGCCCGGGTCCCACACACACCGTTGGGCAGGTCTGCAGATCCTGTCTGTGGGTGTGCTGGTGTCTACTCTCCACCCCCTATATATCTTAAAAAAATAATAATAATAAGGAAAGAATGGAATAGGCAACCATGGTGGCACGCTGGTACAGTTAATGCAAATTTGGCATTAGCCAGGCCGGGATGCCCGCCAGCGCTTAGATGCCTTTCTCCCAGCAGCGGAACACTTGCCTAGGTACAATGTAACCTAGGCAGTGGCCTACAGCTGGGGTTGGGGGGGGGGGGCATTTCTTCTTCTTCTCCCGGGTCCTGGAGCCACCTTAAAAACACAGGTGAGAGGAGTCTGCAATCTCTAACCCATCTTGATTTGCAGCTAGTTGACAACGTAAGGAAGAAAATGCCAAATGCAGAAGTGATCAGACCAAAACATCACCAAGGGCCTCACAGAATGGCAGCCTCCCAACAAGCAGTGAGAAATTAAGATACTCTCCCCCCTCCCACCCCAGGTGTTAGGGCCAGTGACGTGGTACAATCAACTAAGCTTCTATTTGCAGCGCCGGGATCTTGTATGGGTGCTAGTTCATGTCCCAGCTCCTCCACTTCTGATCCAGCTCTCTGTTTGTGGTCTCACAGAGCAGAGAATGAAGGCTCAAGTCCTTAGGACCCTGTATCCATGTAGGAGACCCGGAAGAGTCTCCTGGCTCCTGGCTTCACATCAGTCCAGCTGCGACTGTTGCGGCCATTTGGGGAGTGAGCCAGTTAGAGGATCTATATGGGTTAGGCAGTTTGAGCCCTGGGTGCAGTGGCCACTTCTGGTGTTTCCTGGGAGGAGTCTGCAGCCAGTGAGGACAGAACAAGGTGGGCAAGCCGACTGACCCCACATGGGCTGAGCAGTGGGGACAGCGTCAGCAGAGGGTAGCGGAGGAGGCGGTTCCGGGCGTTGGCCTTCTGCGCTATCTGCGTCCCCGTGGAGGCTGTCCTTGCCCAGAGCTCCCTGGGTTGGGTAGCAGCCCCAGCGTGACCCTGGCAGTGACCTCAGCACTGCGTCTCCTTTTTCCATCTCATCCTGTGGCTTCCAGAGTCGCACTGGATGTGGCAGGAGCTAGGTGGGAGGGTACGAGTGTCCACAGCTGGTCTCAGAGGGAAACAGTGGCCTGATGGTCCAACTCACAAGGTATAATCAGATAAATAAATCCCGGATAGAAGGGGCCTTCTTCCATTTTCACTTTTTTTTTTTTAAAAGATATTTGTTTGAAAGGCCAATTGACAGAGAAAGGTACAGTGGGTGAGAGTTGAGAGAGCAAAGCCAAGCGAAGCTCCAACTCACTGTCCCACACCCCAAACGCTTGTAGGGCCAAGCACAGCCGGAGGCTGGGAACCCCACTCGGGTCCCCAGTGGGCGGCAGGCACCCCATCACAGCCATGAACGTGGGCTGACCCCAGGCCCTCCCCCCGTGATGCGGGGCCGGACCCTGGCGCCCGCGGGGCTCGGAGTCGCTCTGCAGGCGCAGAAGGCGGAAGCTGGAGCGGCCTGGGCAGCTTGGCACAGCTCCAGGAGGGCTGTGTCCGAGAGCGCCAATCGCTCCCAAGCCGGAAAAACGGAGGGAACACAAGGAACGAGAATAAACAGAGAACAGAAAGCCTCGTCTTTCTCATAATGAAGAAAAACAACCAGCGGTATCCACCAGCAGAGTGGCGCAGCGGAAGCGTGCTGGGCCCATAACCCAGAGGTCGATGGATCGAAACCATCCTCTGCTAGTTGTGCTTTTTTCTCCTCTCAAAGGAGATCTGTTTTTTTTTAAAAACAATCTTTACATAGTTAATTAGAGCACAAAAGGTTCAAGGGCTATAGAAAAGTGGGTAAGACTACTATTTCCACATTTTTTTTTTTTCTGTATCTGGGGTAAAGTGGGAGATAAAGTGCTAAATGTTTTTTGAAAGCCACTGGTCAAATTGCCAAACAAGGGCGTTGTTTTTCCTGAGTTTTTCAGAAAACCCTGACGGATTCGGCCCTCAGGTGGTACTTAGCGTCTTTTATCTCCCCTTACCCTCAAAAGAGAGGCCAAGTTTTCTTGGGAAAAGCAAGTGATAATTCCAATAATTTAGCCATATATCTATCTGTCAGTGAACAGAACACCCAAGGATATATCCATCTCGAAACGTTTGTGAAAAAGACAGAATTAAAAAGTTTATTTGATGCCGATTTTTCTTTGAAACGCATGCACAGTTCTCTCATGATATATGACTATTTGAGAACATTTTACTGTATACTTGGATTTCAGAAAAAAGTTTTTGTTGCTGTTAGTCTTTTTTTTTTTTTTTTCAGCAACATAAACTTTTGGTTCCGTTTTTCCACCAGCATTCAAAAATACAATCGTGGGGCTGGCAAGATGGCTCAGCCGGAATCCCATGAAGATGCTGTGTTCTTCCCATCCAGCGCCCTGCTTGTGGACTGGGAGGATGGTCCAAAGTCCTTGGGACCCTGTACCTGTGTGGGCAATCGGGAAGAAGTTCCTGGCCCCTGGGTTTTGGTGGGCTCAGCTCTGGTTGCTGCGGCTGCTTGGGGAGTGAACCAGCAGATGGAAGAACTCTCTCCCTCTGCTTCTCCCTGTGAATCTGACTATCCAAGAAAAATAAATAAATAAATAAAAATAAATATTAATAACAATTGTGCCCTAGGCAGAATACTATTTTATATTTTGTTACACTCAGAGAAAAAACTGCTGCTGACTTGATTGAGACCTGTGATGACAGCAGGTGGTGGGGTACAAGTCTTTTGTTTATTCCTATGAATGGTTTATGTTATTTTTAAATTTTTGGTTTTTTTTTTAATAATCTTTACATAGTTGATCAAGGCATTAAGGGTCAAGGGCTACAGAAAGGTGGGTAAGACCATTGTTGCCACATTATTATTCTTTTCTAGATCTGGAGTAAGCAGAGAATAAAGGGAGAAGCCACACCCAGCCTCCCACCCATCCTAGGTCCCTGACGTGGGGCATGCTCCAAGGGTCCTGCTCAAGTGGTTTTGATAGTCAACAGTTCTGAATTGCTGCCAATCTCACCATTTCAAACACGATGAAATCTCTCCAGAATCCACTGGCTGACACAGTCTACCGTAGAGTCTCCGTAAGCTCAGATTTTCACTGCAACACATGGCTGGTATAGATAACAATTTGTTCTGTCCTCCATCCTGTTGTGGTACCAGGTGTCATCTGCAGGTTCCAAAGGGCCTATCCTCCGCCTGTGCATGGTTTAGTAAATTAATTTCAAGTGAGTGATCTTCCACTGCCAATTCTTTCTAGTGATCTGCTATGATAGCTAGAAAAACAGGTGTGGTTCATTCTCTGTTTCATCCCCACTTACAGAAAGTAGATTCTCGCATGAGGGCAGAAGGCAGGTCTACGTGAAATTGCGGGAAACGTTGGAAGGCACTACAGTAAGACACTTTACACATCAACGGTCTGCGGACACATTTACAAGACAAATGGAAATTGTACTGATAGATGTCAAAAGAAATGGAAAAAAAATCACCAACCAAAATATTTGAAAATTTTGAATATATTTTTTAAAGATTTATTTTTCTTACAAAGTCAGATATACAGAGAGGAGGAGAGACAAGAGGAAGATCTTCCGTCCGATGATTCACTCCCCAAGTGAGTACAACGGCTGGTGCTGTGCCAATATGGAGCCAGGAACCAGGAACCTCCTCCAGGTCTCCCATGCAGGTGCAGGGTCCCAAGGCTTTGGGCCATCCTCGACTGCTTTCCCAGGCCACAAGCAGAGAGCTGAATGGGAAGTGGAGCTGCCGGGACTAGAACTGCCGCCCATAAGGGATCCTGGCGTGTTCAAGGCTAGGACTTCAGCCACTAGGCCACGCCACCCGGCCTAATTTTTAATATTTTATTTATTTGACAGGGAGAGAGAGATCTTTCATCTTCTGGTTTGTTTCCAAAATGCCCACAACAGCGGAAACTGGAGCCAGGACCCTGGAAGTCAATCTGGATCTCCCACAGGGATGATAGAGATGCAAGTACTTGAACTATCACCTGCTGCTTCCCAAGTATGTGGACAAGGAGCAGAATGGGAAGTGGAGCCAGAACTTGAACTTGACACTCCAGTATGGGTTGCCAGCAGTGTCATAACCAATTTTTAATGAGGGTCTATTGTAGGGCAAGAACATGTAAGTGTCCCTAAACAACGGAAATTTACAGAGCAAACTATTAGAAAGGAAAATATTAACAACAATGCTTATGAAAAGAGCTGGCTTTGTCTTCTCCTTTGCTGGTTAAGATGTTCTTTTTGTGGGGACATCTTGGGGTTAAAGGCCTTCCATTTATTTCGTCTGATCCCCAGATGTCTTCAACTAACTTCAAAACAGAAGATTGGTTGAATAGCCTGTGAGAAATGGGCTCAAAGGGGAAGGCCTATGCACTGACCAAAAAGATGCGGCTTGATTTCCAGGAAATACTGTGGAAACAAAATGCCAGTGAGTACTACAGCTGTCTCCTTTTAGTCAAAAAGAAAGGGGAATTTGGAAAACAGACATACACAGGCTTTCTTTTCGGGAAGCAGGGGCAGCGAAGATAAGCCAAGTACAAGAAAGCTAGTTCAGAAAGCATGTTCATGCTCTACATTTTCTTTCTTTTCTAATAAATGTATTTCACTTTTGATGATGTTTACATCTGAAGGATGTGTGCCCATGTGGACCAATGATTAGTGTGGGGAGGGTTGAGGTATAGGGGACAGTGGATGACACAACTGCTTCCAATTTTTTCTTCCTTCTGTGTCTGGGATGGGGGCAGTGGGGGAGAGAAGGGAGGATGGCTGTGCCCAGCAGCCAAACTGCATCAGTTCCCCAGGGTTGATGGACATTTGATGTCATCCTAGAATCCTGGATGTGAGGCATGTTCCGGGGTAGTGCTATGTTGTTGATTTTTTTTTTTAGATGTATTTATTTTTATTGGAAAGGCAGATATACAGAGAGGAGGAGAGACAGTGAGAAAGATCTCGCATCTGCTAATTAACTCCCCAAGTAACCGCAATGGCCAGAGCTGAGCCAATCCAAAGTCGGGTCTCCCACGTGGGTACAAGGCTCCCAAGGTTTTGGGCCCTCATTGACTGCTTTCCCAGGCCACAAGCAGGGAGCTGGATGGGAAGCGGGGTTGCTGGGATGAGAACAGGCACCCATATGGGATCCTGGCATGTTCAAGGCCAGGACTTTAGCCACTAGGCTACCACACCGGGCACTATGCCGTTGATTTGTTGCTCCCAGGTTGAGGAAATCTTTCCAAGGTCCATTGGCTGACATAGTCCACCTTAGAGTCTCCATTGAGATACTTTCTGCCAAAGCTTGGCCAGGAAAGATGTTCGATTTGTTTTGTCCTCCATTCTAGGCCATGGTGCTAGACATCCTCTCAGGCCTCAATGAGTTGTCATAACCCCCACGTGCATCTGGCCGTGCTGTCCACTGCACGGGCTTCAACAGCTCAGGAGGCCTCGTTCTGACACATGCATCCAAGGTAAGACCAGAAATCCTGTGATTTTCTCTGTGCTCGGAGTTTTGAGTTCAGGAGTCCAGTTGGCGGGGGGTCCGGCTCAGTCCGTCACCCACATCAGCCTACACACATTTGTGGCAGCAGTTGCCTAATCTGTTTTGTCTCCAACTCCATCTCACCTATCTCATAATACGCCAATGGATGCTGTGTCCCAGCACAACCCTGCCACCACACCTGATCCTCACACGCACACCAGCAGGAACTGCAACTCAGTCGGAGCGATCACCCAATAACCCCAACAGGCTGTCCCCAGCCCTGGTTCCTATATATGCTGGTATATGCAGCAGACTGGTCCAGTCTGTCCCACATCCCATTTGGCTCTCTGTACACGCTCATGGTGCAATAGCCTAGCTCAGCCTGATAGACCCCACTATCCAGGATGGCGCCTCTCCTGCCAGGCTCATCCCCAGCCTTGGTTCTCATGATTCTACATGCATGTGTAAGTGAACATGTACATGTTTATGTATGTGTGCCGGTACAGGGATGCGCAAGAACATACCTCTTCCAGGACCAGGAAGCAAACAGTCCAAAGGGATGGCTCCAGCAAGCCCCTGCACGTTGGTCTCTGATGGCGTTCCTCAGGGAAAGGAATCGGACTGCTCTGGGAAACAGCTGACTTTAGGGCTTGTACCACCTGTTGTGCCCGACAGCAAGCAAGAGACTGTGGTTCAAGGCTTGGGGAGCCAGCCTGTCCAGGGCCTCCCCTGGTTTAATCTGGGTTAATTTGAACATGTTGTGGAGAGCAAGTGGGATCACACTGCACACAAGTGTAGGCTGTTAGAAATCTTTATTAGCCAAAATTAATGATGGCTGCTCCTGCTGCACTCCAGGAACTGCCGTGCTGCGTGGTCCAGGCTATGGTTTTTAAGCTCTCATTAACACACTGTAGCCAGGGACTTTGAATCAACTCAGGTGGCAGATATTACAAATCAATCAACTTGCATCAGGCCAATCAGCTACAGAAGCAGATAGTTGCGTTTAGCGATGCTTGAAGCCTAGTACTGCCTGGGGTGCCATTAGCCACCTGCACCCCACCACAAACAGCAAGGTGACTAAGACAGCAGTGAGTTACGAGCCATGAGGAAGGTAGTTAGATCTCATGCATTCATATCAATGCAGAAGACAGGACATTGGTTCAAATGGAGAAAGGGCTTCCGGGAGGAGGGGTTGCCTCCCTGGCAGCAGCACCTGTGCTTGCTTTTGATCTAGAATGACCTGGACGTCTAACAAGCCCAGAACCTGGGCTGGCTCATCTTTACCTTCTGTCCCAAGTCGGCCTGCTCTGGGTGTCTCCAAATTCCTCCTCCTTTAGGATCTTGGAATTTCCACTTGCTTTTGGAAGGTACAGATGTGACCATGGCTAAAAAGAAAAGGGCTGTGGGGCCTTGTTCACATGGTGGAGGGTGAATTCACTGTGCTAGCCCTTTGTGCCCCTTTGGGTACCTCTGCAGCATTTACTGAAGAGTTCTCTTCAGGCAGTTAAAAGGAGGTCCTGAAATTGTGTGGGGGATGCATATGTATGAATTCCAGAAAGAAATCCTGGTCAAAGGCTACTTTCCAGAGCATTCTAGAATGGAGTCAAGAGGTGCATGTTTTACTGTGCCGTTTGGACTAAGGGAAGTGATGAAGGAAATGGTAACCTTTGGACCAAGCCTAGGCCAGCAAAACCACTAGCAGCTTTTCCTGGTCATTGCACCCTAGCGCCACCCGACCCTCTGGCAACCAGAGGTGAGCCGATCCAAAGCCAGGAACCTGGAACCTCTTCCGGGTCTCCCACATGGGTGCAGGGTCCCAAGGCTTTGGGCACGTGCAATTCCAAAATGTGACTACCAAGGTCCCACCGAGACTTGAACTCGGATCGCTGGATTCAGAGTCCAGAGTGCTGACCATTACACCATGGAACCAACCCACGAATAACAACCTTGCCTTGTTGGATAATCAAGCTCTGCTTTCTAAAGGCACTCTTCCCCCAGCCCTGCTCCTCCCGTCCCCTGCTTTTATTCTCGAAATCAGTCAAAACCTGCGCGTCTGCATACACATCCTTTAACCTGCAGCTTTAATTTAGGAGAACACTGGCCTCCTAACTGTAGGACGTTCCCAACATCCTACCCCGTCCTGCAATCTCTCCTCCTAGAGGTTCAGGTACTTGGCGCGTTGCGGCCACCACGTCTTCCCAGGAAGGCAAGGGGAGGCGTTGAAGAAACCCGAGCCCTCACTGCGCGCCAGGCTTTGCCACCCGCGTTTTCCATGCCGGTATCCTACGAGGCTCGCCGCCACCGGTGCACCGGCCGGTGGGTGTCCTCTGAAGGCCAGGGTCGCGAGCCGCGCCCGAGTTCTCTCCCTTTGCTCCGCGCCGGGACCGCGCCGCCCTAGCTCGAGCCCAGGCGTCTGTGGGGCAGCAGGTAGGGAGACAGATCTCAGCCGCTCCAGTGAGAGCACTTCCTGCGCAGTGTCAGTTTAAGTTCCTGGTTTGTGGATGGGACGGCATTTCAGGTTTGATTCGCAAGCAACGAGCGCCCTCTGGCGAACTTTGATAAAGCCCTGTCCACTGTGCGTCACAACAGCGAAAAAGTAACAAGATTCCAATTCAGTAACTCTGCCTGCAAATTGACAACAGCCATGGTAGAACTCACGGACCAGGGTGGCCCAGATGTAACGTTCGGAGATGACCCGGAGTTTCCTGAATGCTTAGCTTTCTGCAGAGCGACACAAAGCATCTTCCACTTTCTGTGAATGTGAGTACTGCCAGCCAGGGTAGGTGGGCACTTTGGGTTTGTGACGGAAAACCAGCGGACAGAAATCTGGAGAGAAGCAGAGCAGAAAGGTCAGGAGCGGGCAGGCTATTCCCAGCAGTCCTTGAGTGCCTGGGCCATCGCAGCTGGAGTTCATGGACACAGCAAGTGTTGGTGGTCCCCTCCCCTGAGCCAGGCATGGAGGGACAGGACCATAAGCAGTGGACGTGCCCCTGGAGTTCACTGTACCAGCGAAGCAAATGATCACATGTAACAAGCAATATCAGCATATTGACAAGCCATGAGACTATGTGCAGGGGGCGGCATCAGACAGGGCGTCAGGGGCGCTGAGCACGCACCTTGCACCCAAAAAAGGCGAGTCCAGGTTAAGCCTCAAGATGAAGGTGTGGAAGAAAAGCGCAGAAACGTTTTTCAGGTAGAAGTAGAAAGAAATGGAAGAGTGGAAATCATGTCACGTGATTGGCGCCCAGGGCCCGAGAGGGGTGAGGGTTAGAATAGTGAGGTCATAAGGTCACAAGCTGCTCTCAGCGAAGCTTGGAGAAGTCTGAGGGTCTCCCCAGCTTCCCCACTTTCATGCAGCGGCCAGGGCTGCCACCTGCGTGCACGCCAAGCGCGGGCGCTTTACAGGATACGCCGCTTGGAGAGGATCCACTGCTGCCCCGGGCCTGCTCCCCTCTCTCCCGTGGTTGCCTGCCCCTTGCTCGCCGCCAGCCTTCGTAGGGCCGCGCCAGCTCCGCGCCGGCCCCAGGTCAGGGTCCTCCGGTTAGCCCGTGGAAAACGTGGCCGTACTGTGAAAATCAGAAATTTCCTTCTCACGCGCGATCGTGTTTTCCTGTTTCTCCCTTGTAGGATCCAATCCCGACTCGCAAGTGAGCAGGTTGCGAGACGCAGGACGCAGCAATGTGCTTCCTTCCCGGGAGGGAATGCGGGATGGTTGGGGCAGAAAAGCAGATCTCGCCGCTGGAAGGGGGGCGGGGTCTTCGGAAAACACCTGCTGGGAAGAGAAAACAGAAAGAAAACAAGCAAGGTCCCACCGAGATTTGAACTCGGATCGCTGGATTCAAAGTCCAGAGTGCTAACCATTACACCATGGGGCCCACAGGAACAACCCTCTTAGAAACTTCTCTTGTGAGAAATTCCATCTCCGCAGCGTCAACCTGCCTTTCAGATTGTATTTCCCACTGGGGGATTTTTCTTACTTGAAACGGTGGCGCTCCTCGAGGGCACCTAGAGACGTTTGGGTGCTGAGTTTGGCTGGGTCACGCTTAATAGCTCTTTGCATTTGACCTGGCCTGCGTTGACCTGGGACGCGGGAAATCTGCGGGTGCTGAAGAGGCACACTTAGGAATGCAGGATTTTGCAGAGCCCTGGATTTTCTGGGGAGGGTAAATGTTGCAAACAGGGAGCTCCTGTGGGACTTACTCTGCAATGGGAAAACGCAGCTTTGGGTGCAATGGTCTCGAGAGACAATCCCGAGCTTGCACTTGGCCAGGTTGAGCCCTCTGGGGTCCCTCACCGTAAGGGACAGACCACAATCATCCCACACCAGTTCCCACCCGAGACCACAGGTACCCCAACACAGAAGCCACGCATACAACATGCTCGTTTCACGCCGCCACGATTTTTTTTTTTCACGCAGGCTCCGTATGTGGTAATGATGTCAAAACAAACTGCAAAAGAGAGGAATTTTACCCACGTGTACAGAGTTGCCCAAAAGGACATCATAAATACTGCTTTAGTGAACACCATAGGGCTAAGTGTTTCTCTTTAGGACTCTGAGAGTTAATCGTACATTTACAAAAACAATTGTTGTTTACCAAATTGTTCACCCTGGGGTCTGCAAGAATAGAAGGGGGATGAGGCATCAAAACATTAGTTAATAGATGCTTAGGATTGGACCCCCCCTCCCCTGGACACTATCTGCAAGCTGTTGTTGGAGTCAGTATGTAAAAGGATGTTTGCTGTGCGGCTTGCTCAGTTTGCCTTCCTGGCGCTGGTCTTGCTTGGCGCTACAAGTCCAGCTGAGAGCGCAGTGGTTGGTGAGAACTGACCCCTTCAGGAACAACTTGGTAGGAATCTCATTTGCTTTCCCACATCTCGACCCAGCAGAGGCAGCACCGTCCCATCTTTTCTTCTTTGGTGGTGAAGTTTTTCCTGGTAGCTATTCCTGAAGCTTCGCAGGCTCTGGGGTGGGGAAGGGGGGTAGGAGGGGTGGGGGTGTCTGCCAAATGAAACCCTAAGATTCTTAGCCCATTCTCTCCTGATACTTAGCCTGAGGCCTGACTCGGTGATTCTGCACTCCCAGTGCCTTCTGCCTGGAGTGGCCAGATGCCACTGACCCCTGGAAAGCGACAAGCCCTCCCCACCTGTGGGAACTACCCAGGTTGCCTTCTAGCTAGGCAAGTGAGACACTGCTGGGAGGAAAGCAGCTGACAGCTAGCAGGCACTCTGGGCCTGGTTCATGCTAACTCTGTGTTAACTACTCCAGTGTGCCACCACTGTTTGCCTATTCTTCGTTGTTCAAACTGTAAGGTGGGGGGAGGAGAGGGAGGGCAAGTGGACTGCTAGCACCCACCTGCAGGCCTCCTTGGCCCTGGGGTGGGCAGCTACTGGGGGCTGTTGACATGGGCAGAGTTGCAGCTGTGGACCTCCTCCGTGTGCACCAGAGAGCTGGAGTTGGGGAGCTGGGGGCAGAATGGAGGCTGGGACCTGGAGACACAGAGGGGGTGCTCATTCTCTTCCTGTAGACATGGAGTGGAACAGAAACATCTCCCTCTCCCAGCTTTCCCCTCCAAACCCACTCCACCCCTGAACTTGCCCCATGTGCCTCCTCACCTTTTAAACAAAGTCACAAGCCCTTCTCACCCCTTTTCTTCCTGTACCTCTTTCCAAACTCCACATTGAGCTAATAGCCTGTTAGGGCAATCCCTAACTTCTCATCTGGTCTGGCTCACCATCCATCTCCAGGCACAAAAACAGGGACATGAGCAGGTTGTTTGCACCATGTATCTTCAGTGCTAGCATAGGACTCGTAGCTGCGTACTCAATAAAAACTTGCTGATTAATTCGGCAGTTTCCTTCAAGGTGGATGATTGGTTCACTCAGAGGTTAAAGCTGATGGTGACTCTTCAACGTTCTCCAGTGCTCGACCTAACATTGCCATCCTTTCTGCGACTTTCTAACAGAGAGCACTTAATGTGTATTTCCCAATTTCTATATATCTCAGCAAAACTGGACAGCCTTTTCTCTCTTGTTTTCTGGATGACAACGAGTTTCAAAGGCTTGCCTGCAAGGTGGCCCAGCTGGCTGAGTTTCTTAGTGGTGGTGGGTCCACTTGCGTGCCTGTGTCCAGCTTCTGGTTTCTTGTTTTATTTTCCCCATCCATTGCTTCCCAGAGTTATCCTAGAGATGCTTGCCCTCCTCTGCTACCTGGTTCTCTCGTGGAGCCCAGACCACCTCTGTTTGTCTTCACCAGGGAGGCAATATCCGAAAGGTTTAGCTCTGACCCTCACCGCACGGTGGGACAGGAAGATCAGCAGGCCTCTGAATGGGAGGGCAGTCTCACCTGCTGGTTGACAGCTGGTCCTGTCTCTTTTCCTTTCTCCCTGCCCCTCGGTTCTTAAGCATGGCGAAATTGCCAAAAGTGCTGAACCACTCACTGGTCTTCCTGCTCATACAGAAGTTGGGATTCTGAGTCAATACCTCTGGCATTCTGAATGATGCAGTATTGGAGTGTGTCTCTTATCAGGTAACGAGTATCTTTAAGACTCTTCTACTAGTTAGCAAAGGAACTAAGGTTACTTTGTTTTTCTCCCCCATGTTCAGACGAACAAAGAACATTCTATAACATTAACTTATAAATAACTCAAGGCAACTTGATTTAAATAACTGCAGGATGTCACATTGACATGGAGATTGTTCAGTCTTCTTCGATAGATCTTTATAACTCTGTCCACTGTTTCATCCCGAAGTCCTGTCGCTGTTCTGGGCAGCCCATCCATAACATAGGGGAAGTCCTTGGAGGAGCCTGCACCCCCTTCCCCGTCTGTTGTGCTGGTCTGCATGCCCCACCCCACCAAGCGACAGTGCCCATGCTGCTTCTGAGCCCTCCCATACACACTAGTCCTGAGGCGCTGGAGGCTGGCATGTGCGTCTTAGAGACAGTTGGGAGCAAAGCTTCTACATTCCATCTGTTGACACACTGATGATTCAAAACTCAAAAATGATGACAAAGCTTTAAGGAAAAGATCCTCCCTGCATCCCTTCCCTGGATCACCTGTTTCCTGTTCCCGAGGCATCTACTGTTAGCAGCTTGCCTTGGGCCCTCCCTGGGACACCTGACACTGTACCAAGCAATCATAAGCACCTCCAGCAAGATCATGAAAAGTGGAAATTATATGTCATTTCCATCTTCCACAAAGTTTCTAAAGTATCCTTGTCCACACAGTTCTACCACATCTTACCAAACACCTTGCATTTTGCACTTCACAGTACATTTTAGAGAACATCACCTAGTTATTTCTAGAAACACTTTGTAGTGTATGATAGTTACAAATGCAGATGCTGCTGACTGGTACAATGTGTAAAGCCGCTGCCCCGAGCATCAGCCACTACTGCGGGTGTAGGCTCCACTCCTGGCCGCTCTGCCTCGGATCCTGTGGATTTTCGTGGGAGAGAAGTGGGAGAGACCAGGTACTACCTGCATGATCTGGATTGCCTTTGAAATAAATACATGGAATCCTAAGAAAAGAAATAAAAAGGTATGTGGATTCTGGTCTGGTTCTGAATTGTTTACTTAACCACTGTGAGCCTTCGTTTTATGATCCGTAAAAGAGGTTTGACAGCGGTAACTATCTCATCCGCTTACTATGAAGATAAAATGATTTAATGTGTATAAAGAATTTTAAGGAACATTACCTAGCATCTAATAAGCAACACATTATAGTGAAACAATTTATCTGCTGCCATCACCATAGAGAATGCTGAATTGTGACTTACTGCTGTCCACACACTTACTGCGATTGGCTGTACTCTTTTATTCTAGAACTACGCTTCCCACACCCTGTACATGCCACTTAATCTATTTTTTAAAAAATTAATTTTTTTAATATTTTCAGAAAGTAGTTGGACCCAGTGCCATGACCTAGTGGCTCAAGTCCTTGCCTTGAACATGCCAGGATCCCATATGGGCGCCAGTTCTAATCCCGGCAGTCCCGCTCCCATCCAGCTCCCTGCTTGTGGCTGGGATGGCCTAAAGCTTTGGGACCCTGCACCTGCATGGAAGATGTGGGAGAAGCTCCTGGCTTCTGGCTTCGGATCAGTGCAGCATCAGCTGTTGTGCTCACTTGGGGAGTGAAACATTGAACAGAAGATATTCCTCTCTGTCTCTCCTCCTCTCTCTATATATTTAACTTTACAATAAAAAAATCTTTATTTTTAAAGATTTATTTATTTTTATTACAAAGTCAGATATACAGAGAGGAGGAGAGACAGAGAAGAAGATCTTCCCGATGTGAGCTGCTAGGCCACGCCGCCGGGCCCCCCCCAAAAAAAATCTTAAGAAAAAAGAAAGTAGTTTTTTTTTTTTTTTTTTTTCAAATTCTTCTTTGCCGGTATCACACGTTATTTCATGAAAACCCTTCTACTTTGTCAGACCACCAGCCAGGATGGAAAATTAAAATCAGAGAGATCTACTCAGCATCTTGCAGTCCTATTCCTGCACATTAATGATTGGTGAGTAGTAGAAGCCAAGAGCAGCATCTGAATAAAATGGTAGTTCACTAGATAGCAGACAGGTTAGGAAATACAGCTGGCGAGCACAGCATCCAACAACCTACTTTGCATGTAACTTACAAGTAATAATAGAAGGCAGGTTGTTAATTTTACTTATCACTTTCTAAAAATTTACTGTTTGCTTTATTCACATATATTATGTGATTCTGATACATCTTGGGAAAAAGAAAAAAACCACAAAAGTGAATACGTGCTAAACTCCTTCCATTTGCCCTAGTTACCTTGTAGCGATTCACACTGTACAGAAAACCCACAGGTTGTGTAGCTTGCTGAGACAGCCTACGACATGACCAGCACCTTAAAAGTTTGAATAAGCAATGGTACCGGGCAAAATAGACAGCCAAAAGCCAGAGCTTTTGTCTTTAAACACAGGTAGTGAAGTCTTTAAGACTCGCGTGTTGGGGGCCTGCGCTGTGGGCTCGCATACAGCACATCCGTGCCTCGGCCAGCAAGCAAAGCACGTCCTCTCCGACCCTCCAGCCCCATGCATAAACTGGGAAGCCTCAGCTTCACGGAGGTCCCGCGTGGCTGACGTCTGCATCCCTTTGTCTGCAGCAGAGGCAGGAGGCGGAGCGACGGCCGGAAGATCAGCCTGCCTGCGTCCTCCCCCTAAGGAGCAGCTCGGTGAAGGATTATTAAAAGGCCGGTTTTTGTTATTGTTCCTGGTCACTTGTAAAGGTGGGGAGGGTCATCACGGACAAGGGCTGTGCTATGCATACCTGAACATGCTAACTAACTAGCCGGCGCCTTTTCAGGTCTCAGGAGCAGACCCGTGGGGCGCACCCGCCTTGGAGAACTTCCTGTAAGACGCCATTGCAGAGCGGACTTTACTTAGGTTCCCCCAAGCGCCCAGGACAAAATCTACACCACAGGCAGCTCATTGTCATAAACAATTTAGCTGACTTCTGATCCATCTTGCGCTGCCCACCCTGTACCTTAACTTACAGACATGGGAAACAGCGCACCAGCTCGCTTGGGTAGTGGGTAGCTGTGAAAAGAGCCTTTGTAGTTAGTGCCTGGAACAGCTGTAGCGACAACGGTGCTACAGCTCTGACTTGTATCTGCCGAGGCAGACAGCGAGAGCTGCCATGGCTCTGCGTAGGTCCCCGAAAAATCACCAGCAGTCAGACGTTGGTGGAACCACACAAGCTGGTTTATACTTAACACCGGGGTTTTTACACACTTCAGGAGGTTCCTCGCACAGTGTTAACGTTCTTGATCGGTTAACTTACAAACACATCTACAATTAACTTTCAATAACATACTCTCAATCACAACGGGTTACCTTCAAAGATATCTTTGCATTTCAGGACCATACTGACGACTAGTTAAAAAAGGGGCAGGTGGGTTTTGAAGCGAGCAACTTTCCAACAGCAAACGAAATGCCAACAGCCCCTTCTCTGAAAGCGTGGTGGCTCTGAAAAGAGCCTTTGGGTCTGAAGCTGGCGTCTCCGGGTACCCCAGGAGCGTCTACTTGGAGCTGGTGTACTTGGTGACGGCCTTGGTGCCCTCGGACACGGCGTGCTTGGCCAGCTCGCCGGGCAGCAGCAGGCGCACGGCCGTCTGGATCTCCCGCGACGTGATGGTCGAGCGCTTGTTGTAGTGCGCCAGGCGCGACGCCTCGCCCGCGATGCGCTCGAAGATGTCGTTGACGAACGAGTTCATGATGCCCATGGCCTTGGACGAGATGCCCGTGTCCGGGTGCACCTGCTTCAGCACCTTGTACACGTACACCGAGTAGCTCTCCTTGCGGCTGCGCTTGCGCTTCTTGCCGTCCTTCTTCTGCGCCTTGGTCACCGCCTTCTTGGAGCCCTTCTTCGGGGCAGGAGCGGATTTCGCAGGTTCGGGCATGGCGGAAGAGAACGACCAAGCAAAGAGAAGGAAGAAAAATGCGAGAAGATACAAGTCCAGGCCTCCTTATTTATTAGCGGTTTATGCAAACGAGGTGGCTGAAAAATGTTTGTGATTGGTGCTGACCATCATTTGTCAACTTTATCCAATGAACACGAGGCTATTTCAAAACCGCGATCTCATTGGTTAAAGTGAAACTGTTCTTGTAACCAATGGCGACGTTTGCTTTTCGCGCCTTGTGATGACTATAAGAAGCGCGACTCCGGTGTCCTTGCAGCTGGCGGTGAAGACTTTTCTGCTACCATGTCTGGACGCGGGAAGCAGGGCGGCAAGGCGCGCGCCAAGGCCAAGACGCGGTCGTCCCGGGCCGGGCTGCAGTTCCCCGTGGGCCGCGTGCACCGGCTGCTGCGCAAGGGCAACTACGCCGAGCGCGTGGGCGCCGGCGCGCCCGTCTACCTGGCGGCCGTGCTCGAGTACCTGACGGCCGAGATCCTCGAGCTGGCGGGCAACGCGGCGCGCGACAACAAGAAGACGCGCATCATCCCGCGCCACCTGCAGCTCGCCATCCGCAACGACGAGGAGCTCAACAAGCTGCTGGGCAAGGTCACCATCGCGCAGGGCGGCGTGCTGCCCAACATCCAGGCCGTGCTGCTGCCCAAGAAGACCGAGAGCCACCACAAGGCCAAGGGAAAGTGAAGCGGACCTGCTACCAACCACCCCTCAAACCCAAAGGCTCTTTTCAGAGCCACCCACTGCTGCTGCGGGGGAACTGTGCACTGAGTTTTAATGGGTTTGCTCCCGCTGGCGAGCACTTGGTCCAGGGAGTTGGGCTGTTTGAGCAAAGCAACTCCAACTAATGGCTAACGTGTGGGTTGGTTTTGGAAGGTGGACTGAGGAGGACCAAGCAAACCTTAGCTTACTGGCAAGTGCAGAAACCAGGCTGGAACACAGGTCATGCTGAATTTGGTTGTCACACCTACTGGCTTGCATGGGTCAGGGATGGGAGCAGACTGAAAATGGCAAGGTTCCAGCACCCACTGCAAGAGTTGGGACTGGAGGCAGATTGGGTCAGGTCAGGCTACAGGGGCTAAAGGCAAAGGCCAAGACAGGTGAGGGGCTATGTTGAGTTGGGTCAGAGCAACCACTGGCATGTGTGAAATCTGGCTGGGAACGGGCTTTGTTGGTTGGGTTGTGGGTCCTACTGGTGAGTGTGAGGGCCAGAGTGGGGGCTGCAGTCTGGTCTGGATATAGTTGCAGTGTTCCTTGGCATAGATATGGACTGGATCTGGGATGTGCCAGAGTGGGCTAGACTCCTGCACCCACTGGTGTTCGTGAGAACCAGGGTGGGTATAGGCTGGATCTCTGCCCCTGCTGAGTCATATGTGAGCTGTGTGTGGGTGTGGACCAGGCTTGGCTGTGCTGTAACACCTAACAATAAAAACCGGAATGGGTGAAGGCTGGTCAGGAAAGGCCACTCTTCCTGCTAGGACAAGAGGTGGACTAAGTAGGGCTGGCCCATAGACCCACTGGTGTGTGCAAGATCTGTCATTGTAGGGAGCATCCTGGACCAGGCCAGGTAATGGTATCCACCAGTCTACATTTGGTGCAGGTCAGGGGTGAACCAGGCTGGGCCAGTTCTTATCACCTGCTGGAGAATTCAAGCACTAGAATGGAGTGTGGGTTGGGCCGGTTGGGTCACAACACAAGCCAATTCACATGAAGGCCAGGATGGGGGTGGGGTGGGGTGGCTGGACTGGGCTAGGCTGCAGCCCCACCAGCATGAGTTGGAGTTGGGGGTGGACTGGGCCCAGCCAGGCTACAGCATCTACTGGCAAATGTCAAGGAGAAGCAGTCCATGCCAGACTGGGCCACAGCGCATGTGAGACCCGGAGGCGGGGAGGGATGAAGCCAATAGGGGGGATGTGGAAGGCTCTCCTGCTGGACCACACTCCCACTGGAGAGCATATGTTGGGATGGGGGCAGACTAGGTCAGGCAGGGCTGTAGCACCTGTTGACCTCATGTGGGCTGGATCAGGGGACAGTCAGGTTGAGTCGACTGTTCTTACTGGTGCATAAGTCAGAGTGAATGTGGGTTGACTGAGCTTTTCCACAGCATCAGGTGGCAGATGCTGGCATGGGGGGTGGGGGAGCAAATTCTCTCAAGTTAAACTGCAGAACCATCTGGACAATGCAAGATCAGGTTGTGGAATGGGCCCAGTAAGGAAACAATGGGCACCTCCCTCTTGGGTTGCCACTCTGACTGGTGAGCATGAGAACCAGGACTGGGACAGGCATAACTAGACTGAGAGTGGCACCTGCTGGCACTGTGTGGGCTGGATAGTGGGGCTATTTGGGTTGCACTAGGCTTTAATGCCATTGATATAAGAGCTCAAAGGGATGTGGGACAGACTGGATCAATCTGCTATAAATACTGGCAAGCATGGGAACCAGCAGAGGAGGTGGGCCTGGTGGTAGTTATTGTGGGTCGCTCTGCCTGGGCTGTAGCTCCCACTAGTGTCTGTGAAGGCTAAGTGTGGTGGTCAGATTCAGGCTTGACTGCAACACCCATTGGTTGTGAAAGACAGGACTGAAGACAGAACTGACCTAGCAATTGAGACTACCAGCATGTGCATAAGTTAATTTAAGGGTGACAGACTGTACTGGATCCTGTACTTGCAAACACACACAAGAATCAGGTCTGGGATCACCTCAAATGAAATTCCTATGGGGACCTCCCCTAACTGAACCCCAACCATGGAGAGAATTGCAGATTCCATGGTCTGTTTGTGGAGTGCATGTGTCATAGTTGCGCCTCCTCAGTGGCTTAGATAGAGCAATGGATGACATGTCTGGACGCACACGGAAGATAAGGCAGTATGTTGGAGCTTGCAGAGGCTACCTGGTACCATAATAGAGGTTGGAGGACAGAACAAGCTGATCAACTACCCCAGCCAAGTGTTGGCAATGAATAACTGGGCAAACAGACTCTACAGTGGACTATGTCAACCAGTGGAGTCTGGAGAGATTTCACCATGCTTGGAGTGGCGAGGTCGGCAGAAATTCAGAATTGTTGAACTATCAAAACCTCATGAGCATGCCCCACATTGGGGACTCTGGGGTGGTGTTGGGTGCCTATCCTCCATCCTAGGGTGCAGAGGCATTTCAGAGGCTGGGTGTGACTTCTCTCCTTGTCTCTCCCTTTCCCCAAGATACAAGAAGGAAAAATAGAGAATGTGGAAATGGTGATCTCACCCACCTTCCTGTAGCCCTGGACCCTAGTCACCCAAAACAACTATGTAAAAATCATCAAAAAATAAAAAAATAATTTTAAAAAGGAGATATAAATAAATAAATAAATAAATAAATAAACAAATAAATAAAATGTCCTCTTCCTTTGTCTTGAACACATGCCACTCAATTTCCTGAGCAGATTCTTATGGGAAAAACATCAGTTTTCATGACTAACTTTGGGAAAGACACACTAGGAAAGCTTATGTTTTCACAAAAGTGATTTTAATTTTTTTTAGGGAAAAAGTATGTGAGTAGAGTATTCTAAATATGTTGAAGCCAGGAAGTTCTGCAGAGTTCAGGTCAGGCACATCACTTTGTACAGTGTAGGAGTTCCACAGAGGGGGTCAGATCTTAAATTATGACCAGACCCATTCTTGGCTCAATCCTGCCCGAGGACGTGATCTGTAATAAGCAGTGATTTCCTCGACTGAGACGCTTCAGCAACAGCCATGAAGTGTGAGCATTGCAGCTTTGCCTGGTCCTCATGTACTCACACTTCTCTCTTGTGCTTCTCGCAATTATTACAGACTCCATGTTAGTGCGGTTCCAGGAACAGCGAAGGTAGTCCTGGCCGATAACCTCCCCCGTTCGGAAATGTGTCGCTTCAACTTTTGTTTTCCTTTGCCCCTACAGCTTTACGCAGATGGCGGCTTCCCCAGTGCGATAAAGATGGCACTGTGAGCCCGGAGACGCAGCAGTCTCCAAACGGAGACAAGAATCTCCATTTCCGGGGGGTAGGATTGTCCACCAGGCGTCCAGACCAGGCTGAGCGCCCCAGTGAGCTGAAGTTCAGGTCGCCCTGGTGCACCAGGTCCCGCCGCGGTCACGCTGGCTCGCAGCGCCACTGGCCTCCTCGAGCGTCTTGCCCAGAGGTTGCGATGGTCTGTCCGGCCGTGTGCATTCAGAGATAATACATCTATGAAAGAAAGTCAACAATCAATATGCTATGAAACAGCACACTTCATTTTGAGCGCATGTTAAATATATTGGATACACTGGATAATGTAAACATACACATGAAGCCTGATTTGCGCTTTGTGGCGCCTTAGAAATTTTGATTGAGCATACAGCATTTGCATTTATTTCTACTGGAAAGCACTCTCATGCAGAGAGCAATACGGGGAAACAGAAGAAAAAATGCTTTTAGGAGCACTGAACTTGTGAAGATTTGGAGAATAACAGAAAAGGCCAATCGGGTTACAGCGGAGTGGCCTGACTTTCGTCCAATCAGCTTCCGACTCTCACTATAAATAAGAGCTCACAGGATTTTCTTGCTGCATTCTAGCTTACAGTCTCCAGCTATGGCTCGCACCAAGCAGACCGCTCGCAAGTCCACCGGCGGCAAGGCGCCGCGTAAGCAGCTGGCCACCAAGGCTGCCCGCAAGAGCGCACCGGCCACGGGCGGCGTCAAGAAGCCGCACCGCTACCGGCCCGGCACGGTGGCGCTGCGCGAGATCCGGCGCTACCAGAAGTCGACGGAGCTGCTGATCCGCAAGCTGCCGTTCCAGCGGCTGGTGCGCGAGATCGCGCAGGACTTCAAGACGGACCTTCGCTTCCAGAGTTCGGCCGTGATGGCTTTGCAGGAGGCGTGCGAGGCGTACCTGGTGGGTCTGTTCGAGGACACGAACCTGTGTGCGATCCACGCCAAGCGTGTCACCATCATGCCCAAGGACATCCAGCTGGCGCGCCGCATCCGCGGCGAGAGGGCTTGAGCCCCAAGACTTTCTCACCCCTTTACCCAAAGGCTCTTTTCAGAGCCACTCAAATGGCTTTCAATAGAACTGTAATGCTGAGCTTTCGGTTTTGCATTTGTTAATGCAGTTTGGCGTAGTATAACCGGGAAGTTTTGCATTTACCAGTTAGGTTGTCTGAAAACTTGGGTACATGTGCTCAGTTGCGTGATAAGTCGCCAATCAGTTATTTCAAGTGCTGCTTGGTGGGTTCCAGAGTTAAGGTTCCTGAGAGCTAACAGGGAACGTTATTTGCGGGCATGGGCAGCAGCTAAGTTCCCTGTCTGGTTTATTTGGCAAGGCTCCGTGTTACAATGGAGATTTTGTGGGCCGTTATGCTGGTTTTCCCAAATGCTGCTTGTCTGGAATGGGATAGGTTGGATATTCCCCAGAACTCTGGTTACTTTCTGTTTAAGCAATGCATGGATAGGAAATGAGTGTTTCGCAAAATTAAAGTGAAAACTTCCACCAAAGATTGTGTTTAGGGAGAATACAGGCACATCCAAATGTACTCTGGACTCCCACGTGTGTAGCCGGTGCTGCCTTCCATTCTTACCGTCCAGGCATTCCATCAGACTCCCTGGAGGTTGGTGTGTGTTTGAGTGTTGCACGTTCTAAATTTGTCACCCCATAGGTGTACATGGGAAGAGTTTCCTTGGATTTCTTAATTTGAGGCGCAGAGACAAGTTGTATGCACCTGAGTCGTCTGACAAAGGCCTGCTAAAAGAGACCCAAACCAGGAGCAAGAACCCAATTGGGGTCCCCCACGTGGGTGGCAAGGGACCGGTCCTTAAAGGTGTACTTTCGCAGGAAAGCAGACCAGAGGGGCCGTGTAAGCTGGGGAATCCTAAGAGGTGATTTGATATTAACGCTACACCGAACGTTGGCTGCTACATGGAGCTTTATTATTGTTTTAACTTACTTTAGGATAAAGTTACGTAGGCACACTGAGTTGTAAAAATCGGTCTGCACCCTCTGCAATGTTTCATTTGGCTGTTTATGTTGCTCAGCTATCAGAACCGAATTCATTTTGAATATAGGTATTGTTACATGCACAAATCCACTGCAGCTGATGCAGTCTGTTTATGCTAATAAACTCCTTAGATTCATGGAAAGTAGAACCTACATGATTTGCACAATTTGGAATTTAGAATGATTCCAAAATTCCTATTTTTATTTGTTTTTACTTAATTTTGTTCTATTATTTAATTTTATTTGAAGGATAGGTTTACAGAGAGGGAGAGACAGTTATCTTCCATGTCCTGGTTCACTCTCCACATGGTCACAATAGCCAGAGCTGGGCTGATCGTAAGCCAGGAACCAGGAGCCTCTTCTGGGTCTCCCACCCGGGTGCAAGGCCCAAGGCCTTGGACCATCCTCTGTTGCTATCCCAGGCCACTTTATTTCACTATTTCTGGTAGAAACAATGCTGCAAGGATCACCTGGTGGTTGTGGGCTTGGGGATCTACTGCTGAAGAGTGGCGTTTTGGGGTGTGTTCCCGCTGTGTTCCTTTATTCTGAGTGGTGACCTAACAGCTGTTAAATCACGACTTGCTGAATGGGTGGGACACCATCTCCTGGAGATGTACCCAACGTCCTTCTGACAGTTTTATGGTTGTGATCACAATGTTTTTTTATGGACAGTGTTGTCTCTGACAACATTCCACATCTGGCAACCTAGCTGAGGCCTTTGCGGCCGCCCAAGCCCCCCTGAATCACTGCCACCCCTCCACGGGGGCGGCACAGCATTCACGCTTCCCGATACTCAGTTCTCTGTGCCTTTTGCTTGTTCTTACATTGTGCTTTATTCTGTAACTCTTACTAGTAATTTTTATTATTTAGTTTTCTTAGTACTGTGATGCATGTCACTTCACTGTGAAAGCTTTTTTTTTTTCGAAAGAATAAGTGCATTAGAAATCAACACAAATCCCTGAGCACATGGAGGTGGGCACTCTTGAGTTCATGTTCTCCACGTGGTGTCACACGGTCTTCAAAGGCAGGTAGGCGTCCACACGTCAGTGTTGCTGGCCTTGGGTTAATGGCATAGAAGGCCATTTGGCATTAACTTGGAGGGCGGGCCATTTATGGACTTGCCAAATAGAATTCATTTACTAACCGTATCAATGCTCACAAATAGGGTTTTCTGACAGGAGAAAACCAGCGTACCAAAAAGTAGCTGCTACCATGTAGTAACATAAAACAGATTTAAAGTTGCATTTTAGGGATACAATAATACGTACATGAGTCCTGGGTCACTACATGGACATTTGTACAAAGAAGTGCCTTAATCCAGAATTAAGTAAAAAAATGTATCAAGGCACAGGCTTTGCAAACTCATCCCTTCTTGGGGCAGTGGGGACACTGCAATGGGCATGGCTGTTAAGGGCTGATAAGTCTGTTCATTAAAAGGGAACTTCATCACAATTGAGCCCTTCATGTAGACGTGCACCACACTATCATTTTTCTAGCGAAAGTGACTTGGTCCATGGCATACTATGTGACCTGCGGTTCAGTTTATTTGCACACTTGTTAACCTGTTCCCTAACAGGTCCAGAAAGCAACCCTCTTTTTACATCAAGGGGGAGAGGCAGGCCCCAGCTGCATCACAGAACAGTGCTGCTTTTCTGACTGTGTAGGTGGCTCTGAAAAGAGCCTTTGTTCTTGGGCTACTCCCCAGCCCGGGTGTTCACTTGGCCTTGTGGTGGCCCTCGGTCTTCTTGGGCAGCAGCACGGCCTGGATGTTGGGCAGCACGCCGCCCTGCGCGATGGTGACCTTGCCCAGCAGCTTGTTGAGCTCCTCGTCGTTGCGGATGGCGAGCTGCAGGTGGCGCGGGATGATGCGCGTCTTCTTGTTGTCGCGCGCCGCGTTGCCCGCCAGCTCGAGGATCTCGGCCGTCAGGTACTCGAGCACGGCCGCCAGGTAGACGGGCGCGCCGGCGCCCACGCGCTCGGCGTAGTTGCCCTTGCGCAGCAGCCGGTGCACGCGGCCCACGGGGAACTGCAGCCCGGCCCGGGACGACCGCGTCTTGGCCTTGGCGCGCGCCTTGCCGCCCTGCTTCCCGCGTCCGGACATAATTGCAAGCTGTTAGGGTTAGTAACTACTAAAACTAGCCGGTAAGGCTCTTTATATTCTCCGGTGACCACAAAAAAGAAGCTCTGTGATTGGTTAATTTGTTACTTTTCCTTAGGCCAATAGAACATGTTTATGTAGAATCCGTCATTTGCTTGGCCAGAACTATTTCATGACGTCATATGCACATATTCACCAATCGCAAGATTTTCAGTTTCCTCCTTATTTGCATAGTTGCCTATAAATAAAGGGAGCAAGGCGGTGTGGTAACCGTTGTCTGTTGTGTTTTTGTTGCTGTTTCCAGTCTTCGCCATGCCAGAACCAGCCAAATCCGCTCCTGCCCCGAAGAAGGGTTCCAAGAAGGCGGTGACCAAGGCGCAGAAGAAGGACGGCAAGAAGCGCAAGCGCAGCCGCAAGGAGAGCTACTCGGTGTACGTGTACAAGGTGCTGAAGCAGGTGCACCCGGACACGGGCATCTCGTCCAAGGCCATGGGCATCATGAACTCGTTCGTCAACGACATCTTCGAGCGCATCGCGGGCGAGGCGTCGCGCCTGGCGCACTACAACAAGCGCTCGACCATCACGTCGCGGGAGATCCAGACGGCCGTGCGCCTGCTGCTGCCCGGCGAGCTGGCCAAGCACGCCGTGTCCGAGGGCACCAAGGCCGTCACCAAGTACACCAGTGCCAAGTGAGCTGCAGGAGTCGGTCTCTGCTCGTCCAAAACCCACAAAGGCTCTTTTCAGAGCCACCCACATTTTCAGAAAAGTGCAATTTCATTTAGGTTTAACCTATTAATACCCGCTGTGTGTGTGTGTGTGTGTTTGGATGAGTGCTTTTTATAAGTACTTGCTGGGGGCTGTGTGACTCGGGAAGTGATGGTGGGTCCCGGGGTGCAGGATGTTGACCACTTTGTGAGTCGTTTCTTCACTAGGAACAGGGCCCCCCTTGTTCAGCTTTGATGTCAGGAGTCAGAAATGTGACCTGCAACACCCCTTGGTTCCTTTACTGCTTGTGGATTATTTTTGACTTAAGGGCGGTTTTTGTCGCTTTAATCAGTCAGTACATTACCGACCTCGTGGAGAGAATCAATACGTGGAAGAACCGAACTCGGGGATTGGCCTCCCATAGTTCAGGCTTCACATTATGGCGGCAAAAACCCTCCCATTGCCCCAGGGCTTGTGTCACACACTGTCTCATGAAACTACATGACATTTGTGGGATACTTAATAAGGGGATGGCTGCATTCAGATTCCTTTCATTGTAGGTGTTGCAGTGGACTGCCGCCTATGGGGTTTGATGTCCCCCTTTATCATGTCCTCCAATGCCCCAAATTTAAAAACATCTGCTTTCCAAATCTCCCCCTGTAGTTCCCTAGTCTTTCTGCAACAAACACATATGCCACTTTGTTAAGGAGAGTTGCTTATACGCTTGCTGTGCAGAAACTAGTGAGATCACTTGGGCTAGTGCCCAGGACCCAAAAGAGACAAGAAAAGGTTTCATTTGAGTGGGAAATAGAAGCTCTCAGCTGTGGGAGGAGCTGGTGAAAATCCTTGAACGGTTGAAATTCCCATTCTAAGCCTGGTACGGATGTCATCCCCAAAGAGCAGACGTCTTGTTTGCACACTCCCTATTGGTTCTCCACGGGTTTCCTTTGCGTCGGTGTCCAATCCTGATTCCCTCGTCCCTTGGCAAATATTTTCACCACAGCACTTGCATCGTGTTGTGTGCAGCATCACATGTGCTGACAGGCAGCCATGAGATGGAGGCAGAAGTCTGGTCGCAGATGGAGTTAGTCTGGCTTGCTTGCCGTCCTGGACTCCCACACTGTATCATCCCATCCTGACCTAACTTCAAGCCTTTCTAAGGCAGCGTTTGGTGGCCTGTCTGTATACAACTTCCCTCCTACTCAGGCCATTACAAAGGAAACTTGCCCCACGTTCTTACCCCGGAGTCAGCCTACTTTATTATTATTATTAACATATATGTATTTTTATTTGAAAAGATGACCTCTTTGTCTCCTTTTTTTTGAAATCAGCTTTTCAAATAATATCTTAAAAAAACAAAGAAAATTAAAACATTACTTTCCAGAGGGGAGGTGGCAGTGCCTCCTTTACCCATTCAACTTTCTGGCTTGAATACGCACTGAGGTCAGAAAGGAAGTGTAGAATTAGGAGGAGAAGTGCTAAGTGCCCTTGGGTGACATGAAGGGACTGAGGGTGGGCAGTCCTGGCTCCTGGCTGGAGGATCCTGGAAGGCCCCGTGATGTGTTCAGCCCAGTCTCTTCACTGGTCTCCATTTTCTGTTGTAGAGAACACCTTGTGTGTTTTTTTTAAGTCCACATCTTCATGCTGGTTGGGTGCCAAGCTTGTCAACCACACACATTGACTAAAATCGCCTGCTGCCAGGTGATTATTCTGAAGCAAGGGCTAAGTTGCTCAAGAGAGAGAGAAAAATAAAAATATATATGGTTTTTAGTCTCTGGGCTTGAGAGATTGTGATGTCTTTCCAAGTCAAAATGTGCAACAACAAGGTTTACACTTAAGAAGAACTTGGGTGACCCCAGGTGAGGGAGAGGCACATTTGCTCAAGGAGCCGTGGATAAGGGAGATGCTTGGTGTCTTCTTCAACAGAGTGATGCTTTTTTACCTAGAGACACAAGTTTTCTGAAGCAGCAGGCCAGAACATGCTAGCCCAAAATACAGCCCTTGGTTTCTGAATTCTTTGTGGACATTTGAGAGGCAGACACAAGAAGCACTCCCCGAACTTCTTCTGTTTGTGCAACATTAGGAACAACAGAAAAGACAGTATCTTCAGCAGGGACAGAGGCCCGAGGGGTGCCAGAACGGCCTGTTTCATTCAGTCTTCACTTGGTTCCTGCACCTCTTCCTTCCCACACTTTGCTGAGCAGGGATGTTCATGGCCTTTTCTTCCCTCCTGTCAGTTCTTTTTTTTTTTTTTTAAAGATTTATTTATTTTATTACAAAGTCAGATATACAGAGAGGAGGAGAGACAGAGAGGAAGATCCTCCATCCGATGATTCACTCCCCAAGTGAGTCGCAACGGCCGGTGCGCGCCGATCTGAAGCCGGGAACCAGGAACCTCTTCCGGGTCTCCCACACGGGTGCAGGGTCCCAAAGCTTTAGGCCACCCTCGACTGCTTTCCCAGGCCACAAGCAGGGAGCTGGATGGGAAGTGGAGCTGCTGGGATTAGAACCGGCGCCCATTTGGGATCCTGGGGCGTTCAAGGCGAGGACTTTAGCCGCTAGGCCATGCCGCCGGGCCCCCTCCTGTCAGTTCTTAAATGTCAGCTGGATCTTATTGCATGCTGTTCTGAATCAAACTTATAAGTCATCTTAGAGTCACTCATTTCTGGGCACATTGTGCATACTAATAAGTGGATTTGCTTTCCTTTAGTTATTCTCTTGTTTCAGGGACCCTTGGGACAGAGAAACAGTATTTTCCGCCCCTGTAGCAGGCTTTTAGTCAGAGGTATGACCAAAGTGGTGACGACCTGTGATGTGGATTCTTGTTTTTCTGACTTTTCTCAAATCTTCACCGTTTTACTATCACTTGATTTTAACCATACTTGTTAAATATATTCATTATGATGTAGTGGTACCCGCTGAATACCTGTGTGTGGGTGGAGGGGAGGATGTTAGGTGACCATGCTCCAAGGAAGGTCTAAATGTGAATACGTGCTTATTTTATTTAGGTTTGGGATGCAGCTTATAAACTGTTTCCAAATAAAGTGCCAGGTTGTAGGACATTGTGACTCTAGATGGTCAAGGAACACAGAATAGAATAACATTTGATAGGATGACGTTTGTGTGAGAATAGCTGGATGGATGCCATTTGTGTGACTGGATATCCTTTGTATGAGATAACTTTGTATGGATACCTTTTGTATAACTAAATGGATGTCATTTGCATGAGAACCGCTGAGTGAATAGCATTTCAATGAGAACACTTGGCGGGGTATACAACACAAAAGAGTTCCAAACAAGAGTATAGAAAAAAATTGTTGGGGTTCTCTTGATAAGCTCAATGCCTCCTCCCTTATTCCATATGACCCTTGGTGTGTAAAGTCTGATGGCACTAATAAACTTTGGCTTTCAACCAAGTCCATCGCTGCAAGACAGTGACACCAGGTAAATATTTTGTCGACTATAATAGCAAATTATGGAAAATACCTTCTGCAGGTGATTTATTTTTGTTCAGTGAAGGAAAAGCTACTTAAGATGTTAACAAATACCTGAATATCAAGAAAGCAAACTTAGTTACCAGATGATGAGAAAGCTTACCCAGCAGACCTGAACATTGGATCCCACAGCGCCCTAATCCCCACAGACTCCTGTGCCGTGAATGCCATTGAGTTGATGACGAACAGGACTTGTCATAAACAGCAAAAACTAAGGCTTCAAACCAGGCAGATCTCCCAGATATCTCCGGAAAAAAAAAAAAAAAGCCTGCAGTGCAGCAATTCCTTTGCTTACAGGGCACTGGCTGGCGTCCACTTAGGTGACCGCGAAAACGACAGTTGGGAAAGCTGAATGGGCCTCGGCCTAGACCACAGTCTTGCCAGGGGGCACCTTGCACCCCCAAGGCCTGTGGTAACATCACTGGGTGACGGCATTTCTAGAAAGTTTGTCCTCAGGCACATGAGAGCTGAGCGAAAGGTCCTCTGTGTAGGTCTTCACTTCTCCCTCAGTGTGAAGAGCAAGACGATTGATTTTGGAATGGTATCTAACTTTTTTACTAACCCATATGCACGCACATAAATCTCATTTCTTCCCTAGCATGAGTTCACCACACACATGGCTTGGAAACCCAGCAAGACCAGCACTGTTGAGCAAGAACAAAGGGAAGCGCAGTTCAACACCCAGTTCCCGCCTTGGTTCCCATTCAGGTCCGCTATGCAAATTATTCTGGCAAAGGGTCAGCACAGTCCTTAGTCCTGATTGGTTCATTTTCAAAACCAGCTTCAGGTGGAGCCTTCTGGGGAGCAGTTGCGCAGCCTTCCCAGTAGCGCGGTTGAAACCGGTAACCTCTAGACAGGGCATGGTTACTCGGCTTCAAGCCACGCGGGGTGCATCTTGGAGGCAGTTTTCCCGCGGGTTCATTTTACAAGGAATTTCAGCAGAGCAAGAGCTGGAGGGGTCCGTGGTGCAGAGCCTCTCCGTGCCTCCTCCCCAGCACACATGTGTCCAGCCCTTCAGTTCTGGAAGGATGCACTGTGTCCTCTCAGTATAAGTTCAGTTTACCTCATAAAGGGGCTCCCAAATAAGAAAGGCACCCTCATTACCAAAACAAGGGGGAAGAAAGTAATTAGTCCACCGATGAGTTCAACACTTACTGTCAACATTTTGAAGAGGTTTCTGATCTTGTGCTCAAACTAAATGGAAATGGCAGCGTCTAGAGCGTTTTTTAACAAAAACAAAATAGGACAATTTTTCCTACTAAGTAGGTTATTTACACTCAAGGCATGATTTCTTATCAATTCTTAATGAATCAGCATTTCTGGCTGGGCATTATTACAACTATTCTTGGATAACTAAGGAATGAATTATTACCCAAATGCTCAGGCATCTGTATTTTAGATGAATGCTGATCATAACGTAAAAATCATAACACCCAGTGATGGTCAGCTTCCCTAGAGAACAGTCAACTACTGACTGAGGGGGACATAAATGTTAGGAAAACGCAACTATCGTTCAAAATCTTACACTACGTACCTTCTGTGGCAGCGTTTCCAGCACAGGTGGAGCCCGAGAAGTGAGCTATGTACAATGTTTTAGGAAAGAAGCAGCAATTCACTGACACAAAGCAGGGAATTTGTCAAATTATGCCAACAAAATCCTTAGTCTATTATCTTTCTTTTTTTATTTCATAAAGATTTATTTATTCTCATTGCAAAGTCAGACATACAGAGAGGAGACCAGATGAACACAAAGGTCGGTGCTGTGCCCCTCTGAAGCCAGGAGCCAGGAGCTTCTTCTAGGTCTCCCACATGGGTTCCTAGGTCCCAAGGTTTGGGCCGTCCTCAACTGCTTTCCCAGGCCACAAGCAGGGAGCTGGATGGGGAGCAGAGGTGCCAGGATTAGAACCAGCGTCCCTATGGGATCCTGGCATGTTCAAGGGGAGGACTTTAGCCACTAGGCCACCACGCCCCGCCCGAAGTCCTTGTTATATAAAGATTTAAACACTAAAGGAATTTTCCCTTGTGGAAATTTTTTAAAGTTTTGATTATAAACGGTTTTTCGGAACAAGGGAAGTGGACTGCGGAACAGAACGAAATGTTATTCGCAAGCATACTGCAAGTTTACCTTGCGGGTTTCTGGGGAGGAGATGTGACCTGAAGAAATGGGGGGACAGTGCTCTCTTTTGGCAACTGACAAAGTTTATTTCCAGGGTCTCGATTTTTATACATTTCATGAAACAATGATTCAAACATAACTCAGAATTAAATCCTGTCTAAGAACACAGAGACAACAAGAAGCTAACAAGGCGATTTAGAGTTACTGAAACAGGGAATAGACTGTACTGTCCGTGCTTGATTGACTAGGCAGAGCACAGATATCCGCCTATCTTCAGGAAGAGCATGAAAACACATCCAAGGACTCACTGGGGGCAAGAGCACACTTTGGGGAGAGGCCTTCCGCCTTCTCTTTCCTGGAGCCTCTTCTCAACAGGGTCCCACTGGCCTCTACTGTCCCAGCTCTCCTACGGGGTGTATTCCGACACATACAGTTAACAATGGCAATGCTTATGACTTATTGAGAGGATAAAATTTTTTACTCTCATAGTTTCTACACTGTACACATATATTTCCAGGATAAGTGAAATGCACAATGGAAGAGAATAAAATGTTATTTTAAAAAAACGGCAGTGCTTCAGCAGGGGAAGCATAAAGTGTTGAGCAAATCTGGTAGGTGCGTCGATGAGGAACGGGTTAAAACCGCATTACGTGCTAAGACCTCGGAAACCCCTGACTTGAGCAGACCTGATTAGAACGGGATCAGCGTGAGGACAGGAAAACAGCAGCGGGTCTAGGAACCTTCCCAGCGAGGAGGCGGGAGGTCGGCGCTGAGCGCTCCCGCCTGCTCCTGTCTCCGCCCCTTCGGGGGCGTGTCCGCCGTGCGGGCGGACCTGCTCTCAACCAGGTCCGCCGAGCGCCTATAAAGGTGCCGGTGTGCGAGTGGAGGGCAGTCTTCGGTGTTTGTGTGACTGCTGAAGATGTCTGGTCGTGGCAAGGGCGGGAAGGGCCTTGGCAAGGGCGGCGCCAAGCGCCACCGCAAGGTGCTGCGCGACAACATCCAGGGCATCACCAAGCCCGCCATCCGCCGCCTGGCGCGGCGCGGCGGCGTCAAGCGCATCTCGGGGCTCATCTACGAGGAGACGCGCGGCGTGCTCAAGGTCTTCCTGGAGAACGTGATCCGCGACGCCGTCACCTACACGGAGCACGCCAAGCGCAAGACGGTCACGGCCATGGACGTGGTCTACGCGCTCAAGCGCCAGGGACGCACCCTCTACGGCTTCGGCGGCTGAGCTGCTCCGCACCTTTGCACAGCACCACAAAGGCCCTTTTTAGGGCCGCCCACCAAGTCTTAATAGAACTGTACACTGCTGTTGGCCTTATTCAAACTGGATAAGTTACTACTTGCCTCCCTGGTTTTAGCCCAGCATTGCGCACATTGTGTTATGGTAGATGAAATGGAGGATTTTCCTGTTCCCCTTCTGCAACCGGGCACTTTGTCCACCCAGCTTTCCGCTAAAAGGGCTTAGTAAGTGGTCTTGGTAGCATCAAGCACGTGGGGTTTGTAGGACGAATGAACTATGCACACAGACCTCTGAAAAATACCTGGTATAAGGAAATGCTGAGTTATCTCACCCAGTTCTTACACGAACCCCGTGGTGTTTAGTACTGGAAGGATTCCCAAGACAGTGGCATTACAGATGAACACAGCAGGGAAGGAGGAATGAATAATGAACCTTTGTTACCGTCCTTCCCCACGCCGTGGTCCGGATGGGCGCTGGTTTGTGTCCTGGTTGCTTCCTTTTGACTCCAGCTCCCTGCTTGTGGCCTGGGAAGGCAGTCGAAGATGGCCCAAAGCCTTGGGACCCTGTACCCACGTGGGAGACCTGGAGGAAGCTGCTGGCTTTTGCATCCACCTGGGGAGTGAAACCAACGAACGGGAGATCTTTGACTTTTTATAAATCTTCCTTTCCAATAAAATATACGTAAATTTTATCTCCTCTGCCTTATTCCATTAGACCCCACCTTAATCAGAAGCTCATATGCGTATTTGTGTCAATCACAAACTTAAAACAGTGAAAAGGCGGTATCAGGCTGAAGCTGATTTTTGGGTAACAACCCAAAATCACCGGAGACGATGCTTTAAATGGAAAGTATCTGATGATAGCCACACAAAAAACATCGCATACTTGAAAAATTACTAGTATTGGACTATATTAATGTAATAAAATAGGGGAAATAAGTACGGGGGTGGGGAATTCTGCGTCTTTGGACCTGTATCATAAAAAACATATTTAGAAAAAGAAAGTTACTAATACCAAAATACAAGCAATTAGTATATTGTTGACTTACAAAATGAAAGTGAAACAAAAACATTGGTAATAATCTCAGGCTATTGTTTCCAGCAACGTTCATGGCGGGAAGCGTCTTGCTTTGAAAAAAAGCATTGCTCACACACCAAGTGATTCATTCGTTATTGGATTAACCAGGAACCAATTCCGTGCCGGCTATGACTTGGGCATTGTTCAGCATCCAATCAGCACGCGAAGTCTGCTATAAATGCTGGGTGACTTGGCCTTTCACTCATTGTACCTCATCCCCTAGAAAACTTTGTCTTACAGTCTCCAGCTATGGCTCGCACCAAGCAGACCGCTCGCAAGTCCACCGGCGGCAAGGCTCCGCGTAAGCAGCTGGCCACCAAGGCTGCCCGCAAGAGCGCACCGGCCACGGGCGGCGTCAAGAAGCCGCACCGCTACCGGCCCGGCACGGTGGCGCTGCGCGAGATCCGGCGCTACCAGAAGTCGACGGAGCTGCTGATCCGCAAGCTGCCGTTCCAGCGGCTGGTGCGCGAGATCGCGCAGGACTTCAAGACGGACCTTCGCTTCCAGAGCTCGGCCGTGATGGCTTTGCAGGAGGCGTGCGAGGCGTACCTGGTGGGTCTGTTCGAGGACACGAACCTGTGTGCGATCCACGCCAAGCGTGTCACCATCATGCCCAAGGACATCCAGCTGGCGCGCCGCATCCGCGGCGAGAGGGCTTGAGCCCCTCGACCATCTCACTACTTCCCCAAAGGCTCTTTTCAGAGCCGCCTTCATTTTCACCAGAACGGAGCTGTATACTTAATGGTCTTATTCAAACTCACGTTGCTTCAAGCAAGTTTAGGCCCGTTTCTACCAGGGTTCTTGTTCTGCCCATGGCAGAGGAGAATCCTGCGTCCAAACCACGGAACTCCCAGATACTATGTCTTACCCCATCACTACTGTGCTTCTGTGTTGCAGAAGTGTTGCAAGTGAGCAAGTCCTTTAGTACACTGCTTAAACGTGTCAGTATGTTACATCCTGAGAGGATGTTCGCTTACTGTTATCTTTGACTCCTGAGGTATATCTGAAAGCCTTGCCTTCATACAGTGAAAACGTTTTCTTAAAATATGTAATTACTAATTTTCATTCCTTTAAAGAGCTCTGTAACATGCATGCGCAGTTGTGAACTTTGAAACATGCGAGACCATGCGGTTGGTAAATTGTATAAGCTTTGCAAGCCATTTGCTTTAAAAAATGTGAAAATTGTGCCAAATAAGCATGTGTGTACCTAGATTTGGCTGTTCTTCGGAAACTAGAAGACGTTTTGAAGACAAAGTATTCACTACGTTAAAGATCCCTGTACAGCCGTTCACTGGCAAACATGAAAAGCTGATTTTCCTATTGAACAAGAGTTGATGCTCTTCAGCATATTAGGTCCGAATGCCTGCTATCCCACCCTTTCAGCCAAGAACAAACTCCACTCTTCATTCCAGCCTCATGGTCTCAGTTGTTTTCAACATTGCTTCCTGAGTCATTACAACATTCTCTAAATATTACAACCTCAGCATTCAGCAGTTGGTAGCCCATTGTTCTAAGCCCCAACTCTGCACAAAATACCAACAATAGTGTATTTTGGTTATAGAAAAGGGTGTTTGTGAGCTGCGCTTTGTCCAAAGCTGTTGGAAATCAAGGTGGAGGCTCTGGTTTCTTTGCAACTTGTGACTGGAATGAATACTTGAGAAATCAGACTTCACCCTAAAGCCTCTACTGTGAATCATGTCATATTTTGGAGGGCTTTAGTAATGGAAGCTCTGTTAATTACTTGCACCTCTCCCGTTTAAAGCAGCAATTATAAAAAGTACCTTAATCAAGCAATAAGTTCAGAGTTTACAGTTATCGGATCCTGAAGCTAAAGGGATTTTCTGACCTCTGTTGCACTGGGAAACAAATTATTCCGATTCACCCAGCTTGTCCAAGCTGAAACTTGCGTTCTCTGAAGACATCTGCTCGTGCAAACTCCTGGAAGGCAGACCCTGTCTTTATAGCAAGGTCGCTGTGGCTGGCGTGGGGTTGTAATGCAGCCAGCCGTCCCATACTTGTGCTACTTGCTATAGTTAGAAACAAGGTTTACTCTCAAACGGAGGAACACAGTGTTTCTTCTCTTGCAAGAATTAAAGGTGGACGCTAGGCGCCAGCCCCATTAAATGATGTTTGCTGGATATCTACTAGAAATCTCTTGGAACTTGCGAATAAGTAGCAGGGTGCCCTCCGCCCCGGGTCTTCCCAAAAAAAAAAAAAATGCAGGCATTTTTCAAAATATTTTTTTCCAATCGGGCACGAACCCCCAAAACACAGACAAGTCTGAGACCCAGAAGGGTGTTTTCTTTCTTTATAACTTGTCAGGAGAAAATTCTGTCCCCAACTCGTCTGCATTTCATCAAAGTTAGGAGACTAACAAACACAAAATCAGGAAAGCCAGCCAGAAGCGGCGGCGGAGGTCCCGAGGGCGGCGGATTGGACGCTCCACCAATCACAAGGCAGCGTCGCCTTATATAAGTCCCGGCCTGAGCCCAGGGCCGTCGCAAAACTTGTTCTTTGGGTTTCGCAGTTGTCTTACTCAGCAGCGTCTCCTGTCGCTTACCATGTCGGAAACCGCTCCCGCCGAGACTGCCGCTCCGGCGCCCGCCGAGAAGTCCCCTGCCAAGAAGAAGGCCACCAAGAAGGCGGCCGGATCCGGAGCTGCCAAGCGCAAGGCTACCGGACCCCCTGTCTCCGAGCTCATCACCAAGGCTGTCGCCGCTTCCAAGGAGCGCAATGGCCTTTCTCTGGCTGCACTTAAGAAGGCTCTTGCTGCTGGCGGCTACGATGTGGAGAAGAACAACAGCCGCATCAAGCTGGGGCTCAAGAGCCTGGTGAGCAAAGGTACCCTGGTCCAGACCAAGGGCACCGGCGCTTCCGGCTCTTTCAAGCTCAACAAGAAGGCAGCCACTGGCGACGCCAAGCCCAAGACGAAGAAGACGGGCGCAGCCAAAGCCAAGAAACCTGCAGGCGCCACTCCCAAGAAGCCCAAGAAGGCTTCGGGTGCGAAGAAGGCGGTGAAGAAGACTCCCAAGAAGGCCAAGAAGCCCGCCTCGGCTGGCGTCAAGAAGGTGGCCAAGAGCCCCAAGAAAGCGAAGGCGGCGGCCAAACCCAAAAAGGCGGCTAAGAGTCCTGCCAAGCCCAAGGCGGTGAAGCCGAAGGCGGCCAAGCCCAAATCTGCCAAGCCCAAGGCAGCGAAGCCCAAGGCTACGAAGGCCAAGAAGACCGCTCCCAAGAAGAAGTAGGAAGCTGGTGCTCGGTGCAGCAGCCGACGAAACCCCAAAGGCTCTTTTCAGAGCCACCCAAAGAACTCGGAAGGGAGCTGTGCACTTTCTCAAGTCTGCGTTTTGGACACACGTGTCCTTGTCAATGCGCACTCTTCCTAAAGGAATGGTGGGTGGGTTAGGAGATTATTTCCATGTGGGGGAGGGTCCCTCTAAGTAAAACCAGTTCAATCTGTTTCTGCAGTGAACCTTTCTATTAAGGTTAACTCGGTGGTCTACGGCCCGAACGCTGGCAACATGGTTTGCTGAGCTGTTAAAGGCCAGCTACAGGGGCGCACCGGATCAAGTTTTTCCCCGGCTCTTAGGTGTAAGGCCGCCAGGCAGACGTGCGCTCCCGCGCCGACGCGTTCGGCGTAGGTGCCCTTGCACAGCAGCTGGCGCACGTGGCCTGCGTGGAACTGCGGCCTGCCCCGCAACGTCTTGTCCCTTGGAGCCAGCCTTGTGTCCTGACCTCCGGTGCCAAGCTAGGGGTAAGGCGCAGCCTGAAGGAGAAGTACTTTTTTCTACTCGGCTTAAAGGTAGCTGTGAGATTGGCTCTTGCGAGATTTTCGTTTACACCAATGGAGCGGGGTTATATAGGACCGGACTTGTGATTGGTGGAATGTATAAGTTCACCAAAGTATTCAGCATCTGGATACGTCAGAAAGCCAGGGCGGTTCTATATCGGTCAAGCTTCCAGCAAATATCCCCTCTCAGCCCCGCCACCTTCCCGCTAGGTTTTAACGTTTTCATCTAGCTTTAGCTGGGTCTACCCAGGCGCCTCCAAAAGGCTTTCCACCACTTGGGGCCAACCCAAGCTCAGTTGCGAGGAGAGCTGGGTGTACGCGTGCCAGGTGCTGAAGCGTGCGCACCCCGACATCGGCTTCTCCAAGGCTATGCATCATGAACATGTAGCTTTAATCTGCGCAATTTAGTGATGTTGATACAAAGAAGCACAGCAGAGGTTTCACTCGAGAACTGCCTTTTCCCGCCAGTTAGGAAGAGACGCTGGGTGAGGGCGGGTGCCGGTTAGTGAATCCATGCCTTCCTGCCTGCACAGCCGGTCCAGAGGGACGGGGTCTCCCTCGCCCCTCCCGTGGAGGGGCTCTGGCTTACAATGTAAAGATGTTGCCTCCTGTTCCCTCTCCTTTTAATCTTTCACTTCTTCAAGGGCGGTGTTTCCTTTCACGTGGTTGGTGTTTCTCGCCGTGAGGAATTTAAAGTGGACCACACCTGCTTTTATGAGTTAGCTCCACGTTCTATTTCCCTTTCCGTAAGAGAAGGGAATTGTAAACCAAAGACGGTGTTTTCAGAGATGGGAAGCAGTGTAGCGTTTACTTCCAGGAATTACTGCTCCATTTAGGGAGTGACCCAGTGGAAGGAAGATCTTCCTTCTTTCCTGCAAATCTACACTTCTGATATAAAATAAATAAATCTTTAAATAATAATAAAAACATGCATTTGATATATTTTTAAAGATTTTTTTTATTGGAAAGGCAGATTTCCAGAGAGAAGGAGATATATAGAGAAAGATCTTCCGTCCACTTATTCACTCCCCAAGTGACTGAAGGCTAGAGCTGAACCCTTCTGAAGCCAGGAGCCAAGAGCTTCCTCCAGGTCTCCCACGCGGTTGCAGGGTCTCAGTGCTCTGGGCTGTCCTGGACTGCTTGCCCAGGCCACAAGCAGGGAGCTGGATGGGAAGTGGAGCAGCCAGAACACAAATTGGCACCCACATGGGATCCAGGCAGATGTAAGATGAAGATTAGCCACTAGCTCTGGGGCCAGGCCTGATTTGAAATTGTTATTGTACCAAGTTTAATTCACCTTTTCGCTCGAATTTTTCACAACTTGCTATTCTGGCGTTTTTGGCGTGTCATGCACCCCATTTGCTCACCAGCATGGACAAGTGTTGGCTACTGTTGTTCTCAAGTTCATTTTTGCTTTCCTTTTCCACGGAAAAAGTTCACCGAGGAAGAGAATTTTCTAGACAAGGAGATGACAGAGTGGGCCTTATTACACGCAGAAGAAAAGATGAACAAGAGCTCCTGAGTGGCTGTGAAGGTCTTAGTGCATGGACGAGCTGGGAAGGAAGCTGCGGGGCTAGCAGGATCCAAAGGTTAGCAAAGTCGCCACGTGGCTCCAACTGAGAGAGCAAGGAGCAGAGCTCCGGCTTGGGACTGCTAGGACAGGAGAGCTCCGGTATGGGACTGCTAGGACAGGAGAGCTCGGGCTTGGGACTGCTAGGACAGGAGAGCTCCGCATGGGACTGCTAGGACAGGAGAGCTCTGGCTTGGGACTGCTAGGACAGGAGGAGAGCTCCAGCATGGGACTGCTAGGACAGGAGAGCTCTGGCTTGGGACTGCTAGGACAGGAGAGCTCCGGCTTGGGACTGCTAGGACAGGAGGAGAGCTCCGGCTTGGGACTGCTAGGACAGGAGAGCTCCAGCTTGGGACTGCTAGGACACAGAGGTGGGCTACGTAGGCCAAGTTTCCTGTGGCACCTGTGGAGATGCCACAGCACTCTCAGCTGGCTTCACACCCTAGAGGTCTCTGCCCCTGCCCCATTAAAGAAGCCAACCAAGGGAGAACAGTCTCCCTCTTTCCCTCTTCTCTCTCCCGGCCCTTCTCGCTGCCCCCTTTTCCTGGTGACCACAGCTGGCAGTGTGGTGGAGGTGCCCTGCCCTCCCCTTATTCCCTTTGGGCAATCCCCTGGTCCACGTATAACAGGCATTTCTCAACACAGGACAGGCTATACCCAGGTGTGTATGTTTTGTTTACTGTCTCACTTTTGGAACACACTGTCACTTTGTGCATCTCAGTGTGCCTGCACTTAGTAATCTCTTGGTGTAAGACAAGAGCTCTACATCGACATCATCACGACAGTGGGTTGTGTCATCATCATGACAGTGGGTTGTGACATCATCACGACAGTGGGTTGTGTCATTCTGCACCCGTGCTTTTAGTTGCTGTGGGTTTTGTGTGATCAGCATCGATACATTTCAACCTCTGGCCTGGGTCATCAAAGGGAAGAAACACAAGCCACTCCATATGTGAGTGTTTTACTTCTTCAATCTGTTAAAGGGAAGGGGGGACTGGAGCAATTGGATCAATTGGCTAAACTTCTACCTGCAAGTGCTTTGATCCTCGATGGGTGCAGATTCATGTCCCAGCTGCTCCACTTCCCATCCAGCTCCCTGCTAGTGGCCTGGGAAAGCAGCGGAAGATGGCCCAAAGCCTTGGCGTCCTGCACTTGCTTGGGAGACCTGGAACAGTCTCCTGGCTTGAATCAGCTCAGTTCTGGTCATTGCAGTTATTTAGGCAGTGAACCAGCAAAGCAAATGTCTTTCTCATTGTGTTTCCCCTTGTAAACCTACCTTTTCATTAAAAATAAATTTTAAAAAATGTTTAAAAAAGCACTACCCCCCCACTACCAGATCCCTCCTTCTAGAAGCAGGAAGTTGTCATTTCCAACATTTACTTTTATCCCAGCAAAGCCTTTTCCGCAACTTCCTGAACTAAGCTCGCCGGAGAGACACCCATTTCAAATTCACTGCAATTGAGGGCACCAGGGACCACACAAGCATGGGCATTTGGTAATAAGATGCTTCATCTTTGGCAAGTAAGACCTGCCCTTTTGACACATTGATCCCCTCCGTGGTCAGAGCGTTCTTTAGATTCAAGCCACATTTCCATTCTCTCAAGCCAAGAGAGTAAAACCTCTGATATTTTCTCTTGTGGTACATTATCCGTATAATTAAGCACTAATCAAATAGCTTATTCCATTATGTCTCTGTCTTACCTTCCTTATTTTTTTTTATTCCTTTCTCATCTTATTCTCAGCTTTATTCAGAATTGCTACTAGAACTTGGACAGGAAACACACTTGCCTGGCCAACACTAAACCCGAAAATTCAGAGAGAACTGACCAACGTTGGAGAGGCTGGCAACTAGGTGTTGTCGAAACTTCCCAAGAGTTCCCGTGGTGAGAGGCCCGGCAGACTAGCCATTGTGTACTGACTGTGGAAGCAGCCTCCCAGATGACCCCTCCATGTGGGATTGTACCTTCGTGTGAGCTCCCTACACTGCACTGTGGTCAGCGTGGGTCAGGTCTATGCATATCCGGAGGAAAGGTGGCGGGGGAAGAACAGAGGTGATAGAGACTTGGATTCCTCACAAGGTTGGTGTAAGAACCCGAAGACAAACACCCTGACTGCTTTCTATTCATTCGACCCAACTGTCAGGTAGGAGAGAACCGAGTCAGGCTGCCCCTGCTGTTCTTGTGGACTCAGTTCCCACTCTTTCTGTGACTGCATTTTCCATTGCCCCATCCCTCTTAGATGGCTGAGGTGGCGCCACGGTGCTTCCAAGATTGGATCAGTGACATGCCTTGGTGGTTTCCACTCTGCTCACTCACTCACTCTGGAAGCAGGAAGCTACCTTTGTCAGGAGTTGTCAGTGTGATAAGGAACCGAAATCTCTGATCAGACACCTCATGAATGAGTCTGTTAGTTCTTGGAAAGTCCAGTCCGGTTGAGTCAAGATTGTCGATGACGTTGACCTGTGACTACCGTTTCAGGAGAACCTGCAGACCTTGAGACATAACTATCAGATTCTTGTCCCTCAGAAACCAGGTGTAACAGATGTTGACTGTCACAGGCTGCTCAATGTTGGTTCAGTGTTGCACACATCAGTGGATAATTCACCCACTGTAGTCTTCCCAATCCAGTCTTAAATGCTGAAACTTGGTGGTAGCTCTTTCAAGAAAGTTTCGGGGACTGCCACACTGATGGATGACATCTGTCCTTGAAAATGCCTCCCAGCGTTTGCAGTCAGTATTAAATACAGTTTATCTCTATCTGCTTGCAACAGAGAGATGCATCATGTATGTTATCCAGTCCTGCCATAGCGTCACTGTTCTGTGTTGTTTTCTGACATTAGTTACACCCTTCCGTGTTCAACGCTTAGTCATAGTTTGTTTCTTCTTTCTGCGTCAGAGTGTGAGCTACTTGGAGAACAGCCCACCAGTTTCAGAGGCAGACGACTCCTTTCTTTGGACTAGGACTTTTTCCAATTCTTTGTTAGAAGTGTGAAGCAGACAAAAGGAAACTTAGAAACAGGTTAGATTAACCAGTTATATTTGGCGTAAGATCATTTGGTTAAGATCATTGATGCACTTCTGTTCCAGCTCCCTGTTAAGGCTTTTAGGGAAGGCCAGAAAAGATGACCCAAGGTGTTTTAGCACCCACTTGGAGCACCTGGAAAGAGCTCCTGGCTTTGGACTGGACCAGCCCTCGGGGTTCCTGTCATTTTTGAACTGAAACAATGGATGGAGGATTTTGTTTCTCTCTAATTTTACTTTTTTAAAAAATATTTATTTATTTTTATTGGAAAGGCAGATATACAGAGGAGGAGAGACAGAGAGAAAGATCTTCCATCCATTGATTCACTCCCAGAGTAGCCGCAGCAGCTGGAGCTGTGCCAATCTGAAGCCAGGAGCCTGGAGCTTCTTCCAGGTCTCCCATGTGGGTGCAGGGTTCCCAAGCTTTGGGCTGTACTCAACTGCTTTCCCAGCCGCAAGCAGGGAGCTGGAAGGGAAGCGGGACAAGAACCCTCATCTATATGGAATCCTGGTGTGTGCAAGGCAAGGACTTTAGCTGCAAGGCTGCTGCGCCGGACCCAAGTTCTTTTCATCTTCTTTTTTTAAGATTTATTTTTATTGCTAAGTCAGACATAAAGAGCAGAGGAGAGACAGAGAGGAAGACCTTCTGTCCAATGATTCACTCCCCAAGTGACCGCAATGGCCAGAGCTGAGCCGGTCCAAAGCCAAGAGCCAGGAGCTCTTCTGGGTCTCCCATGTGGGTGCAGGGTTCCAAGGCTTTGGGTTGTTCTTGACGGCTTTCCCAGGCTGCAAGCAGGGAGCCGGATGGGAAGCAGGGCTGCCAGGATTAGAACCGACGTCCATTTGGGATCCTGGCATGTTCAAGGTGAGGACTTTAGTCGCTAGGCTACCGCACTGGATCCTAATTCTACTTCTTTTTTTTTTTTTTTTTTAAGATTTATTATTATTGGAAAGGCGGATATACAGAGAGGAGGAGAGACAGAGAGGAAGATCTTCCATCCAATGTTTCACTCCCCAAGTGAGCCTCAACGGAGCGTGCCAATCCGATGCCGGGAACCAGGAACCTCTTCCAGGTCTCCCACACGGGTGCAGGGTTCCAAAGCCTTGGGCCGTCCTTGACTGCTTTCCCAGGCCACAAGCAGGGAGCTGGATGGGAAGTGGAGCTGCCGGGATTAGAACCGGTGCCTATATGGGATCCTGGGGCATTCAAGGTGAGGACTTTAGCCGCTAGGCCACGCCGCCGGACCCTACTTCTTTTAAATAAATATTTTTGAAGACTACATTTCAAAGCATTTGTGAGCTGTGTGTCCCCTCCCCATACACCTTCCCGTCTTCAGTCCAGCACACCTGGTCTTTGCACACTGTGGGATTCAGCAGCCCAGCAGCCCCTCCCCAGATAGTATTGCTCAGAGAAGGGATGTGTGGTGCTACTCTGGCTTGGGGACACTTTCATTGCTGCTTAAGTGAGAGCCCGATGTGAGCTCTAGAAATCACTCCAGCTTCTCATATAGGGTAGTTCCTGCTTTTTGCAAGCACTAGCTAGTTGGACCAGCTGGTCCAGTTTTTAGACACACGCTTGGGGTATTTCTGTAGCCAGGTGACCTGCAAGTTGCTGTTCTGGCACTAGACTGTAGGCAAGCTGAGATGTAGGTTTTTAACGTGTCTTCATTTTTGCATGGCACTCATCCGGCAGGAGGTTCTACACAACAGGCTTGCTGACCACGAGAAAGTGCAAAGGTGATGATTCCAAGAGGCAGACGGCGGGGGGGTGCGTCCAGGAGTCCCTTTTCTGCCCCCATTTCCTCAAAAGAGAGTTTTCCAGAATTTTCTGAGTGCAAACTTACACTTGATTCTTTTTTTCCTTAATGTATAGAAACAGAAGAGAGAAAAACATCATAAGCATGTGAGTACATCCGGTAAAACAGAATGGGGGTGCCGGTCCCCACTGCCTGTGAGAGCAGCTTGTTGGCGGACAGCCACGGACCACAGAGTCTGTCCTTTCTCAAGCTGAGGCCATCAGTGTGAGGTCTACGACCTGGGAGGCCCTAGCCCCTCGGTGGCCATCTGTGGCCACCAGTATGCTCTGCAACACAGATGTTGGTAGCCTCCCAGACCTGTTGGTGGCCATCATCTTTTTAGATAGAAAGAGGAGAAACAAAGAGAAAGATCTTCCATCTGCTACTTCACTTCCCAAACGGCCCCAACAGACACGGCTGGGTCAGAGCAAAACCATGCTACGGCTTTCTTTTCTTTTCTTTTTTTCTTTCTTTCTTTTTTTCTTTCTTTCTTTCTTTCTTTCTTTCTTTCTTTCTTTCTTTCTTTCTTTCTTTCTTTCTTTCTTTCTTTCTTTCTTTCTTTCTTTCTTTCTTTCAGTTTTATCTATTTTTATTAGAAAAGCAGATAACCAAAAAGAGAGACAGAAAAAGATTATCTGTCTGTTGGCTCACTCCCCAAGTGGTGAAACCAGTTAGATCTGAGCGTATTCGAAGCCAGGAGTCAGGAGCTTCTTCCACGTCTCCCACATGCATGAAGGGTCCCAATGCTTTGGGCCGTCCTCTACTGCTTTCTTACGTTATAAGCAGGAGGCTGTATTGGAAGTGGAGCAGCTGAGACATGAACCAGTGCCCAAATTGGCATGTGTAAGGTGAAGATTTGGCCACTGAGGCATCACCTGGGCCTAGGCCAGCACTTTCTTTGGGATCCATGCACTTGGGCCATTTTTTGTTGCTTCCCCTGGAACATCAACAAAAAGATGGGGAGAGAGATCGTTAGGGGAGTAGCCTGGATTCAAAATGACACTCAAAATTGGGATGCAGGCATTGCAGGTGGTGGCTTAATCTGAAATGCTGTGACATTGCTTTGGTCATCATTTCATACCTAAAATGGACAAAAATTAAGATTGTGGACATTGGAAGGCAAGGGCTTGTGAGGGCACATGCAGCTCATATTTTATTGGAGAGTTGAATTTTTTCTCACAGTGACTTGTGTTTGGTCCACTTTGTTTTCTTCTTTTAGATATATTTTATTTGAACGAAAGAGAGGGAGAGACAGAAAGAGAGAGACAGAGAGATCTTAATTTAACTAGTTAATTTTCCAGATGAACACAACAACCAGGGCAGAGCCAGGCAGAGCCAGGGGCTTCATCCAGCTCTCCGACGTGGGCGCAGGAGCCCAAGCAGTTGGACCATTTTCCCCTTGCTTTCCCAGGTACATTATTAGGAACCTCTACTGCAAGTGGCGTGCTCAGTACTCCAATCAGCAGTGCCCATGTGGGATGCCAGTGCCATGACGCTGGCTCCTAGAATTCCATTTTCTTCATTTCTTCTCCACAACTGCATAGTTGCTTTTTTCTTTCTTTCTTTCTTTTTTTGCCAAAGTAAGATTTTATTGTGAAAATCATCTGCAAGTTACTGAGTAAGGAGGAGACCTCTGGATCCCACACGCAGAGATCCTGTCTTCACCAGGTCACATTCCTCCACCCCCAGCAATGGTTTGTCTCCTGCCAGCAAGCCGCTCTCTGTGCTGCCTCCTGTCTTCAGCTTCCTGGAGAAGAGATCTTTTCCCATAAGCCATCTTTGTGTTTTCTGTAGAGCAGAGCTTTGTTTCCAGGAAACTGTGTTGGTTGGAGATGGATACTTAAAAAAAAAATTAAGGTAGATCTAATGTGTTCAACAAAGTGAGGGGGCTCAGTCAAAGGCGAGGTGGAAAGGTTCTGTAATATTTACTTGTCATCTTATTGCAACCAGAAATCCACATGGAAATGGCATCCAGGAATCCGGCCCTATTTGAAGTTGTTTTGCCTTTGTATCATAAATGCCAATCACTGGTCCCAGGGCTGATGCCTGCGCGGCTTGCAGCTCCTCGTCTGGGCCTTGGTCTGGGAAGGATGCTCGGTAAATCTCTGCCGTTTGAATGTTGACAGCGATGGCATAAATGATTGGAAAATGGTTTTCATTTTCTTCCAGGTCATTTAATTCTGTCACACATAACATCACTAAACGAATATGTCATCTTCCTGTTTGTCAAATTCACTAAGGAGCTGATGGGTGGCCTCCTCAGCTGCATAGTTTCTTAATGTGGTGATTTGTGCCTCCAAACCTTTGTGTTCCTGAGCTTGGTGCAATAGCCTAGTGACTAAATCATTGCCTCGCATCTATCAGGATCCCATGTGGGTGCCGGTTCATATCCTGGCTGCTCCAGTTCCCATCCAGCTTCCTGTTTGTGGCCTGGGAAAGCAGTCAAGGATGGCCCAAAGCCTTGGGACCCTGCACCTATGTAGGAGACCTGGAAGAAATTCCTACCTCCTGACTTCAGATTGGCTTGAATTTGATGCTGTTGCATCCAGTTGGGAAGTGAACCAGTGAATGGAAGATCTTTCTCTCTCTCCCCTACTCTCTGTAAATCTGAATTTCCAATAATGAAATAAATCTTAAAACAACAACAACAAACAACTTTGTGTCCCAAGATGTGGGCCGCAAGATGTGGCCGCTGCTCCAGGGAGGTCGCAAAGGCATCAAAAACCGTTGTTGATGAAGGAGGTGCTAAGATGACGTCAGGGGGCGTTCCACTGGGTGGCTTGAATCTGCACACACACACCGGGAGCGGGGCACAGGTGTCTTCCGAAGTTCTCCGACAGCGTGAAGGGGTCCTCTTGATGTGGTGTGGGGTGCAGACTGTGACGTGGTGGGTGGGTTTGTGACGTAGTGGGTGGGCCCGCGACAAAACAAAGCAGAAAGGCAAGACTGAACTGATAACAGCTTTGGTCACCACGTCTCCGGTGGACGTGGTGAGGACAAGTGACTGCAATGGCCAGAAGCTGGAGTTTTTACTGTGGACTCTGCAGAGGGAGCCGGGATGAATACTGGTCCTCAAGGGCCTTTGATTAAAATACGATGCTGACTTTTTTTTTTAAGTTTCATCCTTTTTTCATCACCAATTAGGTGGTGCCATTGCACTGTGCATTTGTTTCTATCTTTATTTATTGGAAAGAAAGATTTACAGGGAAAAAGAAAAGACAGAACTATCTTTCATCCACGGCTTCATTCCCCAAATGCCTGCAACGACTGGGGCCGAACTGGCCTGAAGCCAGGACCCAGGAGCTCCTTCTGAGTCTTGCACATGGGTGCTGGGTTCCAAGGAGCTGGCCCATTCTCTACTGCTTTCCCAGGCCACAAGCAAGGATGGGAAGCTGGATGGGAAGTGGGGCAGTAGGGACACGAACCAGAGCCCAGATGGGATGCTGGTGCTGTTATGGGGTGTAGCCAGTGATAGCCAGCACCCATTGACAGTGGGTAAATGAGATGTGGCTGTGTTCCCCACCCTCTGTCCTGAAGTTGGGTCCTATCACCAATGGAATGTTAATTCCATCCTCAGCCACTCCCACCTCCTCAACACCTGAGTATTTGTTCTGTCCACCTGTGACTCACCATCAACTGAGAGGGGAAGGTATTGCAGTGTTGTGTAACCACTCCCCTCACAAACTCCTTTAAAGGGCCTGTGAAGTGGGGGTGGAGGGGTGCTCTTGCTCTCTGTCTGGCCAGGTGCTTCCATTACTCCGGCACCTCGACTCTTGGCTGATACAGGACAGGTAATCCCCTGAGCATGGTCCCTGTGTGCTGCTTAGATGGGACAACGGATACAATAATGTTGTTTCTGGTTTGTGTTCTATCAGCAGTTCCAGGAGAGGTGAGGCCTAGTAGTGATGGAATGTGGGCCGAGAAGCCAGGGAAAGGTGACTGCCTGCAGCTTTGTAAGTGTGTCCAGGTTATTGGTTACATGTCTCTTAGGATAGCTTATATTGTTGGGGAAGCTGGGACATAGGTCTTCAGCTTAACGGATGGACTTGAGGGAAATGACCATTTGTTCCTCTTTGGATGTGTTTGGTTGGATTATGATTGGTTGGATTGCCATATGGACTTGTGATTTGCTATTGTGCTCTATTATCACCAAGCTTGGTTAATAAAGACTCCTTAATAAACCTCAGACATGTCTGGTGTGATCTCGCTCGCACCCCGTAACAGTGCCACAGGGTAGATTAGCCTAGTGAAGCACAGCACTGAGCCCAGAACGCCATCTGACTGTGATGGTAGGAGAGGGAGGGAAGATGTTCCCTTTATCCCTGAGCAGTTGATAACAAGAACTGACAGCATAAAGAGAAACAGAGGGAAGCCTGGGAACTTACTATGTATCTGAAGCAGCCCTGCTTCCCATCCAGCTCCCTGGCTGTGGCCTGGGAAAGCAGTCGAGGATGACTCCAAGCCTTGGGATCCTGCACCTGCAGGGGAAACCAGGAAGGGCTCCTGGTTCCTGGCTTCAGACTGGCTCAGCTCTGGCCGTTGCGGTCACTTGGGGAGTGAATTATCAGATCTTCCTCTCTGACTCTTCTCTCTATATGTCTGACTTTGCAATAATAAATAAATAAATCTTTAAAAAAAAAAAGAAAAAGAAAAGCATGTGATATGTTACTATTTATCCAGTAGAGGGCTGTGTATGCGTGTAATACAGAGGCCAATTGGTGGTGCCACGGGATGAACTGTAGTCCACAGTACACGGACCCCACATGGGCCCTAGTTTGCACTCTGCCTGCTCCATGTCCTTGCCAATTCAGCTTCTTGCTAATATCCTGGAAAAAGCAGTAAAGAATGAGTGCAGTGATTGTGTCCCTGCACCCTTGTGGGAAACTGGGAAGAAGCTCCAGGCTCCTGGCTTGGCCTGGCCGGATCCGGGCAGTGATTCAGCAAATGGCTGGTCTCTTTATCTCTGTAGCTGTGACTTTCAAACAGATTAATCTTTAGAGCCTGGCATGGTACCTAATGGCTAAAGTCTCACCTTGCATGCGCTGGGATCCCATATGGGCACCAGCTCTAATCCTGGCCGGCCCTGCTTTCTATCCAGCTCCCTGCTTGTGGCTTGGGGAAAGCAGTCGAGGACAGCCTAAAGCCTTAGGACCCTGCACTTGCGTGGGAGACCCAGAAGAGGCTCCTGGCTGCTGGCTTCAGATTGGTTCAGCTCTGGCCTTTGAAGCCACTTGGGGAGTGAATCAGCAAATGAAAAATCTTTCTCTGTGTCTCTCCTCCTCTCTGTATGTCTGACTTTGCAATAAAAAAAAAAACACATAAAAAATTAAATTTTTAAAAAGATGAACACCACGTATACATTGTCAGCTAATGTGGCTTACAAGGTAAAGCCACCCCTGCCATGCCGGCATCCTCTGTTGGTACTGGTTTGAATTCCAGCTGCTTTACTTGTAGTCCAGCTGCTTGTTCATGATCTGTCATCCTTGCGCAGGAGCCATGTTAATCTTCTCTGTATCGTTAACGATCTGGGAAAAACAGCTGGGATGGCCCCATAAAGCCTTTCAAAAAGAAAAAGAAAACGCTATACTTGGATTTGACTTTGGAGTTACATAAAATAAATGGTGTTTACACGATACAGAGTTCTTTTGGGGCCGTGTTTGAAAGCAGTTAAGATAGCAGGTAAGATGCTTATAGCCCCAGTCACGGTGTTCCGGTGCCATGCCTCCTTCCAGCTCCAGATCCCAGCTGCCTGCTAATGCTGACCCCGGGAGGCAGCAGTGAGAGCCTGAGGGATGGTGTTCTCCACCCACGTGGGAGACCTGGCCTAGGTTCCACCTCCTGGCTACAGTCAGCCATTGCACACATTGGAGTGAACTATTTAAAAATTTATTTATTTTTATTTGAAAGGTGGGTTTACAGAGAGATGGAGAGACAGAGTGAGGTCTTCCAACCTCTGGTTCACTCCTCAAATGGCCACAACAGCCAGACTGGGCCAGTCTGAAGCTAGGAGCTTTTCCCGGATATCCCATGTGGCTTAGGGGCCCAGATACTTCAGCTGTCCTCTGGGAATTGGATGTCAAGTGCAGCATTCAGGACTCCACCTGACTGCCATAGGGGATGCCAGCATCACAGGCAGAGGCTTACGTACTGCAGCACAGCATTTTTTGTTAAGAATTATTTTCAAAAGTCAGTTGTTACACTTACACAATGCTATCTTTAAAATTTACATGGAGTAATTTATGTAAGTTCATATACCCAAATAGAATTTCTCTCTTTTTTTAAAAAAAATATTCATTTATTTTTATTGCAAAATCAGATATACAGAGAGGAGGAGAGACAGAGAGCAAGATCTTCCATCTGATGATTCACTCTCCAAGTGGCAAAAATGGCCAGAGCTCAGCCAGTCTGAAGCCAGGAGCCAGGAGCTCTTCCTGGTCTCTCATGTGGGTGCAGGGTCCCAAGGCTTTAGGTCGTCCTCGACTGCTTTCCCAGGCCACAAGCAGGGAGCTGGATGGGAAGCGGTGTTGCCAGGATTAGAACCGGTGCCCAAATGGGATCCTGGTGTGTTCAAGGCTATGCTGTCGTGCTGGGCTCCAGAAACAGAATTTTCCAAGAACCTATTGGTAAGAGACTCTGGTATATTTGCTTCCTTTTAAGGAGTTATTTATTTATACCCAAAAGACAGATTTACAGAGAGAGAGAGGAAAGACAGAGAAAGATCTTCCATCCACTGGTTCACTCCCCAAATGGCAGTAATATCCGGTGCTGAGCTGATCTGAAGCCAGGAGCCAGGAGCTTCTTCTGAGTATTGCATATGGGTGCAGGGTCCCAAGGCTTTGGGTCATCCTCTACTGGCTTCCCAGGCCACAAGCAGGAGCTGGAAGGTAAGTGGAGCAGCCGAGATAGGAACTGGTTCCCACATGGAGTGTACAGGGCAAGAATTTATCTGCCTTGCCAGGCCTGATATGAAAATATTTTTTAAAATGTATTTTTCATTATCTGTTTGATAATCACACACAACCCAGAGTCTGAGAGGTCTTGTTCTTTGGCACACGGTCCACAGGAACCATAGTAGCTGTGCCAGGCCTGGAAAAGCCAGGCCCAGAGGCTGGGACTTGATCAAGGTCCTACCTTGGGTCAAGAATCTGAATTTTGGAGTCACCACTCCTGCCTATTAGGATTTGTATTTCAAGGAAATTGGAGTCAGGAGCTGGAGTTGAGACTCTGACCCTGGACCTCTGAAATATGTCTCTGTGTCTTCACTTGTAAGCTAAAAAAATTCCCAAACATCAGTTGATTTTTTTAATTAAAAACATATATTTTTAAAATTTATTTTTGGGCCTGCTACGGTAGCCTAGTGGCTAGAGTCCTTGCCTTGTATGCCCTGGGATTTCATATGGGTGCTTGTTCATATCCTGGTAAACCTGCTTCCCATCCAGCTCTCTGCTTGTGGTCTGGGAAAGCAGTTGAGGACGGCCCAAAGCCTTGGGATGCTACACCCACATGGGAGACCCAGAAGAGGCTCCGTGTTCCTGGCTTTGGAACGGCTCAATTCCAGCCGTTGCGGCCACTTGGGGAGTGAATCATCAGACAGAAGATCTTCCTCTCTGTCTCTCCTCCTCTATGTATATCTGACTTTGTAATAAAAAATGAATGAATCTATAAAATACTAGTGTTAACATTTTCACATGATTGTGATGTATGCACCCCTGAGTGGGCCTCTGATTAGGGTCGGAGGCTCGGTTATGGAGGAATGTGGGTGGGACAGATATTTCAGGATTTATTTTTTCCCCCTCTTGTTTGACATCAGTTTCTGGGGATAAGGAATGGTCATTTGATGACTCCTTAGAGACCTCAATGTGGGGAAAAATGTTCTGAGGGTGGTACTTAAGTGATTTTGATAGTTCTGAGACATCGTAGCTTCATTGCACCAGGCTTGAGAAAACCTTTCCAAGGTCTATTGTTTGACAGAGTCCACTTAGTGCATCCACAGACCCTGGAACAAGCTGTAAAACTTGTCCAGGAGGGTGGGCCAATCTGTTTGGCTCCCCATTCTCTGCCAAGACACTCAATGTCCTCTGCTGGCCTAGATGAGTTAGCCGTTGTGTTCCCCACATGTGTCTGGACGTGCTGTCCACTGCACAGGCGTCAGCAACTGAGAAGGCTCAGTTCTGATTCATGCACTTCAAGATCAAACCAACCCTGCAACTTTTTTTCCTGTGACTTGGGTCTGAGTCCAGTTGTCCAGCCTGGGAGTCCCACCAAAAACCGCTCCTAGGGTAACCTCAGATTTGACTCCTATGTACACCAGCGTAGGAGTTAGGGCCAGGTTTGGTCTTTCAGCTGCACCAGCCAACACATACTGGTGGATGAAGCTGTCTGGTGTGTTCTAGCTTAGCCCCATGTATAGACTGTAGCTATGTTCCAGCCTACTCACCCTGCTACAGATCCTTTTCTTACACATATTAGTCAGTGTCACAGCCTGTTCAGCTGACCTCAATAACCCTCGCCAAGCCCATTCTCCAGCCCTGAATTTTACTTGTATCAACGTGCTGTGGCCAAGCCTGGCACGGTCCACATTCCATCAGCTCTTTTACATACCCGTGATTGCTGTGGCTTATCTCAGCCTGAGCCCCCTCCCCTTCTTCTCCATCTGAGCCTTCAGCTTGGCTCACACCCAGCCCTGGCTCTTGTACTCATTATTGGTTGGAACAGCTTGGCAGGGGTGCACCCACAGTTCCCCTGCCAGGCGTGCTCCCATCTCTGATTCTTGAGGGGGTCACCATGGTCCAGCCTTACATGACTCCCATCCAGTGCTACACTTGGAGCTTGTACTATGGCCTAGCCTGACAGGCCTACACCTATTCTGGCTTTGATGCATAGCAGCCTAGCCTATTCTGGCCTGCTCCCAGTCCCAGCTCTCATGCTCACCAGTGGAAGAAGCCTCAGTCCAGGAAGGGATTCCTTGAACTCCCCCTTCCAGGCTTGTTCCTAAGCTTGGGTTTTGTGCTTACCAGCAGGTGCAGCAGCCCTGTCTGATGGCCCACTCCGAGCCTCAGCATTTGCAAGTAGGTGTAGTATGGCTTGGCCCAGATTGTTCCAAGTCCCAGTTCTTGCCAGTTGGTGCAACAGCCTAGCCCAGCCTGACCCCCTTCAGCCCTCACATGAAGAGGTGGATGTTACAATCCAACCTGGTCTGGTTTATCCTGTTCTGGTTCTCACTCATGCTGGTGTGTGCTAGGGACTGACCCTGACTGAGCCACATCTAGAACTGACTCACACATATGCCAACAGGTGCTGTGGCCCAGCCTGGTCTAGTCTACTCCTAATCCAGCTCTTGTGCTCACCATTGTTGCTGCAGCCTAGCAGGGGAATTCTCCAAGTTCCCTTACCAGGCCTACTCCCAGCCCCAGATCTTGTACGTGCTATCTACCTGAAATGGCCAGATCCCAGTCCTAGCACTCATTGGTGGGTACTGGGGAAAAGTCCAACTGGCCCACATTCATTCTGGCTCACCCATGGATGTTACAGCTTAACCCGGCTTGGCCAGCTCCCAGACCTGGCTCTGAAGGGCAGCAGTGGGTGGTGGAATCCCTTCCATGTGACCCACCCTGTACCCAGATCACACATGCTGATGGATGCTGTAGCCTTGTCCAGCTGGCCCACCCACAGCCCCATCTCTCACACTTATCAGTAGGAGCTGCAGCACAACAGTGGAGTTCATAATGTCCCCTGCCGATCCCATTCCCAGCCCAAGGTCTTACTCATGCTGTCAGGTACTTCGATCCAGCCTGGCATGACCCACTCATAGTTTCAGCTCTGGCTGGTGTGTGTTGTAGCCTAGTCCAGTTGGGCACAGCTCATACCATGTGCTGGCTCTCCTGAGTACCTGTAGGTGCTGAGGCCTAACACAGCTTGGCCTATCCCCAAACCCAGCTCACACAAATGCTGAAGAGTATTGCAGAATTATCTGGCCTTGTCTGCCCCAGCCCTGACTCTTGTGTTCTCCAGAAGGATGTGGGTCCTATCAGGGGAATTTCCCAAGTTCCCTTACCAGCTGTACTCCCAGCTCTGGGTCTCAGGAGAGAGTAGCGAGAGGGTAGGAGAGGGTAGCGGCCCTACTTGCCATGGTCCTACCTCAGTCCTGGCTCTTGCATGTGCTGACCCAGCCTGACTCCTTCTCAGCCGCAGGTCTTGTGAGTATCAGATGGGTTCCATGGTTCAGCCTGACTCAGCCTGTCACTCCCTGGTTTGGAGCTTAAACCAGCAGGTGCTCACAATTCCTCTAAAAAATCTGCCCCCAGACCAAGTTAGTTCTCTCACATTCTGGTGAATGCTGAGACCAAGCCTGATGTGGTACACCCCCTGCTCCAACACTGGTGGGAGAGTACTGCCACCCAGCCCAGCCAGGCATGTCACCCAGCTCTAGCTTCTGTGTGCACCAGAGGGTGGTGGGCAGTGCTATTGGGCCCAACCAGGTTTTCCACGTTGGGTGGGTGCCTTGGCCTGAACCAGACATGACCTCTGGTTTCCCCACTCTGAACCAGTCTCTGCTTGCACTCCTGCATGTAAGTGCAGCAGCCTAGCTTTGGGACCCTGCACACGTGTGGGAGACCCGGAAAAGGTTCCTAGTCGCGCTCACTTGGGGAGTGAATCATCGGACAGAAGATCTTCCTCTCTGTTTCTCCTCCTCTCCGTATAACTGACTTTGTAATAAAAATAAATAAATCTTAAAAAAAAAAAAAAAGAAGGGCTTGGTGGTGTGGCCTAGTGGCTAAGGTCCTCGCCTTGATCCCATATGGCTGCTGGTTCTAATCCCGGCAGCTCCACTTCCTCTCTATCTCTCCTCCTCTCAGTATATCTGTCTTTGTAATGAAAATAAAATAAATCTTTAAAAAAAAAATAGTATGCAACATTAAAAAAAAAAAAAAGAATATCAAAGGCTGTCTCGCGTCTTGTAGAGCTAATCACTAATTTGCCTATTTGGATTGTGTGGAAGTTACTGTCAGCCTGTGAAGGTAAAAGTTGTGCTAATATAAGATGTTGCTGGCACAAATATTCAAAAGTTACAAAAGTCTAATCACACATGTTGTTAATAGTCACAATGGTTATCTTACCGAATAAAGTCCCAGAGGCCTAAAAGGGACAAGAATGTATAAATCTCTTTAAGTTTTTTCTAAAACACCGTGTGGAGTAAGCAGGTGCCTTTTCTTGTGAGTAATTTTTATTTTTTTAACCATGGCTGTTGGAAATCTTTTGTCATCCACAGCTTTGTATTCTTCTTTAGAAACACAATTGATTTATTACAAACAACCCTGACAAATTGTTCCTCTGTACAGGTTTTCTTCTAACTTTAAAATTAGAGAACTAGATAAGAGATTTCAAAACTGTTCAAAAACTGCTCCTAAGAATTAAAATATTGTTGGTTCTGTGTATCCGTGTTGGATTGCTTCCTCTTCTAGGTTCCAAAGGTCTTTTTTCTGTAGCTTCCAGTGAATGTAACACTTTAGGACAACTCGATAACAGTCTAAAGCTCAGCAGGGGCATACAGGTTCCAACTGAGAAGCACTTCAGGTTACTAACAGCAAGAAATAATTCTAATCAACTGATGATAATTTTTAAAAGCAAGTAAATATTTTATAAAGCTGTCACCAAAACTGTTTTTATTGTTCTGCCTTATAATGTATGTTATGCATGGGTGTCTATGTTGTATTGTCTATACTCTGTGGTTGGTTGACTTATAGATTAAAAAAAGTACTCATATAAATTAAAACTATTAAATTAACCAAAAACCTTTTTTTCATTCATGTAACTTCAATAAATATGACAGGTTGCTTTAAATCTGTTAGTAAAAAGAAATTAAAAATAGTTGGTTTTTTTTAAGTCATTGACAGGTTTTTGCCTGAATTTTCTGATCAAGCAAATTGCATGTGTGCGGAATGTTGGTTGTGGGTTGTAAAGACATTGCATTGTTCTAAAAAAAAAAAGATATAACAAGGTGATAGAATACTCATTGCTTCCTATGAAGTCCAGTTTAACTTCCAGGATTCCTCATTGACAGAACCATGGCTTGAGACAATGGCCACACTTGTCCAATCCTTCTAGCCTGTTAGGTAAGTTAAGCCTAATTATTAAGTAATAAGTTGGTAAATGTGAAAGATAACTGTTGCCAAGCACATGTACTCTTGTCTTAAAATTTACTGTAGGGCCCGGCGGCGTGGCCTAGCAGCTAAAGTCCTCGCCTTGAAAGCCCCGGGATCCCATATGGGCGCCGGTTCTAATCCCGGCAGCTCCACTTCCCATCCAGCTCCCTGCTTGTGGCCTGGGAAAGCAGTTGAGGACGGCCCAATGCATTGGGACCCTGCACCCGCGTGGGAGACCCGGAAGAGGTTCCAGGTTCCCGGCTTCGGATCGGCGCGCACCGGCCCGTTGCAGCTCATTTGGGGAGTGAGTGAATCATCGGACGGAAGATCTTCCTCTCTGTCTCTCCTCTCTGTATATCTGGCTGTAGTAAAATGAATAAATCTTTAAAAAAAAAATAAATAAATAAATAAAAAAAAATAAAATTTACTGTAAGCTCTAGATCTTTTGGTATTTGTTTTTGAAAGTGGCTGAGATTGGACACTTGAATTGAGTAAGTTTTCACTTGATGTTAATAACTAAGAGTAAGTAACCTGCAGGTCCTGACTTGTTCCCTCATTTTCCCTCAGTTTTAAGATGGGAAATTAATTCTACCCTGAAGGACTCTCAGGATGTACAGTTGTATCTCCAGACCTCATAAAGGGGTGAGTAATCTTTTAAGAATGCCTGGCCACACCTAGAAGACAAAATAACATAGCCCAAAAAGAAAGCTTAAATGATGCAGTAAACAGTTAAACCTCCCCTTTTTCAAGTCAAACTAAGGGAACGGTAAATATTTATTAAAGACTTCAAAATGCATTCACAGGTTGAGTAAGGTGATCATCATATTTCCTTTTATTTAGAAAAGACATACCTTTCCATGTGGACATGGTCTTACTCCCAGCAGAAACAACCAGAACACGTTTGTGATTTCAGATTTCTGGCTCAGACTGCCAGTGATTAGGGATGGGACTGAGACTGCCTTGACCGCTCAGACTGCCAGTGATTAGGGATGGGATTGAGACTGCCTTGACCGACGTCCTAAAGGCTGCCTCTGTGGGCCACTTCAGCAGAGACCAGGGGGAGAAAGAACAAACAGAGCAACGGGCACAGGTTAGCACAGGTGGCAGGCCAACCCATAGGAGCCTTGAACGGTGATCTGTGGTCACAGAGACTCAACAGGGATGCTCCACACTCAGTGGAACTGGTTTTGAAAGTTGGAGGTCTACTATTGTTAGATATTTGATAGCATATCGACTTACGTGTAAATATGTAATTCAATAGCCTTGCTGTTTTTACAAAAGATTAGAATAACAGAATGAAATTTTAATTCTTTCAGAATACCTTTGGTTTTAATGATAAGATTTTAGAAAGCAGTGTGAACAATGTTTTAAGAGTTATAGCCAGTTTTCTCACATGCAAATCTCAAATCTTCTGTGACTTGCTCACACCTTCTGCATTTGAACATAATTCTTACAATGTTCTTACAATAATTCTTGCAAGCAATGTTTCTGCTTTGAAAACAATTCTCTTTCTTTCCTAACCTTTCTCACCAAGAAAATACCCCCCCATACACCTTTTTTTTTAACCATTGGATGATTTCCTACATTTTCTCAACAAGATAACAAACCAACCAAACAAAAAAGAATTAAAAAAAATAAAAATGAGATAACAAAAGAAATTTCAACCTTAGTTACTTGTAAGCCATCTTGAATTCATTTTCATATATGGATAATTTCTGATTATCTGCTTGTTAACAAATTCAAGCAGCTCTTATAAAATTTAAGACCTTAAGAGCACTGTAGTTTAAATTTACAAGTGTAAACATATCTGAATGACTTAAGACATTGAGGTGGTAATGAATATCATAGCTTCATCTGAATTAGTTATCTTTATAGGCCCAGATTGCATTTTCAGAATTTTCAGTAGCCGATAAGGTAAATATAACACTCCTTGACCCTCAAAAACATACCTTAATCTGTCTAAAAAACAAGTTAAAGCAAATCACCCAAGATCCATGACAGTCATGTGGACCAAATGCCATCTGGGTTGATATAAAATTATAGTTTCCCTATAGCAGCATATAAGCTTCTATAGTTGGGATTTTATGAAGTCAATGCTTTAATTCTTTTATACAGCTCTAACTGGTAAACAGTGACACATATGTGGACAGAAAGCATTAAGCAGTGACTTCATGTATCCATATTACAGAGAGGCAGAGTGACCCTAACATAAGCAATTATTTTTTTCCTTTTCTTTCTCTGTTGCTTTTTTTTTTTTGGTGGTGGTGGGGATAAGATTCATTGGAAAGGCAGATTTCCAGAATGAAGAGAAAGATCTTCCATCTGTGGTTATTCCCCAAATGATCACAATGGGCAGAGCTGAGATGATTCAAAGCCAGAAGCCAGCAGCTTCTTCTCGGTCTCCCACATGGGTGCAGAGTGCCAAGACTTTGGGCCGTCCTCTATTGCTTTCCCAGGCCGCAAGCAGGGAGCTGGATGGGAAACAGAGCAGCTCTGAAACAAACCTGTGCCCATATGATATCTCAGCCCTTGGAGGTGGACGATTAGCCAATTGAGCCATGGCACCAGGCAGAACAATTCTTTTTTCAAATACAGCAGGTGCAGTGAGCAGTAGGACTTAACCCTTTCAGCCATTCTACTAGCACAACAGAATCCACTGATGACGGATTTTAGATTATGAAAATATGCCAGCTACCTGCCTTGTTGGAGTCCAGGTATCCCAGGTATCCACTTTGAAGTTTCAAGGCCAGAGGCTGAGTTTAGTATTAAGGTAGCCTTTCCAGCTTCTAGAGGTCATTTTCTTCAGACCCAATTCTAGGGCGTCTCTGCATCAATCTTTTAGACCAAGGTCTGAGTGCCAAAGTACTGCTCGATGTCCTGGCGGCCTACTGTGGGTGTCTCCTTCCTTGCTGGAATCATCATTCAAGCCTTGGGCTGTGGGAGCCTCCATCACAGAGTCCACAATGAAGGCAACTTCAGTTGGTAGGAGTAGGCATGTTCACCCACACAGCCACCCCTGTGTCCCGCCGTGCCTTGCAGAGGACACCGAATCTCTTATAAACACCGTGCGCTCACCGATTGTGCCACTGGAGCCCCTACACTGAATCTCAGTAGGGTGAGAATGTCCAAAGAAGGTGCCCCAGGACCAAAGAACAAGAACCAGCTGTGGCATCCTCAAAGTTGCCTTCAGTCTGGAAAGGGTGGGCGGATATCTGCTGCCATCCTGAGGTTTCCTGGAGGTGACACTCCTCAGACTTCAGACTGCCCCATGTGTCCCTACCTAGTCCCCTCTCCCTCCATGCACAACCTGCCATGTTCAGCTTACCTAACGACCCTATGCCTTTGATTTAGGAATATTTTGAAATATATGCCTGCCCACTCACTGCCTAATAATCCTGTTAGCTGGACACCAGGGAGAATGTGGTGAGACAATGCCGCTAGCTTGGCTTGAGAACATTCTTTCCTCAAGGCATCATCAAATGACCATCCACGTCTCCCCCAGTGCTGACGTAGTTTAACAGCAACAAGCTGTCTTCATGGCCTTTCTCATTCCGTTGCGTACACAGGAGAAAGAAGCCGGAGACATTTATCTCTCTGACCATCTGAACCTCGACCCTCTGCACCCTAAGCAGAGGCCCATATGGGCATGCATCCCTCTCAATTGTATAGACAACATTGAAAACAAAGTTGGGCCCGGCATGGTGGCCTATTGGCTGAAGTCCTCGCCTTGAACACACCGGTATCCCATATGGGTGCCGGTTCTAATCCCAGTGGCCCCGCTTCCCATCCAGCTCCCTGTTTGTGGCCTGGGAAAGCAGTGGAGGACGGCCCAAAGCCTTGGGACCCTGCACCCACTTGGGAGACCTGGAGGAGGTTCCTGGCTCCTGGGTTCGGATCTGTGCAGCACCAGCTGCTGCGGTCACTTGGGGAGTGAATCATCAGATGATCTTCCTGTCACTCTTCCTCTTTGTAATCTGACTTTGCAAGAAAAATAAATAAATCTTAAAAAAAAAAAATTTGACGAATCCCATTAAAGTCAGTAGGCAAGAGACCAAGGTGGTCTTAGCTTAACTAGGAAACCTGAGTATTTTATTCTTCCTCTCTGGAGAATAGGTAGTTTGTCGGAAATGACATCTAAAGAAGGAATTCAGCAGCCAACCCTATGATACCTGGATTTTTGCCTAGAAACCTCCTGGCATATTTACACTAGGGACAACAGTTTCTGATAAAACTGTCCTCCACCGGGATCTGAAAGCCTCAACAGTGCCTAAACACTTATAAGAGACCCTAGTGGAGGTATGACACCTGAAGATGCTGTGGACAGGGGCAAGAGCCGGCTAGGAGACAGAATTCTGAGATGGGGCCTCACAGGAAATGCGGCTGGCGTTTTGTCAACGCCCTTGGGGAAGCTAGAGGGACTTCCCAAGGTCCATGGTGTCGTCTGGAAAGCAAGGCGGAGATGATAGGAAAGGGCAGATAGGAGCCCTGTGGCGACGGTGGTCTCTTACTCATCGCTTGGACAGGAAAATCTGGGCGAGCTCCAGCTGTGTTACTGGAGAACTGGTGGTCTGAGCCTGGGGTCGTGTCCTGGTGTCCACAGCTTACGCGACCCGACATAGTCGGGGCAAGAAGTGAAGTTTTATTTAAGCAAGAGAGACTCCGAAAGGATGGGCGGGTAGAAAAGAAAAACAACAACAAAAAAATCGATACAAAGCCAACCCAACAATGGAGTCCACGTGTGTCATGGAGCAGGCCAGCACTGTGGCTGGGTGGGTGCAGGCCCCCCGTGCGATGGGGACCATTCTGCGTCACTCAGCTGCTCAGGCACCCTGCTTGTGGCTCGAGGGGACAGTAGAGGATAACCCAAGTGCTCGGGACCCGCATGGGAGACCCCGAGGAAGCTCTGAGCTTCAGCCCGGCTCGCCGCCGGCTGCTGTGGCTACCTGGGGGCTGGGGAGGAGTGAACTAGTGAACATATGATCTATCTGCGCCCGTGCCTTTCAAAGGACTCAGTCCGTAAGAAAACAAAAATCCACGAAAACTGTTTCAAGTCAAGGGATAGCTCGACGTTGACTCAAGATGATTACTTTTAAAGGCTTAGAGTTGAGGTGTTGGAACTGACAGGACACCGGGAGGAAAAAAGAAAAATATATATATATATAAACACTTACACATACACATATATTTTCCTATATACATATAGGAATAAATACATATTTATATACATATGTTTTATATATGTATATATATATATTTTTTTCCTCCTCCCGGTGTCCTGTCAGTGTATATATGTACACACACACACACACATATACATATATATGTATATTTGGCTTTTTAAGTTTCTGCCAAGATTAACTGCAAGCGACCCCGAAAGGGAGACCGAGCAGGCGTTTCCAGGAGGTCCGTAAATCAGCGCCGCCCAAACGAACGCCTCCATTTCCCTCTGCCCGCGCTTTCTCTGGTAAAAACAGAGTTGCTTTCAAACCGCGTTGAGCACCCCGATTGGCTGCTCGCGGGCACTCCGAGCGGCGCGAACGGCACTGATTGGTTGGTTTCCCCGTCTGTCTCTCAGCACCGCCCAGCTAAGGAATCTCAGGGAAGCCCGAGTTCAGGGAAACGGACGTTAAAGCTGAGGAAGTACCTGAGGAATTGCCTCGGCAGCTACGTGACTAAAACACCAGCCGACCAGGTTAATATTTGACACGTGGCCGCAAACACACAGTGTACAGTCGCCCGTTACTTCTGAAAAGCCGTTACCGTCTCTAAAGGAAACGTCCGGCTTGCCGAGTTTCCGGCTTCTGTCGCCATTGTGCGACGGAACGCCATTCCCGTGTCAGGAAGCGAAGGTTCGCTGCCGACTAGGACAGGCCTGGGTTCTTAGAAGGCGAGGCCGGCAGTATTGGCAGGCAACAAAGCCCAGCACAGCCAGAACTGGGAAATGCCACCGTGAATACCTAATATATTTCGGCTTAGCCTCAAAACACTGGCGGGCCGAAAATCCCCAACTCCCAAGGCAGCCAGAGCCAAAAGCCTCGCACCGGGGCGGCTCCGGTACAGCACAGCAGCCACGCCTGCCTGACGAACCATCGCACCACCGCACGACATAGAACAAGGGGAGATAACAAAGCCACAGGCTGCCAGACACTGCGGGATTCTAGAACACACCACCCTGCCAGGATGTGAGGCGAGGAGGGAACAGCCGGCCCTGAAACACTGACACAAACACATTTAAAATTGCCAACCCAAGCTAAATGCCAACAGCTCTCCCTCTGAAAACGTGGTGGCTCTGAAAAGAGCCTTTGGGTCTGAAGCTGGCGTCTCCGGGTACCCCAGGAGCGTCTACTTGGAGCTGGTGTACTTGGTGACGGCCTTGGTGCCCTCGGACACGGCGTGCTTGGCCAGCTCGCCGGGCAGCAGCAGGCGCACGGCCGTCTGGATCTCCCGCGACGTGATGGTCGAGCGCTTGTTGTAGTGCGCCAGGCGCGACGCCTCGCCCGCGATGCGCTCGAAGATGTCGTTGACGAACGAGTTCATGATGCCCATGGCCTTGGACGAGATGCCCGTGTCCGGGTGCACCTGCTTCAGCACCTTGTACACGTACACCGAGTAGCTCTCCTTGCGGCTGCGCTTGCGCTTCTTGCCGTCCTTCTTCTGCGCCTTGGTCACCGCCTTCTTGGAGCCCTTCTTCGGGGCAGGAGCGGATTTGGCCGGTTCGGGCATGGCGGAACAAAAGTCACAGTTTGGTCACAACACGAAACTGCAAATCGCCTGCCCCGCGCCCGCTTTCATATAGCTTTCGCTATGCAAATAAGGCGCAGCGAGAGCGCTGTGTCTGATTGGCTGGTAGTCACAGCGCGGGTGACGTCAGTTTGGCCCAATCAGAACGCGGGAATGGCAACGTCGCGTTCCCATTGGTCCAAATGAAACTATGGCGGCAGCCAATGGGACGCCTTGCTTTTCGCGCCCCGCGGTGGGTATAAGAGCGGCTGGTGCTGGGTGTGCTGCAGCAGCGTCGGTTGGTTGTTGTGCTTGTTTGTGGCGATGTCCGGACGCGGGAAGCAGGGCGGCAAGGCGCGCGCCAAGGCCAAGACGCGGTCGTCCCGGGCCGGGCTGCAGTTCCCCGTGGGCCGCGTGCACCGGCTGCTGCGCAAGGGCAACTACGCCGAGCGCGTGGGCGCCGGCGCGCCCGTCTACCTGGCGGCCGTGCTCGAGTACCTGACGGCCGAGATCCTCGAGCTGGCGGGCAACGCGGCGCGCGACAACAAGAAGACGCGCATCATCCCGCGCCACCTGCAGCTCGCCATCCGCAACGACGAGGAGCTCAACAAGCTGCTGGGCAAGGTCACCATCGCGCAGGGCGGCGTGCTGCCCAACATCCAGGCCGTGCTGCTGCCCAAGAAGACCGAGAGCCACCACAAGGCCAAGGGAAAGTGAAGCGGACCTCCTGCCAACCACCCCTCAAACCCAAAGGCTCTTTTCAGAGCCACCCACATGTTATTGAAAGAGTTGTAATTGTTTGAAACGTGTTCGCTTTTTTTGGTGTAAAACAATGCTAATAAGTAGTCAAGTAATGGCAGCAGGGAATTGGATTCAGGCCGTATTTTAGAGGTTCTTACCTTTAAGCTTAGTCTCTAGAAATATTTTGCAAAAGGTTTCTGGCTTTTTATTTCAATATTAAGCTGAGGAAAAATCACCGGGCTTTATCTGGCAAGCCTGTGAATTGCCGAGGTTTTTAGAGTAACCCTCCAGAGGAAACAAAGCATTAAGGAACCCTCCAAAACATGCAGATGCCTGAAACCTCGCAAACACTTCTCAGGTTGAGTTTTGTACTACCGCCTCTGCCATGTTCGTTTTTATAAAAGTATAAAAGTATCCCTTTCACTGCAGTAGTGTCACCAAAATGCCTGACTAGCAGTGGGGTTTCCGGCACGAGGGAGTGAATTGGTCCATATAATAGGAAACCTTGCGTTTAGATATTAAATTTGATGTGCATCAAGGATTTTAATGACTTATTAAGAGAATACACAATTTTTTTCAGTTTCTTCACTGTACATATATATTTCCAGGATAAGTGAAATGCACAATGGAAGAGAATAAAATGTTCTTTAAAAAAAATGGCAGTGCTTCAGCAGGCGAAGCATAAAGTGTTGGGCAAATCTGGTAGGTGCGTCGATGAGGAACGGGTTAAAACCGCATTACGTGCTAAGACCTCGGAAACCCCTGACTTGAGCAGACCTGATTAGAACGGGATCAGCGTGAGGACAGGAAAACAGCAGCGGGTCTAGGAACCTTCCCAGCGAGGAGGCGGGAGGTCGGCGCTGAGCGCTCCCGCCTGCTCCTGTCCCCGCCCCTTCGGGGGCGTGTCCGCCGTGCGGGCGGACCTGCTCTCAACCAGGTCCGCCGAGCGCCTATAAAGGTGCCGGTGGGCGCTTGGAGAGCAGCTTTCGCTGTTTGTGTGACTGCTGAAGATGTCTGGTCGCGGCAAGGGCGGGAAGGGCCTTGGTAAAGGCGGCGCCAAGCGCCACCGCAAGGTGCTGCGGGACAACATCCAGGGCATCACCAAGCCCGCCATCCGCCGCCTGGCGCGGCGCGGCGGCGTCAAGCGCATCTCGGGGCTCATCTACGAGGAGACGCGCGGCGTGCTCAAGGTCTTCCTGGAGAACGTGATCCGCGACGCCGTCACCTACACGGAGCACGCCAAGCGCAAGACGGTCACGGCCATGGACGTGGTCTACGCGCTCAAGCGCCAGGGCCGCACCCTCTACGGTTTCGGCGGCTGAGCTGCTCCGCGCCTTTGCACACCATTACAAAGGCCCTTTTCAGGGCCTGCCAAGCTCTCATGCAAAGAGCGGTTAACACTTCCAATTTGCCGCTTTTATGATAGTTCTTAGTTTGTTACTCCTTTTTTTTGACTTTGTTAGTAACCCTGTGGTAATAATTCAGCCGTGATTATGCAGGTCCCTACTGATTTCCAGGAGCATTTTCTTGCACATGTGCACCGTGTATGGAAGGTTGCTTTTTTTAAGTGGATGTATGGAATGCATACATCTCTGACAGTCACGGTTGGCGCTGAAACTTAATACCTGTGTGGCAGGACCCCTGCCGCGTCTGTCTCCTCCCCCTGGTGTCTGGGTGCCGCGCAGCCGGCTCACCCTTTACTACAGCTGGTCGAGAGAGGGTCTAGTCTGGTGGAGGACCCACAGTTAGGTCTTCGTCATTCTGTTCCACTACATTACTCCCCGGACAGGTGCAGTGTCTGGTACAGCCCTGTCTTACGGTCCTCCCTGTTGCAGCTAATGTTGGCAGATCCAAAGTGCCCCTGCCAGGCCCGCTATCAGGCTTGTGCCGTGGCCTAATGTGGCCCACTTCTCAGCTGTTTCAGTTTTTTTTTTGGACCCAGTAGCTTTCCGTAGTCAAGGTGGTGGTAAAAGCTACTGCGCTGGATAGGTGATGTAAAGAAAGCTTTAAGAGGTCTTGTGTCTTAACATGTTAGGTGGAAAAGTATAAATTGCTAAAAATTATTTGCAGTCAGTCGTTTGGCTTATTTCAGAGGCCCAGTCACTGGTGAAAGGGTGTTCCTCCTGGCTTCAGTCACATATCTGCAGCGAGTGCAGTCATGTTTGACAACATCCTGGAAAGTGAGTTAACTCCTTGCAAGTGAGCACAAGAAACAAGGTATGGAGCAAGTCCGGTTATACTACCTGCTGGCATATGTGCGGCTCAGTTCTGGGGGCTAGTTCCTAACACTCACTGGCAGATCTGAGAACCAGGACAGGGAGCAGGACGAGACAGGCCTGGCTGCAACACCAGCCAGTTCACATTGTGTCTGGGACTGGGGTCTGGCTGGACCTGGCTAGGCTGCAGCTCCCACCAGTGTGAAGTGGAACTGGGAGTAAGCCGGGCCAGGCCACAGCACCACCAGCAAATGCCGACGTGACAGGGCCGTGCCAGAAAGAGCTGCAGTACCCAGTGCACGTGAGACCCGGGTGGGAGGGCAGTGAGCTTGGTAGGGAGGCAGCACTGGCTCCCCTGCTGGGCCACTGCTCCTGTTGGTGACCTTGAGAACTGGGACTGGATGCAGACCAGGGCTGGGCTGGGCTGCAACACCTGTTCCCGCGCATGTGAACTGGGTTATGGAGAAGAACCGAGTGTCTCCACTGGTACTTGCATGAACAAGAGTAAGCGCAGGCTGGCCGGGCTTTGTCACAGCATCAGCTGGCAAGTGCTGGGACGGGGGGCAAATCCTGTCAAGCTAGACTGCAGAAACATCTGGAGGATGCAAGATTAAGGGCTGGGTGTTGGCCCAGTAAGGGAAACTGTGGGCACCTCCCTGATGTGCTTCAACTCCCACTGGTGAGCGTAAGAGGCAGCACTGCGGGAGGGTCTGGCTTGACAGGCGGTGGGACCCACCAGCATGAGTGTGGGCTGGATGGTGGGGCTGGTTGGGTTGAACTGGGCTTTAATGCCCATTGACATTATGAGAGCTGAATGGGATGTGGGACAGACTGGACCAGTATGGTGCACATACTGCCAAGCATAGCAACCATGGCTGGGGGCAGGCCTGGCAGGACTTATTGTGGGTTGCTCTGATTAGGCTGCAGTTCCTGCTTGTGTACGCGAGGGCCAAGTGTGTGGTGGGCTCAGTTGATCTGAGATGCAGCATCCATTGGTTTGTGTAAGATGCGGCTGGGGACAGAACTGACACAGCAATTGCAGCCTCCAGTATGTGCATAGGTTGATGTGGGTGACAGAGTGAGCCAGATCCCATATTGGCAAACACACACGAGTCAGGCCTAGGATTGCTTCAGATGAAGGCTGTTTAGGGATCCCCACAACTCAACTGCTGGACTCAGAACCCCAACCATGGGCAGAATTGCAGGATCGGTGGTCTGAGCATAGAGTGTGTGTGTCATAAGTGGGCCTATTCAGTGGTTCAGATGGAGCAGTAGATGGCATGCCAGATGCCCATGGAGGATATGCCAGTCTACTACTGGTCCCTGCAGAAGGCATCGGGTACCAAAGCAGAGGAAGGAGGGCAGAATAAATTGGTCAACTCCCCCAGCCAACGATGACAGCAAATATCTTGGCAAATGGAGACTCTAATGTTGGCTATGTCAGAGAATGGGCCTTGGATGGATTCCCTCATCCATGGATTGGTGAGACTTACAGCATTTCAGAACTATGGAAACCACTCATGCAGAACCCTTGGAGCATGCTCTACATCAGTGGACCCTGGGATGACATCAGGTGGCCCCTCTCCATCCCGGGTGCTGAGGTGGTTGGGAGGCTGGGTGAGGCTTCTCCCCTTATCTGCCCACTTTCCCCAACTACAATAGGAAAAACAAACAAACAAAAAACCCCTTGGGAACAATGGTCTCACTCATTTTCCCCTAACCCTCGATTCTTCTCACTGTGATTAACTATGTAAACATTGTTAAAAAGGCAGGTTAATCCACTCACCGAGGAAAACCTGCTGTGCCTCATTCCCCAGCTCCATGAGTGACTGCAGAGAACCTGTTGTGTTTTTACAACTGGAAGAAGTAAAAGTATGAAATTCTCACCCTGCCATATCTTATTGCCGGTTAGCAATGTTGGCTTGAGCTGCTCTCTGAGCCACAAGTGCTTTCCTGGCTGCCCTTTGCAGGCCTGTGCGCGCCGGGCCTGCCCTTACCACCGGCTCCTGGGCACTTCCTTGTCAGGCAGCACCGCCCTGGTTTTCTGACTCGTCTCTCCACACGTTTCCTTGTCTATTTTTTTTAAAAAGATTTATGTATTTTTATTGGAAAGGCAGATGTACAGAGAGGAGGAGAGACAGAGAGGAAGATCTTCTGTCCGTTGATTCACTCCCCAAGTGACCACTACAGCCAGAGCTGAACCAATCTGAAGCCAGGAGCCAGGAATTTCTTTCCAGGTCTCCTACGCGGGTGCAGGGTCTCAAGGGTTTGGGCCATCCTCGACTGCTTTCCCAGGCCACAAACAGGGAGCTGGATAGGAAGTGAAACTGCCAAGATATGTACCGGTGCCCATATGGGACCCCAAGCGCGTTCAAATTGAGGACCTTAGCCTCTATACTATCACGCCGGGCCTGCCCTTGTTGATTTTTTAAAAAAAGATTTATTTTTATTGGAAAGTCATATATACAGAGATAAGAGACAGAGAGGAAGATCTTCCATCTGTTGATTCACTCCCCCAAAGTGACTGCAGTGGTCAGAGCTGCGCTGATGTGAAACCAAGAGCCAGGAGCCTCTTCTGGGTCTCCCATGTGGGTGCAGGGTCCAAAGGCCTTGGGTCGTCCTCCCCTGCTTTCCCAGGCCACAAGCAGGGAGCTGGATGGGAAGTGGAGCAACAAGCCAGTTCTCCAACCTGTGTCCCTGTGGAATGTTGGCATCACAGGGCAAACACGCTATGCCACAGTCTGGCCTATCTCATCCTGCTTTTTTAGAGCCCGTTTCTCTCACATGGGAGTGGTTTTTACAACACAGAGTAAAAAGGCCTGTGGTCTGTGAGCTGCCTGTGCTCACCCCACACCTCTGACACTGTTCACACAGCTCCAGCCACTTGGCCTTCCTCTCCACGAAGCACAAAAATTGCTTGTGTGTCTGACCATCCCCTCACTTTCAGCCCAGTCTGCTTTCCTGGCTAGGTTAAGAAAGCGCCCCCACATTAGGAGGAGTCCATTGGTTCTGCCTTTTTCCCATTCCCAGTCTGACTCCTTTCAACGCTTCACATCCGCTTCTTCAAGGAGCTCTTCTGTAGCCTTCTAAATGCATGCAGAGACCCAACGGTTCCAACACAGTCATCACCTCTCCTGCTGCTTACAGTCGTGCTTGATTTCCCTGTGTCCCAGGCTGCGGCCCCATTGTTCTGTGGGAGCTTACATCCAGGCCCCAGCAGCCCTCTCACTTGAACAGGCAGGCCCTGCCACAGCAACAGAAAATGCAAATCCAATCAAAACACTCAGGATACAGTGGGCATCTGGCAGACATTCCATCTCAGAGAGCCTGGGGTTGAGTTCCAGTGTTCCCAATTCCCCCTTCCTGCTGGGGTCTACCCTGGAAGGCAGTTGGTAATGGCCTAAATACTTGAGTATCTGCCACTTGTGTGGGAGACATAGAATAAATTCCAGATTCCTGGTTTGGGGCCAGTCAGCAGGGCCAGCCCTTGCTGTTGGCCGCTGGGCATGGACCAGAGGATGGGGGCTCTGTTTCTGTCTTTCATTTTTATGTATGTATTTTAAATACATACATAAATACATATTTAAATATGTAGATCACGTCTTAGGCACCAGACCAAATTTGACTGCACAAACTGAAGCTGTTGTTTGAATCTCAAAGGTTTCTGTGACTGTCAGTGGATTAAAGCTGGTGCTTTGTGGCCACTCTTAGTAACTGGCAGTGAGGTCTTTGGGAAGTGAGTTGAGCTGGATTAAGTTGCTAGGGTGGAGTCCTGTGGTTTGTCCATGAGTCCACAGAGAGCAGGAGAACATGTTTCTTGTGTTTCCTACACTCTGGAATAAATCTTTGGCACGTGCTCTCCCATTGCCAGCTGCTGCCAGATGTCACACACTCAAAGAAGACACCTCATTTTTCTTTTCTTTTTTTAGAAACTGGTGTTTGTTTTCCATCAGCCTCACTCCACGTCTGCTTCAGAAATGGTAGATCAACGTAAGAACACTCAGTGGTGGTTCTTACCCATCCGGTGGCGTGAGTCGTGGGGGCTGCCGACCAGTCTTCAGTGGTAGGCTGGGCACTCCAGTCTTGAGTGCGGAACTGCTAGCCGGGCACAGAGGGCACCTGAATGCCGTCAGACCAGTCTGAAACCTCGGGCTGAGCAGCCACGCACGCAGGAACAGAGGCGGGCCATGCACCCTGGAACTCCTCCTTGGTCACAGCCTTTTCAGTGGCGGTCTGTTCTTCTTTTCCAGTCTTGTCGCATGGGATGGTGATGTCCATGTAGCACAGAGCGATGATGGGCAGGTCCATATATGACACCTCCTCAGGGCTGATGGTTGGCCCTGGGATCTGTCACCCCCAGGAGCCTTGGCTCCCGGAAGGCAGCCTGGATCTGGTTAGTGAAGGTGCCAGGAGTGAAGCGGCCAGCGATGGGAGTAGCTCCAGTGGCAGCAGCAAACTTCAGCACAGCCCTCTGGGCAGTGTTCTGGGAGGAGATCACGCTGATGTCCGCAGGGTTCTCGGTGGCCGCGATGGCCAGGATGGCCCGCGCCGCCAGCAGGAGCTTCTCCCAGGTCCCCTTGAGATGGATGAGGTAGGTGCCATCGCTTTTCCTTTTGTAGATGTACTGCTCCATCTAGAAGTCGAGGTTGGTGCCTCCCAGGTGGGTTCCTGAGGCCAGGAACTTGAGGAATCCTCCTCCTTCATTTGAAGGATGTTAAGGGCTCCGGACATTGGGACAAATTCCCTGTAAGTTTCCCCTTGCCTGGGAGCCACCCCAGTTTGAACTTGAACCCACCAAACTTTAGCCAGGCTTTCTTTCCTGCCCCCTTCCAAAGAAGCTCCTCTCCAGTTTTATAAGTAACACACTGGGGCTGCATGGCTTAGCCAATCCATTCAAATTCAGGCTTGGGGCTGAGGGGAGCTGGTAGGATGAGGGTGCACGCAGGGGGAGCACAATAGCTGGGGGTCATGATACAGCTTTCATTCACTCTCCTCTCTGAGCACTTCATCAACTTCCTTCACTGATGGTTCTGAGAGCAGAGTCCAGGTTTGGGTAAGCAGTCCTGCAGATGGCAGAAGGCACTGTGGGTGAGTCACAGGTTCTATCGAAGAGAAGAAACAAGTCTGTTCACCCCTGCTGCCCTCATACGTCTCCCAAGTAACCAAGACCTTTGTGTTCCTGGGCCAGAAAGAGCAGAGCCAGTGGGTCACTGAGTTACAAAACCAGGCATCTCAAGTGTATATAGCATGTCACTGAGTATCTGGGTGTATCACAGCAACGACTCTTCATGAATATCCTATCTTGGGCCTTTATTCTCTTCTTTATTTCAATGCTCTACTAAGAAGGTTTCCTTATGCATTCATTCATCACATTTGTTATTTTAGTGTATTAATCACAGAGTACTAGAACTATTTTGGGGCCTGAGGTGTGGCCTAGCAGGTTAGGCTGACACATCTCATGTGTGAGCGCTGGTTCTAATCTCGGCTGCTCTGCTTCTGATCCAGTTTCCTGCTAAGGGCTCAGGTACTAGAGCACCTACCTGCTCGCTACCCATGCGGGAAACCAGCATGCAGTTCCTGGCTTCAGGCTTTGGCCCAGACCTGAAAATTGTGGTCATTTAGAGAGTGAAAGAGCAGATGGAAGAGCTGTCTTTTCTTGTCTCTGTTAATCTTGTCTCCAAATCAATCAATTAAAAGTAGTTTATTTCATCATTATGACCAGATATTCAACAGTATCTTAATGTTTAAAAATTCTTTTGTCCTACTTGATTAACTTCAGTGGTACAATTCAGAGTAAAGTTTGCTTAATTCAAAAAGGAGGCCTGTCAGTAACCACAGCCTTGTGTAAAGATATGGGATTTAGTGGCATCCAGTTTGCTTTGTACACAGTGCTAATCAATGTCACTTTCGAGTTTTATGCCCAACATCAGATACTTACATTTTTTCCCTAAAATTTGGAGTTCAAAAAACACCTCTAAGACATGCTAATTAGCTAGTATTAAGGAAATGTAAGGAGCAGGCAAATTTAGCTAAAGTTCAAAGTCGGGCCCGGCGGCGTGGCCTAGCGGCTAAAGTCCTGGCCTTGAATGCGCCGGGATCCCATATGGGCGCCGGTTCTAAACCCAGCAGCTCCACTTCCCATCCAGCTCCCTGCTTGTGGCCTGGGAAAGCAGTCGAGGACGGCCCAAAGCCTTGGGACCCTGCACCCGCGTGGGAGACCTGGAAGAGGTTCCTGGTTCCCGGCTTCGGATCAGCGCAGCACCTGCCGTTGAGGCTCACTTGGGGAGTGAATCAACAGATGGAAGATCTTCCTCTCTGTCTCTCCTCCTCTCTGAGGCTCACTTGGGGAGTGAATCATTGGACGGAAGATCTTCCTCTCTGTCTCTCTTCCTTTCTGTCTCTCCGGCTTTCCAATACAAATGAATAAAATCTTTAAAAAAAAAAGTTCGAAGTCAAACACCAACTCTTTTTTTTTTCATCATGAAAGAATCTTTATTCTGAAATATTCCTTTTTCCCACATTTTCTCTCTTTGTCTCTGTCTCTCTTTTTTTTTCTGAATCTGGGCTAAGGAGGTAGATAAAGGGAAAAGCCCCACCCAGCCTCCCACCCATCCCAGGGTCCCCGATGTGGGTCATACTCTGAGGGCACTGCTCAAGTGGTTTTGATAGTTTAACAGTTCTGAATTGCTGCCAGTCTCGCCATTCCAAGCACGATGAAATCTCTCCAGAATCCGCTGGCTGACATAGTCCACCTTAGAGTCTCCATTTGTCCAGATATGCACTGCTAACACATGGCTGGGGTAGTGGATCAATTTGTTCTGCAATCTGTGCTCTGTTGTGGTACCAGGTGTCCTCTGCAGGCTCCAATGGACTGCCATATCCTCCGTGTGCACCTCGGTATGTTGTCCACTGCTCTGTCTGAGCCTCTGAGGAGGCTCAGCTTTGACACATGCACTCCACGGTCAGACCATGGAAATTGCAATTCTCTTCATGGTTGGGGTTTGAGTCCGGCAGCTTGATTGGGGGGATCCCCAAAGAAACTTTGTCTGAGGTGATCCCAGACTTGATGCTTGTGTGTGCTTGCCAACACAGGGTCGAGTATAGTCTGTCACCGCAGTCAGCTTATGCACATGCTGCTGGTTGCAGTTCTGTTTCCAGCCCTGTCTTCTACACGAAGCAACGGGTGTTGCAGTCCAGCTGCATTCTGTCCAGCACACACTTGGCCCTCACGAAAACCAGTGGGAGCTGAAGCCTAGTCGGAGCGACCCACGATAACTCCCACTTGGCCAGCACCCTGCCCTGCTTCCCCGCATGTGCAACAGACTGGTCCAGTCTAAAGGAGAGGTAACCCAAGAGGAAGGTGCCCACTGTTTCCCTCCTGGGCCCACTCACATTCCTGGATTTTGCACTCTTCAGGTGGTTCTGAAGTTTAACTTGACAAAATTAGCCCCCAGTGCTACCATCTACCAGCTGATGCTGCGGCAAAGACAAACCAGACCTAAACCCACTTACGCATGCACCGTTAGGAACAGTCAGCCCAGCCTGACTTTTCCTTGACCTGGCTCATTAGGCCCACAGGTGTTGTAGCCCTGCCTGGCTTGGTCTGCCCCTACTCCAACTCACGCTCTACAATTGAAAAATACTAGAAACACGGAGGTAAACAATGTTTAGCTCTTCAACGAGTCAGTGGGCGGCCCTGAAAAGGGCCTTTGTGGTGCTGTACAAAGGGGGGAGCAGCTCAGCCGCCGAAGCCGTAGAGGGTGCGTCCCTGGCGCTTGAGCGCGTAGACCACGTCCATGGCCGTGACCGTCTTGCGCTTGGCGTGCTCCGTGTAGGTGACGGCGTCGCGGATCACGTTCTCCAGGAAGACCTTGAGCACGCCGCGCGTCTCCTCGTAGATGAGCCCCGAGATGCGCTTGACGCCGCCGCGCCGCGCCAGGCGGCGGATGGCGGGCTTGGTGATGCCCTGGATGTTGTCCCGCAGCACCTTGCGGTGGCGCTTGGCGCCGCCTTTACCAAGGCCCTTCCCGCCCTTGCCGCGACCAGACATCTTCAGCAGTCACACAAACAGCGAAGACTGCCCTCCACTCGCACACCGGCACCTTTATAGGCGCTCGGCGGACCTGGTTGAGAGCAGGTCCGCCCGCACGGCGGACACGCCCCCGAAGGGGCGGGGACAGGAGCAGGCGGGAGCGCTCAGCGCCGACCTCCCGCCTCCTCGCTGGGAAGGTTCCTAGACCCGCTGCTGTTTTCCTGTCCTCACGCTGATCCCGTTCTAATCAGGTCTGCTCAAGTCAGGGGTTTCCGAGGTCTTAGCACGTAATGCGGTTTTAACCCGTTCCTCATCGACGCACCTACCAGATTTACGCAACACTTTATGCTTCGCCTGCTAAAGCACTGCCATTTTTTTAAAATAACATTTTATTCTCTTCCATTGTGCATTTCACTTATCCTGGAAATATATGTGTACAGTGAAGAAACTGAAAAAAATTGTGTATTCTCTTAATAAGTCATTAAAATCTTTGATGCACATCAAATTTAATATCTAAACTCAAGGTTTCCTATTATAAGGACCAATTCACTCCCTCGAGCAGGAAACCCCACTGCTAGTCAGGCATTTTGGTGATACTACTGCAGTGAAATGGATACTTTTGTACTTTTATAAAACGAACATGGCAGAGGCGGTAGTACAAAACTCAACCTGAGAAGTGTTTGCGAGGTTTCAGGAATCTGCATGTTTTGGAGGGTTCCTTAATGCTTTGTTTCCTCTGGAGGGTTGCTCTAAAAACCTCGGCAATTCACAGGCTTGCCAGATAAAGCCCGGTGGGTTTTCCTCAGCTTAATATTGAAATAAAAAGCCAGAAACCTTTTGCAAAATATTTCTAGAGACCAAGCTAAAAGGAAAGCACCTCTAAAATACGGCCTGAATCCAATTCCCTGCTGCCATTATTTGACTACTTATTAGCATTGTTTTACACAAGTTTTGCTATCAAAAACATACACACCAAAAAAAGCGAACACGTTTCAAAGAATTACAACTCTTTTTCAGTGACGTATCAGGCAGGTCCGCCTTTTCCTGTTCAGTTTCTGCTTTCAGTGTCAGGAAAAGAAAGGGGCGGGGCCTGTTTAACATGAAGCCTCCTGATTGGAGCGTTTTCTGCGCCCTCGGCTCGGGGCAGTTCCTGGGTCTAGCCTGAGTTGTGCTGGTCTGTGGAGTTGGGGGAGTGTTAGAGACGGTACCTTTGAAACCGTAGGAAAATTTTCAAAAATTTATCGAGGATTCAGTTCCCTTCTCCAGCCCAATATGCAGTAATTGCGAAGTTTCTATGCCAAGTATTCCTGTTTATGCAACAGCTGGACCCTTATTAAGCATCCCCGTTTCTAAGTGCCTCGCATTTTTTTTTATTAATCATGCTTGACCAGTGAAAAAAAGCTATATACGTGTGTTAGCGATTCTACTTGGAATTTAAATTTTTTTTAAATTTTTTTTTTTTATTGGAAAGGCCAATATACAGAGAGGAGGAGAGACAGAGAGGAAGATCTGTCTGATGGTTCACTCCACAAGTGGCCGCAAATGCTGGAGCTGAGCCAATCCGAAGCCAGGAGCCAGGAACCAGGAGTCTCTTCCTGGTTTCCCATGTGGGTGCAGGAGCCCAAGATCTGGGCTGTCCTCGACTGCTTTTGCAGGCCTCAAGCAGGGAGCAGCTGCTAGTCTGTGAATCGGTATCTGTTTAGTTGGACAGAGCTTCCATGGAGACTTACTGCAGGTGAATTAAAAAGGGAGTGACATCGTGTCCCGATATACTGGACAAGCTCACCCTGACCAGTCAGTTCACTGGTGGCATCCTTTTCCTTGGTGATTTCCTGCCTCTCCCACCAAAAAACTAAATCCTGCTGCTTTGTCCACAGCCACAGGCTTCCCTTTGGTACCCTGTCAGACTGGGGAGTGTGGTTATCTCTTCTAGGCCAGTGGGGTCTGTAGGGCACCTCACTTATTTTTCTCTTGCTCCTGTTAGTTAACTGGCATGCAACCGATTTACCCTGCAATCCAGCAGCCTGTTAAAACAAATGTACTATGTCAAATGTGGTCGTGAGGTCAGACCTTCAGAGTGGCTTCCTGGTATGGCTCAGGTCATGTTCTGAGGCTGCGCTGGGGTGTGGAAAGGCCTGGTTGGTGGGACTAGGCATCTGTGGGCATCTATCTCACCCCCAGAGCGAACCTGAGAAGAAAGCAGATTTAGGGCATCGCCGTGGAGCAGCACCCACTTGCGGCTGTCCTCAGAGGCAGGCTGAGGCTGCAGAAGCCAGCAGCTGTCTGAGGGAAAAAGCACTTGGCATGTGAAGATTCCTGCTTCCTGCACTGATCTGGGAGCTGACGTTATAAACGTGGGAAATGGGCAGCAGTTTGTTGTGAGTCCATTAGCTCTGACCTGATTGAAAAGCTGTTGTTGCTTTTGCTAGTGAATGATTGGAAATCACTTCAGCCACGCGGTTTTGTTACCGCAGTTACCTCGAAACAGGGAAAGCAGCAAGTGCAGTCACATATGTTTAAAGACCCAAACTCCTATAAAAGAAATATACTTGATAAAATGCTTAAACTCTGCCTTTGATTAGATAAGAATGTAAAAATTATCTGTTACCCTCAATGAATCATTTTGCAGCCTGCCATCCAGCTGCATGGAGCAGAGTGGAAAGCTGAAGAGCAAATAGACTTTTTTACCATAGGTTTTTGTTGAAGTTGACCATGTAGGTTTTTTTTTTTAAGATTTATTTATTTTTATTACAAAGTCAGATATACAGAGAGGAGGAGAGACAGAGAGGAAGATCTTCCGTCCGATGATTCATTCCCCAAGTGAGCTGCAACGGCCACCCGGGTGCAGGGTCCCAAGGTTTTGGGCCATCCTCGACAGGGAGCTGAATGGGAAGTGGAGCTGCCGGGATTAGAACGGGCGCCCTTATGGGATCCCGGGGTGCGTTCAAGGCGAGGACTTTAGCCGCTAGGCCACGCCACCAAGCCCTACCATGTAGGTTTCTGAGCACCACTAAGATCCAGTCAGAAAGACAGTGTTTTATTTGCCATTTTCTGAAAGATGTCTACTCCTATGGCAGGCAAACATTTACAAACTTTTGGGTTTTGCACTGGTGCCACTTAACCTTAGGTCAATGTCTGGTCACACTGCAGCCATTTGTCATTTCATCATATTGGACTCTTAGAGCTCTTCAGCTACAAACTACTTGGTTATTCCATGTTAGCCAGAAACATCAATACAAGGTTAGGAAAACTTCATGAAAATAAACATTTCTCATGGTAATGCAGGAAGAGTCGAATATTGTAAATTAATTGACTAGATTTTTCCACTGAATTTCTGGATGAATGGATGGATGGAGCCAAAATACTGACATGATAAGATCTTTTGGAAGATGAATTATTAGTGTTATTTTTGCCTGGAATTACTCTCAAGCATCAGAACAGCTAATGATGAAATGAATCATCTTCCAGATCTTAAGCTTGCAGTTATTAAAAAAAAAAAAAAAAACTGTTGGCAAAAAAGTGAAACTGTAAACTTACTCACAACAGATTTTCCTCTTACAGGCACACACTGTGACCCAAAAACCCTATCACATTGCTTGCTGTTTTTCCCCATTTCCTAGGTGTTGGGGAGACACGTTGATGCCAGTCACAAATCCAGAGGCTTCAGAGAATAAAGACTAATTGCTACAAGAAACTCTTTTACATGATTGAGTTAACCTTCCTTAACTCTCCTGATGATTTTCTGTTATACATGTTTAGTGGGAAAATAGCTGCTTAGCTTAAGGGGAAAAAAAAAAAAAACCTTTCCTTGAAATACTTTTGCAATGGGTACCATGCGAAGAAGGGATGGGAATGCTTTACACGACCTGAACCTTGAAAACATTGCTGGAATCCACCAGGATGTGCTGCATGGCACAGCACACACAGCAAACCTGACCCTCTGCAGGTTGGCACACACAAGCGTTGTCTGAGGTCACTCCAAGCAAGATTTTTTGCGGAACTCCTCAGTTAAACACTGCTGGACTCAGACTCCAGGCACAGGGGAAAATAACAAGATTTGTGGTCCTACTCTGGAGTGTACGTGTCAGAATTGTGCCTCCTCAGTTGCTGATACCAGACCAGGAGACAGCATACCCAGACACACGTGGGGGACATGACAGATAGTTCATCTAGGCCAGCAGCGGACATCGAGTGTCTTGGCAGATGATGGGGAGCCAAACAGGTTGGCCCACCCTCCTGGACAAGTTTTACAGCTTGTTTTGGGTCTGTGGATGCACTGAGGCAGACTCTGTCAAACAATAGACCTTGGAAAGATTTTCTCAAACCTGGTGCAATGAAGCTAACAATGTCTCAGAACTATCAAAATCACTTAAGTACCACCCTTGGAACATTTTCCCCCACACTGAGGTCTGTAAGGAGTCATCAAATGACCATTCCTTATCCCCAGAAACTGATGTGGTTTGACAGCAAGGAAATCTCGCCTTTCTCTCCCATGGACACAGAAGAGGAAAAAAAAAAAAAAACCATGTGAAACACTTGTCTCACCCACCTTCTCCCATGCCTGATCCTCTCCACCCTAATCAGAGGCCCACAGGGGCATGCATCTCCCTCAACTATGCAAACAAAACCAAAAACCAGTGCTGGAATCCTCCCTCAAGTCCAACACACTGTCAAACAGGAAACATTAGGTCCAAAATCAATACGATTAAGAACGATGTAAAGTTTAGAATTAAGCCATTAGCGAATCAGGCTGTTCTAAAGCTCTTCTACTACGGCTGCAGAGCCCTGGCGTACCCTGCCTGCACAACACTCCACACCTGTATATACATGAACTGAATGCTGTATTTGATCTCCACCACACAAATTTGTTTCACTTGCTCACTTCTTAATGGCTCCCCAAAGATTCAGTTCTAGCTGTATGAAGTATTAGTGGAGCTAACTTTGCCAGTAAGTTCTAAAATTACACAGTAGTAAGTGCAATGTTTCACTTCAATTACTGTGATTCAATGGATCGACTCAGTAATGTGGAATTATGATTATAGAAATCAAGCTTCATATGTGTGAGAGTACAGTCATTTTGTAGCATTTACAAGTAGATGGCTTCTAAATGTAAAATCAAGGCTTTGAAACAAACTAGGCCCTTACTGATAACTGTCATCGGGCAGAGCTGCCAGAGTGGCCCCTTCCCTGCAAACAGGTCATAGGACCTGGTGTGACATGATCGCCAAAATTCCTCACCATCGGTTTCTGTGTCATTTGATTTCTGTGAATTGGAAGGCAGCTTCTGAATTTAGCCAACGCTCAAGGAAAGACCTGGACTCCACGTTTTGAAGGGAGTGTCAGACTTGGGGACCTTCTCCTAGCCGCTAACTTCAGGTGCCAACGTGCAATGTTTACCAGTGTGCAGCTCACCCAAACAGTAAATGCATATGACTATTTTTCTTCCTTGTTTTTCTCCAGGTGCTCAAGGCTTGCCCAAGCTCGTCTTCTCGTCCAGCTTGCCCAAAGGACTCTGAACTGTGAACTGCTGACTTCAGCCTCCATTATTTAAAATAAAACAAAAAACCCACTTTATTTTCAGAGTTAAGCAGTTATGCATGACCTGGCTAAAACACAGAAGCTGCAGACTCACTTAAAAACACGAAAATAACTTAGATATTGTGATGTGGATCAGCTAAAACAAACTATAGGATCAAGCATGAACTCTGCAAGGTGTCATTTCAGGTCAGAGCCTCTGGCATGCTTGAGGGCCTGCTGACGTCGGCAACTTTCGTGTTGTCTGCTTGAGATGTTATTTCTGTAGAATTACAGTCGCTAACAGTGACCACCCTGCTGTTGCGCCGTAGCAAGACTTTTGTACATTCACTGTAACTACCAAAAACCCTGTTTTGCCCTCCCCCTTGGCGCGGTATTCTAAGATAGCTACCTGCCCACTTGCGTCCCGATTTACAATCTTGTAAACACAGCCATGGCGCATTGGCTCACTTGGTTAACCCCTTCCACCCGCCAGGGTCCATCCAGTACAGGTGCCTGTGTCCCATCCAGCTCCCTGGAAGAGCAGACGATGGGCCTCGGGCCCCTGCACTCGAGACCTGGAAGCTCCTGGCTAGGGATCAACTCGGCACTAGCCCTTAAGGACACTTGGGGAGACGGAAACACCGGATGAACCTGTGGCTCTCCTGTTAAGTTGGCCTTTCTAGTAAATCGGGCTTTCGTAACTCACATGAGCGGTGACACTCGGGGATTGAAGGGAATTAATGCCTTTCCGCAATTGAGACTCAAAAACTGACTAGCCTCACGTAAACCCAGGAAATTCAGTAAAACCCACCAACTTAGCTACCTTAAGAACATGCTACTCGGTGTACCAGCGTCTTTTGTGAAAATGAAGGCGGCTCTGAAAAGAGCCTTTGGGTAAAGGAGTGAGAAAGTCTTGGGGCTCAAGCCCTCTCGCCGCGGATGCGGCGCGCCAGCTGGATGTCCTTGGGCATAATGGTGACACGCTTGGCGTGGATCGCACACAGGTTCGTGTCCTCGAACAGACCCACCAGGTACGCCTCGCACGCCTCCTGCAAAGCCATCACGGCCGAACTCTGGAAGCGAAGGTCCGTCTTGAAGTCCTGCGCGATCTCGCGCACCAGCCGCTGGAACGGCAGCTTGCGGATCAGCAGCTCCGTCGACTTCTGGTAGCGCCGGATCTCGCGCAGCGCCACCGTGCCGGGCCGGTAGCGGTGCGGCTTCTTGACGCCGCCCGTGGCCGGTGCGCTCTTGCGGGCAGCCTTGGTGGCCAGCTGCTTACGCGGCGCCTTGCCGCCGGTGGACTTGCGAGCGGTCTGCTTGGTGCGAGCCATCACAGGGACTGTTTGCTGACTCCAGCGAGTGGAGAAGGGAACGCAGCGGCCAATATTTATACCGAGTATCTGCGCCTGGTTGGCTAGAGCGGTTGCAGGCGTCACCGGATTGGCCCGGAACCCAATCTGTATTTCTCTCCTATCCGCCCCATCTAGTTTTAAATTTCTTTGAACTCTTCGGCCAATTGGGTTCAAATTCCGCCCACCCACGCAGAGAATTTTGAAAAGTGGCGCGAATCGTTTTTAGACGCATGTTCATTGGAGCCTTTTCACTGTTTCAAATGGCGATGGGGGTTGTGCAGTAGGGGCACTGCAGCAAAACCCTTGTTAGACTGATTAATTTGGTCTCATACCTGCTTTATTATTTGCCTTTAATGACTGTACCAAGATCCACTAAAAGATTTTAGAAGTAAAGTAAGTTTGATGCAGTTTGGCAGCAAGGAGTGGAGTCTTTTCTCCACCTCAGAGCAGGAGAATTGAAAACAAAAGACAAAAATCCCTGAAACGCTTCACTCACCTTCCTCCACAGCCTTGCTCGCCCCACATTAATCACAGGCCAACCTTGGTATGCTTCCTTCTTAAGTGTTAAACACTATTACCTAAAACTTTAAGATATCATTAACAATTTAATTCTAAGGATGAGTGTTGCAGTGTGATTATTGAAGTGGTACATCAGACTTCAGAATGCCAGTTCACGTCTTGGCTTCTGCATTTGTTTCTGTTTCGGTTTTCTGGCAATGCCCCTGCAAAGGTGACCTACTACATCTCAAATTATTTCATGTCTTTAACCCACATGGAAGGCTCAAATGAGTTTCTGAGCTATAGACTGGCCCAGGCCCAGCTGAAAGATGCTTCCTTGCAACAATGTGGAGGAATCCACAATGGGGGGAGGGCATGGAGGGGTGGGGTGGGGATCCCAGAGCCTATGAAACTGTGTTATAAAACATAACTTTTAAAAATGCTTCCTTCCTTCCCACTCTGCTTTACAATTGAATAGATTAACACATTTAGCCAATATAACTTCAACACTGCATTCTTAAATATAACCTTGCTGGCAATAGAAACTTAGACTATTACCCCACACAGGTTTATATTTCTATTTTTTTTTTTTTAATGTATTTGAGACGCAGAGACCTAAAAAGAACAGACCGAGCTGTCGTGCACTGGTTTACTCCTACAGCTCCTACCACAGCGGCAGCTAGGCTGGGTTGCAGCCAAGCGCCAGGAGCAAAGCACAAGTCTCCCACAGAGGACGGGAACCCGCAGGTTCTGGAGGACTGCGGCGCCTGGGCTGGTCTACTTGTCGGCAACTGAAGTAGTTGGTATACTCGGTTACCTTGAATTCATTTCCCGAAATGAAACCTCATCCAATCAACTTGTGTCTGTAAGTAATTACACTTGTGCTTTCATGGCTTTCACTTTTGAAATGAGAACCCACGTTATTTACTAACTGTAGAAGTATATAAATAATAATAAAAAAGAACCCGGCGTCCTGGCCCACAGGACCTGAGGACCAGCCTGCCCAGTTAGAGTGGGTTAGGAAAGTTGACACAAGGATAGCTGCTGTCCTGGCATACTCGAAAGCTCTAACTGGACTGCAAGTGAGCGGCGCACATGGCTTCTGGACTGACAAATCTGTTAACAGCCCCCGGGTGTCAGAAAAATCGTCACCCTTTTCATGGGCACTAATGCCAGAAGTATAAATACCAAATTCGTAGCCGACTGAAGCGTACTTCTAATGTGTAGAGAAATGCGTGCTTTAAGACTGAGCTATGCAATGCTTTCCCGTACAGTGCACAGTTCCCCGCAGAAGCAGTGGGTGGCTCTGAAAAGAGCCTTTGGGTTTGAGGGGTGGTTGGTAGCAGGTCCGCTTCACTTTCCCTTGGCCTTGTGGTGGCTCTCGGTCTTCTTGGGCAGCAGCACGGCCTGGATGTTGGGCAGCACGCCGCCCTGCGCGATGGTGACCTTGCCCAGCAGCTTGTTGAGCTCCTCGTCGTTGCGGATGGCGAGCTGCAGGTGGCGCGGGATGATGCGCGTCTTCTTGTTGTCGCGCGCCGCGTTGCCCGCCAGCTCGAGGATCTCGGCCGTCAGGTACTCGAGCACGGCCGCCAGGTAGACGGGCGCGCCGGCGCCCACGCGCTCGGCGTAGTTGCCCTTGCGCAGCAGCCGGTGCACGCGGCCCACGGGGAACTGCAGCCCGGCCCGGGACGACCGCGTCTTGGCCTTGGCGCGCGCCTTGCCGCCCTGCTTCCCGCGTCCGGACATCGCCACAAACAAGCACAACAACCAACCAACGCTGCTGCAGCACACCCAGCACCAGCCGCTCTTATACCCACCGCGGGGCGCGAAAAGCAAGGCGTCCCATTGGCTGCCGCCATAGTTTCATTTGGACCAATGGGAACGCGACGTTGCCATTCCCGCGTCCTGATTGGGCCAAACTGACGTCACCCGCGCTGTGACTACCAGCCAATCAGACACAGCACGCTCGCTGCGCCTTATTTGCATAGCGAAAGCTATATGAAAGCGGGCGCGGGGCAGGCGACTTGCAGTTTCGTGTTGTGACCAAACTGTGACTTTTGTTCCGCCATGCCCGAACCGGCCAAATCCGCTCCTGCCCCGAAGAAGGGCTCCAAGAAGGCGGTGACCAAGGCGCAGAAGAAGGACGGCAAGAAGCGCAAGCGCAGCCGCAAGGAGAGCTACTCGGTGTACGTGTACAAGGTGCTGAAGCAGGTGCACCCGGACACGGGCATCTCGTCCAAGGCCATGGGCATCATGAACTCGTTCGTCAACGACATCTTCGAGCGCATCGCGGGCGAGGCGTCGCGCCTGGCGCACTACAACAAGCGCTCGACCATCACGTCGCGGGAGATCCAGACGGCCGTGCGCCTGCTGCTGCCCGGCGAGCTGGCCAAGCACGCCGTGTCCGAGGGCACCAAGGCCGTCACCAAGTACACCAGCTCCAAGTAGACGCTCCTGGGGTACCCGGAGACGCCAGCTTCAGACCCAAAGGCTCTTTTCAGAGCCACCACGCTTTCAGAGGGAGAGCTGTTGGCATTTAGCTTGAGTTGGCAATTTTAAATGTGTTAGTGTTGCAGGGTGGAAATAAAGGTTGGCAGTTTCCCCCCCCGCCCTCCCCGTTCTGGCAGGGTGGCGTGTTCTAGAATCTCGCAGTGTCCGGCAGTCTGGGGCATTGTTCCTTAGCGGCGTTCTATGTTGTGGGGTGATGGAATGGAGGGTTTTTTATTTCGCCCAGTTGCAGCATGACTACTAACGATTTGCGTTTACTTCGTAGCTGCCTTTTCTTGGCTTTTTCTGGCCTCCAGTTTTCCCAGGGACGTTTTTCCTCCAGGAAGCTGCCGCTCGTCTCAGCCTAAGGGCCAGCTCGGGTTCTTTCCTCCGCTGCCCCTGCCCTGTACCCCGGCGGCAGGGGTGCTGGGGCCGGGGCGGAAGCGCACGTGTTTGGACCCTTCGCCCTCCTCTGCGTTGGGGAGGGATGGCGGAGCCCGGACCGTGGGGCAGCAGCCCTGGTTCGAGGGTCCCCTCAAATGCGTAGTGAAAGTGGGTCGGCCGGTGTCCTGTTCTACCGCGTAAATACAATCAAATCCTGCTAAACAAAAGATGTTCGAAGTAAAACTTCACTTTTGCCAAAAACAGTGATGTCCTGATTTCTGCTGATCTCCAGTTTTGCAGTAAGTTGGGACATGGCAAAACTTTCCCCCCCGCCAATTTTGTGATTTTTATTTGATAATTTTCTATTGTCCAGCCTCGTCCAAATATCCTATGTAAACATTCGTATTTGTGCTTCACAAAAAGGCTTACTCAGTAGAAATGTATTTTCTGAGCCTCATGGATAACACGTGCCTGCGATCAACGGATCCAAGGGGTTGGTTTGTCTCTGCGGAAAGCGAAGGTTGCAAGCAGCGGAAGCTTTAATTTTTTTAATCTATTTTATTGTATTGTTGTTGACAATCTTTACATAGTTAATTACAGTTAAAGGTAAAAGGGGATATTGAGGGAGAAGCCCCACCCGGTTTCCCGCCCACCCCAAGTCCCGGATGTGGGGCATGCTCTGAGATATTTGCTCAAGTGGTGTTAATAGTTCTCCAGTTATGAATCGCTGCCAGTTTCGCTTGATGAGGTCGTCCACTGGTTGACATGGTCCATCATAAAGTCTCCGTTTGCCCCATGTTTCGCTGCCAACATATAGCTGAGATAAATGATTGTCCTATTCTGTCTTCTGTCTTTTCTTGGTTTGAGTTCTGAGTCCAGCAGTTCGATTGGGGAGATCTCCAAAGAAACTTTGAGGTATTCCCAGATTAGTTTCTTGTATGTTCTAGCAAGCACAGGGCCCGGCACAGTCCATCACCCCGATCAACTGGTGATTGCAATTGCTGTGTGGGTTCTGTTTTCGGTCCCGAGTTGCACTGGAACCAATGGGTGTTGCAGTCCAGTCTGGTTCGGCCCTTACATTGACCAGTGGGAGCTGCAGCCTAGTCGGGGCGACCCACAATAACCCGCACCAGGCCCGCCCCCTACCCTGGTTTGCCAGTATGTGTAGCAGAAGACCAGTCTGCCCCACATCCCATTTGGCTCTGGTACTTGTCAATGGGTATTAAAGCTTAGTTCTATCTAACCAACTCAACCATCCAGCCCTCACAGATGTTGTTGAGTGCCTCTCTATCTAGCCATCCCAGCTCCCGTCCTAGTTTTCATGCCCTCCCACGGGAATAGTGACGCAAGAAGGGGGAACCCACTTTTCCCTCCCAAGTCTCTCTGTCCCGGTTTATGCACTCTTTAGGTGGTCCTGTGATTTGACTCGACAGAATTAGTCCCCAGTGCCAGCTTCTGCCAGCTGATGCTGCGGCCCTGATCTAGTCCACATGCAGCGCACAGGTGTTGTAGCCTTGCTTAGTCGGGTCTGTCTCTATCCCAGCCCACGCTCTCCAGTGGGAGTAGCTGTCCGGCGAGGGGACCAGCCCCTTAATCCCCTCACCAGCTCTGCCCCTTCCTTCCTGGATCTCACGTGTGTTGGATGGGTGCTGCATTCATATCCAGTACAGGCAACCACGTCCTGGCATTCCATAATGTGTACTGATTTTGTCGCAACCAAACCCGGCTCATCCCACACTCTGTTCTGGTGATCGGATTTGCCAGTGGATGACATGAACTGATTCAGCCTGGTCTGCTCCTGACCCATGCCGAATGTATGCCAGTGGGAAACTTTCCATGGCCTATTCTGGGCTGTTTCCTATCATGCTTCTTGCGCTTGGAGCTGAAGCTTTTCAAACCCTTTGGTTTGTACCCGTCGTCGGGTGTCCTCATGAGTCCCTTTGCCTGTTTTCTGTGGCTGCTTTCGAAGTTACCAGTAACACTACACTAGAGGATTCTCCAAAAACACTTTGGAATGTAAGACTTATACTGAGATTCGTTTGAAAAAGTCACACAGAGATTTCCCTTCCCAAATGGCAGCATCGGCTTGTATGGTGCAGCAACTTCATCTGGATCCTCCGGGTCTCTCTCCCTTATGGTTGCAGGGATGCAAGCACCTGTCAGTCTTGTCCTGCTTTTCTGGGCGTTAACAGGAAGCTGGATCAGAAATGGGTCGGCCAGAACTAGAACCAGAACTATATATATGTCCCTTATGCCACAAGGCTGGCCCCCCTCCCTGCAGCCCTCCCACTCCCGAGTTGCGACCTCAATGACACTTAAAGAGCCATTTCTTATATTTTGATCTGGACATGCTAATCCAATTTCTCTCGTGAAACAGATACCCTTAGTGTTCAATGTTAGCCTTAAATGTAAAGTGGCGGGTCTGACGCAGTGGCCTAGTGGCTAAAGTCCTAGCCTTGAATGCGCGGGGATCCCATATGAATGCCGGTTCTAATCCCAGTAGCTCCATTTCCCATCCAGCTCCCTGCTTGTGGCCTGGGAAAGCAGTCGAGGACGGACCCTGCACCCGTGTGGGAGACCTGGAAGAGGTTCCAGGTTCCCGGCTTCGGATCGGCGCAGCACCAGCCGTTGCGCTCACTTGGGGAGTGAATCAACAGATGGAAGATCTTCCTCTCTGTCTCTCCTCTCTCTCTGTATATCTGACTTTGTAATAAAAATAAATAAATATTTTTTCAAAAAGGAGACTTTATTAATCAAGCTTGGTGATAATAGAGCACAATAGCAAATCACAAGTCCATAAGGAAATCCAACCAATCATAATCCAAACATAATCCCAAAAGGAACAAATGGTCATTACCCTTAAGTGCATCCATTAAGCTGAAGACCTATGTCCCAGCTTCCCCAACAATACAAGCTATCCTAAGAGACACGCAACAAAGAACCTGGACACACTTACAAAGCTGCAGGCAGTCACCTTTCCCTGGCTTCTCTGCCCACATTCCATCACTGCTAGGCCTCACCTCTCCTGGACTGCTGATAGCACACAGACCAGAAACAACATTATTGTATCCGTTGTCCCGTCTAAGCAGCACATAGGGACCATGCTCAGGGGATTACCTGTCCTGGGTCAGCCAAGAGTCGAGGTGCCGGAGTAATGGAAGCACCTGGCCAGAAAGAGAGTGAGGGCCCCTGCTTCAGAGGCCTTTTAAAGGGGCTTTGTGAGGGGAGTGGTCACACAACAATGCAATACCGTCCCCTCTCAGTTGATAGGTGAGACACAGGTGGGCAGGAGCGAATACCTAAGTGTTGTGGGCTAAGGAGTTGATTAGTGCTCATTGGGATGGGCAGGAACTGGGCTTGTAGCTAAAAACACCTAGACTTATTGGATTTATCTGCATCCAATATCCTGGCTAAATTAGGACATGGGGAGAGTGGTTGAGGATGGAATCGTACGGAGGGTGGAGGACACGGCCAAATTTCACTTGCTCACTGTCTATCACTGGCTGCACCCCATAACACTGGCAAGAGTCGTTTCAGTCTTGAGCGAAGCAGTGAACAAAGAGAATGCCTGTGGTGTCCAGCGTCCTAATTCTTTCCAAAAGATCCATGTGACTGTCCCCTGGTCATTTTAATGCGCACCAGACGGTTGGAACGTCTACACAGAAGCATTTTTGCCTTGTAAAGTATTAAGAGCCAGCCTAAATTCTCCACGCAGAAAGGGAGTTCTGAATACAAGGTATTCTAAGAGAAAACGAAAAACTGATACTTTAAATAGGACCCAGGAAAAATAGAAAGTTGTGCTGTGGTGTTGGGGGATTTTTATCTTCTGTCTACTAGAAATCACATGTGTCCCTGCTGATCTGTGGAGTTGCTAAAAATACAGCTTTAAAATGCATTTCAGACATAAATTGTATCGTCATGGATCCTGAACTTCAAATTCAGGGTAGGATTGCCCTGAGAGAGTGGACTAGGATTGCGACGAAATTGCAGAGTATTTACCTGGGGTGTTTGTGTATTTTTTTAATATCAAAGATTTATAAGGGCCATGGTATGGAGTGGCCAGTTAAGACCCAAGCTGCAGAGACAGAGCCCCATATGGGCTCAGCTCAAATCCCAAGTCCTCCACTTTCAGTTCAGTTCCCAGCGGATGGCCTGGGAAGGCTGTGGAAGCTGGTCCAGCTTCTTAGGCCCCTGCTGCTACAGAGACCGCCTGGAGGAAGCCCCTGGCCTCTGGCTTTGAACTGCCTCAGCTCCTAGCATTGCAGCCATTTGAGAAGCGAACCAGCAGATGGAAGATCTTAAGATCTTTCTCTTTCTCTCCCCCTTTCTTTGTAAATCTGCTTTTGAACTAAAAAATAAATTTTTAACAGTAAATAACGTTTAAAAATATTTATAATCAATATATTGTAATGTTAAAATAACATGATTTTTGGACTCTTCTGTAACTTACAGAAATGTAAAAGAAGGTGAAGAATGTCCAACACTCGTGTTTGGTGAATGAGAAATTGTGATTTAAATAAAACAAAGCAAAATATTCACAACCTCCCTAGGACCTACTGTGTGCCAGGCTGTGTTCTAGGGATACCGACAACCACGGCAGCCAAATAAAAATTGCTGTCCTTGTGAATTTTGTTTTCATTGGGGAAGAAAATACTAAATGAAGAACTACAATGAACTCTATGCTAAATGCAGAATTAAGGAGGAAAAGAGGAGTGGTGGAGATCGCTGGGAGTTAGGTCGTTCCCTCATGCCCTTAGCAAGGTCTTGCATGCAGTCCTGAGCCAACTACCTTGGGTGGACTGGTTTATCCTGGTTCCCCAACATCAGAAGCAGAGGTGAGGATCTTTAACCTGATACTAGTTCTCTGGCCCAGAGACATTTCCTATTTATGGTGGTTGCTCCAGAAAAGGGAGAAAAAAACATAAGGCTAGCAGAGGATGGTTTCGATCCATCGACCTCTGGGTTATGGGCCCAGCACACTTCCGCTGCGCCACTCTGCTACGGCTTGCACGTGGTTTGAGATCATCCTTTTAAAATAACTCACTCCAACTTTTTTTTCCAATTTTAAACAATTCGTGTTTTCCTAAGGACGATCAGTTTCATTGAAGTCTTCAGCGAAGAAAATGAGTTCCCAAAACGCTGACCTCAAATATCCTAGGAGTTGGCCGACACCTAGCTTTGTTAGGCCATCTGCCTGCTCCGAGTTTCTGGAAGTGGCGATCCCTGCTTTGTACTCCAGCAGCCAAAAAGGCTAAAAAAACTAAAAAAAAAAAAAAAAAAAGATAGGGATGGGTCAAAACCTGGAGAATAAAATTACTTAGAAGTGCTACACAGAGTAAAAAGAATGTAACACTTATGCATTGGCCGGGAATCGAACCCGGGCCTCCCGCGTGGCAGGCGAGAATTCTACCACTGAACCACCAATGCTTGCAGGAATGGCTACTTGGCTGACTGTTTAAATGCCTTTCCAATTATCCTAGGCGCTGCTTTAGTGACCTTTCTCTTCTTAGCAACCTGATCTTCAAAATGTGGTGCGTTGGGCCCCCCACATGGCCATGCATGAAAAAACGTCCCCAACTTTCTGAATTTGGAAGAGGAACAGGCCGGCATTCCAGCCAGGGTCCCGCCCCGTGCCCGGAAGGAAGGAGGGCCTGGGGGTGAGGAGGTGAGTAGGAGTTCCCTCCGGCTCTTCTATGCTCCTCTCCCTTGGTTAGCTGTCCTTTATTTAGTCTCTGGAATGTTTGTATCCAACGAGCCTTGGGCCACCTTTCTTTGCAAAACCCTCCTTCTCCCGCCCTGGGCCTCAGGAACGCCATCTGTCCCTGCTGCTGGAGGCCAGATTTCTCTTGGCACAATCTACCTGCGGGTAGATCCATAAAGTCCGTCTCCCAGTAAGTTGCACTTTGTTTAACCTGGGAGTCCTCTCTCTCAGCCCCTTCTACCTTTGGCCTCTGGTTTTTCTGCAAGCTAGGGACTCATATGTGAATCTTAACTTCCACGAGGAAAGGCGGTGAAGCTGGTTTTACTCCCAAAACTTCTGCCCTTGGCTATGGAGGTGGGGGAGGTACCCTATGGTACTTGCTGGGACCTGCCCAGCCCCAGAGGCAGGGCCACGCCATGCGCCATGGGGACTCCCTTCCAGCAGCCGCATCTGCTCTGCCTGTGGAACCTGCCGGACAGCACAGTGGAGTTTCCACACACTGGGCTGCTGGGCTGCTGGGCACGGCAGTCTCCCACAGTGGACGCCAGCTTTTTTATCTTCAGTTTCTTCAATCCCCTGAGGATTGTGAGCCGGGCAGATTGCACACTACCCAAGGAAGATGGGCTGTCAAGGGTTGTGGGTTCTTACTCCTGTCGTGAAGAAACCCTGGAATGTCCTCAGTGGGCATCAAAAGCCTGGGGTGAGCTTTCGTCACTTTTCTGCTGTTCCCGATGCGTAAAACACTGAATTCCTCCAAAACTCCGATCCCTCAAACCGCATCTGTACTGTTTCTTTTCAGTTACCCACAGCACTTGGATCCCCTGGGTTTCTGAGCCAGCTCTTGAAACGTCACTGTGTGAATAACAATTCAACTGTGTGTGATTCAGAATAGACATTGCAGGTTAGATTGTTCAAGAATACCCTCAAAAACAGCTTGGAGGTTGTTAAATTCGTCAGCCACCAGGGAAGGAACACATCAGCCGCACACGGAAAAGAATTTAGATGGCAGGTCCGTCTAAATCCAGGGAACTGCGGGTCACGGGCTTCCCTTCCCCTTGTAGCAGAAACACAGACGCGAAGCAGGGAGCTACGAGGAAGAACAAGAGCCAGGAAGAGCCGTGCAAGGGGGTCATCGGTTTGTGTCCATCCTTGGCACAGCAGTGATTTCACTGCCTGGGGCCGGTCAGAATTCTGTCCTTCTGGGTCCCTGCCTGAGGTTAGAGTAGCACCTGGCTCAAAGCAAGCTCCCCTCTCCTCCGGTAGCCACGGCACCCATCAGAAGTATTGCTACAGAACCCACAACTAAATCTGCTGGTCGTGTAACTGACACTGGGGTGGTCCAGGAAAGTAGTTGATTTGCCATGTGTAGGGTGTAGGGTGGCCATTGCCCAATGCCTGGTCTGTCCAGGGGATAAGACCGTGGGCCCTTAGCCTTCAGAGCTTGGGCAGGCATTGCAGGAGTGGCTCTGAGCTCCCTGGTGGGTGTCCCACTGACTGGTGGGTGCCTGGAAAAGCGGTGCAAGATGGCCCCAACAAATGGGCCTCTGACATTGAGTTGCTGAGCAGGGTGGAGCGCTTGCCTGCAGGCTGGAACCTGGCCCAGCCCTGGCTGTTTGTACCATCTGGGCAGTGAGCGAACAGATGGAAATTCCCTCTGTCTCCCTGGTTATTGTTTTCTTTTTCTTTTACTTTGCCTTTCAAATTAAGAAAGAAAGCAAGTGAGCAAGCAAGCAAAGCTAAATCAGGCCAGATATGGGGTCACAGTGGTGTGCGGTTGAGGATGAAATGGAGCCATCTGCTCCTAGGCTGGTGAGACAACAGCTTGAGGTGCCCAGTAGGTCCGCAGCTGTGTGAATGCTCTTGTGCTGGCTCCTGTAGACGAGAGATAGGTTTGGCTCAGGCGAGAAGAACCTGACTGCATCATCTTTGAGGTTTTACATCAGCGGGAGTGCTCCATAACAGTTGGAACAGTCCCTTCCTTTTAGTTCCTGGTTAAACTGGACATTTGAAGGACATTTAGAGAGAAGACATTCTATTGTTCCCACATTCTCGTCAGGCCTGTTGCACTGGCTCAGATGGTTACTAGGGTTAATTTTCTGGTTGGTTTCTGAATCTCAGGAAAATCAGCAATCAGAAAAGCTCTTTCCCCCATCATTTCAAAGGGGCTGAGTTTAAGAATGGCTTTAAGGGGGTTTGTATTGTTGCAATGTTCACATCCCATATGGGGGCCAGCTCAAGACCCAGCTGCTCCACTTTCAATCCAGCTCCCTGCTAACACATCTTCTGGGAAAGTAGAGGAGGATGGCACTTGGGCCCCTGCACCCACACGGGAGTCCCGGATGAAGCTCCTGGCTTCTGCCTCTGGTCTGGCACGACCCTAGCACTTCTTCAGCCTGGCTATTTCCAAGCAAGGAGTCCTTAAGGCAAGTTTGCCCAAGGATATTGTTGGACAATTTGTATGTCAGGATTCATCCACTCGTAGAGAAATAACTGTCAGGATTCTAGATGCAATGGCGCACAGAAGAATGAACCTTTGAGACACACCACGGTGTGCTGCCTGGCCACCTTAGCTGTCTAGGGGAGGAGGTTGTAGCATCAGGGTCTGCGGGGCCCGTGGGAACCACAGCTTCACTTATCCTTGCTGATTCCTCTCCACATCTCTATCCCCCCTCCCCACTGGGTTTCCTAAGGGGGAAGATGTTATAAGGGTTAGCAGGAGACGTATAGTGGGGAAATCATTCAAAGGGTAAGAAATGTATTTGAGTTGGGTCTAAAACATAGTTATAGCTTTATGTGGAAGCAGGGCTGGAATAGAACTCCCGCTTAGGAGAAGTACAGAGATGAACGACTAGAAGATCTGAGTGGAAGTATGTGAAAAAAAAAACTCTGACATGTGCTTTATGCTACGCTTTATACAAGAATATGAACACTCAAGCTGTGGACTTTACACCTATAAACAAAAAGGGAGGGCCATGGGTGATTTTAGGGCTTCTTTTGGAAACTGGACAATCTGATATAAAAATGTGTGTGAGACAGAGAATATGGAAACATCTGTGCATGCATCAAGACTTTCTGAGAAAAAAAGTTCCTAAACTAAGACTTTTCCCCACATACACAAAGCAGTGGAGTACAATTTGATACCTTTATGATTTCAGGGGGATGCTGTTTCGGGGGTGGTGTTTCATAAACGACTTGTGCCACAAATACGTTTAAGCACCAGATACAAATGTCATTTGAATGTTATTGACATGTTACCTGAAGAAGATCTCCCTCCCCATAATGGTTCTTTTTAAGAACAATGCAAATGAAACCAGCTGCAGAGAATGAAACGATGAAACAAAGCAAACAGCGTCTTTTACAAGGTCTGTCACTCTGCTGGCGTCTTATTTCTTGACTAAGACCCTTGCAACCAACCTCTTAAAAGCACCTTTGACCTCCTTGTTTCTGAGAGTGTAGATGAGGGGGTTCAGCATGGGGGTGATGATTCCGTAGAAAAGGGAGACCATCTTCCCCCGGTCCTTGGAGGCAGGCGACGGCGGCTGCAGGTACATATAGATGGCCGTCCCATAAAATAGCGTTACCACAATGAGATGGGAGCCACACGTCCCAAAGGCCTTCCGCCGGCCTTCTGCAGACTGGATCCTCAACACCGCCTGGACAATAAAAGCGTAGGATATGAGGATGAGCGTCACAGGTATCAAAAGGAAAAGCACGCTGATGAAGAACAGCTCGGCCTCGTTAGCTGTGGTGTCCACACAGGACAGCTGGAGCAGTGCCGGCACTTCACAGAAGAAGTGGTCCACTGCTTTGTGACCACACAGAGGCATCTGAAGGGTCCAGGTGGACTGCAGCACCGAATTGCTGAAGCCACTCGCCCAGGATGCGGCGGCCAGCTGCAGGCAAAGCCTTCGGTGCATGATGACCGAGTAGTGAAGAGGCCGGCAAATAGCCACAAACCTGTCCAGGGACATGACGCCCAGCAACAGGCATTCGGTGGAGCCCAATGCCAGGAAGATGAAGAGCTGGGCCACGCAGCCGCCGTAACTGATGACCTTGCGGGGGCTGCGAATGTTCACCAGTATCTGCGGGACTGTGCTGGTGGTGTAGCAGAGATCCAACAGCGAGAGGTTGGTGAGAAAGAAGTACATGGGGGTGTGGAGCCTGGAGTCGAGGCGGGAGAGGATGATGATGGCCGTGTTGCCTAGGATAGTCAGTATGTAAGAGACCAGAAACACCACAAAGAGCGGCAACTCCAGCCATGGTCGATCTGAGAAACCCAACAGAATGAACTCCTGTGGCACGCTCTCGTTGACCCAATTCATGTTCAGTGGGTTCGCTTTTGGTTTCCTCAAACAGAAAACGTCAGTAAGTTAACACACACATAGGTACTAAGTTAGTTACTTATAATCGATTTTCCCTAGTGACTCACTTGAACTTAAGGTTGAGCCATCCTATGGAGGGGACTTTCGGCGCAGCTGTAAAGTCACCTGTTGGGACGCCCAGATCTCATGTTCTGGCTCTTGACTGCAGCTTCCTGCTAAGGTGGGTGACTGCACAAGAGACTGGGTGCCTGCCACCCATGTGGGGGACCTGGGTTGGGTTCCTGACTTCTGACTTCAATCTGGTGGAGCTCGGCCTTAGCAAACATTCGGGGAGGGGATTGACAGGTGGCAGTTGCCCGTCCATCCATCTACCTCCAGGTTGGACCCTCTGCCTCTCAAATAAACACCTAAACTTAAATACGAAAAATGTATTGCTGCCAAACGTAAATATGAACAGATGTATTCCAAACTGCTCAATTATAACAGCCTAAACAGATTCATTTTCAACCTTTCTGAGAGCCATCACCAGGTTCTACATTGGCAGCATTATCTTTTGACATTTGCTTGCTTTGCAAATGCATTTTTTTCTTGTTAGGTGGATGTAGGCAGCGTTCCTGCTATTTGAAATGATCTTAATGTCACCTCAGCACTAGTGAGATTTCCCGGTTATAGTAGTCAGTTACAACTGCTTACGCTCTATTTCTCCTACTTAACCCCCGAGAGCTCCAGACCAATGAAACTCTCTGGTAAGTCATCAAGAACAAGTTCAGGAGACATGGCCTGTCCCTTTTAGAAGCTCATAGAATTTGGATAGGATTCTTTCACAGTGTGCTGCTTGGAGTCACCAGGCTGGACTGGCACACCTGCCTTTCCTAATGGTTATATTGCCCTGAGGAGGTTTCCTGCCCTTGGCCTTCAGGCTCCTCATTTGTGAAATTCTAGTTGTTCATCCATGGATGCTATCCAGGCTCTAGGACAGTGAAAGCAACCATGGGGATACAAGGTCTAAAGTGCTCAGGAAAGAATTTTACTCAAGATTTCCAGGACATTACATTTCCCAGGCTACCAATGGACATGCCTCTGTTGCTTGAAACTCAGCTTGCTTTTCCCTCTTTCATCCTCAGACCATCAACCCCAACACCAGGAGTCAGCAACCTTGGGATGTGAAGAAGGAATGAGACCTTCCCTGGGGGTTGCCTTGGCTCAGTGCCTGGCAGAGGAAAGCACAGACAACTGGGAAAATGGAACAGTGAAGCAAGAACCCAGTGACTTGGTGCAGAGGCCATGAAGCACCCTAAACTTCCAGCAGGTGCAGGGGCCATGGCTACAATCCCAGAGGACGCCTAATGTGACACTCTGAATTATTTATCATGATCAAAATATGCATTTCTCTATTGTACGCATGCTCATCCGAATGTTAATAATCTGTGTCTTATATATATATTTACTTATTTTGTCACCCTGTTTTCATCTGATAAAACATCCAAGGTATTTAGTCTCAGATGTAGATTGGATGTTCAATCTTCAAGTGAAAAAGTAAGTTATAAATCTATCAGTTTAACAAAGAAAATAATATTATGCAGAGTAATATGTAAATAAAAAAGTTATTTTAATCATTGCAGGAGAAAACCTTGCTCCTAGGAAATGGAAATGGGGAATATTAAAGCAGACATAAATTGACTTGTCTTTTGTTCTAATTTTCAATAGGCAGACGTTAGTTTTGTAATACATTTTTAAATCATGCCACTCTCCCATGTTGCCTGGGCACTCTATGCTCAGATCAGCATTATTTTAGTTGAGACTTTGATTCTCATAAAATTGTAAATCGTAATAAGACACTTAATGAATGCCTGAGAATTAATGAAGAATTTAGATTTTTCCAGTTCTTCATACTTCCTACAAGTTCAGCCAGAATCACAAGGAACTTCTTGGCAGGATGAATTGTGGCAGCATTTTGCATCTAATGGGCCAAAAAAATAAACAACCAAAGAGTTCAGGGACCAGGCAATTGGCATGAGTGCAGATTCACAGCTTCAGAGCCTCTGTGAGCTGCTCCAGGATGAACAGATCCTCCAGGCCCACACTCGGGTGACAGCAGGGCCTCCATTAACCCAGACCTGTGAGTTTATCCTTGTCAACCCGATAGTGTTTCTGTTTGGGTAAGTTTTGAGGTCTCCCTTGGTGCCACTACCCAGCCTATCTCTCATCCGTGGAGGACATTTGGAGGTGCTTTGTCCCCTCCCAAGCCAGACATTCAATCTGGCATCTCTGCTTGGGACTCAAAGACTGTCCAAGAAGCTCTTTCTGCTGAGGATCACAGAAATGGGAAAGAATTAAAGTCAACATTCGTTAACCAGTGGATACCCTCACTCTGATTCAGTACTTGTATTTGCAAATAAACTTCTCTTCCACCAGTGGAATGTATCATGCAGGTGTGTTTAGTGTCTCTGGTTATGTCATATCCCCTCACGTTGTGTTGTCTGGACTCAGGGAAGGGAAAGATTTCCCACTCCAGCATGAAGCACCAGAACAGAATACCTGTGCTGGGACAGGAAAGCAATGAGGGTGAGATGACCGATTTCAGAGTCCTGGACTCTCGAGTCTTGCTTCACTCAGACTTTGTGTCCACTTTCCAAACACACAGTAACCCCAAACACTGACCCACTCATGAGAGTAAATCTTTAAATACAGGAGCTGTGTTGTCATTTTGCATTTTAAGTAGTTTGAATTCTAATTCATACTGCTACTGTGGGAATGGACATGTTTGGTAACAACTAGGAAGCAAAACAAACAAAAACTCATATGTCCTTATCTGCATATCTGAGTTACATCAGATTGGCTGCTGGTTCCTTGCTCCAAACTGTGGCTAACTCCTTAAAAACCATACAGCAGGTGGATTCTCTGCTTTCAAGAAAACTACATTGCCGGATCCCTAGACAACCTGATTCTCAGTTTGAACAGCGGGCATTCAGCAAAGCGAAACATTTGAACTGTGTGAGATACCAAGCAGGGCAGAAAGGCCTTTGGGTTAAACTAAAGTTGACAGCAGAGACGTTTCAAAAAGCTGCTGCTGCTGGCACCCTTACGATGCTTCTCTGATCACCTTAGAGTATCTGACCCAAAGTGTAGAATATTTGTCTAAATGAATATTGCTCATACCCCCCCCCCCCTTTTTACTTGTGTTTTGGCTTACCTGACGTGGGTCATTTTCCTGTGGAATTTGCTCGCTCCATGTCTGAACTTGAACTTTCAGGATGATGAGGTTCAGCGGAGTCTTGGAGTGTTTTAGAGCTGCACCATGGAGAGAAAACTGAGACAAGGAAAATCAAAGAGTCATTCCTAAATCGTCCAGCAAGTCATTGCGCAACAGACAAGTCAGTAAACGGCCTCAGAGGTCAGTTTTATCTTCTGTGATGTCACGAGGCTGGCGTACCCCTTTTATCATGAAAAATGCTTCTTCTTGTATCTTAATGTCCTTGTGAATCTCTTGTTCTAGAGTTCCAGACATGGTGGTTTTCCCGAATGTAAGTTTGCTCCAATTTAAGTATATGTGCTGCCAAAGCAAGCACTGAATGTAAATTTGAAAATAGTCTTAACAATACAAGGAAGTTTGTCAAAAACAACATCCAGTTCATAAAAGTCAAATTTATAGACAAAAACCTGAATTTATGTGCTCCGAGGCATTTAATCATTTTTCCAAGATTCTAGAGCTAGTAAATTAAAGATTAAAACCAAAGACCAGCTTCCTCTAAAGTTCCTGTTTTCCACAGGCATTACAAATATATTCAGACAAAATTCAGCATTAATGCAGTTTCATGTAGTAATCTTTTAGAAGTACGCACAACTTACCTTCAAGCATCAGAGATAGATCTTTATGTTCAAGATCCTTATGTTCAAGAAGACTTGAATGCAAGTAAGACTGATTGCAGGTTCACCGGCACGATGACTTCTTCATGACATCACTCAGTTTGATGACATTTGTTGAATTCCTTTCTGCTCCATTCAGTGAATATATAGCAAGTTGTGGAATCTCCACTAGGAGCCAGTTGGACTGCAGACGACAGAAAGTGGAGTACTGGCACAGCATTGCTTGGAATTTAGGACACCAAATGCTGTGAGCATTTGTAAAGATTTTCTGTCATTTTCCCTGTCTCTGTCGATGTCTGCTGGGATCTCCGGCGGGGACCTCAGTCATTGCATTGCAAAGCTCCTTCCCGCACGCTTTATAGAAGTTAGCTCACATGCTCAGAGGACGGAGGGAGGAGTTCGTTAACAAGCTCCGCTCTCATCACCAACTAACTGGGCAAAAGCCCTTCCCTGGGGAATGAGCCCTTAGTGACAATGAGGACAGACCACCTGGTCACAAGGAAAACAGGATGTTGTCCTACTGAACTGAGTTTGGTTTTCTTCCATAGACCGGTCAGTGTGTTCCGCAAAACCATTTGCTTCCTGCTGTGAGGAAGAAATCCTTTATCCTTTTTCAATTTTGTAAAGTCACCAAACTTTTGATTTCAATGCCAGAAAACAGTTCATCCTGTAACTTACTTTAAGAACATCAGTTTATGATAGCTTTACATAATACAGCTTTAAAAAAAACTGATGCAGAGGGAAGCTATCAGGAAGCTCCAGAGCAGGACTGGGTGTGTCCCCTGCCTTTCAACCACCTTAAAAACCGTCACAGCACAGCCTTCAACCAAACCTGGAGACAACAGACTTTAGTCTTTCATATGCTATGACATGCAAGATAGCTTCAATTTCTTTTTCGAGATGGATACATCTGGAGACATGATTCTATGAAAAAATGATTTGGGGTTCATAAACTGATAACGTACAAGGTTTTAATAAATTTGGGAAAAATTGCGAATACCCCGTAGAAACATGACAGATTCCATAAATTGGTAGTTTCAAGAACAGCAAATCCAAATGACCTACAGATATCATCACGTTCTAAAATAGGAAAGGCTATAGTAATGTAATAACAAAATACACTCATTGGGGGTGGAAACAAAATAGCTGTATTGCTCCTGCAGAAGGAGAGAGAAAGGTCCTTCACATCTTACCAGTGTCTGTAACGTGTGGGAAGTCGGCAGAGAAGCAGGGAGAGTCCCTGGGAAGCAACGTGTGTCCTCAACCTCACACTCTCATTCCTAGCGATTTCCCCAAGGGAAGGAAACCAGCAGAAGGTAAGCATTAACCCATAGTACCGTGCGTTATAGAACCATTTTAAATGATTTCAAAGGGAGACAAGCGTAAGTCCTTAGGAAAAGAATGTGTTGAATTAATATATTCACTAGATGAAACAATGTATTTCCAGTTAAAATATGGAATTTAGCCCTAAGTGATGTCTTGGAAATATTTTCCTGATATTGATGAATGAGCTAAAAAAAAAGAAAAAGAAAAATGAGAAAGAACAGTGATTCTGGGAGCTGGTTTTTGTTAAGCTGCAAGAGCTCTTTTGTGAACACATATTCTATATCCTCTTGTGTAAATAGCAAGCTATGCTGCTCTACAAGAACCTTCCAGAAGCTGACATGGGGCAGAGGATTTATTGGTGGCTTGCGACAGTGGCATCACATGTGGTCGGACAAGAGACACTGTGGCTGCACTTCCAGTCCAGCTTCCTGCTGATGCACCTGGGAAAGCAGCAGACGGTCCAAGAGCTTGTCCTCGGCCACCCCTGTGGGAGACTCAGATGGAGTTCCAGGATCCTGGCTTTGGCCTGGTCCAGCCCTATGCTTTAGGAATAATCGTGAATGAACCAACAGCTGTTCTTTTTTTTTTTTTTTTTTTAAATTTGTTGTTCCCTCTCTGGTACTCTGCCTTTCAAATAAATAAATCAATGAATCTTTTAAAATCTTGCTTTAAAAGGAATCTTCCAAATAATTTTACTCCCAAGGATAAGTACTTTTGCATATGTTTGGAGAGTTCTGGTTGCTTTATATCTTTGCCAACATCTGATATTGTATTTTCAATTCTATATAAACTGATGGGTTCGTAGAGATAGTTTATTATGAGTTAATACAGCCTCCTCTTGCTTCATAATCGTTGACCTTATTCTTCTTTGGTGTCTGCTTAAATCTTCTCATTAAAAAAAAAAAAAAAATAGGGTCATGGGACCGGTACAGTGGCCTAGTAGCTAAAATCCTTGGCTTACACTCGCCGGGGTCCCATACAGGTACTGACTTGTATCCCGGCAGCTCTGTTTCCCATCTAGCTCCCTGCCTGTGGCCTGGGAAATCAGTCGAGGATGGCTCAAAGTCTTGGGACCCTACACCCATGTGGGAGACCTGGGAGAGGCTCCAGGCTCCTGGTTTCAGATAGGCTCAGTTCCAGCTGTTGCGGCAGCTTGGGAAGTGAATCAACGGGCACAAGATCTTCTTCTCTCTATATTTCACTTTCCAATGAAAATAAAATAAATTTTTAAAGATAGGATTATCCTTTGGCAATTGATGTATAATTACACTTTTATGTATGTCCTGGCTGTGAGTCCTTTGCAGATGCTTGATGTATGACAATTTTCTCCCAAATGTGGTCTGCTCCCCTATCTTGCTAAGAATATCTTTGCTGCTTTTTTAAAAAGATATTTTATTTTTGCTTTATTCACACACAGAGAAAGAAGGAGAGACAGAGAAAAATATTTTCCATTTGCTGGTGTTCCAAATGCCTCACTGACTGGAGCTGAGCTGAACTGAAGCAGGGAGCCTGGAGCTTCCTCGGGTCTTCTCATGGATGCAGGAGCCCAAGGACTTGACCATCCTCTGCTGCCTTCCCAGGCTCTAAGCAGGGAGCTGACTCAGAAGTGGAGCAGCCAAGGCTCAGAGCTGCACCGGGAAGGGGTGCAGACCCCCTCATGGTTTTTTTTAGGAGATGTATTGGAGTTGTATTACTGTCTTGGAGATGCAAGTGCTTTCACGGGACATCTTCGAACATATATGTATCTGACCTTAGAAAGTGCAGGTTTGTTAGACACCAAGGCAAGGAAATACGGTCTGGCGGACGGTAAGAGATCATTTGTAGGAAAACTGAGGAGCAGTCACCTGTGAGACTTTTAACTGTCCTGTGGTGGAGGTAACTTCGGGTCTTTCCAAAGTGAAAGGCAAAGAGTTGCGATTTGTATCCTGACTGCTGGCTTGAAGACGGAAGGTGGGGCAGTGGAATTGGACCCAGGGAACATCTTGATGCAACAAGCTAAGCTGCTACCTGCATGCCAACATCCCATTATCCAACTGTGGTTTGAATCCTGCCAAAGCAGAGGGAGGTGTTTCAAGTACTTGTACACCTGTCAATCCTGTAGCAGATCCAATGGAGCCCCAGGCTGCTTTAGCCTGGTACAGCTCTGGCCTTTGTGGCTATTTAGGGGTGAACCAGCAGGTGGAAGACTTATTTCTCCCTCTGTCTCTTCGGTATACTGTTTTTCAAATAAATGAGAAAAATCCTACACCTTTGAAGCAGAGGGGGAAGGAACAGGCAGTCTCCTCCGGAGCACCCAGAGAGAACGCAGCTCTGTTGACTCGAGTCCAGGTCCAGGAGGAAATCCCACATGTGATCTTTCAGGGTTGGTGCTAAGCAGCACGACGCCCTCTCCCTAGCAGGTTTCATGAAGGACACTGCCCTTCCACACCAGGCCGGCTGCTCGGAGGGAGCGGCCACTGGAGTTCAGGGCTGCCCCCTAGTGTCACACAAGTACACTCACACGTCACAAAGGAGTAAGGCATCCATCCCCAGGCAGTTTCAGCGTGCCAACGTCGCTCTCCTTGGGTTCTTGATTCAATCAGCAACGTGACTTAGGGGGTGTACGAGGCTTCCATAACCATCACACAGAGACTGATCTACGGTAATTTTTGTTTTAATAAAAAGAAGGAATACACTCTAAAAAAATGACAGGTATACTAAGTACGTAAGTCAGTAACATAATCATTTATTACCATATCAACCATTACGCGCTGTATAATTGTGTATGTTTAACACATTGTCCCACAACATTATAATGAACACAAGTCACCAGGAGCGAACCATGACTTGGCTCTGTCGTAGTCCTAAGGGACCGCTGTCTGCAACCTGTGGCTGATCTGAGTGTCTACACTGCTCTCCTACTGGGAAGTCGAGTAGGGGATGGGCCACTCAACTAAGGCTTGTTTCTCGACCCTGATTTGGTGCTTTTCTTCTCCTAGCCCTTGCATTGCCTCTTCACTTGCTAGGTCTGCAGAAGGAGGACCCTTTTCTACCAGCACTCCTTGACCATGAGCTGACCTCCATCCATGCTTAGCTTCCTGCCCTCTGCCTGATGCTGTTCCTTGAGGAACGCTCTAATGTTTGCCTCTGGCTTATACTGTCTCAGGGGGAAAAGGTTTGACGGTTCCTTTTCAGTTTGACTGACCATCTTGACACCTGCTGGCTTGTCGGAGACACCTTCACTGGAGTCCACTGAAATGAATTGGATCCCAGAACTGTCATATAACATTGCTTTTTATAATCCATTGCTTTTTATAAAGCAACTTGTTAAAGCTCTCACAGGGAATGGCTAAACTAAGTGAGCTATTTCAACTTTGGAGAAAAAAAATTACCTACTAAGTGCCCTGCTTTTATCCATTTCTAAATTAATTCATAAAAGCATGGGTTTTGTGGAGCAAAGCGAAAGAAGACTCTTCAGCTTGTCCATCTGAAGGCGACTCTGGTTCTTTGCTTTTGTAGCAAATCCAGACACTTGATCTGTCAGAAGCAGGTGCACGGAAGCTGTGTGAATCCAGATGGAAGGACATCAGAGTCTTGGAATAATGACATCCACTTTTAGGTCAAGGAATGATCCACTGAGGAAAAGGGAAAAGTGGATCGTCTTAAATACTTGTTTTAAAAATAGTGCCTATTGGGCCTGGTGGTGTGGCCTAGTGGCTAAAGTCCTCGCCTTGAACTCCCCGGGATCCCATGTGGACGCCGGTTCTGGTCCCGGCAGCTCCACTTCCCATCCAGCTCCCTGCTTGTGGCCTGGGAAAGCAGTCTAGGACGGCCCAAGGCTTTGGGACCCTGCACCCGCGTGGGAGACCTGGAAGAGGTTCCTGATTCCCGGCTTCGGATCAGCGCAGCACCGGCCGTTGCGGCTCACTTGGGGAGTGAATCATCAGATGGAAGATCTTCCTCTCTGTCTCTCCTCCTCTCTGTATATCTGACTTTGTAATAAAAATAAATAAATTAAAAAATTTTTTTCAGCTCACATACAGATAGTAGATGAGCATACACAGATGTGTGCACAGATATTGACATTGTATTTGCGTGTGATACTCCTTAGAGAAGTTGTTCCAAATGTAACTTTTTAAATTAGGGTTTTATTTTGCAACCATTGTAGACTTCCAACAAAGTTGCAGAAGTAATTCAGAATTTCTACATGTCCTTCAACCAGTTTTGCCTAATGTCTGCATCTTATAGAATCACAGTACAATTACCAATGCATGGAATCAGCCTGTGGTCATCGCTAAGTTGCAGACTGCAGTTTTGTCCTCTCTCTCTCTCTGGGATGTTTTGGTGCTCCTGGCCATGGCTGGAACCCACGGGCATTCAGGGTTGTGTCTCTTGTACGTCATCAGTCCCTCTTTCTCTTCCATGATGTTTTGGCCCCACAAAAGACTGCTGGCCAGTTATTTGCGGACAAACCCTCAATCTGGATTTATCTGTAGTGTACTTTTTGTACAGATGGAGGTGACGCTGTCTTTGCACCATGTCAACCTGCATGATATTTTATTTATTTATTGTGGTATTAACTGGATCGTGCCATAAAAGCATTTTTTTTTTGCCATGTTTGTCTACTGGCAGGGATGCCATTCTTTTTTTAAGTTTTATTTTATCTTACTTAGAAAGTCAGAGTCACACAGTGAGAGGGACAGAGAGAGAGGTCTTCCATCAGCTGGTTCACTCCCCAAATGCCTGCAATGTCCAGAGCTGGGTCGAGCCAAAGCCAGGAGCCAGGAGCTTCTCACATGTGGGTCCAAGGGCTCAAGGACCTGAGCCATCCTCTGCTACTTTCCCAGGCCATAAACAGGGAGGTGCGTCAGAAGCGGAGCAGCTGGGATAGGAACTGGTACCCACATAGGGTAATGGCATTGAGACAGAGGATCAGCCTGTTGTATCACCGTGCCAGCCCCGCAGAGTTGCTGCTTGCTCCCTTTTGCAGTTAACAAGTCTTGTGAGAGAATACTTTGAAATTTTACAACTTTGTTTTACTTAATTATCTTGTGCACACATACTTTGAAATTCTAAATTTACTGTTTCTTACTATATTTTGTCACTTGGAACTCCTCACTGATTCTTGCCTGTGCCGATTGTTTCTGTAACATCAATTTTCTGTTTCCTTTACTCATTTTATATTAATTGGAACTCTATTGCCATCACTCAATCACTTATTTAAATTAGCATAAACTCATGGATATTTATTTATTTAAAAACTATTTATTTTTGTTTATTTTTAAAATAAAGATTTATTTATTTTTATTGGAAAATCAGATATACAGAGAGAAAGAAAGACAGAAAGATTTTTCTATCCATTGATTCACTCCCCAAGTGGCTGCAATGGCCAGAGCTAAACCAATCTGAAGCCAGGAGCTAGAAGCTGCTTCTGGGTCTCCCACACGGGTGCAGGATTCCAAGGCTTTGAGTCATCCTTTTCCAGGCCACAAGCAGGGAGCCGGATAGGAACTGGGGTCCCTGGGACACAAACCTGTACCCATTGGGATCCTGGCACTTGCAAAGCGAGGCCTTCATCCACCAGGCTACCACACCAGGCTCTACAATTACTTATTTTTATTTAAAAGATAATTTTACAAAGAGAAAAAAAGAGAGATAAGGTCTTCTATCCATTGGTTCACTCACCAAATGGCCACAATGATCAGAGCTGAGCTAATCCAAAGCTAGGAGCCACAAACAACTTCTGGATCTCCCACGTGGGTGCAAGGTCCTAAGGCCATCCTCTTCTGTATCTTTCCAGGCCACAAATAGAGAGCTGAGTCCGAAGTGGAGTCTATGTGGAATGCTAGCACCACAGATCAGGTAAATAACCTGATATGCCACTGCATCAGCCCAATAGAGACTTATTTTCTATGATGGTGATACCCCAACACTAAAATTAATTAAGATAACATTGAAATTGTCCTAGATTTGCGATTCCTCATTTGCAAGATGAGAAGAATCCTAAGAGTCCAGGAATCTAGAATTAAAAGCTAAAGAGTATATGAACTTTGTTTCTCAACTTGAGCTCCTTCAAGTTTGTAGCCAATGATACCAGCCATTGAGTACATCCTGAAATATCAGGCGAACTGAGAATTTAGCCATGACAAAAAAAAAGTTTTACATCATTATGGAATAAAAATAGGTGTCCTTTAAACAAAAAAAAAAAAAATGAGAGAAGAGCCAAATCAAGAAAGGCATCTCAGACTTGCATATTGATGTGAAAGTGGATCATTTTTCACAGAAACTCTCACACAGGAGTGCTGTTGTGGTGGGAAAGGACTCTCTGCTGAGGCTTTTCTGGCCATTTTTCTGTAAAAGCCTTGAGTTTCTCCAAACACTCTCATCTCAAACAGGTGCAATCATTCTGGGGCACTCCAGGAAGTCAGTCAGTGAAATGCCTCGAACATGCCAAGACACTATTGCTGTGGCTTCTGCTTCGACCAGACCATGTCTACCTCTTGGTAATCCTTTCTCTGTGTATTGGCTTCAGGATTGTACTGGTAAGGCCACGTTTCATCTTCTGTTCCAGTGCTTTGGAGCAATGATTCAGTCTCATGATCTCCTTTGGAAATTTCCAGTGAAAGCTCTGCTCTTGCCTGCAGCTGACCTAGACACCATGGTTTTGGTACCAATGGAGCAGGCAACTTATTCCTCTTTAATTTTTCAATCATAATTGTGTCAGCTGAGCCAATTGAAATGTCTCTGGTACTGGCTGTTGTTTCTGCTGCTGCCTATTTGACAATCCTGTTTGATAAGGTCATGAACAAGATTATTCTTTTCCTCACAAACTGGTGCAGATCATCTGACACTAAATGATAGATTCTTACCAAAAATTTGCTTGATTGCTTTTCTTCATACATTTTGCTTTTTTTTTTCATTGAATAATATAACTAATAAATCTACATGGAAGTACACGCGTATATGGTTAAAAAGCTAGTAAAGATTGAGTCAGAGCTATGGATTAAACAAATGCCCATTTCCTAATTTTAATATTGTACTCTGGTTACCTAAGGTGTTCCATTGGATAAATCTTGGTGAACAGTACACAGTAAATCTGCAATTTTTTTCAAAATAGAAAAAAATTTTTTTCTTAATCTTTGAAATTAGAGTAAGCTGAGCAGGCATTTGGCAGACTGGATGAGATGCCTGTATCCCATGTTGGAGTCCTGAGGCTGGAGTCCTGTCTAATGTACATCTGTCAGGCAGCAGGGAATGGCTCAAGTCCTCAGACCTCTGCCACCTGTGTGGGAGACTCTGGGGAAGCTCCAGGCTCCTAGTTTCAGCCGTAGGCCAGCCCTGGCTATATTGTTTTGTGCAGGTCTTTCTTGTTCTGTTGTCTTTATTTTACAATTCTTACTTTGCTTGAAAAGCATAAGGAAAGTATGAAAGATCTTCCATCTTATGGTTCATTTCCCACAGTGGTTCATTTGGGCAGATTCCCACAGAAACTTCATCTGAGGTGATCCCAGACCTGATTCTTGTGTGTGCTTACCAATACAGAGTCTGGTACAGTCCGTCACTCAATCAGCCTACGCTCACACTGTTAGTTGCAATTGCTAGGTCAATTGTCTCCAGCCCTGTCTTCTATGCAGTCTAGTCCGATCCCGCCCGCTGCACATTTGGCCCCCACGCAAACCAGTTGCAGCAACCCGTAATAACCCCCCACCAGGCCCTGTTTGTCCCAAATCCCTTTCAGCTCTCAGACAGTGGCCTTACCTCACTGACCCTCACCCATTCCAGTTTTTACTGATGGATATTTCAGCCCAGCCAAGGCTGGTCCACACCCAGACTCAGCTCACTCACGGTTCAATAGGGGCAGAGACCTAGTCTAGCCCATGGTCTACCCACCCTGATCCTGCAGAGCACCAGTTGGTGCTGGACTCTATCCCAGTCAAGTGCACCCAGTCCCAGTCCACACCTGTGCCGAGGGAGACTGCAGCCATGTCCAGACCAGAATGCAGCCCTCCCTCTGGCTCCCCTACTCATCACTGGGACCCACAAATCAGCCAGGTGTCCCCTTGGCTCCCCAACCAGACCTGAATCCAGCCTCATATCTCACGTGTGCCAGTGGTTGCTCTGACCCAACTTGGCACTGCCCCTCCCTTGTCTTGGCCTTTGCCTTTGGATGCTGCAGCTTGTCCTGGCCCAACCAGCCCCCAGTCCTAAACTCTCACTGGTGAGTGCTGCGACCTGACCTTCCTAAGTCTGCTCTCATCAATGGCTCATGCAAACCAGTAGGTATGGCAGCCTAGCCCGGCATGACCTACACTCCATCTTGGTTTCTGCACTTGTCAGTGGGCTATGGTTTGCTCAGCCCTGACTGATTTGTCCCCTTCCAAAACCAACTCACATACTTGCTGACAGATGAAGCTACCTTGCCCAGCCTGCCCAACAACCAGGCCTGGACCACAAGCTCTTCAGCAGGAGCTATGACCCACTAGGAGTGTTTCCCAGGTTCCCCCACTCGGGCCATTCCAAGTCCCAGATCTCATGCACACCAGTGGGTGCTTGGCCCTTACCAAACATGGCCTGCCCCATTCATCCCAGCCTTTGTATGAGCTGGTGTGGCCCAGCCCGTACCACACCCTGTTTTAGGGTGCTCATGTGGGTGCTACAGCCTGGGCATGCCGCACTTATTCCCAGCCCCAGTACCAGTGACCAGCCAAATACCACAGGTAAAGCATAGAGGACGCTGTCTTAGAAGAATATTTCAACGAGGCTTGATTATTTTAGGACAAGCACCTTCCTCTGAGAGAATATGGTAAGCAAGGAGATATCATTAGGAGATCATATCATCAATTGGCACAGATCTGTATATAAGGAATGTTTAATATTAATTTAATACTCATGTATGTAAATATACACATATATAAATTTTGCCTTATTTAACTTTTCACAGTAACTGTAAGACAACTTCTCTCTCTAATGATAATCACTTTTGAGCTTGCAATTATTGTTTCTGAGCTAGAGTTGAGGTGTTTTATCTCCTCTTCCTTTATTTAAACTCTTATTTTAGAAGTTATGTTTATGGAAAACGATCATCCACTTGATGCTTTTGAAGCATAAAATAAGGGAGAACTCTTAGAAGAGTTGGTCCAGTGCCAACACCAGCAAGAAAGAATATATATATATATATTTCTCTGTGTAATGAAGATCACCTCAGACCTCTCCGAAGGGACATGATAACAGTTCTATCTTAGAAAGGTTCCGAAGGTAGCAAAGTGAAAAATGATTGAGTGTAGAGTAGGACACTACAGAGTAACATATGAGCAGTCCCTTGTAGGAAGTCAGGTGAGAGTTGATAAAGTACTGGCTAAAACAAGAGCAATGGAAAGAAAACAAAGTCAAGGTCAAGAAACATAAGTCTTTCAGATTATTTCAAAAGAACGATGGGCATTTGACATCACACGTCTGAATACATGCGAAAAAATATCGTAAAAAGTCTAGTCACATTCTCAAAAATCATAGCGACCATGATTAGATTATGCAATAATCAAAAACAGGATTTAAGTGGTAACTGCATTTGATAGAAAAGGTTGCTTCTGTCAAATGCATTTCTTTTCTGAAAATATTCAATGACATCAAATCACAACACATTCATTCATACGGCAAACATTCTGGAAAACAGTTCCAGCAATCACAACTTGTTTCACAGGAAATAACTTCCACAGCTATGATATTTCCACCAGTTACTTATAAATGCACCTATATGTAGTTAGGAATTGTACTGAGTCAAGTGTGAATAAAAGAGTAGAAGTGAGGTGGCAAAAAGCCAAATGTTGATGCTAATGCTCCTGGGCTAACAACTTTTCATTCTTCATAGTTCACTGTCCCCTGAGTATCTTAACTCCTTGATTTCTCAGTGGGACTCATTATCGCAGATAGAAAATTCTTAAGAGCAGCAAACCCTCCAGGTATTCTCTCTACTTTTCATGAGAAAATATTAGGCTAAGAGAGAGAAGACAAGCTAATAATTTGATCTAATTATAAGAACTAACACTCAGAGGAATAGCTTATCTGACTGTCACGAAGAATTCTAAAATTAATATTGATCAAGTTGGACTTTCTATCTACATATTTCATTATTTCTGCTAATAGGAACAAATTATTGTATATAATTTGGTTATACATTAAGGGAGATGATATTATCACCGTCTCTAGCTAAAATATTCCATGCCCACCAGTACAAATATGTTGAATGGTGGTTATAATATATAACTTTATCAATGTTTATGTTTATAATGCAATACATTACCCAGTAATGTCCAGATACTATTTGGAACAGTCAGCCCAGCCTGGCTTTTCCCTGATCTAGCTCACATGAGGTCCACAGATGTTGTAGCCCTGCCTGGTCTGCCCCCATTCCAACTCACACTCTACAGTGGGAGTGGTGGTCTAGTAGAGGAGTCCTCCACATGCCACCTACCTGCTTTGTCCCCTGGCCTAGCCCGGTTCACCCCCAATTCCAGTTCATGCTAGTTGGGGTTACAGCCAATCCCAGCCCAATTGGCACCCAGTTCCAGCCCTCGTGTGTACTAGTACGTTTTGTGACCAAATGCAGCCCAACCCACATTCTATTCTGGTGCTCAGATTCGCTAGCTGGTGATGTGAACTGATTCAGCCTGGTCTGCCCCCAAACTGCATGGAAAGGCAGACTTCTTTTTTACCAAGAGAAGGAAAAGCAGAGAGAAAGATCTTCCATCTGCTGATCCACTCCCCAGGTGGCTGCAACAGCTGGAGTTGAGCCTGTCTGAAGCCAGGAACCAGGAACTTCTTTCAGGTCTCCCACGCAGGTGCAGGGATGAAAAGGCTTTGGGCCGTCTTCTACTGCTTTCCCAACCTGCAAGCAGGAAACTAGATGGGAAATAGAACAGCCAGGACATGAACCAGCACCCATATGGAATGCCAGCACTTACAGACGGAAGATTAGCTGATTGAGCCACCATGCTGGTTCCACTATTTTTGTTTCTATATTAGTTTTCAATGAATGTCAGTGTCAAAATCAACTTTTTAGATTTGTCTTCCTCCTCTCAATATATCTACCTTAAATGGAAAATATTCAGACTAGGCTTTATTGTTATGGATAAATAATTATGGCTTAAAATTGCCTAGAAATGAGTCTTAACAAAATGGTGAAGACATTTAGATGGTGACATATATTTGCAATGCATTCACTAGGTGGGTAGTGGAGTATGCGTGCCATAAGGGGAAACTGAGGCACTCATCTGTGCTCATCCAATGTCTCCTTGGTGCCTGGTTCCGTTCCGGACTGAGCACGGAGTGGCCTCTTTCCATACCTGATGCTCAGTGCTGACGGCATTCAGCTCCCTTTCCCTCTGAGTAAATGTGCAGTGCGTGCGCACATGCACGTGTTGGGAGGAGTAGCATTTCCTCGGAGACCACACTCTCTCAGCCCTTGTTACAGATAATTAATTCAGGGAATTTCGGAAGTATAAATTTTACTCCACAGGGTGACATGGAAAAGCAAGTCTAGTTGTGGAGCAATTCTGAAACGTATAAGTAGTTCTTCTTTCTCAAGTCTCTCAACTTGCTCAGTGCACATCAGAGGTCCCATCTCCTCTCCCCTCCTGCTCCTCTGGAGGTGGAGATGGGGTTCTCCAATGGACCTACGAGTCCCACCCAGAGATGTGACTGTCATGTGCTCTTCAACACTTCTCACTCCTGCGGATTCTGCTTATTAGGTCCTATTGCCCGTGCTTTGTCCTTTCTTATGGTCTCCTAAATGCCCTCTTTCTCCTCCCCTTGTCTACCTTCAGGTTGCCCCATTTGGATTTCCAAGTGAAGTACCGAGACAAAAAGAGTCATGAGCATGGCATTTCCAATTTTGCAGCCAAATTTGGTAAGTTGATACTCTTGTGTATGAAAAAATGTGACTGAAGTGTCCAAACTCACAAGTGATCTGTTTCCTTAGACACTTAGGCTGAATCCAAATCACGGACAATTCGACAAGACTCCACAGTCTATAAATGCTGTAGTTAAATAATTAATGTGTCACTGTATTTAGCATATAAAGACAGACACACTTTCATGTTTCAGAAAACATTCTTGGCACACAGAGGAAGTAGTTGTTGGCTTGGTAAAGTCCAGAAGCAAGAACTGCAGGGATGGCAAAGGGAAACCTTGGAGATGACAAGTAGCAACTGAACTGCCATGACAAGCTGAGAAGAAAGGCAGGCAGTGAACAGATGACCCGTGCTCCTAAAACACTTGAATCAGAGTGAAAATTCTGGAGGAAAATGTTCACTGAGTGATTCAAGAGGCAAGACAGAAAGGAAAAGATCTTGGGCCTGTGTTTTGTTTATAGTGGGGGACAGTCACACATAGGACCACATGACAGGGAGAACCGAGTGCGGCCACCTGAGCTGAAATTCTGTTAACCACAACCTCCAGTACTTCCATGCAAACTGGTTGGCACAAGCATGGCACATTCTGGAAGTCCATGTGCCACTGGCAGGCAGTGTCCCCCTGTACTTCTCCTTTGCTAAATTAGAAATGTGATTTGTCTGTTTACACCCTTTGCCGATAGGAACAAGGACAGCCACCACAAATCAAGATACAGTCATGATCTCAGTTTTACAACTTATTCAGCTTCTCTGCATGCAGACCTAATGTGGCTACTCTATGTGCTGTCCAACCCACAGGGGGAGCCCTGATAACAGGGGGTGATCTTTGCAGTGAAACCACAGGGTATCCAGTGGGTTCTGCATGTACTAATCATCTGGACAGGTTGCTCCTTCCCTCCTGCACCCTCAGCGCTTGATGTGAAAAGTTCATCAACGAAATTGCCGACCTCCAGGGGCTGCTTTGAGGATGAAGGGGAGTACACTGAGTCAAGCTGCTTCCATTAATGTCTCACTCCTAGGAACAGAGTATTAGTGATGCTGACTTCCGGATAATTTGTAACTCACGCTTTCATTTCCTCTTTTATAATTGGAGGTATTTAAATTATACAGAAATAAAGACAATCAGGAAGTACACACATGCTACCATGCAAAACACCTGTTCCTTTATGGTCATGCTTCCTTTCAGCTATTTTTTTTTTTAAGAAATAGGCATTGTAAGTATAGAGGAATTTCACTCCTCTGCTCCTAACTTCCACTCCTAAAGTGCCTGTTACCATCCTTTGGGCGTCTACCCTTCTAGTTCACTTACAAATGCACACCTACATGCTCTTAAGCATCACACAGTTGCAGGTTTTTAAATTTCCTTGTGCACTTGGTCTTAGCCAAAAGGCCGAGAAGCGTTTCTAAATTTCCTTTCACAAGAGGTGGTGGGAAAGTTCTCACCCACGATGCTGGCTTCATTGTAAGTACCAGCCCTCGGCTCTTACAAGAAGCTCTCTGGCTGCTTTGGCATATTATTCTCACCCACACAGAAACTGGTTGCAGCCCTTGGAGTGCTGAGTTTGACAATCCTTTAATTTCTAATCATGCCAAAGTTTTAGTTCGAAGTCTTCAAGCCGTTTCCGGAGACTGTGCCACTTTAGTTGTGGCACGATGTCCATGCAGCGTAGATTTTGAACCCCGTTCTCTGTGATGTATCTGGCAGTTAAATATTTTGGAGTTATCAAGAGTCTCGACTTCATTACTTTTTATTAATTACTGAGGGAACTATTCTAAAAACATGAATAAGTGTAGCTCTGCCTTTGGTTAACTTGCATTATACAGTGCATCCATCCCAGAACCAGTCCCAAAGAATTGAAAATGTTGAGTATCTTACTAGAAGCAAAGTCTCTTGGTTCTATGGGATCATCAAGAACAATCAATAAAGCGGTGATCCTAGGATTCTAACAGTAGAGCTCTCTTTAAGAATAAGATATTATTGGAGGAGGAGAAACAAGAATGCCAAACTCTAACCCACTAAGATTTAGTCTGGGATTTGTTTTTCCTTCTTTCTTGAAAAGATTTATTTATTTTTATTGGAAATTCAGATATACAGACAGGAAGAGATACAGAGAGGAAGATCTTCCACCTGTTGATTCACCACTCCCCAAGTGGCTACAACAGCCGGAGCTGAGCCAATCCGAAGCCAAGAACCAGGAGCCTCTTCTGGATCTCCTATGCAGGTGCAGGATCCCAAGGTTTTGGGCCATCCTTGACTGCTTTCCCAGGCTACCAGCAGGGAGCCGGATGGGAAGCAGGGCCCATATGGGATCCTGGTGTGTTCTAGGCAAGGACTTTGGGTGCTAGGCCACTGCACCAGGCCCCTGGGAATTGTTTTGTTCCTGTCTGTTCCATCTTTATATTGAAACATTCCCTACTGTAGAAATGTCACACAGTCTTAGGGTTAAGATACACCTTGGCAGTGTGAAACACGAAGTTTCTTCCTGGGCTGGGCTTCTCTGTCTTCTCTGACACCTGCCTCTCAGGACCAACCTCCAGTGAGTGAATGGAAATGATGGGTTCAGAGGAGTGGATACAAGGAACAAGGAGCTAATCATCTTCCAAAAATATTGTTCAGTCGCTAAGTTCCCTTTTGGGTTTGAACTTGATCCTGGGCTTCCCAGTGTGGGTGACGTATTCTCCGAAGTGGGATTTTAACTCTCCAAACACTGTGCTTCTCAGACCACATGATGATTTAATCAGCAGTCATTGACATTTTGGAGCAAGCATCCGGTATTCACAAGGAAGCTTCCCTCCACTCTGACGGAGTCATTTGTGCCCTTCAGAGATGCTCATCTCTCTCTCCACAGGTACCATATGCTCATTGCTGATGGGGAGCACCAACACATCCTCCTTCGAGGGCTTCATCCTGGTGGGCTTCTCTGACCGCCCCCACTTGGAGCTCATCCTCTTTATGGTGGTCCTCACCTTCTACCTGCTGACCCTCCTGGGCAACCTGGCCATCATCTTGCTTTCTGCTCTGGACTCTCGGCTGCACACACCCATGTATTTCTTTCTAGCCAATCTCTCCATCCTGGACATGTGCTTCACCACAGGTTCCATCCCTCAGATGCTCTACAACCTGTGGGGCCCAGACAAGACCATCAGCTACGTGGGCTGTGCCATCCAGCTCTACTTCGTGCTGGCCCTGGGAGGTGTGGAGTGTGTCCTGCTGGCTGTCATGGCCTATGACCGCTATGTTGCTGTTTGCAAGCCCCTTCACTACACGGTCATCATGCACTGGCGCCTCTGTGGGCAGCTGGCTTCGGTGGCCTGGTTGAGTGGCTTCGGCAATTCTCTCATCATGGCACCCCAGACATTGATGCTGCCTCGCTGTGGGCACAGGCGTGTGGACCACTTTCTCTGTGAGATGCCAGCACTCATTGGTATGGCTTGTGTGGATACCATGGCCCTTGAGGCACTGGCTTTTGCCTTGGCAATCTTCATCATCCTGCTGCCACTCATCCTCATCCTCATCTCCTATGGTTACATTGCACGAGCGGTGCTCAGGATCAAGTCGGCTGCTGGACGAAAGAAAGCCTTCAACACCTGTAGTTCCCACCTCATTGTTGTCTCTCTCTTCTATGGCACAATCATCTACATGTACCTCCAACCAGCAAACACATATTCCCAGGACCAGGGCAAATTCCTTACTCTTTTTTACACAATTGTCACCCCCAGTGTTAACCCCTTGATCTATACGCTGAGGAACAAAGATGTCAAAGAGGCCATGAAGAAGGTGCTAGGGCAGCAGAGTGCCAAAGCACAGGGATGAGTGGTCAGATGTGGTCTTGCCTTTTGTCCCATTTTCCATACATGTTAGACCTAGCACAAAGAAGAATGTTCTGGCATTGCAGATCTGAGAGGCACTTAGAGACAAGGGGAATTCAGGTTGAGAAAATGCTACATTCTTATGTGACAATCACTTCTGTTCTCTGAGATCTCTCTAAGTCAAACATTCATCACCAGGCTCCAAAACAGGCTAAAATTGTGCATCCGTGAAGGTAAACAGCAGGTACATTGCTCCATGCCGGATCCTATCACAATCATTGATATGCACTAGGCCATCAATAGATATAAAAAGGATGGCCTTACAAACAGTGTAGGAAAAGTACTTATTTATTCCAGAAGAGTGAAAAGTGCTTTTATCGTGCCAAAAGCCTGAACGAGAGACAAATTGTTTAACTAGTTGACGTCCGTACTTCAGTTTCATAACTGACTTGCAAATTTGAGTAATTTGTAAAGTAAGCTGAGTAAGCAGGAGGCAGGTTTAACTGCGTGGAAGGGCAAGGAGATGCAGCAAAATCATGAGGAATTTGCTTTGCACAGAACATGCGCCTACTCTTTGTTGGACAAGGCTAAGGTCTGGAGCTCATTGTCACTGTACTCCTGTATGTTGTCAGGAAAGTCTTGAATCAAAGCGGAGAGAAATGAGCCAAAGGCGGAGAGCCTATAGGAATCCTGGCGGTTGGAATCAAGTCCTTGTTCTCACCAGCCTCAGTGACAGCAGCCCCTCCCAGCGCTGACTGGAAGAGAATGTTCTGTGGAATGTCTGGTCCACCTCAGGGACTTTCTTCAGAGACAACATGCTATCGTTTAAATGAGTCCCATCTCATCACTCACGGAGATAGTATATCAGGGTATTTTGTGCATAAACAAGGATTCCAAAGTTCAGATTCCAGACATGCAAGACTGTTCAAAATTCAGGGACTTGTAGTTCAGAATGTCCCACATTTCCTGCTGGAAAACAATTTTTTTTTAAAGATTTATTTATTTTTATTACAAAGTCAGACATACAGAGAGGAGAGACAGAAAGGAAGATCTTCCGTCTGATGCTTCACTCCCCAAGTGAGCCGCAACGGGCCAGTGCTGCGCCGATCCTATGCCAGGAACCAGGAACCTCTTCCGGGTCTCCCACGCGGGTGCAGGGTCCCAAGCACTGGGCCGTCCTCGACTGCTTTCCCAGGCCACAGGCAGGGAGCTGGATGGGAAGTGGGGCTGCCGGGATTAGAACCGGAGCCCATATGGGATCCCGGGGCTTTCAAGGTGAGGACTTTATCCGCGAGGCCACACCGCCGGGCCCCAGAAACAATTTATAATATGTATTTGTCATGAAAATATACTGTTCATTTCTAAATAAAGTCTTACTGCAACAATTCCTCTAGAAAACAATGATAACAATAATTTTTATTTTATTTGTTTACTGTTTTATTTGTTTACTGTAGAATGAAGAAAAAAATGGTGTAAAATTTATTTCGATACCTTGATTTTGGAAATCCCTATACAGTTGCTAAGTAATTCTCTTCAAAATACAATTTTTTTTCCTGCAAATATTCATTTCATTACATTCTTCAGTAAAAATTTAGGTGATGAGAATAATGAATGTCAAGGTGAAACTGTCATTGAAACATGCAGGCAGCTGCCTAGGTTGCCTTGTTCCTAGGCGAGTATTACACTGCTACAAGAAATGCGGCAGTGGCTGGCAGGCATCCTGGGTCTGGTTAATGCCAAATGTGTGTTAACTATACCAGCATGCTGACATAGTTACTTACTCTCTCTTTATTATTATTATTATTTTTTTAAAGATTTATTATTATTGGAAAGCCGGATATACAGAGAGGAGGAGAGACAGAGAGGAAGATCTTCCGTGCGATGATTCACTCCCCAAGTGAGCCGCAAAGGGCCGGTGCGCGCCAATCCAATGCCGGGAACCAGGAACCTCTTCCAGGTCTCCCACACGGGTGCAGGGTCCCAAAGGTTTGGGCCGTCCTCGAACTGCTTTCCCAGGCCACAAGCAGGGAGCTGGATGGGAAGTGGGGCCGCTGGGATTAGAATCGGTACCCGCCCACATGGTACATTCAAGGCGAGGACTTTAACCACTACGCTATCACGCCAGGCCCAGATTCCACAGTCTTGTTTCACAGCCTGGCCTGGTGCAGCCTGCCCTCTGTTCCAGATCCTGCTGGTGGGTGCTGCAGCCTCTCTTGGCCCAGCCTGATTGTTTCCCCAGCCCTGATGTGAACTGGCTGGTGTTGTGGCCTGGTCTGGATCCTCCTGCCCCCTGTCCTGGTTCTCAGATCTGCCAGTGGGTGTTATGAACTGGCCCAGACTAGCCTGGCCCCAGACCTGACCCACATGCATGCCGGCAGGTACTGAACCTGGCATGTCTGGGCTGCTCCTTGCCTTGCTTCTTGTGCTCAGCTGCAGGGACTGCATCCTGATGGAGGAGTTTCCCAAGCTCCTCTGTTGAGTCTCTTCCCAGCGGCCATTCTCATGCACACCAATGAGTCCTCGGCCCAGGTTGACTTTGTCCACCTCCTGTCCTGCAAGAACAGTGGCCTTGCTCAATCGGCCCACACCCATTCTGCTTTTTGCTGTTGGATGTTGCAGTCCAGCGATACCTGGTCCACACCCAGAACAGTTTTCATGTGGTTCATTGGGAGCCAAGACCTAGCTCAGCCTGTTCTACACCCACTCTGGTTCTCACGAGTACCAGTGGAGCTGGAGTCTAGCCCAATCTGTCTCTTCCCAGAGCCAGTGCACACCTGCATCAGTGCAGGCGGAAGGCAAGTCCAGCCCAGCTTCCTGCCCCCAGTCCTACTCTCGTCCTCACCAGTGCAATGCCATCCCAGCAATCAAATATATTCTAATTATCTTACTTTCTGTGGGACTTACTATGAGACAGTCCACAATCTAAAAGTCACAGAAGCATTTCGTTTTTATCCTATGCAGATTCTTCTTTTCACTAACCCATCACTCACAAAAATGCGGACTGGTCTTTCACAGTGAGAAGATGGGGGTTTAGGCAGAAATGCTCATCAGAATCCCACCCACCACGCACAGCTGCATCCTGGAAAGATAAAAGTTACACATATGCCTCTGTGTGCTGCGTTTACACACATTCACTGTCACTTTAAGAGTCAGGGGAGGACAGCTCGGCAAGCGTGTGTTGGTCAGTTATGGATCATTTTCCCACTTCGCTTTCTTGATGGGTGGTATAATGGCTCTGATGACAATTTCCACCTGTTTGAACATTTTGCTCCTAATTCATTAGCTTGACAAATACATACTGAGTGCCTACTGCATCTCAGGCTTTGTTCTAGGTACTTGTAACAAAATATACAAACGTTTAACCACAGCATAAATTATCCTTGCATTAAACTTGCATTCCAGGAGAAGATACAGAAAAGTGGTAAAAGATTTAAACCTTCCTGCTGTCATATCTTTCTAGGTTTTTGGAAGAGATGAACGACAAGGAAGGGTGGTGGGGGAAACAGGTTGTGATTTTAAATGGAGGTGGTCAGCAAGGACTTCAACGGAACCGCCAGCAGAGGGAGTAGTGAGCACCAGGTTCAAGTCCAGAGTCAGAGTCAGGTTCAAGTCCGCCTCACCTGGAGGTGCTTCCCTGGGGCCTCCTGCAGGGAAAGTGCAGGAAGCAGCAAGAAGCAACTAGCTGTCTAACCACCAGTAATGTGGACAACACTGACAAAACTGCCAACAGTGACTGCAGAATTCCAATGGGAGTGTCTGAGAGAGAAGGCGAGAACCTGAAATGGGGTGTATGAAGCTGTGTCTGTCTCCTCAAGGGTTAACTGCAAAGAGGAGCTGAGAAATAGGATATTGGGAAGACTTAGGGCAAGCAGGTTTTCCATAAGCAGGCCCTAAAGAGAACTGAGAGCTGCGATATTCCTCCTGTCTTCCCTAGGAGACCAGAGTCCGGCACCAGCTACCATCTCTGCTGCTTGGGCGCACCCTCTCGCTTGTGCTCTTGGGAGAGCTTCTCTGAGAGTCCACAGGGCTCCTGTTCCTGGAGAAAGTGTGCGAGGGGCCCAGTGCGGTGAGCTGCAGCTTCTGTTATTGGTACTGGAGTAGCAGCCACAGCTGCCGGTTCTCACACAACTTTCCAATTACTTTGGTCCAGTGTAACTTCACAGCAGCTGGTCCAGGACACCCTCACCTACAGTTGGCCTTGGAGTCTCGGATTTGTGATGTCGCTCAGACCTTGATGCCTGCTGCTGTTCACTTTTCAGGCAGTCACCAAGGCTTGCCCTTTGAAAATTGGACTGTTGCGTCATTTGTCCATTTCTGACAAAATGGGGCCAGGATTTGGCAAGAGTGGCCCAAGTGGATCACATGAGAGCTGACAGTATTACCGCCAACCCCTATTGTGTTTCACAGGTTTCTTTCTCAGGACCTCCAGGAGTCCTTACGCTGCCAAGGGGAAGCTTATTCTTCTGTTGGTCCCTGTTGGTAAGAAGCCTGGTATGTTACATGCTTGCTATGCTCTTTCTCCTTCGGGGAAACTGCACCTCTAAACCAATAAATCCAGAACTGTGAGGAAGAGAACCACAAATTCCTCAAGTGTAAGTGAGCTAATCTTGGGCCAGTTAGTCTCCAGTTCAAAACTAGGAGCTTCTTCAGGGTCTCCTACGTGGATGCAGAGCCTAAGGCCCCGGGTCATCCCCCACTGCTTTTCCAGGGCGTTAGCAGGCAGCTGGAGCAGAAGTGGAGCAGCTGGGTCAAGAACTGGTATCCCATTTGGGATGCCCGTGTTGCCCGCAGAGGATTGCCCTGGAATGCCACCATTCCAGCCCCTGGAAGATGGTTTTATAAAGATTTTTTGGTAATAAGATGACAAACTTTACTACTAGGAATATTTTTGAAAGACAATCTCAAAACAAAGCCAAAACTTTTCCTTTGTACCAGAATGACTATTATTTTTTTGTTAATTACAGCATCACAAACTCAAGTAACTTTTCTTTACTTCCTTTAAAATGTTTTATTTATGTAAGCAGGCAACACACAGAGAGAAAGAATCTTCTATTCATTTTCTTATTGAATGTAATGGCCAGGACTGGGTTGAACTGAGGCCAGCAACCAGGACTCTAAGTTTGCATCCTGGCCTTTCACAACAGGAGGCAAAGGGCTCAAGAGTTGGACCATCTTCCACTGCGTTCCCAGGTGCATTAGTGGAAGCCAACCAGAAGCAGAGCAACCAGGACTCGAGTCTCACTCCAGTATAGGATGCCAGCACCAGAAGTATCGGCTTAACTTCCTGCACCACATGGCAGCTCTAATATGTACTCCTTAATGGGGCACCCACAGACTGATCGTTGTTGCCTTTGGTTACTTAAAATGTCATGTGTACCAAATGATCTTACTGTTCACAATGCAAAACCATTGCTGTCACAGGTCCGGTACAGGTAATCCCTTACAGTTATTGAAGAGGTTCGGCTTGCCCACACCGTACTTCCACTCCCCTTTGACGTGAGCCACCATGTCCAGTCTTTCTTGTCACAGAATCTCCCTTACACTTATAGTTTACCTATTCTATTTATAGCCAGAGATTCTGCTCCTTATTTTTGGTATATTTCTCAAAACTCCCAGTATTTGTTATAAAATATTGATTGTCCTAGGGCCAACACCCTGGTGTAGTAGGCTAAGCCTCCACCTACAGCACCAACATCCCATGTGAGCACCAGTTCAAGCCCTGGATGCTCCAATTCTGATCTAATCCCCCACATATGGCCTGGCAAAGCAGTGGAAAATAGCCTAAGCCATTCGGTCCGTACACCCATGTGAGAGACCCACAGGAAGCTCCTGGCTCCTGGCTTTGGATCAGTTCAGCTCCAGCCATTGCAGCCACTTGGGGAGTGAACCAGTGAATGAAAGACCTCTCTTTCTGTGTTTCTGCCTTTCAATTAGAACGTTAAAAAAATACCAATTTTTCTTATTCTTCACTTTTGCTTTGCACAGAACATTCCACATTTATATACAGGAAAAAGCTTTCCACTCAAGGGTACCTGCTGAATGCCCAGGCAAGAGAATGTCACAAAGCAGATTATAAGAAATTGAGGCATCAGAAGGAGATAAATATTGCTGAGTGTTGCCTCAGCTGTCCCGCAGGGCATTGCTGTTCACTGGGATGGTGCTTCCACAGTTCCCTGTGCGTTTGTATCTGGTTTTCACTTTGGAGCCCTGTTCATTGGGAGGCCTACCGAGACCCAGCCCTGAGTCCCACAGATATTTAACACACTGATATAGATGCCACGATTACATTTATAGCACTGCCAAAATCCTTCCAGAGCCCGTGCTGACTCTAATTCTTATGGCAGTAAGATTTAGGAGTCATAAGATCGGTTTAGTGTTTTTTTTTGTTTTGTTTTGTTTTGTTTTTTGCAAAAAACCCTTTTTATATAGTAGAAACTTGAACTATTTTCACTCTTACAAATGTATGTTCACCATATCAATCCACCTGAAAAGTAGGTATGGGACTAAATATCAGGACACGCAAACATGAACAGTAATAGAAGGAACTACAGAAAAACACAAATCCCCTTTTCGGTCTAATAAACGTCTAAGAAGTTACAGCTACATTGAAATGAGGCATGTAGGCATTCCATGGATGAAGTAACAGCAGAGTATATTTAGCATGTTGTGAACGTGAATATGGCAAATTGGCAGTTTCCATCAGTTGCTGGCAATAGTTTAGAGTGATGACAAATATTATTTTGATTTTTTTGTGTGTTATTTAGTTATGAGGAAAGTTATGGTAAGCAGTCCATTTGATGGTTTACTAATTTCCTCATTGTTGAGAAGTCCGAGTTGATTATGTATTTAATATGATAACCATTTGTGTGCTGTGAAATGCATTAAGAGTTATGTAGGGCAGAGATGATGCTTACTAAATGTACAAAATGGATTGATGAGATTAGCCAGTTAAATCTTTTCACCAGTAAGGCACTCAACAGCCCATGAGATATTTATTAAAAATGTCAAGTAAATCCTCTTATTTTTGTATCATAGTGTCAAATAGCAGTAAAATAAACATGTTAAGATCCTTAATCTGCTGCTATGTTTCACTGTAAAATTTACCTTTGTTAAAATTTGCTTCTGTTCAAATTTGTTGAGACCGCACGTAAAAGTATCCTAATATTACTTTGGCTGGTATTTTCTAATTATTGTATAATATTTTGGGAATGCAAATTTTATTTGAATGTCAACTACAGTTAAGCATGTGCCGTTTGTTTTTCTTAGGTTTTGTAATTTGATGGAATGTTTTTATTACAGTTTAATAAATGTTTGCTTTATTTAAAAAAAAAAGAAATGAGGATGAGCCTTTTGTAAAGCATATAAAGCCTTCAATTTTATGATTATTACTATTTTTTAAAATCTCACTTGGGAGAGCAAAAGATGCACCAGCTGTGGGTGCGGAGCCTCTTCCAGGTCTCCCGTGCGGATGCAGCTCACAGCGCTTGGATGATCAGGATTCAGTCACTATCAAACGCGCTTCTATGTTGACGAAGGAAAAGAGCGTCAGGAAAATGAGCGCAATAGTTCCTGAAGACGCTGCAAAGAGAAGCCCATCGAGCAGAAAGTGAGCAAATGATGTGCCCCTGAGGTCTCAGCCGCATCGGCACCTGTGTCATCAGGCCAACGACTAGCTAGTCCGAGTTCAAAGGCGCCAAGTGTCCAAGTTGATGTCATTCACTAACAAACCTAACTTGTACGTGTCTTATCAGATTCCCTCACAATATCTCCCCGAATGTTGGGCAATTTTAAATATTCTCAAGCAGATTTGCTATTCTGAGTTGAAAATTCATATTATTTAGACATTTTTCCTTTTTTGTGTTATTGTATTGTTTTCTTGGATTTTACAAAATTTTTTTCTTTTGGATGCTCTTAGATTTAAATTTAGAATAAAGATTGGTTTGGTATTTGCATTTTAGGGCATAAAATATTAAATAAAATATACCTATAACACTTTAGATTTGACTAAAAACTATGCATTATCTAATTTGAGCACTATGCTATTTTCTTGATACATTGTTTTAGATGCATCGATCAATATCAGAAAAATATTAGTACCTTAGGAAGTCTTGTTGTTTTAAAATCTTTTTAATTTTTTTGTAGCAATGCGTTTTCTTTCTTTAAAAAATATATATATTTTAAATTAGAAAGGTGGATATACAGAGACAGGAGATACAGAGAGAAAGATCTGTCCACTGATTCACTCCCCACGGGTCCCCAGTGGCTAGAGCTGAACTGATCTGAAGCCAGGAGCCCTGAGCGTCTTCCGGGTCTACCACATGGGTGCAGGGTCCCAAGGCTTTGGGCCAGCTTCTGCTGCTTTGCCAGGCAACAAGCAGACGGTTGGATGGAAAGTGGAGCAGCCAGGATTAGAACCGGCGCCCATATTACACACCCTGCAGATGCAAGGCAAGGATTTAGCTACCAGGCTATCATATTGGACCCAATAATGCACTTTCATTCCTATTTCTAATTTAAGTAAAATGAGTGTATTTCATAGTTTTCACAATACAGATTTATCTCATGATTTTTTAAGATTACTTGTGATTTTATTAGGGATTGCACCTGTGTGGAGAGTTTTGTCACCATAACAGTATCAAATATTCTAACCGCGAATAAGAGATGTTGTTCCATGATTTAGAGCTCTCATTTCTTCCAGCAATGTTTTCTGGGCTTCAGTGTAAATGGCATTTACCTCTGCTCGCTGAGATCAGTTCAAATTTCTCGAGTTTTCAAGAGAAATGTTTTCAAGACGACCATATTTTGCTTATTACACCACTAGGTGTGGAATCCTCAAATTATACTGTCACAGACACGATTGTTTCATCAGGAACCAGTTGCTTGTCTTCAGTAGACCACTTCAGTTTGTTCTGTGACTTTTCTTCAAAGGTTTCTGTCATTTCTGAGCTCAGCTGTCTTCCTCGCAATTCCCATCGCGTGAGGGAAGAGCGAGTTACGGGAGCTTCTCGCGCTGCCATCCCCGAAAGCAGCCACTTCAGTTCCTTCGCAGTGTCTTGAAGAGCAAGCGTTTGCCAACTGTTGCCCTTTGGCTGGTGTGTTACTCCGTTTACAGAGAGTATAATCACAATAAGGTAACGGTTACATCTACCACTTTGAAATTCACTTGTCAAACTAAGACAGAATAAGACAACTCCTGAAGACGCAGCTCAACAGGACGCGCTGCGGAATGTGATTTTAACTTCACACAACCTGATCTCCACTGTCAATAAGAAGCCATGCAAAGCAACATATTCAAAAATTATAAATCAACGTAAAGAATCCTTTTTTTAAAAAAGCAAATAAACCACAGGAAACCAAAAAGAAATAGAGAAATGAGAAGCAGAGGGAACAAAACAAAACAACGTATTTGAAGACTTAAAATCACTGGCATGGCAGCAGTTACTTTAAATAAAAAAGATACAGCACACAAAAAAGCAGAGATTGACAGAGCAGGTTTAAAAGGTCCTGTTCTATGCTGTCTAAAACAAACTATTTATACACATGTGCTATAGAAAGTTGGAAGTAAAAGGATAGGGGAAATCAAGCAAATATTAAGCTAAAAATGAAAAGTGGCACGCTGCTATTAGCTATAGTAGAACTCAGAGCAAAGCAAATTGTTAAAGACAACACGGAGTAAGTATCACATTATTAAAAAAAAAAGTGAATTCATAAACATCTAAGCCTTGAAAAAGAGAGATTTAAAAAAACATTTTATCTGAAAGGCAGAGTTACAGAGAAGAGAGATCTCGCAGATGCTAGCTCACTTCCCAAATATCTGCAATGACCAGGAGAGGACTAGTCTGAAGCCAGGAGCCAGGAGCATCATCCAGGTCTCCCAGGTGACGGCTTGAGCAGTTGTACCATCTCCTACTGTTTTCCCAGGCACAGTATAAGAAGCCTGTTTGGAAGCTGAGCTACCAGACCTGGAACCAGTGCCTATATGGATGCTAACATTGCTAGTCCCACAAGAATTCTAAAACCTATGTAAACAAAGCTAATATACTTGAAAAGAAAAATGGCCAAAGTCGGTCCACCTGCTTGTGCCCTTGCCTGCTGCCTGGATGGTGTAATGCAACTCCAAGCTCCTGACATGAGAGCCTGCCTCAGCCCTGGCCATTGTGGCCACTTGGGCAGTGAGCCAACAAGTCTCTTTGCCACATTGCCTTTCGAATAAAGAAATAACAACCCCATCCTTTTTTTTTTTTTCTAAAATAGAGTCTGTACAATTCAGTTCTGACTGCGCCAATTTCTCAGTAAATTGCCTAGAGCATTCATCTGATGGGAGGGAAACCAGGTCAGAGGTGGGACGCTGTTACTTGTGCAAGTGCCACACACAGTGTTCTCTGTCACTGGGACTCCGCCAGAGGGTTGTGGCGGAGGATCTGAAATGAGACCATTAATGAGGGTCATCTAGTTTTTTCCATTGAGAAAGACGTGGGGAGTGACAGGCACTGTAGAATAGCGTATTAAGCCACTGTCTGCAGTGGGCACATCCCACATGGAGGCTGAGCAAGTCTTTACTGCTCCATTTCCAGTCCAGGGAGAACATCAGAGTATGGCCCAAGTGTTTGAGGTCCTGCCACTCACACTGGAGACAGATGGAGTTTCTGGCACCTGTCTTTGTTCTGGCTCAGCTCTGGCTGTGGCCGTTATCTGGGGAGTGAGCTTCTACATGGAAGACCTCTCCCTGTCTCTCCTTCTCTCTGTAACTATGATAACAACAAACAACTAAATCTTTAAGGAAAAAGGAAGGAAGACAGACAAACACAAGCAAAGTTGTTATACTGTAAATCTCGACTAACAGAAAAAAAGTGTGAAATGCCTTTCTACTGTTGCAGAATAGCTGGAACTCGGTTTTCAATTTTATTATACTTGTCCCACTTCACCTTTTTATTAATTATTAATTATTAAACCTCATGCACAAAATAACCAATACATCAAGAAATATTTCCTGATGGGGCCAGGCTCAATGGCTCCATTGGCTAATCCTCCTCTTCCAAGTATTTACAGTGCCATATCTTATGTGGGCACTGTTTCATGTCATGGGTGCTCCACTTCCCATGCAGCTCCCTGCCGGTGGCCTCTGAAAGTAGTGGAGGATGGCGCCAAGCCCTGGGACCCTGTACCTGCATGGGAGACCAAGAATACCCCGACTCCTGGCTTCAGATTGGCTCAGCTCTGACTATTGCAGCCATTTGAGCAATAACCAAAAGATGAAAGATAAAGATCTTTCTCTCTGACTCTCCTTCTCTGTTTGAATCTGCCTTTCCAGTAAAAAACAAATAAATCTTTAAGAGAGAGAGAGAGAGAAAGAAAGAGAAAGAAGTATGGGCCTGGCGCCATAGCCTAGTGGCTAAAGTCCTCGCCTTGCACACTGGGATCTCATATGGGAGCAAGTTTTAATCTTGGCAGCCCCGCCTCCCATCCAGCTCCCAAATTGTAGCCTGGGAAAGCAGTTGAGGACGGCCCAGATCCCTGGGACTCAGCACCCACCCACATGGGAGACCCGGAAGAAGCTCCTGGTTCCTGGCTCCTGGCTTCAGATTGGTTCAGCTCCGGCTGTAGTGGTCACTTGGGGAGTGAATCAACGGACAGAAGATCTTCCTCTCTGTCTCTCCTCCTCTCTGTGTATCTGCTTTTCCAATAAAAATAAATATTTTTTTTAAAGGAAATGTTTCCTGGCAGTACCTGGAGATGTATGAAGAAGAAATAAGGTATACAGCTGCATGGAACACAGAAAGCAGCCCTGCAGTCACTCACCCTCCAGAATTAGCAGGCCACTCTGTTCTCCTGTTTCTTTTCTGGTAAAATGGTCACTGTACAAGTTGCAAGCAAACGTTCACTGTCTCTTGTATTTACAACCACTTCATAAATTAACCAGCGTTTATTGAAGGAGCTACCATGCATTGTCATGCTAGGTGTTGGGAACGCAGCCATGAACACAACAGGTGGGAAGGGAAAATGCTATGTGTTTACACTTAACGAGCACAGTAGAACCAGCAGGGCAATTCTGACCTTTCTCTGTCATCGGTCGGGTAGCATTCTGACACAACACTGTAACGTCGGGTTTCCTACCTTTCTTTCAGACTGGGAGAATACTAAGCGTATACACACATTGTATTTACACACCAAGTGCATGAAATTACGCTTGGTGACTAAACGTTTGCTGCATTCCCAGAGTTAATTCTACACTAGAATGTTTTATGGGAGTTACTGCTGGAGGCTGAATAGGTACTCCCACTAAACCCAGCAAGGTGCCATCAGGGAATGAGGGGATGATTAGTGCAGTCATGTTGTGGCAAGTTTGAGATCTGAGTCCCCAAGAGCTGTGACGGGGAACAGGTGCCTGAGAGGCAAGTGGGAGAGACCCAGGTAGAGGTTGGCTCCCTAAAGAACTAGACTGTCACCAGCACCTAACTGATTGCATCTCCTGTAACATAGAGGGCCCCAGAGATTGCTCCAGGCTGAGCATGATAATGAAACCCATTAGAAACTTTTTAATAGCTGCTTGCAACATGGGGAGAACACATGGAGAAGTTCTACTCTTCCAGGAGCTAGATCTCTGTGGATGCAGAAAAAAACAAGGTAGTCATTGAGAATTGCTCTGTTCTGTTCACGGTTCTAATGAGATCTCACGGGTTTTGTTTTTTACCATGGAGAACTGCCCAAGCTGAAAATCGCTCTCCTGCCTGCTCTGGTTTTAACTGTTACCCGTGAGACTTACCTTCCAGATCCCTCAAGATTTCCCACCGTCAGCCGGAGGCAATCACATACATAGATGTAGCCATCTTTCTATTTAACCAGACATAAACATGCCGTGAGATAAACGACTTGTGCAATAGATCCAAGCATTTCTGGTCTTCAGTTTTTCCATCCCATACTTCAATCTTTCCTTTTTCATCCCTTCCATAGTAAAAGTATCAGGGTAAACAAGCCCTTTTCCATTCAAGGAATTAATGTGTTGGTTGTACTTTGTTTATACTCAAAGATAGGAAGAGAAAAAAAAAAGTGATCCCAATCCTACATTCCCTTCCCCACTATGCAGATCCATTAATTTCAGGCTCATGTAAATAAATGCACAATATTTAAGAGCAGAAAGCAAAGCAGTATTATACCTGGTCTTCTCCCAAACTAACTCATGCCATTACCTTGGAAAACAACATGAAGGAATTTAAGCTATTTTATCAGCAAACTGATAGTTTGTGCTAGAAATATTTGGAGTTGGACTGTTTATGGGGTGCATTTGAATTCGCAGAATCAAAACGATTCATGTGGAGGGAGCGTGGATCTACCCAGTGAAATCTGTGGAAATGCTTTCCGTGGAGGGATCTGGTCTTAGGTCTACAAACACCTGCCTGATTTATCTTGGAAAAGCATCTGCTTTCTTTGAAAGAAGCAGTGTACTTTATTTCCTACCAGATTCCTGAGCATTGCGGAGAAACAAGCAGTGGGAAGTTTAAGTTTCTAGCTGTGCGAGCGTGGGCCAGAGCCCTGCAAGGCGAGAAGATGTATGATCTACGTGAATCTTGTGTTTCCATGGCACTCGTCAGCTTCATCTTCCAGAGCCTTGGAGATTTTTCCACATCATCCGAAAGGAAGCACAGAAGGAAAGGTGGCCACTTTTCTATTTTACCAGAAGATGGAAGTGGTCTAAGAAAAATAAGTGCTGTCGGTAGATGAAAATATTTCTAGGTCACATCTCTATGTCACAGGCAAAGACAGAATCCGGAAAGTATGCGTGTAACAGATCACAAAGATGTTACACTTAAAGAATGAGAAGCAAAGATCTCACGTGAGAGTAATACTGTTCTGAGGTCGAACCTGAATAATTAGATTCTGAGTAATTGATGGTTATTAACTTCAAAAATCTTATTTAACCCTCTTCAATGTAAAAGAAACATAATGGCATAATCATAACCAAAGCTATATAATTTGCATGACTATGCACTAACGTTTCTGGAAAAAATGAGAATCTACTTCTTCCACTCTGCAGTTATCTTTACCCAGTTCATGTAAACTAACATTTTAGAAATGTGAAAATAGGGCCTGCAGGCTGCTTCTGCCCCACTGTGATGAGGGGCCTGTGATGCAGGCTTGCAGGAGGACTAAAGGGTGGGGATGGTGCCAGTAGGGGCATATGGGGACCTGGGGCTCATGCCCAGGCAGACAGAGTGAGCCAAGAGATGTTCCCATGTGTTTGATCCCAGGCAAGGGATCCTGGGTTAGAGCAACCACTGGCACACAATATCTGTGGCTGGGAATAAGCCTGCTTGGGAGCCTGGGCTGGACAGGACTGCAGTGTCCCTTGGCATGGGTGTGGACTGAGTCTTGGTTACATCAGACTGGACTAGACTATAGCACCCACTGGTGCTCATGAAAGCCAGGGTGGATATAGGATGGGTTGGACTAGGTCATGGTACCTGCTGAACCATGTAGAGCTGTGTCAAGGCGCGGACCAGATGTGTCTAGGCTCTATCACCCAACAGTAAGAATGGGAATGGGTATGGTCCAGTTGGGCAAGGACACTGTTTCTGCTAGGAGCCAGAACAGGTGGTAGACTAAGTCAGTCTAGGCTAAGGACCCACTGGTGTGCACAAGATCTGCCACTGGGAGGAGATTTGATAGGGGAGCCTGGGGAACTTCTTTGTCAGGATACAGTCCCTTCAGGTGAGCACATGAGCTGTGGCTGGGAGCAGCTCAGATCAGGCCAGGTTATAGTACCCACTGGCATATGTGTAGGTCAAATCTGGGGATGGACCAGGCTGGGTCAGTTCATAACACCCATTGGCAGATCTGAGAACCAGGGCGGGGTACAGGACAGGCCAGGTTGGGCTGCAACACCAGCAGGTTCATATTAGGGCCAGGACTGGGGACTGGCTGAGCTGAGCTAGGCTGTAACATCCACCAGCAAAAGTTGGAACTTGGGGCAGATCAGGCCAGGACAGGCTTCAGTAACTGCTGGTGAATGCTGACATGAGGCAACACATGCCAAATTGGGCCATAGCACCAACCAGTACATGTGGGAGTGTGACCCTGGTAGGGGGACTGTGGGGACCTCCCCTGCTGGGCCACTGCTCTCAACGGCAAGAATGAGAACTGGGATCTGGGGCAGATCAGGCCAGGCAGGCTACAACGCCTGTTGGCCTGCATGTAAACTGGGTTGGGTGAGAGTCAGGCTGGACTAACTGACTGTATCTATTTGGCACACGTATAAGCCAGAGTAAGTGCAGGCTGGTTGGACTTTGCCACAGAATCAGCTGGCAAGTGCTGAGACTAGGGGGAAATCCTGTCAAGCTAGACTGCAGAACCATCTGGAAAGTGCAAGATCCAAGACTGGGAGTGAGCCCAGTAGGGAAACTGTGGGCATCTCTCTGATGGGCTGCAGCTCCCACTGGCTGGGGGCAGGCCTGGCTAGACAAGGGGTGGCACCTGCGAGCATGAGTGAGGGCTGGATAGTGGGGCTGGTTGTGTTGAGCTAGGCTTCAATGCTCATTGCTGTGTACAAGAGCTGAATGGGATGTGGGACAGACAGGATCAGCCTGCCGCACATACTGGCAAGCACAGGAATCAAAGCTGAGGGTGAATTAGTGGAGTTTATTTGGGATCACTCTGAATTGGCTGCAGCTCCCCCTTGTGTCCACGAGTGCCAAGCATGTGGTGAGCAGTTTGGGGCTGGGCGGCAGCATCCATTGGTTTACTAAGAGATGGGGCTAGAGACAGAACTGATTGACCAATTCTGTCAATGTGTGAATAGGCTGATGTGGATGACAGACTGAGCCAGGCCCCATACTGGCAAGCACACACAAGAATCAGGTCTCTTTGGAATGCCCTCAACTGAACCTCTGGAACTCCAACCACTGGGAGAATTGCAGGATCTGTGGTCTGATTATGGAGTGCATGTGTCAGAGGAGGGTCTGCTCAGTGGCTTAGACAGAGCATGGACAGCATATCCGGAAGCACATGGAAGATATGACAGTCCATTGGAGTCTGTAGAGGACATTTGGTGGCATAACTGAGGAAGGAGGGTAGAACAAATTGGACAATTACCCCAAGCAAGTGTTGGCAATGAATAGCCCACATTATTTTTTGTAACTTCATGCTATTTTTAACTACAAACATTTACTTAACCATTACTCATTCAACGGGCATTCAATTCTGCTCCTTTGCATGTGCACACTGTAACTGCTTTGTACACATCTTTATGTATCTATGCACTAGAATAATTAGTTCCTGGAAGTTGAACAAATGAGACAAAGACACATGCATCTACTGCATTGTCAAAACTTTGGTAAAGCTCTCCTTCAAAAGTTTCACGTCAATTTACCTTCCTACATATCTTATGTAAGAGCCCCATTCTATTAAAGCCTCAGAGACTGAATATTACCAAGTTGAAAAGCATAAATGAGAAAAAAAATAACAGCTCAATATTTTGTTAAGTTGTAGTTACACACAAGTTTGAAAAGATGTTTGCACATTTGTTTTGTCCAAGTAAGCGTAATTTCTTGAAAAAGTGAGTATAGTGGGAAAAGCTCTTGAATAACTGAAAATATTTGCTGACTGTTCCACATCTGTTATAAATATTTTTCTCTGTTTTTAAATGAGCAAGATTTTTCTGAGAAGTGATTGGGCCATTGTAATTTATGTTTGACAGTATTTTTTAATTCTGACATCCTCATCTGCTTCATTATTTTTTACAAGAACTATATATATATATGATATCTTTCAAAATCTGATAACACATTTATGTTCACTTCTGCAATGGGTTTTTAGAGCCATTAATGAGTTCTGAAGAACATCAGTTTGAGGAGAGCATGTGAGCATTAAGACTCAAGCCCATGGGTATGCACATTTGTCCTTAAGCTGTGTGCTACTTTATTTATTTTTGGTAGGTAGAAAGAAAGAGGAGGAGAGATTTCCTATCCCCTGGTTTATCCTGCGAATTCCTTCAACAGTCAGGGATGTGTAAGCCAAGCTGAAACCAGACATCAAGAAAACAGAGTGACAGGGACCAACCACTTGAGCATTCACCTGCGGCCTCCCAGGGCTTGCATACACAGAAAACTGGAACTGGGAATGGATCCAGGATTCTAACCCAGGCCCTCCAATAAGCAGCGTGGGTGTCAACTGGCATCTTTCCCTGCAAGTCAAACACTAACCCTATTCTTAATTTCACTGGTTTGAGGCCAGGTCATCATTTTCAAACTCCTTGAGGGCCAATTTTCTCATCTTTAAAAGGTAATCAGTGTGATTTTGTCCTCAAGCATCATTTAAAGAACATAATCACATTCCATGTATTTGTATTTACTACATTCCAGGGGGTTTATCAATCCAATTTGGAAATTATAGTTATAAACCAGACAAAGACAAAGCTAACATCAACATTGGGATTGTCCTTTCTAAAATGAAATTATAATAGGAACAGATTTTGAATTTTTTTCTCAGAAATAAAATCTCCCTCTAATTCAAGAATGAAGCTGTTCATTGGCCTATATGTTTCCAAACAATCTTTTGCCCAACCCAACACCAGCAATGAAAGGTCAGATCTAGAGCTCTGAGCAGATTTGGTCCAAGACAGAAATCAAAGAGTACTTTAGAGTTATGATTCCCACTAGTCTCATGCTATCCCAAGATTTCCCCTATGAATAGACCAAGTTATTCTCTTCCCTGGTTCCAGGTAATGACCCAAAGGAACATGCAATCCCCGCGATACCAACAAGAAAGTGTATTATGCCAACTTCCAGGCACCATCTTTCATAAGAAGAAATTAGTTCTCCAATTTTTTTTTCCAACCTGGCTCTATAAGATCATCCAAATCTGCTTTATTGTTTTTGGGGGGGCGGTCAGTGGAAGTCCTTCCGTGGACCTTCTGTAAGCAGCTCCACAAGTAATACAGATCACCGATAGGCAGCGATGCTAACGCTATTAGCATTGCCTCTTCTCACTGTAGGTGAACCGCCCTCCAGCAGCTTCTCTGCTCTTCTTTCTGTGCAGTGGAGCTAAATCATTATCACATAAACTAACTTATGAGAAAATGAAAGAACACAGCTTTCACTGTTTTTTACCATCAGGAAGAAACTAAAATCTAAGGCGTGGCAGGGTTCAGGGCTTGGTTGTCAGCCTGTGTTGTCAGCCTGTACTGAGGTCTTTGAGACCACAGGCGTGTTACCTCTGGTGCGTTCATCTCGTAACCTGAAGGTTACTCTATATAACTGCACAGTCTTTCACGAAACTTCAGGAAGACCCAAACAAGAGGAAAAATCATTAATAATCATTCATTCTATATCCCTTGGGACAGCTGACAGCAGGTAAGCCTAAATGACTAAAGAGAATGTGGAACTTTTCTTCAGTGTACAATATTTGTGGGGAAAAAAACTTACTCTAAGAATTTCAGTGTTAAGAAGTTTTTACCAAAATTGTTTTTCTTCTGAAAACCAAGTATATGTGACAATAATTTAAGTTCTATTCTGTCTTTCCAGTTTACTGAGTGTAACAAGCAGTCTGAATTCTCTGAATTGCAAATCAGTCCAGGCATTTTAAAATACCTGCTTAAAATTTCAGTCTTGTTATTGATGCTTGAGGTTTCAAAAAATCCACACAACTCAAGTGGGTGTGTGTTACCACCTGCACCAGCTGCTTGCTATTTTCACACTGTCTCCCTCTTTCTGATTTCATCATTACCCTACCACTGCTTAATCGATTAGTACTGTGTCTCTTATGAATCTGTATTTCTCTAGTCTCTTTAGCTATATTAGGATCAATACATTTTAAAATTAACCTTCTCCATTTTTGAAGCATCCTCTCCCCCCCTTTTTTGGTTTCTATTTCTGCCAATCACCATGAACTTGTCACTCCATTCTAGTAAGTCTAAAAGGCTAACAGGAAATAAACACATCTAGAGTTCCCATTTCACTATTAGAACCTGAATATCCTTCCTTGACCTTGGCAGTTGACGGCTCCAAATTCTATTCCTTACAGAGAAATGAATGGTGATCTGGATGCATAGCTTCTCACTGGGGTAAAGGACCGGGATACTGAGTAGATACAATTATCAACTAAGCGTGAAGGTGATGTTAACATGAGGAGTGTGACAATGGCAAGATTGCAAACGTGCAGCTCATGGCAGACAATCTCCCTGTCCACTGTGTTTTTCAAAAACTGGAGTAGTGAGCTCAGGTTGGCTGTTCCAAATTCAGAAGGGCACTGTCAACATTGCCCTGTGTTGCTTTCATGTGGAAGACAGTCCCTAGGCTCACAGTACTCCTGGTAACCGTGTACAAGGAAGAACAGAAAGCAAATAAAGATCTTCACCCAAATAACATTCAGTTGAAATGTAGCAATTGCCTGCAGGTGGGTTAATGGATGTCACATCAGTAGGATGCCATGTGGTGTGTTCAATAAGGTTAAAGCATTGCATCTTATGAATCACAAGGAGAAATGTCTACTTATTAGAAGCATGATTCCATGTGGGAAGTCTCCCAACAGTGAAACAACTGGTCTTGTGTGTTTGAACCAAAGACAGACTTTATATAGCTGGGCAGAAGATATTCGTGCATAGGGAAAGTTATTAGACTTGATGGCTATAGGAGCATGCGTTTCTAAAGGACTGATAAATATTCCACAGGTTTCAAGATATTCTTCATTTTGCTTTGACAGACCATGTGAATAGAAGGTGATGGAAAAAGCCAATGACAGCTCAGAATATGGCTTTGTCCTGGTGGGTTTTTCCGACCGTCCCAAGCTGGAGCTGATACTCTTCATTGTAAATTTCATTCTGTATTCACTGGCAGTGCTGGGAAACTCCACCATCATCCTCCTGTGCCTTCTGGACCCGCGACTCCACACACCCATGTACTTCTTCCTGGCCAACCTGTCCTTTCTTGACCTCTGCTTCAGTACTAGCTGCATCCCACAGATGCTGGTCAACCTCTGGGGCCCAGACAAGACCATCAGTTATGGCGGCTGTGTTGTCCAGCTTTTCTCTTTCCTCTCGGTGGGGGGAATTGAATGCATCCTCCTGGCGATCATGGCCTATGACCGCTACGCAGCCGTCTGTAAACCCTTGCACTACACAGTCATCATGCACCCACAGCTGTGTCTGCGGCTGGTGGCCGTGGCCTGGGGCAGCGGCTTGTTTAATGCCATTGTCATGTCACCGCTGACCATGACCCTCTCCAGGTGTGGCCGCCGCCGTGTCAACCACTTCCTGTGTGAGATGCCGGCGCTCATCAAGATGGCTTGTGTGGACGCACGCGCGGTGGAGATGCTGGCCTTTGCTTTCGCAGTCCTCATTGTCCTACTGCCGCTCAGCCTCATCCTGGTCTCGTATGGCTACATCGCCGCGGCTGTGCTGCGCATCAAGTCGGCTGCTGGCAGGCGCAAGGCCTTCAACACCTGCAGCTCTCACCTCACTGTGGTCTCCTTGTTCTACGGAAGCATCATCTACATGTACATGCAGCCCGGGAACAGTTCGTCCCAAGACCAAGGCAAGTTCCTCACCCTCTTCTACAACCTGGTGACCCCCATGTTGAACCCACTCATCTACACGCTCAGGAACAAGGAGGTGAAGGGCGCCCTCAAGAAGGTCCTAGGGCGGCAGTGAGTGACAACACAATGTGATAACCTTTGTGGTCCTGGGCACAACATTTGCTTCGAAGACGTTCATTTCATGCTTGTGATAAATCCAAAAAAATCACACACTCTTAGATTTTTCTTTAAGGTTTAATTTATTCGTTTGAAAGGAAGTGTTACAGAGTGAGAGGAAGAGATGAAACAGAGATCTCCCATCCACTGATTCACCCCCCAGATGACTGCAGCTGTCAGCACTGGGCCTGGCCAAGGAAGGAGCCAGGTGTTCTTCCAGGTCTCCCACGTGGGAGCAAGGGCCCAAGCACTTGGGTCACATTATGCTGCGTTCCCAGCACATTAACAGGGAGCAGAAATAATGGAGCTGGATAAGCCAGAACCGGAACCAGCACCCAGATGGGATGCTCGTGTGGCAGGTTGTGGCTTTATAACCCCTACATCACAATGCTAGCACCACCACCCCTTTTAAGATACGGATAATTATACCAATGGATATCATAAGTCAATCAGAATCACCCATAGCTACACATGATACAAAAACGTCTTGGGAAAATAATATTTAATGAAAATACTTCAGTTCCAGGATAAAGATGAGTCTGATACAGATACAAATACGTAGGTACTTGAGATCTTACCCAACTCAATCAGTGAGAGACCATGCAGATACAACAATCATTTACAAAATAAAAGAGTCAAAAATGCGCAAGTTGGCTGCGCAAGTTGGCAAGGAGTGAATGAGTGTTGACATGGATGTGCAAAGGGAGGCAGAAGCTGCTTCTTCCACTGTTGGAGGGAGAGACTGATTCAGTCTCCGACAAGACTGTGCAAGGCTGTCAGTCATCAGGGACTTGCAGGGTTGTGAGTATCTGCCCCCGGAGAGTCACACACCCTGTGGAGAGTCCTTAGGGCACCTGACAGCATGTATTTTCCAATGAGGCACACATTTTTCCTGCTAGCTAAACCATGTCTCTTACCTATGTTTAACTTGAAATATCTGCTCTCAGCAAAAGGATCTAAATATTTTCATACTTACTTTTAAAGATTTATTTTTTATATTTTTTATTGGAAAGTCAGATATACAGAGAGGAAAATCCTTCATTTATTGACTCACTCCCCAAAGGCTGCAACAGCCGGGGCTGAGCCAGTCTGAAGCCAGGAGCCAGGATCCCAAGCGTCTACCAGGTCTCCCACATGGGTGCAAGGTCCCAAGGATTTGGGCCATCCTCAACTTTTTTCCCAGGCCACAAACAGGCAGCTAGATGGAAACTGGGGCTGCCAAGATTAGAACCAACATCCGTATGGGGTCCTGGCATGTGCAAAGCAAGGACTTTAATGGCTAGGCTCCCATGCTGGGCCTCATACTAAATTTTTCAAACTTGGTGATATTATTATCTATACACATAGTGTATAGAATGTGTGAAAATCAATCCAGATCACACAGAGAAAAGGCTTTTTGTCATTAATTATTTTTTTAAAAAAGATTTATTTATTTAGGTGAAAGAAAGAGTTACGCAGAGAGGGATCTTCCGTCCACTGGCTCATTCCTCAAATGACCACAACAGCTGACACAGTACCAAGCCAAGGTCCAGAGCCAGGAACTCCAGCCAAGTCTCCCATGTAAACGCAGGGGCCCAAGGAATCAAACCATCTTCTGCTGTTTTCCCAGGCCATAGGCAGAGAGCTGGACCAGAAGCTGAGCAGCTGGAATTGAAACCAGGGACCATAAGAGATGCCAGCATTCCAGTAGTGGCTTAACCCACTGAGACACAATGCTGATCCCAAACGTACAAACTGACATAAACGATGCCTGAACCTTTGCTGTTACTGGAAAATCACCAAGAATACACAGGTCTCCTGATAATCCATCCAGCCTTGTTTTCTTCATCTGCTGCTCTGTAACACTTCTAACTGGATACCTCTCAGATCATGTGTGTTATATGGACTGTCAGCATCAGGACATCACCCTGCCTCAGGAAAACACCTTGGTCAAATCTTTCCCACGCATCTGTCATCAGCTTAAGTATAATATGTTTGTAAAATGTGTGGACTCCTGGACTTGAGAATATTCAGTCGCATCTTTCAATGGGTGGCGTTTTTATGTACTAAGATGACCGTTTTTATGGTTTATACTATAGGGTGATGCTTCAAAAAGAACTGGAAAGGAGGAATTAAAAATAAGCTTATGTTGATGTGAAAAAATTAAAATGTATGCTTAGTTCATCCATAATAACCATTTCAGTGAATATTCACTTATTTATTTAAGAGACAGAATGAGCGAGAAAGAGAGAGAGAGACAGAGAGACAGAGAGAGAGAGAGAGAGATCTGACTCAGTGATTCACTAGCCAAATGCCAACAAGAGCCTGGGCTGGTCCAGGCCAAAAGTGAGCGCAAGGAATAATCAAGGTCTCTCCCATGGGTGGAAGGAACACCTTCTGCCTCTTGGGATGTGTATCAACAGGAAGCTGGAATGAGGAGGGAAGCTGGGAGTCAGACCCAGGCAATCTCTTAGCAATCCAGGTAATATGTCATTAATAAAGCCACCCGGTAGATAGTAAGTAAGCAAAGTCAGACATGCTATGCTTTTCTGCTATGATGAGCATCCCTGAGGAATCTCCCTCTGTGACTGTCAAAAATTGTCGCAGGATTTTTTTTTTAGCACAAAACCGTTTCTACCCCTTCGATGTGCATGATACTGTAGGCAGCGCCGTGGTGGACAGGCTGTTCCACAGGGAGGCTGACTTGGCACAGCCTCACCTGAGAGACAATCTACCCCTCCTTTCTTATGATGGTTTTCTGGCATGCAATGTCCTCAGAGCCGCCGGATCATTCTCCCTTGTTTGCTGCCCACACATGAGCCATTAAAATGGGAGAAAAAAACATTTCAACAAAAGAGCAGTGTCTGCTACAGAAGTTTGTCTGATAGAATGCATGGGTATTCAAAAGATCTACAATAATGAGCACTTCTGAAAGTAATAAAAGTGCATGCAGCATCAAATGTAATAGAATCGCGTGGGGAGGGCTCATGAAATTGTCCCTCTGCAGCAGAAAGAACATTCTACGCCCAGGGAGTGGCTCCTGTGATAAGTTCCCCATTTACACCTCAGGGAAACCATCTTAAGTAGAATCTGATGGAAAGAGCCAATGTCAGCCTAATGCAACTGGGTTGTGAACCCAGAGACCAGCCCCAGCTAACTTCACCTGAGCTTGTTGTGTTTGCTGCTTGCTGTGCTCCAACGTAAGGGTCATTCCTGCCCACCCACCTGCCACCCTTGTCCCCTTCCAATTGGTCTTTGTTTGGAATGGATGAATGTAATGTGTGAGATTTCTTGGTCCTCAAACCCCCCCTCTAGTGCAATAATTGGCACAGTAGGCAGGACTTTCCAAAAACACCTCACCTCCATCCCTACTGCAGAATCCCTTGGCACAAACGTGGACCTTCGCAGTGGGAGGAAATCCCAGGGTGAGCTACTGGCCAGGTGGTTGCTGGGCCCCCATCTGCTGAATGGCTGGGGACCACGACATGAGGCCCCTATCTGCTGAATGGCTGTGGCTACGGCTGTGGCATGAGTACAGGGATGTCTTCAACACACCAGTCTGTTAGACATCCTGCAGGCTGTAGTAGACCCAATGGAGGACTCAGAACCTTACAGATAGTAGAACAAAAAGCCCATGAAAGGAAACAGAGATTGAAACACTCACTGCTGGTTCGAGCAAATGAGAGCCCTGCCTTACCCAGATCTGCCATGTGGGTGTTTGGAACATGCTAAGGAATGAGGCATGTGATTGAAATGGGTGATTTTGCAGGAGCCAATACAATTGTTTTTACAGTGGAAAGAGAGTACGGTATTGCAGTCTATTCTACCCAGTGGTGTAGAACCTTGTGCTCCATTTTTTTTTTAAACAGCAATGTGAAGTCCAGTGCACAGAATTTCCCAAGCCATAGATGAATTAGGAGGAACAGATCCTCTGAGACTGGCCAGGAAAGGTGTCTGAAAACAAGTAAATAAGCAACCCAGCTCGGTGCTGTTGGGTTGTGGCAACGGCTGCTCATAAATGAAAGATTTCCAATGAATCCATGGAAAGATAAAAGCAGAACAGGTGCGAGAGTTAGAGTGGGTGTCTTGTAAGCCTTCACTCACCTCTTTTCCATTTATGCCTTGAAATCTCCCTGCAATGGAATGTTCAGGAATGGTCATTGCAAACAGCTACAGGCTGGACCTGGGGTGCTAAGTAGGATGTTGCCTTGCTGCGGCATTAAAGCTGAAGCCTGAGACCTTCTGGCTGAGACCTCCCCAGGGAAGTCACCTGAGGATATTGGAGTGTTATCAATTCTATTTGAAACCTGGGACACCAGGTCCTAACTGATTCATTAGGCCATACACAAAGGCTGTTATAGCTATGGGTCCCCATGGAATCACCCCTAGATCAGCATTGAGAAACCACTAACTAAAGACATCTAGGCAAAAGCAGCCACGTATTAATGAGTAAGACAATGAGGGAAAACCTGTGAAGACATTTACTTCTCCCCCACCCCCGCCACCACAGACACACAAGTGCAGATTTGTTTCAAAAACCTGACCTCATAATGCTGGCACTGGATGTGCACGGAACACAGAGTTGTGTTGCGGCAGCTCCCACTGACATTTCAACAGAAGCCAAGCCAGGTAGCGGTGTTCTGCAGGGCTGGAGCCCCTAGGCTAGTGAGGCCGTGAGGCTGGGACTGCAGAGGAGCCCCCAGAGTAGTGGAATGGCCAATGATGGGAGACAGCAGCTGAGGAAAGCTACAAGCAAGGTGGCAGGCCATCCTGGACAGGCTCTGGCCAATGAGACAGTAGGGAAAGCTGCCATTCAGGAGTTCTGGAAATGGCTCCATACCCCAGCCTCCAGAGCAAGGGAAGATTGCTTATTGCCTTGCTTAGACTGAGGGTGGCATCCCACCCTTCCTTTTAGATACTTTCCGGTGGCCCTTTCTTGCCTTCGACATCCTCTGATTCTCACGGAGTCAGGTAAAAATGTAATACGCAGGAATTCCAGTCATTGCCAATGAGTGGTAGCACATGTCAGGTGGCTTTTGCCAGGTACAGGTGGGACCATCCTGGGGCTCCCAGAGGGCCTAATACACAATCTGACTGTAAGTTCTGGGTGCTTGTGGTAAATAAAAATGTTGCTGTTACCCCAGTAGCACATTTAATTCAAAGGTGAGCATTGTAATTTCCCTCTAGCAACTTGGAACTCCACCATTCCATGTATCAGGTGGATTTGGTAATCTAAGAGCCTGGTATACCTGCCCACTGTCACTGTCTCCAGACCATGTTATTGCATGCATTATACCTGATAACCATGATTTGCCTCTATTAAGTACCTATTAAACATCTCTTATCACCCCTAGCCTTATCCTTAAGTAATGGTGATTTTTTTGAATACAAAAATTTAATTATATTGATTTATTATTACCCAGTTTAATATTTATTTGCTACATTTTTAAAATTTACTTACTTTACTTGAAAGAGAGGGAAGGAGACACAGAGATCTTCCTCACTGGTTCCCTCCCTCAGTGGCCATAACGGCTGGCACTGGGCTGGTAGAAAGCTGGAGACTAGAGTTTATTTTGTTCCCATATGAATACAGGAACCTGTTCTCTGCTGCTTTCCAAGGCCATAAACATGGAGCAGGACCAGAAATGGAGTAGCAGGATGAGAACTGGGGTCCATATGGAATGCTGGGGCCACAGATGGAGGATTAGACTGATACACCACTTTGCTGACTTGTACATTTTTTCTTTTATCTCAATTCTGCTAATATTCTTTGTTCAATTCTTGCTTGCTTCAAGTTTCTCTTCCTGCCATATTGAGTTAAAATTTTAGATCTCTTTCAATTTCTGTCAAAAGCATTTAATATTATAAATTTTCTTCTGGATGAGACCACAAGTGGGCAATGTTCCATCCCATAGAAATCCTGCCACCGCATCTCAGATCAACACAAATTTAGGGTTAGAGCAGCTGGAGGACAGGTTGTGGGTGTGAATCACGTGTCTAGCAAGTATTTATTCTCTTGTACGATTGATTTATGCAAGTTCAGAATTAAATTACAAAGTGAAATCACAAAAGGGAAAAGATTCACAAGAAAGGAAACCACTAGCTTCCGAGGATGAAAACTAATTTTCAGAAAACAGAGACACACACACACAGAGAGAGAGAGAGAGAGAGAGAGAGAGAGAGAGAGAGAGAGAGAGCGAGAGCGAGCAACAGTAGGATTAGAAAAAGAGCACATCTTGACATTCCCTCCAGAACAGGCTAAAGAGAACGTATGTGTTATTCTTACTGACTTAATGACTTCTTTATTTTCTAATAATTTTTCCTACCTTGGCTTAAAATGTGATTGACAACTGTAATTCATAGCATAATTAAAGGCCCTTGTATCTTCAAAGTGTCTAGGAAAAAAAGATGATAGAGATAATTCCATAATGATGGAAATACTGGACCAAAGCACAGTGTTCAAGTACATTGGCAATGGAAATAAGCCAATCAGAGTAGAATCCATGCAGACAGATAAGTATCAAAAATTCATGCCTGTGACACTCCAAACTTTCCGAGTTTAGATTCCTGAATTCCCACACAAAACTTCTATCACATTCCAAGAATCCTACATATGCACAGCTTTCATTTTTTGATGCAGACACATGAAGTTATATTAAAATTCTTCAACGTTCACTTTTTGATCAAATTTAAATATGGTTAAAAACCTATTAAAGATCCGTGTTTTGCTAGAAATTGCACATGTAAAATGTATTTTAAAATATTTCTTTGGTTCAGGATATTGCAACTGCAGGAAAACTTTGAAGAGAAAATCAGGCAAAAAAATCCACCAAAAATAATTACATTCATCACATTGAATAAAATTTCTATCATGTAAGACTTCACTGACTCAAGCTAAATGGAATCATATTCTTACAGTGTTACTGGGGAATTTCTTGATTTTATTTGCTTTCATTATTCTACTATTCTCTAAGCATGAATTGATTGGATCTTTTTCATATTAGGTTTGAACACAAATGGATTATTTTAAACTTCTTAACCTAATTGATAACTCATGTACCTCATTTGATCCACTAACTCAAAGCTAAAGTAAAACTTAAAGTACTAACTCAATTAGCTAACTGAATTGTTTACCAAATCTGTATTACTGTCTATGGATTTTGTTGCCTTAATTTATACTTAAATTGATTAATCATGAAATAATTTTCTTAAAGCAAGACTTCCCTCAAGTTTCCTTTTGTTCTTCCAGGTAACTCTCTCTGTCTCTGTCTCTGTCTCTGTCTCTGTCTCTGTCTCTGTCTCTCTGTCACTCTGTGTGTGTATGTGTGTGTGCGTGTGTGCGACACATGTGTACATGAGGAAGGAAGCACTGTACTGGAACATATAGTTTTTAGGGTCTAGAAAAATTGCAAAGGATTTAAATGTCCCTCTGGTTGAGGGACCAATTCACTAGGGTCTCCTCTTGAAACCCCACATCTCCTCCATCAACCCAAATGTGCTCCTGTTTCCCATGCACCTACCTCACTCAACATCTCAGCAAAGCCAGACACAAACTGGACCCAAGACCCTGCTGGTCACTGTCCCACTGGTTGTCCAGTCATCACCCTCCCCTGAGTTTAGCAGTGTCAATTCTATGGAACACATTCACGTCTTATTTTTCCAAGCTATTCTCCTCTCTTCTAGCTGGGATGCCCCCCAGTTGGGGCTGACCCTTGCCACAGGCAATTTATAAAATATAACAGCATGACTCGATATAGCACAGCAAGACAGACCATGAATGGTATCTTAAGTTCATAGACTGCTGATGCCGGAGACCAAGGTCAAACTCTGCACGGCAAGCAAGAGTCAGTGAGTGGGCAAAAGTCCAAGACCAAGATTGAGGCCTGTGGATGAGCATTTGCAGTTGGACAGTGGTACAAGGCCACAGCACTGTGTGCCTCAGGATATCCTTGAGACAGTCACATACTGTACTTGGGTAGCACTGTTGCTCCCTGGTCATTAAACATTGGCTGGTGAACATCAATACCGGACACAGATGTCAACGTTTGTGCCACATCAACTCCTATAATTTGACTCCTCAAGCAGTTCAATGATGATTGAGCAGTGAGCTTTCTAGGTTGACCTCGTTCCTCAGAGAAAGGGACTTCCTTCTGGTTGCTTGATTTTGTAGTATTTGTCTTGTGTCTGTCTCATTACTTATTTTCTCAGTTGCACAGCTCCTCCCTCTCCAACCCCGTTCATGCCGCACTGGTTGTTGTGCCCTCCAGCCTGGCCCACCCACCAGCATTCTTGACTGCTGGGGCAGCTCCCATGGCAGCACAGACCAAGCCCTGATGGACTCCCGTTATCCAGAGGATGCTCTGAATTCACCCCCCCACACACACACACTTGGGTATCGATTTTCAATCACTCCATGCTTCCCATGATTTTCTTACATAAAGGAGTGAGGAGCCCACAGGTTCCCACCCTCATCTCCATACCAGCCTGCGCATAGCTCCCTCTGCACATTCCATCATAGTGACTTGCCCACTTCTCCCACATGCCCTGCATTGGTCTTTTGCTGGTCCTGGATCAAGCTCTTACCTGAGGTACCATTTTTTCCATGTAAGTACCCGAGCTGTGCTATCCTCCATCACAGCTACCTTAGTCTCTGTTCTACACTGGAATGTAATCTGTCTCCAGCTTTTCATTTCACCCCCAAAATCCAGCTCCGTGCAGAGGATATGATGATACCCACTCATGTGTTATTTTTCAAAAGCTCCCCTTATCTTTCGTTCTACAGGACTAAGCTGCAGGAGATTTTCTAAGAGACTACACTGGAGAAGGTGAGTGATTTTTTAAATTAGAGATTATTAATTTAAAAAATTAAAAAGTAGGAAGACCAACAGTCTTCGTGGCAGCAGGATCAGAGCAAGAATGAAGGCACGATGAGGCAGAAGGGACTCTGAAATCCACATCCTTCACTTCTTGACTCTCCCCAGGGACAGGCCAGTCACTATGGTAACAGGACCTGACAGATTGGACAGTAGTGGCTCCAGCATCCTGCTTCCTGCTTCGATCCAGCTGCTGACTGGCGACAAGGACCACAAATAAGATGGCTGCTCAGAAAATCCTTGGAAAGATGAAATTTTCCACTTTGGGAATTATATTCATGTTATGCAAAAATTTGAAATTTGTCCATAATATATCTTTTTTTTTTAAAAAAGATTTATTTATTTTTATTGCAAAGTCAGATATACACAGAGGAGGCTAGACAGAGGAATATCTTCCATCTGATGATTCACTCCCCAAGTGACTGCAATGGCTGGAGCTGCGCTGATTTGAAGCCAGGAGCTTCTTCTGGGTCTCCCACGTGGGTGCAGGATCCCAAGGCATTGGGCCTTCCTTGACTGCCCTCCCAGGCTACAAGCAGGGAACTGGATGGGAAGCAGAGCTGCCAGGATTAGAATCAGCGTCCATATGGGATCCTGACGCATCTAAGGCAAGGACTTTTGGGGCTATGCCACCACGCCAAGCCCCATGATATATGTTTTTCCGTGAACTTTCTGAAGACTCCTCATGTAGCCACAGAGTAAGTTATCCTTAAGTGACTGCTATTACTAGGTAGCACAATGAACATGTTGTGAATTACACCTTCATCTTTACACCAGTGTGAGGGGTGCTGTGGCTATGATCCTATCCACCAGAAATAAGGACTGGATACAACATAACTTGCCTACGGCTACATACTACACACTAGCTGAGCCCTAGTTTAAGCCAACAGTGGTCTGAGCAAAGCAGAACTACGACCTGTATGCCTCAGGTGCCCCAGCATCAGACCCATTTTATCGCCAAATGTTTGCAGTTCTTTAATTTTGCTTCATGTCCTGAGCAAGTGATTTTCCATTTTGCCTATTTCAATCTTGAAATGATTTCATGGGTGCCATCTCACAATGGGATACGGAATATGTAGCAGTAGAATAAAAAAGAACAACCTAATGGAAATCATAGAAACATAATAGTAACTAGTTTTTCTTACACTGCTACTATACAGCTCAATAAGCTACCCAAATCCAATCACACATATAATTTTATCTTTAAAATATTCCTGCAAGACATGTACCTAACCATGTCTATCTCCAGAGAAGGGAACTTAAAAACAAAAACAAAAACCCAGCAATTAAGTATCTTAAGCAATGAGAGCAGGGCCTTGATTTGAGCTGCCCCTGAGCTGTAGGCATCTGGTACAGCAATTAAGATACTGCTCTGGGTGCCCGATGCCCATATTGGAATGTCAGGGTGTGAGTCCAACCTCCAATTCTACTTCCGCTTCCACTTCCACTAACAACCTCCTGCTAGTGCGTATTCTGGGAGGCGGCAGCACTGGATTCCAGGACTCAGGTGCCTGTTTCCCCACATGGGAGATAAGGATTGAGTTCCACACTCCTGGCTTCAGGTCAGTCCGAAGTCAGTTTTGCAGACAATTCAGGAGTGAACCAATGGATTCAACATGTCCCTTTGTACATCTAGTACCACAGCAGAGGGAGGAGGGTAACAAAACTTGACAGCAAGTGTCTGGGTGAATGGAGACTCAGAGGTGGACTGTGTCAGCCAGTGGACCTTGGAAGGATTTCCTCACCTTGCATCTGCAAGACCGACAGCATGTCAGAACTATCAAAACAACTTGAGCAGAACCCTCGGAGCATGCTGGCATCAGGGACCCTGAGACGCTGTCAGGTGGCCGTTCCCCAACCCCCGGTCCTGAGGCAGTTGGGAGGCTAGCTGTGGCTTATCCTCTTATTTCCAATTTCCCCATAACACTGGAAGAAGAAAAAAAAATGTGGAAACAATGGTCTCACTGATGCGGATGCCTGGCAGACATTCAGGAGAGACGTAAAGGACAGGACATTCTGTGTCCACGCAAGGCTTGGAGCCACGGCAGGCCTGACTCCAGAATCCGACATATTGTTGTCCCTTGAAATTTTTTCCTGATCCTTTTTTTGCCGCAGAAGAGCTACGTATGTACCCTGTGCTTGGAGCTGTTATGGGCTACTCTGACCTTGTGGAAGCTCAGCTAATCTGTGCTCTGCCACCTGCTTTGCCACCACTTGCGCTATGTTTTTGTAAAAGTATAAAAACTCTCACTTTCTTTGTTTCAGTGCATCATCCTGCAAGATGATGGTTGCCCTGCTACAATAATAAAAAGCTCAGTCCTGCAGGTCCTCTTGTTCTGTTTATTTGTCTAATATCTCACCCACTTTCCCCTAATCCTTGACACCTCCCTATCTCCCTGACTTTCAAGTAATATATATACACACAATATATAATTTTTTATAAAAATGAAACATTTGATTTGAAAAAAGTTTGAATTTGGCAGCAATTCTTATGCACTGCATTTGGTCTACATTTTATGTGTACATACATGTGTTGATGTAAGTAATATGATGGTTTAATTTTTCAAAATATCTATGTTTTTATCAAGGCCACAAAGGTACAGAAAGTTTTTCACAAAAAGGTCGGTCATAAAATGTAAAAATAATTTTTCCACATTCAAATGTAAATTCTGTAGATTAAATTTTTAATTCTTTCTGTTTTATCTTACTTTTTAAATAATGCTCAATACCTACTTACATTTTCATTCCTCACTGGTTTGGTCTCAATTGAAGAAAAAGTATAGGTAAGATTTACCAAGTGAAGAAAATGTCTCTAAAATTTAATTTTCTAAAGTAAGTAAAAGGTACATGATATGCTATATAGTGGTGATGGGACCCAAGGCACGCCACTTTTCTTAAATGAACCAAATGAATGATATTGGGGCCATGGGCTACTGCAAGATCTTTCTATTTTATTTTCATGGTATCTAGAAACTTGAGAATCTCTAGATCTGGGTGAGAATCCCATTTGTACAACAGCTTAGCCATGTACTCGCAAGTGAGTTATTTAATGCCTGTATCCTTGAATTTCAGATCTGAGGAATTAATCAAAAGTTCAATAGTGTTCACTTACACTACGTTAGGGCTCGATACTACAGCTACCATACACACTACATCCACTTTTGTGAGTTGTGTTGAACTCTTTTATCCCACTTGAGCATAGAGGTCAATTACCACCCATTTTGGAAATCAGCATCTACAGTCTGTAAGTCAGTATTTACCATATCATAGAAGCTTGTTAAAGATTAGCTGCCTATTTATTTATCAACATTTGCAGTGATTTTTGCTTCAAATATGATAATCTTTCTTGATGCAAGACTATATGAACCTTTTATTGCCATGGACCTTTTAAAATCACTCAGCCTAGCAATTTAGATGTTGGGTGGGAAAATTCATGTCCCATGTTGGAGGACCAGTGTTGGTGTTCTGGCTCTTCTGGCTCTATCAACATTCTATGAATACACACCAGGTTGAATCCTAAACGCCCACTAGTGGCACCTGAATGGAGTTCCCAGCTCCCCAGCTCTGGGCTGAAGCTGCAGCTACTGGAGACCTTTTGGGGAATGGACCAGCAGATGGGAGCACAGGATCCCCGATCTTAACTTCCTCCTGCCCCTTGGTTTTCTCTCTTTCCCTCCATCACCAGTCCAATGCATCTCGCTGCTTTTCAGCCCGATGCCCCTGACAATGGCGCCAGGCCAGTGGGGCATGTTGTTGGCTTTCCTGTCCCTGGACTGAGCTGTGCCCACTATCCAGGAAGGCCGGGTCTGTGCCTACCTGCACTCCTACGTGGCCCTACAACCAATGCGGTCCTCCTCAATTCCCTGCCAGTGTCCCTGGTGAGCATGAGGTGAAAGGCTCCCTGAATGTTCTGTGTCTTCACGCAGCCCGTGGGTGGGGAGTGGGTAGCACCGCCTCAGAGGACCTTCATCATCCTGGGTCCTCTCCTTCACGCTAGGTATTCCTACCTCTCCTGTAGAAACTTGAGATGTGTGCCAAATTCTCAAACACGCTGCAAATTAATTAGCTAGGTTGTACTGATAAAGTGCAGTTTAGGTGAGCAAGTTTCCAAGTTTGTGGAAAGCAGAATGAAGAAGAGGTTGATTTTGGTGCAGAAATGTTGGTGGAATTTCATGCATGGTTTTCCCATAATACTCATTTCCGTGTTCGCCATCACATTATCTTTTCTGTGGCTTTCCACCTTGACCACATCCAGACAAAGCCATGAATCCGTGGTTTCAGCATTGGGGGTTAAGTGAAAAATTACACAGGATAGTCATCTTATGATGGGCTTTCTCATTGGTACTTTTCATAACTGACATTTTTATAATGGAATCGAGCCAATGGAGTGCCAAAGTACTTGTATCTTTTGATATCTGTAGATTTTGTAATACGTGGAAGAGAGAACCTTAGCCTGGTGGTTTAAGACATCACTTGACATCTTGAACTTCACACTGCTTTGATGATCAACTGCATTAAGTTCTGATCCCAGAAATTTTCAGGTTTAATAAATCTGTAAATACTTCTGCTGAAAAAGCTTCTTGTGTGATTTTGAAAAAGCATTTTATTTACTTATTTGAAAAGCACAGTGACAGAGAGACATATTCTGTCTGCTGGTTCTTGAAGTCAGGAACCTGGGACTCCCTCTCAGCCCTGTAGAGCAGAGACATCTCAATGGCAGAATGTATAAGTGAAAGATACAGACGCAGAAGTTAAACTGATGCAACGAATTCATGTAACTGAGAAGTATTTTTGTCATCATTAGCAGGACTTATGGATATCAGAACAATTCCTCAATGAGAATTAACCCTAGATTCCCATGAACGGATTCTGACGTTTCTTTTTTATTATGCTTCTGTTTCCTTTCTTTGAATTTCGTTTTAAAATGATATCTAGAATTAAGCATATATGTGAGTTACTTTAATTCTTTTTTTTTTTTTTAAATAACAAAGAAGTAGTTTAACATCTGGGGGACATCAAATAGGGCATTGTCAGCCATACTTGGGTCAGGGGGGAGAAGAAACTTCACAGAGTAGGCAGTGTTTTAACTGAGCAACAAGGTTGGAGAGGAATTCACTACACAAGACGTGCAAAAAACAAGGAGCACCATAGGGAGGAGCTGGACTGTGAAATAAGAGAAATTGGGAGATGTATTGTCAGGCATTGGGGGTCCCACTTTACTCTGAAGATGGTGGTGAGCTGCTGAAGAAGTGTGAGACAGAGAGGAAGTGAGCACTATTCTGTAGTAGGAAGATTCCTTACAGCTACCTTCAGAGTCTCATCTCATAAATCCACATCCGCTTGTGCAGCAGGTACACACAAACTCCAGCATGTACAGAGAGAAGTAGATGTGGGTGAATGTACTTCAATTCACCACAGGTGGAGTTTACTTTGACGTTATATTCAGTTTTTCAAAATCCCAGCTCCGGCCTAGCGGCTAAAGTCCTCGCCTTGAACATGCCCAGATCCCATATGAGCACTGGTTCTAATCCCAGCAGTTCCACTTCCCATCCAGCTCCCTGCTTGTGGCCTGGGAAAGCAGTCGAGGACGGCCCAAAACCTTGGGACCCTGTGCCTGCGTGGGAGACCCAGAAGAGGTTCCTGGTTCCTGGCTTCGGATCGGCACAGCACCAGCCGTTGCGGTCACTTGGGGAGTGAATCGTCGGGTGGAAGATCTTCCTCTCTGTCTCTCCTCCTCTCTGTATATCTGACTTTGTAATAAAAATAAATAAATCTTTAAAAGAAATCCCAGCTCATAAACTTTACATTCATTCAGCATGAAGGCTTTGATACTTAGACTGCGTGGGACATGAAACTAAGCACCAGGGATAGAAAGATGAAGTAGCTCATGTTCTGAAGGCCTCGACATTCTAGCAAGGGATACAGGCAGCACTCAAAAAGAACCCATGTATGTTTGGCCAACATTCCAATTACTTAGGATTGAACTTTAACAAAAGCATCTAAATCGTAGGTCTCAACTGAAGATCCGTCATGTCATACATAGATGGTAGTTAGAGCCATGGAAATGCAGGGTATCTGAGGGCAAGTGTGGGGAAAGAAGCAAGGATAGACAAGGATGCAACTCTGGGAGATCTGAACATGGAAACTTGTGTCCAGTGGGAAAACAAAATGGGAACCTGGAGTCCAAAGAATAGCAAGAACCACAGAGGGGGGTGAATACATAATGGTTTATTGAAGGAAGAAAGATCTTCGGTGTCAACGTACATCAAGTAGAATGGTGGCTGACTCGTTCACTTCATGTGATGGGAAGAATATTGGAGATTACACAGAGAGTTTGTATGCTTGATGGAAGGAAAAAAAACCCTGGATTTCTGTGTCTTATCAGAAATATGATAAACTATTGAAGGAAGAGAGCTGGAAGAGTTTGAGGGGAGGAAAGTTTAATTCTGTGTTCATTTTTCTGATGCAGTACACAAGAATATATTTCTCAGTATAAAAAACTAATGGGGTATAAAATCTTGAGATGCAAACATCAGGTGTGACTGAGTGACAAGCTGTCGAGGTAATCAAGTCAGGGAGTTGACAGCACCATTGGAAACATTTGGAAACATGCTTTTTTAGTGATTCATAGAACAAGCAAAAGCTAATAAAAACGATAAAAGCACTGGAACGTACGCTTGGCAGTCCTTTTTTCAAGTGGGAAGAAATATTTCTGAAAAGAAAGAATTCAAAGACTGATTTAAAAACTGGGATCCATGAAACTAGATATGAGTAATGCAATAGTCAATACAACAGGTGACAAGACTGACTGACTGTGGGTTGGTGCCTCTCCAGAGCCTTCCGCTTTGGCTGCTCCCCAGTGGGGCCAAACGCTGCATGCCTGAACTCAGACTAACGAGTTACATGGGGCAGGACACTCCTGGGGCCACTAAAAACAAGCACGTCCTCAAGCATCCTGGTCCCTAAAGCACCTCCTGATTTTTGTGGATTATAAAAATCTCCCTCAGATGCAACATTTGCCCTTTCATTCATGGGCAGATTACACAAATTTCACAGATCCTTTCTTTTTTCCAGTCATGGTTGACCACACGTGTCCCTCACTTACTGTAGTCCCTCTTGAGCACTTAGATGCTTTGTAAAGTGAGTGGGCAGTCTTTCTAGGAAAATCCCAAGGTAATACAAATCACACTCACAGTAAGTTTGAAAAGAATTCTCGTTGCCTTTAACAGAGACTGAGTAGCAATTTTTACTTTCCTTGTCTATGATAGTATTCAATTTCCAAAGATTTTCAGGTTGTGAGAGTGCATGTTTAAAGCACTCTTCTATATGTGATCTTGTATTTACCACCAAGGAGTCTATCTATAACTTCATGACCAAGCTCACTGCCTGTTCATGACTGATCATGCATTTTGGGGGACCAGTATTTGTTGACGTGGCTCCGTCTGCCTGATGATGATAGTCTTCCCATCAATAACATGACAAGCTTCTAGTTTCATAGACCCTTCTCTGAGGTCCATCCAACATCATGCAGCTTCTTCCAGAAAATAGTTGGATATCTCCGATATTTATTTATTGCTTGGAGGAAGACAGAGCTATTCTTAGCCCATGATCCACTCAATTGTTCCCAGGCCAGCTGAGCTTGCACTTTTGCTTCAGATTCCTTAGACACCAATAGTTGTTCTTGCTGCCTGGATTACTGATATCTACAGCATGTGTATTCTGACAGTAAGTTCTAGAATGGAAGGGGAATATGACCTATAAATTGCTGAATACTCCTCTAGAGACCTGTAAGAAACTAAGTCTTTTCTTTTCTATTCAAACCTAGGTAAGTAATATGTCTTATGAATATGCATTGTGCATTGATGTATCAGATATGTAAAGTGTAAAACATCAATCTGCCTTAGGGACAGGTACTCACGGAATAGTTCTGCCAAAGTAGAGGCATCTGCTTTTCCTCCTATTGTAAACTTCTACCAGGTATCCATCACCAGCAATAATAGGAATAAAAATGTTACCAACAATAGCACTACCCATTGTTGTGATCACACTGTACCTCCTTTATGAATTTACAGTAGGAAAGGACTAACACTTGCATCTGAAGTTTACACTGTGCAGCAGGCATTTATAATAAAGCATAATTCCAATGTACCTGGCATGACTATGCTAAACTGTTGGAATGGGTTGAATTGCATCCTCCCTAAAGATACATTGAAATCCTAATTTTGTGTCTGTGAATGTGACCTTATTTGAAAAAAAGGTCTTTGTATGTGTAATCAGGCTGTGGCCACAGGTATAATGTGGGTGGTCCCTAATCCAATGTGTTGGTTTTCTTTCTAAAAATGCAAATGAGACAGACACGCACAAGGCTAACAGTGAGTAACTACAGAGACAGAGATGGAAGTGTTGCTGGTGCGAATTGAGGAAGGCCACGGATTGCTAGGGAACACAGGAAACCAAGAAGACACAAGGAAGGCTTCTCCACAGGCTTCAAGGGAGCCTAACGCCTGGGCTTTGAACTTCTGCTCTCCAGGACTATGAGACAACACGTGTCTGCAGTCTTAAAGCCACTGGCTTTTGATGGTATGTGATAATAGTCTTGGGAAACCTGAAACAATTCTATCGAAATTTATGTTAAAATGGTCTATGCTAATTTATTCTACTTTTGTGGTTATAGTACATGTCTCTTATGCTTTCCTTGGTCTAGATCACATTCTAAGAAAAGCAGAAGCATTGATGAATACATTCTTGACTAATGAAGAATTTCAGTGACTTCAGAGATGGTTTTAACTAGGAAGCAAGGGTGGGCTGGACAAGCTCCCTTTTTAATGACCCTTGAGGCCTAAGCAAAAGGGCAGGGTCTGGTGCAATGGTTAAGCCTCCGCCTGGAATGTCTGCATTCTGTTTTGGAGAACCTGGGTTTGAGTTTTGACTCCATTCAGGACTCTAGCTTCCCACTAGTGTGCATCTGAATGTGCAGCTCATGTGCTTGGGTCCCTGCACGTGAGACTTCGCTTAAGTTCCAAACTTCTGACTTTGGCCCAACCTAGTCCTGATTGTCATGGACATTTGTGCAGTGAATCAGTAGATAAGAGCACTCTTTCTTTCTCCTTCATCCTTCTCCCCTCTCAAATAAAATTTTAGCTTACTTGGAGCAAATCCATAAAACAAATCACAAGGATAGAGGGAAGAAGCCAAAAGAAGTACTAACAATATTTGATGAAGCCAGCTTAATGATTCTGAATAGCTTGCAATGAGACCTAGTCATCTCAACAAAATAGAAACAAAGAACCACAGCATAGGAAAACAACTTAAGGTTTGAATATTCATGACCATGCAATTCTTGGTTCTTGTTGCCATCTTTCAAGTGTCGGAGGAAGCTAAAAGTAAGCTAGGTTTTTCCAAACACTGCACAATTATCAAAGTAGTAAAGTTTTCATTTTTTTAAAAATGGGAGATGCTCCAAGTTTTTAGTTGTTGTTATTCAAAATGTTCTTTATTTTTGTCTTCTAAGGTTATGCACTTCCATAACTACTACATTTATTGTCTATTGCCTTTCATAGTTGTTAGCTCCTTCTATATTTTTATTCATCCAACAAATAATATTTGAGAAGCTATCCTATTCCAGACTATTTTCTAAGTTATGAAGGATATTACTCCGTTCAAGTTGTGGTGATAGTGTAAAATGGTATTCTGTGCAATTATTTTTTTGCTATAAAACTTGCCTCATGGTGTGATGAGACAGAAGGATCAATCTAAGAACTGCTCAATAATTGTAACAGAAAAGATGATTATTTTGTGAGGTTGATAATTTAGGAAGTGCAGAGTGACAAGCTGAAAAAATAAATTGTCCTACGCTGAAGAAAAAAGTTACAAAGTTACAAAGCGAGGAAAAGGGAAATGCTGGGTATTGGAATGATGGTGGCCAGGTTTTTGCTTAAAGTGGTACTGACAAGGATTACTCAGGACTGGCCCTCCTGGAATGTAAGGTGTGGATGTGGAGAATTCTAAAATAATCCAATAGAAGATTTACAATCAACAAGCAAGATACAGGCTCCAGTACCCCCAGCTTGGTTTACGTACTACAATATGTTTTTCCCCTAGGAATAAAATTAGTGAGTTTTCTTTGCTAAGCACCTTTAGAAACTATTTTGCTCTAAATAAAACAGAAGTAGGAGAGTCAGTCTGAAATATTTCAGTTCTTTGAGAAACCTCAAGGTAGATGGATCCAGAGAAGAGCAAGTTGCAATTTACCCTGAAAAACTAATATTTGGAGCAACTCAAGTTGTATTTAGGCTATGAATCATGGAAAGGCATGATCCCTAGCAGTGAAGAAGCCATGTGGTCAAGTCTACTGAAATGCTACCTCTGCCACTGATTGGGTGACTCACCCTAGGAAAAGCATTGGCCTTCTTCAGCTTCAGTTTCCTGAGGTTTTCAATAGGTCTGAGTTGGTGCCAGTCTCGGGGAGCTCGGTGAGAAAATGCAGAGGAGATGCTGAGACCGTGGAAGACACTCCGGCACAGTATTTCCTTCCCTGGCTTGAAACATCTCCAGCTCTGTTGATGCACACCTGGAAACAGGACTTGGATTAGATATGCAAGGAAAGAGTTAAGAAGCCTCTCCATTCCAAAAGGTGGAGGGCGATGGAAAGAGTTAATAGCAGCACCTTCTCCTGGTTCGTCCTCTTGGGCTTCTCCAACAGACCGCAACTGGAGACGGCTCTCTTTGCCGTCATCCTGATCGTCTACTTTCTTAGTGTTCTAGGCAATGGCACCATCATACTTCTGTCAGTTGTGGATCCTCGTCTCCACACCCCTATGTATGTATTTCTCTCCAACCTGTCTTTCATGGATCTCTGTTTGACCACTTGCACTGTCCCTCAGACTCTGGTCAACTTCAAGGGGAGGGACAAGACCATTACCTATGGTGGCTGTGTGACCCAGCTCTTCATTGCCCTGGGACTTGGGGGAGTAGAGTGTGTCCTCTTGTCGGTCATGGCCTACGACCGCTATGCAGCTGTCTGCCGCCCTCTCCATTACATGGTCATCATGCACCCCCAGCTTTGCCTGCAGCTGGTTGTAACTGCTTGGCTCACAGGTTTTGGCAATTCTGTGGTGCAGACAACACTGACCATGACCCTACCCCTGTGTGGGAGGAACCGAGTGGACCATTTCTTCTGTGAGGTTCCCGTGATGCTGAAGCTGGCCTGCACCAGCACTGCCGTCAATGAGGCTGAACTCTTTGCCGTCAGCGTCTTCTTCTTGGTAGTGCCCCTCTCGCTCATCCTTGTGTCCTATGGCCACATCACTCGGGCTGTCCTGAAGATCAAGTCAGCCCAGGGGCGGCGCAAAGCTTTTGGAACCTGTGGCTCTCACCTCCTGGTGGTGATCATTTTCTTTGGCACGCTCATCTCCATGTACCTCCAGCCTCCTTCCAGTTACTCACAGGATGTGAACAAAAGCATTGCTCTCTTCTACACTCTGGTGACACCTCTGCTGAATCCCCTGATTTACACTCTGAGAAACAAGGAAGTAAAAGGGGCACTAAGGAGACTTGTGGGGAGCACACCGGACTCAATGCAGAGTCAATAATCAGGGCTTCTGGCCCAAAGCTAGTGCACCCGAGACCACAGGGCAGCCAAAACCTGTCATTAGCTCCACCCCTCAGCACCCAGACTCTACCAGGCACTGTTCTGGATGCTCACTATACTAGAATGGGAGCAAAGAGCAATCTCTGTTCTCATAGAGCCAAGACTTTCTTATGGATAAGCCAAGGATGAATTTGGCATGTTTTAAAACGTTGCACAGTGATGAGAATAAATAAGCCTTCCATGGCAACATGGAAGGTTCCAGCAAAGGCAATGCCAATATAAAGAAGCCAGACACAAACCAGGCCTCACTGTATACTTCCCTTACGTAAAGACAAAACCAGGTAAAACTAACCTGTGGTGAAGGAAGTCAGAAGAATCTTTCCTCCGCGGTGTGGGGATTGGAAGGACAGATGGAAGAGAAGCTGTTCTGATGCGTGATTTGGTTGCTGGCTCCACATGGGATGCACTTGTCACAAGTTACCAAACTTAACAATATCCATCAATGTCTATATGCTGTACTTCAGTTATATCTAAGCATTTTTTAATAAATCAGAAAGTGATGGAATAACATAACATTTGATAATCATATTATTAAGATTTTTTTCCTTTGATACTAAGTTTAAGTTCCCATTCTACTTAATTTAAGCTACTTAAAAATTTTTCATTAGCAAGAGAATTTGCTTTAAATATTTTGTTTCAAAGGTAATTCCAGAGAGAGACTGGGAGGATTGAAGCAGATTTCATCTGCTGACTCACTCTCCAAATAGCTGCAGTGACCAGGGCTGGCCCAGACCGAAGCCAGGAGCTTCTGCCGGGTTTTCCATGTGGGTGCAGACGCCCAAGCATTTTCCGGGTGTACAGGTAACATAGCAGGTACTAAAGGCTACTTAGGAAACAAAGTAAAAAAATAGAATTAAATCATTCTCTGGTAAAATCAATGAGGGTTTACTGAATTTTTTTTTCTTTGAACATTTCATATATAATCACAAGAAATGTTAATACATTAGTCTGGTAATACAGTGAAAAAAGAACAAATATTTATTTACATAATTACAAAATAATGAGCATTGATTAGTGAACTTTTGAGTTCCACGATGACTTTGTCTCTACTTACACTGAGTAATTTTAAGTGACTCCCTATTATTTTTAGTGTAATACAGAAAGCTTTGTTATTTTAATACCGATCTATTGGAATTTTCTTTTAACTCATAATGGTTAGCTCAATTGCTAACATCATCATTTGGGGGACATAAAAGCTTCTTGGAGTGGTATCTCTTTACCAATGGGAGTTGTACTCCCAGACCTCCAGTGGAAACTTGAAGCCACAGACAGGACCAACCCCAGGTACAGGACTGAAGCAATGCAACCCGGACACGGACATTCTCACAGCAAACAAAAGCATCATGTCCAAGTGCACTGTCCGTGATAAACAAGACTTTCAGATCCAGCCTTTCCTCCTACAAATTTGTGTTTTCCATGTCTGGGAAGCAGCACTGGGAGAACCACCCCAGCTTTCTGTTTTGCTACCAGAACAGGCAGAGAGGGCCTGTGTTCGCTCTCGGCCCTGTAGCCTGCATCAGGCTTAGGCGTACGTCTTCCAGTAGTACCACACTCATTGTACCAGAGCACACTGAATGCCCAGGTTTTACGTCCTGGGGTCCCTTTTTGCATGTTGCTGAGTGTAGACTCTACTGGGCACTTTCAGAATAGCCCAGGTTCACCACAATTGAAGCAGTGCTTTGAATGATAATCCTTTAAATCTTTATTCATTTATTTGAAAGGCAGAGTAATGGGCTAGAAGGATGGAGTTGGAGAGAGAGAGGGGAATCTTCCACCCACTGGTTCACGCCCCGAAAGTGGGAGCCAGGAACTGCATCTGAGTCTTCCGTGTGGCTAGCAGAAGTGTCATCTCCTGGGCCATCTTCCACCGCCTCCCCAAGCACATTGGCAAGGGGATAGATCCACACGTGGTGCAGCAAGGACTACAACTGGTTCTCTAGTATGAGACGCTGGTGTTGCAAGTGGCAGCTTGAGCCAGCACACCACAGTGCCAGTCCCTGGATAGTAGCTAGCCTTACTCACGGTCTTTACTCAATAATTAACTCATACAACACTGCCGGAAATGTGCAGGAGTCTCTTTATCGGCAGCTTCAGCCTCTCCGGTAACTTCGGCAGCTTTCAATCTAAGTCTCTTTCTGATTCTATGTAACCATCCCTCTCCAGCAGCAAGTCACTCTAGGGATCTTCTTGCTGAAGTCTTCCTTTAGGTTCACGGACTTCAGGTATCATATGTTGTTGACAATCTGTTCATGCCTCCCACTCACTAATTTGAGACTTTTTTCTACTGTAACTAAGCATTTTCCGTGCAGTGAGCCCACAACTTTTACAATTGGTAAGGTGAAAAGTCGAGAGCCTTCAGCTCTTCATGACTGCTATTGGGCATATGTCAATTGTCAGCACCCCTACTCTCATATTTCAGGACCATGAGTAAGTGAAAGAAGGATTATTTGACTCCAAACACTGAGGTACTAAAGCTCAGTAACTGAGACGGGCATATTGAGTCACCCGTGGATGGCAACACATCCAGTGTGGACATGCTGGACACCAGAGTGATTCCTGTCCAGACAGGAAGGAACAGGGTAGCAGGTAGTCTCATCACACTGCTCAGAACAGTGTGCTATTTGAAACTTACGAATTCTTTGTTTCTGGAATTTCCTATTGAATTATTTCAGACCTGATTGACCACAGATAGTTGAAACTGCAGCAAGCAAGCAAACAAACAAAAACCATATCTAAGAGGGGGGCTACAGTGCCTCAGACGCCTCTCACTGCTTAGCTTTTTCTTTCCAGAAAATAAGCTTCTAACCTCACTAACTCAGTGTATTGTCTCATTCAAGAAGTGCATTTTTTTAAAGATTTATTTTATTTTTATTGTAAAGTCAGATATACAGAAAGGAAGAGAGACAGAGAGGAAGATCTTCCGCCTGATGATTCACTCCCCAAGCAACCGTAACGGCCGGTGCTGTGGCTGATCAAGAGCCAGGAGTTCTTCTGGGTCTCCCACGCGGGTGCAGGGTCCCAAAGTTTTGTGCAGTCCTCGACTGCTTTCCCAGGCCACAAGCAGGGAGCTGGATGGGAAGTGGAGCTGCTGGGATTAGAACCAGTGCCCATATGGGATCCCGGGGCATTCAAGGTGAGGACTTTAGCCACTAGGCCACAGTGCCAGGCCCAAAAAGTACATTTTTAAACGTTTATTTTATGTTAGAGAGACCAGGAAACTAAAGAGTTGAGCCGGACATTTTCAAATGGCAGAATTTAATCTCCCAGAATCTTTCAAAGCTGAGAATAAGCGACTGCTTGAGCTTTCTGTCAAAGTCCCAGGAGAGCTATACCTCACCTTGGGATTCAGAGGGACGGGAGTTGAGTCCCAGGACAGCCTGAGCCAAGCCTGTCTAACCCAGGATGGAAGGAGCTCTCCTTGGTGGCTCTTGATGTTCCACGCCTAGCAGGAAGAGAGGCAGGATGACGTCACAGACAAGGGTGGGGGCGATGACGAAGGAGAGAAGGGATTCTCCACCGGGAAGCAGCCCAGGCTAGGAAACAGCAGTGGGGACACAGCCAAGACGAGACACAGGATGAAGGCTTTCACAAGAGAACTGCTGTCTCTATGCAGCGTTGCATGGCCGTCATGCACACGGGAAGTACTCTCCCCAGCGAGCATAAACCAACAGACCCTTCCAGGAGTGCCGGCCTGAAGGTGCTCTCCGCAGTCCGCGGAGCTGGCCGTCGACGAGCGGATAAGGTGCCGGGTTTTCCGTCTCAGCAATGGGGTTCCTTCCTAGCTTCTTCCTTCCTTCCTTCCTCCCTTCCTTTCTTCCCTAATGTTTACAATGAAATACTCTCAATTCACTTTGCAAGTACAGGCTTCATACTACATGAAATGAAGATGTCACCACACAGCAAGTAGAAAAAAATGACTATTCCTAGGAAATAATAATCAAATAATAATAATCAAATCCCATGATGTTAATCTCGTTCACGTAGATTACATTTCTTGTATTCTATGTATTACTTACATCGGGTCAAGAAAAACATAAGATATTTGCTTTTTTTTCTTTCGGAGGACTGGTTTATTTTGCTAAGCATAATGGTTTCCAGTTACATGCATTTAGTTACAAATGGCAAGAGTTCATTCTTTTTTATGGCTGAGTAGTATTCCACGATACATACACATTACCTTTTCTTTACCCAGTTATCAATTTACGATCACGTGAATGGAGTTGTTAAAAATAGAGCTACTAATGTGAAGTTCCTGTGAGCACAGGAAATTCATCTCCATCAACAACAGGAATGTCCTCCTTGTCTCATAATTTAATAAAGAAAATAATTTTAAAAAGATACCTTGGATGTAAAGCAAACATACTAAGAATTTAATACTTCAGATATGAAAATAAGCAGCTAGAATACCAAATATTAAAAGAGTTCAGCTGATCTGACTTTACTCTCACTTTCAAAGCATCTGAGTGAATAACATTATCGTACGTACATGGGTCCTTCAAAAAGTGTGTGAGCACTGGATGTTGCACTCTCTCCCTTTCAAATAAAAGTTATAAAATAATACAAAAGACCATTTAAAATTTTTAATGATAAATAAAGGTGTTAAAGTCACGTTTGGAAAAGCCACACTGAAGAGACAGAGAGGAAGATCTCCCGTCCATTGATTCACTTCCCGAGCGGCTGCAACGGTTGGAGCTGAGCCTATCCAGAGCCTCTTCCAGGTCTCCCACGTGGGTGCAGGGTCCCAAGGTTTTGGGCTGTCCTCGACTTTTCCCAGCCCACAAGCAGGGAGCTATATAGGAAGCAGCGCTGCTGGGATTAGAACTGGCGCCCATATGGGATCCCAGCACATTCAAGGTGAGGACGTTAGCCGCTAGGGCGTTGGCAGCTACATTTTTAAAACATATTTATTTCAAAGGCAGAGTAACAGAGAGAGGGAGATGCATAATGAAAAAGAGAGAGAAATCTTCCATCTTTTGGCTCATTCTTCAACAGGCTGCAAAAGCCCTGGGGTCAGCATCTTCGCATAGCAAGCTAATCCTCCTGCAGTGTTGGTCTTATATGTGCACCAGTTCTAGTCACAGCTGCTCCACTTCTGATCCAGCTCCCTGTTTATGGCCTGGGAAGGCAGTGAGAAGATGGATAGAGTTCTTGGGCCCCTGTACCCATGTGGAAAGCATGGTAAAAGCTCTTTGGCTTCAGATCAGTCTGGGCCAGGCTGCAGCCAGGAGCCAGAAATTCCATCCTGATCTCCCACATGTGTGATGGAGACCAGGTACTCCTTCCATCTCCTGCTGTCCTCCCAGGCATATTAGCAAGAAGCTAGATTGGAAGCAGAGTAGCTGGGACTTGAACCAGTGCTCTGATATGGGGGGCTGGTGTCACAAGCAGCAGCTGAATTCTCTGCTGCAATGCTATCCTTGGTTCCTGTAATCTTAAATAAAGGATCAGCTAATCCCCTGGGCACCAAGAATGGAAGCCTTAGCGATATTGTGCGTTTCATTCCATTGGAAATGACTCTGCATGGAAGGAAGGAAGGAAGGAAGGAAGGAAGGAAGGAAGAAAGGAAGGAAGGAAGGAAGGAAGGAAAGAAAGAAGAGAAAAGAAAAGAAAAGAAAAGAAAAGAAAAGAGAAAAGAAAAGAAAAGAAAAGAAAAGAAAAGAAAAGAAAAGAAAAGAAAAGAAAAGAAAAGAAAAGAAAAGAAAACCCAGCTCTAAATGGAGCAGGGATCTCAGCCTACATGCAAACACCATCAAATTACTAGAAGGAAATATAGCAAACACTCTGCAAAACACAACATAGAAGAGATACCACTGAGGTCACTGCATTAGCACTGTATTAGCACTGCAAACTAATCCTTTACATGTAAGCTCTGGCATCCCATATTGACCATAGCTGGCGTCCCAGCTGCTCCACTTCCTATCCGGCTCCCTGCCTATGAGTTAGAAAAACAGCAAAAGATAGCCCCAGGCTTTGGACCCCTGCATTCATGTGGAGTCCCAGAGGAAGCTCCTGGTTTCAGATTAGCCGATTACATTGTAGTCATTTGGGGAATGAACCAGTGGGTGGAGGATCTCTCTCTCTCTCTCTCTCTCTCTCTCTCTGATTTTCCTTCTCTGTGAAATCTGCCTTTCAAATAAAATAAATAAATAAACCTTTTAGAAAAAAGTAAAAAAAAACACTAAAAGATCATACATTTAAAGCAAAAATGAACAAATGGGACTACATCAAGCTAAGAATTCAATTAAGTGAGGAGATAACCAACAGAACAGGAGAAAATCTTTGCACACTGCACAACAGACAGGGACTAACATCCAGCATCTACAAAGATTCCAGAAACTCAACAATGATAAAACAAGCAATGCTGTCAAGAAACAGGCAAATGCAATGAACAGATATATTTTTTTGAAAGATGAAATTCAAAAGGTTAAAAGACACAGGAGAAAACACTTGGGTTCTCCAGCTTTCAGGGAAAGATATGTATTTTTTAAATTTCTAGTGTTTCCCAAAGCATCCAGCAAACATTGATGCTCAAAACCATTTAACACTCGTGGGTTTAAAAGCCTCCTCACAGATGCAACGGGATGCATGCAGTGTTTGTGACTGTCTGCACCCTTAATGATCTATCAGTTCCTCTATCACAAAAACAAAACCCTGTGACCAAGTACCATAAAAAATATATAAGAATGGTTAAAAAAAAAAAAAAAGACTGTCAGGATGCATTGAAGGAAGCACTTAAAAAACAAGAAAGGAAAAAAAAATACATAACAAAAAAAATCTAACTTGCAGCTGTATAAACTACTTATCCCTTTGGAGAGATCTTGGATGACTATCAAGATGAAGCTCAGACGAACTCCTAGACTACTCATTCCACACATCTGCCATGTGGGAGTTTGCGGTGGTTTACAGCTGGACCAGGTTGTAAACTTCTTAAAGAGAGAATAGAGAGCTTCCCTGTCAAGTTCTTCCAACAAGAGAGAAATCCACTGTGAGATATCATGACTTCTGTCAACCACCTTTTGGTCTTACTGAGCCAGACTAGAGGCATACAGATTGTATCAGTCTTTTCAAAGAATCAGCTCTTCGTTTCACTGATTTTTATCTATTGGTGTCCTATTTTCAGTTTCATTAATTTCTGCTCTGATATTTATGATTTCTTTTCTATGTCTGACTTTGGATTTAATTTGTTCTTTTTCCAGTTATTTAAGCTGTAACTTTGCTGCTGAAGTTTAATCTTTCTTCTTTCTAAAAATGCATTCAGTTCATAAATTTCCCTACTGAGCCCTGCTCTTATCATCCCACATATTTTGATTTCACTTAGCTCAAGCATGTTTTAAAATTCATCTGCGGTATTTTTTTTTGATTCAGGTGTCATTTAAAAGTTTACTTAATCTCCAGGTATTGAAGACTTTCAAAGTAGCATTGTGTAATTGATTTCTAATATTTTTTGAGGACATTGTATGATTTTTTTGTTTTGTTTTGTGAAAGTGTGTTTAACGGCCTAGCATGTGTTCCAGGTTAATGTTCCACGTGAATTAGAAAAGAACGTACACCCTGCTCTGTGAATGAAGTAGTCTGCAGAGATCAAGTACGTATTTGTTGGCAGTCGCATTGAACTCTGTTATATCTGTATTGGTTTTCTGACTTCAGGATCTATCCGTGAGGATGCTGGGTACCCAACATCCAGTGAATAAAGGGGGTTGAATTTCCCAACTGTATTGTGTACTCCTCTTTGAATGTCTAGAAGTTTTTATCCCTCATATATTTTAATAATTGGATGCTAATTACACGTATATGAATGACCATCATGCCTTTATCATTATATAATGCCCCTTCATTAGCCCTGATAAGTTTTGTTAAAGTCTGTTTGAAATCAAAAGAGTTACTGCAACTTTCCTTTGATTGGTATTAGCAAAATGTATCTTTCCTTATTCCTTTTCTTGTAATCTGAAGTGCCTTTATGGTTACAGTCGACTTCTTTTGGACCACATACAGCTGGGTCTTGTTTTTGATTAACTTTCACGATCTTTGTCTTTTAATTGGTATATTCAGACAACTGACGTTTCGACTGATTAATACAGCTCGATCAGCGTCGATGCTATCTGTTTTCTGTTCATTGCCATTGTTCATTTCACTTGTCTCCTGTTCTTGTTCTGCCCTTTGTCATTTCTTAGTAGCATTGTAGATTCTATCTTTTCTCCTTTCTTAACATATCAATCCTGATTTTTAAAATTTTGTATTTTTCAGTTTTTTATTGATCGCCCTAGAGTTATGATATCAATTCTCTGATGTCCAAATCCATTTTCAAAATAATTATCACTTCACAGGTAATGCAAGTAGCTGATATTAGCCGAGCTTTCTAGCTCCTCCTTCCTGTCCCTGTATCATCATTCAGTCTACTTACACACAGTATTAGATAATAGATTATATCGCTGCTATTGTTATGTTTAAGAAGATTATCTTTACTTCACGGATAAGAAAAATAAAAGCTTGTGTTCACTCTTCATTTCTTCGTACAGAGCTAAGTTTGTGACCTATATCAATCTCCTTCTACTTTTTGCATGCCTACTTTTTACAAGGCCACTGGCTACAAATTCCCTCAGTATTTCTTTGACTTAGAAAGTTACAATTTTTGTTCACTTTCGAGGATAATTTTGAAAGTTACAGAATTCTACGCTTAATTTGCATGGTTTCTGACGAGGCATCAGAAGAAATATCTTTGCTCCCCTATAGCTAGTGTTTCCTTCTAATTTTTCTCAGATTGTTCTTTGTGGAGTACAAGAGCAGAAGCAGAGAAGCGGGAGATTGGCCTTGTACAGGCTACATTACTCTGCAACCAGAATAAAGTAACTGAGCACTCAGTCATGTATGTTCTCCTAAAATATGTGAAAGAATCTGCCTCTCAGCTCACCTCCCCTGCTGATCAAATTTTTATTCTCTGTGCTCTTCACTGTTGTACACCTCAACAGGTGGACGTGTGAGATTAAGCTGGTTCTGGGGATACCCTCCAAATGGAAGCAGCAGAATACAAGCTGGGGCATGGCCAAGTTACACCCACGTGAAGACAGGGTTCACAGAACAAATCATAGAAACATTGACTGAAATTTAAAAAAATGTGGAAGCCAGCACCATGGTATAGCAGGCTCATCTTCTGCCTGTGGTGCTGGCATCCCTTATGGGCATTAGTTTGCATTCTGACTGCTCTACTTTTTTTCTTTTTTTTAAAATTTTTAAAAATTGTTTTTTAATATTCTTACTTAGTTGATTGGGGTACAAAGGGTCAAGGGCTACAGGGTGAAAGTGGGTAATACCATTGTTTCCACGCTAATATTATCATGTTTCCCTGTATCTGGGGTTAGGGGAGTAACAAAGGGAAAAGCTCCACCCAACCTCCCACCCACCCCAGATCCCCAACGGGAGGCGCGCTCCGAGGGCCCTGCTCAAACAGTTGCGACAGTTCATCAGTTCTGGATTGCCGCAATCTCTCAGTTCCAATTGCAATGAAACCTATTCAGAGTCCACTGGCTGACAGTCTCTTCATGGTTGGGGTTCTAAGATCAGCAGTTCAGTTGGAGGGATCTCCAAAGAAACTTCATCTAAGGTGATCCCAGACCTGATTCTTGTGTGTGCATGCCAATACAGGGTCCAGCACAGTCCATCACCTCAATCAGCCTACGCACACACTGTTAGTTGCAATCGCTGGGTCAATTGTCTCCAGCCCTGTCTTCTACGCAAACTAATTGCTGTTGCAGTCCAGCCCGGTCCTGCCCACTGCACATTGGCCCCCACACAAACCAGTGAGAGTTGTAGTTTACTCAGAGCCACCCACAATAATCTCCACCAGGTCTTGCTTCCTGTTCTGGTTCCCATGATTGCCAGTGTGTATTGCAAACTGATCCAGTCTGTCCCACATCCCATTCAGCTCTCACACATGTTGATGGGCATTGAAGTCTAGTTCAACCCAACCAGCACCACTATATAGCCCACATACCTGCCACCAGGTGTCACTGTCTGTCTAGCCATGCCTGTCCCAGTCCTGGTTCTCATGCTCACCAGTCAAGAGTGGCAACCCAAGAGGGAAGTGCCAATATTTCCCTAATGGACTCACTCCTATTCCTGGATCTTGCATTGTCCAGGTGGTATTGCAGTTTAGCCAGAGTTTACCCCTGTGTCAGCATCTGCAAGCTGATGCTGTGGGAAAGATCCACCAACCCACCCTCACCCTGACTTATGCATGACCAGTAGGTATAGTCTGCCTAGCCTGGCTTGTCCGATCCAGCTTACATGCAGGCCAACAGATATTGTAGCCCTGCCTAGCCTGGTCTTCCCCAGTCCCAGCTCTCATGCTCACCAGTGGGAATAGTGGCCCAGCAGTGGAGCTCCTTGCAGCCCCTATACTGGTTTTGTTTGCTCTCCCCTGGGTACCACGTGTGCTGATTAGGTGCTGTGGCCCAGTCTGGCATGGCCCACTTCTCCTCAATATTTGCCAGTGGGTGCTGTAGCCTGGCCAGACCTGGTCCACCCCCAGTTCCAGCTCATACTGGTGGGGACTACAGCTTAGTCCAGCCCAGCCTGCCCCAGTCCTGGTCCTAATGTGAACTGGCTGGTGTTGCAGGCTGACCTGCCATGACCCACACCCCGTTCTGGCTCTCAGATTTGCCAGCAGGTGATATGAACTGGGCCATCCTGGCTTGTTCCAGACCTGAGCCAAAGGTAAGCTCAGAGATATCATAACTTCACCTGGTCTGGGCTCCTCCCTTTCTTGGTTCTTGTGCTGACCTGCAGGGACTATGTCCCAACAGAGGAATTTCCCAAGCTCCTCCATCAGAACCTCTCCAATGCCAGATCTCGCGCATGCTGGTGCATCCATGGGCCAGTCCTACTTAGTTCACCTCCTGTCCTAGCAAGAACAGTAGCCTTTTTGACTGACTGTCATCTATTCCAGTTCTTATTGTTGGGTGCTATTGCCCAGCCAAGCCTGCTCCATACCCAGACACAGCTCATCCATGGTTAAGTAAGACCAGAAACCAAGCCTAGCTTGTCATACACCCACTCTGGTTCTCACGATCACCAGTAGGCGCTGGAGTCTAGCCCAGTCTGGCACACCCCAGACTAATTCCATGCCCATGCCAAGGGAGACTACAGCCATTGCCAGAGCAGAGCAGAATGCAATCCCCACTCTGGCCCCCTTGCTCACCAGGAGGAGCTACAATCCAGCCATGGTGTTCCCTTAGCTCCCCAACCAAAACTTTTCACAGCCACATATCTCACATGTACCAGTGATTGCTCTGACCTAGCTTGACATAGTCCCTCCGCTGTCTTGGCCTTCACCTTTGAATGCTACAGCCTTCCCTGGCCCATTCGGTCCCCAGTCCTAACTCTCGTCGCAGGTACTGGTACCCGGCCATGCTAAATCTGCTTTCATCCCTGGCTCATACAAACCAGTAGGTATGACAGTGTAGCCCCGCATGACCTGCACTCCAACCTGGTTTCTGCACTTGCCAGTGGGCTATGATTTGCTAAGCCCTGCCTTATTTGCCCCCTTCCAAAAACCGACTCACACACACTTGCTCACAGATGGAGCTATCCTGCCCAGCCTGCCCAACATCTAGGCCTGGACCATGTGCACATCAACAGGAGCTATGACCCACTAGGACTGTCTCCCAGGTTCCCCCCACGCGGGCCATTCCCAGACCCAGATCTTACCCAACACGGTAAGATCTTGGCTCTTACCCAACACGGCCTGCCCCATCTGTCCTGGCCTTTGTATGAGCTGGTGTGGCCTGACCTGCCCTACACCGTTTTAGGGTGCTCATGTGGGTGCTACAGCCTGGACATGCCCCGCTTGTTCCCAGCCCCAGTGCCAGTGAGCATCAGTGAATTTCATGGTCATGCCTAGCTCAGCCCATCACCACCCCAACTTTCAAATTAACCAGCGGGACTTGTAATTCCATAGGGTTGGGCCTATATATCTCCCACAGAACCCACCCCCAGACTTGGTTCTCTGTGTGCTGGTTGGTGTCATGGCCCAGTCTAATGTGGCCCACCCCCTTATCCAATACTTAACTGTTAGGTACTGGATTCTAGCCATACTAGACAGGCCTCCAGCCATAGCTTGCTTGTGCACTGGCATGTGGTAATCAGCCATGTTCCATGCTAACAAGCTCAATCCAGGATTTCCATGTGGGCTGGTGCATCAGTCTAACCCATACATATCTTTAGGTCTCTCCCCTCCAAACCACCAGGTCTCAGTCTCCTCAGATACCTGAAAGTACAGTGGCCCTGTCATTGGATGTCCCTCAGGATTCATTCCTCACCTACATGTACAGTGGCCTTATCCATGGATGTCCCTAAGCAGTAATTCCATACCCTTAACACCCTAGAGCTCACCACTGGGTGAACAGAAGGCAAAGCCGGGTACTAGTTGGCCACCCACAAGCCTAACTTCCTCTCCATCCTAGCAGCGGTAAATGGGGAGCTATGATGTCCAGGTGCAAGTCTGGCACAGCATGGGTTTCCCCCAGCCACAGCCACATAGCTGGGAAACCCAGAAATCCGCACTGCTGCTCAGACTTAGCTGGACTGTTAATTGAGCCTTTAACAAGACATTTTTTTCTGTTGTATTAGGTTGAAAGCTTCAGTGGGGAGGAGAATATGGTGAGATCAGAGAATCCTGTTCACATGCCCACTGTCTCACTTTCTTTGACAAAATCTTATTCCTCTGAGCTTAGGTAACACTGACAGAATAGGCAACTGTCAGGCCAAGGATGGGGTTGCTAACAGAGTGCTTTAGGTAGAGAAGACAAATACTGTCTTTAGCAGACACTCTAAGTAAGAATCGGTGCACATTGGAAAAGATTACCTGATGTTTGGGAGCTAGCCATTGGAATTGAGGAGGAATGGTTTGTTACAATCCCTCCTGGGAACCTACGAACAGGTTCTAGGTCTTCACACCCCCAGCTCTCCCTGAAGAGCTGTATGCCGGATACACTATTACTCTATGATTGCAGTTGGATACCCCACAGTGGAGTTGAAGCAATCATTTCAGGAGCTGAGGGAGCTCATCAAGGTGGTGTCCCAGGAGCCACTGAGAAGCTGTGAATCCCCTCGGTGAGAAGCATTGGGTCACCGTAGCCCTCACTGGGCCAGATAACTGTCTGAGGATCATTGCTCCCCGCATCCTTGCACACCCTGATGTAAGACCAACATTTTCATTATCTTACACTCCCCGTCACCTCGGAGTGAGACGAGGAAGCTAACATCCCTGCCCAGGAGGTCCTCAGAAGAGCACCTGGTAAGTACCATATGTAGTGAGAAGGGTTAGAAAAACATGGAGAAAGTGTTCTGTCATTGTTTTGTACTATTTCTGAAAATCAGATAAGTTTAGGCTCCACTGAAGGGCACCAAACATTGGCTATCATGCAGCAGATGTCCAACAGCCACGTGCAGAGTGCATGAACTGATTATTTGATGGGTCCCTACCCTCTGAAGGCTTGAAAGCTTAGTGGAACATGGGCTAGAATTAAAATTAAAGAGTATTAATCCACTCCTGACTCCTTTGTGCATTTAAGTAGTAAGAAAACACGATATATGTTTTTAGAAGATTGTTGTAAAAATCAGCAAACTGTGAACATTCTTGGGGTAGTCCAGAAAATTTAATAGCTGTAACTCTACACTTTGGGTGAAAGCAATATGATTTTTACCCAGTTATACAGTTCCCTGGACTAATTTAATATATGCCCATGTTTGATCACATTTCCCACAGCTAAAATATTTTAAATTACAGAAAGTATACTGAGAGATAATGTCCTTATTTATGGCCATCCACCAGAACTACCACCTGACTTCACTAAATACCCATGACTAGGCATCACGGGTATTTCCACATGCCAATACTCCTTCTGAGTGTGTTCTGTAAATTACTGAAAAGTCTTTTCCCCACTTCCAGCATATTCCAGCATATACTCTAGGGACTCTAAGAGGAAGTTAAAGCTTTTGATAAAGCAGAGATTCTGCTGTGCCAATACAAGATGGATGTGCAAGTAGGTAGCACCTACTTCCAGATGAAACCTTGCAGGAAGAATTCTGAGGTTTCAGTTTCTCCTGCTTCCTGCAAAGCTCACACCACGCCCTCCCCTCCATGCACCTCCCCTGATAGCCCAGAGCCCAAAGCCTGTTTCTCACATTCTCCATAGCCGTTAGACAACTACTTATTCAACTCATAGTCCTGTGTGCCAACTTTGTGGCAGGATCTGCAACACATCTCTAAGTTGTGTCTTCTCAAACTGTGGCAACCTGCAGACTGCTGCAAGAGTGATTGTGGACAGGAGGCTCTCACTTTCTCTACTGCTTCAAGTCCTGCAGCCATTGGGAAGGCACTTGAGCTATTTCTGGGAATTTCCAGAATAGCCTCACCTAAGCTCTGTTCTCTGAGATGCAAAATGCTAAAGTCATTCTTGGTTTTGCAGCGTGTCCCAGCTCCTTCAGCTTTCCACTTTACTAGTCAATTGATGAAACATGGCCCAACAGTCCTCTCACCTCCTTTGGTGTTCATTCCAGAATCTGTTTCTTCAACTTAGAGACAAGACAATGGGAAGAGCTGCCTTAGCTTTTGTGTGCAACTCATGCTACTCCACAAGAGCTTCTGATTTCACAAATATACTGCTTAGCTGGGAAGAACTTAAGCACATTAGCAGGAAGTTGGAATGCCAGCGTTGGAGTTTCCGCTTTAACCTGCTGAGCACAATGCTAGGGCTTAGAAGGAAAATTTTTAAGGAAGCATAAAGACATGAATGAAAAGCATAAAACTATAAGAAGGAAGAACAATTAGAAGTTTATTACAATTGTCTACATGAGAGTTGAAGAGTGTCGGATGTCTTGTCCAGCCCATTGCAACTGGTTTCCATGCGGGCTGATCCAGGGCCCGTCCATTTCAGGCCTCTTCCTCCTTTTCCCAGAGCCCTCATTCTCCTAACATCTGCATTCATGGATGTCTTTTATTTGTTTTCCTTGACAGTTTTCTTCTACACACTGATTGCAATCTTCTCAACCCCAAAATCCAACCTTGCATAATGTATTCTATAACTCCTAGAAATGGTTATACCGTCACAAAAACATTAAAAGGAAATATTAGAATCTGTCTTCCACATTTTTAGAAGACTATTGTTTCCAAAAGCTAGAGAGAGAGAGAGAGAGAAAGAGCTTGGAAGATAGAGTCTTTTCATCCGTTGGCCATGACTCAGATGGCCTCAGTGGCCAGGGCTCTGCCAGTCCAAAGCTAGGAGCCTGGAACTGCATCTGGGTCTCACATATGGGTGCTCGGGGACCAAAATTGGGCAATCTCCAGCTGTCTTCCCATTTGCTTTAGCAGAGAGTTGGATGAAAGTGAAGTAGCCAGGATTGACCCAGTACTCCCAGTTCTCCCAGTACTGACATGGGATGGCAGCATCGAGACAGCAGCTTAGCCCACTGTACCACAACACCAACTGGTCCGTCACAGCTTCTCTGCTTCTTCTCCAGTTTTATCTACACATATTACATGACAATACATGTCACAATACTTTTAAAATATTTTTTAAATTTAAAGGGTAGTTTAACCTGCAAGAGAGATAGTCTTCCATCCACTGGCTACCTCCACAAATGATGGCTTAATTTGTTGCACTTGTCAAGCACGTGAGTATACTTTTTCTTGAATCTTAAACAGCTAAGAGTCTGATCTACCATTTATGTAGCTGATGCTTGACTGGCTTCAAGAAGGTGAGTTCACATGGTATTAGACAACTATCTGGAACAAATATCTCACTGGATCTCACCATTTGGCATGGAGCCATATAGGATGTGAGAGTCATGGCAGTGTTACAACTCACAGCTGACACACAGGTGCAGAACCTGCCAGAGCTGATGTCAGCACCACAAATGGGAAAACCATCTACCCACCAAGGGGTGAGGCATCCAGCTCCCACGGAGACCTGGGGTGCAGTGAAGACCTAGGAGAGCTGCGCAGGGCTAAGTCAAAATTGAGAGAGGGCACCGATGAGGATGGAGGATGATCTGTGGGGGCGGGGGGGATACTGAGTGAAGGCAATGTTTTGTAAAGGCTAAAATCTTTCTCTGGGTCTGCACGCAGATACATCCAAGTGATGGATAGCAAAAACCAAACCACCGTTTTGGAATTTCTCCTCCTGGGCTTTTCGAGTCTGCCAGAGCACCAGGGGCTTCTCTTTGTGTTCTTCCTGTTTGTGTATGTCTTGGGACTCTTTGGAAACTCTCTCATCCTGCTGGCCATCCTCTCAGACCCCCGTCTTCAAACGCCCATGTATTTCTTCCTGGCCAATCTGTCGCTGGTAGACCTTTGTCTGCCTTCTGCCACTGTCCCCAAGATGCTCTTCAACATTGAAACCCAGACCCAGTCCATCTCCTATGCAGGCTGCCTGGCTCAGATGTATTTCTGTATGATGTTTGCCAACATGGACACTTTCCTGCTCACAGTGATGGCGTATGACCGCTATGTGGCCATCTGCCACCCTCTGCATTATGCCTCCAGGATGACCCGGCACCTCTGTGCCTCTCTAGTGGCTCTGCCTTGGGTTGCTGCTACCCTGAACCCTCTCTTGCACACGCTCCTGATGGCCCAGCTGCACTTCTGCTCTGACAATGTCATCCACCATTTCTTCTGCGATGTCAATGCTCTCCTGCTTCTCTCCTGCTCTGACACCAGTGTGAATCAGTGGATGGTGCTGGCTGCGGTGGGGCTGATCTTTGTGGTCCCTTCTGTGTGCATTCTGGCATCCTATAGTCTCATTATCTTTGCTGTGATGAAAATCCCTTCTGCCCATGGAAAGCTCAAAGCGTTCTCCACCTGCGGATCTCATCTTTGTTTGGTCATCCTCTTCTACGGAGCAATCACAGGGATCTACATGTGCTCCTCTCCCAGCCACTCAAATGAAGAGAGCTCAGTCACAGCAGTCATTTTCATGATCCTGGTCCCTGTGTTGAATCCCTTCGTTTATAGTCTAAGAAACAATGAACTGAAGGGGGCTTTGAGGAAGATCCTAGGCCTGAACAAAATCTCCCAACAATAGGGAACTAGATGAGAGGAGTTCAACAGGAGGCAAATCCCAGTGAGATAGCCATTTTCAGTATCATCATAATTGCAAGCTGCTCTTAGATACCTAACTAATCTTGTCACTGTTCTAGCTTGGTAAACACTCTAGGGATGAGGTTTAACTTCCTAAGATAATATTGATATAGACAGATATCTATCTACAAAGTCCCCAAAGTCACAATTAAAATATGAAATCAGCAAGATTCCTGATATGGGGCATCCTCTGAGGGTCCTGCTCTTGAGATTTCTATAGTGCAACTGTTTTGAATCACTGCTGATCTCGCGACTCCAAGCACAATGAAATCTCTAGAGAATCCACTGATTGACATAGTGCACCTTATAGTCTCTGTTTGCCCAGGAGACTTACTGCCAACACTTGGCTGGGATAGCTGATCCATTTGTTCTGTCCTCCATCCTGTTATGGTACCAGGTATCCTCCACAGACTCCAATGTACTGCCATATCCTCCATGTGCACCTGGATATGCTGTCCCCTGCTCCATCTATGCCACTAAGGAGGCCCAGCTCTGACACATGCAGCTCCATGATCAGACCATGGAACCTGCAATTCTCTCTGTGGTTGGGGTTCTAAGTCCAGCAATTCAGTTGGGGGAATCCCCACAGAAACTTCATCTGAGGTGATCCCAGACCTGATTCTGTGTGTGCTCACCAGCACTGAGTCCAGCACAGTCACTTGTCCCAATCGCTTACACATGGCGGTAGTTGCAATTGCTGTGTCAGTTCTGTTTCCTCCCCTATCTTTTACAAGAACCAAAGGGTGTTGCAGTCCTGTCTGATCTTGTCCACCACACACTCATCCCTCACAGACCCTAGTAGGAGCTGCAGCCTAGTCAGAGCGACCCACAGTAACCCCCACCAGGCCTACCCCTTGTCCTGGTTACCATGCTTGCCAATATGTACAGCTGGTCCAGTCTGTCCCACGTCCCATTCAGCTCTCATACATGTCAATGGGCATTAGAGCCTCGTTCAACCCAACCAGCCCCACAATCCAGCCCACAACCCTGCTGGTGGATACCATTCTCTATCTGACCATGCCTGCCCAGTCCTGGTTCTTATACTTACCAGTCAGAGTGGCAACCCAAGAGGAAGTTGCCCACAGTTCATACTGGGTACACTCCCATTCCTGGATCTTGAAACTCCAGGTGATTCTGCCATTTAGCTAGACAGAGTTTGCCTCCAGTGCCAGCATCTGCCAGCTGATGCTGTGGCAAAACCCAACAAACCCACCCTCACTCTGACTTATGCATGCATCAGTAGGAACGGTTAACCCAGTCCAACTTTCCCCTAATTCAGCTCACATGAGGCCAATAGGTGTTGTAGCCCTGCCTGGCCTGGTCTGCCCCCATTCCAACTCATGTTCTTTAGTGGGAATTGTGGTCCAGCAGGAGAGCCTTTCACAGTCTCCCTATTGGCTTTACACCCTCCCCTCCTGGGTCTCACGTGTGCTGGCTGAGTGCTGTGGCCCAGTGTGGCATGGCCCACCTCTCTTTGACATTTGCCAGTGGGTTCTGTAGCCTGGCTGCATCCTGCCCACCCTCAATTTCGATGCATGCTAGTGGGGGCTACAGCCTAGCCCCGCCCATCAGGATTTCTAGTACTGGCCCTAGTGTGAACTGTGATACGATCCACCCCAACCCAACCTACACTCCATTCTGGCTCTCAGACTTTTCAGCGGGTGAGATAAACTGGCCTAGCTTGTTTCACCTCCAATCTGCACCAAATGTATGCCAGTGGGTATGGTGACCTGGCCTGTTCTGGACTGCTCCCTATCATGGTTCTTGTGCTCACCTGTAGGGACTGTAACCCGACAGAGGACTTTCACAAGCTCCTCCATCAGAACCTCTCCCAGTGCTAGATTCTTGCCCACCAGTGGATCCATATTTTCCATGACTGTTTTCTTCTACACACTTATACTATGGACCATCTCTACTTAGACCACCTCCTGTCCTGGCAGAAACAGTGAATTTCCTGACTGGCTTTCACTCATTCTGGTTCTTACTGTTGGGTGTTTCAGCCCAGACAAGCCTGATCCACACCAAAACACAGTTCACACATGACTAAGTAGGGGCAGAGACCTAACCTAGCCTGTCCCACACCTACCCTGGTTCTCACGAGCACCAGTGAGTTTTAGAGTCTAGCACAGTCTGGCACACCCTAGACCCAGCCTTCTTTTGTGCAGAGGGACACTGCAGCTATGGCCAGACTAGACACCAGCTCCCGTTCTGGCTTTGTACTCACCAGTGGGAACCACAACCCAGCCAGGGCATCCCCTTTGCTCCCCAATCAGGCATGTTCCCAGTCATAGATCGTGCATGTGCCAGTGGTTGCACTGACTAGATTGGCATAGTCCCTCACCTATCTTGGCCTTTGCCTTCAAATGCTGCAGCCTGACCTGACCAGGCCCATCCCCAGTCCTAACGCTCACTGGAAGAAGCTGGAAGCTGGCCCTGCTCAGTTTCATGAAACCTGGTAGTATGACCTGTGCTCCAGCCTGGTTCCTGCATTGCCAGTGGGCTAAGGTTTGCTTGGCCCTGCCAAGTCTTCCCCCTTTCAAACCTACTCACACATTAATCAGCAGTTGGAGCCACCTTGCCAAGCCTGCCCTACTCCCACACCTGGAGCATGTGCTCACCTGCAGGAGCTATGAGCCAGTAGGGCAGTTTTCCAGGTTTTTCCCCACTCAGGCTACTCCCAGACCTAGCTCTCACTCATGTCAGCGGGTGTTAGGCCCTTGCCCAACATAGTCTGCTCCTCCATCTTTGCCTAGTATGAGCTGGTGAATGTTGTGTCCCAGCCAATGCTACAACCTCTTTTAGGAAGCACATGAAAGGTTGCAGCCTGGACCTGCCCAGACTGTTGTTCCCTGTACCATGAGTGTTGGCAGGTTCCATGGTCACACTTAGCTCAGCCCATCACCACCCTAGTCCTTGAACTAACCAAAGAGACTTGCATTTCCACAGGGTTTAGCCCACATATTCCCCACAGTAACTACCCTTAAATCTGGTTCTTTTGCATGCTCATTAGAGTCATGGCCCTGCCAACTGTGACCTGTTCCATGTTCCAACATTCAGTCAGGTACTAGAATCTAGTCTTGTTAGACAGGCTCCTACCCTTAGCTTTCGTGTGGACTGGTATGTGGTGGTCAGCAATGATGCATGCTAACAAACCTTATTTAGGACTTCCGTGTGCATCAGTCTGACCCATGCAGATCTTCCAGTCTCTCCCCCTCCAAAGCACCAGGTCTCAGTCGCTTCACTTACCTGCAAGTACAGTGGCCCTGTTTTCAAGTGTCCCTATGGATTCATTCCTCACCTACACATACTGTGGCCTTATCCATAGATGTTATCCTCAGGCACTAATTCCAGAGGCCCAAGACCCCGGAACTCGCCTGCGGTTGCCCAGCGGTCAAAGCCCAGCTCCATTGTCGCTCTGGCTACCCACAAGCTCAGGATTCGCCCACCACCTGGCAGCAGTGGAAGAGAGCTAGAAGGCCTAGCAGGAAGCCACGAATTCTCCCAGCCACCTGTCTGGGAGATTCAAACACCCGTACCTCTGAGATTATTTGTTTTTTCATGACTATGGTGCTGTTCTATAGTTAGCACATGCAATAGATTTTCAAATTATTCAAAGAAATGCATATTTATGAAAAATCTGTGCACAGAACTCCAAAAATTCTTTGTCCTGAAGTAAATATGTTTCAATTCCATTTTACCACAAAGCTTTTGGTGTACTTGCGCATAGCATTCACTTAGATATTATGTTGAATGTTCTCCCCTTATTAATCTTCATGGCTACTTTTATTATTGTTTTTTGTGATGTACTTTTGTAACTAAAGGGATTCCTCCCTCCATCCCTCTCCCAGATCTCCTTCCCTGTTTTCCAACCCCACTGTTTGCTCCCATATTATCACCATAGAATAGTCCTTTAGTAACAGTTGCAAGTTTGGGGCCCGGCGGCGTGGCCTAGCGGCTAAAGTCCTCGCCTTGAATGCCCCGGGATCCCATATGGGCTCCGGTTCTAATCCCGGCAACTCCACTTCCCATCCAGCTCCCTGCTTGTGGAGGATGGCCCAATGCATTGGGACCCTGCACCCGCGTGGGAGACCCAAAGGAGGTTCCTGGTTCCCGGCTTCGGATCGGCGCGTACCGGCCCATTGCGGCTCACTTGGGGAGTGAATCATCGGATGGAAGATCTTCCTCTCTGTCTCTCCTCCTCTCTGTATATCTGATTTTGTAATAATAAAATAAATAAATCTTTAAAAAAATGCAGAAGGGCTGTGATCAGATGAGACTTCCCTGCCAATCTTTAAAAAACAACAACAAAAAAAAAACAGTCGCAAGTTTGACTTTCTGCTATTTAAGTGTATCATGATATTGTGGATATTGACAAAGGTAGAAAATATGGTATCATAATGCCAAGGTATATTTAGTATTGTCATTGGCAGTCTTACATTTATTTAGGAACAGAGATGTGTACTGCATCATATCTTTATTGGTATTTTAGTTCTACTCTACAGTTCATCTATGAGAATAGATGTATATACTTGGTTGCCTATATGTTTTGTACTTTGACTGAAGTTGTCTTATAGCAAAGAGAACATATGATACACATCCTGTTGAGACTGACTTATCTCCCTAAGCAGAACGGTCTCCACTTGGGAACTTTTTTTTTTGGCAAATGGCAAGATTTCATTCTTTATATGGCTATGTAGTATTCCACGGAGTAGTGCTACCAGTTCCTTTCTCCACACATCTGTTGATGAATGTTGGGGTTGTTTCCATGCTTTTGATCCAGCTCTGTGCTAATGCACCTGAGAAAGCAGTAGTAGATGCCCCAAATCCATGGGCACATGGACCCAATTAAGAGACTAGATGGAGTTCCAGGCTCCTGGCCACAGCCTGATCAAGCCTTGATCATTGCAATCATTTGGAAGTGAGTCAGTGCATAGCAGATCGATCTCTCTCTCTCCTCACTCTCTCTCTCTCTCACTCTCTCTTTCTCTAACTCTGCCTTTAAAATAAACAAACACATCGATTTAAATGTATCTTTGTGATACCACACTTGGTCCAGATTAATGAGCGCACACTAAGTACAAGGTGCAACATATCCCAGACTGTCTTCCTCAAGTGGACAGGAGCAGGTGAGAATAATAGTGGCTTCTTAACTGCACTTACAAAAATTTATTTATTTATTTACTATTTGAAAGGAAGAGTTACAGAAGGAAAGAGAAGCACACAGAGAGAGAGAGAGAGAGAAAGAGAGAGAGAGAGAGAGAGAGAGAGAACTTCTAACCATTTTGAGTCTTTTGTTACATGGCAATTCAATTTTTCTCTTGTGTGACATTATTCTCTATCCATTTTTTACTCCTCATATGGCTGCAACAGCCAGAAGCTGGAACCAGCAGCTTCTTTTGGGTCTCCCATTTGTGTGCAGGAGCCCAAGACCTAGAGCCATCCTCTGATGATTTCCCAGGTGCATTAGCAGGGAACCAGATCAGAAGTGGAGCAGCCCAGGAGCGCCGGGTTCATATCAGGCAGCATGACAGGGCAGCTGCTATGCCCGGTGCTCAGTGCCAGTGAGTTTGGTCAGCTGGTAAGGTGGTAAGGTAAGGTGGTTCTCTCATGTATGTGGTGGCTAAGGTCTCACTGGAGACCTCTGAGGGTGATGCACTGTCTCTTTTGAGAATTCAGTCCTCTTCTTCCCTTTTTCTCTCTCTTCCCACCAACTGGTAGATGACATGACATTATCAAACAGATTTTTACCAAGTTAAAGACAGTTTCGGTGGTGTGACTTGAAATGCGGGTTCTGTGGTACATGGGAATGCAGCTCCTCAGGGCTCTGAGTATCGTTGTGGGTCCTTTAAATTAGATGTGATCTCCAAAACAAGTTATGCTTTCCACATAGGTGTGGACTCCTTTGCATGTGGGCAGCATCAACTACAGATTTTTAAGTGTTAGAATGGTGGCTGTCAATTATTTGTGGAGCTGCACAAAGACTAACGTAAATGTAAGTAAGACATGTATCCTGCCTTTCACACCAGAGAATAAAGCCAACCTAAGCAATGAATTGAATGTGATCATAAAATGTGTGTGAAGACAAAACATTAGGGTGAGAAATGCACACTCAGGTTGATTTGCACATTGACTCACACACCCCATGTGTCTTCCTACCAACAAATATTCCTCCCATGCTGTGACTAGCCCTACCAGTCCTACATGAAACTCACCCATGTTCCAGACCCAGCTCAAGTTCTCTTGACCCTGCAGCTCTTCTTAACCCAGGAAGTTCTCATTAGGTTGTTTTCTTTTGCTCTCATGGCACAGCTGTATTTAAAAAATTTTTTTTGCAAAATGACAGATGAGAATATGGGTAAGAAGGCAACTTAAGATTGTGGACATGCACAGTAACCAGAAAATAAAAGAGGCATAGACCAAGATAACTAATATCTGGTGAAGATGATCTTTCAAAAGTAATTCATGAAGAATAACCAAGGAGACCCCCTAAGAAAGAGTGAGCAAGAGCATAGGAAAGACTGGCAATGCTACAATCATTCCAGTTGAAAGGAGAAGCGAGGAAGGCCCAGTCGGGGCCAGTTCTTGGCTCAGAGAGTTAACAGTGCCAGAGTTCAAAGATAATAACCAGTAATACAGGTGTTGTTATGAGGTGTGACAGCAAGCTGTAGTGACTGTTTGAGTCTTGTTGCTACACCCTCACTCAGATAATGTCAACCATCTGCCAGTCTACCTGGAGTCATTCTTTTTGCTTATTTTTTTGTAATATAGTATTTTAGGTTTCATTATAAAAATGCACACACAGCAAATATTGTCGAAATTTCTTGGCTCTGCTTGCATTCAGCTCTTGGTGTTCAGCAGCCTGCTTCACCTCCAGCATCTTAACTTCCTCACACCGCTTCATGTACTCCTTGCTTTGTCCTGCCACAGATTGCTGCCGCTATTTTCCCCATATTTCAGGTGTATTTACCAGGTACATCTCCAGAGCTTGTTGTTGTCCAACAGGTAAAATCTACACCTGGACCTTCGAACCGTTCTGAATGTGCTGCCTTGCCTGCCTGAGGCACTACTCCACACTCTTGTTTAAATCTATTAAAAGCTGTTTCAGTTATGTCATCTTTTAGAAGAAGGTCAGATGTTTGGAGACTCTGCTTTGTCAATCATGTCTTTGGCAGTTCTTTGATTCCAGGAGAATGTATGTTCAAGTCGTCTGCAATGATGCTTCACCCTGGCTTTGATCTGGCAGGGAGGAGGAGGTTCACTGCTTTGATAACTGTAGATCCTCTCCTACACGTCCACCTCTGTATTCTTAACGGTGAAATCCGAGCCTTAGCTTCTTCCTCTTTGTTAATTAGCTCACTTATTCTCTTTATCCGAGCTACTTTTTCCTACTTCCTTTGCAGACAAGCGGCATAAGTTCTCCACTTCTTCCAGCAATGTAAAGCATTTCACCTCATTAACAGAAGAGTGATTCCAGGTCTTGCCTGAGTTTCGAAGATTTTGCCTTTCCTTTTTAGTGACTTTTTTTTTTCCTGAACATCTTTTCCTCCTTTCTCAATAATGATTGCTGTCTAATTCTTCTTTCTCCTTAGCTAACCGAGCAGCTTCTAATTCAGCTTTCTCTATTTTTTTTCTCTTGACTTCTTGCTCCTTTCGTTTTACTTCTGTGATTTCTGCTTCTTTCATAGCTTTTTCTGCTTCCTTATGCCTTTTTAGCCCTGGATCACAGTTTTATGCATCGTCAACTAGTGTTTGTAGTTTGTGCATTTCCTCTTTGTGCCCTGGTGGTTCTGTTCTGTTTTTCCATCCATCTCTCTGGTCATGACATTCTGCCTTTTGGTTTTGTTCTTCTCAACAAGAGAATTCTCTACAAGAAGCAAAATTATATCAGAAATAATCAAAGGTATCCACATCTTCATATAAGAAATTTATGTCACCAAGACTTTTTTTCACTGTCTGGAATTCCTTTCAAACACTGGGGAAAATATTTCAAATAAATTGTCTGTTGTTTCACTCTTAGAAGGAACAGAATTAGCGGAAGTAGGATCTGCACTATTAAATGCTCGAATTTGCTCTGGCTCAGATAATATTCCATAAGCTTGAGCTATGCAAGTGAAGAAGTCATGCTCAGCTTTTTCATTGGTTTACCGGCTGCTTTCCAGTTTGGGTGATATTTCAAAACCATTGCTTTATGCACTGCTCTGATCTGTTTCTGTATATGACCTGGCCAAGAACAAGAACTATGTAAAGATCTTGGTTCTTCCAGTCTTTGGGGGTCTTGGGGATTTCAGCATGGAAAACTCTTCTAATTGCATTTCTTCATCTTCTGACTCTTCTGGTAACTCTTACCCTTCAGTTCCTGAAAAGAAGCAAAAGCATGTCTGTACCTCCTCTTAACAAAAGCTTCAACCCATCTTCCCCAACACTGCAACTTGACAGTGTTGAGGCAGAGATCAGAACGTGGCTGATGGCAGCGCCCAGGTCCTCCGCGGCCCTCTGTAGAAGCAACATGATGACGCAGTAGCCCATGCTCCCTGGAGGAGGGTGCTTAGCGTCACAAACAGTTCTACCTACCCCACCTCCTCTGCCCAAGCCTTGTACCCAGGCTCTGTGACAACTGAGGCATGGAGACGACTGGTAACCAATTGCCACCATTCTTCAACCACAGGGTTTGAGTGCCTTCACAAGCCTGGTTTGATAAGGCTGGGAAGCCCAAAAGGCTGCCTGAGAAGCTAACTTCCTGAAGCACAGCCAAAGGAATGTTGTAACACAAATTCCTCTCCTGGCTAGTTATTGATTTGTAACGGCATAAAATCTTGTGTCCCCTGTCCCGTACAGAAAAAATAAAATCTCACAACAGCAGTTTGTAAACTCAGATCATCCGTATGCCTTGGTCTGGCATCTGGTAAGATGTCCTAGTAAACTCTTTCATTCTTATACTCATTCTTCCTCGTTCGGGCTCAGGATTCAGTCTTGTTACAGGGGGTCATTACATGCTCCACCTTACCACAACACAGGAACGAACTGAAGATACCAGCTTCAGTTGAATAGAATCCCACCTCCATATCCTAACCCATCCTCTCGATAACTGTTCACTCCCAGAGTCCTCAGATCAGCTTAGAGGAAGGTGGGAGCATGAGAATGGTTGCCATAGTGACTACAGAGCATAAAGATTCCTGGTCATTTGCTTAGGATTACTGTGATTTCACAATCTGTTATTCTACAAGGAAGCTCCAGACTCCAGCTTCATGTAGATGTGTAACGTTTCTTCAAGATATAGAACTGAGAGACACATTCATGAATCAGGACTCAAGAGGCTGGTTTCTATAGCAATCCTCTCAAAAAGGGAATAGCTAAGGCCTTTCGTGCACAGTTCTGGCCACTCACAAAGGTTATAGACATCTTTTAGAGTTACTTTTTTCAACTTCACTAATAGTTGTTTAAGAAAAACAAAGACATATATTCAAAATGGCTTATAATATCTTTGTTTTATTTGTTCAATACTTCTTTTTTTTTTAATTTTTATTTTTCATGATATGGTTTCACAGGCTCCGGGATTTCCCCTCTCACCTTCCCCAATTATCCTCGCCCCAAGTGTTTTGCCCTGTATTATTAGAACAGCATCATCCTTCAGCAACAGTCACAGGTCCATCATTCTGCTATTTAAGCGGTATCCTAACATTGTAGGTACAGACAGTGGTAGAACGTCCAGCATCCTGTTGCCAAGATACACTTAGCAGTTTCCCTGAGAGTCCATCTTTTATTCAGGAACAGAGATGCACACTCTACTGCACTGTCCCTTCTCGGTATGATAGTCTCTGTTATTCAGTTCCTCTAGATGAACATATGTACATGCATGTTTCCTTATTTATCGAGCTTGTATTTTGCATGAAGGCTGCCTTATAGCAGAGAGAACATATTTGTCCTTTTGGGATTGGCTTTTATCATTGAGCATAATGTTCTCTAGTTGGAACCATTTTGTTGCAAATGGTAAAAATTTGTTCTTTTTAATGGCCAAACTCCAACGGCTAATAGACTTATTAAAAAATGCTCAGGTTCCCTAACTATCAGGGATATACAGATAAAAACTACATTGAGATTTCACATAACTGCAATGAGACTGGCCTATATTCAGAACTGTACTAATAATACCTGCTAGCGTGGATGTGGAGAAAAAGGTACCTCCTTCATTGTTGGTGGGGTATAGGCTAATGCAGTCACTACGGAAGTCAGTGAAGAGACTGTCAAGACAATTGAAAATTGACTTACCATATGACCCAGCTATTCCACTTCTGGGAATTTATCCGAAGAAAATGAAATGTGCATATGAAAAAGTAAACTGTGGTAGCATTTTACAGTAGCACAATCCACAATAGCAAAGACACGGAAACAACCCAGACACCCACCGAAAGAGGAGTGCATGAAGAAACTGTGGCACATCTACTCTACGGATTACCACTTGGCATGTGATTCTTTATGGTTATTTTGCATAACTTTTTCACATGTAAGCATGTAATAAATGCGACAAAGTCATATGGTTAGTGATAGAAATCAGAGCAAAAGAAATTCGGTCTACCCCAACACATGGCATCTGATAGGAAATACAGACCATTCAAATAACATACTAATCATGCATAATTATGAACTGAGGTAAGCATTGTGAAGCCAAGTCACACAGTTCTCTGGAATTATTTATCTTACCAATATTTCCAGAAACTCATGCACCAAATACATCACAGTGTGTGACTTAGTAGCTGTGGTAGTTTTAGTATGTTAACCTGTTAAATGTAGTAGCACTTCCCTGAGAATGTCTTTAAGATCATTCGATTAGTATTGCACATGCAGTACTTGCCACAGTGCTGTCATGCTATAAACGCTCAGCAGCACCAGACATGGTTACAGGGAACAGAAGTGAGGTCACGTACTGTACATTAGGACATACACAGCCAAGGTACCACATGTGCACTAACTCTGAGGCATATGCACTAAAACTCTGCCTACACACCAACTACCACGCACCAGGGAGATAAACATGGATTCCAAATGATCAACTGTGGGAGAACTTAGTCTAATGGGGGAAATTAGTCAACTTGCATGACCATGCCCCATACAGTATAGAATAAAAGTAAATATACTTACCCACTTTCCTGTAGTGCCTGACCATTTGTGCCCTAATCAGCTATGTAAAGATTGTCAAAATAAAGCAGTTTCCAAAAAAAAAAAAATATATATGCTGACTTCGAATTTATTTCAAAAGCTAAACTTTAAAACCTTTGGTACCATGTATATATTCCTGTCCTGTGATTAGGGAGGAATTTCTTTTTTTTTTTTAAGATTTATTTATTATTATTACAAAGTCAGATATACAGAAAGGAGGACAGACAGAGAGGAAGATGTTCCGTCCGATGATTCATTCCCCAAGTGAGTGCAACGGCTGGTGCTGCGCCGATCCGAAGCCAGGAACCAGGAACCTCTTCCCGGTCTCCCACGCGGGTGCAGGGTCCCAAAGCTTTGGGCCGTCCTCAACTGCTTTCCCAGGCCACAAGCAGGGAGCTTGATGGGAAGTGGAGCTGCCGGGATTAGAACCGGCACCCATATGGGATCCCAGGGCGCGTTCAAGGCGAGGACTTTAGCCGCTAGGCTACGCCGCCGGGCCCATAGGGAGGGATTTCTTAAAACAAGACCATGAAGTACTAAGTCTAAAAGAACATACTGACAAATTTAGCCATATTCAAATTAGGAACTCCTCTTCACTCTCATAAAGTACTATAAACTGGTAGAAGATTTTACAACATTGAAGACCAGCTTAAGCTTTAGGATCTCAACAGAAAAATCAGCAAAGATAAAAAACAGGTTTTTCATAGGAAACACAGTATCAGTAAACATTAAGAGGCATTCTCTAAGATTCAGAAATCTGTCGAATCAATTAGTAAACAGATTATGCTAAGTATAAATTAGACAGCCACTTTGGAAAACGATTTACTATCACGTTACAAACCTGAACATCCATATATCCTCCATCCAGGAATTCTTCTGAGACAAACTCATGCATATTCAAGAAGAACCCAAACACTATCATTTCTCACAAAAGGAGATAACCTAAATATCACTCATTTGAGAAACATTCCATGATAAGCCTTGTTCTGGATGTGCGGATGCAGCAGTGAACGAAACAGACAAGAATCATGACTCTGAAGATATTATTGCTCTAGCATAGGAGACAGTCAATGTAGCGAATCACGAATTTCATGTCAGAAAGTGAATGGGAGGGGGCGTGAAAGATCTCACTGAGGAGCTAGGTCTTAGAAGAAACAGGTGAAGGAAATTAGGGACTTCTCGGGGGAGAGGAAACAACGAGAATCCTAGTTCTAGACAAGAACGTGCCTGGGATACTCCAGAAGAGAAAATTGCCCGTTGGGGTGCAGCAGAATGAGCGAGGGATGACAGTGAGAGTGTTCAGTGTTACAAACGGGTCTGTGGGCTATTTTAAGGCCTTGGCTTTATTTCTTGAATGAAATGGGGAGCTGCAAACAGGTTTCAAGTTGAAGGTTCTGTGTTAGAACTTACACACCCCAACAGTCTGACTTCAGAGGCACCATCAGGTGTTAGGAGGGGCAGCACCAAAGGTGAAGTCAGATGGCAAGTTCAAAGGGTGACGACCGGCTCCGGGGACATGGCGGAGCTCTGAGATGCTCAATCTGGATGCTGAGTGAGGTTGAGAGGACCTGGCTATTGTACCTGAACTTTAACCGCTAGGCTACTGCGCTGAGCCCAGCTATGGCACCCAGATATAAAATGCCCAATCAAGGACTGGCAGAATTCACGTAACTGTGAAAATGAGTTCTCAGGGGTGGGGAGAGAGACACCTCTCCTACCCCCTCCTCATTCCACACCCCCACAACCACATCACCACCAACCACCTTCCCTGTATCTTGAATACCTCTGAGTTAACATGCACCCAAGCTCAAAAACCTTAGTATAAAAGCATATCAGCTTGATTATATTTGGCCTCACCTGCTCATGTTTACCACCTTATCCATCCTCCCTCATCCCATATACAGAGAGAGAGAGAGAGAGAGAAAGGCCTCTAGCTAAGGCTCTGTTACTAATGGTTTGAAGCTTGAATTCTTCCCAGCTCCAGGTCATACTGGCTTGGCACATCTGGCAGGTGGGACCCGGTGGCCAAGATGGGAGGCAATTAGATGGCTGGAGCCAGCTGCTGGAAGGTGTCTTTCTGACTCTGCTCTGTAGCAGTGAAGCATCCCAGCCTAGGGGAGGAAGGGTCCAATGGGAGGGGCTTCCTGGCTGTTTTGTTTGTTTGTTTGTTTCTGTAATAGTGATAACCTCCTGTGAGGACAGTACAGAAGAGGCCTACTGTCACCTGCCAGGCCCGGCTTCTGCCATGGGCAGTTACAGCTTCTTGGTCTACTCCCTTCTCTCCGAGGCTTCAGCAGATATGTCTAAACACCCTGAAATGGTTATGCTAAAAATATAATAATAATAAAGAAATGAGCACATATTGGCTAGGAAGTAAGAAATTCAAAAGTTCATGTATTGATAAAATAAATATTAAATTGCTGAGCTTCTTTAAATTAGTTTGGCTTTTTTTCCTGTTTTTCTTTTTCTAGAAGCTAAATATAGAATTACCATGTCATCCAGAGACACACCCCCCCCCACTCATAGTGAAATAGGACTCCAAATGACACTTGAACCCTAACCATGGAGTGCAGGGATCTGAGGACTTGGCCCATCCTCTGCTGCTTTCCCAAGCTGTGAGCGGGGAGCTGGATCTAAAGTGGAACCACTGGGACATGAACCAGCATCCACATGGGATGTTCGAATGGCAGGCAAAGGCTTAGCCTGCTTACAGCACCAGCCCGCTAAATACTTAAAATATTAAAACTCCTGTTTAGAAACAGAATGAGGAAAGTATTTTCCATAACATGCGTATATGTTGTGGAAAGGTGAATTGTTATCACTTTTGGAGGGGAAGAGAGGATAATTTGGCTCTATTTATTCAAGTACCTTTTGATATAGCCTATTTCCAGGGTATAAACTATATTCACGCATGTTCACATAGCTACTTCCACAATAATAATTCATGTATTTTTATTTGTAATAGCAAAGAAAAGAAATGAAAGATAAGAGGAGGAAGGAAGGAAGGAGAAGAGAAGGAAAAGAAAGGGAAAGTGGGAGGGAGGAAAACAGGAAGTTTGATTTCATCTCAAAACATAAACATTGACTTCGTTTGTCCTAATTATTCCATGATATGAACATTTGGAAATAATTGAAGGGTATTATGGTTATATCTTCTCCTCTTTCCTTCCTTCCTGTTTTCTTTCTCTCCTTCCTTCTTATTTTATTTCTTTCATTCCTTTCTATTTTCTTTCTTTCCTTTCTCCCTTAGTTTTTCATCTCAGAAGGACTTAAGCCCTAAATCAAGGTGTTAACAACGTAAATTCCTGCCTTCTTTTTTTTTAAAGGCTCATCTTTTATTTTTATTTTTTCATACATGTTGTTTGGCAGAAACTTTTTCTTAAAGATTTGTTTTAATTGTAAAGTCAGATATACAGAGAGGAGGAGAGACAGAAAGATCTTCCATCTGATGATTCACTCCCCAAGTGACTGTCACGGATGATCCGAAGCCAGAATCCAGGAACTTCGTCCAGGTCTCCCACGTGGGTGCAGGGTCCCAAGGCTTTGGCTGTCCTCAACTGCTTTCCCAGGCCACAAGCATGGAGCTGGATGGGAAGTGGAGCTGCCGTGATTAGAACCGGCGCCCATATGAGATCCCGGCTCTTTAAAGCTGAAGACTTTAGCCGCTAGGCCATTGCGCCAGGCCCAAGGCTTACCTTTTAAATAATATTTTAATTGTACTTATGTGCGCTTTAATTTAATATATGTGTACAACATGTGACAATTAAATTGGGTTATTTAGTAGCATCATTTCCTTAAAACACAGTTTAAAACTGGAGACATTTCTCTAAAACTGACACAGAAGTATTTCTGACATGTAATTCCATGAAAAGAGGTTTTACTAAAAACAACACAGAGTGTGAGCCCATGTGTTTTAAATATCCAGGTGCCAACCAAGAGAAAGAAATGTATGCAAATCCTAAGTACAAAGATATAAATGACCAGAGCGCAACCTAACAACAGAGGCCTGTGGACAGTAATTACACGTGAAGAGGAGGCCTAATGCAGAAAAGAAGCGACATATTCAGGTCAGCCAATTTACACTTTAGATCATCTGGATATCTCGCTAGGAAAAAAGGTCATGCACTACTTACTTGTGCATTTGTAGAAATCTATAGATGTCAAAGCAAAGCCACACCCACTCTACATTGGCCAAGCAGAACCGACCGCCTCTGTTCTAGACTTCTCCGTGTGCCCTGCTGGATCATGGCATGTGAGCTCCGGGAGGCAGCTCCAGATCGCAGCAGCTCCCTCAAGGGCAGCCGGGAGAAGGAACCGGGAGAGGATCAGGATGGGGTGGAGAGAACTGGATGGGGTACTCCAAAGCCAATGGGAATTCCATCTCATTTGGGGGCATTCTCACCTCCAAATGAAGACAAACCTTCCTGATAAATACAGCAGTCCACAAGGGTTGTTTATGCACAAGTGGCTGCTCCATATCCCACACTCCTCTGAGAGCATCACAACCCTCTTAGCTACAACACAGTGATGCAGAGAGATAGATTTCTAATTTCTACAGCCTTCTGTTTTGGGGGACAATAAGAACTTCTTCCTTTCTTTTCCTGCCAATACTTTAAAAAAAAAAAAAAAACAAGCAAGCAAAACACAGTCTTCTCTGGACCCTGGCTTCTCTACCCCCACCCCAGCACCCACAGCCTTCTATAGCACCATTTTATTGCAGTATGCATCTTCCTTTTCAAAGCAAGCCCTTGTGGGGGGAAATTGTTTGCTATTGCTCCACTTCCCAATTGCTCTTTTTGTTTCTCTTCAGGCTGATAACTGAACATGATTAGGGAGAGTTATATTGCACCCACAGTATTCTCAGACAAGCCCACTTTGCACAGGTCCAAGGCAATGGACCTTAGATGGTTCGGTTCCTGGAAGCGGGGCCTTCCATCAGCTGTGTTCTGGATGAGGTTGGGTCTGGTGGTAGCAATGAAGTTTTGGACGCACAGACTGAGCAAGCCAAATCCCAGCTGCCAACAACTCTTGTGACACCTTGACATCACAGCCCTGTTATTTGGGCTTATCTGCTCTGCAGTGTGTTTCCTGGGACCCCTCCCTCACATGGTTCAGTTGTTCTACCCTCATGGTGGCAAGAAGATACAAGATAAAGAAGAAATAGGGCTCAGGGACACCATTCTCTCTTGGTCCTAAATACCTCACCAACCCACCGATGTAACTTGGTCAGTTTTCTCCATCTGCAAAATCGATAGATTTACATTTTGAAAAAATCTCCATTAAGTGCTGGCATAGAGTGGCATATAGGCTAGTCCTGTACTTGCAGTGCTAGCATCCGATCTGAGCACCCAACAGTGTCCCAGCAGCTTCGCTTCTGATGCAGCTCTCTGCTCACAGCCTGGGAAAGCAGCATAGGATGATTCAAATCCTTGGGTCCCATGTGGGAGACCTAGAAGAAGGTCCTGGCCCTGGTTTAAGATTGGCTCAGCTCCAGCCATTGTAACTACTTGGGGACTGAGCCATTGGAAAGAAGATCTCTTTCTTTTTCGCTGCTTCTCTCTATAAACCTGCCTTCCCTTAAATATACTGGGTTACTATCAGCCGTGCCATGCCCTTCATTTCTCCCACTCTGATCATTCTTCCTTATGATATCTCTTCTCCAACTACATGCCATCATTCCATTTCTGCCATAGATCTTTCCTTGTTTCGCTTCCTTCCTTGCCTTGCCTCTTTGTTCCTATCCCTTCCCTTCTCTTCTCAGGCATCATATTTCCTCTATATGGCTTGCCCTCTCCCAGCATTTCATCCACCTTGTACTCTCAGTCTAAGGGAATCCTGAACCCAGGTCTTTTTCCTGAATCACCAGCCATCCCTGCATGTAAGTGCCTGAGCATTTGCAGCTCATCCAAAACTGACTTTAGATTCTCCCTTGGTGCCTGTTTTTCTTCCTTCACGTACATCTTGGCGAGAGCCTCCCTACCGCACAGTCATGCCATCCCATTATCCTTGCTTCAGTCGAATGAGTCTGCCCTGAAGCTCCCTTTTGCTCACAGTCTAAATTGTAAGCTCTAGCATGCCGCACAGGAGCTGCCCTGCCACCCTCCCCATGCTTGTCTTTCATTGTCTCCATCCCTAGGTGGTATGCTCACACATACCAGAAGGTACCACCTGTTCTGCAGTTGATGCCTTTGCCAATGCTGCCATCTTTACAAAAATCCTCCTTTGAAAGACGTCATCTTGCAAGATGCAGCCAAAGTGCCTGGGACACTCCCATAAAGTTAATGCAGTTCCTATAGAAAGAATTAGTAGTTTCTGTTTTATCTCTAGAGAGATCCCCTCTGCCCAATAGACACACAGGATCAAACAACTTTCTTCTTGATCTTCCTGATTAAATGATAAGAGGTTTATGGATTAATTTCATAGATCATGAGTCAAACAGTGAAAACTCAACATCTGTTCTGTGAATCAGCAAATGAATGAATAAAATTAGCTAACTGGGTGAATGCCTCCACCACAAGGGCAAAAGATAGTTTTTGTCTTTTGATGCTCATCTAAAAAGCCACGGTACTAGATAAGTCTGGGAACGAGCACTTTGGGTAATGCAAAAAAAAAAAAAAAAAAAAAAAAAAAGGTGCTTTTTCACAGCGTTGCTTCAACCTTGCACAGTGCTGGAGAATCAATATACCTGAAAAAAGTTAAACAGTGCCAAGTGTATTCAGCACTATGACCTATGGTTGGCTAGGTCGATTTAGATGGCCAAATCTCTGACGCAAGAAGGACTTCAAGGATGCAAAGTAGGTCACAGGCAGCAGAGAAGCAAGATTTATGGGCCTGCAAAGTGAAGATACACACTCTACAGGGAGTGTAAGCATGCTCAAGAGAGGACCGTGCAGGGTGATAGACCCTGTTGTCTGTGGGGGAGGTTAGTTGAACATTGGCAGAGTTTGGGTGTGATCGAGTACCTCCCTTTGCCTTGCTCGTTCTTGGATGCCTCCAAAATATCGTGGCATCAGGGTGTATCATGGAGTAGGAATGTCAGCCATGATCACTAGAATGATCCTACAGTTAGCTACAGGTCATCACAGGGAAATCAGGAGCCTCCTTGCCTGGCATTGCTTCCGGGTGACAGTTGGGCAGGGGCTGTGATGTCGGCTGCTCCTCACTGCCTATCTCCTTGACCATGTTAAAGCACAACAATGAGAATGAAATAGTGAGTGGCCCATGGACCCTTCAGATGTTGTATAGGAGGAGCAGCGAGAGTGGTGAAGATCTAGACAAGAAGAAAGAGGAAACCAGCAGAGTAACTACTAAAGGCTCCCTCTTTGCAGAATAAATACTTCCATAAACTTCACAGGTGCAAAAAGGGCTGGTAGCTTTCCCATATAATTTAAATTTTCAGCTTCAAACACAATACTACTGGTAATTCCACATGTGCTAGAATCCTCGCTGGGAGGTGGTCATTAATGGGGTTTTGGAAGAAGAACAAGAGTGGAAGACTTCTTAGACCTATCAGTGAAGCCATGACAACAGCCTAATCCTGCAGATCACAAATCCCCACACTCATAGAATCTAGGTGTTGGCAAAGGCCTTGAACATCACCTACCTACTTATTCTTCGGCCCAATATCCTTGACGGCTTGGAGGCTCATTCAACCTGTGCCAGGACATAGCTGTAATGGAAAGATGATTATGGGGCAAATTTGCATCTGGGAAGATGGTGGCGTGGCAGAAGGGTAAACTTCAAGAAGTGGGTGTGCATACATTGGACCTGTTGCGTTTGAAAGGACCGATTAGAAGAGACACAGATGAAGCTGGTCTGTGTGCTGGGCAGAGTGCCGCACTTAATGTCAGCAGGAGATCAGATCCACACAGCAGCGACAGGTGGGGCCAAGTCATATGTGAGGGAGCACAGGACTAGAAGCAGACCAGACTACCTCCACGTCATATATCTCTACTAAAATGTACACACCCTATAGGATCAAGAGAGTTATTATTTGCCACAACTATATATACCACTTCATTTCTTCTTTTTATACCCTGTTTCTTAAGGTCTCACTGGACAATCTTTAAGCCAACTCTTCCTAGGCCAATACAATCCTCTACTCACTAACATTCTACCCTAACCCTCCGCCCGACAGTCCTCTTCCAACCAATACCATAAAACAAAAAGGCTTCAATGTTGGGCCAAGCAAAAGTAACTCCTGAAGCAGCTGACTGCACCAGAGGACAAGAGAGCTTATCAAAAGCCAAGAACACCTGGCAATTTTAAAACAAGCAGCAAACTGAGAACCAGTGCTATCTCTCCTTTCTGCCTCCCTCTGGCCACAAACAACAAAAGAAAGCTTCCCTGACCTTAATGTTATCTTTGCCAAGGTCAAGTAGAAATGCCCATCCAGATATGTTTCAAATGCCAAGTCTGCACAGAAGATCCACACCCACCGTGATGACATGTCACAGCCGCAAGCACGCGCAAACTGTGGGGCTGCCACCTTTCCCCATCCCCACACCTAAAACGTGTTAAAGTCCAGTTCTGTACACCTTGGGGTGGGGAGAAGGGCATTTCTCTTACATGGTTACTCAGTCAGGTGGAAGTGGTCCTGGGCTGTCTCCCACAGCCCTTCAGACTCTACCTCTGTCTGTCTCTCTGCTAATTAATAAAACCCTTGATCTAAACTAAAGAACTCTCTCTTCCTCTCTCTTCCCCAAGGCCACCTTTCTACCTAAAATAAGGACCTCTTTATTCTCCTCCTGTGTGACTTGCCTTTTTTGGGTTTGTTGCAATAAAAACTAACATGGAACACTACTTTAAAACCGATTTTAAAACCAATTTGTCATGATAGTTTTACCCACTTTCCTGTAGCCCTTGAACCTGTTTACCCTAATTAACCATGTAAAGATTGTCAAAAATAAAATAAAAAAAGGAAAAAGTTAAAAAGAAAAACAAACCGATTTGTCAACCAGAAAAAAAAAAATACAAGAAAGGTACCTTGTGGGGGAAAAAAAGAGTTGCAGACTCAAGGGGTAAAGAAATGACTTGCTACGCTTGGGAACACCAAATGTGTACTTCAGTCTCTTGTTCAATGGCTTTTTTTTCTCCAGACAGAAAGTCAATGTCAATGTGTGTTGTAGTGGCATAGATCTCCCAGCACAAACACCACCACAGAAAATGTAAAAAAATGCAGAACACAGTCAATTTGCTTAGAATGCAATCGAAATCCACACCCAGTGTGGAGAAACACCTGAGTTAACTACGTTTCAATTTACACATTTCTTTCGCTTCCTTTATGAAAGTTACATTAAGAACAAAAAACTCCCCCGAGGATTGTTGGGATATTTTTGGTGAGTGAAACAGTAATCTCAGCAAAACTCAATCTTGGTATCAGAAAGCAGAGTCTCAGGCTGTGTGGCCCCATTGTCATCTAAGAGCAATGACACGGTATTTTTTAGCATTGATTTCTAACGAGGAAACTGTCATCATTACTGTCCAAAGATATTACATCTATATCTGCATTCCACTATAAGTTTCACTTGTAATGACCCCGTTATGAAGTCCACAAAATATTTTTGCCAGGAGGAAAATTCCTAAGCCTGTTGACAACTCTGTGAGGATCCACAAAGGTTTTCAGCACCCTCAGATATACTGCTGGCTGGGTAATCATGGGAAGGTTGGAGAGTTAGATCAAGCCTGCCTGGCACACCTATCACAGTGTGGAGTGAGCAACCAGGCTTCCTGCACCATTTTTTTTCCCCATGATAAACATTCATTACCTCAAAGACAACTAAAAAATCATGAACCTTTCACTATTATCTGGAAGATTTTTGCCTTATCTAAGCAGACCCAGCCGATTCATTCTTTACAATGACAACATATGAAATTAGCACAGATTTAACGTAAAATCTGCTGTGAAGGGAATATAAACACTTTCCTTGAAAGGCGGTTAGCCTATTCCTGACATCAGCCCTCAGCTCAAGACGTCTGAGGCTTATTGTCAAATTCTGTTCAGTGACATTGAGAAGGTTGGGTGCAAGCATCCTCTTAACTACTTTAGCTGTTCAGATGAATACTAGTTATGTTTTCCAACAAGAAGAGGTCCTAGAGAAGGGATGTGGTACTTTCTAGAAGGCCAAGGAGCAGTAGTAGATCTTTCCAGAAGGCTAAGAAATGGTGGTAGATCTTTCCAGAAGGCTAAGTAAGGAACAGTGGTGGATCTTTCTACCACTAAGGAACTAGATCATGTTGAAGGTGAAGGCCACAGTGGCCATCCATCCATACCAATTTGTGAGGAAAAAGTTGATCTGTTTCACAGTCTGGCTGAGGAAGACTGACTGGCAGGTGTCAAAACTGTTTACCCAGATCAGTGGCAGATAAGAACGGAGCTGCCAAAGGAAAATTTTAATAAGAGGGCCAAGATCCTGAAGCATTTTTTCCAATAATTGGAAACATGGCTTGAAAGGTATGACCCTGAGAACCAACCACAACCAAAGCATTGGCTACCAAGGTGTGGAAGTAGCCTGAAGTTAAAGCTGAGCAGCCTGGTCATGCCACAGGCTACTGGTTGAGTTTCTGAAGGGCGAAAAAAATAATTGCATCTGGTCATCAGGAGAGGGAGTTTGAGAAAGTCAGCCAAGGGCACCTCTCTTGCACCAACACAAGGTTCCTGCTCATTTCGCTCATCATAAAAGGGAAATTTTGACAGCTTCCATGTGAAAACTCATATTTCATAATGAATCCACTTGTGAGACCAGATGTGGCTCTTCATGGCTTCTTCTTGCTTCCTAATACAAAACATTCTTTGAAAGTCTCCCATATCTCTCCATTCATAATATCAAAGTTACTGCATCCGTATGGCTGAACACCCAGCACTCTCAGTTATGTTCGGGGTGGACTACATAACTACTATTACTTCCTAACAAAAGTGTCTTGAACTTAGCGGAGGCTATATTGAGAGATATTGTTGGTATGTTTAATTCTCTTGCTCCCAAACTTCTTGATGCCACGTTATACTTCCTATGCATGCAATCTGTGGGAACAAGGTATAATGTCGAACAGAGAGACACACTGGAGATTTCACTCCTTGACCCTCCTCTGTGTTTACCCTCCTGCTTCCAAACTTTGATGCGATCCAGGCATCAGACTGAAGACTCTTCCCTGTGAGGGAGGAAACGTCCCCCAGTCACCAGTTGTCCTTCACTGTCCATCAGCAATTGACTTCCGGTTCCCAGGAGTGGCTGGGACTCAAGCAAGAGCTGGGGGTGGGGTAGTGGAGGGGGCCCTTTGTGTTGTTTGGGTTCCCTCCCAGATGGTCTGCAGCTGGAGGGCAACTTCTGCCTCCCTCCGGCCTCTGAGAAGGTGTGGAGAAAACGGTATTTCCCGAGGCTGCAAGAGAAGAGGAACTGGTGCCAGGTAATCAGAACAGACTCACTGGAGTGTGGGCCACTCCCCTTGCCCTCTGCAGCTTTTTTCCCCCAGCTGGGTCTCCCAGTGCAGGGACCTCTGATACTGCCGTGAGGCTGCCACGCAAGGTAGAGAGGAGCAGTCAGGGAAAGCACCGGGGTGATGCCCACACACCCTCAGCTCTCCACCTGTTCTCATCCCTTTTTAAATTTTTTAGATTTTAATTTCAGAGATCCAGGAGTGCCTCTAGCCTTGTTTGAGTCACACATTCATCATTACCCCTTTTGTGAGTTCTTTGGTTTCTGTTTAACTCTCTGGCAAGGAAGACAGTTAAGTCATTATTCACGCCCTTGGTGGAACTGGCTGAGTCTGAGCAATTTTTGCTCCTGCAGACTGCCCTCTGCATGGCTGGTGACCCAAGATCCTTGACCCATACACCATGACCCTTGCCCTTCAGCTTTCCTGGCGAGCTCAGCCGATGGAATCCAGGAGGCTGTCAGAGGAGACATCAGCTTCCTGAGTCCCTGGCTTCCGGGGTTCTGGTCCACACGGGCCCTCCTTCTAGCTTCTGAGATTGTAGTGCACACAGTAAGAGCTTCCTGGACACAAAGGGCAGGCAGGAATAACTGATTTACACTGTGGCTTTGTCCAACTTGTCCACACCTTTACCACTAAGCCTCCTTTCACTAAACCTGATTATCAAATGTCCTCACTCCAACAACTCTCCTTTGTCTTCTGCTGGGACTCCAAGGCATTATCGTTGTAGGTGAAAAGAATCCATTAATGTGTGACATTGCCCATGAGAGCTATGGACGTCAGAGATGGAAAAATGAAGAATTTAGGTGCAATGCCCCAGCTACCCCCCAAAGGTCACCCTGATGAGCCAGAAATGGGCATGTGGTCAGGAGCAGCTCCTCTGTCCCTCCAGCTTCCCAGTGTGGCTGCGAGCACAGCAGGTGCAATGCCCCAGCTATCCCCAAAGGTCACCCTGATGAGCCAGAGATGGGCATGTGGTCAGGAGCAGCTCCTCTGTCCCTCCAGCTTTGCAGCCTGGCTGCAAGCACAGCAGGACGAGTCTCTGGTTCTGCTACTGCCTGGCACCCTGAGCAAATGGACCATTTGCGCCTGCTGGGATGCAGGGTATGAGCTGTCTTCTGCCTTGGAAGAAGGCATCTTAAAATTCCAGAAAGTTTCACTGCCCCTGAGGACTGTGGAATAGGTCTGGAGATGAAGGAATCCAATGGTTTTATAGCATGCAACAAGCAAGCCTTCTTTTTGGAGGGTTGAGGACCGCGACATATTACCTCATCTCCTATGAGAGTGATGAGGATGGTGGTAAGACAGGAGACATGCCTTGAAAGCCATCTGGCAGACGGAGCTGGCTGCCAGCTCTCCACATCTCACTCAGCCAGCCATTATTTACACCAATAAGAGTAAGTCCTGGTGGGGCCCGGCACAGAAGCTTAGCAGCTAAATTCCTTGCCTTGCACATGCAAGGCGTGTGTGGTTCTAATCCCGGCAGCCCCGCTTCCCATCCAGTTCCCTGCATGTGGCCTGGGAAGGCAGTTGAGGACAGCCCAAAGCTTTGGGACCCTGCACCCACATGGAGGACCCAGGAGAGGCTCCAGACTCCTGGCTTCAGATCGGCATAGCTCCAGTTGTTGTGGCCACATGGGTGGGGGTGAATCAACAGACGGAAGATCTTCCTCCCTCTTTTCTTTGTATATGTGACTTTCCAATGAAAAATTTGAAAAAAAAGTCCTACCTAACACTTATGGGAGAGTTCTGGGGTACCATTCACTGTTCTAGGCTCTTTGCCCACCCTGACTTATGGAACTCTCTCAGCTGTTCTGGAAGTAGGAATCTGCCCCACCCCCTTTCTGTAGCTCAGGAAATTCAAAGAAAGAAGAGCCAAACAAGAGCTAGTCCAACATCCTGTGCCCAGTCCCGCCTGAGTTCATTGGCACTGGAGGAAACTGTTTCAAAGAGGAAAATGAGATCAGTGGGAAGAAATCACTGCTGAGGCCAGCCGCCTGCCTTGTGGGAGTCAGGACTCAGTCCAGCTCAGCTTTGAGCACCCAAAATTGAGCCCAAATCCCAGATTCAGCACTCCTAACTAACCAAAAGAAAGGCTTCTGTGACCCAAGTCCTTTCTTGTTTCTTTGAAAGATCTATTTACTTGTTTAAATATCAGTGACAGTGGTAGGAGGGGAAGAAAGACACATACAGAGAGAAAAATCACCTACCGGTTCACTCCCCAGACGACCACAAACGGCCAGGGCTGGGCCAGGAGTCCGAATTCCATCCAGGTCTCCCGTGCACTTGGGCCAGCCCCGCTGCTCCCGCTGCTGCGGGAACAGCCAGCTGGATCTGAAGCAGACCAGCCTACCCTCCACCAGGTGCCCCAGTGTGAGATGCTCATGTCCCCATCACAAGCTGGCCAGGCTCTGCCGACAGCTCTGCTGTGGCCTCCCTCACACGTGGACAGAGTTCCTGGCTGCACGGAGGGCTGATCGCTGCAGCATAGCATAGGGAAGAGTTGTCACAGGGGTGTGTCGGAATACATCCAGCGTGGTAGCTAGGACAGCAGAGGCCTGTGGGATCCTGTTAAGAGGCTCCAGGACAGAGCAAGTGGAGGACCTCTCATCCAGAGTGCACTCTTGCCCCCAGTGAGTCCTTGGATGGGATTTCATTCTCCCCTGATATATGGCAAACATCTGTGCCCAGTTAGTCAATTATCTTAGATCAAAGCAGTGCTCCTTATCAACATCTCACACCAATGGTGCTTTGATCCTGGTGCCCTGTTAGCTCTCCTGGAACTCCCTGTTTACATACCTGTGATGTGAGTTGTGTATCAAACCTGATCACAGGAACCAATGTCTGAGCTGAACTATGTTTGAAGCGTTGCTTTGCTAAATGTATATAAATTGGAACCCTGTAAATAAAATTTGTCAGTTGCCTAAGACAGCACTGTCCCCCCATTTCTTTTCAGTCACATTTCCTCCCAAGACATCCACAAGGTAAGCTTTCAGGGGTGCTGCCAACCCTGAGAGTGTAAGTCAGGGTTGGGGGAGCTCTGAGCCCAGGGCCAGGCTCTGCTGCAGCCGCCGTCACCATCGCTGTCTCAGGGGACATGCAGCCAGCCATGCCTCATCTCAGGCGCTTTCATCAGGAAGAAACAGAAGCTCCATGATGCCCGAAGCCCTTCTCTCCGCTGCTGCACCACACACACACATTGTACCTCCCTGCAGAGCCTACCAGAGGGGGATGGGAGACAGGGAAGCAGGTCTTCCATTTGCCAAATGGTCATGATGATCAGGACTGGGCCAAGCTGAACCCAGAGCCCAGAACTCCATTTGGGTCTTCGATGAGGGTAGCAGGTGCTGAGCCACACGGGCCATGCGCTGCTGCTTTCCCTGTCATTTTAGCAGCGAGCTGGATGGGAAGTGGAGCACCAAATCAGAACCACAGGCAGATTAGCCTGCATTAAAGTCACACATTGACTCTCTGTTTTATTTACACAGCATCCTATGTCTTCCTGTGGCAAAGGGTGTTTCTGTTTTTAATCACAGAAACTACAATTATCCTTCATTTGTTTCCCTTCAGGTAACCTTAGAATATGTCTTCGGCTGGGGTTGGCCTTGTGGCACAGTAGGTTAAGCTGCTGATCACAGCACCAGCATTTTAGCACCAGAGGGGCTTATTCAAGTCTCAGCTGCTCCGCTTTCTATTTCGCTCCCAGCCATTGCTCTGGAGAAAGCAGCGAAGGATGGTCCAAGTGCTTGGGCGTCTGCCACCCCACCTAGGAGATCTAGATGGAATTCTGGGCTCTTGGCTTCAGTGATACCACAAAAAGAGAAGAAATGGATGCTCCAGTGGTTTTTAGTCTAGAGGGAAAAGATGTGTGAGAAATCATGGTGTGAGGTGTGCCACCATACATCAGCACACAAGCAAGGCAGGCCCACGTGGGAAATCCAGGAAAGCTTCCTGAGGTGGTGACCTTTGGTTGAGAGCCACATGGAGAGTTTGGCTCACAGGTGACATCTGATGAGTCCTTTTCCTCCCGGCTCTAGCTGAGCAGGAGTTGATTGGAAGATGGATCAGGTGATGTAACAGTAAAATCTCTGCCCTACTCGCGGGTGTCAAGGGGTCCTCTAGAGGGAGCCAGATGATCAAAGGACGAAAGGAAGACAACCCCTGGCATTTTCAGCCCGGGTGTCCTTTACACAGCTTTGTAAGCATCTGACCCCAGCACCCAGCTCCTCATGTGTGAACCCTCACTGGTCAGAACGCGGTTTTATTTCCAGGCAACTCATGAATTTTTCCTCCCTTGATGTAGAAATGAAACTCAGGTCTGCTAATAGCACCTGCGTGTGGATAACAGTTCCAGATCTTTTTATGAAATTGAACTATAGTGTTCTCCTGGGTAAGGCTTCTTTCTCATTTGAACCCCAATTCTCACAACCATATGGCTACACTTCAACAACAAAATTACGGGGTGGGAGGGTGTGTCTTCCATCTGTTGGTTCACTCCCTGAATGGCTGCAATGGCCAGAGCTGGGCCAGGTCACACCAAAACCTGGAACTCCCTCTGTTTCCCACATGGGCAGCAGCAAACCAAGCTCTTGGATGTATTAACAGGGAACTGGATCCATCAGAAAGTGGAACAGCCAGATCTCAAACTAGCACCCCTATGGGATGCTGGCCTCCCAGGCGATGCTCTAACCCAGCGCAGCACAGCACTGATCCCTGAATACACACTTTTTGAAGGATAAAATGCCTTTGAGGCTGGCATTTGAATTATTTCAGAACATGGTGAGTTGGTGGATTTTTTTTTTTCACTTTTGGTGGAAAAGTAACCTGGTGTGGAGCGTCCCTGTGCAAAAGCAGACTCTGATAACAAAGCCACCACAAGTGCCCTGGTCTTCCATTCAGGGCCCAGTTCCCAGGCTGATCGAACCGTGGGCTCCACAAATGAGTAAGAGGGTGAATGTGTCACAGAAAGTCCTCCGTGGTCCATATCTTCAATGACCCAAATGCAAGTGGTTGGTTGTCACGGAGTTTCTACAAGTAAAAGAGAGAAAGCTGTTAAGTACATTCTGTTCTCTTGGGCTCCGCCCTAGAAGCTGACACAGAGGCCCTGTGGCCATGGTCCACAGGAGCCTTTCAGCAAGACAACCCTGTTCACCTGTGAAAGCTGCTCCAGCTCCCCTAAGGGCGCCTGTGGCTCTGCAAGGGGGAAGATGAATGGCTGGCAAGGGCTGACTCCTGTTCTGCAGAGCTGACAACAGACACCTGCTGCCAAGGCCATCTCTTCCATCCTTTTTTCTCTGTCCCTGCAATGGGTCTCGCCATTACTTTCTGCTGGCTGGTACTGATCCATTTACTCTCCCAAGCTCATTCTCTATTCCGTGACCACAAGTCACCTGGCTCCAGGGACCCTTCTTTGTCACTTGTTGATCATGCCCAACCGGCCACAGTGCCCCCAGTCATTCCCACGGGCCCCAGGCTGCACCGGTCAGCCTTCCTTCTCATCGGGCTGGCCAGCCTCCCCATGGAAGGAGTGGGGCAGAGACCCTCTGCACTCCAGGGTTACCGTCTTTGTAGAAAAGCTATAACCACCCAGGTCACTCACAAAAAGTGCATGGCATCTTGCCAGTTGGCATCATTTGTTTTATTGCAAAAACATTTTTTTAATCTCCATGGTTTCCTCATGATGCCTATTTGTCACGAACTTTCTGAATAACTCCCATCTCATGTTGGTTGCTGGGATACACTACATAGCATCAGATGGTATGATTATTATTCTTTAATTTTTTTTTCCCTGGAAGGTGAAAGTCTAGAATCAGGGGCTGCTAGGGCTGAGTCCTTCAAGGGGCCTTTGAGGGCTTTTTTTTTTGCAGGGGGTCTGGCCATCTCTGGCATTTCTGGATTTCCTCTGAGTCTGTCTGCATCTCCCCAGGCATTATCTATAAGGACATCAATCACAGTGGGTCTGGCGCCTCTTCTGTCATGCCCTCTGTCTACAAAGGCCACGTGTTGACCCTATAGAGATTTGGACTCACTTCTGCTTCAGAATCTGGGAAGAACCACCATGCAACCCCCAACAGCCCAAGATGGCAGCTTTGTCCTCCAGCTCCTTGCTCCCCAACTCCCACGTGGGCTGGGTCTCCCAGCATCTCTGCATGTTCTCATCCTATCTCCACCTTCACCTCTGGGTGGCTCTGGTCCCTGACTCCTCTCCACTAAGCCAGTCCTCTGCCAACAGCTGCAGCCTCAAACCCAATACTTCTTGACCCCCAGAGTCCGCACCATCTCCCAGATGGGCAGCTGCACCAGGAGAAGCCAGCCTGTTCCCCACAGTGACAGTTCTGTTGTGATGCTGCCTATAGACCTTAGGGTGCTGTGTCCCTGGCTTCACCCCCTCCACGTAGACCCGGGTCACACTTCTTCAGCCACTCCTTCCCTGGGGATTTCTATCCCTTCTCAGAATTATTTGAATTTCCCCTTACCTGGAGATCTAAGAGACCTCCGGCCTGCCCTCTGGCTCCTTGGGGAGCAAAAAGATGCAGGGTGAGTAGCTGGGTAAGGCAGGGGACAGCCCACACCAGCTTGTGCCTTGGGGCCCCAAGTTCTTTCCCAAGTACTGCATTCTTGATCTTGGTCTACACAGGAAGAGGAGGGTGGGTGTACTCACTGGAGGGGTCTGGGTGTGTTTCGTTGTAACCCCTTGGCACCTGCACCCTGGATGGAGAAAAGAGTCTAGGTTCCTGGGCGGGGGAGTGGGGTGAACCCAGAGCTTAAGGCACTGCAGAAAGATGGCCCAAGGACACCCTGAGGTGGACCTCTGAGAACATCATGACCCTTGGGGTGACCGCAAGGTCAGCAACCCACAGACAGCAGCCATTGCTACTTGAATGCCTGTAACCCTCAAAGGAGCATTCACCAATGCTGCGAATGAAGACAGCCGGTGTTTTTGAGTCCTTGGAGGAAAGACGTCCTCCAGCCTCTCTTGGCTGGTGGCGGGAGGCTCTGGACTATGTGATGGGGCTAGGGGAAACTCCTTGGGAGCCCATTGCAGCAGGGAAAATTTTAGGAGGGGAATTTGGGGCAATTATCTCTAGCTTAGAAGAGAACATTGGGTTTGTGTTAGGAACAGAGTTAGCAGAGCAAGGAGCTTGGTGGCACTGGACCAGTATGAGAAGCTGGCCAGCCTCCAGAATGGGTCACCTGCAGACCTGCCAGGAAAATGCCTTTTCTCCCTCCCTTCCCACATCCCTACTCTTTGTGGACCCAGTATCCACCCACGTTCGTGTGTGTGTGCCTGTGCGTGCTTTCCTCATCGTCTAAATAACTTTTTTTGTTTTCCTTTTTAGAATTTACTTTTTTTCATCAGTGCCTGGTACAATGACCTAGTGGCTAAATCCTTGCCTTACAACAGCTGGGATCCCAGGTATGTGCTGGTTTGTGTCTTAGCCACTTCACTTCTCATCCAGCTCCCTGCTCAGGGTCTAAGAAAGCAGTGAAGGATGGTCCAAGGCCTTGGTACACTGCACCCGCATGGGAGACCCAAAAGAAGCTCCTGGCTCCTGGATTCAGATCAGCTCGGCTCTGGCCATTGTGGCCACTTGGGGAGTGGCCCAGCGAATGAAATAATTTTCTCTGTCTCTTTTTCTCCTGCAACTCTGTCTTTCCAATAAAAATAAATCCCTTTTTTTATTATTGGAAAGGCAGTGTTACACAAAGCAGACATAGAGGGGAGAGAGAGAGTCTCCTATCGCTCATTCACTTCCCAAATGGCAACAACAACTGGAGCTAACCTGATCCAAAGCCAGGAGCCGCTTCCAGGTCTACCACATAGGTGCGGGGGCCCAAGACCTTGGGCCATTCCCTGCTGCTTTTCCAAGTGCAATCACATGGAGCTGGATTGGAAGTGAAACAGCTGGACACGAACTGACACCCATGTCCGATGCCAGTGTTGCAGGTAGAAGCTTAAGTTTATTATGTCACAGCACCAGCTCCTTCTAATTAATACATATGCCAGCACCCAGAATCCCCAGAATCCTCGTGTATGGCAAGGACCTAGAACAAACAATTAAACCCCACTCTACCACAACCAAACCAGCCATGCGATCCTTCAAGCACAGGGCCTTGAGCAGCAGAGGAGAGCACTGTTCATTCACTCTGCTCTGTGGAGTCTGGCTGCACACCCAAGTTTTCCTGCCGCCCTGTGCACTTGAGGGAGTCTCCAGATGGATTCCTACAACCCCTTCCTCCCTGCAGTGACCTGTCTTCCCCTTGGCAGGTGACTCAGGCACTTGTAACACTGTACTAAGTGAACATTTGCAATGTGCATTCTGCAGCTGTGCTGGATACAGCTATTAGCATGCCTTGAGAAGGGGCTGACTTTGGAGTTCACTGTCTCATATGAAGCCTGAGCTACAGCACTCAGGCTCATCCTTTGAGTGCCAGGTCAAGGAGCTGGAAGGAAAGCACAGGCGAGCACAGGTCTGCAGCAGGGTTTGGGTATCCAGGGAGAAAGCAAGCCCTCTGGGAGGAGGACTCCAGGTTGCTGTGCCTGATGGTGCCTGATGCTTGGGTGTACAAGGCTGGGGTGATTAAGTCGAACCTGTGGGAGACGTGCTGATTGAGTCTCTTAACGTCAGTGTTACCTACACAGATGAGAGATGCTGCCATATGTTTGTGTTAGGAGGAAGGGAAAGGAGGAGGATTTGGGGTGTACAGAGTATGATACCACAGAAATAGAGGAGATGGTGGTGGTCTCCCATCATATTCATGTGCACCTGTCTTAGCTTCAGATCCCAAGTATTTGGGCAAGCCCCGATGTGCTCAAGTGTACAGTGAGAAGAACAACAAGATGCACATTGTGAGAGTTGAATTACACATGTGGTGCATACGTACCTGGCATAGCAAATATTTGGCCGATGTTACCTGTCGCTGTTTGGGGTGAGATTGTGGTCACTGCAGGACTTGCTCCTGAATCAAATGACCCTCTGACCTAGCTCCGCCTGGGGAAGAGCTGCACAGGATGTTGCTGATGGCTACCTTGTACATTTTAAGAAGCAGGACACCTGGGGGCATTCCCACTGACAAATGTGACTCCTACACATACTGGCTTTATTTCCCTACCCTGAGGCAGCCAGTCTTCCGGATCCCCCACTGCCCAGGGGAGTGCCTTGCACGTTTCAGAAAGTTCACTTCCCTACTGCACATCTGCTGGGTTTTCCTTCCTCTCTCTCTCTCTCTCCCTCTCTTGTTTCCTTTCTCTCCTCTCACTTGAAACTTCTTAAGTATATTAATAAGGCTGAGAAAATTTCCCCAGCCCTTTCTAACTGCGACATGATTCAGCATGCTTCCTATCATTCTTTTCTTCTGGATAGGTGGGTTTTCTTGACATTTGGGGGACACAATTCTATGTGTTTGTCCTGTGTGACTTCCTCTGATACTGGAAGTCAACTCTTATGATTAATTATATGGTTGCTATTTTTTTCTAAAGCCACAGTCACATTAAGGAGCATTTGTCATGTACTTGATATCTTTGGGGTACTTTTCTGTGGTTTAATATCTAAAAGCCAGAATTCAGAGGAACTGTCATTCTCCTAAGAGCGATTAGCTGAATGAGAATGCGTTCAAAACCAGGAAGTCATTGAGAGGTGAGATTGAAAATGGATTTCCACAATCGGATTCCTGTAAATATAAGAGACCCTAGCTATTTAGTTATGGTCGGATTGTAGCTCAAACATAATCAGAAACCACATGATCCTTCTGTGGTATCTGAAGTAGACTCCTCTCTACCGGCCCTTTCAGTTGTGTAGTAACATGTGTGAGAAGTGACAGAGGAGACCATGGGCTACAGTTACTGTGCGTGGTCCTGTTGTTTTCTCTGATAAGGGTGGATGCCATCTGAATGAGTAGCAGGCCAGACAACAAGAGTTAGTTGCTCCGGGAAAAATGAAGAGGGACCAAGAATCAGAGAAGAAATGTGAAGTAACAGCATAATGGAGAAAGATGTCATCATGGACATCAGTAATTTCTGAAATGTTTGAGCAACACCAAAATAAATTGAGAGGAACAAAGGAAAGTTGGAAGAGCTACCTACCTGATTTCAAAGATTACCATCAAATACCAATAATTAATACTATGACTTTTCAACTAAAACTGAAAACAGAGTTCAGGAATAGACTGCACAAACACGGCCACCTCCTTTTTAATGCAGGTACAAAACCAATCCTATGGAGATTCATAAGCAGAAAGATGAACCTTGTCTTTACCTCATACCTAACATCAAATTGGCTCCAAATGGACCACAGACCTAAGGATAAAACATGAACTATAAAACTGCTAGAAGAGGGACCAGTGCCATGTCTTAACAGGTTGATCCTCCACCTTCACATGCAGGCATCCCACATGGGAGCTGACTGGTGTCCTGACTGCTCCATTTCCCATCCAGTTCCCTGCTTGTGACTCAAGTCCTTGGGACCCTATAGTCATGAGGGAGACCTGGAGGAGGCTTCTGGTTCCTGGACTCAGATCAGCTCTGCTCCGGACGTTTGGGGAGTGAACCAGTGGGTGGAAGATCTTTCTGTCTCTCCCTCTCTCTGTAGATTTGCCTTTTAAATAAAAATGAATAAATCTTAAAAAAAACTGCTAAAAGAAAATATAACAACTTTTGATTGTAACTTGCTATAATCTATTCATAGAATAAACTATGTATACTGTGTGTAACTAGCCCACTTTCAGCTCATGTTGTATAATTAATATTTTTCCATGTCATTAAACAACTTCTTTTGCATCTTGACCGAGCCATCGTCTAAGCCCAAACGTAGAGAAGACTTGTAAACCAGGGGATTCAACAAGAACTCGGGGTTCTGAGTGGCAGAAACAGACTTGATGACCCAACTCAGCAGTCTCCCAGGGATGGCCTTGGAATGAAAGGTGTGGATTCCGATTCCATGCTGACACACCTCAGAGCTGTGCTAGGAAGTCAGCTGTATCCAGGGGGTATCCTGAAAACAAGAGAGGAAGGAGAGAAGGAGGGGAGAACTGCACCTCATGAGTCACCTGCTACGGCCTGACGGCCAGCCGCTCTGACATCAAGAGGTTTTGTATTTTGTTCCTTTGACCTCGCCACGTATCTTTTCCAGAACCACAGCACCCGGTAACATCTGGACCTCTGCCTACTGATGTCTGATTTAAGAAAACCCCAAAACCACAGAAGTTGTAATAAACAAAGGTCTTCTGAATTCACCCTTTAGACTTAATGATTACACAAAAGGATCATGTCCTGGGTGTAGGTGGGTAGACACTGGTGGATTCATTATGGGAAAACAGCCACATGACTTCCTCCTGGAGGAGCAGCTGTGGGGGAGGGCATGCTCTGACCCGGGTTCAGAAGACACTGACATAGATGTAGGCACCCTGACAGAAGAACTGCTGGTGTTGAGTCAGAACAGTTCTATGCATGGTCCTGGGGTATCACTGGATCTGTTGAGAAAACTCTATTCTTTGTCTGTTTCTTTATCTGCATATAAGATCAACTTTCTGAGAACAGAAGCTAGGTTGCCTCTGTTTTGTTTACTTCAATATTAGAATATTGACTACTGCTTAGAAGCAGTGTGTAAAGTGCCTGACATTTGGTGGGGGAAAAATCTTTAGTAACAATGAGCTACTGAATGGATAATGGAGGAAAGGTAGGATTAGATGAGTAAAGAGGAATGACAGATGAAGACAAGGATGGGTGCATGGGTAGAATGACAAAATGGATGGATAAGACAGAAGTAGAAGTATGAGCAGGTGGATGTTAGATAAGTGGCTTCATGGACAGGATAATATTACTTGCTCTTGGTCCAATAGTTAAGTTGGGGGTTTTGCTGAAGCGATGAACCCAGATTTCTCTGTTAAAAACCCCAACATCAGACTTTCTTTACACAATGTTTACTCTTAATCATGAGAGGGCCCAGCCGTAAATGCTCCCTTATTTATCTTTATTTGTTGCAAAACTCCCAAAATCTTTCACTGCAAAGAGCAACAATAAGTAAAACACAGAACAAGTTCTCCAAAAGTCTCTGACTGGGCATGACATTTCTTCTCAGTAGTCTGATTTGTCATCAGGGTCGTATGTGTGTGTGTGTGTGTGTGTGTGTGTGTGTGTGTGTGTGTGTGTGTCCAGATCAGGCAGGGAGGTTCAACCCTCACCAGCTCAACTGTGAGGCCACCATCACCCAGTCCGGGTGACCTTCCTCCCTCACAGCCCTGGACTCATGCCCTCATCTCACTGCCATGTGATTCCTTTGTCAGGTGGACAAGTTTATGGAGAGATCTAGCCAAAGCCAAAGAAGGCAAGCTTCGGAATAAATCATGTGTTTGCAAGAACCAGAACACAAGGTGTTGATGCTCTTATTGTTTTGTCTTGTTTTGTTTTGTTTTGAAAACTTGACAACATGCAGGACTCCCACTACCACCTTGGCATAGCCCTTTGGCAACCTGGCCATGTTTCTGCCATTCAAGGGATCCATATTACCAGTCAGTATTATTTAAGAGGTTTTTGCTTTGAGTTCGATTCAGGGAAAGTGTATTGAGGGCTGACTGTGCAAGCTGTTGTGTGTGACTTGCTCCAAGAGGAAATCATGTGACCAAAGAAGCATATGAGCAAAATAAAGACAGAGAACCCCAAATCCTCCTGGTCCAAGGAAAAGGGGTGTCTTTTTCTTCGCCTCCATGTGCAAGATCCTCCAGCAGCTCCTGGAGCCTGTCTCCATAGAGAAGTTCCAAGAAGCAGAAAAAGGAGATTGATAAACATGAGCATGAAGTTATTACTCAAATAAATTGGAACCATCTCAAACGCATGCACACACACACACACACCCCTACCCCCACTGAGCAACTGCAATATCTGAAACGCAGCTGTGAATAGTTCAGAAGTAAACAGAGAATGAACTGCAAGAAGTAGATACAACCTAGAAAAAGTAGATACAACCTCGAAGCCACACTTCTGCTCTCAAAATCCAGTTACTCTCACTCCAAGCTCAGCCCTAACAAAAGTGATGCACCTGTTGCCTCGGTGAAAATTAACAGGAGAGAACTAGAAGACAAAGCCAGCTAGCCACAAAAGATGGAAACTCTAAACTTAGGAAAAGAAGATGGGTGACAGTGAGGAACTTCATAAAAACTGTTTTCAAGATAATACATAAAAAAGTCAAAAGGTAGATTCATCTAAGATAATCTGCCATGAACGCAGTCAAGTTTAAACCTTCATGGTTTCTCTCAGTAGCTTTATGATGACACAGTACACTGGAAACATTACTCAGTTTTCTAATATGAGGTCTTTTACTTGCTTGGAACCCTGAATAATTTCCTGTTAGCTATAATGATTTAAATTATTATTTCATTCAGCTAAGGGTCAATGGTCTTCATAATACAGATGCAAAATATTTCAAACTTGCTGAAAGCAATCCCAGCACCACTGTTTCCTCCAAAATGTGTGAAAACCAAACGGCAATTGTAATGAAACAGTCCACAGCCAACAATGCTGAGTTGCTGGTCTGGTTCAGCACCCAGGTCCACTGAGCGGTGATCCAGTCTGCTCTAAGCCTGCCAGTGGTCAACTTCCTATGTCGAAGATCATGTAGGCCAATGATCTTTGAGTGACAGCGTGAAGGTCTAGCACCTGCCCAGTTTGCCATTAGGGCAGGTGAAGGCCCTTCTTGCTCACTTTGAACACATGTTCTTTATTGGACCACTGAGCACAAACCCTACAAGGGAGCATCAGAAAGTTCTGTAGAACTTAGCTTAGCTTAGCTTACACTGCACAGAAGACATTGCCTGCCCTTGTGTTGTCCACTTATTTGAGATTGGCAGTGCTGATCCTAAGATCCTGGATGGTCCTCTCCCCAGCAGGGTCCAGAAGGGATCTGCCGCTTGTGCATAGCCCTCATCCTTCTGACCAGGCCACCCTACTCTTGCCGATCAGTCCCTGGCCGTTGCCAGTTGTTATGCATTGTGATGACATCTCTGGACATAGGACTGACCCCTCTGCTTTGGGACTCTGCTGATGCACGAACCACTTCCAAACTCCCTCTATCGCTACTCCTTCCCCCAACCACACTAAGCCTGTCTCTTTCCGTAAGGCCAGATTCTTTCTCTTTCTTCCTTCTGTCCAAATTGACTGGCTCTGATTCCCTTTCTGTGTCCTGGGTGTACTCATGTTTCTGGGCTTCATGGATAGACAGCTTCATGGGCCCAGCCCCTGCGGCCTGCACGTTGACTTACCTCCAACTCACACCACCTTGAGTTGCTGGATGGCAGTCACACTCTCCCATTCCTCCTGCCACCCTCTGAGCACAGGATGCATGGTTCTTAGATGACTGGACATGCCTTCTGTCACTATGAAGGCCTCTGAGCACCCCTGGCCCTGCTGTGATTCTATTGCCATCCTGCCACCTGCCCTGCCCTTTCAACCCTTTACCATTCTTCAGAAACTTGCATGTTGTGAGATCTCCTTTTCCCCACAAAACATCCCACAGAAGGAAGGGCCTGGAGAAACCTGAGTCAGTGGAGATTGGCAGGCTGCACACAGCCCCTCCCTGACCCCTGGGGAGTCAACCCCACCCCTCCACCCCTTCCTGCACCCACCTCCGTTCCTGCCGACCCCAACCCTCATCAGCCCTGTGTTCCCACTTCCCTTGAACATATTCTGTTCTTCCCTCACTGCCTACAAACCCTCCTCCTCTCTGTCCACCAGCTCCAGGCAGCAGTGTCTGATGCCCCCAGGTTCGAACTTTTGATTCATCCTCCTCCCAAACTTTCTTCCCCCTCCCGGTGACCCCTTGCTAGGTTGCCGTGGTGACTGGAGGCTTTCTTCATGGCATCTCTAGGTATTACATCTCTCATTTCCTCAGTCAGGTCCAGGTTCCTAGTGACTTCTTGTGTGTCCAGAGGGGTAATAACTAAGAGGCAAGAAGGGACTCAGAGGTCAAGAGCACTTCAGGGTTTGTGATTTTCTGGATTCATCCACTTGACCTTGACTAGACACACTGGGCAGTATTGTACCCCCTCCCCTTACCTCCTTGTGATGCTGCTCCCAGGCTCATAGTGACTGTTACATAAACAATCATGGCGTGGATGTCTGCCAGCTGGGAGCAAAGGAGAGAGGATGGCAGTGGCGGTGAGAGATTGTTCCAGAAGGAGAGCCACTACGTCTTCTGTGTCAAGGTTGGAAAACAGAGGCTGAACCCAAGAGCTGTCAACTTTCGAAGGTCTCTACAAGCGACCTACAGGATCCCTCCTCAGAAAGAGGACTGCATTTACAAAAGAATGACGTAAATTTCAGGGTCAAGGAGCTCCTGGGCCTGTCTACCCCAAGTAAGGAAGGTACTGCCTGCTCCTTGTGTGCATCTGGGCCTGACACTGTCTGCTAAGCTCTGAAATGCAATTCTGTTGCGTAAGGGCTGTTTAGCTAAGGTGTGATGTCATAATGCCTTCCTCCCATGTTTGTGGTAACACAGGATACAGCAAACCTAGCATAACGTGCAGAGTATGATACACAATGTTTGAAAATTATAAACAACTGTGTTACAGATTTAGGTATTCACTGTACATCATTTTTATTTTGCAAAAATAATTTGCAGTGGTTTGCTGCAAAATGCTGTGTTGAGGTGAGTACTTAGTGTAGCTGTTAAAATAACAGTTGATGGGGGGACCAGCACTATGGTATTGCAATTTAATCCTCTGCTTGCACTGCCAGCATCCGATATGGGTGCCAGTTCGAATCCTGACTGCTCCGCTTTCCATTCAGCTCCCTGCTTATGGCCTGAGAAAGCAGTAGAGATTGGCTCAGGCCCTTGGGACCCTGCACCCATGTGGGAGACCTAGAAGAAGTTCCTGGCTCCTGGCTTTGGATCAGCTCAGCTCCTGCCACAGTGGCTATTTGGGGAATGAACCAGCAGATGGAAAAATCTTTCTGTGTTTCTCTTTATCTATAACTCTGCCTTTCCAATAAAAATAAATAATTTTTAAAAGGTAACAGTTGGGCCACCCCCCTCTCAGAGCCCCTTAGATTCAAGTGCCTGGCTCTGCCCCCTAGCTTCCTGCTAATGTGAGTGGTAGCAGGTGATGGTCTAAGTAGTTGGGTTCCTGCTTTCACACACATGAAAAATCCGGATGGAGTTTCTGACTGGTTTTGGCCAGGCCCAGCCTCAGCTGTTGCAGCATTTGGGAAGTGACCTCATTGATAGATCTCTTGTCTATCAAATTAAATTAAATTGAAAAAAAAAAACCCCACAGATATCCTGTGTGATTCTGGTCTCATATATGTTATGTTTATTACAAGCAGTGAATGCACTGAAGAACCATGTCATGTGACAGTCTCATATTATCTCGTGTAGCAACACTCTATAATGTTTACACAGTAACAAGATCACCTAACAGTGCACCTGTCAGAATGTATCCCACTCTCAACCATCTAAGACTCTATCTGAAGCAAGGGACATTGTGACAGAGTGGGAGAGACAGATATAGCGAAATCTTCCACCTGTAGATTCAATCCACAAATGTCCACAATGGCCAAGACTGGGCCAAACCAAAGTCAGAGGCCAGAGACACCAACTGGGTCTCCATATGGGTGACAGGAAACCAAGTACTTGTTCCCTCTTCCACTGCTTTCCCAGGCGCATTATCACAAAGTTGGATTGGGAACAGAATAGCCAGATATTACTATATGGGATGCTGGTGGGTAAGCAGCAATTTAACCTGTTTGTTACACCACAATCCAGGTACCTACTGCCTTCTCTTACTGATATCAGAATCCAGGAGTAAGGCTGTCTTATTTAAACATAAAAGGAAAACACCAGAATTTTCACAGAATTTAAATGCTTCTTGTTGCAAGGAATATGCCTGGTGTTGGAACTCAACTCTCAACTTCTAAGCAAGATTTGCTCATCCTGCCTCCCTCACACAGAGGGATGATGTGTTGCCCAGCCTGGGACCTTGCAGTGAGTTGTGTGTGCAAATGACAGTCTGGATCCCTGGTACCTGCTCTGAGGTCATTCATTCAATTGAGCGTGCATACACACACACACACACACACACACACACATACACACTTCCAACACACATGCCCTGGGCCCTGCATGATTGCCTAGTGGCTAAAGTCCTCGCCTTGAATGTGACAGGATCCCATATGGGCACTGGTTCATGTCCTGGCTGCTGCACCTCTCATCCAGCTCTCTGCTCGTGGCCTGGGAAAGCAGTTGAGGACAGCCAAAGCCTTGGTACCCTGCACCCACGTGGGAGACCTAGAAGAAGCTCCAGGCTCCTGACTTTGGATTGGCTCAGCTCCGGCCTTTGTGGCTAGAAGATCTTTCTTTGTATCTCTCCTCCTCTCTGTATGTCTGATTTTAAAATTAAATTAAAAAAATAAAATATATATGCTCTGAAGAACCCCACTTTGTATGGGACTTCTTGCCCCAAGTTGTCCAGAATCCTCTACCTAGGGAATTTGTATGTGTAGAAGTCTTCAGCAAAGTTATGCATCAAGCTGTGCAAGTTACCTTGCCAAAACCTGGGGGGAACAATGTTCTTGATTGCAACTGACAAAATTTATTTCCAGGGTTTCAGTTTTTATTCATTCAGCAAAACAATAGTTCAAACAACTCAAACTTAGATCATGTGTGTAAGCAGGAAGTTCAAGGGAAGCCAACAAGGCGCCTTGGTCAAAGCTCTATTGAACTGGGGAATTAGTAACGAGCTCTGTCTGCCCTTGGTCAGCCGGCTTCTAAGGACTCACTGGATAGCAGGCACTCTGGGCAGGAACCCTCACCTCCTCTTCCTGAAGCCTTTCTCAGCAGGTTCCCAGCTTTGCATGTGTCACCCCAGCTTATCTTCTTGGATGCATTCAGACAGAGCTCAAAACCAGGGAATAGAGACACTCATTTATCTGTCATCTATCGACGTTATTTTCGATGGTCTACCTACTCTCAGGCATGGATCATCTGTGTATCTATCATCGATCTACTTGTACGGATCGATCATTTATCTATCTGAAATCTATCATTTGTCATCTGTCACCTATCACCCATCTAACTTCTTTCTATCCGTTGATCACCTATCACCTGTCATTAGCTATCATCTCCTTATTACATATCATGTACCTATAATCTACATGGGATATCTATTGCCTACCACCTACTGTCTATCAGCCATCATCTCCCTTCTGTTTGTCATCTCTCTGTCACCTATCATTTATCTGTAGGTATCCATCACCTCTGTTGGTTCGTTCTATCAACTATGCATTTGCCGTCTGTCTCCTCTCATGTGTGTCTATGCCTCTGTCTGCTACGTATCTATGAAGCTGTAATCTGTTTTCTATCTTCATCTATCTCTATTATCTTTCATCTAGCATCTATTACCCATCATCTAACATGTATGTATCTGTGTATATATGTATCTATTATCTGTTAACCTATTGTATCTATCTAACAAAACCATGGAGGGCTGAGGCCACCGTAGAAGCTACCATATGTGACAAGGCCAACCTCTGGGCCACAGGAACTCCTCCTACAAGGGCTGGAAGTGAGTTCTTGCCACATACCTGAGGGATGAAATAGAACCTCGCTTTGGCCCTGAAGAAATGAGAGTCACAGCTTTGGGGAATGTCCCTCCCTTCCTCAGCTATCTTCATCAGCTTTTGGCTAGGACATCATTCTAAGCCACTCTATAATTAAAGGCTTAATCTGTCATGAGGCACAACTTGGAAAAAACAAAAAGTAGGAAGACCCCAGCTCTTAAAAAGTGTAAGCAAGAGCCAAACAAAGCAGACTCACCCCCAGATGGTCATAATCTTTAAAGCTTCCAGTAAGGCCCACATTTTACACTTGGATGGGTTCCAGTGTTTTTTTTTTTTAAAAAACACCTGTCAAACTGTTTGTTGTGCAGGGGGAATGACTCTCCTCAAATGATCCTCACTCCACACCCAGGCTGCAGACCTCTTCTTTAGAAGAGATTAGAACACAGGGCAGCTTTGATTGACATGTCCATTGCGTGGGCAGTCAGTGCACGAGATTCCCAGCCACTGGGCAGCAGAAGCCACCACGTGGGAGAACACTCCTGAGAAAAGGGAAGCTGGACACATGAGATAATCAAATGAGATTTGCAGCTCCCAGCTCCTTTCATGGTAGAGATCTTGGTTCCCACCCTGCTCCGTCTTGTGCGGTTTTAACAGAGTATCTGGGAGCTGGTGTGGCCCCGAGCACTGCTGAGAGTTACAGCTGCTCCTCTTTGGATCCAGCTTCCTGCTGATGTGTCTGGGATGGCAGTAGAAGATGGCCAGAGAGCTTGGGCCTCTGCCAACTATGTAGGAGACCCGGGTGGGGTTCCTAGCTCCTGGCTTCAGCCTGACCTGGTGTCACTTGGTTGTGACCATCTGGGGAGTGAACTAGTGAATAGAAGTTCTCTCTCTGTCCCTCCCTTCTCCTGTCTCTCTCTCATTCTCCCTCTGTCACTCCACATTCAAATGAATAAATGCATCTTTAAAGAAAACACAAAGCATCTGAGGATGGAACATATGAAGAAAAAAGTTGGCAAGCCAGAAAGCTTGATGCCATGTCCTGATAGGGCACCCATTGGCTATATCTCAGTCTGGCAGTGACCCCAAAAGGAAGTTGGTTAGATGCAGAACGGGCCGGCACATGGGGCAGTCTAGCTTTCTAACAACTACTGTCCGTAGAACACACCTGAGTTCTCTAGAATGGCACCAATCTCTGCCAAGTGCACTGCCCAACCCTCTTGCCGCCTATCTGTCAGCACCACCTCCTCTAGTCTCCACTTCCTCAGTGTCACCACAGGCCCCTGAGCCTCTTGCACAGGAACCTATAGGCAGGCCAACCCTTCTTGCATCCTCATGATCCCTGTCTTATAAACAGGAACAGATAATCCAAGAGAGAAGGGAACTTGGTCAAGTTTGCTCCAATGGGAAGCCCAATGTCCCTTAGTAACAGGGGGCTTCCTGGCTTCCTCCCTAGTATTCCAGTCTTCTCTGGACCTAAAATCCAGAAAAGATATATTAGGATCCCAAGGGGTTTCACATTCTGTTTGCCATTAGGAAAAGAAGGAAGGTGGTGGTGGGAGCCCGACAGAACAACTGGGAACAAGTACACCCACTGACTTGGCCATTTTCTCCATATGCTTCAGTTGTCACTAGATGGACAGCAAGAACCCATGGATCATCTTGTGAGATTTGCTGAGTTTTGCTGGGCAGCAGGTGCTGTTTTTCCTGCATCACAAAGACCCCTGTGTTCACCTGGAAACACAGGTTGTCATCTGTCTGCTTTTAGTTGTCCTGGTCCCCGCCATGAGCCTGTAGTGAAGCAGTCAGGGCTGCAGACTATGCTGGGAGAGCCCTGAGAAGATAAAAGGGAGTTCTAGAGAAAGACCAAGATCTCTTAGTCAAGAAAACGCACAATTTTTTCAAAGATTTATTTATGTACCTGAACAGTGAGAGAAAGAGAGAGAGAGAGAGAGAGAGAGAGAGAGAGAGAGAGAGATCCATTCGCTAGGTTAATCCCCAAATGGCTAAATCAGCAGCGAAGCCAAGAGTTTCATTCAGCTCTCCTGCATAGGTGCAGAGACCCAACTATTTGGACCATCTTCCACTGCTTTAGCAGGAAATTAGATTAGAAGTGGAGCAACTAGGACATGAACCTGTGCTTATGCATGGTGCTTGTGCCACAGGTAGCAGGTTCATATGCGACGCCACAGCACTACTACCCTTCCCCAAGAGAACACTTCCTCCTACCTCAGCTCTTGGGGTGCCAAGGGGTGTGTCTCCTTGCCAGTGCCCCATTTGTCCAACAGCATTCTATCCTTTCTATGGATTATTGATCTCCTGCCCCTTACCCTGGGCAGAGGGGTTCCACTTTCCTGATTTGTAAAGTGAGAATAAAAATGAAAGCCCCAGGCTCTCTCCTCATCCACGTTTGAACTTCTTTCTTGGAAGAGTTCATATCTGGAGTAGAAAGGGTTGACGGTGTAGAACATGGCTGCTAGCAGCTCAGGGGTATCCCCTGAATGTCTGTGGAGGCTAGGGATCCAGGGTGTGTGAGCAGCTAAGGCTGTCTTCCTCTGTCTTCATGCAGGGCTGTGACCGTGGCTGCCCATCTGACAAGTACTGACAACTTTGGAAAGCACAGGAAGAGAAGAGAGATGCCTCTCTGGCTTAGAAAGGGGCCTTTCTCTGTGGCAGGGGAAATCGCAAAAGTGACTGCTGGCTGAAGGACATGATGCACCCATTTTCAAATCATATAGAGATGGGTAAAAAAGAGAAAGGAAAGGAGATCTCAGATATCACGAAACTAAGCGATGAATAATGAAAGTACCAGTTACCCACCCGAGGAGTATCTGTTGCTAACTGACTTTTTGGTGCCGGTGGGGGGAGGGGAAGGATCAAAAGCAAAGCCAGCAAAGACCCAAGCAGCAATGATGGCCCTGTGTGAGCTGTCCATGGACGTTAGGAGACGTCTCCGTGTTTGCAGCAAGGCCTAGCACTGCCGAGGCACCCTGTCCTCGGAGGCTTGTTTAGTGGTTCTGTCCTTTCATGCTCCAATTCCACCTAGAAAGCCAGCAGCCCTGTGGGGGTCTGGGGTTCCTATCCACGTGGGGCTGTGGAACCCCGCTTCAGGACTCCTAGAACCCACAGCCCCCCCCCCACACCCTGCGGTGTCTGCTCTCACTTGGTCCTTGTCCCTCTCTTTCACTCAGACCGAATGTGGAAGTCACTCTCTTAGCTTACAAATGTCCCAGGTGAAAGATGTGTGGACTCCGAGCAGTGCACAGGGACCCCCACGTTCAAGCCTCTTCCTTGGCCAAGACCTCTTCTCTCCCTAATTCTGCACCAGCCTCACCTGCTCACCTCCCTGCTTGGACCCCTGTTCAGCCCCCACCTCAGCATGCCAGCCGCTGCTTGCACAACCCTCCCTTTGCCTATCTTAAACCCAATTATGGGGGCAGGTGCAGGTTAAGTAGCACCTGGAACGCCCACAGACTGTATCAGTAGAGTTGTCTGGGCCTAGAGTGCCACTTCCACTTCCAGTCTGGCTTCCTATTAATGTGCGTGGGAGGCAGCTGGTGATGGCTCAGGACTTGAGTCCCTGCCACCACATGGGAGACCCGGATGGAGTGCCTGGCTCTTGCAAGTGAAGCAGCAGATGAAAAATTCATTCTCTCTCTGTCTGTCTCTCTCTCCCACTCCCACCCCTTTGACTATTGCTCTGCCTCTCAGATTAATTCTTTTAAAACAAGTACGTAAAAGTAAAATGAACACCCCTAGGAAGACAACTGGTTTTGCCCTTTAGCAACCCAGATCCTTTGAAAATATCTGCTTTTAACAAAGTGGTCTCAACTAGAGGTCATTATGCTCAGTGACATAAGCCAATCCAAAAGGATCAAATATCATATGTTTTGTCTGATATAAGGCAACCTTCATGCAAAACACAAAAGAGATAGGTAAACTTGTACATATATAAATTACATAAATTCCCATAGATGAACTGTATAATGGAGACTAACGTAACAGGAAGTGAAGATACATTGTAGTATGCATCTCAACTCCCAAACAAAAGAAGGATTCCCAATGAAACTGTTAAATATACCTTGACAATAGGATACTAGACTTTCTACCATTGTCTGTATCTACAATGTCATGATACACTTGAATAGCAGACTGTTGAACTTGTGACTGATTCTGAAGAACGAAGCTACTGTCATAATATGGGGGGATGGGGGGTGAACAGTGGGGAGGAAAATAGGGAGGAAGGAGAGTGAGGTGGAGGGGGAATCTCTACAAAACCATAGCATAGAAAATAATAATAATAATAGAAAAGAAAATGTCTGCTTTTGCAGGCACATCTCTAAGTGCATGGGGAAAGTCTCTTGATTTTCCCATTGGTAATGATTTTACTGATGGTCCATCCCTAGCAGGCACAATGTGGAGAACGGTGTTTTGAATGAATCAGAATGTTGTGTTGCTTTAATAGGTGAAAATGAGTATGATTCCATGATGCAGTAATGTGTGACATAGTTGCTCAACCCGTCTTCACCTTAATCCCAGCAGAAGGCAGCGTGCCTTCCACTTGCCCAACTCCAGTCCCTATCCTATCCCTACTCCCCCAAGGCCCAGAACAGTCCTCCTTGCCTTTCTTCAGCCCTCTGCTTGCCAGCTGGCTGATCATAGGCCGCAGCCCCTCCGTGGTGACCTCATAACTGCCATATTTGTCTTCCTGTTTATTTTTCTGGCATGGAAGTGGGTTGATGAATTTGATTCCTTCGGTGAAATCTAAGACGATGCCTGTCTTGAGTTATGATGACAACTGATGATTCTGAAAAAAGAAAAAAAAGTTTGTCTTTCTCTTACGGTGTTTTCATACCTGGTTTCATAACTCAGCTGCTTTTCTTGATAGAAAACAAACCTGCTCTAATTAGTCAGAACACAAGGTGGTATCTGTCACTTTCACCCGATTGCTGGGCTTCCTATGTCTCTCATTTCTGTCATTGTGTCCCATTATGTGTTTCTTGAGTCCATAAATGAATTAATTTATGATACTGGGACTCCTCTCTGTGGTTTGTTCGTGCTTTAAACAGCAACAACAACAAATTTTGTTTATGTATTTGAAACTCAGAGTTAAAGAGACAAGGGGTGACAGAGAAAGATCTTTCATCTGCTGGTTCACTTCCCCAGAAAGCCAGGGTTCAGCTAGAACAAGCCAGGAGCCAGGAGTCTCATCTGGGTTTGCCATATGGATGGCACGTGCCCAAATACTTCGACTATTTTCTGCTGCCTTCCCAGGCTCATTGGCAGGAGAGATGGGTCCGAAGTGGAGTAGCCAGGGTAAAACCCAGCACCTATATGGGATACCAGCATCCCAAACAGTGAGTTAACCCCTACACTGTGACGTAGGCCTCCCTAGATTTGTTCATGAGTCTCTCTTTGAAAAGTGTGTGCCAGTCGACGGGTGCTGTGAGCTTCCTCCTTCTGTCCTTAATGGAGGGGATGAAGGTTTTCAGCTAGGAGCAGGAGGTGGGGCTGACTGCAGAACTGAGCTCATGATAGCTGCCGCCTCCTCTCTTGGGCTCCAGTGCTTGGGATCTACCACTCATGGTAGAGACCTGGAGTGAATTTTCAGCTCCCACCTTTGGCTCCATTGCAGTCCCAAAAGTTATGGACAGTTGAGGAGTAAACAAAGGATGGAAACTCTCTCCAACTCTCAGATTCTCTACCTCTCAGGTCAAAATTAGAATGGCTCTGTGATCCATCTAGTTATTCCATGTTCCGATATTATACAAAGGAATTGAAAGCGGAACCCTAGAGATGAGTTTGAAGTCTCATACTCAGATGCAACACTGTATTCTGTCCACAGGCAGATGGATGGATGAAACTAATTGCAGCACTGAGGGACTATGCAATAGTATTCACTCTCACAAAGGAAGGAAATTCTAACCCAAGTTACGACACTGATGAGCTTTGTAGACCTTATGCTGGGTGAGCTAAACCAGCTGCAAGAGGACACATGCTGTGTAGTTGCACCTATATGAAGTTCACAGAATCATCAAATTCATAGAAGAGAAGGTAGAAAGATGACTGTCAGGGGCTAGGGGTGGGGGAAGAATTTAGTGACCTGTGGGTATAAGGTTTCAATCTTGGAAGTTGGAAAAGGGGGGTAGATGCTAGTGATGGTTGTACCAGATAAATGGACTTAGTGCCATCGAACCATCCCAAATGGCTAAAGAGGTAACTTTTATGTTCTGTGTGTTTTACAGGACTTAAACATAAAGTCAGAGTGTGAGTTTGATAACCCAGCTAGGAGATGCCAAATGTTTCAACTCACGTCCATTAGTCTTAAATTATAGGACCCAAAGAGGGGAAGCAGTTTCCTATGGAGGAAATGACACAGAAAAAAACACGTTTTCTGTCTAGTACAGATTATTCAGTCTTAGGGGGTTAGCACTGCTGCCTAGTAGGCTAAGCCTCCACCTGTAGTACTGGTCTCCAGTTTGTGTCCCAGCTACTACTCTTCTTCTTCTTCTTCTTCTTCATGACACTGTTTAACAGGCACTGAGGTCTCCCTTCCCTCTCCCCAAGTTCCTTCCCCTCTCTACTTTTCTCCCCTCCAGCCTTACAATGGATGTCCTTCCTGAATTTCCATAAATCCATCAGGCTCTCACTGAGGTGACTCCCAAGAATACAGGAGATTATTAGCCATATTGCTATGAGTCCATCCTTGTGCTGCGTGCATGAGAACAGACTTCTCTCTGTTTCCACCTATGAACAGATTAATTTCAGCTACACTCCCATTATGCATCCCCTTAGGTACAGTCCACCACGGGGAGAAAAAAAGAACATAAAAGAAAAAAACAGTGAACCTTCATCCACACGAGGTTGACGAACATATAACAAAAGTACCAATGTGACACTAGGGTGGTGAAAAAGAGTGTCCAACATCCTCACATAGGAATAAATGCCAGCGTGTGTCCCATATGGCACTGATGAGAGTACGATAAGGACTAGATCATCGTTACTTACGGGCAGTAGCAATAACAGTGCTAAAAAGGACATTGACAATCTTAGGTGAATACAAGCAATCAATCGCTTATGTATGATTGATTAATGGATTACATCACAAGGTCTTATTACAAAAGGTACAAATAATTAGGAAGTGCAATAAGGTAGAATTCACAGGAAAAAATCCTTAGATTTGACATCATATTATCTTATATTAGGGCAAACATATGATACCTGACCTTTGGGGACTGGCTCATTTCCCTTAGCATAATGGTCTCCAGCTCAGCCCATTTGGCGATAAATAATTGTATTTCATTTTTTAATAGCTGAGCAGCTTTCTATAGAGTAGATGAACCACAGTTTCTTTATCCAGTTCTCTGTTGATGGACATTTAGGTTGTTTTCATATTTTTGCAATTATTGATTGTGCTGCAATGAACATAGGGGTGGCAGGTTGCTTTCTCATGCAACAAGTCTTTTAGATATATTCCTAGAAGTGATATTGCTGGGTCGTATGGTAGGTGGATTTTCAGTTGTCTAAGTATTCTGCATGCTGACTTCCATAGTGGTTGCCCCAGCCTGCAATTGTACCAGCTATGGAGTAGGGTTGCTTCCACCGCCCCCCAACCTGGCCAGCAGGTGTTGTTGATAGCTTTCTGTATCTGGGCTATTCTTACTGGAGTTAAATGGAGCCTCAGTGTTGTTTTTATTTGAATTTCCCTTATTGCCTGGGAGCTTGAGCATTTTTTCTTATGCCTGTTAGCCATTTGGATTTGTTCCTTTTAAACGTGTCTGCCCATTTCCTTTGACCATTTCTTGACTAGTTTATTTGCTTTGTTTTTATGGTTGATCTGGAGTTCTTTGTATATTCTGGAAATAACCCTTTGTCTCCTACATACTATGCAAAGATCTTCTCCCGTTCTGTTGGTTGCTTTTTTATTATGTTGATCATTTCCTTTGCTGTGCAGAAGCTTCTTAGCCTAATGTGGTCCCATTTGTTCATTTTGGTCTTGACTTCCTTTGCTTTTGATGATTTTGCTAGGAAGTCTGTGCCTACAGTTATATTTTGCAGAGCACTCCACGACATCTGAGTCAGCTTCCTGCTTATGGTCTTGGAAAGCAGCAGAGAATGGTTCAAGTCCTTAGACCTTTCTTTGGGAGACCTGGAAGAAGCTCATGGGTCCTAGCTTCAGATGAAAGATATCTCTCTCTCTCTCTCTCCTCTCTCTCTCTCTTCCAAACAAAAATAAAAATAAAATAAATCTTAAAAAAAAACACTGAGCCTCTCTGTACCTCTATCTTATGCTACAACAGAATATTATTTCCCACCTTTTGAAAAAACATCAGGAAGTTTCCTTAATCTACACCATCCTAATGGATAGACAAACGGTGAACAAACGAACACAGCTCTCTCTCTTTCCCATCTTAATAACTGCAGTCCCAGCCCAACCATTTCAGAGCAACTTAGCAGTAGCAGCAAATAGTAGCAAAAGTAGCAGAAGGTTGTGGGTCTCTACTTGGGTTGGATTCATCTTATTCCAACCTAATGTGGGTATCTGAGCCCATCTAGCAAATTCAGTCAAAACCAATAGTTCCTTCCACAATCTGCATTTAACCCTGAGGAGCATCAAAGAATCTCAAATGGAGACACTTCAGATGAGACACTCCTTCTTTGTGCCAATAGCACCTAGGCCATACTCACAGTTGCTATGAATCTAAGAGCCATGGGTACTGAGTATGCCCGTGGCTCCCTATAGCACACTTCAGTTTGGGTATCCACGCACACAGTGAGAAGAATGCTGGGTTTTGAGAGAGACAGCCTAAGACTGAGGAGAAAGAATAAGTAGGCAGTGGAGCCAAAGGACCCATGAGAGCCATGGTCCTCTTTCTAATCTTCCTTTTCTGCAGAGTTAGACAACCCTTTCCAGCCTCAAGAAGCAGATCCAGCATAAGGGATTAACTTAAGCTGTACTCAAAGTCAGGGCTCATCCCTGTCAGCAGGGAGGAGTCAACAGGCCAGGAAAGGGGAGGTATCACGGCCCCCATGGTCATTGTTGATGCACCAGATGGGAACAAGACCTTCTGTAGGCCTAATGGGTGTGGCCTTCAGATAGATGGCATTGTCCGTGAATCTCAAAGGTGTTCTGAGATATTCTGAAGGTTAAGACAAAACATTGAATCCTAAGCCTTCCAGGCACCGGCGAGCACAGACACCTACCGTGGTGTGCCCTTGGGTAAGTGAAGTTACAAACGCAAGTATCAATTTACTCCTAATGGGAGTAAAAAGAGTGCCGCCTTCCAATGTGCATCTCTGGAGACTAAACAGGGCTGGACAAAGGAGAGGGTCTTCCCTGCATCAATGTTCACTCTTACACAGATGCTGACCAAAGTGGGAGGTGTAAACTGGGCCAGGAAATGAAAAGCAACTGGACAAAACAGAGACACAGCCGATCGGTCAAGCTAGGAGACACACATCAATCATAGATTAGAACAAAGCCTGGGTTTTCACCCTGTGCTGGCCTCTTGGAAGCCCACTCCTCTCTCGGGAGGTTGTTCTCACCACCAGGAAGAGAGAAGACCACTCTTGGCCAGCAGTGAGGATAGCAACCAATGAGTAATGCCTCATCTGCTGGCAAACTGCCATGAGAGGGGCGTTCTCTCAAGTATCACTGATGTTTCTCAATTGACACTTTTGGCCAAGTGACCAGAAAGTAAAATTTAAAGGGGGGAGAAAGAGTTGCTTGGCAGCCTGCTTGGTGGAGTTGCAGGCTGCCAAGCAACCTGAGCTTTATCCCTGGCCCAGGCTGGCATGTTATTCCTGTGTTGACTCAAGGGACAGCTGTGACCTTCTGACTCATCAGCACATTTGCCTGTGGCTCCTCTGTGCCCCTTTGCCAACGCCAATCTAACGATCAAGCTTGCAACCAACAGCTACTAAACACGTCTCCCCAGCGTGTCCCTACTTGGTGTTGAGGGCCACGTGACTTCATCACAACAGGCCTGCCCAGCGGATGCATCTGTTAGTCCCTTGTGGCAGGCAAGCAGACCAGCTTGCTGGGTTTGGGTAAATTGCCCAGGATTGCGTTTCTGTAGTGGTAGCAGAGATGCTCTGAGTGACCGAGACCTACAATCTTGACTCCTGGATAGGGGGCATTGAGCAGATCTCAACCCACATATTTGAGGATTAGCAACCATAGGATAAAGCCACAGGTTAACTAAGAGTTCACTTGCTATGATCTGAAAGGTGAAAAAATTTGTTATTTATCCTCATCTTTATTTTGGTTGTCATGCTTCATTTATTCCATGGTTGTAGTCCATTACAAGGTTTTCAGCTTAGAAAATGCATATAATTAGAGAATAAGGAAGGAGCTATGAAAAGTGAAAGGTGCATGTTTTTATAAAGGGGCAAGTAAGGTCTCATCATTGGTCTGGAATTTCGGTTCATACATTTCTCAAGATACTGCATTCCAAATACTTGTTGTATAGGTGAGAAAAGGTGTGGGATATGCAATAACACTTGAATGGTTGTTCACCCAAGTTGGAATCAAAAGATCAAACACAAGCTGGCAAATCTTGAGTTGCTCAAAGTGAAAGGTGTGATGGCAAGCATTCAGAATGCTTATACTGCAACTCATTAAAGTACATCTATTTTAACTTTTACATTTCAAATTTAGAAACCTCTGCCAATGACTTAAAATAATCCTATAAACAACAGAACATAACTGTCTAATTCATTCAGAAATTAACCCTTCAAAGTCACATTTGATATTGAATCAGTCTTGTTATTATTGTTCATTTAAAACAAAGGAGAAAAAAGAATTAAGTATACAAATAAAAGAGTTGTTGTTGAACCAAGTGAGTTCTCAAATGCATGTCTCACTATTTTCCACAAATTTATTATTTTTAAGATTTATTCTATTTATTCTATTTATTTGAAAGGCAGAGTTTTGAGAGATAGAAAGAGATCTTCTACCCCCTGGTTCATTCTTCAAACAATGCCAACTCAGGAGCCAGGAAATCCAACCAGATCTCCCACATGGCTGGCAAGGGCTCCAAGCACTTGGACCATCATCCTCTGCTTTCTGGGGCATGTGAGCAGGAAGTTAGAACTGAAGTGGGGTAGTGGGAAATTGAACCAGAACTTAAAAGTTCCAGACTAGATGATCTTCAAAAGTAATATATATTTGGTTTGTATGGACAACAAAGACAGATTATCACTTCCCCAATTCAACAAACCCCAGTAAGGCAAAGATAGGATAAAATGGATTAAGCATAACCAACCCTAAAGGAAGTCCCAGCAGCCTGTGGGGCTTGTCTGACCTTGCCATAGGCTGCTCAGTCCAAGAAATGTGGTGCCAGTTACTAATTTGCAGCCTGGAAGCCTTCTTGCATCTCAGCACCTCATTTTAACTGGCCATGATCTTTTTATTAATATAGTTAATATAGATAGTTTTATTGAATATGTGTGTTTCTCTTTGAGTTCAATTTCAGTCAACTCAATGTGTCAACAGCTACGTAAACCATTTTGTAAAACTCATTGTCTATGATTTCTAAATCTCATCACTGGGATTGTTTGGATATTTTAGTGCATGTAAGCCATGGGTGCTGAGCAAACCAGTGTCATCAACACTTCCCTTTCTTGTACATGACTTTACAAGTGATGCTGTGGAGCTTCTTCCTTTGTTCATAAAATGTACACTGGATTATAATGCACTTGAGCTCGCCACTGTGCTGCGTAGCACCGGGAGCTTACCTTTCCTTCTGATTCTGACTTGGCACCTGCTCCCCCAACTCCCTCTATAGCTCCATCCTTCCCAGCTTCTAGTCCTCATCATTCTGGGGTTTAAACTGAATCTTTCTGGGTATTCACATTTCAGTACTTGTGAGGTTTGTCTTTCTGAGACTGGCTTATTTCGCTTCATACAATGTCTCCCTGGTCCATCCTAGGATTTTATTCTTTCTTACAGCTGCACAGCAGTTCATTTACATGCCATGTTTCCGTTATTCATTTGCCTGGGGATGGGCCTTGGTGAGCAGCATTTCAACAAACATGGTGGAGCAAGGATCCCGTTGAATTGTTTCGTATCTTCTGATTGTAGACTCAGTAGCGGGATTGCTGGATCATATGTCAGTTATGTGTCTGGTTGCTTCGAGGGTTCTCCATGCTGTTTGCCACCGTGGCTGTACACATCTACACCCCCACCCACAGTGTGTAAGTGTTCCCTTTTCTCCACATCCTCACCAACATCTGTTAGTTCCTGGCTTTTGGAAAACAGCCATTCTGACAGGGGTGGTATCACCTTGTGGTTTGGATTTGCATTTTCCTGATGCCTGGTGTCATCAGACATCTTTTTCCCATGTATTTGTTTAATGTATATAAATTAGCTATTTAAAGCAAAGAAGCAATAACACCCAAATACTATCCAAATCCCCCAAATTTCCTATACTGTGCATTTCTTTAGATTATCGTCTTCAGATTCTAACTGGATGTTGTAGATCTGTACACCAAACGTCAGATAACTGTGCTGGAGCTCCCAGGTGCTTCTTAAATACATCACAGTGTGATAACCGCAGCCCTCGAATGCCTCTCCATTCTGCCTGCTTCAACCATCACCCCTCTCCCCAGCACATGACCACAAAACTCTCTGTTCTCTTTCCTGAGTTCACGAGGCAACTATGCTTCAAGTGTTTTAATAGCAGTGTCTTCTCCCAGCCAGCCCTCTGGCTCTCAACAACCTCAGAACCAAGCCCAACCACGTCCTTCAGTTAGCAAAAATGGTCCATACCCCTTTCTCATGACCCATGCTGGAAAGCACTATAATCCAAGATCCTTCCTTCAATGTCTCTCTCCACATCTGACCAAGTTGTCCAGGCCTGCAGATCCTATATTTGCAGTTTCCCTTGACGCAATCCTCCTTGGCTCTCCAGGCTGACAATACTGATTCCCTTGTCTCCCTCCATCCCTACTGAGGCTCAGCAAACTCTTCTTCACTGTGATCCTTTTCCACATCACTAGAGTTCTGTAAAGTGCTAGCACCTGCCCCTCATCTCAGCACTCGTCACCGTCGTCAGCTGCTAGGTTGATCTCTGTCATCCTGTGGTGCTGCTTACTGTAAGGCCACTGTCTTCTTCTGGCAGTAAACTGCAAGCTCCCCAAGACTGTTTCTACCCTCGGGGTGGGGGACGGCTAGTACAGTGCCCAGCACACAGAGCATCTCTTTTGGGAAGGAAGGAAGGATGTACTCTGGAAGCATGGGAGGGGAACACTTCGAAGCTCCGAAGAGGAACCCCAGGGATGGCTAGAGGGCAGCATAAGAACGTACATCTGAACAAGAGTTTACGCAATCTGCCACCTCCCAAGGGGCCTGGCTTAAGCCAGGTTCTGAGTGCTGGCTATGCTGTGGTGGTCACCCAGGCTCAAGCTCAACTTCAGGTTTTGCCCCACACTGGCTCCCCAAGCCCTCAGTTTCACTCTCCACAAGGCCAGAGAAGACTATTATTAAGGCCTCCAGACTTGGGAGGGACCAACCAGGCAGCAACCAGGCAGCAAGCTTTGCCTCTTTAAGTGGGCTTGGCTGGGGGTTTCACTGGGAAGCAGCCGATGGACAGGAACAGCCTGCTCTGCAATGCCAGGGCATCAGGTCTGTGTACATGATTATAGGAAAGCCCCCTGGCCGTCCCTGCCCTCCCCTGGGCTACCAAAGCAGACACCAGCTACTGGAAGTGTCATCGGCACCTGCACTTCAGGTCCCTGTGGACTAGAAGGGGACCTCCATGGGCACGAGCTGCCAGCTGTGCCATGCAGGACCCTTCCCCCACACACCCTGGCAGGGGGCACTGAGAAATCCCATGACAGCCACTGGTTGCTCAGTTAACAATGAAGGAAGCCTCAAATCCCACTTACTGAATCCCAAAGCCCATTCTGTCTTCCACAGGGCACCACATGGACTCAATAGGGAGGATCCACGGTCCCAGTTAGAACTCATGGTTTGAATCTAGCTTTTGGAGAAGAGATGAACTAACAAATTGATGCAACTACTAGGAAGAACCACCATGTATCCAGGTGATCAAGACTTTAAATCCTAAGTACCCCAGATTCTTCACTGATCAGCTTGCCTCTGACCCAGTGCTATTAGCCGAGGAAACACCCAGTCTCCAGCTGAAAAGAGGAACTGAGCAAAAAGCAAACCAAGCTCTCGTACCAGCTCAGTGCCAGGTGTATCTGTTCTTTGGAGAAGGAGGAGAAATGGGTGTTAAAAGCCCTGCTCTGGAATTGAGCCTGGAATTAGCACTGTGGGAATGGAACAGCTCCAAACCCCTCACATCTATAGAGCAGCATGGTACTTTTCTACTCAGCACGGAGATCAGATCTGCACAAAGGGAAATGCCCATGGCAGCACCCACAGGAGTGTCAGAGGAGGTGTGCTCACCCTGCAGCTGTGAGTTGGCAGGGGAGGCGGGGAGGCCATGGTTTCCCTCAGCAGGATTGGTCCTAGTCCATGGACTTCACAGTTAGGTACTATCTGACAGTAGCATTCAGCTTATGGGTTGAACTTAGAGGAATCTGAGTCCTGACTGAATGTGATCACTGAAAGTGGCATGAAGAGTAGGTCCACCCAATCCCCAAGACTTTATGGGAAAACAGTGACGCGAAGCCACAGGTCGCACTGCCAGCTCATGGCTGGGTCAGACCTGCCATCCAGCACCCTCCCTTCCACCACATGGCAGAGTCAGTGTCAGGAAAGAGAGGGCTCCTGCATGGCTTCCCAATCAGTTATGCAGGCATGCTTTTCCCTAAAGCCTCAGCCCTCCCCAAACTCATCCCCAGTTCCTGAGTCAGTCGGGGTTCATGCTTTCCTGTCTGGAATGGTGGCCTCACATCTCCTGTGGCAGGGCCATGAAAAGCTACTGTCAGGGCTTTGGAGAAGTCTGGGCACTGGATGGTGAGGGAAAGGGGCCACATCAGTTCTCATCCATATGAAAACATAAAGAGCTTATACGTAGTCTGTGAATGCAGGTTTGAGCTCCAGCAAAAGAATCAGGCAATTGTTTTTTCTAATTAAAGACGTACTTATTTTATCTGAAGGGCAAATAAAAGAGAATGGAAGAGAGAGCTTCCTCCTTTTAAAGATTTATTTATTTTTTATTTGAAAGGCAGAGAGAGAGAGAGAGAGAGAGAAAGAGAAGAGACCTTCTACCCATTGGTTCACTCCCCCAAATGGCTACAATGGCCAGAACTGGGCTGCTTCTAAAGTAGGGCCAAGAGCTTCTTCCAGGTCTTCCATGTGGTGCAGAGGCCCAAGGACTTGGGTCACCCTCCACTGCTCTCCTGGACCATAAAGAAGAGTTGGTTTGGAAGCAGAAAAGCCAGAACTCAGACTGGTGCCTATGTGGGATTCTGGTTCCCGAGGTTGAGGATTAGTGTGATATGCCACAGCATCAGCCCCTATGTGTAAGGAGATCTTCCACTCACCAGTTCACTCCCCAAATGCCCACAATCCAGGAGTCATGTACTCCACCTGGGTCTCCCACAAGTGAAGGGACAGGGGCCTGAGCATTTGGAGCATCCTCTGCTACTGTCTTCCAGGTACATTAGCAGGGTGCTAGACTGGAGGTGCTACAGCCAGGATTAGACCTAGATCTCATGTGGGTTGATCGTGTCAGAGACAGCAGCTTAACCCACTGCCTCACACACTCGCCCCAGGCAGGGGATGCTATGCAGCTATCTACACTGCCTTCGAAAGGGGTCATTGCTACCCCCTGAGGGTGCTGGCTTAGCTCCCAGCTGGCTGTGCACTCAGCCCTCACGTGAGATGCCTGCGTGTTGGTAAGAACTCGAGATGGGAGGAGCTGAAATGAGCACAGATCTGAACGGCAGATCAGTCATCAAGAGAATGAAAAAAAAAAAAGCAAAAAACAAAAAAACCCTCAAGGACATAAAGTGAAGGATTCTTAACCCCTGCACTGTCTATACAAATAGCCTCAGGCAATTAGGAATGAATAACACCTTGCACTGGGGGCCTGGGGTGTTCACTGGGGACTCCGGAGGTTTGAAACGAACATGGGACGGCTTTAACGCGACATGTTCCAGTGCTCAAGTTTTCGGTTATTTAAATGTAGGCAAAGGCATCTGCGGAGAAAATACAGTTTCTGATTGGAAAAGAAACCCCCCTCTCCCATCCCTTTCCCCACCCTTTCTTCCCTGAAACCGGTAAAATTGTACCGAGTTCGTAATTCCCAGAGCTGAGAGCGTTACCAAAGGAAGCGAAGAAGCTGTGGTTCACAGCGTGTCAGATGAGTAATGACAAGAAAAACTGAATGAACCGCACAGGCGATTGACCACTGTTGAGACGCTCGTCATTGCTAGTGTTTGCTCCAAGACATTCCTGAAAAGAACAAGAATGCAACCGAGATGTGAAGGCAGATCATTAGGGCACAAGTCCCTAACTAGGCAGCTGCAAGTTTTTCCAACAAAGTCCATGTTGAAAGCAGAGACCCAAGTGAGCGACTTGCATCAGCCCCAAGAATAGCAGGACACTGTGCATGCTCAGTGTTTTGTTCTTAAATTTTTCTCAGACAGTGGGAAAGCATGATACATCCAGTTACGTAATTCCCCACCTCTGACTCTCTAACATCTCTGTCTACAATCTTGCACTTGACTTTCCCATGTCTGCATGTGGTCCAAGGAGTGGAAATTCTGAAAAGGCATTGCACAAGGGGCTTCCTATTTCCCTCCCACCCCTCCCACCCACCCACCCACCCACCCACCCAGAGGCAAGGCCGTTGGCTGTCCACCGTGTGGCCACCCTGACTTGGAAAGGGGACAGTTTGTTGTCTTGTTCGTTCCCTTGAGCAGGTTGAGCTATGATTTCCTTTGGGTCAGAGACTTCCTTGGGTCTGGTGGCAAGCATGTTAACGTGAAGGCTGAATCCCCAAGGGAGAGTTCTGATTGCTCTAAGAGGGTCTTTTAGCAGCAGCAATCATGTGTCAGACCATCTAGGGGGAAGACAGGTTGGGCCTGCATTGTTCTGGCCTCCGGTCCCTTCAGGCCTCTACTTTGGGCAGTCTCTCCACAGGGTCCCACTCTCTCACCTCAAGCACAGGCCCACCTTGGTAGACCATTGTTCTAGAAGTAATGTTGGAGACCATCCCTGAATGCAAGTGACTTGTGTTGAACTTCCTTGGCATTGAACTCATGTCATCTTTGGTATCTCACATCTGCAGTCGGGGCTGAAATCCCTCTGAGTGTGAAGGAAAGGGGATGTGCTGAACGGCTGCTTATGTTTTATGTGCAGTGGACAGGTGTCCCTCTGTACCACTCTCCACCATTATCCTATTTAAATATGCATTTAGGTATCCATGTTTGTGAAGTCTTTTGCCAAAAATAGTTTTCACCCCGGAGGTTACCAAGAAAAATGTTCCTGATACATATTTACTTAATGTCTATTTTTATTTACATATTTACATTTATTATTTTTAAATAAAATACAAAGGGTTCTGGCTGTTCCAGAGACAGATTTCAGCCCTCTCTATTTGAAGCTCAATGCGTGTTTAACATAAAACCAGAGTGAGAAACCACCGGGCCAAGCCAATCACGGGTCCTCCAACTCCTAACTGGATGGTTCTGGGGCACTTCCATGATTCTCCCCCAGTCACTGAGACACAGAGAAGGACTTTTCAAGAAGCTTCTGAAAAAGGCCTCTTGCACCAAAGAAAGGAGGCATTATTTGTTCCATCTTATAGTCACTTGGCAGAGTGGCCAGCAGACATCAGACCCACAACAGTCAGGCATATGGGGCCACAACCAAGTACATGGTGTTCAAACTTGGCCCTAATTTTTCTTGTAGTATGTGATAACACAATGCCTTTTACTTGATTAAACTTCTTTGAGTCTTGACTGTAGATTGCTTGCAGAAAAAAAAAATACTCTCGGCAATTTCTGGGACTATTCCTTCTGCTCCTGAGGAGGCACCTACTTCCTATTAAACATGTCATCTCATTTTGTCTGACCCACTGTGGTGTCTTGGGCCACAATCTAGATTCCAGAAGGTTTGTGGAGCCCTTCTGATGATACCTGGGGAAGGAAGGAAAATGCTGGAAATCACTTTTGGGAAACCAAGGTGTTTTCCTCCACATGCACGCAGTCAATTGCCCGCTGGCAGTAAGTGCCCAGGTTAGACACTGTCAATGACAAACGTTCATCAAGTATTTGCAACAGTTCTGTGAGGGGGATACAGTAGTCATCACATTTTCAGATGAGGAAAGACAGGTCCAGAGAGAGTGGTGGGTGCTAAACTGGGAACATTCTTTTGGCACAGACATGGTGAGTGAATGTTTGCTCGATGCTCTCAGAATGTGTGGCAGGTGTGGGGAGAGGATGGATGGGCATGTGGGCCCTCGTGAAAGACTCTGCTGGCCTTTGCTCTCAGATGACAGTCACATTCCTGCTCTGAATGTTTCATTCTGAACAACTTCATCATTGCTGCTGAACTTCCTCATTCATGCAGTGGGGCTTGGCCAAGCTGATTATGAGCTCAGCACAAATGTCAGCCATGACTTGCTCATCACCTTCAACCCCGCCTCCAGTCCCAATGTTCTATTTAGTTACCCACAATCTAAATAGGGTGGTGTCAGAGAGTCACTGAAATGGGGATACGTATCAAGATGGTGGCACAGTGTGGGAGGAGGTGGGGGCTGGCAAGGCTGGTGGTGGCGATGCCAAGTGGAGCCAAGTGAGGAAGACAAGTGTAGAGCAGACCAGCCCAGAATCTGAGCAAATACAGTCTTTGGCCCTGGCCCTCATGTGGCCGTTCTACAGTGAAAGAGGAGAACTCCTCCTCCTCTTCCTTCTGGGCCTGGGGTTGGCTGAACACACCAGGCAGGAGCTCCAGAAATCCCGACAGAGGGAACCTGAAGGGCTCAAGGCTTTTGCCTCTGTGACCTGTGATTCGGGCTTCTCTCTCTGTGCCCCTATGGAGGGATAACAGCACAGAATAAAGCGATTTCCAGAAATCAGTCATGGCCTTCATCTTTGTGCTGTATCTGAACATTTTGACAGGACTTTTCACAAAAATAGGCTCAGGGAAAGAGCGCTGAGTCATATCGCTAGCCTGATGCAGCCCTTGCCTCTCCAGCCAGGGGGCCCACTGCCTGCCTCGTATGTCCCCAGGAGATGGCAGAGTGACTTCTGCTGGCTGGAAACTGTTATTTACCGGCCACTCTCCCTCCACAGTGTCGTCTTAGCGGCTGACTAACAGGTTCGCTCCCTGAGCAGTGGAAGGTAGACAAGCTCCAGAGAATGAGCTGCTCTGGACCAACAGCTAATTTCAAAAGGACTGCCAAATGTCGCTTATTTCCTGGGAAGCTGATGCCCCCAGTCACAGCCCTAGGTGTGGATGAGTAGCTGTGCCACCTCCATTTGTGAAAGCCTGCAGAAACATGTCTGTTCTGGACCAGGTATCATGCCAAGTTCTTCACCTCAGTTTCTGATTTCACACCAGCCGCACGAGGCAGCTGTCACTGTGGTTCTTGTGGAATTCCGTAGCAGGGACAAGCTTCAAACCCAGGCCTCTCTGAAAACAGACACAACAACTCCCCTTTCTTGGAGGTTTCAATTACTCATGATTAACCAGATTTCAGAACAACCTAAGTGGAAAATTCCAGAAAGAATTCACAAGGTTTAAATAAGTTTCTCTTCAGTGACGGTGCTTATTCAACTTTACCTTTGGCTATTCCTTGCTTTCTACTGTGCTTCATTGATAAAGGAAACTTTATCCTAGACCTATCTAGGTAGGGTTATGGATCCAGGGATCACCTGCAGGTGGTGGAACAGGTGTATTCCCCATCCTGCCCACTTGATCTTTGGTTTCTCACCACTGCTGGGTGCTCCACTGCTTTGACTCTCTCACTTGGGCAGAAAATACAATCTGCCAACTCCACCCTTGAGCCTTCCCTTCCAATATCCATGCACTAACCTCTTGTCACCAGGGACAGCTCCCGCTTCCTCTCTCAGAGCAACTGCTTCCTGGCCAGGCCACTCTGCCTTCTGGGTCCCAGACCACACTGTGATTCAGAGGAACCCTCCCTTCCCACATGTCCATCTAGTGCCTCATGATGCAGGCAGTGCCCCAGCCACCCACCCCCAGAGAATGCAGTCTGCAGGGGGAAGTGACCTTGGTGACAGAGAGGGTGTGAGGAGGAAGGAGGGTGGGAAGCGGAGAGCATGTGTCACCCACCCTGTGGCTCACCCTGCAAAGCTCCCCATGTGTCACAGGGCTTTAGGTGCCATGCAGCAGCTGCCTTGGTGCTGTGAGCCAGAGCTGTGCTGTACCTCATTCGTCTTCAAGGACGGGTAGAGCAAAGCCCCTGAACCAATGCTGCTGTCCACGCCCAGCAGGTGCACTAAGACAATCAGGCAGGAAAGCCAACAACACCCAAAGCTAACTTGGCCTCTTTCCCCATCCTGTTGCTCCTTAGGTGGTACTACATAGATGTGTTTGTGTTAGGTTGTTTAGAGGGGAATTGCATGTGGGCCAGCAGATCTGCAGTGGTGCCCTGGGAGCAGGTGTCCCAAGGAGAACACAGGAAGCTGCCCTGGGAAGCCACACTAAGGATGATTTGCCTGCCTCTTTCTCAGGGATTGTCACCTCCAATCATCTCTACTCCCCATGTGACTGAAGGCAAGCACTTTCCCGAAGGAGCGATTGCAATATGGACTTCGCGCTAAGCAGAGCTGTTCCCCAGCCCCAGGACTCTTTTGCCCCTCCCAGGCAATATACACACCAAAAGGCAGTTTCAACTCCCCAGACTACAGTCAGATTCCACAGGTGAATGGCATTGCCCCCCAACAGGCAGCCTCCACTTTCGCGCACCAGGGCCTCGTACCATCTGCACCTCTGACCCAAGTTCAAATTCCTATGATGTCCTTTAAGCGTTGACCATTCTCTAGAATTCTGCATGTAAGCCAGGAACATGCAACACGTATTAGGGCAGTTCAATTGTACAGGGCATAAATCAGGACCAACAAATGGAGGTGAAGTCTAGGGCCCCTTCTAGAAAGTTCCACATGCAAGGCTTCTGTGTGCTTACCATGTGGTGCCTTCCTGATACCCTTGTGTGTTTCACCAGCCAGGAGTTCCACCGAGCTGTGAAGGCCCAAAGCTCTGTTCAGCGTTTCATGGCATAGCCGTGATTGATGGAACTGTTGGCCAATATGGCTGAATTCAATCTCCAGCCCCTACTGCTCCCCCTGGAGGACAGGTTCCAAGTCCTGAGCCCAGCATGGACACCCTAGACCTCTCTGTGAGTCACCTCTTCTGCATAACTGTCAGGTGCCACTATGAGTAACCAAGACACTCCTATCACTAGGGAGAGTCTAGGGACCTGGGGACTCCCTTCCAGCAAATAGCAACAGCAGAGGCCTGTGTGATAGGAGACTAAGAGTTCTTGTGCACCCACTGTGTCCTCAAGGAGATCAAAACACCGTTCCTGAGCATTTCCCACATGACCTGCCATCATCTGGCCTCATTCCACCATCAACTTCCCTCAACACCAAGCCCTTGCAGGAAATTCTGGAATGCGGGTCTTGCCCTCACGCCTGGTTCAGGGCCTCTCTGCTGTTCTCCAAGCAGCCCCTGGGAGCAGGAGCTTGCTGTTTACTCTCTGGCATGGCCAACATTATTGGATGTATTTCCATCACCGTAATCACATGTCTTATTGTTAACCACATAATTTGGTGAAATAGTTTGTCTTACTTGATGTAAGATGTTTTTCTTATTTCATCTGAAAGGTCGAAAGACAGGAAAGAGAAATTGTTTCACTTCCCAGATACCTGCAAATAGCCAGAGCAGTATTAAGTCAAAGCTAGGAACTTAGAACCCACCGAAGGTTTCCCATGTGAGTGGCGGGGATCCAAACACTTGGGCCGTTCCCTGCTGCCTCTCGAGTGCACCTGAAACACTCCAATATGGGGTGTAGGAAGTGGCCCACCCATTTGATATTTTTAACATATATTTTTTTTTCTTTAATTATTTATTATTTAACTTCAGTAATTACATTGTATTATGTGACACAATTACATAGATACTTGGGTTCTCCCCACCCCTCCCCAAACCCTCCCACCATGGTGGATTCCTCCACCTAGTTGCTTAACCACAGCTCAAGTTCAGTTGAGATTCCCCCATTGCAAGCGTATACCAAACATAGAGTCCAGCGTCTTATTGTCCAGTCAAGTTCAACGGCTTCTTAGGTATACCCTCTCTGGTCTGAAGACAGAGCCAGCAGAGTATCATCCCAGTCAATTGAAAGCTCCAACATACCATCAGCAAAAATTTACATCATTATGGAATTAATTGACATAGTAATGAGTAACCAATATGTTAAAAGTAAATGCGAGTTCCCAGTCACCTTCTGTGACCACCTCAAATGAGCCAATCCCAAAAGGTTAAATACCACATGTTTGCCTTAATTTAAGATGATATGATGTTATGTATAACATGCTATGTTTTGAATGTTATATGTTGTGTATAAACATATATTTTTTAACAAAGAGAGAGACAAGGCTGATTTAAAGCATAAGGACACCTCTAATTAGGCTGTCTATTAAGTAGTCATCACCTAACATGGAAGAGGCAGTTGCACTATCCCACTGCAAACTACTGCCAACACATCTGCCTTCGTAACTCCCTGGCCAGCATGGGTTGCAGATTCTCCCCATGACTGACCTGGAGAACTCACTCCTGTCCTGCGTGTGGGGCCACTTGTGGGTCATTCCTGAGCACCCCACAGATTGTTCCCTGGACATCCTCAGGCTCCCCTGAGAGAGAAGCTGAGGCCAGTGAATGCAGAAGGGCTCACATGAGGTAGCTGTGCAGCATGTTCTCAAACAAAAGAGACCAGTGAGAGTGTGAGGAAGGACACAGGTGGAGGAGAAGTGGGGTGGAGGGCAGCGACCAGCAAGCCAGATACAAGCCAAATGCGAACCTCGGATTCTAGCAGGTGGCTGTTTCTTAAACTGCACACACTTGACAATCAAACCCTAGATGGGAGTCGTGCTCATTGTTATGGCTGCCTGCAGCTGAGTAATTTTTGCACTTCTTGAAGAAAGTAACCTTGTACCTAGACAAGACTTTTCATGAAAAGCCTGGGTTGCTTATTTTCAATGCAGACATGACTTGCACCCCTCACGTTTTGACCAATCCCTCAGTGCTTATGGGAAAAAAATGTTCCTCACTTTTCTAGAATGAAGAATGACATGTTTGAGGGAGATGAAGATTGATGAGCTACAAGAGAATTAAATCAGGTACCACCCTGTAAACTTTGTTTCTTTCAACGAGTCATCTCTCAAGATGTGTGGGGCTCCAAGGATTCCTGGGGGCAATGTCGGTGACTCTCAGCACCCCCATTCCAAAAGTTTGAGCTCATGAGCCATTCCTGCCACATTGGCTGAACAGGGAGACGATCCAGTGCGCCGGAAGTTCTGATGCGGCAAACAAGGGTTCAGGCTGAATCGCTCCCTGTCTAAAATCGGAGAGGAGCTCAGCCTGGCCAGGGACTGGAGGGGGTGTGGACCCCAGACCAGTTTCAATGGTTTTGACAATGAAACTCACCTGGGTGTATGCGGTTTGGCGTCTTTCTTCAGGTTTAGAAGCTCCCCAAAGTCAGACTGAAACCCCTCATATGGGTGTCGTACAAGAAGCTTGACCCTTCTTCAAACGTTGTGTGCTGCGAATCATGTGAACTGAAACCAGCGGACTTCCCACACTCCAACCCGACCCGCCTTCCCAGCCAGTGACCCCTGGAGCTATGACAAGGTGGCACCCAGGGCTGGTTCAGAATGAAGGGCACCTTGAGCTTCAGAAAGAAAAAACTCCATTCACTTCAGACCTGACCCCCTTCACTTCTTTCTGTTGTCCAGGAATAAGGTAAATCTCTCGATTTTACACTGAGTGAAACCGTGATAAATAATATGCACTCATACTTGTATCAGTGCGTATATAACTATCCACACAAATCCACACCACGTGTACACACAGAGACGTATGCCTCTTTCGCTTAATGATAAGAGCAGTGGGACTTCTGCACATTGCCTGATTGTGTGCAATAGTTGCAAAACCTTCATCTAGTTTCTCTCCTGTTTGTGGACATAAGTGTTAGGAATTTTTCCTTCTCTTCCCTTTTTTGGCTCTTGCAAATAACACTGCCCTCACTACTTCTCTCTGTGTCTCTCTCTCTCATACTTAAGAAAACCCACAAATCCATAGGGTACATGACCTGCACAAAGATGAGTGCCTTTGATGTTATAACAGGAATTGCCGTAGTGCCCAGCCGCATTGTCACACTGAATCATTCTCTCACCAGCCATGCAAGAGAGCATCTGGTAAACCTCAGCCACAGTGGCTTTTATCCAGCTTTGCTGTCATGAACATTACATAAGCCACCAGCTATATTATGTGCTGCTTTTTGATTTGCATTTCTTTAATCATGTGTGTAGTTTGAGACATTTGCCACTTTTTGGTGATTGTGACTTGGCTGTAACAGTTTTTTTTCTTTTTTGCTTTTTTTGGTAGAATTGTTCATTTTCCTTACTGATATGACAAAGCTGTTCGTATAATAAAGGAAGGAGCCCATGATCAAGCACTAATGTTGCAAAAACCTGGTGTCCTGTTTTGCAAGGTTAAAGTTCAAACTTTTTTTTTAATTTGCAAAATTTGGCACCAAATTGCATTGCTTCTGGCATTCTGAATCGTAACTACTTTTCTTAGAACTTAGGGTTCTAGCTCATCTCAATCTGACACTGTCTTTAAAGGATGATGGCTGCTCGCTCAAAGCCAGTGACGTTGGATGACATTTGTGCCAAACGCAGGGTGACTGTGGCTGCATTCTGGTCCTCCATGCCTTTCCCAAAGCCAGACACCACTTGCCACTCACCTGTCCCAGCATCACATTGGGTGTGACAGGGTGGCTGTGTAAGGAAGCGGAGAGCCCATAAGATAATTATACAAATAGTCTGGGTGGCAAAGCTCAAGTTTCTCAGTTCTTTGCTGGAGAAGATACTGGGGCTGTTGCAACCCTGGTTAAATTTGCAGTTTTCTCCTATTCGCCTGTGGTGAATGTTGTCTTTTTGGTTAATGAGGATCCTATTCCATTATTTTTATCTTTTACTGTATTTCTTTGTGTTATGTTCCTATAGTTTAAAGCTGTGTTGTAAAGATTGCTGGAAAGATTTCTGCGGACAATGGGCTGAGAGCTCTTGCTGCACATAATAAGAAAAAAAATCAGTGATACATTGTTTATAAAATGAAATATAAATGAACTGAACCCTCAATAATGCTGCTGGCTTCAGAAAAATTGAAAGTGCCAGGAAAGCTCGCAGCTGTCAGAAAACACAGCTGACCGTCCCTTAAGTGTTTGTGTGTTGTGTTCATCAGGGGCTGTAACACGAGAATGCCATAGGTTGGGATACTTAATCACCCGGCATTCATGTTCTCACTGCTCTGGATACTGGAGTCCAAGACCAAGACTATGTGTGTGTGTGTGTGTGTGTGTGTGTGTGTGTGTGTGTGTGTGTGTGTGTGTGTGTGTGTGTCTGTCTGCCCTAATTCCTTCCTACAAGACAGCAGTCACCCTGGATTAGGGTCTACACCATCTGCTACATTGTAACTTAAATTGCCCTTTTAAACTCCTTGGGGCCGGTGCAATAACCTAGAGGCAAAAGTTCTCACCTTGCATGCGCCAGGATCCCATATGGGCACCAGTTCATATCCTGGCGACCCTGCTTGTGGCCTAGGAAAGCAGCTGAGGATGGTCCAAAGCCTTGGGACCCTGCACCCATGTGGGAGATCCAGCAGAGGCTCCAGGCTCCTGGTTTTGGATTGGCACATCTCTAACCATTGTGACCGCTTGGGGAGTGAATAAATGAATGGAAGATCTTCCTCTCTGTCTCTCCTGCTCCTCTGTATATCTGACTTTCCAATAAAAGATTAAAATAAAAAACCTTAACTTCCTAAGAGTTACTTTCTGAAATATTAGGGTCAGGATGTCAATATATGAATTCATTGGTAGATACAACTTTATCCATGAAGAATTTAATTACTACATGAAAAATAGAGACAGGCACTCCAGGGGCCATGTGCAAGATCCCTGTCGTATCTCCCTCGTTGTGGCAAAATGGATGTTGGCATCCCAGACAACGCATCGAAAGCTAAGGGAAGAAGAAACAGGGAAGGTGGTGCCAACATCTTAGGTTCCTCTTAGTAAGATGGCAAGAGTCTCCTGGCAGGATTCCTTTACCACTTCACTGCCCAGCTCTGTGTCATGTGGCCATCCTCGGATGCAAACGAAACAGGGACTTTTCGACACTTTTGCCTCGAGTAGAGAGAAGAAGGAAAGAAGCAGGATGAGCTGGGCCGGTCAACAGCATCTATCAGATGCCTCTCCAGTGCCCTGGACCATGCTTCCCTCTCTGAAGTCTGCTACAGCTTGCGGTTCCTTCATGTCTCCTGAGAAGGTTCAAATGGTGCTAAAGGTTATCAGATGGGACCGTTTGCCGTGGGAATTTTCACCACACCAGAGGTTCCATTATATCTTCATTTACTTTTCTCTAATTCCTCGTTGCTTACAGAATGGACATTTGTTTGCTATAATTTTTATTTTGTTATAAAAAGATTTCTTATTTTTCATAATACAGAGTTAGAAGCATAAACACCAAACGGCAGTAACGGGAATTTAACTCCTGCTGGTGGTCAGAAGAGATGCTCGGATTCGTTTATTTTGAAACTGTTGTGTGGGAGGTGAGAAGAGTACCATGCTGAACGCTATACTGCCAGAGATCATTCTAGCACCTCTTTGTTACCACGCAAGGACCTGGGCTAACTCACTGTGTGAAACATGATCAGAAATCTGCCCTTTGTCCCAGGGTAAGAATTCCAGCTTCCTTTGCAAAGAAATCTGCCATTGAGGCAAAGCTTATGGGGGCTTTCAGCGAGGCTGTTGGCTTGCCCCTCAGAGCCAGCCACACCACTGTTCAGAGGTCTCTCTGTGGGTCACGCACGTTGAGCATCAGACCTGAAGAGATTCCCATAGCAAGTTTGGTTTTGTTTTATTTTGAAGATTTATTCATATGAAAGGTAGGTGAGAGAGAGAGAGAGAGAGAGAAATGAGAAATTAATTCTCTATCCACTGGTTCATTCCCCAGATGGCTGTGGGCTGGGCTGGATCAGGGCTGGACCAGGCTATAACCAGGAGCCTGGAACTCAATCCAGGTGTCCCCTAGGGGTGGCAGGTGACTTAGGTCACCTTCTGCTGCCTTCCTGGGGGTATTAGCAGGAAGCTTGGTCAGGACTCAACCAGCACTCTGATACGGGTTGTAGCCTGACCTCTTCCCCCACAGGACTGGCCCTAGATTCCCATGGTAGTATGAATGGCTGCGTTCTCTGAGTGCTGGCTGTGTGCTGGGCCATGAAGAGTAGTGCTTTTACCAGACGTGGCGACTACAAAAAGAAAGGGTTTGTCCAGTGTGGAGGGTTGCACTGTGTCCCTCCAGGGCACTGTACTCAAACCCCAATCCCAACAGCCCAAAGCCACAACTACTTCAGAAGCCAAAGACATCGCTGCAGGTGTTGAAGTTAGGAGTCACTTGCACTACAGGACTCAGTGCCTTAACTCCACAAGACCTGGTGTTCTAATAAGAGGAGGGACAGGCAGAGTGAGGTGGCCACATAGTGACAGAGACAAGGATGAGCAGTGCCTGTGCAAGACCAAGGAAAGGGAAGTGTTGCAGCTTACAGTAGCAGCTGGAGGAGAGAACCACTTTTTGCCAGCACCTTAATCCTGCTTGGGGCAATTTCTAACAACGGCCTTGGGAAAAAAGTGAAAGTCATGTTCAGAGAGAGACACTCAGCTGGGATCCAGATCAAGATTTTTCTAGTGCCGAAACAATCACTTGTGTCACTTCACACAGCCTGTCCGAGGTCCCAGTGGCCAGTAGAAATGCCCGAGGGCTAGCCCTGACCACTGCTGCTCCAGTGAAGGGCATTTGGAGGGGAGGCGGAGGTGACAGATAGAGCCTGGGGGATGATCCTCCTGTTGTGAGCACTGTCCGTTTGCCCAGGCTGCCAAACTCCACATGCTGCCAAGAAGGGTTTGTCCTCGGGACACAAATGGAGTAAGAAGAGGCTCCTTAATAGCAACAGCCACAACCCAACACCAGCTCGGGGGAAGGGCTTTTGCTCCTGCCTGGATTTCAGACACTGACATGGTGCATACACGGTCTCCAGGCAAGCCCAACTGCTTGCCACAGTTTCTCGTGTGCAGCTCAGGGAGGGCAATCGGTTTTCTCAAGGACACAGGACAGAGGAATAGTGATCCAGATGACAGCTCATCCAAGCCCGCTGTACACATTACTGCGAGGCCTTGAGGGGCTGAGCTCAGGATTGGGCTCCACCTAGTGCAATGAGTACGTGGCTGCTGGGCTGGCTCTCACACCAAGGCTGGGGAGAACACTCAACATTAATCAGCAGAAGGTGCCTGTGGCGAATGGGAGGACTCCTTACTGGGGGAGAGGGAGTTCTTGAATGTTTCTAGAGCAAGGCGTGGAGAGGAGAACCAAAGGTCTTCTTATCCTGGCTGGCTCCTGCTAGCCTCAAAAGCAGACCACACAACGCCTTCCTTCAAAATATCTTGGTCCCAAGAACCTGGTCTTCTTTCTTCCTCTGGTGGTGGTTCTTCTTCTTCTTCTTCGAGATTTATTTATTTTTAGTGGAAGGCAGAGTTAGAAATAAAGAAAGAGAAACAGAAAGATCTTCCATCTACTGGTTCACTCCTCAAGTGGTCACAAAGACCAGAGCTTTGGGCCATCATCTACTGTTTTCTCAGACCATGAACAGGGAGCTGGATAGGAAGTAGAGCAGTTGAGACTCAAACCAGGGCCCATATGGGATACTGGTGCCTGCATGGGGAGGATTAGCCAGTTGAGCCATCGCCCGCCCCGCCTCCCCCGCCCCCCCACCCCCCCCCCCCGCTTTCCTGTATTCTGACATGTATCAATGGCTGATCCCTGCATACAAGTAGGCAAGCAGAGAGGAGGAAGTGCCAGATGTGAGCCAAACAAGGGGCTTTGTGCTCCGTGGGCACCTTAGACAGTATTCTTCAGCCTTTTCCATAGCCAGTAAGTTGCACCCACATCCTTGATCAGGAATTCCATGATAGTATTGGTGTTGTGGTGAGGCAAGCCAAGCTGCCACCTGCAATGTCACATCCTGTACTGCAGGGCCAGTTGGAGTCCCAGCTACTCCACTTCAATGCATCTGGGAAGGCAGTGGTGAATAATCCAAATGAGGAAGACCTGGACAGAGTTCCTGGCGCCTGGTTTCTGTCTAGCAGAAAGTGAACTGAGCAATGGAAGATCTCTCCTCTCTCTCTCAGCACTCTATCTTTCAAATAAATTTTTTTTTTAAAAAAATATGGGAGTTCTCGATGTCATCTGAAGACATCCTCATGCCTGTGTTAACTGCTGTCTCCTGCAGTGAACCCAGGGAAGGGTAAAAGTCTGCTAATTCAGGGTTTCTTCTGAAAGTTGAAAGTTTTGCTTAGCTACAGAAACATTTTCCCGTTTGGGAAAAGAAAAAGATTTTTGGTAACTTCTTGATTTCCTGTCTCATCTCCTCTCTCTTTCTCTCTCAATCTCTGTTTCTGCCCACCCCGCCCCTTGACTCTCTCTTGACCTCATTTTCCAGTTTTTCAGACATCACAGTGAAGAAAAGAAACTCATCTGATGTGCATCCACCTAGGAGGAGGCGCCCACCCACACAGAGGGCTGGTTAATCATTTCATAGAGAATGATCTCTCTGGGGGATAGAAAAGAGAGTTTTCCAACTCTGAACTTGCTACTGAGCTTAACAGAACGCAGTTAGAAAGCTGGGATCCCTACCAGGCACGAAAGAGAAAAGATGGGGTTATCTCAGAACTGGGCAGCCCCACTGGTCTCTCTCCAAACCCTCATGTCCTCAAGGCTGGAGAATTCTATCTGGGAGGACTCCACAAAGAACTGTAAGAGTTTTGCTTTTCCGGCCTCAAATCTGCAGGGACCATGAATGCAGCTTGCAACATCAGTCAGCTTGCAACAACAATCAGCTTCCCTTCAAGAGCCAATTTCCCCACTGGGCTTGGCACACTCCCTCATGGCAGCATGAGGTCAAGCAGGTGTTCCATGGTGCCCGACCAGTTGTAGACCCCTCGGGGGACAAAAGAGGTCCCCAAATGGCCATGGACCATGCCAGGCACCCTGAAGCCCTGTGAGCCATTGGGTGCCCCTGTCTTCCAGACACCCCCTTTCTCTTTCTCCTCTCTTTGTGACTCTCTGTGCCCCCGTGGCCATCAGCTCACTGCCTTCAGGCTGGGCTTTGGAGAAGAGCTGAGCACCCTGGGAGAGGATGGCCACTGGGCTGTGTGGCAGACATGTCAGCAGCAGGCCTAGCAGGTGTTCCTCTCTCGGGGGCTCTGGGGACTCAGGGCCCAGCGAACAAGAACTGGAATGCAGGACAGAATACAAGTGAAAGGACATGTGTTTGTCTCTGACATTGATGGACACGCACAGACACAGTGAAACATGCAACATACACAGATACACAGCTCACACAAGCACAAAGCTCACACACACAAACATAGCTCACACAGAAACACACAACCGTAGACACACAGCTCACACACATACAACCAAACACACAGCTCACACACACACTCATAGCTCACACACAAACATAGCTCACACAGAAATACACAACCATAGACACATAGCTCACACACACAGAAACACACAACCACACACACAGCTCACACACACACTCACAGACACACAAACACAGCTCACACAGAAATACACAACCATAGACACATAGCTCACACACACATGCAGAAACACACAACCACACACACAGCTCACACACACACTCACAGACACACAAACACAGCTCACACAGAAATACACAACCATAGACATACAGCTCACACACACAGAAATGCACAACCACACACACAGCTCACACACACACTCACAGACACACAAACACAGCTCACACAGAAACACACAACCATAGACACACAGCTTATACAAGCACAGAGCTCATACACACACGCAAAAACACACAACCACACACACAGCTCACACACACACACACAAACACAGCTCACACAGAAATACACAACCATAGACATAGCTCACACACACAGAAATGCACAACCACACACACAGCTCACATACACACTCACAGACACACAAACACAGCTCACACAGAAATACACAACCATAGACATACAGCTCACACAAGCATGCACTCACACACAGACACACACATACTTCAAACACACAGCTCACACACACATACAGAAACATGCAACCACACAGACACACACATAACCACACACAGACACATGGAAACATGCCACTGTACCGAGGCATACACATAAAAATACCTGTACACACATACATGAACACATTCACACACACACCCCTCACATAGAGACACACACCTGCACACGCACACTCACAAACACACATGTGAAAGGCATGGTTGACAGGGTGATGGGCAACAAAATTGTCAAAACTTTTGCTCATTCATCTTTCTATTTGGAAGAACTTAATATCAACGTAAAATATTACAGGCATAACTAAAAATATGGATGCAATATTGTGAATCACTGGAAGCCAGGAAGCCATCTAAACTCCAAAACCAGGGTGTTAACTAAATACATTAGGGACACTTCCGTCCAGTGGGAGGAACCATGCAGGCATTTGGGTCAGGTGTAGATGTTCAACCACACAATAAAATTCTCAAGAACTTTGGTTAATGCTTACATGAAATAAAACTTTGGTTTCATAAAACTTTGCTTTCATAAAACTTAAACCATCTATAAATTGAAAACACATTTTCTTTTAAAAAACAAACAGAAATATTTTGGATTGTGGCAATTTAATTTTTTTGAGTGGCTGGTAGAACTTGCTGGCTTTCATCGAAATGCTTTCTCCCACACTAAGTCTGTGGAAGGCAACACATCACTTAGCATGGATGACTTATGCAACTTAAAAAAAAATACACTTCCCAGAAATGAAAGAAAAAAATAACAGCCACTTGTGTTCCACGCACCTGCTTGGGCTGGTCATGAGGTGGGTTTTTGGTTTTTAAACTGGAGGCTAAAGATAACTCCTCCCGCTGAATTAGAACTGAATTCACAGAAAAACAAAAACAAAACGCCCTAAACAAACAATCCTACCACCTGCCACAGGCTGTTTCAGTGAGCGCTAAATTAGATCTCAGCCAATTCATCCCATTGATCCTGGTCTGAAATGAGCCACCAGATTTGCAGGGACGCAGAGCAGCCAGGTCTCGCTGATCACTGGCCAAGAACACAAGAAACTGGGTAAGGCTAGCCTCACTGACTCCAGGGAGGGAGACGTTCAGTGGACCAGTGCTAGAACTATGCTAATGGAAATGAAACACACAGGGAAGAGGCACTAAAAATTGACACACCCCATAAAGAGTCTTGAAGGGAAAGAAAAATTTTGAAATTCCTTAATGAAGAGAGATAGGGAGTTCTTACTGCATAGCAGTTATTAAAATAGCCGTATCAATGAATATTACTTTTTAGAAGAATGCACTTTGCAGAAATGAAACAGAATCAGATGCTGAAATGGTGGAAGGGAGAACATGTGGATTCCACTTGAGGAGTCAGTTGCATTTCATGTTAGGTTTGATGCATGAAATTCCATGTTCTTGTTTTACGAACAAACTCTTTAGTCAGAGACAGGAGCTGTGTGCATAATGCCTGCAGGGGTCGCTGTGAGTCACAGGGAAGCTGACACCAGCATTCCAGCGTCTGTGGCATTTCTGGGAGGAGCATGCCCTGCGCCCAAGATCCTGAACTCATCAGATGTAGTCCCAGTAACCTCTCGTGCTGGGCTCCTGGGTCTGCTTTCCTAGAGACCTGTTCTAGACTTGCGTCCTTGGTCACTCTGGGACCTTGGCCTTTACTTTCCAGCATGAGAAATGACTCTACCTCAGGGGCTTCTCGGTGCTTTAAAGATCAAAATCAGACAGTGGCCCTAAGGCAGGGTCTTGCTGTCCTTTGGGGTTGGGCGCTCACGGCAACTGGAATTCAAATGAAGTCTTCAGAGGGATGTTTCTGGGCAATGCCCAAGGTTGCCTGATTGCGTCTGAGTCAGCTCTTTGTTAGCCACGGTTCCAGCCTGGCATCAGAGGGGGCCAGCTTCATGCAAAAGCTGCCATCTGAGTTGTGAGATATGAGATAGGGGTTATTCTTTAGAACACCCATGGTGCTTTCCAGAAAGTTAAGAAATTTATGCTACCTCTTCTTCCCCATACTTTTTATCCTGCTTGAACAAAATCTTCTCCATCCTCTACCTGGTCTCACTAACCGTTCTAGCCATCAGCATTCTGTCCGTGTTGTCAGGAAACATCTGTCCTGTCGAAGGTCCCATCACTGGTCCCATGCCATCTTCACTGTGTAGGGTGAAACTCACCCATGCTTTCTTGGTTACAGAAAGCTTCATTGAAACTCTGAGGATGGTTTTCTACACCGGGTTCATTTAACAGGCGCTTTTGGGTGGATGCAAATAGCCACTGATGAATCAAAGAGAAAATGTCACGCAGAAGCCAATATTTTTTAATCTGTGCTTTCTTTCATGTCTTCCTCCTGAAAATCATACAAAATTAAAGCCAAGATGATCTGCTTTCTCCTTTTTTATGAGCAAAGTGAAGCCACTGAGTACCAAGACCACAATCCCAAGCCTGCTTACTTTGAGTACTTCTCAAACATCTCAGAAAAACACCACAACTTCCTCTCCATTAAAAAGTTTTCCCACAGCTTTGTTTAGATTCCTGGGGTGTTTGGCCAGCTCCTGGATCGGCTAGGAGATGCAGGCACCCTGTGAGTGAAGCTGCTGCTGCTCCGGGCTTTAGGGACAATTTCCTGCTGGCTCTTCCGTTGCCACCAGTGATTGTCACTGAACAGTCTTACCAGTCTCCATAGTGCTGTGACAGCTGGATTATTTTAAAAAGCTTCTGATTAAATTCACCTAGTCAACCCACAGGCCCTTTTATTTATTATTATTATTTCCTTGTGGCAGTTGAATGCCGGTTTCAAAAATATTTGGCACAAACCAGGATTTCTATATTTTTCATGGTATTTAGTTATTCACAGGTCAGAGTTAGGCTGAGAAAAACAGAAAGGTGGAGGAGAGAGGAAGGAAAGGAGGAAGGGAAGAAGAGAGAGAGAACGTTCCAACTACAAGTTTACTTTCCCAAGGTGGTTGTCATGTCGGGACTGGGTAAGGCTGAAGCTGGAAGCAGCGAGCTTCACTTGGGTCTCCCACGTGGCTGCAGGAATCCAAGTACTTGGGCCATTCTCTGTTGCATTTCCTAGATGCATTAGCAGGGAGCTGGATCAGAAGTGAACCATCTGGGGCTGGAATCAGCCCCCATCGGCGAATCCATATGATGCAAAGCAATACATACGAGAGGTGATTTAAAAAGTTCACGAGAAACAGGATGTAAACAACAACAATTAATTTTATTTCTCGACAAAAGCTCTGCCAAGGCACTTTTGTAAGTGGTACATCAGTCGCCGCATCCATCCCTATCGAACTAAAGAGCCTGAGAATTCATCCACATCAAGATAGTCTTTTGTACATTACTCACTGAGCAGAACTGGATGCTCTTTGAAGAATTTCCAAGCTTGGGAAGCAAAAAGAAGTCAGAAGCAGCCACCTTGGGACTGGCAGCTGGATACCTAATAACTTGCCATCAAGACACAAACTCTCCCTTGTTGGATGTGAGCAAAGAGCAGCGACCTGCTGCTGAGGACAAGGACACTGTGGAGAAGTGGCCTTGGTCACTTCGTGGCTGAAGCTTCCCTGGGCTCCCCCAGAGCTCTCCTCCTAGACTGATGCACACCACCATGAACAACTTTCCCTCCCGTCTCCCACCCTCAAGCGTTTGCCAAACTATTGTTCTTGACTGGATCACTTTCACCTCTTGGTCAGCAGTGCTTTCTCTTCAGCGTCGTTCGAGTCGAGCCATGTTTCACCTGCTGTTGTAGTTTGTTGGTGTTTTGTTTGCCTGTGGTTTTTTTTTTTAAGATTTGTTTTTCTTGGAAAAGGCAATTTTTAAATTTTATTTTATTTTGTTTATTTTTTTTTTTTTACGGAAATAAAGAGAGAAAGATCTTCTGTCCACTGGTTCACTCCCCAAATGGCCACAATGGCCAGAGCTGAGCCCATCCGAAGCAGGAGCCAGGAGCTTCTTCTGGGTCCCCCACACTGGTACAGGGTCTCAAGACTTTGGGCCATCCTCTATTGCTTTTCCAGGCCACAGGCAGAGAGCTAGATGAGAAGTGCAGCTGCTGGGACACAAACCAGAGCAAATATGAGATCCAGGTGTGTGTAAGGTGAGGATTTAACCACTGGGCCATCACACTGGGCTCTCCTGCCATAGTTTTTAAAGGAATTGCTTTAGAATCTAGACTCTGCTGAAAATTTCCATTAAAAGCTTTGCTCACGCCTACAGCTGATGCAGTTATAGCATTGCTGGCACACCTCGGTCTTGCTCCACTTGAATTTTTCAGTCAGAGACATATGCTGGACTCCTTGAGATGTGTTCGGTGTTGGCTTTTGTTTTGGCCATGACTCCTTGGTCCTCTTCAGTCAAGACACAGATAAGTAGATTTTTTTTTCCTCACTCACTGACACTGGTGGACTGCTGCTGCAGGCTTCATCAGCAACACTGTCTCACCCACGCTTAGCACAGGTGATCCACTTGTAACCTGCTGACTTTCCAGGGGCATTGCCCCACAACACTTTCATAAAACACCCATGGTTTCTCTCCTATTCTAGCTTTGCCATCAGTTCGATGCTTGCTTTCATCTGAATGCTAGCAATATTTGTGATGCTCTGATAGGGACTCTTTTCAAAGTGAGGTCTTTTTTTTTTTATAATTTTTTTCTTTTTATTGTATTGTTGTTGACAATCTTTACATAGTTAATTACAGTTAAAGGAAAAAGAAGAAAAAAAAAAGAAAAAAAGAAAAAAAGGTTCAGGGGGATAGGAAAGTGGGCAATGCCATTATGTCCATATTGTTTCCATCATGCATCTGAGGTAAAGGGGGACATTGAGGGAGAAGCCCCACCCGGTTTCCCGCCCACCCCAAGTCCCGGATGTGGGGCATGCTCCGAGATATGTGCCCAAGTGGTGCTAATAGTTCTCCAGTTATGAATCGCTGCCAGTTTCGCTCGATGAGGTCGTCCACTGATTGACATGGTCCATCATAAAGTCTCCGTTTGCCCCATAATTTTCTGCCAACATATAGCTGAGATGAATGACTGTCCCGTTCTGTCTTCTGTCTTTTCTTGGTTAGAGTTCTGAGTCCAGCAATTCGATTGGGGAGATCTCCAAAGATACTTTGAGGTATTCCCAGACTAGATTCTTACATTGTTCTAGCAAGCACAGGGCCCGGCACAGTCCATCACCCGATCAGCTGGTGGTTGCAACTGCTGGGTTGGTTCTGTTTTCAGTCCCACGTTGCACTGGAACCAATGGGTGTTGCAGTCCAGTCTGGTTCGGCCCTTACATCAACCAGTGGGAGCTACAGCCTAGCCGGGGCGACCCACAATAACCCCCACCAAGCCCGCCCCCTACCCTGGTTAGCCAGTATGTGTAGCAGAAGACCAGTCTGTCCCCCATCCCATTTGGCTCTGGTACTTGTCAATGGGTATTAAAACTTAGTTCTATCTAATCAACTCAACCATCCAGCTCTTACGGATGTTGTTGAGTGCCTCTCTATCTAGCCATCCCAGCCCCCGTCCTAGTTTTCATGCCCTCCCACGGGAATATGATCCAGGAAGGAGGAACCCACTTTTCCCTCCCAGGTCTCTCTGTCCCGGTTTATGCACTCTTTAGGTGGTCCTGTGATTTGACTTGACAGAATTAGTCCCCAGTGCCAGCTTCTGCCAGCTGATGCTGCGGCCCTGATCTAGTCCACATGCAGCACACAGGTGTTATAGCCTTGCTTAGTCGGGTCTGTCTCTATCCCAGCCAACACTCTCCAGTGGGAGTAGCTGACCGGCGAGGGGACCAGCCCCTTAATCCCCCCACCAGCTCTTCCCCTTCCTTCCTGGATCTCACGTGTGCTGGATGGGTGCTGCATTCATATCCAGTACAGGCAACCATGCCCTGGCATTCCATAATGTGTACTGGTTTTGTCGCAACCAAACCCGGCCCATCCCACACTCTGGTCTGGCGATCGGATTTGCCAGTGGTTGACATGAACTGATTCAGCCTGATCTGCTCCTGACCCATGCTGAATGTATGCCAGTGGGAAACTTTCCATGGCCTATTCTGGGCTGTTTCCTATCATGCTTCTTGCGCTTACCTGCAGGGACTGTGTCCTGCCAGAGGAGTTGCCCAGGCTCCTCCATCAGAACCCCTCCCAATGCCAGATTTTGCGCTTGCCAGGGGGTTCTTGAGCCAGCCCTACTCAGTTCACCTCCTGTCCTAGCAGGAACAGTGGTTTTTCCTGGCTGGCTTTCACCCCATTCTGGTTCTTGTTGTTGGATGTTTCAGCCCGGCCATGGCTCGTCCATACCCACATACAGCTCACACATGGCTCAGAAGAGGAGTGAGACCCAGCCTAGTCAGTCCCACATCTACCCTGGTTCTCCATAACACCAGATGATATTGGGATCTGAACCGGCCTGGTGCATCCAATCCCAGCCCACACTAGTGCCTCGGGTGACTGCAACTGTTTCCTAGATAGAACGCAGCCCCCATTCCAGCACATACACTCCTTGGTGGGAGCCTCATCCCAGTTGTGGTGTCCCCTTGCCTCCCAGTTGGGGCCTGTTCCCAGCCGTAAATCACGCACCTGCCCGTGGTTGCTCTGAGGACCATTAGGTGCAAGCCTCAAGTTCATTAGGGATTCCCTCATTGCCAGCATTCTGTTTCCTCCATTTTGATTGAAGGGATCCCCATAGAGACTTTGAGGTGTTCAGAGATCAGGTTACTAGCAAGCACAGTGCTTCACGCCCGCAGCACTGTGGGTTCAGGAGGGAGCCTCCCAGGCAACAGGTCAATGAACCAAAAATCAAAAACTCTCTGGCCGGGCGGCCAGCAGGCGGAGCCTGGCGCCAAATGGCGCACTGGCCGCCCTGGAGCAGCTCCCCACGTGTACGTGGTAGCTACTGTGTGTTCCCAGGCTTGAGGCGTGGCCATCCCAAGGCCCCCCGGCAGGCAGTGGGGTAGCTGCCTGCCGGAGGTTCAAGTCCTTGGGCCCCAGTCCCACCCTTCCTGGCTCCTCCCCCCAGCTCAAGCCACATGGCGAGCAGTAGGGGAGGCCCAGACTCGCTACACAGACCCCCGGGACTCACCCAGAAAAGGGGTAGCCATCGAGGTTCCGGCAAATCTGGGAGCAGCTCCCCACGTGCACGTGGTAGCTACTGTGTGTTCTTCTCTGTTTTAGTGCCTCGAACTAGATCCTGTTCAGACATGTTGCAACAAGTTGGTTTGAGTTCTTTTTGCTCCCAAAAATTCTAGAAATATTCACATTGCTTTTTCATAATTCTGTGTGTGCTCCTTGTATCTAGTACATCCTTGTGTGTATATGTATGTATGTATGACTTTTATTGCTCACATGTATACACAAGAGTCTAAATGGCAGAAGTGTTTCTTGAGATAACTGGAGAGGATGCAGAAAGTCATGTTGCTCTGTGTGTGTGTGTGTGTGTGTGTGTGTGTGTGTGTAAGCTTTCATCCCCAAAAGATTCTACGAAATTTCAAGATTAAAGAGAAGGCAGTATTACAGTAACTTGCAAGAGCAAGAATTAAAACACCTACAGTCTAATTCTTATTCTCAAATGTGATCATCCTATTAGTAGGCATCACCTTTGCGAGCATTTCACTGAATCTGAAGGCTCCAGCGACTCACTGCATTCCCAGAGCATCCACAATGTGTAGGAGATGGAGCTGAGCGGAAGCACGAAATTATCTTTTGCTTCTTTCTTTCTTTCTTCCTTCCTCCCTCCCTTCTTCCCTCCTGATCGGTCTCTTTCTGCCAAAAGGAAAGAAAAAAACCCACAAGCTACAAATGAGATTCCACTTGGCTGGGTTCCAGAGATTCTGAGTCTGGCTCTTCTACATTTCCCAATACTCCCTTCCGCCCCTCGGGGTAAACCCACACCCCTCCGTCTCTAAGATGATCAAAGCACCACATATGACAAGAATGAGTCACGTTCACTGGAGAAGCATTGTACACACACGTCACTGACTGTGTTGGGTCATCATCATGTTCCCACCTTCTCTATGATGCATGTGACCTTTAAGGCCAGAACCCAGCCCTTAGCAAGTTATCAACCTTCTTTTTTTGGCAGAAGTGGAAGAGAAATAATCACCACATCTTGGCATGGAACATGTTTGGAGAAGTTTGTCAGTGTGTACAGAGGAACTTGAACTTTCTTGAAACATTAGTAGTCAGTTAAAAAAAAAAAATGCACCTTAATCAAGTGACTGTTGTGGGAGAACAATGGAGGAAAGCATTAAAAATACACATAAGAGCCAGAATGAGAGAGCCAAAGTATTTTTTAATGCAATAACTTTGTTGAAATGAAATCGAACTGCAAAAACACCCTGTAAAGTATGAAGTGCATAGTGTTGAATACAGAGAGTGGTGTAATCGTCACCTATATCTCATTCAGCACATTTTATCATCCTCCTTCCCCCATCAAGAAACTTCACAACCACTGTCAGTCACTTGCTGTCCATCCCCAGCTGGGCGGAGGGGACTTGAGCACCTTGCCATCACCTGAGGCTTCCCAGGGTGCACACTGGGAGAAACTTCTCCTCAAAAGCAGGGCTGGGATTCAAACCCAGGGACTCCAATATGGAACTCAGGCATTCTAAGAGGCATTCCTATTGCTTTGCCAAATGCCCATCCATTGGGTGTGTTTTTAATTATGAAAAATGTGTCAGATTTTGTGAGATGTCTTATTTTTAATCTTCTAGGATGACTACGTGGTTTTGTTACTGATTCCCTTAATATATTATATTACAGTGACTGATTTTTTCATTATTAAAATAACTTAAAAATTTTTATTGCTTGGATAAATCCCACATGAACAGATCCTTATGTCACTGGACTCCACTCATTAGTATTTTGCTGAGGATTTTATGTCTTTATACATAAGAGACATTGATTTGGACTTTCATTTTGATGTCTTCAACTAGTTTTGAAATCTAGGAAGAGAATAAGTTGGGAAGTGACTCCTCCTTTCTCCCTTCTGAGAAAGGTGTTTTGTTTGTTTTGTTTTGTTCTGTTTTGTTTCATTTGCTCATTCTAGTTCAAACAGCTGAGAGAATTCACGGTGAGAAATGAAATCTGGGTTTTCTTCCTTGTGGGAAGCTCTTTGGTTACTGATTCAGTCTTCTTACCTTCTACATTATTATTACTCAGACTCTAGTCCCTCCCCTCCCCGCTTCAGATTATAGTAACTAGTATCTGGCCAAATATTGACTGAAGAAAGTTAATTTGGAATTCCTTTCTCTCCTTGTCTTTGCCCTGTTCTCCTTATCAATCAGGTTCATCCCCTTCACGACCACCATGGAAGAGATGAGTAAGCAAAACTATGACCTTTACCTGTTGTAGATTCCTTTAAAAAATCACAAATACAGATTCTTTTCATATAACTAATCTCCAAGCACCTCTTCCTCAGAACTCCCCAACTGTACAGAAATAGAAACAAGAGAGAAGGAGAGCTTGTTTATCTGAGATCTGAATCTATATTGTAAAGATGGGTGGATTCAGAAAAAAAAAATCACATTTCCACAAGTGGGCCTGGCTAACATGGGCATTTTAAAACTCTCGCAGCGTGTCATGTGGGCAAAGGTGTGATGACTCATAACTTCAGAAGAATCGAGAACATGAAATTTGACACTTCCTTCCTCCTTAAAATGGTTCAAAGGAAGAGAAATGTCATTCCTCCCCTGGAAACTGGTTTGAAGTTCCTTTTCTTTCTTTCTGAATCAATTGATAATGTATGTGTGGATGTAGGACTGAGCACAGTGAGATTGTAAGGCTCCTATCAACTCTAAGAGAATGGAATATGTTCATTATTTCATCCTTCCAACAGAAGCCTCAATCCTGCTCTACAAGGGAGAGGCTATTTTTTTCCCTAATGAACTCGTATCTGAAAACAATAAATAAATAAAAAATAATCACTAGCAACAGTAACATTTTTTTTAAACTTTCTGCATTCAAACTGCAAGAAGAAGATATTTTGGCAAAGCATGCCTTTTGCTGGTGTTGTTCAACCGGGATAGAGTCTTTCAGTACTCTGGCACTGTGAGGCGTTCAGCAGCCTGCCCTGCGTGCTGTCTTCAGCTCGACCTCGTCCACTGAGCATTTCCCACGCCCAGAGGATCGTACTCTCCAATATGAAGAGGGCTCCTCTTGACTCAGTCCAGGAAGTTGCGCAACAGTTTCCTAATTGCCCACTAAAAGAATTCATCTGAATGCATTCTAGATCCTTCTCAACACTGTATAAGTCTTGGTTATTAAAAGAAGACCAACATTGTTTCCACAAAATGAACTTTGGCCCCTAGTTGTTTAGCAACTAACTCTCCAACGTTGGGGCAATAACAGACCCAATGATATCCTCTTCTTAAAGTCTGTTACAAGCTGTATTCTCATAAAATGAACAAACAACAGAAAGAAATGTTTGCATATATCTGTATTGCTGCAAATACACTATCAAATGTTGTATGTCTCTGTCAAACTGGCAATTAAGAATGATATGCTTCTGTGGTTTTTAATGACTTGTGATTACTTTAAAATTGACCGTTTGTGACTCAAATGATTCTCTTTTTGTTGGATTACTGCTTACAGCCCTTGCTTCTGAACTTGGGATCTTTCTAACTTTTTCTTGTTGAACTCTAACTTTGACTATAATGTAAATTAAAAATACATTATTTCAGAAGTTAAGATTTATTTATTTTTATTGGAAAGGCAGATTTTACTGAGAAAGCAGACACCAAAAGAGAAGATCTCCCATCTGCTGATTCACTTTCCAAATGGCTGCCACAGCTGGAGCTGAGCTGATGCGAAGCCAGGAGCCAGGAGCCAGGAGCTTCTTCCAAATCTTCCACATGGGTGCAGGGTTCCAAGGCTTTGGGCTGTCCCTCTCTGTTTTCCCAGGCCGCCAACAGGGAGCTGAAAGGAAAGTGGAGCAGCCAGGATACGAACCGCTGCCCGTATGGGATACTGGCACCATAGGCAGAGGATTAACCTGATATTCCACCATGCCAGTCCCTCAAAAACTGTAAAAGAATGACAGAAAAGAAGATGGAGGGGGGGAGAGGGGAGAGGACCATTATCTAGTTATAATGGCATCTATGAACTGCATTAGATCTGTTCTTTTTGTAGTCATACTGCATCAGTATGAAAAAAAGAATTATAGACAAAAAAGTTCAGTGAGACCCTGAAAAAATTATACTGTATTTTCTCTCTTTATGCAGACTACTTAATTATGGAAAGGTGTTTGAATGAGCCTTTGCGGGTAATTTCCAGTGATGTTCCTTTGATATTCTAATACCTGTATTCCTTTTGCTTTGTTTTCTTGTGAACATTAGAAAAAAACACTGTAGTAGTCACAGAAAGGTCACAGAGAAACTACAAAGGCTCCCCACTCACCCTTCCCCTCTGAATCCTCAAGTGTCAACATTTTATTAGATTTCCTTCATCTTTAGCAGCTTGTTAGCCAGTGAGTTCCAGAATGGCTCATGGAGCACTGGCTCTCATTGGGTCAAACAGCCACGCACACTCAAACTAGGCTTGAGCAAGTCAGCTTTGCTGTACTGCACACACCTCATTGCCAGCTTTCTCCATCAGCTTGCTGTTGTCTTTGTTTTTAGTTTTGCTAACTTTTTGAGCCCTGCTTCAGAAACTCTTAAAAAACATACCTTCTCACCCACTCAAAAAAGAAGGCAATATTCCAAGTTCCTGGTAGTGTCTTACTCTAGAGCGGTCAGCCAGGCATGGGCTGCTTGCATTAAGTGACTCTATCGATTGAGACTGGCACTCATTTGTCAGCATTCATTGCTTAACTCGGCTATTAAACAGATGAAAGAGATTTTCACTTTCTACACCACACTGACAAAGGAATTACCTCAGTAGGAGAAAAACCACACACACACACACACACACAATCCCAGATATTTGGAATGTCATGACGTGTAGCTACCAGTTAGAAAGAATAAAGATGTCACATCACCATGACTCTTCTTTATTTCCCCTCCTCTCTCTCAGCCGTGGATCTCAGTGACACAGAATCAGGCAATTCACAATCCCTGGAGTAAGACACACAGTCGAGGTCAACCCAAGCCTGGCCACCTTTTGCTAATTTACTTATTTATTTCTAGTAGTTCATACAGGAACCCAGCACCCACCACCACCAAAGCAAAGCCAGGACTACGACAATTTTTTTTTTGCATGTAAAAACCTTGCTGTTTAATATAACACGTGATTAATGTTTGTGTAAATGTTGGCTGTTGGTACCAGGGAGGAGATGCACTTTGAAACAGACATCAAATGGGATTTTAGTCTTGGTCCTATACTTTTGTGTGTATGACGCTGTGTGGATATTTGAACATTTCTAACCAGTGTATCAGTTCCTTAGAGAGACTGTAGCAAAGCACCTTAAACTGAGAACCTTAGGCAGTAACAATTTATTCTTTCAGTGTTGTGGAAGCTAGGAGTCTGGAGTCAAGGACTTGTGAGTCCACACTCTCTGCCCAGCTTCTGGGGACGGTTGGCAGTCCTTCGCCCACCGCTGCATAATTCTAACCTCTCCCTGTGTCACAGGGCTACGACAATTTGCTTTTAGTTTCTGATTCCATTTCCTCTTCTTCCCCTGACTCTCCCCACTCAGGTTTTTTTGTTTTTGGCAGGACGATAATTGTCATTGTAAATCCAATTCCCCATGCCCTGGCCTGCCATATCAATGTGAGATTCTCACCTCATGCCTCTTATTTGAAAAGATCGATTCACATTGCTTTATTTTCAGATCCCACTCAGAAACGACTTTCACATCATGATATTCGAGAGAACATTTTTACTCATCAGCGTGAGGGTCCCCAAGCCTTTCTTTATGCATATGACAGGGAAGGGGCAAAAGCAATCCCATCTCACTGGAGAGCATAACCAAGAAGTGCCTCCATGGGTTGCTTGGCTACCTCTTTTCATGACACGCCGGCTCTGCCTCCACTTGCCGAAGGGTGGCTGTGGCTTGCCCAGCCCAGGCATGATCAGCACCAAGTTTCCTTTTTTGAGAGCTCTGGTATCTGGCGGTGTGTTTTGAACCCATACTGAGGAACTTGTAACAAGGGAAGGCTGACTGTGAGGGCTCCTTGCTTCTTTGAGGGCAGTGGAAATCAGCCCTGTGGGAAGAAGGTATCACAATGCAGTGGAAAGAACACTGGATTTAGAGTTTGGAAATGTGAATTGTAGTTTCGGTTCTGCTGCAAAATAGCCGTGTGACCCTGGGCCAATGGTTTTTACCTCTCTGAGCCTCAGCTTCCTCTTCTGTGGAATAAACACATCAACCAAATGACTTCGAAGGGTCCTTTCAGATGAGGAACCTGAGGATAGAGCGGTTAGGTAACCTGCTCCAGGGCCTGTTGCTTGGGTGTCACATACTGGGACCCTGCTATGTGCCAAGGAGAGGGAAATGATTAATGTATGAGTGATAATGTTAATACACTGGATCGTCATTGGAGTTCCTGGCCCAGGATCACAGAGTCCTATTGCCTTGTGAAGCACCGTCTGTCTAGCTAAGTTGAAGTTCATTTACGGACACCACCATTCTTTTCATTGTAAGCAGCAGAGGCGCAGGGGCTAAGCAGCAAAGTTTGACATTGACTGTGCAAGAACACAGGACCATGGAACAGTTCCTGAAAGTCATGATTAGGAAAGCAGTGGAGCCTCAGTGAAAGTCGAGAAATGTCTCTGGATGTGAAGGGGAGTTGAGAAATTATCTCCATTTCTCCTTGTTAGCCTGCTTCATTCCTTTTTTTAAAAAAGTGGTGTTTATTTATTAGGAAAGCAGAGACACAGAGAGGGAGACACAGAGAGAGAGAGAGACAGAGAGGGAGACAGAGAGAGGGAGAGAGAGAGAATCTTTCATCTTCTTGTTCACTGTCCAACAGCCAGGGAATGGCCAGACTGAAACCAGAAGCTGGGAACCCCATCTGATTCTCCCACATGGGAGGAACCCACTTACTTGGGCTGTCCTCCTCTGCTTGCCCAGTCACATTAGCAGGGAGCTGGATCGGAAGTGAAGCAACCAGGACTTGAAACAGAGCCCATCTAGGATGTCATCATCACAGAGTCTCTTAACATGCCGTGCCACAGTACTAGCCCTTCATTCTTCTCCCTCACGGTCGAGTTTTGATGACTACAATATTCTACATGGTGAGAGACAACTGCTTTCTCTCTCAGCCTCCATTTGGAATTCCTTACCGTGGCTTTTGACTGGCCAATGTTGTAGTATCACTCTCCCCTTCCCACCAGTTCACTCCATCATGGCCAGGCTGGAACGGATGGAGGTGGAAATGGTTCTGTCTTAGAGCAGCCTCCTGCCGTGGCATGGTGAGGGTGGGATGGGAAGTGGCTGTTCTGCCCTCTGGCTCTCAGAGAGCCCCTGAGCCATCCTGACTGCCTTGTTTCTGCGTACCTGGCTCCAGCCTAGCCTGGGTACTCGGTACATGCTTTCTGAATGAATGCAGTCCACTCAAAGCGAAATTATAGGGAAAGAAAGATCTGCCAAAAGAACTCCACTTTTGGTCTAAAAGGAAACTAAAAGACTATTAGCGGAGATTGAGGCACTCAGGTTTGAAATGAGGTTCCTAGAAGGCAATGAAACTTGCTCTTAACATATTTACATTCACGATCCTTCATTCACACATTTGGCAAAATGATAAAGCAAAAGCCCAATCAGGACTCTTGGGAAAACAGGGACATTTTCCTCGGAGGCATTGAACAAGAAGGAAGTGACGATGGATGGACACGGATGGTGGACTTTTTGGGACTTAGAGATCTGGCTTAGAGTTTCTCACATCCCTGTAAAAATACCAGTGACAACAAAGAATGGGAAGAGACAACAAGGTGGGAAGAGAGGCCGGTCTGCAGTCCATTTTTTTATACCCTTGACCTTAAGATCCAATGACAGTTTCTAGTGGGAAATCATGGCATTTTAGAACTGAAAGCAGCCCCATCCCCCATGTCATCCTTCCAAGGCAGAGAGGGGACAGTCCCCAGCTCGGTGCCCTGGTAAATGTTAGGTGTTTCCAGCACCAATTGCCACATAGGTCATTCAGAGCAGAAGGGAAGAACCAAGCACAAATTCATAAGCTAGGATCATCAATGCTTACTGTCTCCTGCTGTGCACAGCTGATTTAAACCTGCTCAGAGCTGAGTTTGTGTCCATACATTGAATTACTTACTTGGAACCACCGAAATGAATTCTGCAATGATGACAATTGATCTAATTCATGATCAAGTGCCCTCATCCTCCCATTTCTATGCCAAAGCTAGGCTGTGTGAGCTTGTGCCTTACTGATTGCTCTGGGTGGCCCAAGGCACTCAGAGGTCTGCACCAGTTGCCATCAGCCAGGTGGGCGGCTCCTGGAGACACAGGGGTAGGAGAGCTGTGTTATTTCCAGTTAGATTATCTTTATTTATTATATATTTATAGAAATATTTACATTGCACGTTTACTAATGTATATTTTAGCTTAATTTTAAATTCTTACTTAATATTACACATATGAACATGCAGTTTGTGACTGCTTTTTCCTAGAGTTCACATATTTTGCATTTTTTCTTTAAAAAGTTTTTCTTTGAAAGAGTTCCAGAGAAAGAAAAGGAGTAACAAACAGTTATCGTCTACCAGCTGGTTCAATCACAAAATGTCCAGGGCTTAGCCAGGCCAAAGCTGGGAGCCTGGCATTCCATCCAGCTCTCCCATGTAAGTGACAGGGCCCCAAGTTCTTGGGCCATCCTCCGCTGCTTTTCCAGGCACATTGGTAGGCAGGTGGATTAGACGTGGATGAGCCAGGACTCAAACCAACACTCTGATATAAGATGCTGCTGCAGCAGGCTGGGGCATAGCTCACTGGAGTCTTTGCAAGGGCAAAAAAGTTTGACGCTTTTCGAACTGATCATGTTTTTGTGTCAATAATCTAATACCTAAACTTAGAGCTAAATTTTTGAGGCAGATTTTTATAGCATGAGAATTCCCCTTTTTACATTGTTAAAGTACAAATTATCTAATTTAGCAAGTCAACATAGTTTCCTCTAGAACACTGTGTTTTAGCAAAAAAAAAAAAATACTTCCTGGATAAGTGGTTTCCTTTTTAAAATTAATTTTCTCTTCCTCTGACTGCTTTTGGTTGACTAATCGTGAGAAATCTCTCCTGAATGAGGTCATTCTAATTCTGACGTTGTTGCCCTGAGTAAAAAAAAAAATCCCAATTTTCCCTTAGGAGGAAGTTAGTGTCTCAAGAAGATGACTGCTTTCCTGGGAGAACGATGTCTCCTGACAGGTGGAGCTTTCTAAGTGATTGTCGGTGTTTTAGCCATCTAAGCTACTGAAAGGGTCAGCAGTGTTCAGGCTACATTTGTAACCTGCCTGCCAATATGGAAGGATGGTTTTGACATAACTGAGTGTTCTTGACATGAAAGTGATTTTTTTTTTTACTTTTACAGATACATCCATGGGCTTGGACACCTGGGGCTGGGAAGAGCTTCTAGGGCATTCCTTGGGATGGCAGAAAATGTAGGCACTTCCTTCTGCCTTATGGTTGTTAGTCAAGTCAACAATTTCTTCACTATTCCTTAATAGATGTCTCTATTCCTGGGTGTTAGGAGCATTACTGCATGTGAGTGAGAGACTGAGTGAATCAGTGAACGACAGAATGAGTGAAGTGAGTGAATCAGGGGCCCAGTGCGGTAGCCTAGCAGCTGAAATCCTCACCTTGAATATGCTGGGATCCCATATGGGTATTTGTTCATGTCCCAGCCGCTCCACTTCCCATCCAGCTTCCTGCTTGTGGCCTGGGAAAGCAGCCGAGGACGGCCCAAAGCCTTGGGACACAGCACCCGTGTGGGAGACCCAGAAGAAGCTCCTGATTCCTGGCTTCAGATCGTCTCAGCTCCGGCTGTTGTGGCCACCTGGGGAGTGAATCATTGGACAGAAGATCTTCTTTTCTGTCTGACCTCCTCTGTATCTTACTTTCCAATAAAAAAATAAATACATATTTTTTTAAAATGAGTGAAACAGTGACTAAGTGATAAGTGAGTGGCTGAATGAGCAATTGAAAGTGACTCTCCGTGATTTTCCCTGGCCCCAGCTGTGGCCAGCTCTCATGCCAGACCCTGCACCAGTCAGGCACTGAAGTGAGCATGGACCAATTACTTGAGGCCAGCAGTCAATGGGACAAACTAGAGCTCACCTCCACTTTTGCTGTAGGAGGGAAAATGCCTGCACCCCATCCTGTCCACTGGGAGGATCAGCTGCTCTCGGCTGCTTCCTACCTGCCTGACTGCCCCCACTTCGCTTGCTGAGTTGAAAAGGAGAAACCTACATAGCTGTGGCCTTCCCTTCTCTTTATTTTAGGGAACAAAACGCTCCTGGAAAATCCACGTTCCCCACCTCTCGTTCCTGTGTGAGCCTAGTCAAGCACAAACCCTCCCAAGGTAGGTGAGTGAGTGACTGAGTGAGTTAGGAATGACTGCCGCCCACCCATGATCAGGGCTAAAACCTGCCTTTGTTACCACTTTCAGATTTATTGGCATTATTCCTTAATTAATATAAAACCTCCCATGAGAGTGAAGAGGACTGATAATTGGACTCCCACCAAGACCCCAGCCCAACAAAGCGCTGAGACCATGCCCCTCGCTTCTCAAAAACCAAGCCCAGCACACCTTGATCAGAGCCTTGTAGAATCTCTGCAGAGTTACCAAGGGAAAGCACTGCTTCAATGTGTTTGCTTCGATTTCTGATTTGTTTCAGTAGGATTTTTTTCACTTTTAAATGTCTTCCATTCTTTAGACAAAGCAAACCCCCGGTTGGAGTTTGAGAAACCTAAGTTTTCACACTTCTTCCCTCTTACGGCCTTATACATTGGAGAGAGAGACAGAAATGAGATGCAATTCAACATGCTGGCTTTATTCTTGAAAAGACTGCATTTACACTCTTGTCTAGCACGCAGTGACCAAACAATCTTCACAAACACTTGCCCCTTAGCCACCCACCAGCAACAGAACAGCTGTGAGCCTCCCCCGGCAGGAGCAGCACCTGGCTCCCTGGGCTTGCCCATGGAGGGGGAGGAAGGCAGGTGCATCCTGTGACCAGGCTGTTTCAAAAATGATGAGAGAGAGAAAATACAGAGGAGGGGAAGAGAGAAAGCATGTGTGTGTGTGTGTGTGTAAATGATGGCACTTACACAGTGCCCAACCTTTCATGGGTGGGAGAATTAGGCATTCGTACTGAGAAGCTACACATGAGCAGAGAAGAACAATGTTCTTTCCAGAACCTGGGGAGGGTCAGGAGTCCCTTGTCCTGGACTGATGTGGGAGCCAGTGGGAACAGCAGCAGCCGTGGGTCTGTTTGATGGCTTATTCCAGGTGGTCATTCGGAAGGCTGACTCCTGCTACTCAGCATTGCCTAACCCTGCTTTTGCCCATAGGACACTAACAATGAAGAGCCAACCAAAGCTTCAGGGAGTCATCGGAAAAGTGCAACCCGCTAAATGCCGCCACCCGGGCTCCATGGCCTCACAACAAGCAATGAGCGTGTTCCACGGCAGGGCAATGGGGGAATGAAGCACACGGCAGCAACTGGAGACCCTAGGCCCTGCTCTGTCACTGCAGGGCAGAGTTTTCTTCTGCTCTCCCTCCTACTCTTTCTTTCTGCATACAAACATACCCCTTCTTGTTTAAGAGCTTTTTCCATGTGGCATGCATGCAAACACACAAATCGCTGGCTGAGAACCTGAAGACTGAAGGATTTCATTCAAACAAATGCTAATCTTTTTCCATAGCCACTCATAACTTGTTGGAAGTTATTCTAGAGCTTACCTAGGAAGACAGCACTTGGCAGAATGAGTTTACCTTCTAGTGGAAGCAAACAGCACTGGCCAAGTTACGGATCGGAGAATTTCACCCCCATGTGTTTCCCTGTCATGTGGGTCCACACAAGCATATGAATCCAGCATGCTGAAGATTCTTGCAGGGTATCCCTCGAAACAGCTTTTTTAAAATTCAAATGTATTTATTTTTATAGGAAAGGCAGATTTACAGAGAAAATGAGAGACAGAAAGGAAGATCTTGCATCTGCTGGTTCACTCCCCAAGTGGTCACAACAGCCAGAGCTGAGCCAATTTGAAGCCAGGAACCAGGAGCTTCCTCTGGATCTCCCAAGCAGGTGCAGGATCTCAAGCCTTTGCACCATCCTCAACTGCTTTCCCAAGTCACAAGCAAGGAGCTGAATGGGAGTGGAGCCCAAGGTCTACTATGACACTTTAATTTTAAGGCTTACTCCATAGCAGAAAGTAATCACAACCACAGACAGATGTCTTTCTCTTGGTGAGAAACAAACTTGAGCACATGTGAGCCTTGATTTATCCAAGTAGCCAAATAGCAGTGGTAACACCTTGAAACGATGTGGTGGTGGTGGTGGAGTATGCATATCATCAAATAGACCATTTAAACAACTTGATGTGAGTAATCGAGCTGCATGGATGGTGTTTCTGTAGTTGTGCAACCACGACCAACAAACACTAGTGCAACTCCATCTTCCCAGCAAACAACAGCCTCTTTCCCTCCTTACTCCAGTTGCTGACAGTTACTGTTCTCCACCATCTGTGTAAATTCACCCACCTCCGGTGGCTCACTGAAGCAGAATCATACCCCGTGTGTCCTTCCGCAGCTTGCTCATTTGACTCAGCATAATGTCTTCGAACCTCATGGATTGTAGCACGTGTCAGCATTTTGTCTCCTCCCACAGTTGGTGAACATTCGGTGGGGAAGATATCCTCTTGTTTTCCATTCGGGCCTCTGTTGGTGGACATGGGGTGTTTCTATCACAGACAATGCTTAGTAAACACTGACATACAAGTATCTCCTTTACCCAGCTATAAAAAGCCATCTTTAAGGTTGACTGGATCTATTTTTCTAGTCTCAATTTCATTTGTTGCCATTGTAACCTTTGCAATTTCCACCCTGCTTCCTTTGTAGAAGCAGGGGTAGTCTTTTGTTTCTAGTTTCTCCAGGTATAAAGTTTGATGGTTGATTTATGGCTTTTCTTTTTAAGAAGTTCCAGGTAGAATTCTAGATTTTAGATTGAAACTTCTCTTTGCTTGTGCTTGTCCCTTTGGGCATGCTGTGTTTCCAATTTCAGTAATCATGGAGAATTTTCTGATTTCCCTTGTTACGGTCTTGGACGGGTCTTTAAGAACACCTTAATGTCTACATAGTTATGATGTTTCCATCTTTCCTTTCGTCTTTATTTCCTAGCATTATTCCATCGCTGTTGAGAAAATGCTGTAAGCTACTTCAGTCTTTTAAATTTTATTTTAAATTATATTTAGATTAAAATTCTTTTAACAAATTAATAATGCAACTATTTTAAATTAAATGTATAGCTTTAGGTATAGTTTATCCTAGAATGCTCCACATGCAGCTAAGAAGAATGTGCGTTTCATTTTTGTCGAGTGAAATGTGCTGTGTATGCCTGCTGAATCTAGCTGATTTATTATCAGCTCTAAAGTACTCTACTTCCACACTGCTATCTGTTCCAATTACTACAAATAGAACACTGAGGTATTCAAATCTTTGTTAAAAGGATTTATTTATGTAAAAGACAGGAATGGGCCCAGCACGGTAGCTTAGTGGCTAAAAATCCTCCCCTTGAATGTGCCAGGATCCCTTATGGACGCCGGTTCTAATCCCGGCCACTCTGTTTCTCATACAGATCCCTGTGGCCTGGGAAAGCATTCGAGGACAGCCCAAAGCCATGGGACCCTATGCCTACATGGACAAGACTCCTGGCTCCTGACTTCAGATTGGCTCAGCTCCAGCTGTTGTGGCCACTTGGGGAGTGAATCATCGGACGGAAGATCTTCCTCTCTGTCTCTCCTCCTCTCTGTATATCTGACTTTGTAATAAAATAAATAAATCTTTAAAAATGAGAGAGAGAGAGAGAGAGAGAGAACAAGAAGCAGAGAGAGAGAGACATCCTCTATCCAATGGTTCATCCTCCAAATGCCTGCAGCTGCCTGACCTTGGACAGGTCAAGGTAGGAGCCAGGAACTCCATCCAGGTCTCCCACATGGGTGGCAGGGGCCCAGGCATGCAGTCCGTGCTCTGCCACCTTCCTAGGTGCATCAGCAGAAAGCTCGATGAGAAGTAGATAAGGTGTCAAACAGCCAAAACTCTCACTCACTACTAGTGATAATTTAATGAAATGATCAACTCAGATCATTTACAACTCAGATCAACTACAGCCCCAGAATTTGGCTGTGTGCCCAGGATGCCTGTGTTGGAGACTTAACACACAAAATATTAATAGTGTGCAGAGGTGAGAACTTTGGAAGTAATTGGTGAACTCTCATGAGGTGATTAGTTCATGTGTGGATTAACTGGATGTAACCCAATTTGTGACTTTGTAGATTACCTGGAGGTTAATCCAACAGGGGCGTTGTGACACAAGTGAGCTCTCTCTGACAAGCTTGTTGCAATGCCCTGTGTCATGTTGTGATATAGCACCAACGCCCTCAGTGGATGACTGCTGGATGTCAGCAATGTGCTTCTGGATGATGCTTCTTCCAGATCTCTAAGTTAACTGAACCTTCGCAGGTTACCTTCTCTCAGCTACTCTGTTACAGCCACCGAAATGGAATGAGGCAAAATTGTACTTCTTTACCTAAGAGAAATGAAAGCATAGGTCTATATTAAAGACTTGTAAGTAAATATTCACAACAGCTTTTTCATATATTATGAAAGTACCTAAATACCCATTAATAATTGGCTAGGCTAATAACAATGGTATCTCCAAACATACAAAGTAGTATTCCTGGGCCCAGGGCAATAGCGTAGTGGTTAAAGTCCTCGCTTTGCACACTCCAGGATCCCATATGGGCGCCAGTTTTAATCCCAATGGCCCTGCTTCCCATCCAGCTCCCTGCCTGTGGCCTGGGAAAGCAGACGAGAACCTCCCAAAGCCTTGGGACCCTGCACCCGCGTAGGAGACCTGGAAGAGCTCCTGGCTCTTGGCTTCGGATTGGCTCAGCTCCAAGCGTTGCAGCCACTTGTGGAGTGAATCATCGGATGGAAGAGCTTCCTCTCTGTCTCTCCTCCTCTCTGTATATCTGAATTTCCAATAAAAATAAATAAATCTTACAAAAAGTAGTATTCCTACATTAGTTGATGATTGGTACATGCAACAAAATGGATGGATTTCAAAGTGACTATGCTGAGTGAAATTTTTTAAAAGGTACAAATAACACAAGTTAACATATATGATCTTCTAGAAAGTAAAAATAATCATTAGTGCTGGAAAAATGGCCTATTAACACTTGCCTGGAGTCATACAGTAGGCAGGATGGAGCATCTCCCTAGGGCATGAGTGGGGCTGACACTTGTTTCAGTGGTTATAATGAACCAAGAAGCCCAAGACCCAAATCAGAGTGCCGACTCTCCTCCTGAGCGCAGCTGCCTTCTAACATGCGTCCTGGAAGGCAACAGGTGATTTTTCAAATCCAGGATGTCCTTGACATCCCCATGAGAGACCTGCAATTTCAATCTCCTTTCTCTCTTCCTCTTTCAAACTAAGCTTTAGAAATGTTTGGTAGTGGGGCGTAAGGAAACTCTCAGGGGTGATGAACACCTCGTTTAGTCTCTTGACTGTGGTTATGGTATCATGGATACACACACACAAACACAGGTATGTAAACATGTGAAAGCAATGAATTGTACACTTTAAATGTGCATGGGTTTTTTACATGTCAATTATATGCACATCAATATTGTTGCTAACACAGATTAAATAACGGCCTTTTAAAATGGATTTATAAATCATGCTATAAAACACAATGGGAAAGCCATGGGAAGATTTTGATAAGGTTATACCCATGGTACAAAGTGGTAAGGCTATCTGGAATTAAATGTGAAACTGAATTCATGAAGCTTATAATTCTAAGAAAAATATGCAAAATACCCTCCAGAAAGGTCATGATGCCTCTGGGCACTGGGTTGCAGTTGCAGATCTCAAAATTAGCTCATGTTTAGCTTGCCCCCAGGTGGATAGACAAAAATAATTAATATATGCATGTGAATATATGAGTTGGTTTACATAAATTCCCAAGGAACCCTCAGAAAGTTCATGGAAAACATCTATTTTAACAAAACTATACATGGATTTCTAATTTTTTTTACATCAAAATGAACTTACCCTTTAATTAAATTTTCCACAAACTTTTAAGTACTCTGTAAGTCCTGGCTCTGACCACAGGGAAACTTAAAAACAATGAGAGCCAGTAAACAGAAGTAGTGCCAAGGTTGTAATTTTTTGAGACTGCTCAATAAAAGCATCAGGGCTCCTGGAAGAAATGGTTGCTCTAAAACCATGACCAAACTGGGGAATCAAGATGGCAGAATAGGGTAAGGACACATTTAAACAGGCAGAGAAACATTACCCAGTGTGAAGCAGAGAGGGCACATTGCAGGAAATAGGAGAGGACAGAACAACAGCAGAGGGACACCTGGAGACTGACAAACACAGGAAAGCAGAGGACACCACGGTGTGGTGTTGCAGTACCTGATACCCCAGCAGCATTCAGTGATTGGCGATCTGAACTACTCCAGCAGCCGGAAATCTACTAGCAACAAGGTGGGAAGGGGCATTCACCGGGAGCTCAACAAGGTGAATCCAGACAAAGAATAGCACATCCTGCTGGTCTGCTTGATTTGACCAGGAGCAGAGACAGAGCAGCATGTCCCAGATGGGTGGTGCGGGAATAGGGTGGATTTCACAACCCAGTTCACTTCCTAGAGTCAAATAAGGCATCAATTTGTTTAAGGAGGCAAGAACTATGGACAGTACTGCACATGCACTGAGTTGGGAGTGAACTCATTTCTGGCTCAGTGAACTGCAGCAACGTAGCATCCTACAGGTTCCACCCAAGACAGGTCCAGGTAGCCCTCAGACCTGATGACCAACAGATCAAGAACTCTAGTAGTGGCACATCAGGCACCATTTTACACAGTGTGGCAAAACACTTAAGACTGCCAGGGACAAAAGTGAGCTGTGCATGTACTGAGCTGGGAGTGAACTCACTGAGCTCCATGCACTGCATTAATCCCACAGGAAAATAACACAGACTTTGGTATCATACAGTTCAAAAGAGGTCCATGGGGCCCTCAGACCTAATAGCCAACAGGTTCCAGCAAGATCAGCACCACCAGCAACCTAGCTATATAGGACACCTGGTGTCTCCCTAATCCTGGGACCTACTCCAACAGGAAGTAGAGAAAAGGTTGTACAGACAACGGTGCAACCTTAACAGTCATAGGAGGTGGAGACTGGTGAGCAAGGAGCTGGGGCTACGGAGACCATGGTGGAAATCTAACAAAAATCCAGACCTGGAACTCGCTGGAGAGAGTAGCACAATTGGCTGCAAACAAAGAGCCATGTACCAACTGAAATCTGCAATACGTAAAATCGGACTATAGATCTGTGGGTGACAGAGCTTTGAAACCTCCCCCAAGGAGAAGAATCTGATAACCAGAAATACAGTGACCAAGAGCAAAAGAAGAGACAGAGGCACAATGAATATTACTGAAGACTCCCCTGCAAAGGAGCAAAAGCCTTTGCCAACCTCAGGGTTAACTGAGGAAGACATCAAGAAAATGGGGCATGCAGAATTCAAAACACTCGTTATAAAAGCTTCTTATCAACAGCGAGAAACATGTAATACAGGAGTTGAAGGAATTTAAGGAATATGTCACACAGGAAATGAATCAAATGAAAGCTGCTATATCAGAAATGAAGAATACAGTGGTGCAAATGAAAAGTTCAAATTGAGAAGATAAATCTTTCACAAGGAAGAATTAGAAGTTTTTGATGTAGATACTTTGCCCCCTCCAGGTCTTAATGTCAAATCTTCCCTTTCCATCCCTGCTATAACTATAGCCTTGTTCCCTGACTTGCTTCCAAAAATTACCATATGGAAAGGAGAGGGAGTAACCTTACAATAGGGAAACCTGGGCTCCACTATTTCAGTGAGGTGGTTGACAGTTACTGATCAATCATGCTGGAAGCATGTGCCTGCAATATGGCATGATGAGAGCAGCACCTCACCTTTGGGCTCTCCCTCTCCCCCAAAACCCATACCCCGATTGAACCATGAGTAAATATGACACAAACCCCAACAACAGCTGTCAAGGTGGTCACAGTTGAGGAAAGTGAAAAATTCGCAGACCAGAAAGAGTGACAGATAGAATGATTGTGATCCAAGAACATAAACATCTAAATTGTTGAAAAAGTCTAATGGAATACAAATAAACTATGGAGTTCAGTTAATAAGGATCTAACAAGTGTTATGGGTTTTTAAACTTTATTTAATTATTTACTTAACAGACTAAGCCATAGACACACAGAAACAGAGACCTCTCAGCTCATTCAATCCTCAAATGGTTGCCGACAGCCAGATTTGGGCCAGATTGAAGTCCGGAGCCAGGGACATTAACTGGACTGCCACATGGGTGACAGGGATGAAGCTATCTGCTGCTATCTACCCACGCACATGAACAGGGAACTAAACTATACCAGAATTTGAACAGCTAGGACTCACACCAGTGCTCCAATATGAGATTCCAACCCAGGCCCCAAGAAATGTTTATTAGGTTTCGGTTTGCTTATACCCTAACAATTACCACAAAATCGGTGACTTAAGCCAGTCTAGACTACCCGAAAAAAAAAAAAAGCCAGGTTCAGCAAAATTATGCTTCAATGCTATAAAAGGCTAAATATTATAATGAAAATAGACACAAGACAGCTGAACAATAATCTATAGCTATTTTAAGATGTATAGAACCTGTTGTATATAAACTAAAATTGAAATGTCAGTGAAGTAGCACAGGATGTGGTTAAGAACTCGCATTTATTTTTAACATATTGGTTACTCAATACTATGTCAATTAATTCCATAATGTTATAAACTGTTGCTGATGGTATGTTCGAGCTTTTAATTGATCGGGATGCTACTCTGCTGGCTCTACTTTCAGACCAGAGAGGGTCTCCCTAAGCAGCTGTTGAACTTAACTGGACAATAAGATGCTGGACTCTATGCTTGGTATATGCTTGCAGTGAAAGAATCTCAACTGAACTTGAACTGTGGTTATGTAACAAGGTGGAGGAATCCACCATGGGGGGAGGGTTTGGGGAGGGGTGGGGGGAATCCCAGTACCTATAAAACTGTGTCACATAATACAATGTAATTAATAAATAAATTTTTAAAAAACACATATTCATTAGCTTATAGTTAAATATGTCACAAGTCAGGCTTAGGTTTCATTGGTCTAAAATCAAGGTGTCAGCTCACTGGATTCTCTTGTTCACCCCATCATCTCTTCCGTACCCACCTCTTTTTGTTGCCTTCCACATCCAAAGACAGACTAAGACAGGAGACTCTTCCCTTTTCAAAGCCACTAATCTTCATGTCATCTGCAAAGCCCCCTTGGCACCGAAGGTAACAAGTTCATGGGGTCAGAATGTGGATATTTTGGGGAACCAAGATTTTTCCTGCCACACATTGAACCAATATTGAGTAAAAGAGTCAGAGAGTATAGACACAGAAGTTCTTGTTAAATATACTGTGTGAATTTTGAAAGTTCAATAACTTCTGAACATGTTAATGTGTTATTTCTGTTTTCCCAAAATAATTTCATTGAAATGAGGATTGAACCATTAAAAACAAAAAGAGAGTGTGCTCCACTTTAGCAAATTAAGTAATAGGTGCTGATACAATGGAAGAGCAAGCTAAGCCTCAGCCTACAACACCAGCACCCCTTATGTTTGTGTCTCAGCTGCTTCACTTCTGATCCAGTTCCGTGCTTAGAGCCTGGGAAATCAACAAAGGATAGCCCAAGTCTGTGAGTTCCTACACTCACATGGGAGACCCTCAAGGAGCTCCTGGGCTCCAGCTTCAGGTCAGTTGGCCGTTGCAGCCATTTGGCAAGTGAGCCAGCAGAAGGAAGATCTCTCCTTGTCTCTCCTTTTCTCTCTGTAAAATCTGTCTTTCAAATAAAAACAAATCTTCTAAAAAGAAAATCAAATAATTGGGCCCGGCACGATAACATAGTGGTTAAAGTCCTCACCTTGCACGCTCCAGGATCCCATATGGGCGCCAGTTCTAATCCCAGTGGCCCTGCTTCCCATCCAGCTCCCTGCCTGTGGCCTGGGAAAGCAGTCGAGGACGGCCCAAAGCCTTGGGACCCTGCACCTGCATGGGAGACCCTGAAGAGCTCCTGGCTCCTGGCTCCTGGCTCCTGGCTCCTGGCTCCTGGCTCCTGGCTCCTGGCTTTGGATTGGCTCAGCTCCAACTGTTGCAGCCACTTGTGGAGTGAATCATCAGATGGAAGAGCTTCCTCTCTGTCTATCCGTCTTTCAATTCAAAAAAAAAAAAAAAAGAAAGAAAATCAAGTAATAAAGTCTGCATTGAGTACTATGAATATGCTATAGTACAGTTTAGTACAATAAAGTACTTTAAGTGCATTTCTTCATTGACTTATCCCAACCCTAGGAAATGAATACAAATGCTGTTTCCATTTCACAAATGAGGTGACCAAGTTTTTAAAAATTATCATCTTCCAGGCTCATATAGTTTGTACAGGTCAAGAAACTGGTTCAAAATCAATTCAAATCCAGAGTAGAAATAATAATCTGTGGGGCAGCCATCCCTGGATCAGAAGCAGTCATTTAGGACAGACCAGGGTTAGCCCTTAGATGAGGGTTAGTGCTTGACAGCCCATCAACTGGGATGGGTGGGAGAGGAAAGCTGGCGCAGTGCTCGTGGACTGAGAGAGGCAAAAAAGTAGAAAACTGGTGGAGAAAGATTCAGCAGGAGTGTGCAGGAGGAGCTGAGCTGAGCCCAGGAAGAGACTCAGGAACTAACCCCTGGCCCTGCATTGAAATTCGTATGATCCACCCATTCACATAGGATTTTGTCAGCATTAGATCTTCTCAGGTTTTTTCCCCAGTTTTTATTCAGATAGAGGTCATGTAAGCGGTACTTAATATGTTTAGTCGTTTCAGAGTTGTACAGCAATCATGACAATCGGATGGTGGAACACTGGTGTCACCCAAAATGATGGTTCTTAGTGTTCACTCTGCATTCCCATCCCCCAGCCCCCGGCTGCGGGAAGTGCTAATGTACTCCCCTCTGTGCTGGCACCTGTCCTGGATAGGTCACATAGGTGGGATCAGACAGCGTTTTTGCTTTGACATCTCAACTGTTTTTGCTTCAGATAGTATCTTCAGAGTTCATTGAGGTTGTAGCATGAGTCGGATTTCCTTTTACTTCATGAGAATATTCCATTGTCTGGACATAGCACATATCGCTTCCCCATTCATCTGTCTTCCTAAGTTGTTTTTTTAAATTATTATTATTACTATTATTCATTTTGAATGATGTTTCTTTGAGCGTGGGTGTCCAGGTACCAGTTTGAGTCTTTGCTTTCGAATCTTTTCTCATGCCTCCAGAAATGGAATTGCTGAATCATATAATCAACCTGTGTTCCACAAGACCTGGTCCCCTGACTGTGCAGTGGCTACAGGGTGCTACGTTCTTAGCAGCCCTCAGTCCTTTCTCCTCCAGACCAATACTTCTCTCTGCTTTTTTCCCTATAACAACCTTAAGATGCACCAAGAAGTACCTCCTTGCTGTTTCAATGCAGAATGTTTGCAAATCTAAAAGACATTGAACACTTTTCATGTACTTACGACCCATCAGTATATCTTTTCAAGACTTTGCAATTCACTTGGTCCTTTTTAAGTGTGCTGTATGTATTCTAGATGTCAAATTCTTTTCAGATATGTGACTTGCCGATGTTTTTCTTTCATTAGGTACGTTGCTTTTGTAGCTATGTCGATAATGGTCTTAGTGCAAAGTTTCTCATTTTGGTGGAGGACAATTTCTGCATGTTTTCTCTTACTATCTGTGGCTCTGGTGTCACGCTCAAGCGATATAGAGAAAATTCAATGCTGTGAAACTTTTCTTTTCCTACATTTTCCCCTGGGAGTTTTATAGTTTTCAGCTTCTTTGTCTTTTAAAAAAGGCTACTTGTTTGAAAGGCAGGGTGATCAAGAATGGGAAAGACATAGAAACAGAAAGATCTTCCTTCCACTGGTTCATTCCCTGAGTAGTCATGATGACGGGCTTGGGGCTGGACTGGATCAGTGAGTGGACTGAGCTGTTGAGAGAGCAGAGAAACCTCTGCTGCTTTCTCAGGCATATGAGCACTCCAGTATGAGAGTCCAGTGTCCCCACCAGTGGCTTAACCCACGGTCCCCTTGTTCTAGCTTTTACATTGAGCTCTTTGATTCGTGTTCCTCTAATGCTTTAACATAGCATTCATGCTGGATCCAACTTCATTCTTTTGTGCGTGGTTTTCTGGTTTTGCTGCTGTCCTTGTCAAAAATGATTTGATCACATGTAGGAGATGGTTTCTACCTGGGCTTTCCATTCTAGTGCGTGGGTCTAGCTGTCTGACTTCATGCCGTTATCGTACTGTTTTCATTTAGGACAGTCTTCTATTTCAGAAAAAGAAAAGATTTTGATAATGAAGGCATTCAGTCTGTGGATCATGTTGGTAATATTGAAACTGATCCTCTATTTAAATGTCCCCAAGAGAACAGCCAAGACAGTACCAGGCCCCACCCTCTCACCCTCAGCCCAGGACATGCTAGCCTGTGCTACAGAATCAAAAGGAGTTCAGGGATTTGAGGGAGTCACACAGGCGGCCCCATAAACTTCTAGTCACTGGACTCATGGAATCATTTGCTTCTCCATTAGCTAAAACCTTGTTGGTCAGTGTTGTCCGAGGGGTTTGTTTAGGGGAATTCCAGGTCCAGGCAGGGAAATTCCAGGTCTGGGGCAGAAGGTAGTTGCCACTTGTATGTGACCCAAGCAGACCAACTGGAGCCCACCTGGTCAACACAGAAAGTCCCTAAAGAGCACGGCACTGACCAATCAAAGGCAAGTCACAAGGACCACTGACCAACCAGGAACTTGTACATGAGCTGATCACACACTGCTCACCAGAACCTTCATTTTCCACTTCTCAGGCAGCCCCAGCAATAAACGGCAACTGCCCAGCTCCCCGCTCTGGGCTTGGTACCTTCCACCACCCCAGTGTCAGGGATTGACTTTAGCCTGCCTGGCAAACAGACCCAAATTTGAAGGTTTCTAAAACAACAATTCCAACTAGTTCTGCAGATGACTGTGGTAGAGAATTAGTAAAATTGTGAAATCACAGTTCCTGAGCATGTGATATGATCTGTTCATCTCTTTCATGTCTTCCAACAATGTTTTGTAGTTCTCAGCACACAAATTTTCGCCTCTTTCCAATACTATCACAAATGGAATTATTTATCTCCAAGATTGATTTTTTATGGTAAATACACAGAAACACATATGAGTTCTGTGTATTGATTTTGCATCTGCACCTTTGCTTACTTTCTTGATTAGTATTAGTTGTCTCTGTCTCTCTGCATGTGTGTGTGCATTTGTGCACGCAAACATTCTGATTTTTCTGCATGTAAATTGATGTCCTATACATAGAAATAATTTTCATTTCTTCCTTTCTGATTTTAATGCTTTTACAAAAGGCATTATTTATTTATCTATTTACTTATTTATTTTTAATGATAAATATTCTTATTTATTTTTCTTAGCTCATTGCTCTGCCTGTGCTGTGATCTAAATGTTTGTGTCATGGTGAGGTCCTAACCCAAGGATGTTTTTACACACCACAAAGCATTCAATTTTTATCAAATATTTTTTTCTGCAGCAGTTGAAAGGATCACATTTTTCCTCTTCATGCTATTATTGTGGTATATTACATCACTGATTTTCCTGAGCTGAAACATCTTTGGATTGTAAAACTAAAATTTCCCACTTGATCATTGTGTGTCATCCTCTTAACGCACTCCTGAACTTGCTTTAGAAGTATGCTGTTGAGGATTTTTGCTACGTATTTCACAAAGCATATTTTTCTGTAGTTTACTCGTCTTACAACATTCTAGTCTGGCCTTGATATCAAGGAAATGTTGCCCTCTTGGTATGAGTCAGAAAGCGTTCCCTCTTCTTCATTTTTTTTTTAAGTGTTAGAGAAATACTGGTTTTGTTTCTTTAAATGTTTGATAGACTGCGTCAGGGATGCCAGCTGGTCCTGGCCTTTCTTTAACGGGAGAGTTTGAGTTACCACGTTGCTGCACGTTACGTATCTATCAGTTCAATCTCCTTGTGAATTACGGATAGCTTTCCATTTTCTATTTCTCTGTGAGTCGATCTTGGTAAATTTTGTGTCTCTAGGATCACTGTCACTTCAGCCAGGTTACTCGACATGTTGGTGTAGTATTCGTGGCACTGCCTTTCCAGCTTCTGTATTTCTACCGAGTCAGTAGCAATGTCCCCTGTTTCATTTCTGATTTGAACAATCAGAGTCTTCTCTTTTTTCTTAGTCAACCTAAGATAAAGGACTATCACTTTGGTTGATCTTTTTCAAGAGCCAACGTTTGGCTTCTCTGATTTTCTCTATTGTTTTTCTACTCCCTGTTTTACTTATCTCGGTTCTAATCTTTATTATTTCCTTCCCCCTGCTAGCTTTGGGGTTAGTTTGTTCTTCTTTTTCTAGTTCCTTAAAGTATAAATTTAGGTTGTTGATGTGAGATTTCTTTCTTAATGTAAGCATTTACAGCATTGAATTTCCTGCTTAACAATGCTTTCACTGCATCCTACAAGTTTTGGTATGCTGTTTTAACTTTCATCCATCTCTGAGTCTTTTCTCATTCCTCTTGTGGTTTCTTCTTTGACACACAGTGGTTGACAGTATGTTATCTAATTTCCACTTGTTTGTGAAATTTTTTCCATTTTCCTTCTCATGTTGATTTATAGCTTCAGCTTGTGTCTAGAAAAGATACTGTACTTGCTATTGATCTTGTAAAATCTATAGATAATAATGTTCTGTCCTAATAAACAGATCATTCTCAGAGTGTGTTATGTGCTTTGGACAAGTATATTCTGTTTTCGTTTGAGTAGAATGTTTGGCCTATGTCTGTCATAGCTGTTTGGCTTTTTGTGTTGTTCATATCCTCTTTTTCCTTATCTTTCATTGCATTGTTCTATCCATTATTTTTTCTATACACTTTAATTTTTATTTATTTTTTAATAATTATTTTTATTTTTATTTTTATTTTTTTACAGTTAATTGGGATGCAAATGATCAAGGGCTACAGGAAGGTGGGTGAGATGATTATTTCCACATTCTCTTTTTGTCCTCCTGTATCTGGGGGAATGGGAGAGATAAGGGGATAAGCCACACCCAGCCTCCCAACCACCTCTGTACCTTGGATGGAGGACAGCCACCCAACATCATCCAGGGTCCCTAATGTGGGTCCTGCTTAAAAGATATTGATAGTTCAAAATTTCTGATTTACCGCCAATTTTGCCACTCCAAGAGCAACGACATCTCTCCAGAATCCACTGGTTGACATATTCCACCTTAGAGTCTTCACTTGCCAAGAATTCATTGCCACACTTGGCTGGAGTAGTTGATCAATTTGTTCTGTCTTCCATCCTCTGTTGTGGTACCAGGTGTCTTCTGCAGGTTCCAATAAGCTGCCATATCCTCCATGTGTACATGGATATGCTGTCCACTGCTCTGTCTGAGCCACTGAGGAGGCTCAACTTTGACATATGCACTCCACGGTCAGACTATGGAACCTGTAATTCTCTCCTCCTTGGTTGGGGTTCTGAGTCCCAGTGATTCAGGTGAGGGGATTCCCAAAGAAACTTCATCTGTGGTGATCCCAGACCTGATTCTTATGTGTGCTTACCAATAAAGGGTTCAACACAGTCTGTCACCCCAATCGGCTATGCACATGCAATTTCTGGATCAGTCCTGCCTCCAGCCCTGTCTTTTACACAAACCAATGAGTGTTGGAGTCCAGCCCGATCCTGTCCACCACATACTCAGCCCTCACACTAACCAGTACGATCTGCAGGCTAATCAGAGCGACCTGCAATAACCCCTACCAGGCCTGCCTCCTGGACTTGTTCCCCTGCTTGTCAGTATGTACAACAGACTGGTCCAGTCTGTCCCACATCCCATTCAGCTCTCATATATGTCAATAGCCACTGAAACTTAGTTCACCCCAACCAGCCCCACTATCCAGCCCACACACCTTGCCGGCAGGTGCCACTCTCTGTCTAGCCATGCCTGCCCCAATCCTGGTTCTCATGCTTACCAGCCGGAGTGGCAACCCAAGAGGGAGGTACCCACTGTTTCCCTACTTGGCTCACTCCCACTCCTGCATCTTGCATTCTCCAAGTGGTTCTGCAATTTGACTTGACAGAACTTCTCCCCATGCCAGCATCTGCCAGTTGATGCTGCGGTAAAGCCCAGCCAACCCACACCCACGCTGGCTTATGCATGCACCAGTAGGAATAGTTAACCCAACCTGACTTTCACTGATTCAGCTCACATGAGGACAACAGGCGTTGCCGCCCTGCCAGGCCTGGTCTGCCCCCATTTCAGCTCTCGCACTCACCAGTGTGAGTGGTGGTCCAGCAGGGGATCCCCACACAGCCTCCCTACTGGTTTTGCCTTCTCACCCCTGGGTCTCACGTATGCTGGTTGCGTGCTGTGGCCCAGTCTGACATGGCCCAGCTCACCTCGTAATTTGCCAGTGGGTGCTGTAGCCTGGCCAGGCAGGGGGTCTACCCCCAATTCCAGCTCATGCTGGTGGAGGCTACAGTCTATCCCAGCCCAGGCAGCCCCCAGTCCCAACCCTCATGTGAACTGGCTTGTGTTCCGGCCAACCTGGCCTGATCTACACTCCATTTTGGTGTTTGTATTTGCCAGTGGGTAATGTAAACTAGTCCAGCCTGGTCAACCCCCGACCTGAGCTGAATGTATGCCAGTGGATAACATTACCAGGTTTTTTTGTTTTTTTGTTTTTTTGGTTTTTTTTAGCAATAAAATTTTGATCATTCTAAAAGACCTATTCTTGCCAACACCTATCTTTTGATTTGAGCATTGAATTCATTTTCAATTAAAGTATTTATAGTGCTAGTTATATTCTAACAGGGTGTCTAGCTTCTCCTCCTCCCATTTCCTATGTTCCTGTTACGTCTTATGTTTACACATTTCTGTGGTAAAGCACTTTATTGTCTCTTTTCCTTTTGTGTCTTTGCTACAGCTATTTCCTTTGCCATTGACAGGGGAATTATATTTAACAACTAGAATTTCTATCAGTCTAATCTGGCTTTGTATCGGCTAAAATTCAACAGTACACAAAAATCTCTGGTCCTAAACAACTCTTTCCCTATCTTTTAACTGTTGGTGCTATATAAAAGGACTAACACTTGCTTTTCCAAATTCAAGTTTTAAATCATGTTCAGAATAAAAAGAAGAGTTACAAAGTGATGCTACATCACTTAAAAAGCAATTTGACTAGGTCTTGTAACTGCCATGTGAAATGTCTCAATGGAAGATCATTGCTTCTTCAAATGAATTGGAGTCCCTGTCTAGAGTTCTTCCATTTCTACATGGAGGATTTTCTTGCTTATTCTTGTGGGTCAGATCTAGCGGTAAGCTAGTAACTTCAGTGCTGGTTAATCCATGCAGATTCAGCCTCTCCCTCCTTTGCCCAATAGGAGCCTTATAGTCTTACACCCGCTTCCTTTGGCTTCCCAGGTATTAGGTAAGAACTGCACTGATATTCTTAGTGGGAGTCTTTGTTTTCAGGAAGCTTTGGTTCCCACCAGTTTAATTATCATGCATCTTGGCGTGAGTCTCTTGGGACTTCACCTGTTTAGAGCTCATTGAGCTTCTTGGATCTTTAGATTAATATTTGGTTTTTAATTTAGGACTTGAAAATTTATTTTTCTATTTGAAAGGCAGATGTGTATGTGTGGTGGGGGTGAGAAGGAGAGAGAGATCTCCTATCTGCTGGTTCACTCTCTCATGCAGCTGCAAATGATATGATGTAGGTGTTTAACAATTTTATGCTCATGAGAGTTGAAAGGCACATCCTCTCCTCTGTCCTATGCAAATCTATCCACCAACTTGTCAATCAAAGGACCTCTACCCTGGGAAATAGTTCCCCTTACCTGGGACCCAGGGGCAGTGTCACCTCCCTTTCTAAGCTCATAAGAAGCCTCGCAAGGGGGAGTGTCTCTCTCTTTCTCTCTCTCTCTGATGTAGCAGACGGAAACCAGCTGTCTCTCTCCCCCACCTTTCCCTTCCTTGGCTCACTCTATCCCTGAATCTGGCCCAACTGTGTCTGTGAATTCCTCACCTTTTATATAAACCTTGTCACTTTGTAAGCTGTATTTGTGCCTGTGCGTAAAATCTTTTAAAGTAAGAGGCAAAAAAAAACTAGGAAATAAGTATTAGGCTCAAAACCTCATCCATAGCACAGGGGTGGGGGAAGGAGCTTCTTCTGTGTCTCCCATGTGGATGTAGGAACCCAGGCTCATAGGTCATCCTCCACTTCTTTCCCAGGCATGTTAGCAGAGAACTGGATTGGAAGTGGAGCCAGAAGGATATGAGCCATATGGGATGCAGTAGCATTAGCCCTCTATTCCACAATAGTGGCTCCAATTTAAGGCAATTTTATCTTTAATTCCTTTTAATATCTCTCTCTTCTCCTTCTAGACAAATATATATATTTCCTTCTTGTTTCCACAGGTCTTTGATTCTCTTTTTATTTTTCTGCCTTTTTTCATTATATTTATTAGTCATTTTAATTACCCTGTCGTGGAATCTTCTGTTTCTTTATTCTGATTACTGAAATTTCCATGTGAACATCTTTAATAATTTTATTCAGCTTTTTCATCTGAACCTTGTACCTCTAGAGCTGATTTCCTGCTACATTTCTCACATCCTTACTGAAATTTCCATTTTGTTTATACATCATTTTTCTGAATTTAGTTCGTTGAGCATCTTTGGGCAGTTTTTTTAAAGTACTTATCCAATAAACCTGACACCTGGTTTTCTTCAGGCCTGGGTTCTGTTTACTTTGATCCTTTAAATGGGCCATACTTGCCTGTTTCTCTGTGATTTTTTTTTTCATCTTATACTATGGTTACTAAGGAAGTCTCTTTCCTGCTGTTTACCGGGCTCTTAAAATTGTTGTAAGATCCTCTGTGCTGGAGACCAACCGGAAATATAAACCTAAGGTCTTCGATACCTCCAAGCTGGCATTTTCCCCTGGGCCCAGTAACTTACTAATTTGCTCCCATATAAACAGATTCTTTTGAATGCCTGGATTCTAAAATGTCATCCAAGCTTTTCCTTCGAAGCTGAAAGTTTTCCAGTGGACGCCAGTGTTTCAGATGCATTACATCATTAAATAATCCACTGCATAATTTGTCTAGGGAGAAAGACAGACTCCTGGAGCTTCAGCTTCTGCTGTCTGATATCCCCTGTGCTGAATCAAATCTTAGGAAAGTTCTGGATTTAGTAGGCATATAAATTTACACAGATATCCTTACCATCTCTTTCACGAATCACTCTGGATTTTAGACAATTAAATTTTCTAAGCTGAAAACACCACAGTGAGAACTGATTGCACTCTCCTTTGCCAGAACATCCCAGTGAGGACAGGCCGTGGTTTGTTACACAAGTTCACACTTGAGTGAAAGTGCCACAGATCTGCACTCAGAATCTCCCATACAGATCATTGCTTTTCAGCAGGATCGAGAAGCAGCAGTAGGATTTACCGCTGCTCAAATGTTGCTGAGGTATCTCAGGGATATGCTTCACACATCATGGCAACCATCAGTAGACAGTCCTTGCATTAGCGCATTAACCCTCATCAGACCACTTATATGATAGGGGAACATCAGTTTCATATGCTTTTTGAAAAATTGATGCCACTACATTGTGTTGACCATTGTTGTCTCTCAATGACAAAGTGATACAACAGTCTAGTCAGAATTATGATTTCTAAGTGATCTTCATCCGTGTTTATTTTCCAAACGTAATGGTAATGTAATAGTTAAATGTTCATCTCATGATCATGTCACTTCTCTGAAAACAACACCAATCCACAGGGTTCCATTTCCAAGGTTACACCTTGCTTGTACTAAATGTCCCTGTTCTAAATGCTCCTGCACGTGCATGTATTGAATGCCCCTAGGGTTCTTCAAGCCGGGAAATGCCATCGGACCTGAACCAGTCAGTTTATTCCAGGGATTTTAAATCTGAAAGTATGAACCCAGGGAGAAGTTTCCCCAGAAAGAGGCACATTTTTGCAATAACCAAGAAAGCTTCACCTTGTTTCGCTGCTCAGCTCCTCTAAGACACATATCCTGAGTCTTTCTTTCTGACTATAGGTTGCCTTGCGTTTTCCTTAATTCTACCACGCCTTTTCTTTCCTTCCTGCTATAGAGCCTTTTTTTTTTTTTTTGCTTAGAAAAGGACCCAGAATGCTCTCCTGAGGTCGTGTATACGTGTTTTAAGCCTTTCAGATGATATAATTTCTGTTCACCATCTTCCTTTACAACAGAGTGATGCTATGACCAACTTCTACCCAAAGACCCGTAACTGAAGCTTGATGGGGAGATTCAGAATGGCTCACCCTCTTTCTTCTGAACTCAAATGCAGAAATAGTATTTGGGACTCGAGTGGCAGCAGCAGTAACTCAACACAAGAAGGTGGTTTAGTAGAAAGACGGAGCTCGAGATCCTCGATGGAGCACTCACATTGGGACTTACTGTCTCCTTACTGTCTATGATCGGAAACACAGATCCATGGTTCTTGAAGTCACTGCTAATCAGATATGCTGTCATTAGCAGTGCAAGCATTCCTAATTGATGGGGCTCATGATAGGCAGAATAACCACCTGCTGAGTATGTCCACCTCCTTGTCCTCGGAACCGGTGAGTGTGACACAGGGAAGAGGAGCATTTTGCATATGCATCTAAGGTCAAATCTAAGTCCTTCTAAATGGAAGACAATGAATGAAGAGGGGTCAGAGTGAGGTAGTGAGGAAGGGACTCAGAGGTGACAGCCTTCCAGGCAGAGGGAGGATGCCATGAGCCAAGGGATGCAGCATCAATAGCGATGTGAAAATGTGGACCTAGGTCTTGCAACTTCAAGGAAATGAATGAGTTGTTTCCAAGGAATGAATGAAAGAATGAATGAGGGCCCGGCACGATAGCGTAACAGTTTAAGTCCTTGCCTTCAGCACACCTGGATCCCATATGGGCGCTGGTTCTAATGCCAGTAGCCCCACTTTCCATCCAGCTTCCTGCTTGTGGCCTGGGAAAGCAGTCGAGGACGGCCCAAAGCTTTGGGATCCTGCACCTGCATGGGAGACCTAGAGGAAGTTCCTGGCTCCTGGCTTTGGATCAGAGCAGCTCCAGCCGTTGCAGCTGCTTAGGGAGTGAATCATCAGACAAAAGATCTTTCCCTCTGTCTCTCCTCCTTTCTGTGTATCTGACTTTCCAATAAAAATAAACAAACTTTTAAAAAAAAGAAGAAAAAATTAATGAATAAGGAAACAGATTGCTCCTTGCAATCTCTGGACAAAAACGCAGTATGGTAAGACCTTGATGTTAGCTCAGAGAAATCCATGTTTGATTTCTGACCTACAGCAAACAAGCGGGTATTGTGTTAAGTCATAAAGTTTGTGATAAATGATTACAGCAATAGAAAATGGATCAAGATTTTTTTCTTAAAGCATGATTTACTTTTTAAAGCTCTATTTATTTAAAAGGTATAATTTTACATACATATATATATATATATGTATATATATATATATATATATATATATATGTAGAGAGAGAGAGAGAGAGAGAGATCATCCATCCACTGGTTCATTTCTCAAATAGCCAAAACAGTTACAACTTGCCTAGTCCAAAGCCAGGAGTCAAGAGCCTTGCAGCGTACGCACTAGCAGGAATTCAGAAATGAGATGGGCAGCTGGAAGTTGAACCCAGGAATCCTGATGTGTGGCACAGGTGCCTTCCACGTGAGTATGGGAGTCCAAGCACTCAATCATCCTCTGCTGCTTTCCCAGGCCGTTAGTAGAGAGCTGGATTGAAAGTAGAGCAGCCGGGACTCGAACCATATGGGATGCTACTGCTGTAGGTGGTGGCTCTATCAGCCACAGCATAGCACCAGCCCCTCAAGGAGACATTTTAAAGTTAACAAATTAGAAACAAAGAATAAACTGATGTATGTGATAACGATTCTATAGAAACCATACGCTGGACTTTTTCCAAGCTAGCGTTGTGCAGCTCCATCCTCTCTCAAGCTGCTGGATGGCGGCAGTTGGCAGTGGGTCACCCATCCTGAGGGAACATTGGTCACACTCGGCAATGGGTTGCGTTGCCAAGCTGGAGTGGGCTGCAGGCCAGGTGTACTGAGCGCATCTTGACTTCGGATGCGTTCACTGCCGCATGGGTTCCTCAGGATGTAACCTCATTCAAAACCCACGAGAATCTGGATTGATAATGCCTTGTATTTTCTCTTCTATTAGTGGGAATATCAAGATACAAAAACAGAACTTCCTTGGTCCTGAGAGTAGATTCCTCTGTCACATAAAGGAAACACATAGTGCCTGATCTTGATTTGTTTCTACATGCGCAGTGCGGCTATCAGCAGGCCAGCAATGTGAATACACAGACGCTATTGCAGGGCACTTTAAGGAGAACTGAAATCTCCTGCCCAAATGCTCCTAAGGGCTACTGTAAAATGAACATACTAAGGGTTTGGGGAAATATCAAACCCCTGCTAAGTTCAGGTTACATGACAAAATAAATGATTTCAAATGCCCATCTCTTAAAACCAGCTTTGGGGTCACTTGGAGATCAAACACGATTTTTACGTGATCACAAAGCGCACGCACAATGTGCTTGCTCGGTCTGGTCTGTGTGATCTGTCTCAAGCCGACAGCTTGGGAGTAGTGGATGCGAAAGAGGTCCGTTGCGTGACAAGCGCAGTTGGCGTTCCCACGGGGTGAAGGAGCCGTTGCCTGCATCTGGCCTGGGCGCCCAGCACTGTCTTCGCTTGCTGATGTGACTGCGGTGGGACTCACACGTGGCTGTCATCATCCCATCTGTGTTAGACTGGTAAGCTTGGGACAGCCCTCCCTGGAAGACTCTGTTCTATTCATCTTTCAGTTTTACTTTTTCCATCTCCCAACATTTATTTCAGTACCTTATGCAAAATGAGAACTCAAGTAAGGCTTCTTTACCCCAAACGCTAAAATAACATGCATGGAGTATGACTAACCACGGAGGCTCATGCTCATCGCTCATACCAAAGGTGGGAAAAACAACCACCTTTCCGAGCAATAATGACAGTGTGATCTTGCTGTCAGAGTCTTCACAAGCTCCAAGTTGTCACTTGGTATGCCATGTTTTTTCTGCTTGGCTAAACCCAGAAGCACCTGCAGTTCAGCCATCACATTCCCAACAAACCTGTTCCCAGCTTTGGGAATTTCACAACCTCTGAACCTGGGACTCTTGCCTTGTCCCCATTTTAGTCAAATGCCTCAAGAACCCAAATGGACAGACTCCATCTTCCCAACAGGCCTTCATGCTCACAACATCCACTTTGAGAGTTCTTTCCCCTTTTGACTATTTTGTCACAGGATGTAACATGGACACGTGGATTAGAGGGAGCAGGAGCACTCCCATCTTCCGGTGTGCTCCCCCAGATATCTGCAATGGCCCGTACTGAGTTTTAGTGGCTGAAGCCAGGAACTGGGAACTCAAGTCTCCCACATGGGAAATGGGAGAACAATGACTTGGTTAAAGCCAACCCCACAGCCTTGCAGAGTCTACACTGGCAGAAAGTCAGAACCAAGATGGGCAGCTGGAAGATGAACCCAGGAAACCTGATGTGTGACACAGATGCCTCAACTACTAGGCTCTGCAGGAATGCTGAGGGTTTCTCATTGCTGGCTTAGCCACTTGATCAGCCTCTCTAACCTGTCTCGTTTCTTAGCTGGGTCTTCATAGAGCACAACACAACCTTCCAGGATTGCTAGGAGGAACTTGAAACAATAAATACAAAATGCCCGATGCAACAGGAGGTGGGCCTAGCAGTTAAGAAGCCCTCATCTAACACCAGAGTGCTAGGTTCGAGTCCCAGCTCTGGCTCCAGACCCCAGTCTCCTCCCAACGCAGACCGTGGGAAGCAGTTATAATGGCTCAGGAAATTGGGTCCCTGCCCACTATGTGAGCGACCTACCCTGAATTCCAGGCTTCTGGCTTCGGGCTGGGCCTCAGAGTGGCCAAGGCCTAGCCCCTGCGGGCATGTGGGGAGCGAAGCCCTATCCTGAGACGGTCCTTCCCCCTGTGCTGCTTCCAGGTAATTTTCTTTTTCTAACAAGGGCTCAGAGCTTTGATTATAGGCCACGTGGTATTCAAAGAACTTCACTCCTGCAGGCTCCATTCATGACTCACTACCTCCACGCAGCCTACCTTGATGTTTCAACGTTTGATGCGATGGCCTCTGGGTTTTCAGCCACTCACTTCCCATCCCACCATGGCTCCATCTCACCCTTCTCAGTTCACCAGTGGCCTGAACAGTCTGGCATCGCAGGACACACTGTTCGGGCCCCTCTGCTGGCCTCCAGATAAGCCTGGGTTTTCAGTGGTGTGGGAGAGCAGATGGCCAGACAGTCCACAATCGCTCCCCACAGACCTTCCTTCTGAGTCCTGTGTCTTGGCAGTGAGTGGCACTTTGCCTGGGAGACCAAGCTCAAGGTGTGGGTGGGACCAGATTCTTTTGCGGCCTCTTTCCTTGGTTCCTGGGTGGCTGTCTTCCTGTGTCATCACCTGTCTGTGTCTCCGTGTGTGTCCTAAGTTTTCCTGCTAAGGACAACAGTCCCATGAGAGACCTCACACGAATATGACCACCTCCTTCAGTGTCTCCGCCTCACACAACTCACTTCCGAGTTACTGGGCTTCTGCACAGGACTGAGGGGAGGGACAGAATTCAGTCCCCTTCCCCACTTCCCACCCCAAGCCCCGTGGAGATGGCTGCAGCTCCCAGGGAGCTCCCATAAAATAGGTCTTCCATTCCTACTCTGGGGCCTACAGCTTCCCATGATTATCAGTCTTAAAAAATAAGCTTCCCTACCCTCTAGCTTGAGCCACCTCCTCTCTCCCAGTGGAGAACCTTGCCTTCGGCCAGGACCCTGCTCTGCAGTGCAGATTCTGTAAGCCACCCTCCTCCTCTGGCCCCAAACACTTGGCCAGTCAATGAGTTCCTTGCCTATAACATCATGGAGCTGTGAGTTCCTTGGAGATAAAGCCTGGATCTTTCTACTTTCATGCCTTCGGGACTCGCAAGGTACCTGGTGCGTCATAGTAGATACTCCAGGTTGGTCGCACAGTCCCATCCCTCACGGCAAGTCTCCGTTATGCTCCTAGTCTCACATCAGCAGCCCCTGGCCCATCTCTCCCAGTCTGTGGACACAGCTTCGTGGTGGCTGTCATCGCTCTTGGGTCCTTCTGTCTTCAGCACTTGCTCCTGCTCCCTGCTATGATGTCATCACCTTAACAAGCGATGAGCTCAACGCTTCCTCTCTCCATTTCAACCTGCTTCCTGTTTCTCTACTACACCTGAAGTAGCCATCATCATCATCATTCTTACCCTCTGTCTCAAGACCTGGGAGAGACGAAAACTAAAACAAGATGAGTTTCCAGGCCCAGAGGCACCCTGCTGTACTAGGTCCACTGGGCATCTGAGGCCACGTTGCCTGAAGGTTGGTAACCAAGTCGAGGTAGGAAGGGATTTCAAGAGGGGAAGGAACAGACTAGTGAACCTGTTTATGCAACTGAGCCCTCCACTTTGTACAAACCCAACAGTTTTGAGGAGCCTGCCATCTACTTGGACACAAACAACTTTCCCAGTGTTGTGAGCTCCTCGATTAGCTATCAGGAGGAGGAGCTAGAAGGCTTTCATGGTTATTTTGAGAGAGTCTCCAGGGAAAATACACAAATGGAACCTGACACATACTTGACTTGTTTTGAGTAAGATCAAAGTGTATTTTTTTTTCCTCCATGAAGAAATATTGACCTGGCTTTCCCCCAGCCAGCATGTCCCTTCTGGGGACTCTCCATTGCCCACCCCAAGCTTGAGAAGGAAAAAACCAGCTCTTGCCAGCTGAACATGCTGACCCTACACAGCAACTGGAGGCAGTGGCTGTTTTTCAATGTTTTACATACCGAAATGCTTGAAAAATCAAAAGGAAGGTGCTTAAAGGATATCAAAGCATTATTTCCACTGAAAGCTAATGATATCTGAGCCATTATCATGGCACAACCAATTAAGCCTCCACCTGCATCCAATACAGGCACCAGTTCAAGTCCCAACTGCGCCACTTCTGATCGAGCTCCATGCTAACGCACCTGGGAAAGCAGCTGAAGATGTCTCAAGGTTTTGTGGTAATTATCCCCCTTTTCCCATGCTGACTAGGCATATTAGAAATTAAACAACAAACAAACAAAAAAAATCTCAGCAAGTTAAAAACAAAACTAGACTAAAACCACAAATCTCCTTAAAGAAAAAGCAAAAGTGGATGAAGGACTGATTTACTGTCATTTTGGGAAACTGTTGCACCCTCATTGCAAGAGAGAATGTCTTATCTCCAAAGAGCCTTCTAAAGGACTTAGTTCAACACTGAACTTGGACAGCTCTATGCAACCCAGATGCATAATTCTAGCTATCACGGGTAGTAGTTGAAGAACTGGCTTCCTGGAATTAGGATGATGGAAGAAGGAAAGAGATGCACTCTATACAAAAAAAAAAAAGATGCTGTATACCAACAATGCCAAGAGTTTCTTGCCCTGTTAGCCTTGTGGTCATGGCTACTACAACACTGAAATTTTAAAAGCAAAATTTCATCGTAAGTTTTCCACCTGCCTACAACTCCTGTATCCAGAAGAGTTGTTGCATATTCATGATGCCTCGTATGCCAGTTATCTCACCTCCACATGTATGCTCTCTGCATTCACTCACCTAGCGGGTTGTTCCTCAAAATCTCCACAGCTGGGGAAGAACTTCCTTTTAACAGTGATGGCAATTTCTGTCTGCAGACACAAAGATCTCTGTCCCCTTGAAGATATACTGTGCCTTCACTTGAAATATCACTTTTAATTACAACAAAGTGAAATAAATCCTGCCGCATGTTTTGGGGTATCATGGGGAAGAAATTGATGTTTCATTCAGACAAAGCATGAGTGTTGCTGAATTGGAACATTTTCTGGTCTGTTTAGTAGTACAAGATGTGCACTCACACCACAAGGAGAGCTTTGTCCTGTCTTCTGTTGATACAAAAGATGGAACCACCACATCCCAGCTGTGTGGGCTGAGGACTCTCTGGTGGCAGTGGCTTGCTGCTCCTTCCTTGAGGAGATTGCTCTTGAGTTTGTCGTATTTTGGAGGGTCCTGGAGTTGAGAGTTCCCTGCATAGAAAGGGTAACCGGTTGTGGCAAGAAAGGACCAAAGTCCAAGTCAACATCAGCCATCTTTCTTGAGTAAATGCGGATGAGACTGACCTGTCTGAGCCAAAGGCCATGTCCTGTCCTGCAACCAAGTGGTAAACCCCACAACAAAATGCCAGGGGCCTGCTGTGGGCAAAATTAAGAGACTCACTCCAGCTCCCTGAGATTGGAGTTAAATGCTGAATAACTGAAATAATGATTAGCATTGACAAACGTAAAACCCAGCAGAGAGAGTTCAATAACGACAAGTTATGTCATATGAAATGGGCTTCCCCTCTCATGGTGAAATTTCTGTGGGGACATTCCATTCCCCCAGGAAACCCCCTGCTCCCTCTGCCCCTACTCAGACGTTTCTTGGTGCCTTCAGATCCAGCTCATTTTTAGTTTCATGTCAAGGAGGGCAAAACACAAACAAACAAAGCCAAAGCCAAGGACATCACTAGGGAAGAATTTCAAGGTAACATTTAGCACATGGGCGTTAGGAGTTCCGAAGAGAGCTGCGCTAGCCACATTGTCCCTACAAGCTGGAACTTCCCTTGCTCTCTTCCCTTGCGTCTTTACTTTTGGGTACCCCACCCCTGGCCCCTGCAGGCATTTGAAGAAGCAGAACTGGGCATTGTGGTGGGCAGTGGACCAGGCCAGGCAGATACAGAAAATGTACATGTACACGTGGGAGCCTCTGCCCATGGACACCCAGAGGCCATCTGCTGTTCCAGCACGTTGCAGACCACGTGGTCAAATTCCATAGGACTTTGTGAAGCTCCTTGTGGCCAACAAGGGAGTTCTGTGTAACAGGCAACTGGTGGGGATCATGGGCATGTCTCCTTGTGCCCAGGTGAGTTACAATGAGAGAGCAGTATCAGCTTTGCCAGACATCTTTTTAGGTGGTGATTCAGAGACTAAAAGGATGTATGTTATCCAGCTCATGACTCACCAGCCATGAAAATGTTTTTTTTTTTTTTGGTCATTTGGTTTTTTTAAGTCATGAAGGGGCTTAACAAACGTAATTTGTTAACAATCTTGGGCACACCTTTCTTGGTAGACATGGGGAAGTACATGTGTCAACTTAAAACCACTCCAGACAAGGAAAACAGCCGCAGACAAATCATGAGATGGATAGGCATAAATCAGTCACTGACTCTTATTTCAAATTCTGTTTATTAAAAGAGAGAGAGAGAGAGAGATAGCAGGCAGACTCATTGAGAGCAGTTCCATGCACCTAGTTCACTGCCCAGATGTTTGCACTGAGCTCAGACTGGGCTGGGCTAAAGCCAGGAGTGAGGAATGCAATTCAGGTCTCCCACATGGGAGGCAGGGACCTAAGTTGAGTCACCACTAGCGTCTCCCTGGGTCTGCATTTAGACAAAGCTGGAAACAGGAGCCAGAGGAACCCAGCTACTCTGACACCGGGTATAGGTGTCTGACATCTTCACTGCTGGGCTAAATGCCAAGCACCAGGTAGAGTTTCTCAAAGAACAACTGATGCCAAAGGGCAAAATCACAGAGAGTGCTGAACTCTGCCAGCTCTCACAGTGACTGCAAACTGAGAGACGGAAGATAGAAATGCATGAACGAGCTGTGCACAGCGTCTCCTGCTCACTCCTGGTCTGTCGAGTGTGTCCTCCGCATCTAGTGTAGAAACAGAAGACGACAGGAGTTTGATCAGTCCTAGATCAATGACAGGGCTTCTAGAAAAACAGGAACTGTGGCATGGTTAGAGCACCTGATGAATTGCTTGTGAATCTCACTTCTGGACAAATTTGGCAGCCTGGACACCCATGTTTCTTGCCTTAATCAACAAACATGGAAGTATCTCACCCTGACCCAGGAACTATCCTAAGTGCTGAATACTGAGATGTACACCAACCCATTTCCCATGCAGCTCCAATTTCAGGAAAAATCTGGTTGTACTCATAATAGAGACACACCCATTAAAACTTGCAGATTGGTGATAATGTCTTCTTCCACCCCACATGTGGGAGCTAGAACTCTGGCTCTCCCCTTGCTGACTCTCTGTTTTGCATGCTGCTTGATAACTTCATTTGTACACTGTTAACTCTTGCCAGGACTTCTATGTTACCACATTTTCTGAACTCCTAAGCAACCATCTGGCAGCCTGCTTCTGTTCATCTCCTCCCAGATTCTCCACCTGCCTGCACGTTCACATGTCTTGCTGTCCATGTCCGACCTCATTCTCTCTGAGAGAGTGGACAGCATCTGGGCTCTGAGGTCCAAGCTCCCCAAACCAAGTCCCCATTGAGAAAGGGGTCTGGAATTGGGTAGTCTGGAAAAGGTTAAGGTCACACATCACACACAAGGCCATGCTCATGATCAGGCTGCTCAGAATTGTCCCCTGAGCAAAATGTTTCATTGCTGCTTTTGCTTCAGAAGCTCCAGACTCCACCCTTGTCCTCCTTGACAATTGATTCCATTCTAGCTTTCTTCCCCTTTCAGCCATGCTTTGGAGGGGGAGCTCCTGGGTTTAGCCATCTGTTCTTGATTTGGCACTGTGGACTGAGGAGTCTGCAGGGAACCAGCATAAGCCCTCGGTGTGAGCAGGCTGACCACTGAAAGCAAGCATGATTTCTCTCCGGTGTTATCCCAGTCTGGTTGCCCAGTCACACAAATGACAACTGAGGGAAGTATTTTTTCTGTCTTTGGTCCTCTCTCTATCATAACCATGAGGGTGCTAATGCACTGTGGTGACCAAGAAGCCAGGAATAGCTCCAAACATCCACTGATGCAAGGGCCAACCTCAAACAAGAAAACTTTATCTAGCCCCAAAGGTCAGTAGCACTGAGGTTGAGAAACCTGAGTTAAAATCAAGAGGCCAAGGAAGATTGCACAGCTGCTTCTCACTGGGACAGAGGTTTGCCTCCATTCTCTGAAATCATCGCTCACACCTCTAGTGATCGGCTGAGCTGAATGACTGTGTTTCTGCTTGTGGCATTTACATAGGCCCATCTAAAAGTTCAAAGAGCTTTCTTGTTAAAAAGACTGCTAGCCAGTTGTCCTTAACCACTTGTGACTGTGGGAGCTGGCTGGCTCCTGTGACTTGTTAAACGTTCCTGATGGTGCACACATGAAGGCGGTAACTTGGCTGGGAGTGTTGGCCAGCATCAGTGATGTTGGCAGTGTCAACAGAGGAAAATATCAAGTAGAAAAGCAGAAGTGAGAACAAAAAAAAAGTCACTTGTGATGCCTATGTAATTTTGTGATTAAGAGAAAACACAAATGAACTACAACACTACTTTGAATGTGACACACGCCAAGGGCAGGGAATCTTCTCTGCCAGGAGACACTTGGATGTCTGTCACTTCATTTGCAGGCCCTATGAAACGACCAACTTCAAAAAACTCAGCGTGCTATAGATCTCTTGAATCTTCAGTCCCTCCTACGGTTGCCTTGGCAGGTCCAAATCCAGTAAATCCATAAACTTTGTATGACTGACTGGATAACTATTCTCCACTCCTAGTTGAGGGATTTCCTTTCCTCTATTTTTTACACCCATAAACAGTAGCTACAAAGAGAGTATGAAAAAAAAAAAAAAGAAACATAGAAACTCAAGATGGAAATGGGGAACTAGAGTGTTATATTGCAGAAATGTGGGGTTAGGCCATAGGGTTGAGGATAAAGATGAAGTTAAGAATCTTTTCTGGATATTTGCACCCTCAAAAAAATAAAAATCTTGAAAAATGACACTCTGAGTTGTGGTGTTCACATTCTCTTCTTTTCCCATGTAATAGCCTTCAAGGGCCGTGCTAAACACAGGCTGAAATGCTGATTTCAGCTCCCAGAGACAGCCATGTCAGGTTCTGCGTTCAAAAGCGATTAGTTATATCACCGGAACTGGAGAAAAAAGTTCATCAGGATAAGGAAATGAACGGCACATGACACAATGAGAATCAGATCTGTTACTCTGGGGCAAGATCTTGCCAAGCAGTCGTGTCCTTCAGAGGGCATCTGACTGCTGGAAACACAATGACACGTGAGGAGTGGCAGGCAGTAAAGTAATACCATACGTGTCTGCACAAGATGTTCTGAAATTCACAGGTAAATGCTCTCATTTTCAGGTGGGGAAAGTTGATCATTTTACCTAAAATGTAAGGAACAGAGGCTGGCCTTGGGATTCCCCAGACAGTCTAACCATGCTGTGCAGCCTATGTGCAGGAAGGTAGTCAAAATAATGACATAATGACGGCCCACGCAAAGGGCAAGTGGGAGGGCTGCACAGGTGATGGGGAGGCTTAACGGATGCAGAAAGAGAAGTGGAGGTAGGAAAGGAACCCTTGCAAAGCAAGGGGGAAGAAGACTGCTGGTTGGTCTAGGTCCCATGTTGCCGTGGTCAACAATGCAAGCCTGCTCTAGGTGTGAGCTCCTCTTTAAAATTGGATGGACGCAGTGACAGAAAGGGACACACACACACACACAGAAGGATCTTCCATCTGCTGATTCATCCTCCAAATACCATCAACAATCAGAACTAGACCAGGATGAAGACAAGATCCAGGAACTCCAGCTGGGTCACCCACATAAATAGCAGTGACCCAAGTATTTGGGGCACCGTTTGCTGCTTCCCCAGGCACATGAGCAGGAAGTTGGATCAGAAATTGAGCAGCTGGGATTCTCACCGACATATTGATATGGGGAGTAGGCATCCATCCTGCACAGGGGCTTAACCTGAGGCACATGATCCCCACACCATGAGGGTTTGGAGACATTTTCTTGGCCAGAAGATGTGGTGCACAATGAGAGATGTGGCATTGAGTGAATTCTGTAAGCTCTTTCCAAAACTTCCACATGCTTCAGAATCCCACTGCTGTTTTCTCAACCCACACACACAACACACAAAAGCATTAATTTTTTTTGCACACATACTTACCAAATCTCTATTTTGCAGCAGATGCTGTCCCAGGCCACCTGACTATGGTGGCCCATCAGACAAAGACCTTTTCCATCTGGACACTGCTGGCTAGTGACACAGCCTTTAAAAATAGGCAAGGATTGGCTCAGCGGCTTATCAGGCCAGTCATCCGCCTGCAGCACTGGTATCCCTCATGGGTGCTGGTTTGTGTCCTGGCTGCTCCACTTCCATCCAGCTCCCAGTCATAGCCTGGGAAAGCAGCAAAGGATGGTTCACAAGCTTAGGCCCCTGCACCCATGTGGGACACCCAGAGGAAGCTCCTGGCTTCAGATTGGCTTATTTGGGAAGTAAGCCAGCGGAGGGATCTCTCTCTCTGTAAATCTGTCTTTCAAATAAAAATATTCTTTTTTTTTTTAAAAAAAGAAAATACATTTGGTGATTTCCAGTGATGTTACATGATATGAAGAAAAACAATAATCACATGATTGATGTTGAATCGCGTCACAAGGAAGTCTCGACAGAACTTTTGGCATGCAACCCCGAAGACAGCAGGCAAGGTGCTGAGGCCTCAGATGTGTGGATAAAGGGCACACCCTGCCCAAGTTCCCAGGCAGGATCCAGTCAGACAGGTCTCAGGAACCCCCAGAAGGTCACCATGCTGGTAACCTACCCAGCTTTGGGGAGCACAAAAATGAGGTCCACAGGCTGAGCTTGCCTGTTGTAGACTGATGCAGGCATTCATCTATCAGACATTCATTAAGCACCTACTGTGTGCAGGGCATTACCGAGGAGCCAAGAAATGAAACTGAAACCGCCCCTAACTCAAAGATTCCATCTCCTCAGAGAGGAACTTCAGACCTTGGTCAGGATGAACGAATACCCAGCACCCTCCAAGAGAAGCCTGCTAAAAGGATAAGAGGTGAACTTCTCCAGCCCCAATCACAAGACAGACATTTAAACAGGACGACCAGTGCGCAGAGTGTGAAGCTGCGGGCTATAATAAGGTCAAGATACTGCGAGGTGGATGGGGGAGGGGGGCTGGGAAGGGCTTCTGCCTGCCCAGGGTGGAGAGGTCAGGCCTCCCCCAGGGGTTAGTCACCTACCCCACCTTTTCCCACCGGCTGAGCCTTCTCGGTCGTGGTGGGCGGGGCAGGGCCGCAGGAATCCCCCGTCCTAAATCTGTCCCATGCAGAAAACCCAGGCAGGGGAGCCCCGAAGACTCAGGGCTCGGATTAGCACCTGATTCACTGAAGCAGTGAAGCCAGGCAGCTACTTAACTGCTGGTAATAGCCATCCCCCAGGTCGCCCCAGAGCACAGGGGACTGCATGCACTTGGGGTTGGCGGGGGGGAGGGGCGCGGACCGCCATGCGCAGCCTCCGCGGGAACCGGCGGCGTTCGCGCCCACCCCGCTCCTCCTCCATTCTCCGAACACGGGTAGAGCCTGTATTCAGGGGTCCTGCCACACACCCCCTCGTCCCCCGTTACCGCCGCACCCCAGGCGCCCGCACCGACGAGCCTAGGCCCGCAGGGAAGGCACCCCCGAATCCCAGGGTGCAGTCTGGAGGGCCCTGGCGCGGCCCGGGGGGGGGGGGCCGGGGAACGGCAAAGCGAGACCACTTGCCGGCTAAGGTGCCGGAGGAGTCCCGTGCCCTGCGGGTCCTGCTGGGGCGTGCAGGTCCATCTGCTCGTGGTGGTGGTGGTGGTGTGTTGAGGACAGTCCTGGCGCCCATGCCAGGCCCCGGCGGCGCGCGGGCCTGTGCTGGTTGAGGCGGCGCTGGCGCAGCCCGCCGCGCCCCGCCCGCACGGCCCTCCTCCGGGTGTAGCATGTCCTCGGCTCGCCCGCCGCCGCGCCGCCCAGGGCGCTAGAGCTCGCGGCCGCCACCATGGGCAATGGGATGAACAAGGTAACGCGGGCTCCGAGGCGGCAGGGCGCTTGTCTGCGGGGGTCAGGGGCGGCCCGGTGTGTGTGTGCGCGCGCGAGGGGCGCTGCTGTGGTGATCTCGGGGGGATGGGGTGGCGGCGGGTTCCCGCTCCTCACTGCACCTCACGCCACTCCGGCTTCCGGAAACAGCGCCTTGGCGGGCCACCCCCCAGCCCCGGACTGGGAGCCGGGCCCTTTCTGAGCGGCTACACCCGCCGTGCCCAGCTCGGAGCAGCTGTGGCATGGGTTCTCTCCCCTCCCCTTGGCTCTCCAACTGGGGCTCTCGAAGCTTCGCCTCCCACAGCGTCTGTCAGCCAGCGTCCACGGGTGTCTCTTCCGTCATTTCCTCTTTTTTTTTCTTTTTCTCTTCAAACCTGTGTTCCCTCCCGTGTAGACCAAGGCTTTTTTTTTTTTTTTTTTTTTTTTTTGAATCTTGTACTTAGAGAAGTTGACTGAGGGCTGAGAACTGAGTTGGCTTCACCTGAGTGACCTGGTGGCGTGACTTCAGGGACAACCTGTTGGGACGGGTCAGGACTGGGAGGGGAGGTCGGCTTGCCCTGGTTTTCTAGAACATTGAATCCAGGCCCCACCACGCTGTTCTGCCATCCGCGAAGTGCTGGCTTGTTTGCAGCTAGGAGTTGCCCAGTGGTATGTCTGTGTGGAGCATAAGGTGAAATAATTGAGTTCTGTTCCCTGCGCTGGTTGTTCAGCTTCAGAGGAAGGAGAACTTAGACTCTGAAAAACCCTCAACACATTTGCAAATCAGTTAAGGTTCCTGGGTGAGCTCCTCTGGCCTCCTTGCCCTCCTCATGCACATGAACGTTCGGCCGCCATGTTTGGTGGGCATCCTCGTGTGCCCGCCTTCCTCCTTCCTTTCCCACCCCGTCTCTTCTCCCTTCCTCCTTCCAGCTCCCCGGAGCCTCCAGTGAATTTTCTCCTTCGCTGGACTGTTGGAGTGGGTGTGTGTGTGGTGGGGGAAGAGGTAGGAAGGGAGAATTCAAGCTAGAGCAGGGAATGTGCCTTGGGGGGGTTGGGATCCTGTGTCCCTACCTGTCCCTGTGTTGTCCTTGGAGACCCAGTTGATGAGAAGGCTATGTGTCTGTTTGGGGCCTGCATGCCTTTCGCTGGTACACTGAGAGCATTTTGTTCGGTTTTGTGTTTTGCTTTTGTTCTTTGGCCAGTGGCCAAGTTTGGGCAGTACCCATTTCTCCCTTGGATAAGTACTTGCATTACCAGTGGCGCCATTAGCACCGGATTCCATCAGCGCCATGAGCCTTCTGCATTTAAAAATTAAAGTCGACTCCGAGGTGTTTGGCACAGCGGTGAAGATGCTGCTTGGGCTGGAGTTTTGGCTCGATTCCTGATTCCAGCTTCCTGTTAATCCACACTTTGGACAGGGGGCTGCAGCAATAGCGGCTCAAATTATTTGGATCCTTGCCTCCCATGTGGGAGAGCCAGATTGAATTCTGAGCTCTTGTTTTTGGTCTGTCCCCGTCCCACTCACTGCAGGCCTTTAGGGAGTGAGCCAGCAAGTAGAAGATGTTTGTCTCTGCCTTTTAAATAAAATAGATGCTAAAGAAAAAGTGAAAGTAGAACAGACGACTGTAGGGATGTGTGTCACGTGTCCTGGGTCCCACCTGCCTTTCCATGGACTGTGATCACACTTCCGCTTTCCTTGGACTGCTTCTGGTTTCTCACACCTGAGTTGTTCACCTTGCATCTCTTTCTGCATGTAATTGGTAGTGTTGTATAGAATCATTTAAAGGCTATTCAGGAATACGAGTGACTGCCTTGAGGGATCAAATTCTTCTGACACTTCTCAGCCGAAGTGCGGATCTAGCATAAGTTTGGCCTTTTCCAAGTGGGAAGTAGGTTTCTTGGCTGTTTTTGTTGTCCTGATTTGTCTTGTATGTAGAGAAGTGATATCCGGTGTAGAAATGGGGCAGTGTTGTGTGTAGGAGTTAGAAACTGTCCATTCAGCTCATGGTTATTGCGCACTTACTTTGAGCAGGGCGTGGAGACAGAGGTCACTGACACAGACCAGCACTTGTATCACAGAAATGCAGCAGAAATCCTATACCTCACTAACAATCTTTTGGCAGACATTACAAAGATATAAAGTAACAGGTGACATGCACTTGATGATATATTTTATTTAACTGGAGAGACACAAAAGAGTATCATTTTAACCTGTAACCAAAGTGTTAAATCATGGAGTATTTTACAATTTTTTTTTAACCAAGTACTCACACCCCATCTCACTTGCAAGTAGCCACTGGGGTTAGTGGTGCTGTAGTGCATAATGCAGGTTGTTGCATGGCAATTAAAGTGGGGTGGAGGCTAGGCAGATAAACACTGGGGCTCCTCAGGATGCGACAGCCACAGGTGGAGAGGTGGAGGCGAGGAAGGCAGCCTTGGAGTAGCATTTGAGCCTGACGCAGGAGTCTGCTGGCATCCACATGTTTAACCAGAGACACATCATAAGATCACATAGTGGTGAAGTAGCTGGAAGCCCGTAACAACGAGCATTATCTAGAATTTTCCATGTAGTTACTTGTAGAAGGACATTGTGATTTGTAGAAGGAATGACAATTGGTAGGATATCATTTGTATGAGAACAACTGATTGGGTACCACTTGTATAACTGATTGGCTATCATGTATATGAGAACACTTGATGGGTTATGCAAAACAAAAGATAGTTCCAAACAAGGCTGTGGAAACAATTGAGGGGTTCCGTAGGAAGGTTTATGGGAACTGTGTAAGCTCCTCAATACCTCCTCCCTTATCCTCTGTGACCCTCAGTCTATGAAAGCCTGAGGCCACTAATAAACTTCTGCTATCTCACCAACACGATAGTCCACACGCGTTATTTCCAAGTCTGTCACTGCAGGACAGCGAACAGTTACTGTGTGACTTGGAGCAAGTCTTCATATTTTCCCCATCCCAAAGGCAGAAGAAAAGAATGACTGATTGGGTTTGTAGAGGTCTGTGGAAGATGCTTACCATAGAAATGTCTTCCTCAGAACATTCATGAATTAAGAAATGATAAGACGCCCTGCCCTTGGAACTGAAAACCTAAGTGTGTATGTGTCCTGCAGGAGCTGGGGTGAAATTACTACTTTGTCATCTCATACCAGTTGGTCATCTTTGACCAAAAGATTTATGAGTAACCTCTGTGGATTGCATCCTGCTGGTTTGTGGAAGCAGAGTTCATTTCTACACCACATGCACGTGCAATATCTTCTCCCCAGGCCCCTGTGCAGCAGAGCATCACGTCCCTCTTAATGAGTGGATTAGGGGAGGCATCTTCTGTGTTCTCCCCGGTTTATGATGGCGATGAAATAGAGACAAGCTGTGTGGAAGTTGGGATGCTTTGTTTTCTGAGCCTTGTAAAATGTACCTGCACTTAGTAAAAATCGGACTTCACTGTAGCCTTACAAACCTAGGCTGTCTTAGCCTCTTTGCGATTCCAGGTGGAGGCTTTCAAGTTATGTGGGCTCTCAGGCTAGAACGTATCAGAGTTGGGCTTGGACCCCAGTTCCTGTTGATTTCAGCAACAGTGAAAGTATTTTCCTTTGATCTAGGAAGCCAGCCACATCCCAAGGTAAATCCTTAAACCCCTAAAAGTGAACCTGGTAACCTGGTACGTTCCTCATAGTTTCAGATCAATTGTAAAACAAGCAGTCGCCTCCTGCCACCTCCCGTCTTGCTTTGTGTTTAGCATTCATAAGGGGCAGAAAAGACAAGCAGCTCATTGCCTTTCACACTGGCCAAAGTCGAAATCAGCCACGACCCACTCTCTGTCTTGCATGCTCCTCCCCATGGATAGCTCATCTCCAGTCCTTACCACACACCTGTGAAGTAAGTGTTGTTGCTTCAAGCCTGTTTTGCAGGTGAGGCACACGGGTTAGGGGCCTGCCCACACTCACTCAGCCAGATTCAAAGCCAGCTGGGCTGCTCGCAGCCACAGAGGACAATGACTGGGAACTATCCCTGGTAAGGCTGGGGTTCAACTGAACAGGCTGTTGCATGCAAATGGCCTGTTTCTCTGGAGCTTTTGAAAGCTCCTAGTTGACTCAAAAGTTTTCTCGAGAGTCTGAACCAGTAAATCCTCTGAGAGAGCTCCTGAAACTCCCCTTCTCACTGTTGCCTTCATACTTTTAAGCATGACAGTATCCCATTCAGGACAAAGCAGAACAAAGCGTAAGACCCAAGCCAAGCATGATGTCAAAGACAGCTGCCCCAGGGCTTCTTGTGTGCAAGTCCCTGTGGCATCGAACTCAATGCTGACCTAAGGAAGCCCGAAGGCTTGCCGTGCTAGGGCGCAGTGGGGAAGACCCTCTGCCTCTGACAGCTGGCCTGCCACTCACCGCTGTTGATTTAGTTTCTGGCACATCCAGTCTGCCGGCCTCTTGCTTCGTTCCTGTTTTGCATTTGGAACGCCTCCTGCCTGGTGGAGGATGGGTGCTGTTCCAGGATGTCATGGACGACCTGTGGATGGTGGTAGGGGACAGTCACTCAGATGGATGGATCACTTTCCCGTGAGAAGCCCATTGTTGGAAAAAGGGGCTTTCAAAAACCTGGGTTGGGACATTGCCATCACGCTGCGACTTCTTGGGTGTGATTTTGAACAAGTCACCTCATGTTTCTGAGCTTCAGCCTCTTTCTCTGCAAGGACTCATAGACATTTAGAACTTTAAGGCTTTGGTGATTAGCTAGCCCAGTTTCTTAATGGCCTCTATACCAAGCGTAGAGGTATCTTCCTCAGTTACTCCTTTGGTTGTTGAGAGAAGCGAGTGAGAACTTACTAGAAGACGGTTTTACAGACAATAAAGCAGAAATAGTCTATGTTATCAGCATGTGGGGGGTTTGTCCCATCAGAGCTGGCAGTGATGGCATCTGCCTTGGGTATGACTGACACCTGGTTTAGGATGGTTCTGTCCTCTGGAAGGGGGTGTGATTGCTGAACGGTCTCAGTTCAAGAGGAATAGGCGTAGACCAGCAAGCATCCTCACCTCTGCATTGCTGGCATTCAGACCTGGATAATTATCTACTGTGATGACTTCCTTGTGCACATTAGGAGGTTTAGCAATGCCCCATACCCCTACCCAGTAAACACTAGTAGCATCCCCTACACATAGTGTGACAGCCAAAACCATCTTAAACCCCCAGGGAGGGAGGGGTGAACTCATTACCAGCTAGGAACTCTCAGGAATCTCCTGAGGCCTATGTGAGCTGGACTGTGATGGTTACCAAGTGGTTCTAGCGGGCTTCTGAGCACTGTTGTAGCACGGGAGTGGGCAAGGAGCTGCTTTGAGCTGCTCGATGCTGCTGTTTGCTTCTGGGAGCAGGTGACGTGGCTGCCTCAAGAGTTCATCCATCCGTTTAGGATGTTGACCCCTGCCATTGTCAAGGCGCCATGTCAGACCCTGGAGTATGTAATAAACATGCAAAGAGTGAGGACGCTGCTGCTCGGTTTGGTCTCCCATCAGGGCTCCTTGCAGGTGGTGTCTGTCTTCACCCGTTTTCTGAAAAAACAGAAGCTTGTAAGGAATGTTCTCAGGACACTCAGAAATGTAGACCGATGAAGGCCATGCCAAACAGCCTTCAGAAAGTTCTCTGTGACATTTGACCCTTCAGGGAATCCACCAGAATTTTCCCCTCCATTCCTGGCTTAGAAACCCAGAAAGCCCTTTGTGAGCTGGGAAGGGAAGATTCCACCTCACCCTTCCAGCCCCACATGCGTGACCCTGTGCTGCTGGGGCTCGAGTTCATCTTTGTGCAGTCTGTCAGGGTGGGGTTTGTAGATTCCTTGGCTTCCTGGAGTACTAAGTGAAATGTTTAAAAATAAACAAAGCTTTTCCTGCGTCAGAAGCAGTGTTTTGTTTTTTACTTCAGTGCTTTAGAGCTGAAGATTTAAAAAAATTTTTTTCCTCTGTGACCGTATTGAAATAATAGAAGGGGTGACAGATGCTGGTCAGGAGGACCGTGCACAAAGAGACCCTTCGGAATGATCTCAGGAGGGTTCTGCCTGGTTCTCAAGGCCCCAATCTTCCTGCATCACAAAATCCAGGGATCTGCGTGGCCAGCAGAGTTACTGGAGACCCTCTTGTTTGGTGATGGTGCTGTGTCTTCACCGTCCCTTTACTGATTGTCTCCCACTGAGCTACACACTGGGGCGAGCTAGGGGGCACACAGGAGACACAACAGACACCCCGGATATGTTGGAGAAAATAAAGCAGTGACTGGGGGACCTGGAGAGACTGCCTTGGAAGGGCTCATTGTGGGGGATCTGAAAACTGTCATCTCATGGGACCTGTCGTGTCAAGGGAGACCTAAAGGTTACAGGGCCTCACAGGCGAGCAGCAGGGAAGAGCATTCCTGGCCAAGGGTGAAACATCTCCAAGTTCTGATGCATCCTTGGCCCCCAGCAGGTGCTGGTGACATTGTGCTGCCCTGCTCTTGCTTCCTGCTTGAGTTCAGATTTCCCTGGAGTTGGCTAGTCGGCCTCATCGTCCCAGGTGACCAACTGTTCTCCCCAGTCACCATCCATCCCCTCCTTCTCCAGCTTCCCTGTTCTCCTATCCCATTCCTCTCTGACTTAGGGAAAATCTGCAGCTAGAATATTAGAAGAGATGAGTCAGATTTTTTTTTTTTTTTGAATTTTGAATTACAGAAATCACAGTTGTGGAGGTTTGTTTTCTCCCCAAGATTTGTTTACTGATTTGTTTAACAGACAGAGCAACAGAAACAAATAGTTGGTCTGCTGATTCACTCCTTATATGAGCAAACAACCTGAGCTGGACCAGACCCAAGCCAGGAGTCTAGAAGTCTTATCTGGGTCTCCCATGTAGGTGGCAGGAGTCCAAGTACTTGAGCCATCACTTGTGGCCGTCCCAGGCACATTATCAGGGAGCTTGACGGAAGCGGGGCAGCTGGGATTCCAACTGACATTCCGCAATGGGATGCTGCTTTCCCAGGTGGTGGTTTAACCCACTGCTCCACAACTCCCACCCCAGAATAAAAGTTTGAATAGTCACGGGGTTTTCATTCAGTCTGCTTGAAACTCGCCTTCTTTGATCTTGTTCTGTAAATTCTGTGTGGAAGAGAACTGTCATCTGACTACAGAAATGGGAATTGAGCAATTTGCTTTCTAGTTCCAGCCATGGAACTCTAGCTCACTCTCCTGGTCTGGAAAATGAAGTTAAAAGTTGAGTGATCCAACTCTGTCCTCTGAATAGTACCTCAAGGTATTTTCATTGCAGGCAAAATGCCCAACTCGAATGATTTTTTGTCAGCTGCCTCCTCACTTTCTCCTTCCCCGGCGTTGTGTCTTTGCCTGCTCTCTGCTTCCGTGCCAGCCACTGTTTCCAGTGGAAATCCACCCAGGACAGAAATGGGGAAATATTTGATCACTGGCAAGGCTTGCATGTGGCTTTGCTGACCATCATTCTAAACATTTGTATTTATTATCATTGCATTTGAAAGGAGAGAAAGAGAGCTTCCATCCTCTGGCTCACTTCTCAAATGCTGCCAAAAGCCAGGAGTGGTCCAGGCTAAAGCCAGGAGCCACAGACAACATCCAAGTCTTCCATGTGGGTGACACGGACCTAAGCTCTTAGACCATTGTCTATTGCTTCACAAGGTGTGCATCAGTAGGAAGCTGGGTAGAAAGCAGCGTACCAGAACTTGGACCATCCCACACTGATATGGGATATGGATGTGCCAGGGGGTGACTTCACCTCTGTGTCAAATGCCCAACATCATCATTCTCTCATGTTTCTCCTTTGCTTGCTTCATCACCTCTTGCCCTTTTCATATGTATCTGTTCATTCTTTGTTGAAAAATATTTTAATAGTACCTGCTCACAGAGGACCTGTGACATTGAGAAATGTGTTTACAAATACACTGCCGGTGGCAAATAGAAGTCCTAGAAGTTCCTCTAAGGGCCGTCCTCAGCCAATGGGTGGGCTTTTTGTTGTTGTTGTTATAATGTTTAAATTTAGCTCTTTTTCATATTCGTTTGACTGTATCTGAGGATTGGGTTGTTTATCTCATAGACTCTGGGTGCCGGCAGTGGGTGTGCGGGGCAGGGGTGGGCTGGCCTGTCACAGCAAGGCTACACTGACTCGTGTCATGGTCCCCTTCTCCCATGTGGGTGAGATTGGAGAATGTGTGACTGGTGGACCCTTAGGTGCTCACATGAGCTTCATGTGGCACTCAACTCCCAAGTTCAGACTGTGAGGCCATAAAACCATGATTCCAGAATGTTAGAACACAGAGATCATTGAACACCATTTTCTCATTTTATCTTGTAGAACATACTGGTTTGTGTTTTATAGATACAGTAAGAGAAACGTAGAGAACACAAAAATGGGCCATAATCTTTTCCTCAATACATCTCTCTTGACTTTAAGGGGTAGGTTGAAGTAACGCATTCACACTGCATGGGAAGTCACAGAAATGTAAAAACCATCCTGCAACCTCTGCCCCCAGTGCCCCTTCATAGACAAGGGTATGGGAACCTTACCCTTTTTTTTTTATGACATTTCTAAGATATGTCAAAAACATATAAGCTCCTTTTTATAATGGCCCCATAATACACCTGAGACATCTTGGCAGCATTTGCTTCCACGACCCGTAACTTAGAGTCATAAGATGTGGGATGACCATAAGATTCACATGCAGGACCGACCACTCCCTGCAAGCTGACTGCCTCCGCTCAGCCGCTCTCAAGTTCCCTCTTGTAGACAACAGGCTGCTGCTCACAAGCCGCCTGTCTCATCTCTCCCTATTTCCGCTCTTTCCCGGCCCTCCTCTGTTGGACTTACCATCTTCTGATTGTCGTTTGCCTCATGGAAGTCCTGTGTGACCACAGGGTGGTCAGCTCACCCCCACCTTCGCTATACGAGAAGCTCCAGCATGGCCATCCCTCAGACAACCACACCTGTGACCCCCAAGTGCCCAGCTCAGTGCCCAGAGCTGACAGAAATGCGGTAAATACTTGGCTAACATGGTCACTAGGGTGCATTCTGTGACTTTGGACAGATAAACATATCCAGCATGGTCAACGTGTATGGAGGCAGAAGCTGCTTTCAGTGCCTACTTTCTGACACTGGTTAAAAAAAGCAAGGAAGACTTTGTTCAAGATTTGCAGCAAGAGAGGAACTGAACTCAACTTCCCAAGTACCAGAGGAACAAACTAGGGGATTAAAGGCCATGGACAAAGAAGAGAGTGGAACAGAATTAGCAAGAAGAGCCTGAGCGGATGTCAGGAGCGAACAAAGAGGAGCCCAGGGGGACATGAGGGGTGAGGGCCTTCGTAAAGTGGCTTATCAGGATTCTTGGCTTGACCTTGGGCTCAGTCAACCAAGACTTGGCGGGGAAGAGGGGACGATAACTCAGTGGACCCTGACTGTTTGCTCAGAGAGAAGGTTCTCTTCACCATTGGCAGAGGAGCCGTGTGATAATGACCATGCCCTGTGGTGTCTGGCATCACATCCTGATAAAGATAGGAATGGCCCCAGAAAACAGGAGATGACATTTGCAGGAGTTGCCGGCAGGCAAGACTGCAGTGCGTCTCCAGGATGAGCCTGCGTTGTTCTTATGTTTTAAAACAGGAATGATGAGTGGCTGCCCCTCCCGCCTCCTAGGGGAATCCTGCAGGCTGTTCCAAGAAAGACCTGTGTCGAGTGCTTGTGAGGGCCTTTGCAGTGGGCACTGGTACTTTCCCCTGAGATACTCTCTCACATGTTCTTTACTCACGGGGCTAACCTTGGCCTGCCTGAGTACTGTGACTTCGGACAGGGACACACCTGACCTCAGGGTCCCATGGTGGCTATTGGGTCAGCCAGGGTGATGGCACTGTCTTCCTGGGCAGGTGGCTTCTGGGTTCTGCCTTTGCTCCAGGGGTGTCGGCAACGCCTGCGTCACCGTGTACCCCGAGCCGAGCGGAGGGACTAGGGTTACAAAAAGACAACACACAAGACAACACGCAGTGGGTCACTCTTGTAAACAGAATGCCATTTATTTGGGGTCAGCCTGCATCTTTTATAGTCTTCCTAGTTCCTCCCAGTATTATCCCAATGCTCAATCAACTCCTAAGCTCCCCTGGGGGCATCTTAACAAAGAGGAAGCAGGGAAGAGTAATTTGCAGTCAAGCCAGGGGCTAAAATGCATTAGGCCAAGATTGCCCATCCTGTTACCCTTTAGAAACAAGCTAAGCTGTGGAGTTAACCCTTGGGAGACCGGGGCCTACACAAGGGAGTTATTAATAGTACCTCTTTCCATTGCTGGAAAAGCCCAGCTTAGTTGATGTACTATATGGCCATTCTGCGTGGCTTACCACAGTGTGACGCTGGGCCTGGCACCTAGAGCCACTTGGCGCATGGTGACTATGGTGGTGAAGGGACAGTGCGTGAAATCAGAAGTATAATTATGTCACATGACACGAGCTTCACTGGCTTTCCCAATGGGAGTGGACCAAAATAGGAGGGGACGTGAAAGGCCAGAGCTTGACTAGGTCGGTGTGGCCAGGATAGCTGGAAAGGCTTCTGTGAAGGATCACCAACACCAGTCCATTGTATGCTCTTAGAACTCATAGCAGGTGATGACATGAACTTATTTTTAGCTTTTGGAGCTGTGTCTCTGTTTGGATTTTGGAGTGGCCACGTGAAGGGTTGATGAGACAAGAATCCTCTTCCCACTTTAAAAATCATAGGGTGCTTGTGAAAAAATGCCACAATCCCAACCCCCAAGTTCTCATCTCAGATCTGTGAAAGCATTCCATATGGCAAGTGGGCAGAGGTGGGCAGGGTCCTTGCCTGGTGTGAGGACCATTGCCATAGAGGAGGTGGACTCTTAGGAGCTAATGCCTACTCTTTGCCTGCCTAATTCCCATGACAACGCTTGGTGAATGGCCATCTCGGACTAGAGCTGGGGATGCAGCAGTATGAGCCGCACCAGGCATTTGCTGCCCAGTCCAGTGAGGGGACAGACTCCATCTACCTAGGCAGCATTCCCAAGACAGCATCACTGCGGGTGACCACAGAGAGCATTACCAGGGGCCCACCCAGAGCTGCAGCTGAAGACCAGCTTCAGAGTAGAAATCAAAGCTGGGAGCTGATGGGTGAGGTGAGATCAGGAGTGTAGCTGCCTGCCATCCAGTGAGCATGGCTGATACAAAGGCCTTATGTGGCAGAGGATAGGTTTTGGTGGGCCTTGAGAAAAGTGTAATGGAATGCATGATGGGATGTGGGCTCTCGACATGGGTGCACCGCAAGACCTGGGAGTTGGTGGGCCCCACCATGCAGCCGTCTGTAGGCCATTTGAGTACCTCCCCTGATACCTCAAACAAGTTGAGCCTGCAGACGGGTGCTGGGCCGTCTATGTGCTTTGTCTAGGGAGGTGCTAGGGAGTAGGTGTATGGTGGGTAGCATAGCCCAGGGCTGCACAGGGACAGGGTCCTGGGTGCCCCTTGTATAGAATGTTGGCTATTTGGGGTCTGCCACACTCACACCTGTATCTCTCTCCCAGATCCTGACCGGCCTGTACATCGGCAACTTCAAAGGTGAGTTCCCCATCTCTCTAAATTATTGTAAAGTTCACCTAGTGTGTAATGTACCACCTTAGCCTTTTATCAGCATACACACTGACCAGTTGTGTGGAGTAAAACACCTTGTTGTGCAGCCATGGAATGCCAGCTCCCTTTTCTGTGTGGTCCTGGTCCTAGCATCCCACCCTTCCACCATTCGTCTCTGTGGATTTTACTGTTGTCAATCCTTGCATGTTGTAGCGTGAGTCAGAATTTCTCTCTTTCTCAAGTCCATCATGTAGATCAGGCAAGTTCACTATCAGGTCTCTCACATGTGATGCACACTCAAGGCTGGGACTCAGACCCTTGTGGATGCAGCTGGTGCTCAGTGCTGTGCCCTGACCCCTCGGCCAGCAGCTGACTGAGGGATGCCAGGATGTGTAAACTCTGCCTCCTTTTTGGTCCACCTCTGACCTCTTCATGTGTGTCCAGGATGTTATTGTTACGAGATGGTGGACAGTGGTTGCATGGAGTCAGGATACTGGCGTCTCTTAGCACTTGAGTTTGCTGCTTACTAATGATTCATCTTCAGGAATCTGTAGACTTCTACATCTTCAAGGAAACATGATTAGTTGTTTCACTTCTGGCAGGTTATTCTCACTTTTGATTTGGCTACTTTCTTGCCCCACATCCATGATGATTGTTCAGTATATGTCGATTGGTCACAGCTCTGCATGTTGTAGATTTTGCTCATCCATGGACAAAACCTGTGGTGGTTATCAGGCTGATGGTTGTTTCCAGGGGCAGAGCCAACTCTTCGTGCTGAGCTCTGTGTTTGTCTAAGTGAAAAGGATGGATCCTTGGGTGAGGTGCACTTAATGGAAGGAAGGGGCCAGAAAACTCACAACAAGTCTACAAGCTTGTTGGATTGGACACACACAGCCAGATCTGCTCCCAGGGGGCCTAACACAGCCCCTCTCACCCAACAAGTCAGGACACAGCCTTGCCCAGGAATAGGAACACATACATGCCTCTTGTCTGGCTGGAGGAAGTAGCACAACTGACTGCAAACAGAGCAGTGTACTAACTGCAATACATAAAATCGGACAGTAGACTGTTGGGTGACAGAGCTTTAGAAACATTTCCCCAAGGAGAAGAATCTGATAACCAGAAGTACAGTGACCAAGAGCAAAAGAAGAGACAGAGGCACAATGAATATTGCTGAAGACTCCCCTGCAAAGGAGCAAAAGCCTTTGCCAACCTCAGAGTTAACTGATGAAGACATCGAGAAAATGGGGGATACAGAATTCAAAGCACTTGTTATAAAGCTTCTTATCAACAGCGAGAAACATGTAATACAGAAGTTCAAGGAATTTAAGGAATATGTCACACAGGAAATGAATCAAATGAAAGCTGCTATATCAGAAATGAAGAATACAGTGGAGCAGATGAAAAGTACAGTGGAGAGTCTCCAAAATAGAATGAAGGAGGCAGAAGAAAGAATCTCAAAATTAGAAGATATTTCCTGTCACCAGGGGAAAACAAACAAAAAGCTGGAACCAGAGCTGGATCAGGTAAAAAAAAAAAAAAAAAAGTGTTCAAGAATTGAAAGACACTTTTAAAAGGCCAAATGTTAGTGTTATAGGAGTCCCAGAGGTGCAGAAAGAGAAGCTGGGTTTACAAATGTATTTAATGAAATAATAAGGGAAAATTTCCCTAATCTAGAGAAAGAATTGGGAAACAAGATCCAAGAGGGGCAAGGAACTCCCAACAGGGTTGACCAAAAGCGATCTTCAGCATGACACATGTTAATCAAGCTCTATTCAAGAAAATATACGGAAAAAATCCTTCAATGTGCATGTGAAAAAAAAATCAGTTAACTTATAAAGGTGTGCCAAATACATTAACAGGAGACCTCTCACAGGAAACTCTACAGGCAAGAAGAGAATTGAGTGACTTATTCCAGATTCTAAAAGCAAAAAAATTGTCGGCCCAGAATAACGCACCCAATAAAGCTTTCCTCTTTCCTTGAAAATGAAATAAAATTCTTCCACAGTGAAGAAACGTTAAAAGAATTTGCCTCTTCCAAACCTGCCCTACAAATGATACTTAAAGAAGTTCTCTTGACAGAGAAGAGGAATAGTACCCACCAAACAAAACCAAAGGCAAATGTGAAGAACATCCCAGTGAAATAACAGAGGACTAAATCAATGCACAACCCATTGCTAAAATGACAGGACCAAATTACTGCCCATACATATTAACCCTGAACTTCCAAAAATTAAATTCGAGCAAAGCAAAAACATTCTTTAATGCAGTGGACTTCCAAAAATTAAATTCAGGCAAAGCATATTAGCCCTAAATGTAAATGGCTTAAACTCATCAATCAAACATAGATTAGTAGACTGGATTGAAAAAGAATAAAACCCATCTGTTCGTTACCTATAGGAGACACATCTCACCAACAAAGATCAGCAGAAACTGTATGTCATGAATTTTGATTTTTTTTTTTTTTTTGGTTTCATCTCTTCAAAACTCTTATTAAATTCTTCAGTGACTCATAGATCATACAGTAGCATCATTTTCAAGAAGGTTCATGATTTTCTCTTTTAATTCTTCAGCGACACATTAGTCATTTAGTAACATTATTTAACTTTATGTTGTTTTTAATTTCTTTTTTTCTTCTTGTTGTTGATTTTGTGTTGTAGCTTTTCATTGAAGGGGATGTACAGTAACTGTAATGGAGACTATCGTATCCAGATGTGAGGATACAATGCAGTATGCATCTCTACTTCCAGACAAAGATGGACTCCCAATGAAACTGTCAACTATGTCTTGACAATAGAGAGATAATGTTCTCTCTGCCATTGTCCATACCTGCAATGATGAACATATGACTGTTTATGAAGAACTATACTGTAGTAATAACATTGCAGAATTCAGTTGGGGGAAGGACTTAGAGAGGGGGTAATGGAAATCCCAGGGCCTATGGAACAATATCATAAAATGATAATAATTTGAAAAAAGGTAAAAATGAAAATAAATATTAGCTGAGAATTCAAAAAAATAGAATTACAGTGAAAGTTTTGCAAATTAAAAGTTCTAGCAAATACTGACCAAATTCAGTACTTCTGCCAACAGCATCTGAGAGTTGTAGCTTTACTCACAGAAAGTTGCCTCCTCTTTTTCAGGAGGACATACACAGCAGGTATTAAGGAAATATTGAAAGCTGTTCTTAGACTTTTAAATGCTCAGTGACATAGGGATAGGGTTTCTTCCGCCAGGATATTCTCAACAGCCTTGTGTTTAGATGGCTGGTCTTTATAGTTGCCTTCAGTCATTCTGCTATCAGAGTGTGGTTTTATTTGAGTCACTGGTTAGTCTGCTGAGCGTTTATAAACTATCAGGCACGAGGCTTGCCATAAAATAAAGGAGAAACAGCACAGTGGTAGTTAGCTGGAGGGAGAGGAAGTGATGTGAGCTTGCACTGCTATGAATGAACACATCCACTCTGAGTGTGTCAGGACATGCCACACACCCAGAGGGCAATGTAAACAAGTGTTCACACCCTCAGGTGGTGAGTCCCAGGGTAGGCTTAGGACATGTCTACGGATTGCAGACCCAGTTGCCTTGGAATCCCAGGGCTGTCATGCACCCATCACATGCCCGTGCTCAATTACAGCAGTTGGTGTGTAGAGTGCGAGTGGCAGGGGCTGAGCCAGACGATGTGGTGACAGTGCCAGGGGCCCGTCTGTGGGAGGCCGATGTCCACTTCCCCACCCAGCCTTCACACCTGGGGAATGGAAATACACACTGTCCATGGGGCTTCCACGGGTACGTGAGGAGCAAGGCAGGACACCTAATGTGATCCCTCCTGGTCACCTGTGTTAGCAGGATGTCTCATTTGGCCACACAACTTTCTCTTTTAAGTCGTGAATTAAATAAGCCTCGTGTTGCACAGCACAGTATAGAAATGTGTAAGCAAAGGAAACACTTGCTCCCTTCCCCTGGCCTGTTTCCCTCCCTTTGTCACTCTGAATCCCTTCCTTCCCTTCTTTCCTCCTGACCCTCCTTCCTTCCTGGGTCACTTAGGCAATTTCCTCATTTATTTCCTTAGTAAACTTTGCAATGAATCAGGTTTCCACTTCAAGAAAAGTCATAAGCTCAGTCAGTTTTCAGATTCCGATCTTCGACGTTTGGATGCCAGCCTGCAGTGGTGCCCAGCAGCTGCCCCGGTGCCCAGCAGCTGACTTTCCCAGATGCACATGCTTCCGTGAGGAAGGCAGGAAGTGGACATGAGAACAGCACCTCCCACTTGGGCCAGAAGATGGGGTTCGCTGCTTGCTTAGAATATAGGCCAAGCAAAAGAGGGTGTCAGCTGGCAGAGGGAGCTCTCCTTGGCTGAAGTTGTCCACAAAGAACCTGGAAAAGCAGGAGGAAGCTCAGTGTACCCTTGCAGAGGGTACAGGCAGAGATGACGTTCACAATCTTGGAATCAGCTTCCGGGTCTGCCAGGCAGCCAAGCATTGTGTTCCAGGCCAGGAGTTCCCAGCCGAGGCCATATAAGGCTTGGAAGGAGTCTGCTGTTAGCTTGGGAGGAATTGGGCGCTGGGTGAGGAGACGTCAGGTGGAGGAAGCAGAAGGGCAAGGGCCTTTCCAATAAACATGGATTTGGGCATTTTAAATAGGACACAGATGAAGCCTGAATGATGGCCTTGGTAGGGGTGATGAGGAGGAGCACACATTGAACCATGCCTAGTGTTGATGTGTTAACAACCCTTGATCCCAGCCTGGGGTGGTGTGATGCTGATGACCAACCACACAGTCACTGGTTTCAGTTACTGTTGAAGCAATGTTTTGCATCACTTGGTCTGAATGGTAACCCTTCAGGGTGGGAATACACGCTGTTGTTTCCACTTTGTAGGTGGGAAGAGTGAGATGCAGAAAAACTTCCCAAGGTTGGCACCAGTGAGCGTCATGTCAGCCACATGGGTGCCCGCAACCTGGGTTGAACCTGCTAACTCATGACTCTTAGGAATCATTAGAAGGCACGACCATTTCCAGCTCTAGATATCAGGAAGTTAGTTTCTCACTGGGACACAGAGGCTGCAATCTCTTGCCCGGTTGTCAGCATGTTCTCCACCTGGGAGGCCAAGGTCATTAGGGAAATAAATGAGAACAGGAGCGGGCTGCAGAGTGGAGGAAGTTGAGAGACTCCATTTACACAGAGACACCCCCTGCCTCTTCCCCATCTTGCCTAGCCATGCCACAAGTGCCTAAATCAATGTGTCAGCTGCTTTGAAAGGCACTGCCAAGAGTTATTTCCCCCAAAGCAGCCATTTGGTGTAAAGTGTCAGTGCTTGCTATTGGAAGAGATTTCAGAAAGTTGGTGCGGGGGCCAACATTGTGATATGGTGTGTAAAGCTCCTGCCTATAGCACCGGCTTTTCATATGGTGTCAGTTCACGACTTCACTGCTGAGCTTCCAGTCTAGCTCTCTGCTAAAGAGCCTGGGGAAGTCACAGATGATTACCCAAATACTCGGACCCCTGCCTCCCATATGGGAGACCCTGATGGAGTCCCAGGCTCCTGACTTCAGGCTGACCCAGCCTGGGCCACCTGACCATTTTGGCTGTTTGAGGGAGTGAACCAGCCAATGGGAGATTTTCTCTTTTGCTCTCTTCTCTCTCTTTCTTTCTGTTTCTCCCCTTGCTCCATCCCTATGTCTCTACTTTCGAATAAATTAATAAATCATTTTTATTAAACCTGGGGGGAAGTTTGCCTATCTTTTCTTAATTCCATTTTTTTCCCCATACGTTTTTGTAACTGTCTTGTATTTTTGTTCATTTCATTCACTGGCAGTTTGGCTCTGTGGCACCAAGTCTGTGCCAGAAAAGCAGTGGACAAGCCAGAAGACAGGGAAATGGGCAGGCTGTTATATCTAGGGCTGCTTCTTGTGGAGGCCTGACAGGGGCCCCACGGGCAGGTGGCAGGAGGGGATCTGACTCTCCAGAAGGGGGGTCGCGATGGGGAGCAAGAGAAGGCAGTGCCTGTCAGCACTGAGGGATTGAGTGTTCATTTGATCTGCTAGTACATTTACATTGGTGAGCCCAATTTTTATTTCCTAATTGAAAAAGTAACATTAGCTCATCAGTTTAAAAAAATCCAAAGTAGAATCACCTTACAGAGGTAGAGACTTCCTGCACCTCCTTCGATCCTGAGAAAACCGTGGCCGAGAGGTCAGGACCCGGAGGCTGTGCCTGAGCTGAGCAGATGAGCAAGCCCATGGCTCTCAGGCCATCTGTGTTCACAGGCCCTTGCAGCAGTGCCTCTGCTGCAGCAAGCTCTCCACAGCGAGGGGTCACTGGAAGTCAGTAAGAGTGAAAGGCCGGGCACTGTCCCAGCAGTGTGGATTCAGCGCTTTCTGGGAGGAGGGCATCCCCGAGGGTTACGGAAGGCACCAGGAAAAGGCCCAGCTGAGCAGGAGCAAGGCAGCCACAGCCCAGGGCGCCTTCCCTTTTCTTTGTACACCGGCAGGCACTTGGCCCGTTTGTGGAACTGAATCATCTTCACGAATTCATGTCTTAATTCCCAAGCAAGTCTTTTTTTTCCCTAAAGGTTTACTTATATATTTAAGAGGCAGAAGGAGAGAGAGGGAGAGACTTCCATCCTCTGGTTCACTCTCCAGGCGACCACAGAGCCAGGAGCCTTGTGTCTTCCACATGAACAGCAGAAGCCCGAGGACTTAGGGCCGTCTTCTTTTGCTTTCCTAGGCATATTAGCAGGAAGCTGGATGGGGAACAGAGCTGCTGGATCTTGAACTGGCACTCAAGTGGGGCGTCACTGTCACAGGTGATAGTATCACCCACTGTGCCATGGCCGCAATGCCAGCTGTCCAAGCAAATTTTAAAGGTGATCATTTATATTACAAAAGCATATTGATAGGGCAAAGAAAATGTGCAGAAGTTAGCTTGTGGTGCTGGTTGTACAGCTCTGAATAGGTTAAAAACAACCACAGTGTGTTCTAAAAGATGCGTTGATGGTGCGTGACATCTCAGTAAGTCTGTTGTTAAAAAAAAAGTATGTAGTCATCCTTTGATATGTGTGGAGAGGTGGTTCTAAGTACTCCCATGAATACAAAAATCTGTTCTATGAAATGGTACAGTAATTGCATAGAACCTGGATACATCATGCTTGTATGCTTCAAACCACCACTAGATGACTAACTGTCCCCAGCACAGTATAAATGCCATTTGTGGTTGTTATACTGTTGTTTAGGGATTAATGACAAGGAACAGGAAATCTGCAACACATTTGTAGGTGTGTGTGTATGTGTGTTTTAGCTCTTCTGACTATTTTGACCTGCACACAAGTGTTGAATCCATTGGTGTAGACTCATTGAAATAGGAAGGACCAACCTTGAAACAGACACTAATTGTTGAGATTCACATGCACAGTAGACCTGAGTCTGGAACATTCTGTGGGGATACAATATGCTGTGTTGGATTGCTGCACTCTCGCAAATCTCCTCCAGCTCACGTAGGCCTCTGTGAGCTCTGGAAGCTGCATGCGCATTTCCGTCTTATATCACTCCCTGTCTAAAATACACATGCTGCTGGTGTTTGGGAAATTGTGTTTGCTGTATACATGTAGCCTGACTGACCATGGATTTCCTGAGTGGTTCTACCTGTAAGATGACTGAATTTTTTAAAAATTTATTTTATTTGTATTGTAAAGGCAGATTTTTAGAGAGAGAGACAAGAGAGAAAGATCTTCCATCTGCTGGTTTGCTCCCCAAATGGCTGTAACAGCCAAAGCTGAGCTGGTCCAAAGCTGGGAGCCAGGAACTTCTTCCCAGTCTCCCATGTGACTACAGGGTCCCAAGGCTTTGGGTCTTCTTCCACTGCTTACCCAAGCCACAAGCAGGGAGCTGGATGGGAGGTGGAGCAGCCGGTACATGAATCAATGCCCATATGGGAACCCAGTGCTCACAAGTCAGAGGATTAGCCAACTGAGCCATCACGCTAGGCCCTGGGATGTCCGAAATTATTTACACGTTGGACCTGCATTTCCCCTCTGCTTCACTTCACATCCTGAGCATTGCCCCATGTCGGAAATATTCTACAGAAACATGCTGCTGAAGCATTTTCCTTCAATCTATTTTACCCTGTCAATGCAACTCAGTGACATCAGGACAAGGCCCAAGCAAACTGGCCTCCTGATTTTGTGCAAAACCCCAGCTTGGTACATTAGCAGAGTGTTCCAAAACAGGGACTCACAGGTTTTGGTCTTCTTTCTCTGGGTAGAAGCATTGGAAGGAATGTAATTCTGATACATCTTTGGATTGAAATGCCAGTAATGTAATAAACAACTGTAGAGTGTGGACAACTCTGAAATTTCCAGAAAATGTTCCATTTGTACTTCTGCTGTCCACTGACTGTATTATAAACCACAGTTCTGTCAGAATCCAGACCCACCCCTGCTTTTGCTGCAAAGAAACAGAAGTAGCTCATAGGTTGCTGTGTATTCTGTAGTAATGAGGTCTTGTGTATCCAGTTGCAACTTGGGCCATTAGTCATTTAAAGGTAACTGAGTTTTAAAAATAAATACATATTGCTGTGAAGCTTCTGTTGAAGACTGATCTTGCCCACGTAGACTATATGTATTTTCATCTTTTGGAGAGCAGCCATCATGGTTAAGATGTGTATTCATGTAAGAACACTAAAGGTTTTCCATAAATGTGTCGGAGCAAAAGGTGTGTCAGTTAGCAGTAAACGCAGGCCACGGATGTGAAAGTCAGACCCCACATTCTCCTCTACCTGAATTGTTCTGAGGCTGGTCCATTACAAAGTGTCAAGAAAGAAATGTGCCAGCTGTAGTGTGTTTTGTGTTTTTTTCTGAATTGGCTTGGAGGCCAGGAGTAATGAAATCAGACAATGTTGAAGCCCTCATCTGCTTTGTTCCATGCCAGATGCCAGAGACGCAGAACAACTGAGCAAGAACAAAGTGACACACATCCTGTCTGTCCATGACAGCGCCAGGCCCCTGCTGGAGGTAAGAGGAGGCTGTCTCGGGGCGTATGTCTGGAGTGGGCATTGCATCGCCCACAGGCGCCCATAGGCGCCCACAGGCCCCACAGGCGCGGGTGTGTGCTCTGTGTGCTCCGCCGTGGCCACCGCCCTGTGTTTTGTGCTCAGGCTGTGTTTACGTGCCTTCTGCTGGTACTCCCACTGCTCTGCTGGTTTAGCTTTCTTGGCTTAATGCCAAAGAATAGGCTGATATGGCATTTCCCTCTGCCATTTAGGGGTGTTGAAAACCCACGTTCATTTTCAGCGTCACCTCCAATTTCAGACAGCAGAGGAAAGCAAACTGCTCATTTCCTAATTTTTTTTCCTACCCTTATTTAAGCTTAGATACCTATGATTTGCATGTGAGAGTCAAAGATAATGAAGGGTAAATTGTTTCTGGAGCCTCTGGGAACTCTCAACGCAGAAGCTGTTGCTGTATTTTGGGTTTGGGGGTAAACAGGGTGTGTCCACCTGCACACTAATTCCAAAAAAATCTTCAGTTTGACCCCGTGGGACGGTTTTAGCTGTTGGCCAGGAGCAAGAGCTATTTCTGTTTATTAGTCTTGTCAAAGCCCAAGTTACCCTCTTTTTTAGAAAATAATGTGCATTATTTGTGATCTGTGTATGTTTTTCTATTTTAGGGTGGGGTGCTGGGGAGGGAGGGATGGCTTGTTCTTAAAGATGTTATTCTGGTTCAAGCTGACTTCATCGAAATTCATATCTCTCAAGAGAAGGTAATATAGTGGGGCTTCTATTTTTATTTTCTGGAGCCCAGTGGAGAGCTGTCAAAATGTAGTTAACATGCAGCAGGTGATCACTAATGAGAATATAGAAGAATGAGTGATTCCTTTCATTGTGACTGCACCACAGCCTCATGGGTGCTGAAGCGACCTCAATTCATTGCAGCAGGCCGGTGAGCTTCTGCTGTTTGGGCTCATAGTTTCTCATAAGGTGTTAGGATTTGTGTTGTAACATGATTGTGCCAGAAACTATACCAAAACATTTGTTTGTTTTTTTCAAGTGCCACAATTCCTAGATATATGTCTAGATATATGTATATATATATTTTTAATCTATCCATGATAGTTTTGCATTTAAAATATAGCCAAGCTATAGCCAGCTTAAACTGCACCCTGGTCATGATTGACTTCCTCTTAAATCACAAGATGAGGCTTGAGGTTTCCTTCATTTTAATAAATTACATACGGGTCCTGTCCCCACCTCGCTCTCTAGGCCCTCCTTGCTTGATACCATACACTGTTGGATAGAACATAATGTCAGGTGTAACCATGGCCCTGAAATGTGTTCACATTGTAATTCCTGCCCAGACGCAGGATCTTCATGTGTTAGAAATGAAGGAGCCCCACTGCTCACTTGTCCTGCCTCCCCGTGCTGCACGTGGAAAACCATAGCTAAGCAGGTGTGCGAGTGTAACCTAGGCATGAAGAGACTATTGTGTATATAAAACCTGACTATTGTCCCACCAGTGACACAGTAACATTGCTGGTGTGTGTCATCTAAAAAGGTAAACTCTGCTTGAAAGTAAAGAAGACAGGGCTCAGCTACAGTCCTCACCTTGAACGCGCCGGGATCCCATTGGGGTACCGGTTCTAATCCCGGCAGCCCCACTTCCCATCCAGCTCCCTACCTGTGGCCTGAGAAAGCACTTGAGGATGTCCCAAAGCCTTGGGACCCTGCACCTGCTTGGAAGACCCAGAAGAAGCTCCTGGCTCCCGGCTTCGGATCGGCTAAGCTCCGGCCATTGCGGCCACTTGGGGAGTGAATCAGCAGACGGAAGATCTTCCTCTCTGTCTCTCCTCCTCTCTGTATATATCTGACTTTGCAATAAAAATAAATAAATCTTAAAAAAAAAAGTAAAGAGGACGGAAGAAAGCAAGAAGGGAAGACAGAAAAGTCTGACTCCTTCTTTTTTCTTTTTGCAAAGACAGCTTTATATTGGGGATACCCTATTGCAGTCTTTGGTGCCGTTACTGCCTGAGCTTGCTAGCAAGTGCTCTCCTGCTGTATTTAGACCAGGAAGTAGTATAACATAGTTGAGCCTTTCCCCTTTTATTACTTTATTTATTTATTAAACTGATTTCTTTGTTTGTAAGGCAAAGTTAAAGAGGAGACAGAGAAAATCTTCCATCCACTGGTCCATTGCTCAGATGTGTAGAGCTGTGCCAGTCTGAAGCCAGGTGTCAGAGCTTCTTCCACATCTCTCTCGTGGGTGCCGGAGCCCAAGCACTTGGGCCATCTCCTGCTGCTTTCTTAGGCACACTAGCAGGGAGCTGAATAGGAAGTGGAGCAGCTGAGACTCAAACCCGTGGCCATGTGGTATGCCAGTACTGCAGGCCTTACCAGCTACACCATTTCTTTTTAATCTCATGGGTAATTTGTTCATATGTTACAAAATCCGTGACTCCAGGGCTAGCCTCCCTGCACATGTAGAGAGACTGAAGCAGCAGAGCCACTGAACTCACACATCCGTGTTAATTAAGGTACTGGGGTCTTAGAAGTTACGTTTTTTTTGCTTAACTACATGAGGTCCAAAGGCAGCATCCGTGACCACAGCCAGCCCAAGGTGAGTCTGGGGCATTATTTGGAGGTGGAGTGAGAAAGGGTGGGAGAGGAGACAGATGGGTGCCTTGATTTGCCAAGATCTCAAAGCCAGATGCGTTTATCAGATGACCAGGATTGGTGCAGGTGCCCAAGGCTGGGGCTGGACCTCAAGGTGGGAGACGGACGCTGTGTGCCGCGGTTTTAGTTCTGTCGCATCCTGGCACAGCTCTCTGAGTCCTACTGCTGTGGAAGCAGGCGCTGGGCACCACGCCGTAGATGCACACATCTGGGTGGTTTCCAGCAAGCACCTCCATGGGTTTTTAAGCACCTGGGTACCTCACATCCATCATCAAGGGCATCTGGAATCTGAGGACTGAGTGAGAGGTAAGTAAGATGGGACAGAGACCACTGGCCAGAGAGTTTGTGAAGGAAGATTCTCAAGAAACAGGCTGGGATGTGATGCTTTAGTGGGTGGGTGGGTGGTGGGGAACAAAACACTGAGTTCAGGGGGTTAGCACTCATTGGGCCTCCCAGAGGCTGGGGAGGCCTCTACACTCAGGAAGCTCTCCCTCTGAGCAGGACGCAGCTTGTGCGTGTGCGTGTTTCTGTGCACATCATTGCTGGGACCCTGAGGAGCTGTTACCCGCCATAGGCCATGGGGAGCCCCATGAGGAGGTCCATGGGAAGGGCATGCTGCCCCATGGAGCCTGGGTGAGCCTCCCAAATGGGTCTCAATCGGAAGGCTGGTGCTACAGCAGCTGAGACTCCTTGGGGCGGTAGGCAGTCAGACAACCCCAAACCTGGGCCTGCCACCAGCCAAGGCTGCCTTGGTACAGACTGCCACATCTTGATCCTCTTCTCCTAGTTTGGTCCCGAGGATCTGGTAGGGATCGGGTAGAAGTTCACATCACTTGGGTGCCTGTTCTTCCCTCTGTGCATGGAGTGAGCTGGGTGCTGATGCTGATCTATGTCACTGCCAAGAGCACCAGCCCGGAGAAGGTCTGCCAGACGTCACATCTGAGTCATGGTACATTCCCTGACCTCACTTAGGGAGGAATTAGACCTGCCTTGAATCTCACACTCCATCATGTGGGTAACTTGGTGATAGAAGGGAGCTCTGTGTGCGGTGCCTGCTCCTAGCATGTGGCCTGAGACTCCAGTCACAGTTGTATCTTCCAAAAGGAAGATTCTCAGAAGTGCTACAGAAACTGCAGGACCTTTATACACACGACAGTGACAGGTGAGATTCACAAGGGCTCTGAATCCCCCTCTGTCTTCAACTGGTGTAGAAGCCTCAGCTACCAGGGGAGAGCACCTGGCCCGGCTCCGTGGGCTATGAACAAAAATCCTGAAATTGAGAGAAGGGAAGTGAGGGGGAAACCAGAGATATTTCCAACATGCCTCACGGCCTGAGTTTTTCCTGGCATGGCCAGTGTTTACTCTAATAGCGGTATCAGCAGCTGTCTCCTCACACCGTCCACCAGCACAGAGCCATATTTATTTTAGACTTTCTTGGCGAAAGTTTGGCTTTGCCACAAATGCCTTCCTCACTTGCCCTGTTGCTTTAATGATCCATTCTCCCCTTAAGCTCCTACTGTATGCCAGACCCTGAGGACTATCCCAGCAGAGCCCTTTGTGTATAAATAAGATAAGTACTGTGGTAGCTCTGTAAATATCCATAGGCTTTACAGTCCAGTGAGGGAAGAGCTGTGCCTTCAATCCGGCAAGGAATCAAATGGGGTCCTTCCATCCGGTAGCTCCCTTTCCCATTGTGTAAAGCTGGGGTGCATTTGTACTGGGAACTTGGATGGGATATTGGGAATGGGTGGAAGTCATGAGAATGTGGCTTGTGACCTTCTGGCCTGCAGGGCAAAAGCAAGCCAGGCCTTTTTCTGTGGTGCCCTGCACCCTTAGTCTTAGACATTCTGCAAGGACACCAGGCCCAGCAAAATGGAGGGTGTCATCCCGGCTCCTGTGTCGCGTAACCAGGCCAGGGCACGCTGCTCACATCACCGGCCAGCTAGTGGCAGAACTAAGGCTGCAGGCTGAAGTTTTCCTGCCAGCCTTTGGTCCTGGGGGCTGCATTTTGATCTCTGACCTTTAGTGGGGCAACCCATTGTCACATTTTTACAGCCAGACTTACAAATGCACTGGCTGAGGTTGGGCTGTCTCCATGCGCAGTCCTGGATTGGAGGAATGTTCACATTTCCTCCAAAATGCCTCCTCACGCAGGGGGTGGCTGTGAACCAAGGTCTTCAGTGCTTACTGATTTCTCCTCCAGGTTTCCGGGTGTGGAGGATGAAAACTCCTACCTCAAAGAGGTGATTTTTCAAATCAGAAACCCGAAATTATTCGTTGATGCCGTGGAAGTAATACTGAGCAATGAAAGGTTTTTCTCTTCCTCCGAAAAAAGAAACAGAGCCCCATCTCTCTAATGTAAAAATTTCAGGGTTTTGTTTCATTTTTCATTCTGTATCTTCAACCCAGAGCACCTGCAGGAAGCAAAACTATTTTTCACTATTCGCGAAAAATGCCTTGAAAGCTTCGCGGGCCTTCACTGGACCGGTGACATGAGGATTTTAAATGATACAAGGCGTGTGATTAAATGGAAAAAGAATTTATACATATAGATGCCAAGCACGGGGTGGTATGCAAATCAGCTAGGATTTATGAACTAGAGTTCAGCTTTGATTTTTTAGAAGTGTGGCTTCTATGTTTTGAACCATTTAGGTTTTCGTTGTTTTTTTTTTTTTTTTTTTTTTTTTTTTTTAAGAACAGGGTGTTTTCATAGGCAGAGATTTTTTTCCTAGTGATTTTGTCTCTATTTCCTTTGAGGCACAGGATGTTTGTGCCCAGAACTGAATTTTGTGAGTTGCATTTGCATGGGGTCACCTGTCACTGGTTCTGTCTTTCGCTGTCACCTCTGCCAGTCTAGGCTCAGTGTATAGGGAAACCCTTGCCAAGATGGGGTGCTGGTTTGCTTGGTCGACCCTTTTGCCTAGAGACCAAGGGGCTGCAACAGAGGAGCTCCTGGTCCAGGCTCAGGATATTAAGGGGTATTTACATAAATCTAAGAAGTTAAACATACTTCTCTTCCCTTCTTCCCCCTGCCTCAAAGCCCACCTCAACTCTCCTTCTTGTGGTGCCCACCTGCCTCAGGGCCTCTTCCCCTCTCCTGCACTGCCTATGCAGTGACAGCTCCCGGACTGTAGCCGTGGCTCCAACATCCCTCTGATGCTCTGGGTTTTCCTGGTCTGGCTCAGCAGCTGGCAACAGGCTGGTGCCATGTTGGGGCTTCTCATCTTGGACCTGGCACACAGGCGCCCTGTCCTGGTGTCCGCCTCTTCTCCCTGTCCTCTGGCTCAGCGTTCTCTCTCTCTTCGTTATCATGACTAAGACTGCTCTGTGAAGCTTCCAGGCTTTCCACGTCACCTCTGAAGGGTCTTTCAGCTCCCATGGCTTGATGCTGAGGAGAAGCAGGCACGTAAGATGGAGACGGTTCAAAATGCCGTCATCAGGACCCCTTCCCCAAGCTCAGGAAACAGGGTAGGTAGAGAGGTTGTATCAGAGTCCGTGGAGCTCACGCTGCAGGCTTGAGGGGCCGAGACTGCCCATGCCCAGGGTCTTGTGCCCTAGTTCACAAAGGCCGAACTGGTGTCCTGGCGTCCTCCTCTGGTGCCACTCGGGCATGCCTGTAGAATGTCCCTCCAGCTCTGCCTTCTCACCTGGTAAGCACATCTGTCCTCAGCTCTTCCAAGACCAGCAAGTCACAGAGGCACCAAAAAGGATATACCACAAAAGCCACATGCCCACCCCTCCCCCTGAAACACACACACGTAAACATGTTCAGGGCAGCCCTACTTGTCAGGGGGAGGAACTGGAGCCAGTCGGTCTGTTGAGCTGGAAAGAGCGGTTGGTTCCCATCGAGGCACAGGAAGAAGGCAGCAGCAGTAGCAATTTACAAAGGCCGGGAAGATCTCTCTGTGCACAGAGGACACCGTTCTTTAGGGGGAGAAGCAAGGTGCAGAGTCAGATGCATGGTGCTATCTCATTTAGGCATGCTTTCAAATCAGTGATGTATTTCCATATGCATGTATACAGGGTCCTTCAAAAAGTCCATGGAAAATGAAATTCAAGGGTAAGTTTATTTGATGCAAAATATATATATATATTTTGCGTAACTTTCTGCACATAAAGATCTTTTAAAAAAAGTTCCTGGACATGTACCCTATGTAAAAACTGTGGGTTTAAAAACAAATTTTGTTGCAACAATATATTAACCTAACTCTTAATTCTGTTTCCATGAACTTTGTGAGACACACTGGAATAGGGACGTAAAAAAAAATGTACAGATGAGGGTCCAAATGGACCATATCAGAGAGACAATGAAGCATAAAAGAAATGGACAGAAGGGCAGGGAAGATACATCCCATTGCCTAGTCTATTCGTTTTCATTCCTTATATTTATTCATGAGGATGAGAGTACCTCTAAAGCATCTCTTTGAGTGAAGAGACAGAGGGAAGGAGGGTGGACCAGGCTGGTGGATCCTGTGGAGGTGATGGGGCACCTGTTCTGTGCCAACCTGAGACATACTGTCCCCTTGGCCTCCAGAGCCAACAGGCACAAAACAAGCGTGTTACCCACATCACTTCCAGTGACCTCAGTCCTTGAAAGGAGAGCACTTGCCCCTGACACAGATTTTATTTGTCAACAGCAGCATACCCCACTTTTCTGGTGATTAATTGGTCCAGAGAACAAGCTTGTATTCCTTTTTTAGGATCCTCCAGACTCCCGTGGCGATAGACCTGGACCTGCCGGATGCGAGTCCCTAGTTTGGAGTGGATGTGGTTTCCAGGAATCTCTCTTGGCATGGTGAAGAAGCACACTGCCAAGCTGCTGGTCAGGTCCAGGCCCTTGGGAAACAAAGTGCTGTGTCACCTGGAATGGTTTTTCAGATTGACAGCTGTTTCCAGAAAACCTCTCTAGGAAAAATCTCTTTCATGTGGCCCAAGAACCAGCAGTACCTTCTCCACTGAGGGCTTCTAAGCAGCTTTCATATGTTGAGGCAAATTTGCTTGACACCAACCCCAGACTTAAATAGTTATGACTCAAATAGAAATGAGATGGTAAGGTATCGAAAACTGTCTAGTAATCGCTCTTTCTCGAATCAGGCAGTCTCTTAAGTTCCTGGTGTATGGGCAGTCAGGTGCACACCAGGGTGGCTCCATTGACCCATTGCAACTCCTGCTGCAGGCCTGCTTGCGGATGCAGCTCTGGGATGAGAAATTCCAGCAGGAAGATCAACAGGAGGAGCTCAAGTTAAAAAAAAAGTCTCTGGATCAGAGAGTGTTCTGCTTGCTTCTCTTGGCCTGCCATTCTGGTTCCTCCACATGTCTGCTCGTCCCTGCTGGCATTCAGCAACTGCACACTTCTACAGACAGCGCTCTCCCGATTGCTCCTTCAAGTCGACTCCTGGTCCCTTGAGCATTTCCCTCTCCACTGTTCCCTCACGGTCTCTCATCTTTGCACTCCTGCGCAGATGCAACTCCTAACAACACGTGTGCTGACTGCTGTGTTCTTCGAGCGGAGGTTTTGTGTGGTTTGAATCCCTCCTGGTCCTCCCTGAGGTATAGGGCAGTGGCAAGATGCCCACATGTGTCTCCACAGTAAGGTGTGTGTTCCTACCCTGCCTCCAGCATACCTGCACACTCACAGCCAGAGCCTGAAGGATGTTTGGAAGACACTGTCAGGAGAAGGAAACGAGATGACCTCATGGGACTTGCAGGATTTTTGACTCAGCATGACAGGAGGAAGAGGCAGCAGGTGTCCCCAGGAGGAAATGATCCCTGTCCTGGGGAGGCACACCTGGTTGTATCGTGGAGCAGGTGTTCCTGGCAGTGGGGCGAGAGCGGTGCATGCTCAGTTCTCGTTTTGGCTGGATGGCAAGCTGTTGCTAGGTAGCGACGGTGAGGAGACACAGTTAGAAGTGAGATTCTGAATAGAGACTGCAGCGTTCATGAAGGCATGGAGTGTGGAAAAGCACAGGGCATGCTACAGCAAGGTGTGTCATTCACATTGGCACATCAGAGCATGCATACAGGGTGGCCAGACCAGAAAAACAGGCTCTGAACTATTGGGAAAGGGCTGGGTGGAAATGAGGTGTGTGGCCGTGTGGTCATCGTCCCATAGAAGATCCGTGTTCCTTGCACAGGGGTACATTCAGATTTCCAGAATATTGATGCTGGCAGTGGTGAGGCTTTGGTGGATGCTCTTGGTGTAATCCTAAGGAGATGTGGTGGGTTTTGAATTGGGATAGTGGGGGGAATTGGACGCTTTTCCAAGATGTCTGGTGTGATCAGAACCTTCCACAGTGTGGCACAAGAAAGCTGAAACTGAAAGCAGGGTGGGAAGGGATAATAATGTTACCAGAAGAACTGGAATTGAAAGCCAACAAAACAAAACAAAGGTAGGATGGAGAGTGAAAATGTGTGCAGAAAGCGACACTCCATCAGGAAACCGTGGACTGGCAGGGACTTCATCACAGCTTCAAAATAGAGACAGAAGTCATCCCTCAAAGAGGATGAACGGAATTGTCTGCTGATTAGATAGACGGCAGGGAAGGGGAGGTGGTGGTGGAGATCCCTGAGGTTACAGTTCAGTGGGCTGAAAGGACAAATAACTGTGCCACTAATGGGCTGGGGCAGAGCTGGCATGGCAGAAAGTGCCTGGCTCAGTTCTCAGCAAGACGCCGATGCGATAGTTACAGGCAGAGGTGGGAGGAGGCTGAGGCCTCAAGGTCTGAGCGTCTTCAGCAGCTGTGTGCAGCCATACCACCACGGCTTAATGAGACAGGACAAGGAACTGCTGTGACATCACGGGGAGGAGACAGCAGTGGCGCCATCCTGCCCTGACCCTTGATCTGGGGCACATCAAGGCTGGGATCTCCCCAGGATGCACGCTGATGTTGAGGGGATGGGCACGTTGTGACTCCTGCCCACCTCGTGTTAGGCTCAGCAGTCCCCAGGGTTCTCCAGGGGCGCCGCCAAGCACTTCGTCCCAGTAAGGAGTTTGTGTTTTGTGTCGCAGTCGGGCATCAACCCAGCAATGCCCTCATGCTTGCGAACTGTTTTAGGTACTGAGAGGGACTGGGTGACACATAAAGCCAATCCGACAAGATTTAATACGGGATGTGCAGATTTAGTTAAGAGGTTGAAAAAAAGGGAAGAGGGAAACAACTCAGGAGAACATTCATAGAGGATGTGTGTGCTTCTGGTTCTGGGTGAGGAAAACAGACTGCAGCTGGCTGACTAGTAGGGGGCCACCAGCATGGTGCTGGTGGCATTGGCAGTGCTGGTGCCGCTGGTGCCGCTGGTGCTGGTGGCGCTGGCGGCGCTGGCGGCGCTGGCGGTGCTGGCAGTGGGAGGATGGCATTGCCAAGGGATTCTCCATGAGGAGCTCCCTGGCTGGAAGGACCTGCCGGCTTGGCGTCATCAGGCTGAGTAGGAAGCGTGAGGTGATCAGCAGAGTTAAAGGGCTCCAGGAGCACCTCTGCGGTGTTGTTCATGAGAAAAAGGATGATGTAGCATGGCTTTCACGAGATTGGTTTAAGCAAATGGGCTATTTTCAGGTGCTCTTAACAATTCCGAGCCTGGCAGGCAGCGCAGGTGGAGCTGTGTCTGCCCACACCTGCAAGGGAAGTGATCCAGCCTTAGTTTATAATTCTGAGAGTGAAGCAACAGTGCCCAGCTGGTTTCATCAGCTTTCTGGAAGGCAGTTGGACCAGTGATTTCTGGGCCTGCTTGTAAAGTGTCCTAACCCTGTGCCACCGGAGCCTGGCTCCCTGGGATGGCTCGTGTGTGTGTGTGTGTGTGTGTGTGTGTGTGTGTGTGTCGGGGTGCAGGATGCTGTCTAACCTGACGTTTGAATTGAGAAGTTAGTTCTCTCAGTTGTCACCACAATGAGGGCACATACCAAGGGTCAGCCTTCATCAGCTGAGCAGGGACATTGTCAGCTCCCCCCTGCCCTCTTGCCTCAATGGGAAAACAAAGGCCCATGCAAGTCGGGCTGAGACCACCCGGGTGGCTCACAACTCCAGGGCCCCTGGGAAAGGCAGGTGAGTTTGCACCTGAGGCTTTTATTTCCCCCAGCTGCAGGAAGATCATCCAGAAGACGTGCGGCTGGACCTAGCAGAGGCCATGAGGGATGCCGCCAGCAGCTGTCCACCTGTGCCTTTGCCCTCTCAGAGTGGCCACAGGAAGACGGGCGTCTGCCCCTCCGTCATTGTGGGGTGAGCTGAGCCTGCATCCCTAAGGGAGACTCCTGGTCTTGGAAACTCAGCAGAGCGCTGCGAGCTATTCTAGCCTTGAGAGAGTCAAGTCCGGCCAGGGTCGCATCAGGTGCAACCCAAATTGACCCACTTTATGGAATCCTTTGTCTCAGGATGCCAGTGCCACAGCACCCAGACAGGGCAGTTCTGCTGTGGCTTTAAGTAAACCATGCTATTGAATAGCCCCATCCTGTGCCCTAAGCGGAGGAGGGGAAGCAATCACATAGCTGACAAAGTCGGGATGGCTTTTTTGTGTCTCTGTAAACTGTTTTCTGCCCCTCTTGTGCAAAAAATTTAGCAAAGGCTGAGGGGCTTCCGCAGGCCGTTGCAAGGTCCAGCTGTCCCCAGATTCCCTCTCTGGCCTCCTTGTTGGCCATTCCTGGCTCCCCTCCCTTGACTTCACCCGCATGGGCTCTGACCAAGGTGGCCTGAGGCTTCCTTCTGCACGGGGCAGGCGTGCAAGAGGATGCAGCTGTGGAGATAAAAATAGCTCTCAGATCGCTGCAGCGGGCGGGCGGGCATGCGGGCAGAGGCGGGGCAGCGGGGCAGTGCTGCCCCCAACACCAGCCACTGGACAAGGAGTCTGTCCTCCTACCCACACCTGACCTGCATGAGCTCTCCAGGCAGAGCCTGGCACGGCCCCAGCAAGCCACATTTACCCCCGAGTGGTACGTGATGGCGCTGCTCCTCCCGGAATGAGGGAGCTGCCATCCTCCGCTGTGCCTCTTTCCACCCTCTGTGGCATAGGTTCTAGCCTCCACCACATCCACTCTTTGCCTGGAGGAGTCTCAGTTCTGCCCAGGAGAATGGGAGGGGTGCAGCCTGAGTCTGGAGGCAGCCTGAGGGTGGTTGCAGAAGGACCTCCAGGCCCGGAGGTGAGTGCAGTCTGCAGTCAGCCACTCACCTGTGCAGGTGCTTCAGCTGCTCCATGCCCCAGGCAGAGGAGCGAGCCCTGGTTTGCTAACCTGCCCAAGAGGCACTGGTCAGGGCCCTGTACTCTTCCCTAGTGTGGAATGCTGTGTTGTGAGACCTGAGTCTGGGAGAGGGGACCGAGCGTCACAGGAGAGCTGCTGGACTCAGAGCCTGCTGCCCTGCACCATCTGTTGAGCACCCACTGTATACTGGAAGTGCACGCGGGGTTTTCCACGTATTGTCTCCAGCTGTACCTTTTATGGGAGGGTTAAAACAAAATGGCCTACATATGAGAAAGATCCATCTCTAACGGAGTGAAGAAGAGAGGTGAGCACAGCCATTTACTGAGATTGTTGCAGTTCCCAGAGGGTCGTGGGCTCTTCCAGCAATCATTGACATGCAGAACAACCTGAGACACGCTGGCTGGCCGGTCCCAAGCTTCAGAGGAAAGAAGGGGCCTCCAGGACGTGGGACCACACATCATCGTCCCCCCACCTCCCATGTACCATAGTCCTGAAAATGTCCAAGCATTAGCACCTGGCCCACCCCCTTTTGTAATCATCAAGCACCACTGAGACCAGCCACAACACGGCCAAGCCAAGGGAGGCCTGTGCCAGGGGAGCCCCTTGCACCTGACCCGGCTCTAGGTGCCACCAAGCTGGTGCCTCGGCCAGCCTAGGGCACTCCTGGGTGGTGTTCAGGTGAGGAAAACTCTGAAAAATGCATCTCCCTCCGCCCTGCTCCCTGTGCTGGCTGTGCCAGAGGTGGTGCTGTGAGGCGTTGTGCAGATGGAGTCTGTGGTGAGGGGTGGGGGTGAGTTATACCTCAGAGCTGGGATGGAGGAAGAGCCTCTGGGCGGGGTCCCAAGTTGAAGTGTGTGTTCCAGAAAGAGGAAATGGCGGGGACTCAGAGAAGCGGGAAAGTACTGGATATTTGAGACTCACAAGCAGCCTGGTGTCCCGGGAGCTGGGTAAGCTGGGGCCAGTGGCAGAGGGCCAGCTCAGATGGGATGTGGAAGGGCCTCCATTGGAGGTCTCCATTGACTGTCATGGGCAGGGAGAAGCCGGTGACTCTGTTTTCAGAACAGAGGTGCACAATCAGATACAGAGAGAGAATTTTCCTTGATGATATTAATACAGAGAATAGTCTTGACGTGGCCACTGTTGATTTCTCTCAATGATTTCTAATCAGTGGCTTTCACTTTACGGTCATTTCTGGAAATGGCTGTTGAACATTAGCCTTCATTCAGTCAGGTTGCAGAGTGTTGGTTTGGAGCATCAACTAACACCGGGCTCGTTTTTCATGAGTCACCCCACCATGCACCCACTCCCCCCAACAAGGACCTGAGAGCAGAGCTGCGGCTTTCGGTGCTGAGCGGTAGCCGGTGTGACCGCCCCCCACCTTCCCATGACCCACCCCGCACTGGCTTAAGGAACCTGGATGTGCTGACTATACCCGCTTTAACCTTTCGTTGAAAGACTGAACAAAAATAAACATTTGAACCCTCATCTGTTGAGCTGACGAGTCAAATGCACATCATTGTTTGACTAACCTGAAAGAAGCCAGCAGGTGTTGGAGGCTTCTCATTTGCATCAAGTCTCACACAATCCAACCCCGAGCTAAATCTTGTCTCTCCACTCGGACCTGCCCACCCCTCCCCACCCCAGCAGGGACCACAAAGTTCTTGGAAGTAATCATTTGTAGTCCTGTTTCCTAAATTTAGCTTGCGTGGAAACGAATCGGTCTTAAGCATGTGCTTGAAGAAAATACTTCTTCGGTTTAGAAGCTGGAGTGAAATGCAGGCATGTGGCCTACCTAAAGGATCCTAGCTAACTTCTCTGAGGGTTTCCTTAGAACAGTTGCTTTGAGATTTTTTGCTGATACTGCTTATCAAAAAGCGAGATATGGTCAAGAATGGAATCTGCTAGACTTCATCTTTTTTTTTCATGTTGACTTAGTCTATAGACATGTTCAAATATTTGCACGCATTAAGCTTCCTAAGGATGTAACCTCAAATGCTTCTCTTTTCCTTTGCTTTTATGTGAATTCTATAGATGGTACAGGGACTATTTGAGAATTTTTCTCAAATTCGGGAGAAACATTTTGCCAAACTGGCACTGGCGCAAGGCTTCTGTGCACACACGAACACAAGCTAGGTGGGAGTCCGTGCCTGATCCCTCTGGAATGGAGGCTCTCACAGAGACTGAGGGCACCAACCCCAAAGCAGTTAAAAGTCAACAGTCACTATTGCTCAAGTCTGTGGCCAGCTGGAATCCAGAGTCAATTCTTGCAGCGTTTACTTACCCAAAAGCCACAGGGGTAGTCAGAGATAGAGAGACAGAGAGGAGAAGGAGGATTGCCAGGAGAGAGAAAGGAGAGAAGAATTGGCCTTCAGTGGGTAGACACTCTCAGGTTGAGGCCACAAGAAGGTTCTGGAGATGAACACTGGTGACTGTCCTTAATGTCACTGGTCCGTGCCCTTCAACATGGTTCCAGTGAGGCTGGCAGTGCTGTTGCATGAAGCCATCAGTTGCAACACTGGCATCCGGTATTGGAATGCTAGTTCAAGTCCTGGCTGCTCTGCTTCTAATTCAGCTCCCTTCTGATGTACCCAGGAAGGCCAATGAATGATGACCCAAGTAGTTGGGCTCTTGCAAACCACAGAGGAGACCAGAATGCAAGTCTAGACTCCTGGTTGCAGCTTGGCCCAGCCCTAGCTGCTATGGCCACTCTCTGTCTCTCCTTCTCTTTCTCTCTCTCTCTCTCTCTCTCTCTGTATGTGTGTATATATATATATACTCTCTATATATGTATATATGTATGCATATACATGTATACCACTCTGCCTGTTAAATATTTTTAATTCAATTTTTAAAATGATTGAGATGGTAAATCCTGTTTATTCTCCTGCTTAAAAGTTAAACAATAGGGCCCGGCGCAGTCGCCTAGGGGCTAAATCTTGGCCTTGCATGGACTGGGATATAATATGGGTACCATTTCATGTTCCTTCTGCTCTACTTCCCATACAGCTCCCAACTTGTGGCCTAGGAAAGCAATAGAGGATGGCCCAAAGCCTTGGGACCCTGCCACCAGGTAGGAGACCTAAAAGAAGCTCCTGGCTTCAGATCGGCTCAGCTCTGGCCATTGCAGCCACTTGGGAAGTGAGTGAACCAACGGGTGGGGATCTTTCTTTTTGCCTCTCCTTCTCTCTGTAGATCTGCCTTTCCAACAAAAATAAATAAATATATATTTTTTTAAGTTTGATAGTAAAGTACAAGTGCACTTTACTCTCTGTAGGAGAGGGTTTTTTTTTGCCAAATGTATGTGTGCCTAAACTGTGTATGAGTGGTGGTCTTAATTGTTATCAGGGAGAGGGGCAGCCCAAGTGTAAGCTTTGCTTCGAGTTCTATTTCTCTTTGTGGAATCTGTGGCTACTCTAACTGTGGTAGGGTCACTGATGCATCCCAGCCTGCCCCTTCTGGGTTACTGAATGACCCACAGGAATAAAGAGTGCTATAGGCTCAGCAGCCTCCCAGAGAGTCACGGGGCAGACCCTGCCAGGCTCACTGCTGCTGTCTCAGGGGCTGGGCGCACTGAGAAACGTTTTCACTGGCAGCTAAAATGACTTCTCCATGGCCTCAAGTTCTTGACCTGGCCCCATGGCCGTGCTTAGGCCAAAGAGGACCCTTGCAGGGTTTCTAATTCTAGTCCTTAACAGGTCTTGAGCAGGTTTCCCAGGGGACACCAGGCCACTCTACAGGGGCTAGATCATCCTGCTGAGAAACACACCAGTTCGCATCTACAGAAGGAAACTTTTACTGATGCCATTTCAGGAGAGGGAACAGCAAGCTCTAGAAATCATACTTGAAACAAGCGAGAGTTTGATCTCTTTCCTACTCTTGAAATCAGAACTTCCACCCAGCTTCGCAAGGTCTTGCCCGTGTGTATCGTTTTAACTGTCTTCTTGAGTTTCAAGCCCAAAGAAAAGGCATAAACCTTTTTTACTTTTGGTGGTTACCATACTTGCTGAAACAGAAAACTGAGAACATACGAGAACTTCTGAGACTGTGGACTCAAGCTGGTGCTTTGGCTGCCGCAGGGATCTCTGACACTCTCTCCTTGATCCAGAGACGTCTCTGAAAGCTTCAGCTAAAGTCCTGTCTGAGCAGTTGGCTCCTACCTCTTGTTTACTACACACACACACACACACACCCCTCATCACTGCAGGTTCACTACTGGGACACGTGATATCAGGAACATTGAAATTGAATCTCTGTGTGGTCACTTCAACATTGATGGGGACTTTTTCTGGATTCTTCCCTCTGCTGGTGCCCACCTCATCAGCATCTATAGATGTGCTAGGCATCTCAAGATTTCCATGTCATCAAAAGGAATTAGCCAGTCCTTTCATGCCCCACAGAAAGCATGAACAGCCCGTTCCCTGAAGTGAGCTTGTCATGGTGTAATACCAGACCAACACTGCAGATGGATAAACCACTGCTGACATGGAGTCTTCACAATAGTCTAACTTCTTTGGCTTTCTACCAATCCACTTTTTTGAATCATTGTGCAATCTGATTTATGTAAGTGAGAATTATATGTCAAACTTTAAGGAAGATGACAAAATTTTATTTTGTTTTTTTTATGCAGTATTATGAGGGAATAAACACCCTATAGCAAATGCTACACTGGTGAGAACATCAATATTATTTATATTACTTAGAAGTTTTCCAGATTTTTCTAGAATATTCACAGGAAGGATACAAGAATATTTCATTAAAAAATTTAAGGCAAGTGGAAGTGGCTCATTAAGATAATATAATGTACAACATAATATGTTAATATATTGATGGGGAAATGATGGAATTACAGCATATGGGACCCTTTGAATTAACCTCACAGCTTCTTTTCTGAAGATTTATTTTATTTTTATTGGAAAGTGAGATATACAGAGAGGAGAGACAGAGAGGAGGATTTTCCATTGTTGATTCACTCCCCAGGCGGACACAATGGCCAGAGCTGAGCCAATCTGAAGCCAGGAGCCAAGAGCTTCTTCCGACTCTCTCACGTAGATAGAGGGTCCCATGGCTTTGAGCCATCCTCAACTGCTTTCCAGGTTGCAGGGAGCTGGATTGGAAGCGGGGCTTCCAAGATGCAAATAGGCACCTATATGGAATCCTGGTGCATGCAAGGCAAGGATTTTAGCCACTAGGCTACCACACCAGGTTCAACTTCACAACTTTTGCTTTGCATATTCAAGGATATTCTGAAATAAAATGTACACTATATATAGATGTATATATTTTGCCTTTGAGTTGGCTATACTTCCTGTGGCCTCGCAGAGCAGGGCTTACCCTGTGTCTCACCCTGAGAGAGTGGTCCCTGGTGTCAGTCTTGCTGGCTGAGGCACCTGTTGCCCCGCCCCCAGCAGGAGCACTCAGCTGGTCAGTGCCAGGGTAGATATGCGTCTGCACTGGGCTCTGGCTGCTTTCTGAATGAGTGGGTAACCGTCACGAACTGCGCACATGTGTGCAGGCAGCTGAAGCCTTCCTCGGGCAGCTCTAGTTCTGTCATCCGCAGCCTCAAAGAGATGCCTTCTGTGCTTGACTGATGACTAAGTCAAAATAAATAGATGTTCTCGGGGTGGCCAGCAGCTGACCCGTTTTTGACAGTTACTCTTCTTCGTTGACTGAACTGGCAGGCTCCTTGTAGCTGATCACAGTGAAGTGGTTCTCAGCCACGTTCCATTTGAGTGGACGGGTTGGGGAAGGAAGGGGAAATGCGGTCAGAACAGGTGTGGACAATGTACCTTGTGCGTGGTGTGGCCTGAAGCCCAGCGCTCCCTTTCCATGGTTGCCAGGAGAACAGAATGAGTGCTCACACCGAGCTCTTCTTCCCTTGCACTGCCCCCATGGTGGGCGCTCCATGTGCACCCCTAGGCAGACTCGAAGTGGGTGCTGGCTCTCTACCTGACATCACTGCTGGCGTCTCTGAGCGGGCCTACTCTGTCTTGGGGCTGTGTATTCTCCATGCACTGCCTCCACATCAGGGGGGCCCTCAGCATGCCCTTTGTTTCTCTTTGTAGGCTTCACAGATAGGAAACCGCCTTACTGGACAGAAGTAAGCCGGCTGTCCTGTGTGGCTCAGGCTGGGAGGGCGGCCCTCTGCTGTGTTCCGGTCATTCCACTAGTCTCTTCCCAGCTGGAAAGGTGCACTTGTTTCCTGCAGACCTGCCTGTTCTCCTTTCCTGCTTCTGTCCCTGCCACTGTGATGTCATCCCAGAGTCATCTGAAGGAAGCACAGGGCTTTCCAGTCACACTGCTGTGGGCATTTATGATGCATATTCTTAAAGGAACAAGAAGCGATGTCACCAGTCCTCTTGTCCCTCCCCTGCCCGTTCGTCATGTTTTTTTCCCCGTCCTAAAACATGGATTGCAGTGAGTGTAGATTCTGCTAGAATCAAGTGGCTGTCACACGGTGACAGGCAGGCATCCCCAACCTGTCTTGGAGGCAGAATCTACTCCTGTAGCCCTGCTTGGGTGGACCTGACAGGAGAAGGGAAGGTGCAAATCCCAGCCCCTACCAAGTGCTTTTGGAACTGTGGGTCTGGAGGGAAGCTGGGGGAGGCATGTGGGAGAAAGGGATTTCACAGACTTCGGGCTCCCGTCCTTGTCCGACTCTCGCTGCAGAATCATGGAGAACAGGTGCTGAGTCATCGCAATGGCGCTGCAGGGAACAGGGCCCCATCCACACCACTGGAGGGAAGGGGTGAAACGACTTAGGTATTTCTTTTTGTTTTACAGCCATGTTTTCTCTGCAGTTCTCTTGCCCTATACACCACAGCTGTGTGGCCTCCCTGGCTTCCAGGCTGCCCTAGACTTCCAGAGAGCTGCTTGGTGTTACTGGCCAGGGAAGCCCCTAGGGACTGGGGAAACTCAGTGTAGTGACAAGGCAGGACAGCGGCAGTGGCCGGGTAGAACTCGGGGGACAGAAATCCTGTTGCTCCCCTGCATTGTGTGCTCATGGATCTTTTTCTTTTTTTGGGGGGGGGAGTAAATATTTATTTATTTACTTATTTGAAAGGCAAAGTTACAGAGAGAGGCAGAGAAAGACATCCTCCATCCACAGGCCGTATGGCAGGGGCTAGGCCAGTCTAGAGCTGGGAACCAGGAGCTCCATTCATGCGTGTCTCCTAGGTGGGTGCAGGGACTGCAGGGACCCAAGTACTTGGGTCATCTTAACTGCTTTCCCAAGTGCAGTAGCAGGAAACTGGGTCAAATTGGCACCCATGTGTGATGTGGCTTGGCAGGTGGCACCTTAACACACATCGCCATGGTGCCTGAGCCCATGCCACCTGGCCTTGAATGCATGGACAGATAGTGTGTTTGGTCTCAAATGAGTGTTCCTGTATGAATCAATTGCCATGAACTCTGTCAGGACCCCAAAGAGACTTTATTGGAATATGTCTTGTTTTAAGGTTTTTTTTGAAGGGTGCCAGAAATGGGGGGAGAAGCAGAGAGGTCTGTCATCTGTGGGGGCACTCCCCAGTTAACAGTGCCAGCCACGGGAACTCCATCTGCATCTCCCACTTAGGGGCAGACACCCCCGAGGTGAACCGGCACCCTGATACAGGATGCCAGGGTTGCAAGCAGACTTTTAACTTGCTGTGTCACAACACTGGTTCATATGTGACTTTTGTTCAAAAATCATGATCCAATGGTTGGTTTGTTTGTTTATTTTTTAATGTGGAATCTCTGAAGAAATTTGTGAAATCTATGAGTACCTATGAAATCTAAAGAGGAAACTTTTTTTTTCTGACCTCGTAGTTGTGGGAAGTGGGAGAGGTGACTGTGCCGCTCGCTCAGGACTTTCTTGCAAGCTGCATACCCCACTGGATCAGTGTCAGCAGGAAGGGGGTTGGTTAAGAGGTGCCTGGGAGCTTGTCATTTTCCCACAACAGCTGGAGGCACAGGCTGGAAGTTGCTGGTCCCCAGGCCTCATGACATGAGCTGATGTTGCTACCACTATGCCAACAGAGCAGGCGCTCTCCGCGTGCCTGGCTCCGCCCCTCCCCTGTAGGGAGGATTGGCGGAATCAGGCCTGCTATCCTCACCCTTACAGCAAGGCAGGTTGGGCCGTGCAGCCCGAGCATTCTGCATCGGGAAATGAATTCATGTGCAGAGCACCGGACGGTACAGTGGCAGTGGGGGGATCCGGGCAGCCACAAATTGTCATGCTGTTCACCAGACAGTCTTAACAAACATGCCCTGCCAACAGCAGCCAGCAATGAACGCTCCATGAACCCTTCTGAGTGTTCCAGACTGTTCTAGATCAGTTGTTTCATAGCGTGATCTTCTGAGGCAGGTGTGCCACACACAGGGCAATTCCAAGTATCTTCCATTCTCGCTCAGTTGGCCATCTTGTCTGTTTTGCACAATATTTCTCCCTTTGCTCTCCATGGCAAGTTGGTGAGATTCTGTATTAAAAGAGGAAGAGTTTTTAAGTGGTTCACCTAATTTCTTATAAACCTATGTTCTCATGCAAAGGTTATTGCTTAAGGGACCATACTTGTGGTACAGCAGATCCAGCCACCTGCCCATGTCTCCAACATCCCAAAGTGGGCACCAATGCGAGTCCCAGCTGCTCTATTTCCCATGCAGCTCTCTGCTAATGACCTGGGAAAAGCTGTAAAAGATAGTCCAATTGTTACCCACTTGGGAGACCCAGATGAAGTTCATGGCTGCCAGTTTTGGGCACTGGCCTTTGGGCCATCTGAGGAGTGAGCCAGTGGATGGAATGTATCTCTCCCTCCCTCTTTGTGACTGTGACTCTCAAATAAATAAATAAGCAAATGATTTTTTTTTAAAAGAAGGTTGTTTTTATTTGGGCTTGAAGACCTTTGAGACTGTACTTGTAATCCTTCAGAATGAGAAACAGCCAGGTTTGGGATAAAATTGAAGTTTGACATGATTTTTGTAGCATGAATTCACAGAAATTTTTTTTTACATGTTTATAGAGGACTCTTTGAGGCTAAGGTTTTCTCAAATGGGATAATCCTTTTTTAAAGAAATGTCTTAGTTTGATTCAGAAACTTTTACTGTTCTGAAAAATAAACAAGTTGAACCAAATTGTTGCCAAGCTGTACATCTCCCGTTAGCCCACGCTGAACCCACAGCTGTGGTCGTGAGCAAAGTGATCAATTGTGGTGCTTTTGCTGATGGTGCTTCTCCTCCTGGACTTTTGGATCCTCGGTGAGACACACAGTGATCGTGGATTACGTGACCGAGCATCTGAGATGATGGTTTTGAAACTTGTTGGCACCTATGGAAAAGTACTCAGTGATGTCACTCACTGACCTGCCCTTTGAATTTTGTCTTAATCTACAAGCAATTTACAAAGTAAGGCGTGAATGTCTCTGATTCTGGACAGTAACCAGAACCTTAATTAGAGTTCCCTCCTCCCCGACCAAGTTCCTTGGCAACAAAAAGATGAGTGAAAAACTTCTCCTTTTCATTTTTTAAACTTTTTGCTCTGAGCAAAGCGTTCCTTTAAATCCATCTCTCTGCTGAGAGTCATGTTTTTACTCGTGCACTCTGTTTTGTCGTTCTACAGGGAGTGAAGTACCTGTGCATTCCGGCAGCAGATTCACCGTCCCAAAACCTGTAAGTGTGTGATCTGGAGGTGTTCAAAGTGAGTACAGGCCTGCACGTTCAAGGAAGAGGCAGACTGGTACTGCCATTGTGGCACATCCAGCTGAACTGCTGCTCATGCCACAGGCGTCCCCTATAGAACGCTGAGCGTGTGCCTTAGAAGGCAGTGGATGATGACACAAGTGCTTGGGCCTGAGCCAGCCAGCCAGGTGAGACTCAGTGGTCAGTTCCTGGATCCTGCATTCAGCCTGGTCAAGATGTGGCTGTTGTGGCCATGTGGGGAATAAACCAGTGGGTAAAAGCTGTTTCTCTCGCTGTCTCATCAATACACATACATGCATGCATACACAGTAGCTCTGTCTGTCCCATAGTTAGATACCTTTAAGATATCAGAAATCTGCTCCACTTTTCCCAACTCTGCTAGCACGTTCAGAGTGGCTGCATTTTGAGTGCTTGGTAGCTCCATGCTCTGGTGGCTGCCTTGTGGGACAGACCTTCAGAAAGTCTGCTCTGAGCCACGTGAACACATCCTTCTGGTTTAGGAGTGTCTTGAGTGGCAGTAACACGGCCCCTGCTGCTAAGGCTGCCATTCATTGGAATCCAGCAATACAGTAGCACACCTGGAATTACTGAATTTCACTGGGGAAGAAATAACCTATGGTGGTGGTGGTGGTGGTTATGGATGTGAGAGCCTTTGGGTTGGCCGGAATATGTACTTCATGGCTCTGAAGAGCAAATGCATGCAAATCAATCAGTAATACAGACCACCCCACTCCTTATTCAGCATTCCACACTTACAACTTCTCTGACACTTATCAGACGCTGGAACATCAGCCGACTTTAAGCTGCCCTGCAGGAGAGCAGAGAAATCACAGGTTGTGCAATAGTGTGGTGATCTCTCTACCTGTTTGAGGAATAAATGGGGCTAGAGTCAGATGGAGGTGGGGCCGGGTGAGGTGGCAGGGCAGGAGACGGACAGTAGAATTCAACCGACAGAGGGCACAGGTAGATGTGAAGTTGGGTCTAGTGCGTTCTGTCGAAAGGCTATGTTCCCATACTGATCTCTCCCAGAAAGGATGAAAGAAGAGGAATTTGCTTTGGAAAGAAGAGCAGTGTCCTAGGTCTGGAAGGAGCAGGGGAAGAAGCATTAGAGAACTTCCTTGGTTACTTCTCATGTCAAGAAACAGAAGTGGTTGGAAGGGCATGGCTGATGCGGAAGGAAGTGAGCCACTGCTTTTCTCCGAAGACCACAGCAATCTTCAGCCCATGTTTTGGTGGCTATTTTTAGAATGGTTGCTTTGCTCTTATCTCAAACCAAGGTCCTGCCATGTTGTTGAACTTGTCAACACCTTATGAGCAAGTGGATTCTTCAGCAAAACCATGGCTACTTGTCTTGGGGACCATCTGCAGGACTTTTAGCTTTTCGGCCATCTGTGGGACTTTTAGTTTTGTTTTGTTGTTTTGTTTAGGATTTATTTATTTTTGTTGGAAAGGCAGATCAGATTTATGAAGGGAAGGAGATACAGAGAGAAAAATCTTCCATCCGCTGGCTCACTCCCCAAGTGACTACAATGGCGAGAGCTGAGCCAATCCGAAGCCAATCTGAAACCAGGAGCTTCTTCCTGGCCTACCAAGTGGGTGCAGGGTCCCAAGGCTTTGAGCCATCCTCTCCTGCTTTCCAAGGCTACAGATTGGGAGTTGTATGGGACATGGAGCAGCCAGAACACGAACTGGTACCCATATGGGAATCTAGAGTGTGCAAGGCAAGGATTTAGCCACTAAGCCATCATGCCCAGGGGATTTACAGCTTTGCTGGGAAGCTGCATGTTGCTTCCGGTGCCTGGTGTAATACCCTAACATGCACACTGAGTGGCCCTTTGCTACAGACAAGTAAGAAGGTGACCTTGATGTTAAAGAAATTTCTAAACAGAATCAGCTTCTACTGCAAGCAAGCCATGTTCACTCATCCACACCTCACTTAGGTAAAAAATACTGCTTGCTACCTTCAGGATTTCTGAGGGCCAAATTATGACCATATACTCCACGAACCCAAACAATTTAGAATGAGAAAGTATATTTTTACTCTACTCAGTGTAAGATTAGCGCATCTTTTAAGATTTACTTCCAAGTTTTGCCCACTGAAAACCTACTGCCATTACTTGGAAGAGGTGCGCATCTGTGGAAGGGAAGAAAGATGGAAGGCAGACGGCACCTTCTCCTAGTTCTGCTATCTCTTGGATCAGTTTCAATGCTCCTGTGAAAAGCAGCCCAGGCTCATTCCGCCCTCGTGTGAGTTGATCAATTCTCCCTTGAAAATGTTAAGCGGTCCTGCTAAGTTTGGTAGCTGACCTTTCTCACCTTGTTGCCTCTGTCTGTACTTGTGGGATCCCAGGTCTAGAAGCTTGGGCAGGTGTCTTCGCCCCCTATTCAGGGAGTGAGATGTGCAGGACCTGCTCCTGTCAAGCCCAACCAGAGCAAGTCTTCTGTGAGAAAAAGAAGTGAACACTGTAACTCGTCCAAAGACCAGAACGGAGAGGATGGGCCCTCTCCAGGGGCCATCATGCTCATAAGGGAAAGCTTCTCTCCTTAATCCGTCAGGATCAGCAACTCTCGTGACACACCAATGCCCATGACCCCATATGTGTGCCTAGCTGCACTAAAGTCTTATAGAGATGGTACGGGTTTTTTCTGTTGCTGTAGCAGATTATCTGACCTTCGTTACTTTATCAAGAAGACAGATTGGTTGTGGCTTACGCTTCTGGGAACTGAGCAGCCTAAGCTTACATGGCCATGCCTGGCAAGGGCCACCTGCTGCTTCATCACGTGCCAGAAGGAAGAACAGAAGCAGGCACTGTGGAAGAGAGGAGAGGATGAGGCAGGAGTGAGGATGGGCTCATGCAACAACGAACCCTTCCCGCAGGAAAGGCACGCGTCCACTCAGGAGACCTGTATGTCTGGGCTACAAGCTCCTCCCAGTGGGCCCTACCTCCACCAAGACAGGGGTACTCAAAGCTCAGCAAGGGACATGCTTTCACGGAGCACTCTGGGGCTGACAGGCAGAGCCTCAGCCCATTCTTCCCTGGGAGCAGCCTGCATCTCTTAATCTGTGAACATCAGTGGTTGATGCTCAACCTCCCTGTGGTACCTCCTCAGCCACATACACTTAGTATTCTGGTTATCAAAATCAAGAGCAGTCATGACTGTGCCTTAAAATAAGTAGCTAAATAAATGAATGTGCTCTGGGTAACCAAGTAATTGGAAAAGGTAGCTCCCCAAATCTGTATTCCTAATGGCTTTAAACTTATACAAACATACGAAATGATTCCCAACTTCAGATTTCATTTAACACTGGTAACATACTAAATCTTCCCCCTCAAATTCCTTCTCCTTCTACGCCGAGGAAGCTTGGTGACCTTTGAGACCACTGTCACTTGACTTTCAGCTGCTCCGAATTGCCCAGAAAGGTCAATTTTCTGTCTTGGCCTCAGTCCTTAGAATCTCTCCCTCTCTGATCTTTTAGGAACTTGAAATGCAGAAACCTGGCTGGAGATAACGTTAGCACATTTCAGCTCAGTTTCCCCAGCCTGGCTGAGTCAGACAGTGGAAAAGTTCAGTTTCATCGTAACCACCCCCCACAGACATGGCAGGTTGTGTGTTTTCTGTGGTTGGGATGTCATCCGAGGCATCCCGGAGTATTCACAGAATGCACATGCGGTGCGTTCCCCAAGATACCTAAGGGGAGGTGCATAGGGAGTCGGTGAATTCATTATCTAAGACTTGGGTAAATAGGCTTTTTCATGTGAGCCATTCTAACCTCGTTTACTCTCATCTGTCAGTTATCCGTCTCTGCAAGATGTTGATAGTACTAAGTGACATGATGCAAGGGAAAATGGCTTTTTCTTTCTTTATTTTTTAATATTACCAGTGTTGTTTCTTTGAGGACTGAGTGAGAAAGGTGGAGTTCCCAGCTGCAGCTCTACTTCTCACAGGGCCACAGCAGCTGGTCCCAAGGCTGGGAACTCAGAACAGATTTCTCAGATGGCTGGCAGGGACCTGCTTCGTCCCTGGATTTGCGTTAGCAGGAAGTGGAACCAGGCCCAGACCCAGGACTCAAACCCAGGCACGGCGACTCGGTGTGCATGCCCCAAGCTGTGTCACTGCTGTGCCAAATGCTTGTCCTCTGAAAGTGTTTTTATTAGCACTAAGCATTTCCAAAACAGAGATTGTGTTTTCTGTCTACTGCAGCGGAGGCCATTCCTGTTCTGATAGTGAAGGGGGGATGTATCTGCTCTTGCATTCACTCATTTTGATTTCAGCAGGCATCATTTTGATATTTTGTAGTTCAACATCATTAAGCAGAGAATCACTGTTGCTTTCTTCTTCTCTGTCAGAAGCGAGAGTGTCAGGCCTTGCCAGGCCGAGGAGTCGACAGGGTTGCATCATTGCAATCGGGAGGCTGTGGCAGTCTGTGGTTTGAGAACTGAGCAGATCTCTGCATTTCTTGAGGTTTTGTGGGGAGAGGGCGCGTTGACAGGCCAGGGCAAGTGGGCTTGAGACATCAGGAGCGCTTCCTCGCCTCATTCTTCCTCTGTGTCTTCTCATCTCTGCCTTTGGTGGCTCCTCTCTTCCTGCGCTGTCGCTCCCTTACCTGCAGTGCTCCTAGCGTGCCTGGGGTCAGCGCTGGGGTGGTCCTTGTGCAAACGTGGTCCACTCCTCAGGCCTCAGCTAATCCGTCGTGACACCCTCTGGTCAAGGAGGAAAAGAACACTATAGAAAGTGTACATTCTGACATTCAGGAGATTTCACCAACTCCACTGAAAGAACCACACGTTAGCCTTAACGGTGTCTCTCTCTCTTGATGTTGAGCTAGTCTTTTGTGAATTGATACTCTAAGTAGGCAATAGGAAAGTACTTTGTTTTGGTTTAGTTTGCCATGAGGGTAGCCCTCCCTGACAAAATGAGATGCATGGCAGTGCACCCTGCCCGCCGCCCGCCCAAGTTTAGAATGAGGATGAATGTATATATATTTTTAAGATTTTATTATTTTATTTGAAAGACAAAGTTACAGAGAGAAGCAGAAAGAGAGAGAAATCTTCCATCTGCTGTTCACTCCCCAAGTGGCCACAGTGGCTGAAACTGGGCCAAACTGAAGCCAGGAGTCAGAAGCTTCTTCTGGATCTCTTGTGGTCATGCAGGGTCCCAAGAGCTTGAGCCATTTTTCCCTGATTTCCCAGGTCATTAGCAGGGAGCTGGATTGGAAGCGGAGGAGCCAGGGATCAAACTGGCTCAAATATGAGATGCAATGTCACAGGAGGAGGTTTAGTTTACTGTGCCATAGCACCAGCCTCCAAATATGGACAAGAGCACCGAAGGTGAAGTCAAGAGTTGCGGCACAGCTGGGACTTTGTTCTGTGCTGCGAGTGCCGTCACTGACGCGTCAGCCCTTCCCACGTGGTCTTGGTCAAGTTTGTTCTCCCCGTTCTCTCTGGGTGAGGTGGGGGCCTCCCCAGCAGAGTCCTCCTGGACGATGGGCCAAGGAGGATTGGAGCAGCCTGGATTTGCCCCAGGAAGAATCACCTCTCTGATCCCCTGTGGTTTTCTTGATCCCGAGCCCAGGCAGAACCCCATCCCCCGTCACTGAAACCAGGACACAAGGGAAAAGTCACTACCTGAGTGAAAACAAAGCCATCATTGCCCAGATGTTCTTTCCTTTGCTTTCATCTGCGCATGCACACACGCACATGCACACATACACAGTCTACATATACATACTCAGACACACAAATACACAGTCATATATATATATACACACACAGCCTCACAAGCACAAAAGCATGCAAATACAGACACAGAAATATACATATGCACACAAGCAGGCATATGAATGGGCTCACACATGCACACTGTAACACAGGTATGCAAATACACACACAGAGAGAATGGAGGAAGGCAAAGCCTCCTGCACCCCTGACAGGCTTTTGCTGTCACTGCCGCCTGGCCACCACTCAGGGTACCTGGCCAGGTCCCTGGGCCCTGCTCCGGTGAGCAAAATCCTCAGAGAACTGGCTTGTCTTGGGCGCCACAGAGAAAATCAGAGCTGCCAAATCCTACAGCCTTGGTGTGCAGGAAGCATTTTGGGGGGGCCTCAGACAATGAGCACCACATGGCATGGTGTATGTGCCCCCTCCCTCCTCCTTTCGGGGACACCCAGGAAGGCCGGCCTGGCCCTGGCTCTTAGCTTGGGATGCAGGGATGCAGGGATGCCCTTCACAGATCAGAGGGGGATAAATAGCAGCTGCGGGGCTGCTTGCTGAACCCTCTACCGTGCACACCCGCAGATTCCGCACCCAGGGCATGCCTCTGCCAGCTGCCCACCGGGCCGTCCTGCAGGTCCGGCACAATTGGGCCTCAGTGAGCATGAGTGCTGCCCTGGAGTCTGGGTGAGAACGCGCTTTGCCCGTCTCTGTGTGGAAGTTAGCGGCTCTCTGCCCACAGAGCACAGAGCAGGAATGGGGAACTGGCGTGCGGTGCTCCAACAGCCGGGGGTGGGCCGGGGCTTCGGATTCGTGCTTCTGCTTGGGCTGGGATTGAGCAATAGAAGGAGCAGAGCCGTGGGTATTTCCCACTGTGGAGGAGGGAGTTTAATGACCAGCCCCCCAAACTTATGTCATTAGCTTCCCTGGAAATAACCACCAACCCCCGTCCCAAGTGACGCTCTCAGCCTTATACCAAAGCGACAGTGAGCTCGCCTGCTTCCTGGTTTTTCTTGGAAAAGGCATTTCTAGGAATGTCTGCCTGCCTTGGCTTCATGCCTGACAATGGCCGTGAGTCATGTTCCATGGTGGGGCTCCAAGCTGAGCACATATTTACCCCATTTGTGCTCCCAGAAGGATCTGTGCAGAGCCCTGCCTAGTGACACCTGGTAGTGGGGTCTCACGGCTTGTCCTGGACTTAGCCCTCAACCCACACAAAAACTTGACCAAGGAAAGCAGCAGTAGGCATAGACAGGAGGAAGTCACCGAGGGGAGGCCACCCTCAGCTCCTGTGCACACCTGCTCTGAGCTGTGGCCACATCAAACGCACCCTCATTGCTGACCAATGTGGAGGCTTGACTCCACAACCCACTCAGTCTCTCTTTGTGTAAGAAGCTGGTTCAGCAGGTGCAAGAAGCTGCCAGGGTTTCAAGGAAAGAGATTCAGTAGTTTCTTGGCAAAACCTCATCGGGCTCTGGGTGTGTATCCCCAATACACTGAATCCTGCCTAGTAGAGAAAGGTCACTGCCCATCCCCGTGTGGCCTTTACAATGCCTTCTGAAGTGTGCTGGGGTTCCCTCATCCATGTAGGCACAGGCTTTTATGGCTGCCATGGGTGCTCTTCTGCTGTCCTCCAACAGGAATAAGGCAGACAAGGGGTTGTTGCAGCCCTTTATCACTGATGGGGACCCTGGGGGTCCAGGGAGTTTGTGTCACCAGGCCATGTCCTGAGGTCAGAGGGCCTGCAGCCTCAGCCTGGGTAGCTCTGGCATATGCAGCCCAGCCCCCTCCCACATTTTAGCCCATCTAGCTTATACCAGGCTGCAGAGTGGCAGCCTGGAGCCACTTCTAGGGCAGACAGATGAAATGGACTGGTGAATGCCAATTCCACATAGCATCTACTTGGCCTAAGGTAATAGAATAGCTGGTCAGTAGTGTTCACCAGGAAGCCAGGAGCAGACACTCCCGGGCCTGGGCAATGGAACGCTGGTGTCCTCTGGGAGCCAGGCTTTTACTCATAGGAGAAGGGCCTCTAGCAGCACCAGACCTTCCCTGCTGCCTGCAGTCCTTGGCCAGGGTCAGGTTCACGCCCATCCCACAGCCCCCTAAACCTTCTCCTCCAAAAAGTCAGTCTGGCTGTCCTACATTCGGAAAAGTAGTCAACCTTTTAAGGTGCAAGTTAGAGACTTGGAGGAAAGGAGGCTGGGTTGGCACCCTAGGACTGTCCACCTGCAGCGAGCCTTGTGGCAGGTGTAGGGATGTGTGTTCCCTTGCCTGTGACATTTCCTCCAGACACCCGCAGTTAGGCTGTTGCTTTCTTCAGAGCCCACCCCCTGCATTTGTGCTTTGCATCACAGCTGAGCACCCCATTCTTATCCATTGCATTTGCATCTGGGACCTGTATCCTTCTTGCCTCAGATGTCTGGCAACTCATCGGGGTGGGGGAGGTGCTGGTAAATAGTGCTCCAGCAGTGTGTGAAGAGAACTGTACCTTGTCCTGGGAAACTCACAGAGGCAGAAGATGCTGACAAGGCACCGTGGAGTGCCTGCCCTGAACCCCCAGGCCAGTGATCGGGTACTGCAGGATGCACAGGCTGGGTGGAATTTCACCCAAGTGAGTCCTGTCCACCTCAAAATCTCAAGGATTGACACAGGCCATCCAGATAGGCGCTGAGCACAATGGTTAGAAGAGGACAAAACTGGAGAATCAAGATGGCAGACTAGGGTAAGGACTTTTTTAAACAGTTGGAGAAAGATTAACCAGTATGGGGCCCAGCGGCGCAATGGCCTAGCGGCTTAAGTCCTCGCCTTGAAAGCCCCGGGATCCCATATGGGCGCCGGTTCTAATCCCGGCAGCTCCACTTCCCATCCAGCTCCCTGCTTGTGGCCTGGGAAAGCAGTCCAGGACGGCCCAAAGCACTGGGACCCTGCACCCACGTGGGAGACCTGGAAGAGGTTCCAGGTTCCCAGCTTCGGATCGGCGAGCACCGGCCGTTGCGGCTCACTTGGGGAGTAAATCATCAGACGGAAGATCTTCCTCTCTGTCTCTCCTTTCTGTATATCTGACTTTGTAATAAAATAAATAAATCTTTAAAAAAAAAAAAGATTAACCAGTATGAAGCAGAGAGGACACATTCCAGGAAATAGGAGAGGGCAGAACAACAGCAGAGGGGTACCTGGAGACTGACAGACACAGCAAAACAGCAAAAACAACGGGGTGGGGATGCAGTGATTGATACTCCAGCAGCATTCAGCGAACGGTGATCCAAACTGCTCCAGCAGCCGGAAACCCACCAGCAACCAGGTGGGAAGGGACTTTCACTGGGAGCTCAAGGAGGTGAACCCAGACAAAGAACAGTTGGACCTGCTGGTCTGCTCCATTTGGCCAGGAACAGAGACAGAATGGCAGATCCCAGATGGATGGTGCTGGAATAGGGTGGATTTCACAGCTTAGTCTACTCAATAGAGCTGAATTGGGCACCATTTTCCTTAAGGAGGAAAAGGCAAGGGAAAGGACTGAGTATATACTGAGCTGGGAGTGAACTCATTTCTGACTCAGCGTGGCATCCTACAGGTTCCACCCAAGACAGGTCCGGGTAGCCCACAGACGTGATGGCCAACAGATCAAGAACTCTAGCAGTGGCACATCAGGCACCATTTTGTACAGTGTGGCAAAAGTTTTAAGACTGCCGGGGACAACAATGAGCTGTGCATGTGCTGAGCTCAGGGAGTTCTCACTGAGCTCAGGGCATTCCACTGGTCCCACAGGAAAGCAATACCAACTATGGCATTGTATGGGTCAAAAGAGGTCCATGTGTCCCTCAGACCTAACAGCCAATAGGTTCCTGCAAAATTACCACCACCAACAACCTAGCTATATAGGACACCTGGTGTCTCCCTAATCCTGGGACCTACTCCAACAGGAAGTAGAGGAAAGGTTGTACAGACAACGGTGCAGCCTTAGCAGTCATGGGAGGTGGAGACTGGTGAGCAAGGAGCTGGGGCTACGGAGACCATGGTGGAAATCTAACAAAAACCCAGACCTGGAACTCGCTGGAGAGAGTAGCACAATTGGCTGCAAACAAAGAGCAGTGTACTAACTGCAATACGTAAAATCGGACAGTAGATCTGTGGGTGACAGAGCTTTGAAACCTCCCCCAAGGAGAAGAATCTGTTAACCAGAAGTACAATGACCAAGAGCAAAAGAAGAAACAGAGGCACAATGGATATTACTGAAAACTCCTCTGCAAAGGAGCAAAAGCCTTTGCCAACCTCAGGGTTAACTGAGGAAGACATCGAGAAAATGGGGGATACAGAATTCAAAACACTTGTTATAAAGCTTCTTATCAACAAAGAGAAACATGTAATACAGAAGTTCAAGGAATTTAAGGAATATGTCACACAGGAAATGAATCAAATGAAAGCTGCTATATCAGAAATGAAGAATACAGTGGAGCAGATGAAAAGTACAGTGGAGAGTCTCCAAAATAGAATGAAGGAGGCAGAAGAAAGAATCTCAAAATTAGAAGATATTTCCTGTCACCAGGGGGAAACAAACAAAAAGCTGGAACCAGAGCTGGATCAGGTAAAAAAAAAAAAAAAAAAGTGTTCAAGAATTGAAAAGCACTTTGAAAGGCCAAATGTTAGTGTTATAGGAGTCCCAGAGGTGCAGAAAGAGAAGCTGGGTTTACAAATGTATTTAATGAAATAATAAGGGAAAATTTCCCTAATCTAGAGAAAGAATTGGGAAACAAGATCCTAGAGGGGCAAGGAACTCCCAACAGGGTTGACCAAAAGTGATCTTCACCATGACATATGATCATTAAGCTCTCTTCAATCGAACACAAGCAAAAGATCCTTAAATGTGAACATGAAAAAAATCAGTTGACATATAAAGGTATGCCAAATACATTAACAGGAGACCTCTCACAGGAAACTCTGCAGGCCAGAAGAGAATGGAGTGACTTATTCCAGATTCTAAAAGCAAAAAAATTTTCGGCCCAGAATAACGCACCCAATAAAGCTTTCCTCTTTCCTTGAAAATGAAATAAAATTCTTCCACAGTGAAGAAACGTTAAAAGAATTTGGCTCTTCCAAACCTGCCCTACAAATGATACTTCAACATGTTCTCTTGACAGAGAAGAGGAATAGTACCCACCAAAACCAAAGGCAAATGTGAAGAACATCCCAGTGAAATAACAGAGGACTAAATCAATGCACAACCCATTGCTAAAATGACAGGACCAAAATACCACCCATACAATTAACCCTATATGTAAATGACTTAAGCTCAATCAGCTGTCATAGATTAGTAAACTGGATTTAAAAACAAAACCCATCTGTCACCTACAGGAGACACATTTCACCAACAAAATTCAGTGGAAACTGTATCTCATGGATTTTGACTTTTTTGTTGTTTTTAGTTTCATCTCTTCAAAACATTTCTGATTAAATTCTTCAGTGACTCATAGATCATACAGTAGCACCATTTTCTTCAAGAGGGTTCTTGAATTTCCTTTTCATTTCTTCAGCGACATATTAGTCATTCAGTAGCATGTTTTTTAACTTCATGGTGTTGTTAGTTTTTTTTTCTTCCTGTTGTTGATTTTGTTTTGTGGCTTTTCATTGAAGGGGATGTACAGAAACTGTGTAATGGAGACTAGCATATCCAGATGTGAGGATACAATGCAGTATGCATCTCTACTTCCAGACCAAAGATGGACTCCCAATGAAACTGTTTACTATATAACAATAGGATTATGAACTCTCTGCCATTGTCCATGCCCACCATAATGGACATATGACTGTGTATAAAGATTTATACTTTAGTAATGATCTAGGGGAACTCAGGTGGGTGGGAACTGGGGAGGGAATTAGGGAAATTCCAGGGGCCTATGGAACTGTATCATAAAACAATAATAATAATAATAATAATAATAATAATAATAATAAATAAAAGATTAAAAAAACACAAAGAGGACAAAATCAAGGGGTCATGACATTCTTTTTTTTTTAAGATTTATTTATTTTTATTGAAAAGGCAGATCAGAGTTATAGAGAAGGATAAAAAATCCTCTGTCTGCTGATTTACTCCCCCAAATGGCTTCAATGGCTGGAGCTAAGCTAGTCCAAAGTCAGGAGCTTATTCTAGGTCTCCTACACATGTGTAGCATCCAAAGGGTTTGGGCCATCCTCCAATGCTTTTACAGACCACAAGCAGGGAGCTGGATGGGAAATAGAGCAGCTGGGACACACACCAGTACCCATATGGTATTCCAGTGCTTGCAAGGTGAGTATTTATTCATTGAGCCATCATACCAGGCCAAGAGGTCAAGGCATTCTAATCCCATTTAGGACTTCAGAGCTTGCAGAGTGTATGAAGGCTTCTGTTACCTCAACCCTGGGGTTGGGGTGGGAGGGAATACCATTCTCTCCTTGAAGCTACATGGTCACTATGTGGCAGAGCAGGGTAAACAGGACATATCATAGACCAGGGACACCAGTGTACACTGCAATTGTTAGAAGTAGAGTAGCTTTTTTAGACCTAGGGGAGCCCACACATTGTGGTCACCTTTCTCCTGTCATGGGGCAGAGCCACCTGCAGAAGATGGTGGGAGGGCCCCTGTTTGTCTGGTGAGCTTTGAGGGACATGAACTTGTCTGGGGAAGAACCACCTGCACCCTAGCCAGAAGAAGCCACATGTGCCAAGGATTCCTAGTAGAGAAGTCTCAGGGTCCCGGTGACCTGCGGCTCCCACCCTCTGCATGACTGACCCACTGTGAAGCAGCCCCACCCCCACACAGTCTGGCTGGGGTTGAAAAGACATGGACTCGGGCACCTTTCCAGAAGCTACCAGCAGATTCTTCTTTTCCTCCAAGTAGAGCGATGTCACTCCTCTCTTTTTGTTCTCCCCACAGGACAAGGCATTTCAAAGAAAGCATCCAGTTCATTCACGAGTGCCGGCTCAAAGGAGAGGGCTGTCTGGTGCACTGGTACGTAGTGTGTCTCCTGCTCGGAACCTTGGGAGCCTGTCCTGGCTGGCTTGATTTCTCATTTGTAATTTCACTTCCTAGCACGTTTTTTTCACAACTCTGAATTCCAAGTGCACGTTCCCAATTCCAAGTCCCCTGCTCCGTGCGTCCTTGTTTTTGTGCAGTGAAAGAGAGCCTTACTATCTTTGCCTTCGTGTGGGTCATGCCAATGCTCCTCTCTTCTGGTTTTGGGGATTTGGGGGTGGGAGGTGTTCGTGTATGTTTGGATGACTGCTCTGCCTGCCAAGCCCAAATAGAACTTGAGCCTTAGACGACTCTCGCCTTGCATCCTGCTGTAACCTAAGGTAGACACAGACGCATGGAAGGGAAAGCAGAAGGGTGCGTAACCCAGGGCTGATGCATAGAAAACCCCTGGGCTTTCTACCTGATTAGCTGAGTTCTCCATAACTACTAGCTGTTATTTTTGTTACCGTGACTAGCCACTCTGGTGACCTGGTTCCTTTGTCCAGACAGCCAGTTGGCAAAGGGCAGGCAAGATCTGGCTCCTCTGTGTCTCCGATGAGAGGTGGTTTTAATTGACTGAAAGAAAGAGCTCCTGGGAAGTGCCTGAGATGGACAACTCAGGTGTGCAGAGTGTAGCACAGACCTGGTAGCCCAGGACGGCAGGGAGAGCGCCAGCTCAGCAGCTTGCTTTTAGAACTGTGCTCTGCTCCGCAGTTGTATGCACTTCTTGAGCTAGTATGGCTTTTTTTTTTTTCATTTTTGAAGATTTGTTTATTTGAAAAGTCAGGGTTACAGAGATAGAACAAGAGTGAACAAGAGAAGAGGTTGAGGGAAGAGCCCTGCCAATGACTCAGCAGCCAGGGCTGCACCAGGGTGAAGCCAGGAGCCAGGAACTCCAGCCAGGTCTCCCACATGAGTGGCAGGGAACCAGTACTTAAGCCGTCTTCTGCTGCTTTCCCAAATGTGTTAGCAAGGAGCTCTGGTGAGGGATGCTGGCTGGCATCGCAGTCAGTGGCAGTGTCTAACCATGCTGTCACAACACAGGCCTCATCTTTTCAAGTTTTGGGAGAGTATGAGTTATGATCAAGCAAGGGGTTGGGTTCTCGCATTTGTTTGCATTTCACGTTGAAGATTGCTGGGGTGGTGCTGGAACTCCAACCCCTTAGGCCTCTTTCTGCATGACTCTCATGAATGCAGATTCCCCAGGCCTGCAAGAAAAGAGCACATTGGTGTTTAAAGGAGCCTGAGTGTTTCTGTTATATTTCATTCTTTTTAATTTATAGAGAGAAAAAAAAAAAAATCTTCCATCCTCTGGTTCACTCCCCAAATGGCCGCAATAGCCAGAGCTGAATCAATCTGAAACCAACAGCCAGGAGCTTCTTCCAGGTCTCCCATGTGGGTGCAGGGTCCCAAGGCCTTGGGCCGTCATCTGCTGCTTTGCTAGACCGTAGGCAGAGCACTGCATGGGAAGTGGGGCAGCTGGAACGTGACCCGGGGCCCATATGGAATCCTGGTGCTTGTAGACTGAGGATTAGCCAATTAAGCCATCATGCGGGGCCTCTCTGTTGCATCTTTGCTGAAAGGTCTGGTTCTAGGTGGGAGAAAAGAGGGAGGGATTAGTGACCTTCCCGTTTGGCTGAACTTCCGAGGGAGAGAACAGACTGTCTAGTAGGGAGGCATTAGTTGAGTGCAGGTTCTTCTTCTCACATCCTGATTGACATTTGAATACAGGCAAACCTGATATTCTAGCAATTCGGATTTCATTCAGTGGTGTGCACGTCTGAAGACCAGTCCTGCCAACAGGGGACACAGCTACCATACTTCCTCATCTGAGACAGCCACTCGAACCTCCCAAGCCTGACAGAGCACGGCTGTCCCTCAACTGCCTTCATTTGCATGTGCTTTTAAAACTGCTGCCTTCCCCAGCCCACCACAGATAACACTTCCGTTGCTAGTGGCAGTGTGCCTGGACCCCAACAGAATGAGGGTGCCCACGCTGGCACTCTGGGTAGTGAGGTGAAAAAGAACACGAAACTAGCGTATCTTTTTCTGGATTTCCTGGGCTATAAAAGCCTAAGGGTTAGCCCTTATTTATAACAGCCAAAAAAATCAGACTTTTTTTTTTAAAGATTTATTTATTTCTTATTGGAAAGGCAGATTTAGGAGAAAGATATAGAGAGGAAGATCTGTTCACTGTTTCATTTCCCCAATGGCTGCAAAGGCCAGAGATGAACCAACCCAAAGCCAGGAGCCAGGAGCATCTTTTGGGTCTCCCAGGGCTTTAGGCCATCTTCAACTGCTTTCCCAGGTCACAAGCAGGGAGCTGGATGGGGAGTGGAGCAGCTGGGATTAGAACCAGCACCCACATGGGATCTAGTGATTGGAAGTTGAGGATTTAGCCATTGGGCTATTGTGCCAGGCCTGAGAATTAGACTTTTTTTTTTTAAGGAGATTTCTTTCTTTGAAAGGCAGAGGTATAAGAGAGAAGTAGAGAGAGATCTTCCACTGGTTTACTCCTCCCAGATAACCATACTGGCCACAATTGGGCCAGGCCAAAGCCAGGAGTTTCATCCTGGTCTTTCATGATGTGGGCCGTCTTCTTCCTCCTTCTCAAGGGCATTAGCAGGGAGCTGGAGCTGAACTAGGGGAGCCAGAACTCCCCTGGTATGCTGGCATTGCAGGCAGAGGCTTATCCTGCTGTGTCACATCACCAGTCCCAAAAAGATCAGACTTTCAAGGACCGTGATGCACCCCAAACTAGCACAATTTTAAGTGGATCTGTTGCATGGATCTTGGAAGCTTCAAGCTCCCTTGGCGTTCCTCAGTGATTTCATTTTGTCCAAGGAAACGGATGATGTCTGAGGAGGGGCTTAGGAGCAGTGGAAAATCATACAACTGAGATGTTGAGAAACACCTCAGGTAGGCCAGGATGCCTGCTGGGCACCCGAGCCTCTCAATGCCAGGAGGGCAATGGAGGTGTGTTCTGAGGACTGCTTTCCTGCATCCCGGCTTCTGATCTGCGTGCCATCCCTAGGCAAGCACACTCTCCAGCAGCATCTCCCAAGGTCCCCTGCTCCCCATGGGCAGGGCCCCAGACCCAGGCCTGAACTGAAACGGTCTCTTAACCCCACAGCCTGGCTGGGGTGTCCCGGAGTGTGACGCTGGTGATTGCCTATATCATGACCGTCACCGATTTTGGCTGGGAGGATGCCCTGCACATGGTGCGGGCCGGGAGATCCTGCGCCAACCCCAACCTGGGCTTCCAGAAGCAGCTCCAGGAGTTTGAGAAGCACGAAGTACAGCAGGTAAGCCGTCCTGCAGGGACCCAGACCTGCCCTTGGCTTGCCCGTACACATCCAGTCGGGATGGTAGGGGAGCAGCTGGCTTTGGCAGATCCGGTGCCTCCCACAGTGACCTGCCCAGAGCCAGTTCCGTTTCCCCCATTGGCCCAAAAGCAGAGGTGCCATGCACATTTGACAGGAGGGGTCTGTCTCCTGCTTCTCTCTTCCCCTCTTCCCCGACTCCCCAGTATCGCAAATGGCTGAAGGAAGAATATGGAGAAAGCCCCTTGCAGGATGTGGAAGAAGCCAAAAGCATTCTTGGTAAATATAAAGAGCAGGGGCACTTGGAGCTGCAGCCTGGCACCAGGCGGTGGAGCAGCATTCCGGGCCTGCCTCCTCTGGCCTACAGCAACCGCGCGCCGGAAACCTAACAACGCTGAGGGATGTAGCGCCTTCCGGGCAGGCATGCTGGCCGCGCTGCTGCTGCTGCTGCTGCTAGGACCAGCGAGGGCAAGGGTTCGGGGCTCCTTTCCTGGCCTCCTGACCCAGCTGAGCACCAGCCCCCTTGGTCTCTTCCTTCCCCTCCCCTGCCCCAATCTTGGCCTCTCCTGAGCTCACTACCCTGGGATGCTGCTCAACTAACATGCACTTGGCTTTGAGCATGTGAGAGTGTGTGTTTCTGTGTGCAGAAGTGTGAGCGTGTGTGTATAATGCGTGAGTATATGTGTGTTAACAGGTGAATGTGTGAGTGTGCACGTGCCAGAGTGTGTACATGCCTGTGTTTGGGTGTGCATGCTCACTGTGAGTTGCAGGTGTGAGTCACATATGTGCGTAAGAGCATGCATACTTGAATGTGCACTGTGAGGGTGTGCCTGTCACAAGCGTGTTTGAATTCTGAGTGTCCATGTTCCTTGGACGTCACCCAATCCCTATGACAAGGATTGGTGTGGCCTCTCTTCCCTCGGATCCCACCTGGAAGGCATTTGAACTTGAACCCTGCCGAGCTGTTCAGCTAGGAACAGCCTGTGCCTGTGAGAGCTCAGGGGAGTGAGCCCCACTCAGACCCCAAAGAGCTCCCCGGGGGGCAGCAGTATGGAGGCGCAGACCTGAGCAGGGAGGGCGGCTCTGGGCCCCCGGAAGGTGTGGGAGTGCTCTGAGCGTGGCCCTGGCCTCACCGGAAGGTGTAGGAGTGCTCCAAGCATGGCCCTGGCCTCACCGTTAAGGCCACCCTGCCACAGGCTCCCCATGGCCCCTTCTCATGCTGTCACATCCCTGAGTTCTCACGGACCTTTCTGGGTCCCCTGTCTGGAAGCGGGAGCAGTCCCCTCCTCTGTCCCACCCGGCTCACGTGCCCCTAACCTCTTGCTGTCCTCACTGTGCGGTGGCCTCTGCCCAAGTTTTGCTTGCACCCGCAGGACTTGGGAAGAAAGAGCATTTGTTAAGCACTGTCGCAGTTTGTGTTTTAAAGCAAGCATTTATTAAGCTCCTGGTGTATGCTGTGGTTTGGGTCTTTAATCTCAGCTACCTCATTAAATGTTTATGGACTGTTGTTGTTGTCGTCGTTAACTGCAATCAGCTCTGAAAGTATGTGGTCAAACGCTCCTGGAACTATGTCAAGGATCTGATTGGAGCCCCTGATAATAATGCTTTGTAACGAGTAGAAATTCCACATTCAGAGAGGCAGGGGGTGTATGCAATTTGCAGCTCAGGCCTGCAGGCATCATGGAATGTAGCGCTCACAGTAGTGGTCCAGTGTATCCTACCAACTTAACAGCTCTTAAGCACGCAGAGCAACACGAACAAAAAAATACACCCAGTCGCTACCCAAAAAGACAGTGCAACCCCCAGCCTCTGAATCCCACCACTAAGAGAGCTCCCTGAACTACAAGAGCGACTTTCCTGGGCGTGTAGAGAGTATGTGGAAGGTGAGCTCTGTGGGGACTGAGGAAAATGCCACCAAGGCAGAGGACCCAGATATAAGGAGCCAGGGGACCTGGGACCTCAGGGTCAGCCACCTGCTGCTTACGCCATCTGCCGAGAGAGAACTTTTATCTTCTGGTCCTTTAACAGAAAAGAAATGTAGACATGTAACGGGAAAAGGTGTTTAGGTTATTTTCTGAGAGGCTTGAAAGCCTGTGCACGGTGGTTGTTGACTGAGTGTGTCGCTCCAGGCCTTGAAATGCTTCAGTTGTCCTCAGTCCCTGTCGGCACTAACACCCTTTCTCCGCAGCCGCCCCGAGAATGCTGAAGTACTGGGCCCTTCTCAGAAGATCCTAACGCAGCTGCGTTTCCGAAATACTGCAAGAAAGGGAGTCAGGCTGGGGCTGCCACAAAGAAAAGCCCCTAGAGTCTGGTTGGTTTTTTTCAGCTGCTCTGTGTAAAGTCGCCTGTCATAATACATTGCAAACACGGAATACTCTTTGGCACGGGAGAACGTGTTTCCCCTTCACCCCACTGCTTAACTTGACTTGGACGCCTGTGAAACAACCTCTGAAGCCCTCACTGTTGAATGGTTCTGGTTGCCGTGGAGCCCCGTGACTGCCTTTCACAAGCAGCCAGGCACCTGCTCCTCGGGTTGTGAACTCTGTCCACTTGTCCTGGGAAAACTCTCGCGCGTGTTGTGACATCCATGTTTTTCTGTTCTCTGGGAGGCGGCGCTGTGGGGGAGGTGAGATTTACCAAAAGCCACACATTTTTATGAATAAAGGTCAGCCTAGCCAAGTTTAACGTCACGTGCCATGCATGCATTTTTTTTTCCTCGCCAAAGGATGCAGTTTGTCTATGAGGGTTGAAGGCTACCTTCTAGTTGATTGATTTTTAATGGGAGGATAGCTATGCTAGGAAAGGGGAGGGTTGTTGCTCTGTTGCTCCTCCAAGTGTGGCAAGAGAAATCCGGGCGTGAGAGCTGCTTCACCTGTGCAGCGCTGGGGCTAATGGTTGGGCAGCCGCCGTGGAATGTTTGCATTCAAGCACAGGAACACGACACCCAGGTATTCGCTGAGCCTTGGCTATACAGCTGTTCAGACTCTGTCAGCTCTGAACATGAACTGACTCAGAAAACCTACCTCAACCTGCCTTGCCTAAGGAAGGGAGACAAAGAAGGTTTTTGCTCAAAGGCCAAGGTTGGCTTAAACACGAGGCAGGTGAACACGAGGCAGATGAACGCGCGAGCTGGCTTGCATGGACCTTCCACTGCAGGTCCCCGGAAGTTCCAAAGTGTCAGCTTCCAATGCCCACATGCCCCTGGCTCGGTCAGAGAGCTGGGCAGTATCCCCAGGCGAGGTGAGTCCCGCTGACATCTCAGAGCTGGAAACCAGTGTTCTGGACTCAGCAAGTGTGATAGAGAACCGGGTAAGGGGTATAACTGCCTGTGAGTGTCTTCCCATCCTGGGCCAGGAGCCCCAACTGTGTCTCCCAAACCTTTCCCCTCCCATGCAGATGTGGGGATGCCCAGGTGGCAGCAGGCAGCAGGTGCACCCGCCAGCATACATAGCCCTGAGGCAGCAGGGACGGGGTACTGTGCCTGTCAGGAGCTGTTGGCCCCAGCCTTCTCTACAACCAGGGAGAGAGGATTTCATTCGCTGGCAGAACAGACATGCCTTGTGCCAGAGGTGCTAGCACAGCAGGGACCCGAAACCACTGTGTCTTATGCTCCTGCACTGGAGTGTAACATAGACGGGAGGGAAGGCTGGGGAGGGGTGTTGCTGCCAGCTTTGTGCTCAAGGGTCCCGAGACACCCCCACCACTGGCAGGAGAGGGGAGAGAGCCAGGACTACAGCTGCTGAAACTAGGAGCCATTATTTGCCTGACCACACCCCCACCTCCCACCCCCGCCCTGCCTTGCTCCCTCTGGGGAGTTTGTTTTAAATTGGAAGGGCAGCCAATTCCTGCTTGTTGTCTCTCTCTGGGAGCCCAGAGCTGCTCTAAGATGGTATGGAACTGCTTGAGATGCTAGACACACACCAAAGACCTCTTTTCTGAAGAAGACCAGCCCAGCAGCCTATGAGTCACCCTGAAGACAGGCCCTTAGAACCCTCTGTGCTCCCCGCTTCCTGCTGCCGATCCCTGGCTGGCCAGGCCAGGTGGGCCAGGGCCCAGGGGCAGTGTGCTCGCGCTGTTTCCTTGTGGTTTGCTCTGGACACCGATCCGCTCTAGCTTGCAGCTCACAATCATGGCCCAACTGGCTCACTGTACTTAATGTCTCCTTCCTTCACATGACTTCCTCCTTCCCAGCAGGTGCATGGCTCCCAGCTGGAACGTGGGAACAATGATCCTGGTGCCACAAGGCCAGGGAAGGGACAGTATTCCAGTTTTGGAGGCAAGAGGTATTTAGGGAAGAAGTTGGGGCGGTGGGTGGAGAAGGACATTGAAAGCACAGTTGTAGAATCAGCTGGGCCTACAGGGAAGGAAGGAATGTTGGGCAGAGGCCAAACACTCACGGGCCAGCTTAGAGGCAGGAAGAGCTCCGGCTCGGAATCGCTGCACGTGACCACAGCAGGCCAGCGGCCTAGGAGATCATGCAGACAAAGCTACCGGCATGGCCCAAGCCTGGTCAGGGGAGCTAGTAATACAGGGTGAGGACCCCCTGTCCAAAAAGCTCGAGGCCAGAGAGGTTTCCTAGTTTGAATTTTTAAAAAATCTTGTACTATTTGCATATACATAAAGAGCTGTCTTGGGGAATGAAGCCCAGGTCCACATATGCAAACTCACTGGCCTGCAGTGCGTTGTGGGACAGCAAATTAAGCTGCCATTTAGAATACCAGGACCCTGCCCAGGGGTGCCAATAAAGACCCGGCTGAAGGCAGAAAAAGATAATTCAAGAACATGGACCACTGCTGCCCATGCAGAAAACCCCCGTGGCGTTCCTGGCTCCTGGTGTCAGCCCGGACCTTCCCTGGTGGTTATAGTCATTTAGGAAGTGAATTACAGGTGGAAGATTCTCTCTGTCTCTCGTTCTCTTTCTCTTTGACTCTTTCTCTCTCCCTCTCTCTACCTGGCTCTCAAACAAACAACAAACCTTTCAAAACTAAATACAAAATGAGTTTATGTTTCTATATACTTTTTCTATCTATACAGAGCTTAAACCTAATTTTAGACAATTTAATACAATCTTAGATGAACCAGCATGTGACAGTCACCCTGTCCCCTGAAGTCAGGTGTAGAATTTGCTGCTGGATTTTTAAGTATTTTGGATTTTCACATTAGAGGCATGTAACCAGGAGTTCCAAGCAGTGACTGTGGGGCAGTGTGGCTGAGCTCCAGCAGGTCTGATTCCCAGGCCAGGGTCCTTGTAGGCACCATGGACACCATGCTCACTGAACGTGACTGGGCAGGCAGATGGTGGGGTTGCGTTCAGGGAGAAGGCTCCCTTGGGTGCCCATGGAGAACAAGCACTCACACTGAGGACAAGCTGTGATAACATCAGCCCAAATGAGAGAAGACAGTACCTTGGGTGGGTCCTGACTATGGAGGCAAAGAGAGCCAGGCAGGCCCAGGGACCTGAGGGAGACTGGGGAAGGACTGGCGAGGGGTTCCGGGATTGGATGGAGGGGATGGTCAGGGCTCAGTGACACCTATAGCTGAGAGGCAGGAATCACTTCCAGTGCTCCCTTGGAACCAGTCCTTCCTGTCCCTCCTGGTGATGTGGAGGACATCCCACCCCAGATGTCACGGTTACAGCTGCTGAGAAAGGGACTGGCTGGGTCTGTAACCCCCATGGCGGCACAACCTTGCACTCAGCAAGCTTTGCAGATAAGGTAGTTAGGTTTGTGCGTGGGCACACGTGTGCACACACACATACATGCAGGTGAGGATGAGGGCAGGCCTGTGGGAATAAATGTAGAATTCACGTCTCTCATGCCCTACTTTACTGTCAACCATGAGATATTGTCTCTCCGGGAATTCATTGTATCCTCTGGACAGGATGCATGTGACATTGACAGACACAGACCTTGAGCTCTGTTGCCATGCAATCAGAGGAGTGTACCCTGAGCTCTGTCCCATCCTGGCTGACCATGATGGTTGCTGTGTGAAGCCTGGCCCCAGGAAGCCCACCCGTGTGCCTTGAGCGACTCCTAGACCCCAATTGATACTCTTCAGTGCACCTGCCTTGGACTGGAGTTTTTGAGTTCTCCAAGGCTCTCTGCCTCTCCCTGAGTGTGGGCTTCTGCCAGGAACCTCTACAAACATCCTGGGAGCGGAGCCTAGAGGAACTCCTGAGCTGTGTGGGCTGCATCCGGGAGCCATGCTTGTTCAAGGACCTAGAACCTTAGGATGCTGGAATGGCAGGTGCCTACCGGTGCCCACAACAGCTGAGCCCAGGGCCCATGCCAGAGCTGAGCACCTGGTGCTGGTGCACACAGCAGCCTTGTCTTAACAGGGAACACCCCAAGAATCACACCCCTGTGATCCCACATCAGATGGTTCCTCCTGCCTGGCTGAGCTATTAATAATCTTATTAAGAATATGCTTTCAACACGCCAGTGCTTATAAATGTCCTTAACAAGAAATCACCAAGCCTGCAAAGGGGAACTTCCTCTTCCCTCTCCTCCTGCTGGCCCCGGAGACAGGGAGAAATAGAAAGATAAACCAGGCTGCCTTGGCCTTGTTGCTCAGAGGCTTGCCTCCCTTCGTTCGGTGGGACCCACTGATTCCCCTGCCCCACCAGGCCAACCACGGGCAGCATCTCCTTCACACTGTGCTTTCTCCTTCCTTATCAGGCTAGAGATGCCAGGGCCCCTGGCTGGCAGATAACAGGGCACCATGGGTGTCATCTCTGGCAGTCTCACAATTAGTATTCTATTTTGCAGCTACAGCTTCCCCAGCTGAAATGAGCATCTGACGGAAGGTTCCAAGTGCTGAATCTGAGTCTTTCCATTAGGGGTTAGTGGCGGGGGGGCAGGGGGGTTGCAGAACTGCCAGCGCGTGTTTGAACATCTGGGGTTTATTTTGGCTCCAGATTGCTATGCAAAGTGTTGATCATAAAGAGTTGGTCATGGCTAGCTTTCCTGAGGCTGTGTAGTTCAGCTATTAGAGTGTGGTGGCAGAGGAAAGCTATTTTAGCAGGTGCCTTAAAGGACAGGGAATTCAACGTCCTGCATTCTAATAGCGTGTAATGCTACTGCTGCTGTTGACTTCGAGGCAGATCTAATAGAAGAGACTTTTTGGATGTGCCTGGACATGTCCCACATGCAAAGGCCCTGATTAAGAAAACTAGACAGGTGCTCCCATTGTAGTAGTTTACACCACTGGGCCCACTGGATCCAGTCCTGGCTGCTCCACATCCAGTTCAGTTCCTGGTTGATGAATCCAGGAAAGCAGCAGGAGACAGCCCAAATACTGGAGCATCTGTCACCCACGTGTGAGACATGCATGGAATTCCACTCTCCCGGCTGTGGACTGCCCCAGCTCTGGCTATTGCAAACACTGGAGAGTGAGACAGCAGACTGTCTCGTAGAAAGGAAGAAAGCGAGGGTTGAGAGGGAGGGAGGGAAAGAAACAAGGAGAGAAAAAAAAAAAAACTAGATGCAGGAGGCTTCCTAGGTGTAGCAGTCCACAGGGGTCCTGCTGCTTAGCGGCTGCTCCATCCATTGTGCACATTTGTGACAGCCGTCTGTGAGCCTGGAGGCCCAGGCCAGCTCATCCACCCCCTGCCGCCAAGAGTCCATTTACCATAACGTGAGCCTGTGCTTAGCCTTAGGTGTCCACGCCAGAGCAGGCCAAGCGGGAGCAGGCAGGATGCGCAGAGCTGGTGAGTAGACTTGCTGTACGCTGACCGGCTCTGGGTTTCCCCAAGGCACTGAGGAAGAATATCATAGGAAAATGAAGCTCGAACGTCTCCTACATGTGCACCAGAAAAAGAAAAATGTCACCTTCTGCTTTGCAGAGGGCACGCCCTTCACATCTACGGAACTCAAGTGGCACAGGGCTTCCTTGGAACCAAAGACCTTCAGGCTGGTCCGAAGGGACTCTCTTGGGCACAGCTGTAGTGGCAGAGTAAACGAGGGGAGGCCCTGAGGACCCGGGCACCATTGCTCTATATCTGAGCCAGCGGCAACTGCTGCCTGTGGATTTCTAGATCTCTCATGCTCTGCTCGGCTGGAGCACCCTCCCACTATCCTCCACCTGCCAGCTGAGGAGCTCAGGATGCTAGGGTTCCTGGTGGTGCAGGGCACAGGCAGAGCTGGTTCCTTAGCAAACAGGAACGGGCAGGCCTGGCTGAAGTCCAGTGTGATCCCAGTTCTCTGGAATACCTTGGGGAAAGTCCCCTGAGGAGTCCGCCCACGCTTTGTCCCCATCTGCCATTTTTGTCTGGCAGACCCCTTCTGGTCCCCCAAGGACCTTGCACAGACAGGGCAGGGTGGTGCATCTGTGCACCTGGGACCGGCCCAGTGTCTGGCAGCCCTCCCTGGCCTTCCAAGAGCAGACACGAGCCTGGGTGGCTTTGGACATTACACGTTCAGGGCCATCCCTTGTGACTGATCAGTTTTACTACACTTTCTATGTTCAGGATGTGAGAGCTGTGTCCTGGCTTCACAGTACCAGGTGTGCCAGAAGTTCCACCCCTCCCCACCCCACAAGCCTTTGGAAAATGCCAACGGTTCTGAGACAGCAAAGCAAACCCGGCTGTGTGACTGCACTGCCAAGATGCAGGAACCTAGGGTGGCCCCTGTGTGTGCCATCAACAGGTGGCAGTGTGCCTGCCTGCAGTGCCCTCAGGGTCGTGCCTTGAATGTCCAGTGAGGTGTTTTGCAAGGAACTTGGGAGACAGGGCAGCTGAGGCAGACCCATCTTCCTGATGCCTGGCACCAGGGTTCAGGCCAGGAGAGAGAGCTTAGCTGGAACCACTGAGAGGAAGAGATAAACTCCCCAAGGTCAGGGGAAAAGGGACGTAGTCAGACACACACTGCTGACTGACAGTCAAGAATACCTTCTGCTTCAGGAAAGAAAGGCTTTGAAGGTGGAGATGCCAGCACCCCAGGAAGAAGTGTCCTAGGCGAGGACCAGGCAGGGGCCAGGGAGGCAGGCCTGCAGAATTCCCATCCCAAGGCCAGAGGGAAGAGTCAACTTGCCCCATCCTGGCTTTTCCCTTGGAATGCAATCCTCTAGGCATGGCACAGAGCTGGCCACTGCCTTACAAGCCAGCAATCCCGACTGGCCTGGGCCGTGGGTGGGGCTGGGTACCGGCACAGAGGTGGGAAAAGTACAGGAGTTGCCAGGCTGTGTGAGAGCATGAAGCAGCAACCTAGGAGTCTGGGCACAGTCCTGGGCTTTCCCTGCACAGTTGCAGCAGGCTCAGCCTGGAACTCAGCTCTTCCCTTCCCAACATGTCCTAAAAGCACCCACACCACACTCCCCTCAGCAATTCATGGAGAGAAGGGTGGCAGCTCAGGTGCAGAAGCACAGTAGGTCCATAGTGGGGAACTGGACGTGTTCCTGACAAGGACAAGGCAGCTGGCATGCAGGTACAAGGAGTGGCATTCTGGGAATCCACCAGCTGGAAGTGGAGGACTCCAGAGCGCGTGAGGTTGGATTTGGACAGAGCAAGGCAGGTGGGAGGAGGTCAGGAGGGCAGGACAAGCTGGGAGAAGAGCAGGTGCCACAGCTTGGAACAAAGTGCCCCAGGGAAATCTTGGCGAAGAGTCACCAGAAACAGGAGCTGGGGTGCACAAGGCATAGTTGAGGGTCGCACCTGAGACAGGAGGCGGAGGGCGAAGATTGGGCGAGGGATCCTCCAACCACAGCTCCGTCTCACTTCCCTTAAGCCAGCTCTGTGGGTGCCCTTCCGAGAAACCTGGTAGAGCAGACATGGCCAGCCCTTTGTGGGGTGGAGTTGCAGGGGGAATGTGGTGGGAGGGGGAGGGGTGGTGCCCAGAGGAGTGAACTCAGGGCTGAGAGGTGAGGCGGGTCTCAAGGGACCACAACTCGAGTGGCCTCTAATATTAAAGGAAAAACTGGATGTTTGTGTACCATGTCTCCCACGCAAGGCTGCCAGAATGGTTCACCCCACTTCCCACCTCCAGCTCAACAAAAGATCCAACTGACAGTCTGGCATCCTGGTGTCTGGGGCAGCTGCAAGGCTTACAAGTGGATAGTAGGCAGTTAGGGTCTCCAGCCCCTGGTAAAATTATCCTTTAAAAAGTAAAAATTCTTTAAAATATAATATGCTAAGAAATTCCCCTATTTAGCCTTCCTGAAACAAGTTCGCCCTCTGGGGACAGGACAAAGGGACAGAATCAGCATATCTATTCCCATCTCTTTGAGCTGTTATTAGATCAAAAGCAAGGAGACCTGGCCCACAATGATCTCATCTCTGGGTCACTGTCAAAGGGATGGCACTTTAGTTTTCAGCTTATCAGGATGGGAACAGGAGGCCACCAGTTTCCCCTTTTTGTTTCTGGGTGAGGTGGTAGATATTACTGCCCATTGCAAATGAGGTTTGCTTGCCTCTGCCCTTTGGGTGACTTGTGAAACCCCTCCCTGAGATGGTGCATAAAAAAACACCATTTCCACCATTTTCTCCGGTCTTTCCTCCCTTGGAGCCCCTCCTGTCACTACAACAGGAGACTTCTCTCTTTTTAAAATAAATCTTGCTTTGCAAACTAGAGTTGTCCACACGAAAATTCTTTTCGTATGAGACAGAAATGAGGTTGCTGCTGTGTTTCCTGAAACACCAAGAGGCTGGGCTTGCAGGGCCCCAAAAGAGCTGCAGGAATCCCCAACCCCTGCTGTTGTCCTGGATGCCTGAGATACAGGAGGGGGGTGGGACGGGAGAGGTGGGGTTGGGGGCAGAGAGGGAATGTGTATAAAAGCAAATCCTTACAAAACAACTAAAAGCTAGTCTGTTTTTAAATGTTTTAAATTGTTTATTAGAGGGATAGAGCCCATCCGTTGTTTCGTTGGTCAAATGCCTACACTGGCCGGAGCTGGACCAGAGCTGGAGCCAGGACCAGGGAACTCAAGCTAAAGGCAGGAACCTAACAGGTTCCAGTAGAATGGATCAAAAACCAAAACTCACCTATCTTGCCATCCTTCCTGGCCTCCTGGGTATGCATCAGAAGGAAGCAAGAGTAGAGAGCAGAACCAGGAAGAAACCTGGGCCTTCCACCCGGGCATCGCAACAGCTGAGCAAGTGCCGGCCTCTCTCCGCCCAACTCGCAACACTGCTGTGACTTGGTAAATATTGATCCGTAAGCTTCCAGTAGGGATGTTTTCCCTTGGTCTGCCTTCCATCAGCAACAGGGGTCAGTGTGGGAGAGCAAGATCGGAATACCTGGTTGCTGGCTTCAGCTTGGAGGATGGAATTTCTCCTCCACGTCCGCCCCATCACTATATGCTTTTTAAAGAAATAAATTTGAAAAAGAGAAGTTTACTCTTGCGCAAGGCATTGAAACTTTGCCAAAGTTAAGGCTCAGAAAACACTAACTGTAATTCTTGATTGACATCCCACAGTGCTCCAAGCAGGCACTATCGTAACAGCCAGCATCAGTTAGGGACTCGCTTTGTCCACTGTGCCATTTATTTTCTCTTTTTTTCTACTGGCTTGATGATAAATATGAAATCCTATACAAGGCAGTTTCTGCTACATGCGTTTTTTTTTTTCTGGTTATTATGTTTTCATTCCTTGATCATTAATGATTGTCTCAAAGATAATGTCAGACAATGTCATTGCTAAATGACAAGACCCAATTACTGCCCATTCATATTAACCCTGAATGTAAACAGCTTAAACTCATCAGTCAAACATAAATTAGTAGACTGGGATCAAAAAACAAAACCCATCCGTCTTGCCTTCAGGAGACATAGCTCAGCAACGAAAATCAGCGGGATCTGTATCTCATGGATTTTAATGCTTTTGCTTTTATTTTCCTTTCTTCAAAAACAGTTTTTTTAATATTAGATTCATCACTGATTCATAGGTCATACAGTAGCATCATTTTCTTCAAGAAGGTTCTTGATTTTCCTTTTCATCTCTTCAATGACACATTAGTTACTCGGTAGCGTGTTATTTAATTTCATAGTGTTGTAAATTTCTATTTTTTTCCTGTTGTTGATTTTGTTTTGTGGCTTTCCATTTAAGGGGATGTATAGTAACTGCGTAATAGAGACTATCATATCCAGATGTGAGGATACAATGCAGTATGCATCTCTACTTCCAGATCAAAGATGGACTCCCAATGAAACTGTTAATGATATCTTGACAGTAGGATGCTGGACTCTGCCATTGTCCATGCCCACAAAGATGTACCTATGACTGTTTATTAAGAACTATACTGTAATAATAATATAGGGAAACTCAGTATGTGGGGGGAAGGTGATCTGGAGAGGGGGATAAGGGAAATCCCAGAATCTATTAACTCTCATAAAGTAATAATAATAATAATAATAATAATAAATAAAGAAGGAAAAAAGACAAAAGAGCCCTTTGGGGTCAGCTTTGTAGTGCAGCAGATCAAACTACCACCACAACACCTGCATTCCATATTAGACTGCCGGTTCCAGGCCCAGGGACTCCACTTCCAACCCTGCTAATGCACTTGGGAAAGCAGTAGCGATGGCCTAAGTGCTTGGGCCTCTGCCCCCCAGCTGAGAGGCCCAGATGGAGGTCTTGACCTTTCTCCTTATCTCTAACTCTGCCTTTAAATAAATAAATAAGTCTTTGTTTTAAAGACCAAGGAAACTTCAAAAAGTTTGTGGAAAAAGAGAGCCAAAATAAGTTGATGCCTTCCATGAACTATCGCGCACGTGCAGCCTGAACCTGCCATGCCTCTGTGTTCACAAGGTGCTTCAAGAAAGTGAGATTTCATGTTCTCCTTTTCAGCATCAATTTTCTTTTCTTTTCTTTTTTTTTTTTTTGGCCAGGGACTACTGTGGGTCCTGGGGTCCGGTTTGATGTGTAGCGTTATGGGGGCCTCATCTACCGTGATGCTGTCATCCCGCCAGGTGTCCCCACACCTGAGACCTCTAGTTCCGTTTCAGTTTTTTTTCCTATAGAGACAAAAATGAGAGGATCATGAACAGTCTCTGACATCTTCCCTGTTCTTCCTGTTTTTCTTGTCTCTTTGAAGAAGACCTATTGAACTATTTATTTAAAACATAGGTAAGAAGGGAGGGAGAGAGATTCCAGGGCTGGGCCAGGTTGAACCAGAAGCCAGGCACTCCATCCAGGTGTTCCATGTGGCGGTAGGCATTCCAGCTCTTGGCCCATCCTCTACTGCTTCCCCAGGTGCGTTAACAGGGAGCTGGAGTGGGAGCAGACTGGAATAAGACCGGCGCTCCCACAGGGATATTGGGGTTACAGGCAGCAGCTTAGGCCAGCGTGCCATGACGCCAGTCCCCCGGTCATTTCTTCAAAGAAAATCAAAGCTTGCTCTGAGGACCCCGGTGAGAAAGTTGCTATTTTTTTTTTCCCACAAGTAACCTTTGAACAAAAGGACTCAACATGTAAATTGAGCATTTTATTATAAGACTTACTTTATTTTTATTTGAAAGGCAGAGTTGCACAGAGAGACAGAACAACAAATTCTTCCCAAATGCTGGTTCACTCCCCAAATGGCCACAGCAATAAGAGCTGAACCAATCTGAAACCAGGAGCCAGGAGATTCTTCTGGGGCTCCCACAAAGGTGCGGGGACCCAAGGACATGGGCCGTTCTCTGCTGCTCTCCCAGGCCACAAGCAGGGAGCTAGATGGGAAGTGGAGCATCTGGGACATGAACTGGTGCCCATATGGGATGCCAGTGCAAGTCAGACACTTCACCTGTGATGCCATGGCACCAGCCCCAAGCTGAGCATTCTTAATCCAAACCTGAAGTTCACATGCTCCAGAATCTGAATGCTTTTGTGATTTTGAATACTGCCGTGACGACACAAGTGGAAAATTCCATATCTCACCTGACGGGATGGGTCCCAGTCAAAACAGGGGCACGAATAACATTGCATAACATTAGCTCCAGGCTAGGTGGAAAAGGCCGCTGTGAACCGCCAGTGAACTTTGTATTTGAACTGAGGTCCCATCCCCAAGATATCTCATTATGTCTATGCAAATACCCCCCAAATCTGAAAGCAGCTGAGGTCGGAAAACCCCTAACCCCCAGCACTGAACCTCTCACCAGGACGCAGCAGCTCTCCCGGTGGCCCCACAAGGCAGAAGCCAAGCTTTCCTCTGTGTCACAGAATCCCTAGTTGGGTTTTTTATTTTTTTAAAGCATTTTAGTTGATGGCAGAGACAGAGCTCATCCCATCCCTGGTTACCCTCCACATGCCCAGCAGTGCCAGGGCATGGTTAAGGCCAAAGCCAGGAGTTGGGAACTCCATCTGGGTCTCCCATGTGGGTGCCAGTGACCCAAGCACCTGAGCCATCCTTTGCCACCTCCCAGAGCTGGCATGGGTAGGAAGCAGGATCAGAAGCCAAAGAGCTGGCTCTGGCAGCAGGCACTGTGACAGGAGACGCGGGTCCCCCAAGCTGCAGGTGGCCATTGCGCCCTACACCTGCCCCTCCCCCAGCTCATTCCAGGGCCATATTTATGATAGTTCTGGGTAGGGACAACCTACCAAGATTGCTTCACATAACAAAAAAGAAGAAAACAGAAAGAGTTTCTCTGTTTGGTGACTGCATCTCAATGTCTGTGAGTTTTTGATGATGCCCTGTTTTCATGTTACAAGCAGCCAAGGGCATGTTCCCTTCAGTTCCCTGTTCACCTATCCCTCCAAAGGGCCTGGCCCCCAGCAGGATGCTGGGCATGTCTGCCTGTTGCCATAGCCACTCTGCATACTCACTTGATTTTATTCAAGATTTGGCTAAACATACACACACACCCACACTCCGCCTCACCACACTCCACCCCCACCCCTTGGCAGCAAAAATGGCTGTGGGTCCCTGGGAGGGGGGTACTTCTGCTCTCATGGCCTTCTCTCCAGTGCTGGTTCTTTTTCTTGTTTGTTTGTTTGTTTTAAGATTTAATTATTTTATTGGAAAGGCAGTTCTACAGAGAGGAGGAGAGACAAAGATCTTCCATCTGCTGCTTCACTCTTCAGTGGCCACCTGGCTGGAGCTGAGCTGATCCCAAACCAGGAGCCAGGAGCCTCTTCTGGGTCTCCCTTGAGGGTGCAGGGTTCCAAGGCTTTGGACCGTCCGCTACTGCTTTCCCAGGTCACAAACAGAGAGCTAGATGGAAAGCAGAGCATCCAGGGCTTGAACTGGTGCCCATATTGGCTCCTGGTGTTTGGAAAGTGAAGATTTAGCCACTGAGCCATTGCGCCAGGTCTCAATGCCAATTCTTTATTTTTTATGTAAAACTAGTTTTATTTTACCATTTCTTAAAAAAAATTACTTTAAATTTTGAATTTTATGATGCAATTCTGTAGAATCAGGGATTCCCCCCTAATCCCACCCCCTGACTGATTTTCCCCACATTATACAATAATATAGACCTTCGTAGGGAGATACAGTTCCATCAGTCTGGTGTGCGCTCTCAGCATGGGACTATCTGCTGGGAACCAGGTCTCTGCTCCTCACTACCTGCTTCCTACCCAGCTGATTTCTGAGAAGTGGGCATGGCCCTGAGTCCACTGCAGAACAGGCAGGACCTTGTACAGCCTTGGGGAGCTTCACGCATCCCCACAGCCTGGTGCTGTGGGTACCGAATCTTTCTTTGAAAAAAAAAATCATCTGGCTGAAGAAATGAAAATCAAGAACCTTCTTGAAGAAAATGATGCTACTCTATGATCTATGAGTCATTGAAGAATTTAATCAGAAGAAAGTGTTTTGAAGAGATGAAACTAACCGAAAACATCAAATCCCATGCGATATAGTTTCCACTGATTTTTGTTGGTGAAGTGTGTCTCTTCTAGACAACAAATAGATGAGTTTTGTTTTTTAATCCAGTCTACTAATCTATGCCTTTTGATTGCGCTTAAGCCATTTACATATAGGGTTAATATGTATGGGTGGTATTTTGGTCCTGTCATTTTAGGAATGGGTTGCTCATTGGTTTAGTCTTCTGTTGTCATTTTCCTGGGATGTTCTTCACCTTTGCCTTTGGTTTTGTTGGGTGCTATTCCTCTTCTCTGTCAAGAGAACATCTTTAAGTATCATTTGTAGGGCAGGTTTGGAAGAGGCAAATTCTTTTAACTTTTCTTTATTGTGGAAGAATTTTATTTCATTTTCAAAGACAAAAGAAAGCTTTGCTGGATATGTTATCCTGGGCTGACAATTTTTTTCTTTTAGAATCTGGAATATGTCACTCCATTCTCTTCTTGCCTGTAGAGTCTCCTGTGAGAGATCTCCCGTGAGCTTAATTGGCATTCCTTTATATGTCAGCTGATTTTTTTCACGTGCACATTTCAGTAGCTTTTCCTTATGTTCGAATGAAGAGAGCTTGATGATCATGTGTCTTGGTGAAGATCTCTTTTGGTAAAGCCTGTTGGGAGTTCTGTGTTCATTTCTTCAGCTACACGTTAGTCATTTAGTAGCATGTTATTTAACTTCTTGGTGTTGTTAATTTCTTTTTTCTTCCTGATGTTGATTTTGTTTTGTGGCTCTTCATTTAAGGGGATGTATAGTAGCTGTGTAATGGAGACTATCATTTCTAGTAACATGTTATTTAACTTCATGGCATTGTAAATTTCTATTTTTCTTTCTATTGTTGACTTTGTGTTATGACTTTTCATTTGAGGGGATGTACAGTAACTGTGAAACAGAAACTAACATCCACATGTGAGGATAGAATGCAGTATGCATTTCTACTTCCAGACAAAGATGGACTTACAATGAAACTGTTTGCTATATCTTGACAATAGTATTCTGGACTCTCTGCCATTGTCCATGCCCACAATGATGGACATGTGACTGTATATGAAGAACTATACTTTAGTGATGATATAGATGAACTAGTGGCGGGGGGAGGATTGGGGCTGGGATAAGGGAAATACCAGGAGCCTATGGAACTGTATCATAAAATGATGATAATAATAATAATAATAAAATGTAAAAATAAATAAATAAAAGACAAAAAAATTAAAAGCAGCCTAAAAAAAATCATCTGGCAATTGACTCAGCCTCTCCCACTTGGTCTTCTCCTGGCCTCTCCAGGGAGGAGCAGGTGGGTGTTAATGAAGATGCCTGCATCCTAGCTCTGAGCACCTGTGTTCCATGGCAGACGCCAGCCTTCTGCTCAGCTGCAGCCGTGGAGGCAGGGGTGATGATTCAGGCACTTGGCTCCCTGGCACCTGGACTGTATTCCTGGCTCCTGCCTTCAACCCCAGCCCAGCCCAGGCTATGGGGTGCATGTAGAAAATGAACCTGTAGGTAAAAAATCTCCCCCTCTCTCTTTCTCTGTCCTCCTGATCAAACAAATATGTTTACTTTAGAAAAGATCTTGTGAGGAGCATGTTAACTTTGCAGGGTTTAAAGTTGTTTGTTTTGCTTCCTTAAACTAAAAGAAATTATACCAACTTACCAACTTGTTTATTTCCATTTCTCATCCTTAAACCAGATCATCAAAATTATTTGGTGGGTCCCACTACTCACTCTGACCCCTGAGGACTTTTCTTAATATCACAGTATAAATCTTCCTGTGATATTCCATCCATAGAACACTTCCCCATGTGCGAATTCTTTTTATCCAACAAACCTCCGAGATAACTAGCGCCTACCCTTAATTTAACTACAGAACCAGGTCCAGCCCCCAGAGCCCAGGCTCCTTCATACCGTAACAGGATGGAACCATAGACCCATAGACACAAGCACATCAGGTGAATGAAGTCGGGATAATCTTGCAGATAATCCAGCAGTGGAGAGTGTGGTGATGTTATCACATGGCACTCAGTGAGTCACCATGTGACTTACAACAGCAATGGGTGAACAGGCCTTCCCACTGGAGGACTTGGAATCTGAAATGATCTTCAAGGACTCGAGCTGGTTGTGCTGGAGCTCCCAGCCAGGAAGTCTGGATGGACCAGCATCTCCGTTGTCGGGAGACCAGCAGATACACATGGGTTGTCTTGGAAGGGATGCTGCTCAAGAGCCAATGACGTGACCAAGAAAGACAAGAAGGAGCCGAAAGGAGCAGGAGACATGGTAGGAGCAGCCTGGGAGGCGGACGGGTTAGTGGCCTGGGAAGGGAGCCTACAGGGAGAAGGAAGTGTGATTGGGGCCAGGGTACCCACAAGCAGGCACCTGTAACATCAGGATGCCAATGGACCCCTGAGAGCTATCATGAGGCCCATCAGAGGCACAGCCCTATTCGGACAGATGCAGGACTAAACTCTTTGTTCTAAGATGGACAATTCTGAGCCCATTACAGCCATCCAGTCGAAAAACAAAAAACAGATTTAACTTGAAAGCAGACTTAAGAGATAGAGTGAGATCTGCCATCCACTAGTTCACTCCCCAAATGGCCACAATGGCTAGAGCTGGACCAGACCCCAGCCAGGAACCTGGAGCTTTATCTGAGTCTCCCACGTGAGTGCATAAGCTTAAGCACTTGGACCATCCTCTATTGCCTTCCCAGGCCATTATCAGGGAGCTAGATCAGAAGTGGAACAGCTGGTTGGGTCTGGCGCAGTAGCCTAGTGGCTAAAGTATTCATCTTGCACACATCAGGATCCCATATGGGCACCGGTTCTAAACCTGGCAGCCCCGCTTTCCATTCAGCTCCCTGCTGGTAGCCTGGGAAAGCAGTCGAGGCCTTGGGCCCCTGCACCCATGTGGGAGACCTGGAAGAAGCTCCAGGTTCCTGGCTTCAGATTGGCACAGCTCCTGCCAATGCAGTCACTTTGGGGAGTGAATCAGCGGGTGGAAGATCTTCCTCTCTGTATATCTGACTTTCCAGTAAAAATAAATAAATCTTAAAAAAAAAAAAAAGTGGTGGAACAGCTGGGATTCATATGAGATGCTGGCACTGCAGACTACAACTTTGTGCTGTGCCACAGCACCGGTCCCTGAACGAACAATCTACACCAATATGAGTTGTTTTTTTTTTTTTTTTAAAAAAAGATTTATTTTACTTTTATTGAAAAGTCAGATATACAGAGAGGAGGAGAAACAGAGAGGAAGATCTTTTGTCTGATGATTCACTCCCCTGGTGGCCACAGTGGCCAGAGCTGCGCCTATCCGAAGCCAGGAGCCAGGAGCCTTTTCCACGTGGGCGAAGGGTTCCAAGGCTTTGGGTGGTCCTCAACTGCTTTCCCAGGCTACGTTCAGGGAGCTGGATGTAAAGCAGGGCTGCCGGAATTAGAATCAACACCCATATGGGATCTCGGGGTGTGCAAGGCAAGGATTTAGCCACTAGGCTACTACACCGGGCCCTGTGACAACACTTTTAAGGAGATTCAATAAAGTGGTGAGCAGGCCTTTCTTAACGGGAACAAACAGGCTCAGGTTCAACCAGTGCCTCACCCCACCAACACCAACATGAAACTTTCTAGAAGTTTCTAACTCGGTGCCTGGAAAGCAGAAGAGGGGCTGTCTCCTACTGGTAGAAGGCAGCTGGGTGTTGTGGAACCATGTGGGTGGTGAGAGCCTCGCATCATCCTAGCTGTGTGCTTTTTGTCTGCCTTGTGGCCCTAGACTGGCTGCTGCTCCTGTGAAAGGGGCCCCGTGCATGTGACTTCTGGAATTGTTTGATACGCCTGAGGGAGGCAAGCAGCACCAAAGGTTTAACAAAACAAAACAAACAAACGTCTCTGCAGTCTTAGCAGTGCCTCTTTTGCCTTGTTTCTGTGTTTTGTGAGTTCCTGGGTTCTAGACTGTGTTGGTCACGTGCATCTGGGCTTGGGGGAGACATCACTGCATTGCAGAGAAAATTGTGAGACAAACCATGTTGGCATTACAATCTTTTGGTGCCTATCTATTAGCCAAACCCACCCAGAACGTTCTAGAACATGGGGGGTGGGCGTTAGGTAGGTCAACGCCTTTCCCTGACTACTTTCTCCTGAGTATTGCCAGGCGCGGCAGGGCTGGGGGTTTCCCTGGCTGCCTTCCTGCCCAGACAGGTCCAGGGTGAACCGCTCCTGGCATCAGTTTGTCAGGGCTTAACATGGGATGGGATGTTCAGACTTTTTAAAAAATGAATTGATTCGGGGTAGAAGAGAGAAAGCCCACTGCCATCCTTCGGTTCACTTTCCACTCAGTTGAAGTCTCCCAGGCAGGTGATGGGAACCTGATCTTCAACCATCATGGATGCCCTCCCTGGAGTTTACATCCATCAGAAGCTAGAGTCATAGCCAGGTGAGAGAGAGAGAGAGAGAGAGAGAAAGAGAGAGAGAGAGAATCTTCCATCTGCTGACTCACTTCTTAAAAGTGGTGAGGAGCCAGGAGCCTCCTCCAGGTCTCCCAAGTAGGTGCAAGGTCCCAAGGCTTTGAACCATCCTCCACCATTCTCCCAGACCACAAGCAGAGAGCTGGCTGGGAAGCGGAGCAGCCCGGACCCATAGGGGCTTAATAGCACCCATAGGGGCATGCCAGCACCACAGGGCATCTTAACCGGCACCTTAACTACTAGACTGATCACCTGCCTTCCGGGTTCTCAGAGCAAGGATGGCCTGTAAAATAGGAGCCTCCGAGTCATTACAAAGAATGTGTCCTTTTTGTAGGTGGCATTTGAGGAAAGTTAGAATGATTGAAACAAGGTCTCATTGTCCTTAATTTCCAGCTAAGCATCATCTTTTTTCTCTCCAAATTTTACCACATTGACAGCTTAGGATCATGTACTCACTGCCACTTCTGTCTTGGCATAACTGTGCCATGCTGAAGGTTCTGGAAAGGTCAACTCTTACTTTGGTCAGAGCTGTGCATTCAGCCAGGTTGGGTCTGTAACACAAATAGGAAGACTGTGCATAGTTAGTGCTTTAATGTAGTGAGTGAAGCCTCTGCTTGCAGTGCCAGCATGCCATATGGGCACCGGTTTGAGTCCCAGCTACTCCGCTTCTGATCCAGCTCTCTGTTTGTGACCTTGGAAGGCACCCACATGGGAAACCTAGAAGAAACTCCTGACTTCGAATCAGTCCACTTTCTGCCATTGTGCTGCCACTGGGAGGTGAACCAGTGGATGGAAGACCTCTCTCTATCTCTCCTTGTTTCTCTGTAACCCTGCCTTTCAAATAAAAACAAAATCAATCTTAAAAAACAGTTCTGTGCAAGAATGGACACCCTCCCGACCCTGCTAGCACCGCAGACAGTTCATGAACCCCCTGGAAGTCACGAGGTGTCTACAAGAAGAGTGAATAGTTGTTACAGGAAATTAGCAGCAGCTGAATGTGTGCTGTCCCATTTACACTGAGCAGCCCCAGAATTTCTTTGAATAACAACAGCAGCTGTCATTTAATGCAAACCAATGAAGAGAGAGAGAGAAAAAAAATTTTTTTATAATGTTCGAGGTTTGAGTGGGCAACGGGAAATTCTGGGTGGTTTCAAGTCGCCCTTTCCTCTTTGTGTTGTATCTGACACTCGTGCGGCAGCCATGGTCATGCCAGACGCGCCCGGTTGATGCCCCTGCCACCCTCCTGGCCGTTTTGAACATGGGTGGCCATGCATACACGTTATTTTCCATTGGAAGATACACAGCCGGGCTGGTGAGCAGCCGGTGGGGCTGTGTCAGGTGCTAACAGACACTGCAGCTGTCTGACCAGCACAAATATTGTGGGCTTGCCCTAACGGCCATTTATATGGGGAGAGCGCAGGGGTCCGGCTTTTCTGCCTGCTTGGCACTGTCTTGTCTCCTGGCTTGATTCTTCGCGTCTATAACAGCAGCCCCCCTCCTGGTGTTTTCATGGGGTTTGTAAAACTGGACAGAGGTAGCATGGAAGACTACAAATCTTCGCCATCCAGAGCATATGATGCGATCGTTTTTGGGTAAATCTAAAAGCATTCCTGCTGCCTCCCCAAGGTGCATCTTGAAGACATTTGCATCCTTCGGAGCGCTCCCTCCCACCCCTTCATGCTGCCCTCACTGACAGCCTTTTGTCTCTTGTCTATGTTTGCCTGGAAAGGACATTCAGATAAACGGGATCAAGCAGGGGCCAGCTTGGTGGCATAGCATGTAACTCCCCTACCAGGAGCACCGGCATCCATGTGGACAACAGTCCTAGTCCTGGTTGACAACCACTTCTGATCCAGATCCCTGGTTATGGCATGGGAAAGCAGTGGAAGGACGGCCCAAGTCCTTGGACCGCTGCACCCATGTGGGAGACCCAGAAGAAGCTCCTAGCTCTTGGCTTCACATCAGCTTGTGGACATTTGAGGAGTGAACTAGCGGGTAGAAGGTCTCTCTCTCTCACTCTCTCTCTCTCTCTCTCTCTCTCTCTCTCTCTCTCTCCCTCTCTCCTACTCTCTATGTAACTCTGGCTTTCAAATAAAAATAAATAAATCTTTAAAACAAAAAACCATTCAGCCTTTCCTGCCTGGAACCCTTCACCTGCAGTTAGCTTATCAGTGTTTCATTTTTATGGAATAATTACATCTCTCTATGCACAGCATGATCTCTGGTACATGATCCCCTGGCCCCATGTGTCAGTCCCGCCAAGGTTAGGAAGGTCTGCCGTTGACTGCTGAATTTACACCTTTGGCCGAGGACACCTGCTGAAAACTTCCACTTTGAATGTAGCATATGCCATTGCCTTGGGATTCAGTTTGTTTACTTTTGTGTATAATTTGCTTGTAGCATTTTTTATATTTATGATAGGAATTCTTCTGTTTTGTTTGTTAACTATTTGAATTAATGCTGAAATCTAAAATATTTTACAGTCGGCCTTGCCCATCTGAGAGAGAGGAGGAAAACAGGCCACTGCTCTAGTCTCCCAGCTGCGATCTTAGCACAGTATATGCTTCCAGACACTTAGCAACAAAAAACAGCAACAAGCAAAGATCCCAGAAGCTGCAGGAGCTGCTGGGGGCCCCTTGGAAGGCAGTTCCAAGGGCAGGTTCAGCTTACAAGGAGACAGGTGATATCCTGATGCACTCGGGTTTGGCTTTGCCAGGTCAGCTGCAGGAGCTTGAATATGAGTTACTATGTCACTCCTCTAGCGGAGGAAGTGCATTTAACACAGGGGCAAAGACTGAGAGACTCTGATACGAAAGCAAAGCCAAACTAAAGACACTCGTCTCACCCAGTGCTTGGAACAGCCTCAAACCCTCTGGGATCTCAGCCAGAGGGAAATGATTTCATTTGATGTGAGAGCCACTGCGCTCGCTTGCCCTGGTGGGATACCTGCTGGGAGGCCAAGGCAAGGAACCTGGTTCCCAGCTCCAGAGAGCTATGGATGCCGAGGCAGAAGAATCAGTGCCAGGGGAGTGACAGCCTTGGGTGAACTGTGCGTGGCAGAGCAGCCCTCTGAGATCTGACAAACAATGGTGTGTTCACAGGCCCCCGTGGCAGCAGCTCATCCTGACCCCTCCTTTGCTTTAGTGGAAAGCTCCGATGCGTGCGGGGACAGAGGGCAGAACAATGTGTGCATGCTCCTTGGCAGCCCAGTGCCATGTCCTGCCCCTTCCCATCCTTCCTGGCTGTGCCAAGGGTGAAGCACTTGGGAGAAGAAAGCTAAGGACCACACACACACATGCACACACACACACACACGCAGTGTCTACATAGAACCCACACAGACACTGTGAGTGCATACAGCACACAAGACACTGTGTATACTCAGAGCACACAGTGCATGGACATAAACAAACAGTACAAGTACACAAACACAGACCCAGCGCGGCAGCCTAGTGGCTAAAGTCCTCGCCTTGCGTGCACCGGGATCCCATATGGGCGCTGGTTCTAATCCCAGCTGCCCCACTTCCCTTCCAGCTCCCTGCTTGTGGCCTGGGAAACAGTAGAGGACAGCCCAAAGCCTTGGGACCCTGCACGTGCACGCAGACCAGAACAGGCTCCCAGCTTTGGACTAGCTCAGCTCTGATCATTGCAGCCACACACTGTATACATAGAACCCATTTAGACATACAATGAGTGTATATAAACACACACTGCGTGTGCACACAAACACACACACTATGAATAACAGAGCACACACAGATATGAGGTGCAAACACGGGGCACACATTCTGAGTCCACACTCAGAACATGAAGACACGGTGTTTACAAAGAACACGCACTGTGCACACACAGAACGCAGGATGCGCCGAGCGTACACAGAACACAGACACACAGCATATATTCATGGAACAAAACACTGAGTATACGTTGAAGACACGTGTGCAAGTATACATACCACAGCACACACTGTATATATAGATGTAACGGACTGTGAGTGTGGATTCAACACTGAGCATATAGCCATAACACACTGTGTACGTAGATGTAACACAACACTGCGGTGTAGATATGACAACACTGTGTATACACGGATAGAAACATTGTGTATATACAATGCGCTGTGTATACAGATATAACCCACTGTGTGTAGATATAACACTGTATACAGGTACAACACATTATGTGTATGGATATGACATACACTGTATATAAAGCAACACAGTGTGTTACAGATACGACATACTGTGTATATAGATATAACACACTGTATGCACAGACGTAACACGCACTGTGTATACATCACACTGTGCATAGATACCGCACACTGTGCTATAAAACACCGTGTATGTAGGTGTCGCACCATATGTCCATGGGTGTAACCATTTGTACAGGAATAACACACATAGTGTATATAGTTGTGACACTGACACACAGGCCTGCACTCATAGCTTCCTCTTCGTATCTGTAGCACCTGTGCCTTCTCTCGCTCTGCCACTCCACTACTGCTATGTCTGCTTCTCACCAGAAAGCTTAAAACATTTGCTCATACAGAACACAGCTGTTCAACTGGGGAGACTGGATGGGCCCCAAGTTTCCTTGGAATCCAAACTCCTGGAGAGAAAGGACACAGAAGAATCCTTGGCTTCAAGCAGCTGCGCCTCTCCGCCCTGCCCTTCTGCAGGAAGAGCGCCGCCCAGCGTAGGCTGAGCCTGAAACCACCAGCCTAGCCCCATCACAGCCTGGCTTGGCTCCCTTCCCCCGCTCTCTAGTCTCTGTCTCTCTTTACATCAAATTAGGACATGTCCCCCCTGCAAATGCAAACGGTGAATACTCACTGCTGAATCACTGTATCTATGAAATAAAAAGAAGGAAGTAGCAAGTGTCCCTGCCCCCTCGAGACAGGAGGTGACCCCTTGCCCCAACGCCTGCATGGCTGGGGGGCGATTTTCCATCTTGCAGGTGGATTTACCCACCACCATCCCACTGATGGAACATCTCCTGTCCTTGTGCTGCCATCCCATGTCATTACCTTCATGGCCACCCTGATCCATGACCGTGATCTGTTTGACCTGCACAAGGGGCCTTCAGAAAGACTGTGGAAATGCACCTTACAAGGCCTGGCGGCATGAACTAGCGGCTGGGGTCCTTGCCTTGAACGCGCCGGGATCCCATATGAGCGCCGGTTCTGATCCTGGCAGCTCCACTTCCCATCCAGCTCCCTGCTTGTGGCCTGGGAAAGCAGTCGAGGACGGCCCAATGCTTTGGGACCCTGCACCCACGTGGGAGACCTGGAGAAGGTTCCTGGTTCCTGGCTTCAGATCGGCGAGCACCAGCTGTTGCACTCACTTGGGGAGTGAATCATTGGATGGAAGATCTTCCTCTCTGTCTTTCCTCCTCTCTGTATATCTGACTTTGTAATAAAAAATAAAAATAAATCTTTTTTAAAAATGCACCTTACAAAAAGCCTATGCAGCATGGTGGGGCTGTGGCGTAGTAGGTGAAGCCACCATCTGCACTGCTGGCATCCCATTCAGGAGCCTGTTTGAGTCCTGATTGCTCCACTTTGAATGTGACTTCCCGCAATGATTCTGGAAAAGCAGTGGAAGATGATCCAAGTGCTTGGGCCCTGCACCCGGGTGGGAGACCAGAGGAACAGTGTTTGGGTGCTTGGGTTAGGAGGTGGGGCTGCGAGGGGCAGATTCGAGGCAGCCATCTCTGCTGCCAGTGTTCTGGACGGGAAAGGCAGGTGGGATTGGCTGCCAGTGCTGCCCAAGGCTGGGCTCTTCCCACGAAGGTGACACCATCCATCCGCCACAATATTCGTGAGCAGAAACCTTCCCCGAGCAGCAGGAAGCCTTCCCTTCTGGGCTGCCTGTCCCAGTCCACAGCTGGGCGTCTGCACTGATGGGGACCACGGCCAGGCGACGCTGTTAGCTGTTCAGGCCTTCCTTCCACCACCATGGCGGGCTCATGCTCGGTAGATTGGTAAGATGGTTGCAGTTGCTGTGGCTGTCAGTCCTTCAGTGGTACTCACAACTTCCCCCAGGCAGTGTTTACCCTGTCTCTGGAGACATACAGTCAAGTGGAAGGGAAGGTCAGTCAGTCCTAAATACTGAAATCCCAGCAGGTGGTGGTCCAGTCCTCAGCATGGCCATGGGAGACACCTGCCATCTAGGATGTACTCATATCCCTTTTTTTAAGATCAAAGGACACCATGCATTTTAAAAAAAACACTTTTATTTATTTATGGAAAGGCCAAGTTACAGGGACAGAGGTCAGAGCGAGGGAGAGAAAGACCTTTCATCTGCTGCCTCACTCCCCAAATGGCCACAGTGGCCAGGGCCGAGCCTGTCTGGAGCCAGGAGCCAGGAGCTTCTTCTGGGTCTCCCTCATGGGTGCAGGGTGCCAAGGCTTTGGCTTTCCAGGCCACAATCAGGGTGCTAGAATGGAAGTGGAGCAGCTGGGATATGAGCAGGCACCCACATGGGAACCCGGCGCATGCAAGGCGAGGACTTTAGCCACTAAGTTATTTGTCAGGCCCCCAGTGCATTTAAAAATAGTTCTTGGTTAAGAAAATAGAAACTGTGTATTTAAATATTTTTAAATTAAATATTTTAATTACTTTATTAGAAATGTGTGTAAATTGAAAAATTCATAGATTTCATGTACGCAGTTTTAAAACCTGGGTGCAGGGGCACAAGCACGTGGGCCGTCTCCAGTTGCTTTCCCAGGTGCACCAGCAGGGAGCTGCATTGAGAGTGGAACAGCGGGACATGAAGTGGCACGCTTACAATGGGTGCATCACAGCAGATGGCAGCTTCATCCTCTGCACCACCGTGCTGGCCCCTAGGAAGGCCTCCTGGGTGTGTGAGGGAGAGTGAGCTTGAGGAAGCCAAGGACACAGAGCTAGTCACCTCAGCTTCCCAGCTCCAGGGCTCTGCCTGCACCGCTGTTGACTGAGTGAACCCTTCTTACAGGGAGTGTGGGCCTCCTCCAGGAGATACTGGGTCTGTGTTCTCCACCCATTTCCATGCAGGTAGAAGGGTTCCACTTCCACCTCCCAGGCCTGCAGCTGGATGAATCTCATCAGCTACTTCCCAGGGCAATGTACATCTGAGGATGGAAGCCGTGCTTCAAACAGACTTTTGGAAAATTTCCTATGTCCTGGCTCCTTAATGCTGCTACCCATGTTGACTATGGAAAGGTAGTTGGTCAGAAAGTCAGGACCTAAATGTATCATTTCCTTGGTAATGCTATCTCTCATTCACAGTTTCAGACACACCAAGAGTCACAGATAAAGAGATCTTCCATCCATTGGTTCACATCCCTGAATGGTGACAACAACCAGAATCTGGCCAGGGCAAAGCCAGGACCCAGGAAAATCCAACCTGGTCTTCCCACGTGGGTGGCGGAAGCCCACGCACTGTGTCACCTTCCTGCTGCCTTCCCAGCTGCATTAGCAGGGAGCTGGATCAGAAGCAGAGCAGCCAGCACCCCAACTGCCACTCTGCTATGAAATGTTTGTGTTGCAAGCAGCAAGTCAAGCTGCTGTGCCACACGCCCGCCCCACACTGGCTTCAGCAGCAGCAATGACAGTTCTAGCAGTCACAGTAGTTCAGACAGCCTCAGTCATAGCAGAGGTACCAGCAGTGCAGCAGCAGCAGCGGTCACGGCACCTGCAGGAGGAGTGGCACACAATGCCCCCTTTTTGCATGCAGCAGTCATTGCTCTTGTTATTCGTTCATGGAGCTCTCCATCAGCCCTCTTGGTAGCCCTTCATTGCTTCAGTTCCTCTGGAATGTGTCTGTCCAGACGACCCCTCCTTCAGCCACACACCCCAGTGGCCCAGCTCCTGCTTCCTTCCACACGTCTGAGCTTCAAGCTCAGTGCAGCCCATCTCCTGTGGCTGAGATGGCTCCTCCAACACATGTACCCCCAATTCCCCAAAATGATGAGGGAAGGCCAGATGTCACCGAAAGGGACGACCCCATGGCAATATTTGAAGCAAAGACCTCAAGAATACATTGGAAGATTCTAACTTGCACAACAAAATCAATATCCCCAAGTCCACATGGATACAAAAACAAACAAACAAACGAACAAACAAACAAAAACACAGTATGAGAACCCAGCGTATCCTTCCGGGGCCCAGCACAGAGCCTGGCACGTAGCAGGTGCTCATAGAGAGCAATTGAGGGCAGCAGCCATGTTCTTCCCCCTTCAACAGATGAGCAGGGAAAGAGAGGCAAATGCCAGCCTGAGGGAGTGGGGCCCGTGGCAGGCTGAGCTGGAGTGGAGTTCAACTACCCCTAGGTTTATACTCTGCCAGCTCCACCACTATCTCTCCACTTCACAGAAGAAATCAGGAGATTTCTTGGGCCGCTTTCCAAGATCCCCAAATCATGGATTCTTCTTTGGAATGTACAGCGAATACCACTCACCCTTGACCCTGCCTCATCTGAAGAACCTTTGTGAATCATCCCATTTTAGCAATGCCGACCCAAACATCAGACGCTGCAGTGGTCTTTCTGGCCTCCGGGGGCTATCATTTGTATCCTGCAACTAGTTAGGATGTTTTACCTGTGATTCTAGGGACAGCACACGTCTCTCACTCCATTGGCACACTTTCTTTTAAATGATCTGAGCAATACTTTCTGAGTTTTTTGGTTTGTTTTGTTGTTTTTGTTTTGTTTTCTTATTAGGAAGCAGAAGTCGTAACGCGGCTCGCCTGGTGGCTCGGAATCAACCCCGACACTTTTGTTCTTCCCCACGATGATGCTTCTTCACAGGCCAGTGCCCAGCCCTCAGTTCTGCCAACGCGTTCTCCAGAATTCACACCAGCGCTGCATGCGGGATGTCAAGCACAGTGACTGTGCAGTTCACGCCCTGTCCCCTGAGCCCTTCCCTGGTTCCTGGCTCTCACGGCAGCCTCAGCTCCGACTTACACTCCCCTGGATCCTGTTTCCTGAAGAACTAATTTTAGAAACCTGAGGACAGAGGTCTGACTCCTGGTTCCAGGCTCCCCAGGCTGGCAGAAGCTGGAATCGCTCTTCTGGCCACACACCAGAAATCTCTGCTCCGTGGCAAAGGGCCACTGACAGAGACATGCTCTGCTCTTTGGCCAAAAGCATGGGTGAGCTCCAAAGCTGGGTTAGGGAGCCCCACGCGTGACCTCTCAGGCAAACTTCCTGGGCAACCCGCACCTCCAGTAGATGGTGGGGACTGGAAGGCAGCAGTGTCTGAGAATAACATTCAAAACATTCAAACATAAAAAGTAAGGATGCATTTCACAAAGAAGTTGTTAATCCCAAAGCCTGAGCAGGAAAATACCAGCTGGACTGAGACATGTTGTGAGGCCAGAAAGCAAGCAAGCGTCTGACTCAGAAAGGGACATGGCAGAAGAACCCAGTGATCCTAGCTTGGACTATATGAGCCAGAAAGTAAGTAGCGAGAATATTGGGTCTTAAACCATGGAATCAAGTAGGCTCCCAGGTCAAGGAAGAGCAGGCAACGGACAGGTGTTTTGGATTAACAATTTGGCTTTGTGAATGAGGAAAGCAGGAAGTCAGCAGGGAATTGAGGATCTGTTATCCAAGCAAGACCGGCTGACAGATACAGCAATCAGCAAGCTAGGTGTGGACAAAAATGGAGATTGGCATAGTCCAGCTTATGCTCCCCAATAGATGGATCAGTTGGAAAGAAAAAAGATGGAAAAGTCCAATCGACATCACCTGTGAACCAGCCTGTGCTGGGACTCCCGCCAAAGAGGCCTGCCTTGGCGCAGTCAGGGGAGCACCAGGCAGACCCAGAACATTCATCAAAGCAAGCAGCACTTCTGGCAAAAGTGCCGCCGTAGTTGAGGGCAACTGCAACACTGTGGCATAATGGGTTAGGCTGCCGCCTGCAGGGCCAGCAGCCCATATGGGTCCCAGTTTGTGACCTGGCTTCTCCACTTCTATCCAGCTCCCTGCTAACACTTCAGGGAAAGCAGTGGAGGATGGTCCAAGTGCTTGGGCCCCTGTCACCCATGTGAGAGACCGAGAAGAAATTCCCAGCTCCTGCCTTCAGTCTGGCCCAGCCCTAGTATTGTAGCCATTTGGGAATGAACCAGAGGAAAGGAGATTTCTCTTCTCTTCTCTCTTCTCTTCTCCTCTCTTCTTTTCTCTTCTCTTCTCTTCTCTTCTCTTCTCTTCTCTTCTCTTCTCTTCTCTTCTCTTCTTCTCTCCCCTTCTCTTCTCTTTCTCTTCCATTTCCTTCCCTCCCCTCCCCTCCCCTTCCCTTCTCTCTCGCTCTGTATTTTTCTCTCAGTAACTCTGCCATTCAAATAAATTAATCACTTTTTAAAAAATGGTGTCTAGGGCACAAGCAGCGCAGAAGGACTGGGGATATGTCAGAGGAACTGACAAATACCAGAGGTTGGCATAAAATTCTCTCTCTCTTTCAGATTTTATTTTTATCTGAAAGGTAGAGTTACAGAGCGAGAGAGAGATCTTCCATCTATTGGTTCTCTCCCAAAATGGTGACAACTGCCAGAGCTGGGCCGATCTGATGCCAGGAGCCTGGAGCCAGGAGCTTTTTCTGGCTCTCACACAGGTGCTGGGATCCAAGGACTTCAGCCATGCTCTGCTGCTTTCCCAGGACGTAACCAGGGAGCTGGATCAGAAGCAGAGTAGCCAAGAAAAAAGCTGGTGCCCCTTGGGATACCGGCGCTGCTGAGGGAGGCTTAGTTTGCTACACTGTGCCCCCAGCCCAGACACAGAGATACCCTTAAGCCATGACAGGAATTACCTGGCAGGTGGAGAATCTGGTCACACATGAAGTGTTGGAGAGGGAAAAGGCATTCTGATTTGGCCAGAAATGTCGGGCAGTCAGGATGGTATCAACCATCATTCTTTACTTTCCTAAACGGCAGCTGTAAAAATCAGCCTTATGTGAGTAATTGCCAAAACTTTATTTCATTTGGCTCATTAAACTGTGAAAAATAAGGGACAGATGGAAAATTCAATCCTTGCCCTTAGAATTCATTTGGGGGAATAAGATACTGCAAGAGAAATACACAAAGCCAAGACTTCAAAAGCCAACACTCTCCCAAGAGAACAGGGGAGCGCGATGCACTTGTGTGCAAAGCTCCTCAGGACAGTCACTCTGGAAAACAGCGTGGAGGTGCCTCACAAAACAACAGACTGGACGGCCATGTGATCTAGCTGCCCCACTGTTGGAGGTAAGTCTGAGGAAATGAAATCAGCATGCTGAAGAGGTCTCCACGCTCCATGTCACTCACTACGTCCAACACGTGGACTCAACCTAAGTGCCCATCAGTAGAACAGAAGGTGATGTCTAAACACATGGACCAGCATTCAGCCTGAAACAAGAAGGGGGCCTGGTCAGTTTCAACCAGGTGCAGGGATGCAGGAAGTCAGTGAAAGGCACAGGAAGACACTGCATGATCCACTCACATGTGTCATGTACAACCCTCCAGCTCACAGCAGTAAGAAGTATCATGATGCGGCGTAGTTGGTTAGGCTGCTGCCTGTGAGCCAAAATTCCCTGACAATGCTGATTGGAATCCTGGCTGCTCCACTTCTGCTCTAGTTCCCTGCTAAGGTGTGTGGGAAAGCAACGGAAGATGGCCTAAGTAATTAGGCCCCTGCCACCCCAGGGAAGACCCAGATGAAATTCCAGGCTCCTGGCTTTGGGTCGTTCCTGTCCCAGCCATTTGCTGCCATTTGGGCATTGAATTCAATGATGGAAAATCTTTATCTCTCTCCCTCTCCCCACCCCCTGCCCGTTTCTATCACTCTGTCCAGGTCAAAGACAGTGGATAGTCAGGATGGAACCAACCACCATTTTTTAAATATTTAACAAAAAAATAATAGGAGAAAAGTGGTCACTATGGGCTAGATGGACATGGACATTGAGTGGAGCAGGGAGGAATAAAAATTGGGATGCTTTAGGTTAAAGGATTAAACATTTCAGCTAAACATCTGGAATAAGCTCAAGAGATCAATTTCACAAAGCAATTCTAATTAATAACATGAATTCAATACTTGGAAGTTGCTCAAACGGTAGATTTTAGGTGTTCTCATTGCAAAAATAAAGTATGTGAGGTAATACGTAGCTTGCTTTAGTCATTCTACAACGTACGTATGCACAAAGACATGTCAAAAAATTCAAGGGAGTCTATATTACAGTAAACCTATGCATTGATTTCAAATTTTTACACCGAAATAGACTTATATTTTTTAAAAGACTTATTTAGTTTTATTTAAAAGGTTAGGCTGCTGCCTGCGAGCCGTTTCATAACAGTGTTGTCTGTAGCGCTGACTGCTCCCCTTCTGCCCCAGCTCCCTGCTAAGCAACAGAGGATGGCCCAAGTGCATAGGCCCCTGCCGCTCCCAGGCACGACCCAGATGCAGAAAGAAGGAGAAACACACAGAGAAATCTTCGATCTGCTGATTCACTCTCCAAATGGCCACAACGGCCAGAGCCAGGTTGGTGCAAAGCCAGGAACTACTTCCAGGTCTCCGACGTGCATACAGAGGCCCAAGTACTTGGCCATCTCTGTTCCTTTCCTGGACCTTTAGCAGGGAGTTGGATCAGAAGCAGAGCAGCCGGGACTAGAACCATCACCCATATGGGATGCTGGCACAGCAGGTGGATAATTAGCCTGACATGCTACAGTGCCAGCGCCAGACCTATCTTTCAGTTCTACTTTTTTTCCATGCACTTTAAAAAAAATAGCCTAGATATCAATACATTCAATTGTATACCATATGCCTGCTTAACTTTTGTCAGCTAAAATAAGTAAGAAAGATGGTCTCACAGAAATACATATCTGAAATTATCATGTTCTCCTGTTATTAATCAAATAACAGAAAGATACTTATTTGATTCACAGGTATATATTTTTAAACAGCCATAGAAGCGAGCACCCAGCTACAGGTTAAGTTGCTCACAATCCACCTTAAGAGGATCTGGGCTTGATACCACCTTAAGAGGGTTTGGGCTTAATGCTACTTCAGCTCCTGGCTCAGATGACTGCTCCAGTGATTGGTGATCGGGTTCCTGTCACCCGCATGGGAGATCTGGGTCAAGTTCTTGACTCCCAACTCTAGCCCCTGACCTACCCTGGCTGTCACAGGCATTTGGAACATCAACCAGTGGATGGGAGCCCTGACTTTATCTCTTCGTCAGATAAACAATAGAATTCAAAAAAACCTGGAAGTCTATGGATTGCAATTGTGGAAAAGCCCAGTAGAACAGTGTGGGCTAGACAGGGGCTGTCCAGGAAGTGGGGCTGTGGTTGACTGCATGCTGGGATGGAGACAAGTATGCCTGCTCCTACTGGGGACAGTATTTGAGTTGTTAACGCACAAGGTCTGGTCTGAGTGAGAGGCAGCGATGAGGTTTTGAGGGGAGGCTGAGGAGGGCACCAGAGGGTACCAGGCCCATGAAGAAGATCTTTCGAGTCTTTGCTTCAACAGCATAATGGGGCACAGATTCCGAAAAAGAGGGACGGTACTGTTCGATGTTCAATGGGTCATAAACGCCTGTGCCAACAGGGTGCCCTGAAGACCACACTGAGAGGGATGTGGTGGGAGAGGGAGAGCTTGGGGATCGGGTTAGCCACCTGAGAACAGGCCCCGAGAGGCTTGGACTCAGAAAAGGGATGGGGCCACTGGAGTTCTGCCAGGAAAATGTCACTGGTGGTTTAGGTAAAAAAGTAGTTCCTCTCTGATGAGGGCTGGAGGGCAACAGTCACTCAGCTGAAGTACAACTTTGTACCCCCGAGTGCCCTGCAAGGTACCTCCGAGCGTCTGTCTTCCTGCCGAGAGCTATAAGCCATCCGGGGGGGTGGAAAGACATCCATATGAACACAGGAATACGTGGCAGCAAAGATGAGCTTCAGGAATACATGCATAGTCAGAAGGAAGAAAATGGGGGGCTGGCATAGAGGGAGGGCTTGAATAGGGGTGAAGGTCAAGAGATACCAACCTGGGATTTCACAGAAACTGGAACGATCAGTCACTCTGGGTGTGCGTTGGAAAATGTCTCTGTAGTTCTGATAATAATACAGGTTCATCCCAGAGGAAGGGATAAATTTCAGGCAAAAAAAAATTATAGACAAGAATAATGTAACTAAATGATCTGCGTGGTGATACACTGGGGGTTTCCCTGACTCTTCGTTTTCTCAGAGTCAAGATCCTATCATGCATGCAGTTTTGCATCTGCCAGCTTCCCTTAACCTCACATCATAAGCATTTCCCCAAATTAAGAAAAATTTTCATAAATTTATTTTTCCAATTCAGCAGATGTACCAACATGGGCTTAGTTCTACTCTACCACTGTGGTGAGGTACTTAAGCTTTTCTAAATTTTACAGTACCCAACGTTGAGATGAGTACCTCGGAAAGACTCCCAGAAGATGCAGCCGCAGGAATGTTGCTTCGTATGTTCTCATTTAAACGGAAGGGGATTTGCTTTTTTATGAAAGACCTGTTTATTCAGCACACACTTACTGGGCATTTACTGTATCTACAATACCTTCAAAGCACCTGTGATGTTGGGCAGCAAGACTCAACACCCAAGTGAGCAGAGACAAGACACAGCCATGCCCACATGCAAGCAAACGAGGGCCCATGCATGTGAAACTGTGCCAGGGCCCACGGACCTCCCTGCAAGGTGCCCACGGAGCGAAGATCCGGAGAGGTGGAAGGCAGGCAACCTTTTTCCCATGGAAACTACACACAAGTCATACCTTTTCTTCCATATCCATCATGACTGTCTGCTTTCCTGCTGAAGACCATAGTCCAGGTCCAGGCTATCCACCCCAACCCAGTGGTTCCGTCGACATTGGCCAACTCTACCAACCCCTCAACCTTGACACGTTCACTTCGCAAATGGAATCATAGCACTGGCTGCACTTGCTCGCCGGGTTCTACGAAAAATGTTTGTGGCTCATTAAGAGTGAGCCTTGGCAGGAGGTCAGCACCGAGGTTCCTGCCTTCCCCTCTGTCCTCCCAAGCTGTGAAAACAGGTCCCGGGTACAGCACATGGCCTCCGTGGTCAATCCTTCCTGCACACAGCTCAGTGATGGGAGAAAAACCCTCCAAGCAGAGCTGCTGTCCTATGACGCTCATCTCCTCCACCTGCACAGGCATGGCCCCTCAAGGTCCCTTCCTCTCCCCCCTCCACCAGGTTCTACACATGCGTGCCTGACCTGATAGCCAAGGAGACACGTGGCATTAACTTCCCAGGCACGGGAGCCTGCCACAGACCTCGAAAGGAAGGTGTCTGGGCTGTTCCCACCCAGGGTGACCCTAAAGCTGGGCTGGGAGGGAGGGAAGTGATCAGCCTCCATGGTCAGAGGAAGCCCAGTTCCTCCTGACCTCTCCCTGGTCCTGACCTGACAAGGTTGGGTCAGGAAAATAGAGAAGCCAGTATTCACCGCAATACCAACTCATTCAGATCAGCCCAAGGGGCGTCTGTCTGATGCATCCCTGGCCCAGCCCAGTGCACCTGCTTAACCAACACCTTTTTAGAGCATCATCCGAGCCCCAACATCCATAAGGCACTACAAGGTCTTGGGTCAGACCCCCTGCCTTCCACCCTACACCTCAAACTGCTGCTGTAGCTTCCTGCCACTGGTAGTACCTGCTGCTGCTGACTTCCTGGGAGGTTCCTCTGGCATTCCCAGGCTGCCCGCTCTGAGCCCACTGTGTGCTGGCCTGTTTCCTCCAGTCCAGTCTGAATTCTGCAAAATTGCCACTCTCAAACTCCCGTCAGGGTGTGTCACTACCTTCTGCCAAACACTGCTTCTTCCCACAGCTCTCCCAGACATCCTGTTCCAAGGGGTGTGGCTCTCAACACCTCCTCTCCTCCCCTGCCCAACCAAGCAATTGCCTCTGATGACAAAACAGGGTTTCCTGGTGAGCTGTTTGTAAGCCTGACTGTATGTGATGTTAATGACCCAAATGGAGTATTTTTGGCACTGGAAGAGCTGTGCTGCTCCTTCCGGACTATGCCAATCACCAAGACACTGAGTTCCCTGGGTGTCACGTGCACACTCAGCAGTATTTGGTGCCCAGAGCAGTTGTTTTCAATGGTAGCTGAAAAATGCAGATTCTGCCCCCCACCCACACCCCCACCACTCAGCCCAGCCCTCAGTTCCCTGGCAAGTGTTCCCGATGCCCAGTAGTGTTGAAAAGACTGTGTCTTGCCCACCAAGCAGGCTTTCTTGGTTTGGGGGCTCTCCATGGTCTTCACAAATAAACCTCAAGTCCCCTTTCTGGCCTCTTTAGCCTTAGTCCCCACCCCGACCCAGACCACACCTCAAGCCCTTGTCACACTTCAAAACTGTCAGCTGCTCAGGTATCAGCCAAAATGTTCTTTCCCATCTACCATATTGAAATCTTGTGGCCTCAGCTTTCAGGTCCAATGCCATCACCCTCAGGCTGTCTTTAGTTCCCCTAATGGCCTCATCCTCTGTCCCCTCACCCAGCCCCGTCATCGTGAGCACATCTCATTCATGTTGAATTGACCTGCTGCAGACGCCCCGCTCTAGGCTGAAAACCCATTCATGCTGTCTTCACCACTATTGCGTCTTTCTCAGTGCCTCATTCTGCCTCTACCAGAAGTTCCCAAGGTCAAGGCCACAGCACTACAGAAGGATGCCATGCTTGGTGAAGGCTCAGGGGCTGACTCTTAGCTTCCAGCCCTCGGGGTTGAAATACCACAACTCTAGGGACCCTGTTGTTGTCAGCCCTGCCTCCCCAGAAGGCACTGCTGGGGTTGCAGTCAAACGTCTTCTTGGCTCACTAACAGAAAACCCCAGCAGCACACTGCTCAGGGAGTTGCAGAGCAGGGGAAGTTGGAGAGACTAGAGATACGGGCACCGGCACCAGAGCAGCACGAGGCTCCGATAGGAATGGAGGGCGTGTGTCACGGATGAGGACACGTGGCATGTCCCTCCGATCTTGAAATGCGGGGACCTGCTTCTTGGTCACGTGGAGGTCTCTGAGCCACAGACAGCGTCCAGTGCCTCTTGAGGCTCTGCTGGGACGTTGTCCTCCACTGCAGAAATGCATCAGCCAATGGAAATTCCTGAAAAGAGGCATTCTCTGACCCCCTCCAGGGGTCATCCAATGCCCGGTGGTCCCAGATTCAGGGTCTCTGGTCCTAGGCCACCAAGGAGCATGGCTGCTGAGATCCCCACAGGACCAGGGCCAGGCTTGGGACAAGGACTGGTTGCCTTTACTGAAGTTTGCATAGGAGAATTGGTGCTTTAAGAAGAGACTCTCTCTGATACTTGTTCAGTAGGGGATTACAAATTCATAGAACCCACTGAAGATATGATCACCAAATGGATGATCACATCTTCGCTTTGCACATGGAACTTAAACTTAGACTTTTAAAAAAATATATATATATATATTTGAAAAATCTCTGTCTCTCCCTTCTCACTCTTTAATTCTGTCTTTCAAATAAATAAAAGTAGATGCTTAAATTTTAAAAAAGAAGGGCATATAAATTATAAATTGAAAATTCATATTAATAAGAAGTTGGAACAATTAAGCTTCTCCAAAGTTCCATGTAGCTCGCCCCCAGCGATGACACCCAAGTGAAACCTAGACTTCATTGGCTGTATTTGACAATGACATTGATTACTCAAGATAAAGCCAAAGACCTCAGCCCAAGAAGCTTCATCAAACTCTTGACAGACTCAAAAGTCTTAAATTCTGTATGAGCTTGCTCCTAACAGGTGACATCGCATAGAAAGAAAATTTTCAGTGAGCAGAAATCAACCATGAAATCCACGGGTTTACTCACAAAACACTCTGTGTGCTGGCTTTGAACCCTCAGCAGAACTGAAAGAAAAAGAGAAAGGACACTTTTAAGAGAAGCGTCATAACAGAAATTTTGGCTTGAACTTGGACACACTCAAGTTTGGTGATTGCTGGGGACCTCAGAGGGCTGGGTCTCAGGTGGATGCTGCAGGCATGGAGAAATGTTTTCATAGGGCCTCTCCCCTTGGGGACCCCTAGGGTCATGGGGAATTGCCTCCCAACACAGAGGGGCCCACAGTGGGTGGAGGAAGGGCTGCTGCTGTGACACAGAGGGTTAAGTGGTAGCCTATGATTCTGGCATCCCATTTGAGCACTGGTTTGAATCCCGGCAGCTCCACTTCTGACCCAGCTCTCTTCTGATGCACCTGGGAAAGCAGTGGAAGATGGGCTAAATGCTAGGACCCCTACATTCACGTGGGAGACCTAGATACAACTCCTGGAACCTAATTTTAGCATTGCCCAGCCTTGGCTGTGGGAGTGATTCGGAGAGTGAATCAGCAGATGGACTGCCATTGTCTGGACCTGTTGGATAAATACTGTGAAAAACAACTGATCATAATAATGTGTGGCTTTGGGGAAAACTCACACGTATTGTACAACGTCCAGGCTTCCTTTGGAACCTGGACCCCTGGACATGTGCCACGTGTCCTGCTGCTGGACTTACTGTTCTGCTTTAACCCTTTCACAAAATTTGAGATGAAAAGACTGGGCCATTCCCAAACTGGGCTCCCCAAGCCTCCTTTTGCAGTGGATGCCACTGGGAGACAGAATGAGCTTTATGTGCGGGACCCCAGATATCCCTTCATTCTCTCCCTCGTCCATTCTGACGCTCTGGGGACAGAAGCAGACACCTTTCCTGGGATAGGTGGAGGTGAGATGAGAACAGATGCCAGGACAGGACAGGTCTCTGCAGGAGGGGGAGGCGGGCACGGTAGGCAGATGGAACCAGAGCACAGACCACTGTGGGCTGTGAAAAGGGACAAGCTCCGAGCCAGGAGGCCAAGGCTGGATGACGCACACACACACTTGGCTGCACCTGCATGGCTGTACTTCTCCCACAAGTTGGAGGCCCAAGTTGGAGCAGAAGAGCAGGTGGATGCAGCAGAGTGGACTGCCCATGGGGCTACATGAGAAGCCCAAGGCCAGGGAATGTGTGGCCAAGCTTCTCCTCACTCTCCAGCTGAGTCCATTGACATCTAGCAACCATAACCACCTCTTCCTCCATTGCAACATCTGCATTCCAAAGGTGGAATCCCAGGACGTGCTCACCAAGTGATAACAGAAAACTTGCACTAAGTTAGCATCACAAAGTGTCCGACAGGCACCCCAGGGCATAGGCTGCTGGGTGGGGGTGGGTGTCAACCCTGCACTCCCAAATGGGAAAGGATATGGAGCCATGGGTGCAGGCCACATGGGCAGAGAAGCCCAAGTTTCCTGTTCAGAATGGCAGATGTCTGGTTGCCCCCAGAATGTGTTCCCAGGGCTTAGATAATTGAGTGGGGACAGTGCTGTGTCCCATTGCCAGTGGGAGCTCCGCAGTACAACCAGAGAGCTCTGGGAGGACTCACCCTTTACTCCAGGCCAAAGCTTCAAACTAGGTGCAGATGTTTGGTGTCATCTAGAACACCCACAATCCCCTATGAAATGAAGCACTTAAGTTCCATCTCCAGTTGCAATTCCAGCTTCCCACCAATGCACATCCTGGGGCAGAGGGATAGTAGATGATGGCTTAAGTGAGTGGGTCCCTGCCACCCATGTGGAAGACCCAGGATGGAGTTCCAGGCTCCTAGATTTGGCCTAATCCAGCCCCGGCTGTTGTAGGTATTTGGGGGAGGCAACCAGCAGATAGAATCAATTTCTCTCCCCCCTCCCCCAATTAAATAAAACTTTAAAAATTATTTTTATGAAGTCCATCTCCAACAGATGTTAGTGGCTTCCAGACAGAATTGTCATCTGACTTGGCCTAAACAGTCTGCTGACATTTCTGGAGCAGGAACAGTCAGCTGCACTCGTAGATGAGAGCCTTAGTACTTTAAAAGCATATACGTTCAGTTTTTCTCATAGCTGAAGGAAAGCTGAAAGAGGACTTAAAGAGAAGCCATCTATCTTGAAGTTGACATCAACTTGATTCTTGGCAAAATAAAGTTCCTATGGATCAGAATCTAAACCCTCATGTTCCGGGTAATTCTCACCCGTATGAACCATGGAGCAGAGCAGGACTCAACAGATCCCACTCTAACATACCCTTCAAGCACTTCAACCAGTGCCCTGAGGGACAGAATGCAAGACAGCCTTGAAAGCCAGGCCTGGGGTCCCAGCCTGTTCATTGCACGGAGTTCCCCTTACTCGGAGCTCCTTCCTGCGAACCACCCCTCCATTGCATCCTCTCGGCAAACTTCCCACATATGCCTGCTTCTGCTGAACCACGTGTGGCAGAGGTTGGGGGGCGGGGCAGGCCAGATTGAACTGCAAAAAGAAGGATTTAGTCCCTTGCCTGCTGGGAGAGATGGCCTTCCCAGGCTGGCCCGGACCCTCACACTCCCTCCTATGCTCCCCCGTTGGCTGGTGCCTCTTCTGCTGGAATCCGATGCCCACTCCCCATTCCAGGACCTGTCCCCCAGTGATTTTCCAAACTGCCTCCCCCACCACTGCTACCGGGTTCAAGTTATAGGATAGATAGCCTTGGCTAGGAGCTGGTATGCAGCATCCTGGGGAGGAAGCAACCAGTAGACCCAGGAGAGCACTCAGCTCCAAGGGTATTGAGCAATAAATAGATTGGGGAACAGACACTTGGGTCAATGCAAGATGCTGGGCTCTGTGCTTGTGCTCCTGGGCACACAGCACTGCACACCCAGCAGGATCCCCCTCCCCATCCCCGGGAAATGGTAGACACACACCGCCAAGAGGGCTCAGAGAAAGCCATGGCCCACATCACACAAGGCTAGGGCGTGTGTGAGGAGAACAAATAGAAGAAGAGCACACTGGCACTGGGACAGAACCCTTCAAAGCACTACACTTGTCTTCCTGCTCAAGGTGCCAAGGTGGGAATGAGGAGCAGGCTCTCTTCTCACCACTCCCAGGGACCACACAAACCTAGGCCCTGCAGGCTGAAGGTCCTGGTTCCAGAAGACCCATCCAGGATGCTGCTGGATTCCAGAGGCATCCAGAAAGCTCCCCATGTGAGTGAGTATGCCTGAAGGACAGATGCTCCTTGTTGACCATAATCGTCCTGACAGGTAGGACTGCTGGTTTCCAACGGGGCAACCGAAAGCACGTCTTGGTTCTCCTTTGTGAGATGTGGGTGGCTAAGTGGTAATCAGGGAGGCAGGTTGCCAGGGCCAGGAAAGCATGGTGGCCACGAGTCCAAACTCCCCCTACAGAGGAGAGGACATGCCACACACACACACACACACACACACACACCCACACCCCTTCCATCCACTGTAGTCATCAGTCCCCAAATGGCCACAGTGATGGGAGCTGGGCCGTTCTGAAGCCAGGAGCCAGGGGTTTCTTTAAAGTCTCCCATATGGGTTCAAGGGCCTAAAGACTTGGGCCATTGTCCGCTGCTTCCCCACTCCATAAGCAGGGAGCTGGATCAGAGGTGGAACAACCAGGACTTGAATGGACGACCCTATGGGATGCCAGTCCATGGCAGAGGCTTAATCCCTAGTTCACAGTTTGAGGCTGGAGTTGAGCTGGGTGCCCAAGAGCACAGTAGTGGCATCAGGTAAGTGTCTCTGGGTGCATCATGACAAGCCAGAGGCATAGCAGGGCAGGACCCAGCAACCTGCCAGCTCAGTGCTTATTCCTGTTCTTGTAGAGCTTTAATTTTTCTTCTTAGCAAGATCATCTAACACCTCATTAGCCACCAAAGAGACTGTGTCCAAATACCATTAGTGTATGACTTTAGGGATTTTGTTTCTAGCACAAGAAACACCGATGGACCTATTTAGATCACAGTGCAAGATATACAACTGTATTTCAGGCAAACTAGAACCATTGCTTCAGTATACTTGTATCCCCGATACTGCACAGAACACACTTAATGCTAAAATTATTCATTGTTCATCTGAAATTCAATTGTGAGTTCTGCATGATTTTTTTTCAAAAGGTTTTTATGCATTTATTTCTTTTGAAAACCAGAGACCTGGAGTAAAAGAGAAAGAGGAAGATAGGCGGAGGAAGGGAGTGTGAGAGAAGAGAAAAGTAAACACAGAGAGCTCTTCCATCTACTGGTTCATTTCTCTAAATGCCCACCCATGTGGTGCTGGGTCAGGCCGGAGCCAGAAGCTGGAGCTCAATCCAGCCTCTCCATGAGAGTAGCACAGACCCGAGTACTTCGGCCGTCATCTGCTGCATTCCAGAACTCCGTATGGAGCACCAGCATCTCATGCAATGTTCTAACAGCTGTGACAGATGTCCACCACCATTGCACGTCTATTTATGGGAATTGGTGACCCTGCTCCAGGGAAAAGAGGTACCTGGAAGTCCAATGCAGGGACGGGGGTAGGAGGTAGCTGCTCCAGAAGCTATAAGAAGAGGAAGTGGATAACAGCACAGTGGATGGAAGCTTCTGTAAGTGCTGCCCCCAGTGGTTCAGATTCCCCTGAGTAGAAGATTCCCCAGGGGCTAAAACTGGTTCCTTGGAGGTGGCTCTCTGCAGGCAGCCCCTTCAAAGATAGCCGCAGTTGAAGGAAACCTCGCTGCCCAAGACACATCTCTGGGTGTGCCAGCGACTTGGCATGCCATGGGTGAAAGGACCCTATTCCTTCAGCTCAACTCGAGCAGCACACCCAAGTTCCAGAGCTTTCTGTGGCACTAAGTCCTCTTGGTATCGCACTGCTTCTCAACTTCTTTCTCTGCCCAGTCCTCCTCCCTTGCTCCCGCCACTCTGGGCACTCATCCCAGGACAGTTTCCTAATCATGCAGGCTGAGCATTCCTAATCCCCAAATCCAAAATCTGAGACACTCCTAACTCTAAGTTTTTTTTGAAGACCAACACCATGCCACACAGGCAAAGGTCCACACAAAAAAATGTTTTGTGCACAAAATTAGTAAAAGTATTATATAGGTGCCAGCATGGCGGCACAATTAGTGGGTCTGCTCCTCTGATGCTACATCCCATATGAACACTTGTTTGAGTCCAAGTTGTTCCACTTCCAATCCAGCTCCCAGCTAAGGCACTTGGTAAGGCAGCAGAAGATGGGCCAAGTGCTTGAGTCCCTGCCACCCACAAGGGAGACCCAGATTGAGTTGCAAGGATGTACATGAAACATAAATGAATTCCCTGTTTGAGCCGGAGTCCCCTCACAATATATCTCACTAAACATATGGGAATAAAAAACACGTCTGGTCCCAAATGCTCAGACCCTTCTCTGTTCTCAGTCTGCCACTTCCCCTGTTGAGGCCAAGACAGGACCCAGGGCTCATTGTATTTTCTTTATCCAAAGCAGAATCCAAGAGAAAACATATACTCATGTTTTGAACTCATTACTATGAGCCACTGAGCACTTACAGATATCATGGTTCAAAGATGATTGTTTCCAAATTCCTGCTAGACAAAGAATTCACCCTGTATGTTGAAATTCCAGCTCAAACTGTTGAGTCCCTCTGAGCAGGCTTCTACTCCTAACTTCCTTATGTGGGTTCTTGGCGACACCCTCTTCCCAGCCTCGGAGCCTGGAGATATTCCAGGAATCTTGGCCTCTTACCTGGATGCATTATGAGCCCCCTCCCACTACTCCCCTCCTTGGTTGCCCATCACCCATGCCTGCCTGAAAGCTTCAGCTTCAGCCCAAACTTCCCAGAGTGACTGACCACTATCTTGCCTCTTGTCATGCCCAATCTATGGCCAATAATCTCTCCTTCACTCTGCAGTTCCATCCTTGTTTTGAGGGAAGGCGAGTCATGGTGATGTAATTCATTGCTAGCACATAGTTCTCCTCTAACCTTTCTATGAATCAGGTGACTAGGGCTGTTCCACACTGGTGCCGCTTTGTGGGCCTCAATTTCCAGTGTGATGACAACTCACCAAGGATGTCGTGTGTGAGCAAGAATCATCAACTCCCCAAACATCAGGGTGTTCTCATGAGCACAGCCAAAGTTAACCTTTCCTGAAAGATGTACTCTGCCAACCAATGTGTACCAGAGCATCAGGGCTAATGACGTGTGACAAGCAGCGACGCGCATGCTCACGTAAAGAACGACTGATGACGTTTAGAGCAACACTATGAACTGCTAGAAATGGGTAGAACTAGACAACATGATTCGCCTTTCACCTATTGCTTCAGTTTTCAGAAAGTTGCCCCAAATGATTGCAAACCATTGGTATTTTTGTTGGCTTGGCAAAGGAAGTTGGCAGTATCAAATGATCCCTTGTTGAAGCCACGTCACGAAGCACGCAGAAAGCACGTCATGTCAGAGAGAAGGGAAGTATGACGAGGGGACTTCTGCTGGGAGATGGGACAAAAGGAGAGCAGTTGTTTACCAACACGGGGGAAGGAGCCAACTCTACCCCAATGTCACTGACCTTGTGGCTTCTCACTACATTATTAGTGTAATGATTAAAAGGTGACAAGTCCCATTTCCTGTAAGCCTCAAGGTGGGTCATAAGCTATGCTTAGAAAAAAGAAATAACAACAACAACAAAAACTTGCATTTTAACTCTGTGCCCTAACTGTGTCCTAAGAGCTCACAGAGAGGTCCCTTACAGCTACACAAGTGTGTGGTAGATACACAAATCCTTTCACTGAAGAAGTTCAGAGACTTTTTCAAATTAAGTTGGAAAAGTGTATATGTGACCTGATAAGGGGGGGAAAAGCCAGGTTTACATACCATATTGGTAATACCAAAGGATTTATCACTACAAATAATGTCCAACTTAATTATTTTAAACTCAGTATGCAGAAGTCACACTTAGTACATTTTTTCATTTCCAGAATATTCTATGCCAAGCACTCTTCTGTGTAGCCCATAGGTTAGATTTTTTCCCTCCAAAGAATTAAATATTCAAAAGGTGTGATGGGAAAATAAGACCAGTTTCTTCAAAGTGAATGCAGTTTCATGAGTAATGAAGCAAGAGGCAAGAGATAGGTTGATGGCTTTAAAAAGAAATGCAACTAGTCTTGCTCTAATTTGCCATCACGAAGAAGGCCATTGGACAGCCATTAATAGCTTTAGTTACATCAAAAGGAGGACAGCCATCATTAGTTTGTGCTGGAAGAGGGTCCAGTAGACACCTGTTGTCCACTCTTATTTACAGGCAAGAATGCAGTCAGGAAAGTCTGTCTGACTGCTGGTGTCACCAGGAATCACCAGGACTGGAATGACAGCCAACAGTCGGGTTCTGAAGTGCTAATACAACACGGAGCCAAGAGAAGAAGGGTTCTTCAGAGCCTGTCGGTGGGCCAGCCGCTGGGCTCCTCACCCACTCAGGAGATCTGGCTGAGAGATCACACGACATAGGTTCATCTTCCCCACAGGTCAAAGGATGATGTGACAATTGTCCAGATGTGCACTGCCACTTCCTTATCACAACACTGCCAGAGGCAGGGACACCATGACCCTACAAAACATGCTGAAGGTGAGAAACTCCCCCAGACATCCTAGCTTTGCTTTCAAGCAGGTCTGGCTGACCCCCAAGCCCATCAGACAGCCTTCCTGCCATACAGAATGTCACAGTCAAGGGTAGGACTTAGCGCTGTACACACACAGAGTCAAACAGAGGAGTTATTCATCTTGCACGAATTACATCCAAACAACATTACATTTTTGGTATTTTCTTATTTAAAAAAAAATAAAAACACATTAGTCCTTTAACATGTTTCAGTTATAGTTGCATCGTAAAAACTAAACCGCAGCCCCCTATGCTTTTATTAGAGAGCAAGCAAGGATAAAGTAGTGGAGTCCAAAATAGACTGGGTTGTCCCTAGCTATTTTTCTGCGGGCTAGTGTTCTGTGCAGTAAGCTGAGCCACACCCTGGGATGCCAGCACCCCTATCAGTGTCTGGGTCCTGGCTGCTCTGCTCCCAATCCAGCTCCCTGGGAAGGCAGCAGAAGATGGCAAAAGTAGTTGGGCTCTTGCCATGCTTTTCTTCTGGCAGGGTGGCACCACAGCCTAATCTGCCACCCTGTAATGTCGGCATGGCGCTGTCCTTGTCCGGGCTCCTCAGTGTGGATTTAAAAATTGCACATGAATTATACTCTTAATTTTTATTCTATTGAAAGCAGGTAAATTCAATTTTTCTTATACCCTCCTTATGATAAGCGTGAATTGAAAACAAGTTTTTCATTCAGTTTGGGCTCCATTCAGCATAGCAATTCATCTTAAGGTTGGTCATGGAACTAAATAACCCCATTGTGGGATGTGATAAGCAGTTTTGTTGAGGCAAACACTCAATTCACTGGTATCTCATTTGTGTGTGTGTGTGTGTGTTTAATTATTTTTCAGTAAGTTGTAACATCTTGAAGATAAAAATCTACTCTTTTCCTGGGTAATCATTAGATTTGTTTTCAAGGCCAGGGGAAGTTGGTGGGGGAGGGCGGATGACTAGAACTAAAAGTCCACAGTGAGTAACTGACAGCACCTGCTCGGACGCTCCTCCACCCCCATACCCTCTTCCTCCAGTGTAAAGGGGCATCAGGGGCTGGCAGGGGGCACCACAGCCTAATCCTCCACCCTGTGGTGCCTGCATGGACGCTGTCCTTGACCGGGCAGCTCCACTTTCCCAGGAAGATAAACAAATCTTTAAAAACAAAGAAAGAAGACATTAACAATCTAAGTCATTAAAATATAAAGGCTTTGTACTCACTGCATCACACACACACACACACACACACACACACACACACACATCACTTCTAGTGGATCAATATGACACATTGGGTAAGCCAGAAGATGGCGTTGAAGATTAGCCATGGCATTCTAAAGACAGGTTCTAAAGACATCGCATCCCGGACAGGTTCAGGAGAAGATGGGTGTTTTGAACTTCTAAAAGAAGACACGGATGAGTGAAGACAGGCTGGACGGGGGAGAAGCCGCGGGTTGGCCATTTCACCCCTCACAGCCTCCTGCTGCTGTGTCCCTGCATCTGCTCAGGGTCATGCAAGGGAACACACAGTGACCTCAGCTTTGTTCCATGATGAGTTCTGGGGAGCAGAGTTCCCAACAAGAAGCAGGGGCCCCCCAAATAGCTGCTGAATGAAGGAACCTGTGAAAAGGCGGAGAGAGGAAGAAAAACAGGTTACGATCAGGCTGCTTTTCCAGTAACGAAACCCAGTTGTTTACTACCGACCCTGATCATGGAAAACTTACCTAGGTGCAACAGAAAGACAGCATCCTGTTCGTTTCTGAGAAAGTCGCTCTGTTTTAGGAAGGACACACGGCAATCCATGCCTCACTGCCTGTTTTGCTCCTAACCTACACTTAGCTCTTACCCCCACCCCGACCCCCCCTTCTGCCAGGAGACACTGCATCAACCGAGAAAATTCAAAGGAAAAAGAAAAAAAAGTAACTGAAAATCTTGGCTATCTGAAATGACCGGGACAGAGGCAGTGTAAAAAACAAAAAAGCTGCTGCTGTTTTGGGGGGTACGGGGGAGGGGGGGGAATGATGGTGGGGATGGTTACCTGAGCACGCTGGCTGGGCAGCCTCAAGGGTCCAGGTGGTTTTGTGGAGATCCCAGAGCAGCTTAAAACGCCATCACTCCTGTCCCAAGCATCCAGAACCAACTAGGAAGCTGCTTCTGACTAAGGACCAGTCAACAGGAGAGGTCCAAGGGATGGCACTCCGAGGTGAGCGGAATGCGGAAGTGCCTTAACCCTCCTCGGATCCTCCGGGATTCCCTCAGCGGGCGGCAGTTCACGGTGCCGGAGGGGTCCTCCCCTCCCGCGCCCCGTGGAGCTCCTGGAGGCTGCGGTGCTGGGGCGTGAGGCTCCCCGACCCCGCCACGGCGGCCGCGCGATCCGGTGCGCTGCGCTCCAGACGCCGCCGCCTCCGCCGAGCAGCCGGCTGGGCTGGCGCCAAGCGCTCCCGGGTCCCTGTCACACTGCCTGTTCTGTTTCGGACAACTCTTAGATCTTTAGATTTGCGCCCCGCCCCCCCCGGGGGGGGGCAACTCGAGAAACCCCTTGACCCCCACCAACATAAAAGGCTCTGGTGCTCAGGGAATCGCTCCGACACCCCGCGACCCCCGCGTGCACTTCCCGCCCCCGGCCACACCGCGGCCGTTTTGGGGCGCTCCTGGCGCCCCGCGGCGCAACAGGCGAGTCCGGGTTTTGCGCCTTTCCCCTTCGCGGGAAACGGTGCTCCGGGGGGACATGGAGAGGGGGGAAGGGCAAGGCCGAGGGGCGCTCTCCTTCCGGCAGGGCGAGGGTCGGCGGCCCGGGCTGGAGCCCTGGGGCGCGCGGCAGCCCCCGCCTCCCCACGGGCGGGTCCGCCCCCAGCCCGCCCCCCGCCACGCTCCGCCTCCCCCCCCCCCCCAGCGCGGCTTTCGAGCGCTATAAAGTTCCTCTTTCTCGCCTCGCAGTCTTAGTTTCACCACTTGAACTTGGACTTGGCACCCACTGCAGCCCTCGACTCCCAGTCCTGGGCGAGGTAAGCCCTGGAGTAGGGAAGGAGAAAGAGGCCCGAATCCGGCGTGACAGAATCAGGGGCTGAGCGTGTGGCGGGGCAGGGTGGGTAGAGGTGAGAAGACAGCGGTGGCCGTCCTGGGGCCGCTCAGGGGACTGCGCTCCGCAGCACCGAGGGAGCGTGCCCCATCAGGGCGCCCCTCTTCCCGTGGCACCTGTCCCGCGCTTAGGCTCGGAGGAGGATGCTGCCAGCGTTTGCTCAGCATCCTCGCAGCTCTCCCTCGCTCCTCTGGCCGCGCGCCACGCCGTTAGTCGGCCTGGAGGCGCCACGCGCTGCTTGATAGGAACCACGGGGATAGGTGGCCCCCTCTCAAAGTGGCCCCAGAAGAACTCGCTCTGAGCGGCAACTTTGGTGCGAGGTTCAGACCCTCCTGATCACTTCACCTACAGTCCAGGCTGTTTGCTCTGGGACTGTAGGTAAATTTCTCCCAACTTCGGCCTGGGGTGCCGTGCTCTCCGGCTGATGGAGGAGGAGCCCTGCCTTTTGCCGCCTCCACCCTTACCCTGAGCTCTCCCAGTTTCCATCCCGACCCCCTAGAGATCTGGCCGATCTCTGCGCCCCGGAATCTTGTGGTGCTTGGCTGCGCTTTTAGCCTGGCACCGGGGTTCTGCCACCTGTTGCCCAGGGCCGCTGGATCATTTAGCTAGGAGACTTTTGCAAGTGTAGGCGGGAAAGGTAGAGGCGGGGGAGAGCTGGGTCAGAAAGGCATGTGAGCCCAGGAGTGGGCAAAAGTGATGCAGCCCATGGTAGTGGCCGGGACATGTGGGGCGCGGGGACGGGCGATCGGTCTGCTAGAATGGAGCCGGAGGAGTTGGAAGGGGTCCAGAGGACTCGGTGCACTGTAAGGTACATTAAGGTCAAGGAGAGTGCTGGAAGGTGGGTCAGGAGGACGGACCCCTTGGAGGGTGCATTCCGAGGAGGAAGAGCCAGCTAAGGTAACCTCATTGGTCTCTGACCACGCCGCCTCCGCACGCGCGCACGTTGCAGCCTTTAGAAGCTCCAGGTCCGGAGACTAAAGCGCCACGTCTCCTCTCCCTGTTGCAGAGCGCCGCAAGTGCGGGGTCAGCGGATCTGGGACGCGAGTGCACTGGGCAGTGAGCGGCACGCAAGCTGGGCATGAACCTGGAGGGCGGCGGGCGCGGCGCTGATTTCGGCATGAGCGCAGTGAGCTGCGGCAACGGGAAACTCCGCCAGTGGCTCATCGACCAAATCGACAGCGGCAAGTACCCTGGCCTGGTGTGGGAGAACGAGGAAAAGAGCATCTTCCGCATCCCCTGGAAGCACGCGGGCAAGCAAGACTACAACCGCGAGGAGGACGCCGCCCTCTTCAAGGTGACTTGCACTTGGGCCGTCCGCCTAAGGGTCGGGGGTGCGGGTTGCGGGCTCCTCCCTGGCCACCACGGCGGTGCCGAGGCGCGCAGCAGTTCTCAGAGCGCAGGGAGGGGCACTGAGGACTGAGGGACCGCGCTGAAACCGGTGGAAGGCGTCGAGGGTGTGGCGCCAGGAGCAACAGGCCGCGATTGGCCCAGCTCGTGCCTGGGAGGAAAGGCGGGGGTTTCAACTTCTTGGGTGACAGCGTGAATGGTGAGCAGGTGCAAGGCCTGGGCTTATGGCGTCAGTAGCACCCAGGGAGTGAGTGAGACACAGAGGGTCTTAGAGAATGGGCTAGGCGGCAGTGCTGGGAGGTCTCCGGGTCCTTGGCAGCTTTTCTGCAGGTTCCTTTAGTTTCTTTTGAGGTGTGTGCCTTTTGTTGAGTCCTGGGTGTAAGCTTAGCAAGCCAAGGGAACATGCTGGAGAATCTGTCCTCAGGGCATCCGCTTGTGTCCCCACCTAGATGAACCCTGTCTCTGGTCCCTGCTAGACCTGTGACATTGATGGGAGACTCCACTCCAGCCTTTGTAGCCCGCACCCCACCCCCGCGATGTTCCCAGCACCTGTTTCTACCTGGGCTGTGCCAGGCTTCCTGCCGGACAAGTATTTCTGCTAGTGGCTAGGTCAGGCTCTGAGCACCAAGCAGCATTCTCCCTCTGTGTGGGAACTCCAGTTTGCACATTCATTTCTCAAAGGCTCACATTTGCACCGTTCCCCTCTCTGCTCCCAGGCCTGGGCGCTGTTTAAAGGCAAGTTCCGAGAAGGCATTGATAAACCAGACCCTCCCACTTGGAAGACGCGCTTACGCTGCGCCCTGAACAAGAGCAACGACTTCGAGGAGCTGGTGGAGAGGAGCCAGCTAGATATCTCGGATCCCTACAAAGTGTACAGGATTGTCCCCGAGGGCGCCAAGAAAGGTAGGGCGGAGGGGTCGTGGAAGTTTGACTTAGCGAAGCATCATTGGAGAGGAGCCTGGTTAACCCACTGTTCCCAGTGACAAGGACAGAATGTCACCTTTGGGAGTGCAGGGCAGTTAGTTGGGGTGCTTGTGGTAATGTGGGTTCCTGGAGTCCTCTTGCCAAGCTTCGTGGGGCCAGGACTGGAACCCAGGAATCTGTATTGTCAACAGTCCACACAGCCTGGAAGGCGTCTCTCCTGACAGGGCCCTTCGCGTCAGCCAGACACATCTGCACACACCATTTCTTTTGTCCTTGTCCTGGGGCACTCACGTCAGTCCCGGGAGAAAGTGGTTTAGTGGTTGCACGTCACTGCTCCAGAGGGGTGCTGCAAACACAGATGTTTGATTTGTCAACACCAGGTCGTGTATGCATGATTTGTTTTTTAAGATGTATTTATTTTTATTTAAAAGGTAGTTACAGAGAGCGAGAGAAAGATCCTCCAACTGCTGGTTCACTCCCCAAATGGCTACAATAGCCAGAGATGCACAGGGCTAGTCTGAAGCCAGGAGCCTGGACACAGGGGCCTACCTACTTGGACCATCCTCTGCTGCTTTCTCAGAAGCAGTAGTAGGGAGGTGGAGATGCTGGCCATCAAGCCAGTACCCATATGGGTTGCCAGCACCACAGGCAGGGTTGTAACCTGCTACAATGTGGCACTGCCAGCTCTTCCACTCTCGTGTCCCATGCATGCGTTCTAAGAATTCAGCCCTCAGGTGTTTCTCCCAGAGTATGACGTGGAGCCCAGCCAGTTCCTGTTTTTACTCTGTGCCATTTCCCTTTTTCCTCCCAACCAAGGAGCGAAGCAGCTCACCCTGGAGGACCCGCAGATGACTATGGGCCATCCCTACACCATGGCGACTCCCTACACCACGCTCCCAGCCCAGGTACAGTAGAGGTCTCATGGCCTCTGGAAAACAGGGTTGGGGTCTGTGTGAGACCACATGAAGGTGGCAGGCATGCTTGTTTGCCATGGCTGCTCCAATCTGTGGACCACAGCCCTGGTCACAGAGCGGCCAGCGCATTGTCATTGCTGGTGAGGCGGTGCCAGCTATGACTGCTTGCTGGGATGCCCTCCTGCTGGGAAACGGGCATTTGGTGGAAGTCCAGGCCTCTGGAAAGCAGGGTTTTGTCATGTGAAACCACAAGGCAGCTGATCTTGCCGGCCCCTCCTGTTGTTGAATTGCGGCTCTGTCCCATCCCCTTTCTGGGTTAAAGAAGGCAAATTTCCCTGCAGGCTCCCCGGGGCCGCGTTTAGCCATATGATGAAGCTCTGCATAAACCACTCCTTGACAACAGTGTCTCCATTGTCCTTTTTTTTTTTTCTTATGCTCTGTGGTTGGCTTCCAGTCTACTTTTTTGGATGATAAAATGATCTGGCTGCAAGGGATTCCCTGCAGAGCTGGCCAGGCTGTGAAAGCCCTCGTTGCCCACCCCACCTGGTACTTCCTAGTGCCCAGCTGTTCCATCTCAGCTTCCCTGTGTTCCTTTAGCAGATTCATAACTACATGATGCCGCCACCCCCGGAACGAAGCTGGAGGGAATATGTCCCCGATCAGACACACCCAGAAATCCCCTACCAGTGTGCCGGGACATTTGGCCCCCGCAGCCACCACTGGCAGGGCCCAACCTGTGAAAATGGTAAGGGACATACGCTTAGCCTGGTCCCCTGCCTCCCAGCTCCCGCTGCCAGGCTGGAGAGCGGTGAGGAGTCCAGTGGCTCTGCTCAGTTCTGCTGGAAACAGTGTGTGTGTGTGCGGGGGTGGGGGGTTGGGTGGGCAGTGCTGGGCTGCCTCCTGCAGGGCAACCAGCAATGAGGCTGACTCTGGGGGGTCCACGCCAGGCACCTCTCTCTCTCTCTCTCTCTCTCTCTGAGACTTTATTTTAAACACACCAGAAAACCTCCTGAGCTCTTTACAAACTGTCAATGATGTATCTGACTTACCTGTTGGCTTAGTGAGGCTGGGATTCTATTTCCAAAACTCAGGACCCCCCAGGCAGGAAATTTCAGACACATCAAACTGGTTGCTCGTGTGTTTCCAAAAATTGTTTTGTGTTACTATTATTCTTATTAGCAACAGCATTCTCATCCTCCCTGAGGAAGTTTAGCTGTATTTATACCTGAAACCCAAAATGAGACAGGTTTGAGCTGCCACCCCTCTTAGTTTGTCCTTTAGTCCTACCTGAGGACCCCAGGATCCCAAGTCTGTTTCTGTGTGCCCATCTGAGAAATGGGTATATGCCACAGCTCTGTCCCCAGCTTTGCCTCTGCAGGGACTGTGGCAGTCTGTTTGTCTCGAACTGTGCTGTGTCCATTGCAAGTATTCTTGGCAGTAGAGCTGGAGGCAAGGGAAACACAGCATTGGAAAAACCTAAACCATCCTCCCAGGCGCCTGTCTGCCAGTTGGAGGCTCCCAAGGCTTGCTCCTGGTGGGTTAGGTGTCCCAGACACCCCCTGGGAGTTCTCTAGCCATCAAAGCGAGCTGTGTCAGCAGGTCTCATTAGCTATGTACAAAGAGGAGTTCACAAGGTGTGGTCATGGCAAGAACATGCAAGCTTTCAGCACGTGGGGTCAGTTCTTCAAGCAGTCTGTGAGGCTCATCTCTGTGTTCCAGGAATGCTGGCTCCTGTGTGGTTTGTTCACTTTTTTTCTCTTTCCTGCTCGGGTTCAGATCCGTCTCAGTGTCCAGTATTACAGAAATGCATTGTTCTCTCACATTTGCGTTGAGTGGCATGTCGATCCCAGAAGTTCGTAACTCAGTTTGATTTGCTTTTTAAGGGTGATTGGTAGCGCATGTGGGTGTTCAGGTCAATCAGCTGACAGTAAAGTAGTATATGGAGTTCAGATTGTGTCCCCCACAGCAAGCGTTGTTGGACTAATAACAAGAAAAGAGGTGGTGCTTCGAATTGAGACAAAGGGCAGAACAGGCATTGTATAGCACAGTGAATGCTAAAGGAAGGGCCTGCAAGTTAGGTTCTGTGAGATCTTCAGAGATGTGGCTCATAGCTCACAGCTCCTGTCTGGAGCCCTGGTCTGCTCTCCCCTGGATCCAGAAGTAGCTGGCAAGCTCTGTGTACCAAAGAGCATGTTGGCTTCTAGCTGGGCTTAAGAACTCACACAGACCTGGCTCGTGGCTCTGCTGTGAGGCCAGGGACACTGTCTGCCTCTCTCTCAGCCTCATTTTCCCCATGTGTTAGTTATAGAGAGGGAGCGACAGGAATAGAGAGTTCTGGGTTTCCTTGAAAAACTGTTGTACAGCCTCTGCCTCCCACAGCTTTGGTTTTCCAGCTGGGCTTTGTCTCGGCTGCACAAGCAAGGACCCTGTGGCAGATTGGCGCTTAAAGAGTGCTGGGCATGGGTTGAAAGGTGGCTCAAAAAGGGGCCTTCCCATCCAGGCTTAGCGCCCAGGCCAGGGGGCCTCCCAACGTGATAGACACCCTGCTTAGCCAACATCTGATTTCTATTTGCAAATGCAGGTTGCCAGGTGACGGGAACCTTTTATGCTTGTGCCCCACCTGAGTCCCAGGCTCCCGGAATCCCCATAGAGCCAAGCATAAGGTCTGCCGAAGCCCTAGCGCTCTCAGGTGAGTGCAGCGGTCGGGTCTGGAGGCCCTCCCTTCTCCCTGCGGAGTCAATGGGGTTTGGAGGAGGAGGAGAGAGCACAGGTGGACAGGGAGCAAGGAAATCCTAGCAGAGGAACCAGCCTGCTTTGGTGTGACGCTGGCACCTCCCAGCGCTGATCTGAAGGGATCCTGGTAACTTTCCCGTTGGCAGCTGTCCGAATTTTATGGACATCTGCCAGTACTCCAATTTCCTTTATTGAGTAGGGCACAGGGGAGAGTGGGGGTCTTTTCAGCCACTGTTCTTTCAAGGTGCAATAATGTCATGGGGGAAGCCACAGAGCTCTCATTATGAACTTAAAAGTTCATCATCCTTCCAGACTTAGCCACAACCTGATATTGCTCACCTACTTCAGGGAGACACTGGCTCTGGCTCTTTGCCTCCCCTAAGAGTCTAAAGCCCCAAAGAAGCATGGAGTCAGGTTTTCCTCCAAACGCTTACAGAACTTGAAAACCAATGGCAGATTCAATCTGGTTACTTTGAGTCCCATTGCTTTTTTCATTTTTAGATTTTTTTTAAAGATTCATTTATTTGTTTGAAAGGCAGAATTACAGAGGGAGAGACAGAAATTTCTTCTATCTACTGGGTCAGTCCCCAAATGGTCATGATGGCTAGAGATGAGTTGACCCAAAGCCAAGAGCTTCTTCTGGGTCTCCCACATGGGTCCAGAGGCCCAAGCACTTGGACCATCCTCTGCTGCTGTTCCAAATGCATTAGCAGGGATCTGGATGGGAGGTGGAGCAGCCAGGACTGTAACTGGCACCCATATGGGATGCTGATACTACCGTTGGAGGCTTTACCTGCTATACCATGATGCTGGCCCCATTGCAACCCCATTTCTAAAGGAATTTCTGCACCACAGAAATGAGAGCTCTTTTAAGGAATGCACCTGTTACGAGGTTTACAAAGCACGTGTGGTGTTTGCGTCGTTACTTTTAAAGTAACATCTTGGGCTGTTTGAAATGGGATCAAGGATTATTTTTAAAATGAAGAACTTACGCTTCAAAATTCTCTCCTGGCATGCTGGTTCCTTTAGAAATCAGTGAGAGGAAATATAAGCTCCATTCTCCAGGCTTGGGCAGACTAGAGCTGTGGCATGGTCCTGGCTAACCCTGGCTCAAGCCGGGATCCTCCCAGTGCCCATGGCTGTGGAAACAGCAGGAACATCTGTGGGAAGGCTGGAGTTTGTCTTTAGCAATCTTCAAACCCTTCTTTTGAGCGTCTAAGACTTGTGTGGGTGCCTGATACGTAGGAAATAATGGCTATTTATATCTCAGAGATCTCATGATGGTTGATGACATGAAATGAAATGAAACCTACCCTGGCAGTCACCTCTAGTGGCCAACACCCACACTCCCTGGACGCCTTCGAGTGTGCCGTGTTTTGGAGCAGACAAAGAAGAGACACTGATGTGGCTTAGGTCTCATAACCTGCCCTTGAGGAATAAGAGGGTTTTGTGGGTTTCTTTTTTGGGGGTATGCTTAAGAGAGATTCATAATGAACCCTGGGCACTTTTCTTAAAGAACTGTCATTCCCATTCATTTTAAATCCCGCGCAGTGCCAATGGGTTTCCTGCCTAGGCTGGCATGTACATTCCAGTTAAGGTTCTCCTTGTAGGTCTGGTTTGTTCCTTCAGCATACGGATGCGGTTGTAGGGAGAATTCTCAGTCAAAATCATGTGAAAACCTTCACCTGGTTGAAAGCGTTGGAAGGTGCACTGTTCAAGTTATTTTCAAAGGTCAACACAAAACCCAGAGGGTTTTATGCCTTTGTTGTCTACGTGGGTCCTTAGAGCATTTTTCTCCTGCGTATCTTTCTTGTCATGAAAAGTCAGTTTGTTGTAAAAACAGCACATGGCCAGATTAGAATGACCAATCAAAAACCTCACAAAAAACACAATGGGGAAAGCTGAAAATGTCCCGTGCCATTACTCAGAGATTGACACTGTTAACATCCTGACCCTGTGTATTCATGTATGGATGATCTACATGTGACCCTAATGACATCATAGCAATAACTGAGGGAGGTTTCTGCACGTGTGGAAAGATACTTCCTTTTTTTCTCAGACACCATGGTGCTTTTTTGGCCAACAGAAAATTAAATATGGGGCTCCACTCACCCCAAGTCAAAATCAATTTGCTTAAAAACAAATTATCATCTATGACACATGCCCTAGTATTTTAAATATGAACAAGACCACCCCCGTTGTCATTACTTAGGGAAAAAATGACTGGTTAATTTCTTAGCAAAGTGTCCCCTAGTAAGAATTGAATGTATCTTTCAGAAAATTTGTGAGGGACAAATAGACTGTCCATTCAAAAACTGAGCAAGTGTCATAAGCCATCAGGTTGAGAAACTACAAGGTGGCCAAATTAGATTAGCTGCTTGGAGTGTCCAGTAAACGGATGTGTGCACGCACACACACAGTGGGGACACAAGGGGGACTTCCTCCACCTGGCACCCTTTGCTTGTTCTGGGGTGTCTTGGAGCACTGCTGTTCTGCCAGGTGCTTTGCTGGCTTTGCCCAGGAGCGTTCGGGAGCCCTGGGGCACCTAGCATTGACCCCAACAGTTGTATGCTTGCAGACTGCCGCCTGCACATCTGCCTCTACTACCGGGAAATCTTGGTGAAGGAGCTGACCACGTCCAGCCCTGAGGGCTGCCGGATCTCCCACGGACACACTTACGATGCCAGCAACCTGGACCAGGTCCTGTTTCCTTACCCAGAGGACAATGGCCAAAGGAAAAACATTGAGAAGCTACTGAGCCACCTGGAGCGTGGCGTGGTCCTCTGGATGGCCCCGGATGGGCTCTATGCCAAAAGACTGTGCCAGAGCAGGATCTACTGGGACGGGCCCCTGGCGTTGTACAGTGACCGGCCCAACAAACTCGACAGAGATCAGACAAGCAAGCTCTTCGATACACAGCAGTTTTTATCAGGTAATGCGTCTCAGGAGCTGCTGGAATAGAGGTGGGGGTGGCGTGTGTGCTTTCTGGCCCCGGCAGAAGTCTTCCTCCTGTTAGCTGCAGAACCAAGCTGGCTTTGCCACCAGACCATGCACACATGCTAATGCACACAACTCATGACTGCCCCAGGAGGGAAGGGAAGGGAGGAGGGTCCAGCTGAGCCCAGCTCGCCCAGGTGGACCATGGCTTGGGCTGTTACCTGGTGATTCTGGTGGACATGGGGTTCCTCGGTGCCTTTGCGAAATGACCTCAGTGAGCACCTAGCTGCTGGTGTAGCAATGCATTTTCGAGTTCCTAGAAAAATTGTAAAGGTTAGAAATCTAATGTTAACTTGTTTTTTGGTTGTTATTCTTTTGTTGTTGTTGTTCTGAGATGTGTCATCAGGGACAGAGGCCATCCCACAGATGGGGGCCAGGGATAGAGTGTGCTGAACTGATTTAGCAAAGGGGAAATGGCAAGAGCTGCTAGGGGCCATCCCTGTCACAGGAACATATGTAGTCACATTTTCCAGACGCAGGCCTCGGGTAGGTTGGAGCCAGGGACCAGCTCGGGGATGGAATTACTGACCGTGCCCTTGTCTGTGAGGGTCCGGGTACAGAGTGGGTACTTAGCTGGGTGGACATGAACACCTTCAGGGCAGAGAAAAGCCACTTTCCCTGCCACTGCTGACTACCCATTCTGTGCCTCTGCCTTCTGCTAGCGCTAGCTCTCCCGAGATTGCCCTCCCCTGCCAAATCACTCTAGGTCTCCCTGTGGTCACGTGTCTGCCCCTGTCCTGAACATGGTTTTCTTTGGCTCACCACACGTAGCTGATTATCTGCGCGCATTGCAGAATTGCTAGAAGAGTGAGTTATCATGCGCCTGACTTCACATGTGGGTCCCCCTTAGGTGTGTATGCGGCGAGGGTGGACACTTCAAGTCTCAACAATTCCCCGGAGCGCTGAAGTCAGCATGGTGCACAGTCGCTCTCACATAACCATGCCTTCTTTGCTTTTCGAATGCTGTCTCTTTTGACCAATCCCCTCCCCCGCCAGTCCCTGGGAATGCCTCTTCTCACTTCCACCAGTTCAGCTTTTCAGAATACACCTGTAGGCCAGCTCAGACACTGTCTTTCTGCGTTGGGCGGACCTGACCTCTTCTGTGCTCATTTATGTTGTTGCAAGTGGCCAGATTCTGTTCTTTTTTTCTGTCTGAAGCATGCACCTTTATGTGCAGATAAAGCTGCATTTGCTGTATTTGTTTGTCCCTTGATGGGCAGACACCTTGATGGATCCCGTATCCTGGCTGTTGTGGACAGTGCTGGGGTACACACGATTATGCACATATCTCCTCAAACCTCCTGTGGGTGTAAGCCCACTAGTGCATTGCTGGCTCCTGAACATGCTTCTTTATGTATTTTAGTTTCTTTGTTTGAAAGATAGACAGAGCTCTCATCCAATAATTCACTACTCCAACGCCCACAAGGGGCAGGGCTGGGTAGCCAGGCCAACACCTACAGCCAAAAAATCTATTAGCTCCACTATAGCAAGCGAAGACCAAAGCCTTAAATCCGCTTCCAGGATTCACATTACCGGAGAGCTGGAATTAAGAGTGGTGCTGGGACTCGAACCCAGACATTGCTGACTCTGCCATGCGGGCATCTTTACCACCATTGCAATTCCTCCCCTGCCCCCATCAGATGCATTTGTGATTTAAAACATTGCTAATAAAGATAGGAGGCACCCGGGCTCTTGGCACTATTAACACTGCTCAAGTCTCCAGTGTTTCGATGGCCCTGTGTAAGCTCATCCAGCAACTCCTTTGGGTCCCAAAGCAAACCTATCTCATCTTCCTGTAGAGTTGTGACCTAGGAAGAAGGCGATCTTGCTGTAGTTCCCTAAGGCTGCAGCACGGTGAGGGGAGCATGCAGGGTTGGGCGCCCTCATTGCAAGTAGCAGAACTACTTCAAGTCTCAGTTTGGACAGTCCTGTCTGCCTTTGGGTAGAATACCCTGCTCATGCTCATGGTGAAAGAGCAAAAACCCTTGAGGGACCATCTCTACATCTTTCCTGGAGTCTTAAAGAGCTCCCATGCCCTGGAAAGTAGAAACTGCCCCTTCTGCCCCTTCCATGCCTCAAGCTTGGAATTCCTCCACAACTGTACATTTGGATTCAGAAGACAGGCAAAAAGAAGGCCAGACACTTCTATGAAAGGCATCCCAGGAAAATGGAACCTGCTTCTCTGAATTTCAACCACTGGGCAAGTTTGAGGAATGTGGAATCCTCTCTGTAGAGTCACAGGTGCAGGCAAGAAGCAGGTGCCTCGGAGCATCCTAGGTCTGCAAGTCCACCTACTGGACTCTTCCTTTTAAGATAGATGTATTTATTTGAAAGGCAGAGGGAGAGAGAGAGAGAGAGAGAGAGAGAGAGAGAGAGAGAGAGAGAGAGAAAGAGAATGAGAGAAAGAATGAGAGAGGCAGGGAGACAGATCCTCCATCTGCTGGTTCACTTCCCAAATGGCCGCAGTGACCAGTGTTGTCACAGATTGAAGCCAGCCAGGAGCCTGGATCTCCATCTGTGCCCTCCATGTGGGTGACAAAGACTTAGGCGCATTAACAGATTGGCAAAGATCTGGATTGGAAGTGCAGCAGCCAGAGCTCCAACTGGCATTTCTTATATGGTAGGATGCTGGAGTCACAGGCAGTAGCTTAATGTACCATGCTAGACTTTACTGTTTTTCTGGGATAAATAAGATGTTCTTTCTCCCATTCCTTCCTCAGTACTCCAGGGTTAGTTTTTTTAACCACTGCAAAAGCTCTTCCATGAACTTGCTGCACCTGCATACCCCAGTGTCTGCATAATGAAGGATTCCCACAGAACATTCTCGCACTATCTAGTGTTATCTGAAACAGGACTCTTGTTCAAAGAAATTGTGCCAACTTGCCATTCTGATCAGCTTGTGTAGGTGTAATCTCAGGCCACAGCAGTGAGAATGTGGGTGATACATTCTGACTAAGGCAGTTGGGTTTGATTTGAATTGAACAAAAGAAAAGGAAATAAAAAAAGCAGGAAGTCAGTGAGTCCTGTGAGTTAGCTAGAAACTTCTTCGGTTGAAGAGAACTGTGGAAATCTTTGATATCTACCCTGTCAGGATTTGCACCCTGCAAGGGACAGCCCCCAGAGGTGCAGCCTGGGGCTGCACATCTGATAAGCACGTGTCTGTACAGCTGGGCTGCAAAAGGCTAGGGCAAAAGGGCGTCTCTGTGGATAAGAGTCTTGACTCTGGCTGCTGCCAGGGCGGGGGTCCCATTGGTCACAGTTCTCCAGGCTAACCACCCTGTTTCATTCATACCTTTGTAGGGTGGGGATGGGGTGTGAGGACCAGAGTGACCTTGTCTCCTCCATCCTCACCCCAGCATGTTCCTGTCGCCGTTATTCCCAGCAGCAGGTGGGACGGCACATCCAGGAACTGGTGCTCCTGGTCGCCGTTGCCAAGCCACCATGTGAACACCTGGTGCCTGAGTCACACAGACAACCTAGAGAGCAGAGAGGATTATGTGGGCTCCAGAGTTGAGGGTTGAAGTATTCTAATAATCCTAGGGGCAGGCACTTGGTGCAGCCTTCCAGTGCCCACATCTCATCACCTGGAGTGGCGACTCCAGCTCCCTGCAGCTGCGCACGCTGGGAGGCCGCAGGTGATGGCTCAAGTAGGTCACCCACATGAGTTCCAGGCTCCTGGCCTCAGCCTGGCCTCAGCATACAGCCATTGCAGAAATGAACCAGCAGTTGGGAGATGGGTGATTTTTTTTCTTTCTTTGTCTCCTGCCTTTTAAATCACTCAATCAGATCATCCTAGGGTGTCAGAGTATTCTCGTATCTTCCCGTGGTGCTTTCTGCTTTATATAAATTGTTTGGGGTCTTCCCACCATCGATGCCACAGCCTCTTTCACTCTTGCCTTCACTCCTTTCGGCTCCTTTCTACAGAGCAGGGTTCTGACACTGTAGGTCCAAGCAGAGCTGAGTGGGTGTCCTGGCGGGAAGAGAATGCCCTGAACCTGATGACGCCCTCCTGGATCTGGGGGGGTTCAGTGAGTTGGGGCTGTTTCCAGGGGCAAGGGAAATTCCCCCCAAGGGAAATGCAGGGCAGAATTCAGCACTGCAGCAAGCTCTGGCTTCCTGTGGAACCTGGCGTGCTAGGCTGTGAGGCCTTTTCTGAGTGTGGCTTTTTTTGTGGGCTTTGTAGAGCTGCAAGCGTTTGCTCACCATGGCCGTCCCCTGCCAAGATTCCAGGTGACCCTGTGCTTTGGGGAGGAGTTCCCAGACCCTCAGCGGCAGAGGAAGCTCATCACGGCTCACGTAAGTATTTGACTTCTTCAGTAGCCCCACGGAGTTTTCCTATTAAGGAGCACAGTGTCCCGTTCAACGTCAGGCACCCTGGGAAAGTAAGTCTCAGCCTTAAAATAGCTGGGGTGGAAGTACGGCCCAGTGAGCAGCACAACCTACATCACAATGCCCTCCGCCTTGAGTTCTGCTCACCATGGAATATTCTGTGAGTGCCTGTAAATTGCTCCCCTTAGAGCTGACCTTGTGGCACTGCAGTCTAGACCCCATATGCAATGCTAGCATCCCATATTGGAGCACAGGGTCCATGTCCCAGCTGCTCCCTGTTAAGGCACCTGCGAGAAGCTGTGGAGGATAGCCCAAGTGCCCAGTCCCTGCCACCTCTGAGGGAGACCCAGATGGAGTTCATGCCTCCTAGTTTCAGCCTGGTCCAGACCTGGCTATTGCAGCCATTTGGGAAGGGAAACAGCTGGTGGAAGATCTCTCTCTGTCTCTCCTTCTCTGTCGTTCTACCTTTTAAATACATCACCAGGCTTACCTGTGTATTTTGTAGCAGCCCTCCAAATATATCACAACCCCTTCTTTAATTTTGAGGGTTTTTTTATGAATGAATTAATTACTAGGCATATGTTCTTTTGAGGCTGCCTCTTGCAAGGAATTCAGATAGGTGGAGCCCACAGAACATTCTCTGGCAGGCTCAGCAATGGCAAGGGAGCCTCTTTTTTTTGTTTTGTTTTTTGTAGAAAAGGAAAAGGATTTATAGAGATGACACATGGCATCAACTTGCTATGCAAAATCGACTCTTAAATACCTCAGGGCCTTGAATTTGAAGAGCTCATGTGGTTATCTCTCTTCAGGAGCTCACGGGCCCTTGTCATGAGCAGGGCCAGCTGATAAAGCTCTGATGCAGTCTCTCATTGAAAACTGAGGGAAACACTGTTGCATCCTGAATATGCACCCCCTCCTTTCTTGATTGGAAAGGCCAACCATTGCCGATAGAACGCCATGGACTTCAGAGTTCTCACACTATTTCTCTCCCGATGGCCGTGGTGATTTCATGAACAGTGGGGAATCGTTCAAGTAAACTTGAACAACATTTAGGAGGTAGATGCCAATGTCATGTTTCTAAGCTACAATAGCATTCCTGGGTTAGGCAAGGTCAGGTTCTCAGCCTGAAATTGCTGTGTGGCCCATAAAAGAGAAATGTGCACACTTACAGGTTCGATTAATTTTTATTATGAATTTAATTCACTTCATGTATTAACATAGGAGTTGTTGCTTCCATTGCTATATATCGCATAATAATATCAGGGCCTCCTTATTTTAAAAGCTTTTAAAATTTATTTGGAAAGTCAGAGATGGAGAGACAGAGAGCTCTTCCACCCATTAGTTGGTTTACTTGCTAAATGACATGACTAGCACTGGACCAGGCTGAAGCCAGGAGCCTAAAATGCACACCTGGGTCTCCCACACGGGGAGCGGGGACCAAAGACTTGCACCATCTTTTGCTGCTTCTCCCAGGACATTAACAGGGAGCTGGATCAGCAGCAGAACACCAGACGCACAAACCCACTCCTGTGTGGGACGCAGGTGCCTGAAGTAGTGGCTTTATTTGCTATGCCATGATACTGGCCCCAGAACTCATTTAAAAAGAAAAAAAAAATATTTCAAACATAAAGAGATAGAATCTTCAGCTACTGGTTCGCTCCCCACAAATGACTACAATGACAAGGTTTGGGCCAGACCGAAGTCAGGAGCCTGGAACTCCCTCCGTGTCTCCCACCTGGATGGTAAGGCCCCAAGTCCTTGGACCATTTGCACTTCCAGGCACATTAGTAGGAAGCTGGATTGGACGTCGTGTAGCTGCGCCGTGAAGTGCCGCCATATGGGATTCCAGTGTTTTGTGGTTTAATGTGCCGCACAACTCTGGCAGCCCATAAACACTCAATTTTATAGCATGATTGATTTAAGAATTCCAAGGAATCTCCGATGTTTTAATGCAGGACAAGCTGAAACTCAAGGGTTGTCTTGTTTTTGTTTTCCGGTTAATGTCACCCACACTGAGAACCAAAGCAGGTCAATCTGAGCCCAATTAACTTCTCTTTTCCCACAGTAGCAGTTTTTTGTTGCTTTGTGGTGCTGCTTTATTTTCCATTTGACTTGGATTTAGAATTATCAGATTACCTGGAAACCTGAAATCTTTGATGTCACACCCCTCATTCCCATCAACCCTCGCTTGTGCAGAAACACATTCATTGCCCTGAGTCGCCCTGAGTCACATTTCAGAGTTCCATGTCGTTCTAACCATTTGACCTGATTGGTTTTAACCTTGATCATGTCAAATGGCAGCTGACTTAAACCAAGGTCTTTAACTTCAGTGTAAACTCAAAATTGAGGCTACAGATGATGCTTTTTAGCTTGCTCCACATAAAGGCTGACCATCTGTTTTTGGGATGGCTTCACAGCTGAAATGTATTAGTGTCTGTAACTTTGGACTTCACTCTCCTGTCGCCTGACCATCTGAGAGCTCTTTCATGAAGGATTATCTTGGTAATACTCCTTTTTAAAATCTCTCATTAAAGGTAGAACCGCTGCTAGCCAGACAACTCTACTATTTTGCTCAGCAAAACAGTGGACATTTCCTGAGGGGCTACGATTTGTCTGAACACATGAGCAGCCCAGAGGATTATCACAGAGCTATCCGCCACTCTTCCATTCAAGAATGAACCAGCATCCAGAAGATTGTTGTAAATATTGGACGAAGACAGCTGACGGACAGTTTCTGTTTCCGAGTCACTCCGCCATGAGACTACCCCCGCTCGACAGCTGAAAATCGCAGCAGGAATGGGGTGGGGAGTCAGTCCCAAGATCGACAGATGACTATTCCCAAAGGAGAGCCAATCTTCCAGCCAATCTTCCACAAGTAGGCTTACGTCTGTGTCCTTGCAAACCTGCTATTGCTGACCATGACTGTGAAACCTGAGCCAGTGGTGTGTTTACATGCACTTCCGTGCTGTTCTCTTCCTTCAGTGTAGGTTAGTTCTGCCCTCCAGACAATAGTGTGTGTGTGTGTGTGCGTGTGTGTGTGTGTGTTGGTTTTGCCTGCTGACTCAGGGGATTAAAGTGTGCAAGTGTTTGTCCCATTTCTCAGGGAAGGAGAGAGTGAATTGGAGAGTAGGCGGTGCCTTCCTGAAGTAGGTATCCATGCATGGAAAAGCCGGCGACTGAGTGAAGGGAGCTGGGTCTTTGCTGAGTGTCTTCAGCTGGGGACTGACCCCTCTCCCCACTGGCCAAGGATCCCCTCACCCCCAGCGTGGGTCCTCACCCAAACGCCCTTTTGCTGTCTCTCTTCTGCCTTCCCTGGAAGCCAGCTGGTAGACTCTGTTGCCAGAAAGCATTAGGGTTGCTTTCGGACTAGATATTCTAGTGCTCATGAACAATAAGCAATTTGTATTTGTTGGTCCATTTCTCCCAATGCCCCCACTCCCTCATTCCTGAGAAAGTATCACTAAAAGGGTTTTCCTGAAAAGGGGCTCTGGACAGCCCCAAATCAATAGTGCAAGCATGAAAGAGAGTTTGGAAACTCGGTGACATTTCCCCTCTTGGGTTTGTTTGTTTGGCTACTGGTTGGCGACCCATGGCAACACTACAACGGAGGAGCTGACGGCTCTTAGATTGGCAGACTCGATGTCTTGCGTAACTCACCCCATGCTATATCTGCTGATTTTGTGATTTAAGTGCTTCCTTGTTGATGACCCCACTTTGGACAGGACCTTCACGTTTTTTACTTTCTCGGATTTTCCAATACATGAGTTTATAGAACTCCAGCAATCTTTACTACTTCCGTAAACCTGACCCATTTGCTTTCCTGTTGCTTCTCTTGGTTAGTTGGACTGGTGTGCCCCACTGCAGCAGGAAATCATGGCCTTCCCTACCTAGTTCAGCAAAAGATCTGGTAGTTCTTGAACACATGCCACACCTGTCCTAAGGTGTAACAAGTGCATGTTCGGTGCCTGCTGTGTCCCTGGTGAGCACAGGTTTTCAAAAGCAAGGCAGAGTTGGGATACCATTTCTTAGAATCTTTCAAAGGGAGCTTCAAGACAAGGATAAGATGTGTGAACCACAGAAGATGTCAACACTGGCCAGCAAAAGGTAACACAGGTCCTTCTTTGCCATTTTTCCCAACTCAACCCCCCGCCCCGCCCCCAACTGATCACTGGAAGTTCAGTGTAACCTTTGGAGCACATTTCACATTTCTGTCCCTGCAATCCACAGCTTTCGAAACTCCCAGGGTCACAGAGTTTCAGGCCATGCGTTGACCTAACAGTGCAGACTTACCTCTGTCCTTTTGTAGACATCACAATGTGTCCGACATACTTCTCATGCTACATCAGCCACTCAGCCCCGACTGGGCAACCATTTGTGTCCCCCAAACTGCAATGATTTATACATCTTATAGATGCACAGTATTCTGGGGTATATTATCCTAAGGAAATATGAACTTTTACATAGTCAGTGCTGGTTCACAGTGACAAATCACTGGAGAACGGAAAGCCCACCCCAGGCTCCGCAGATTCCTGCAAGGTCTGTCCCAGTGTGGGCATCTTCTAAGAGTTCTGCAAGCAGATGCTGTGTGAGTTCTCTCTGGTTCAGAAGCTTATGCTACCTGAGCAAAATGGAAAATGATGTCGGTCTGGCCCACTCCTTTTTGGTTTTCACACCTGTGTGTATTGGCTTTATTGCTTTTGAGGCACCTAAGGAGTTAATTTCAGCAGGACCAGGAGGGGGTGGCAGGTGGCAGGTGGGGCGTGGCAATCCTGACAGCTTTCTTAGGCCTCTGGCTTCCTCACTCTTGGTCTTGATCTAGCAGGATTTGCAGGTTGTCATGTAGCGTGGGGGACACCATGGAGAAAATTGAAGTGCTCATGCTTTTCAAGAATTACGGATCTCAGAAGGGAGATGTACAACTCTCCCTAGTGCTGGTGTTTGCCTGCCTTCTTGGTCTCAGGATTGCAAGCATTTTAGCCCAAGCTGGGACAGTAATGAATGTTTTCTGGAATGCTCTGGAAATCTGGGTGACCAACTCACTCATGCCAAAGAACTTGGAATCCCTCCATCCTGGAGTACACAGGACCCAACTAGCCCAGTGCGTCTAAGCTAGAAAGAACTGTACAACCGTATGATGGAGCAAGCGGCAACCACTGTGTAGTTCTCACCTGAGCAGCCAAACTTGCCAAACTTGTTTTGGGGGGTGGGATGGGATGGGATGGGATTGGGGGAAGATGGTCCTGGTTCTCGGACCCACATGAGGCTTCTTTGTCTCTCCAGGCTCTGTGTACACAGTCTGGTGGTTTTGGGTCCTCACTGCATCCTACATGGGGTGATGTCCTATACTCAGGAAGACCTTTTACATTTGCAGCAGCTTTTTTTTTTTTTTTTTAACTAAAAATCCAGGATCGAGGTCACATTTCTGTTTCTTCTCCTCAGCATGGTTCTTGCTCTAAGTGCCGAGAACAGAGCAATTCCTTCAGAACTCTCTTTTTCTCACTTATCTGAATTGCCTAAGACTCAAAAGCCAGCTACTCAAATACTGCATGGAGGCTGCTCTGCCATATGTAGCATTTTGTAAATTCCTTTATACGCGCATCCCATCTATCTCTGAGTTGGAGCCAGGTCAGGGCAGGTGGGCTTCGTTCATCCTTGTGTTCTCTTACAGAGTAGTCCATCACACGGACCCAGTGAAGATCAGTCCCCAAATGCTGATTTTCACTGCTTTTAGGAACACAGGCACCAAGTGTCCTGAAAAGTGGGGGTGGAGTGGAGGAGAGGAAATGTGGAAAAGGGAAGAAAGGCCCGCAGGCCCCCACTCTTCCAATAGAAAACTCTTCTGCTTCAGATTCTTCGAGATAAAAGGGACCTTCTAGGCAGTGGGGTTCACTTCCGCCTTCTTCCCCTTCGCGGTGCCCCGCCCCCTTTCTGCGGTGTGTGTACTGCGGTGGGCAGTCCTGGCTTGAACTTCGAGCTCTGCTGGTCATTCTTGCTGCTAGGACTTGCAGGTGAGCCTGGCTCAGAACGGAGTGGAACATTCTGTGTTCAATTTTTTTTTTAATATGTCGTGAATTTGGGGATAAATTGCCTTTCTGTTATGTGTGGTAATACAATGTATTTAGATAGTTGAGAAATAAAGATTGTTTTTAAAGCCTTATGGAGAGTGTGTGTGATTAAACTGTCATCACTGCTTCTTAAATACTTCCTGGTCGTGTGTCTCTGAGTGAGGCAGCTTCGGAACCCTACTTACTTCCTTCCTGGTCGTGGTGCATGTCCCTGAAATCAGATCTCAAAGTGTTTGCGTGGTGATTTTTGAAAAAGATTTATTTTATTTATTTGAAAGGCCAAGCTATAGTGAGAGAGCGAGAGAAGGAAAGAGGTCTTCCATCCACTGGTTCTCTCCCCGGGTGACCACATGGTGGAGGCTGAGCCAGAACAAAGCCAGAGCCAGGAGTATTACTGAGACTCTCACATGGAGGCAGGGTCTGAAATGCTTGGGTCATCCTCTGCTTCTTTCCCATTCGTGCAATACTAGGAGCTGAATAAGAAGTGGTGCAGCTGGAGACGAGCTGGTGCCTCTATGGGATGCCAGCTTTGCAGGTGACAATGTTACCCGCTATGCCACAGTGCCAGTCGTACTTGGTGTTTTTGGTTTTGTTCTTAAATAAAGCTACAAATCTCGCCCCAGTGCTGGGCAGTTTTTGCATCAGCCTTCACACCCACCTCCTCTTCCAAGACCCATGGCAGTTGCGTTTAGGGCTTGTACTTCCGTTGTGAGCCCTCCCGTTTTACTGTTGGTGAAGGTGAGGAGGGAGAGGCACCGGCCTTATGGATGTAGAATTGTACACAAAGAACGTAGGGCTTAGATGAGATCCAGGGGCACCCTCCGGCTGCAGCTCCAAATATCCCCTCCCCACGCCCATTTCCAAAGCTGTCCACCCATTCTCAGCTGTCTCTGTTGGCTGGTGCGTGTTTGCATGGCCCAGCCATTCAGCCAGGGGACTGTGTAGAGGCACAGGACAGCAGCCAGCCACGTGAGCACCTTCACAGCCAAAGGGAGCACAAAGCACAGGAAGGTAGTGTGGATCTTGGATCCCCAAAATATTAGAAAAGGTTTGAGCTTGCTGAGCAGCCACCAGTAAGAATAATGGAAAAAAAATCAACTGTCAACCTGCTTCTAGGGGCTGTATTTGCTTAACAGTCTCCGGTGAGTGAATACAGAAATTAAAAAAATAATAATAATTTGGAGCCCGGCACGGTAGCCAGCGGCTAAAGTCTTTGCCTTGCATGCGTCGGGATTCCATGTATGCCAGGTTCTAATCCTGGTGGCCCTGCTTCCTATCCAGCTCCCTGCTTGTCCGGGAAAGCAGTCAAGGATGGCCCAAAGCCTTGGGATCCTGCACCCACGTGGGAGATCGGAAGAAGCTCCTGGATCCTGGTTTCGGATTGGCTCAGGTCCGGCCATTGCGGCCACTTAGGGAGTGAATCAACAGATGGAAGATCTTCCTCTTCTATCTCTCCTCCTCTTTTTTTTTAATCTGACTTTCCAATAAAAATAAAATAGATCTTTAAAAAATAATAATAGCTTAATTCAAGTTTTATACTATTATTTTATTTCTGAGTCTGTTATTTCAAATTATTATTAAATGATTGATTATTTTGAGTTACTTTCCAAAGTTGTTTCCTGTTAGTTTTCCGTATTATCCTTATGTGGATAGTTTGTGTCTCACCTGGAACCTTTCCTGCAGTAATTGCAAAGCTCCTGCAGGTACTAACGTACATGCTGTTACTTTAACTGGTCCGTACAGTGCACTGCGGCCAGCAACAATTACCCAGATAACTAAACACTGGCAGTGCTCATCTGTGCCAAAAGACATGAGCAAACCCACACGATCCATCTCTCAGGGACCCAGGGGTTGTAACATCTCACTCTAGCACAGCATTGCCTAAGTTAATCCAAGTGGATGGCCTTTGCTCTGAACTGCTGTGATCCCGAAGCTGTGTGAGAACAACCAGGACACTCCTCCCAGCAAACCCATGTTCCTGCCAGGCAGCAGCTACAGGTTGGCCAGTGGCCACTCCTGGACAGATGTCCTCAAAGGCACTTCCTTCCTCCACCCCTATGTCCCCCGGAGACTTGCCTGATGGCCTGAGGCTCAAACTGGCTGGGGATCTGAGAAAGATAATAATAATATATCATTACAGACTAGAGGAAGATGCTCAGAACTGGAGAGAAAAGAGACCAGGAGAAGTGAGTGTAGACACAGCGGCCACTCCCTGACACAGAGGAGTTGCCCTTTCCTTGCTCAGAAGAACTTTGGAGAAAACCTGGAAAATGTTTGTAGCAAGAAACAGTGCAGACCCTGAGTGGTGGAGAAGCCACGTGGGCAAAACTGAAGGAGAGCTCCATGGAAACCTGGATCCCAAGCCATCAGAACTCAGGACAAACAGCCCAGGCTGGATCTGAGCTTATTCCAGCTAGCACTGAGCCCCATCATTGTCCCAGTGGGCGCTACAGAAGCAGTGCCAAACTCAGTCAAGGACTGTCAACTCCAGTGGGAATTGAACTGAGTTTTAGATGTGGGCCTATTATGTCTTACCATGTGACACTACACATTCTTTACTGTAATGACCTGTGTCATTGGCAAGGAGGAAGCTTGGCAAACAGATGTGCCCCTCCCTGCAGCCCCACCTCTGTCACCCAAACCTCTCCCTTCTTCCCAAGCCCTGGAAACGCACAGCTTCTGCAGTTTCACCTCTGGGAATTGGTGCCAGCCCAAAAGATCCAACATCCCATTGGTGACCTTGAGCTCATTCTGAGGTCATTGTAATCAAAGTTGCATGGCTGACACTGCTGCACCCATCATGCGCCTGACACCTTGACACTTCTAAGTTTTCCTAACGAGGGCAAGAAGATGGACAGCCCCACCCTAAGGTCTACCCCTTTATGAATATTCATTTAACCCCACTCCAGGCACTACCCCACTACATCTCCAGTTCACAGACAGGGATGGCCCAAAGTTTTGTAATGCTTTGTTAAGTTCTTGGTACCTTAATTTGGCATGCAAATAAATCCTGCTTTCCTGTTTCTCTGCTTACCCTTACATAATTGCATTGGAGACAAGAACCTAAACCCAGCCACTACAAACTTCAGAAGACAAATCAGCCTTCCCCAATCTGTACCCACTGCCCGGAACACTGCCTGGCCCATGGCAGACACTCAGTAGATAGCGGAGAGATGCCCAAATTGGTGAACTTGAATGGATCTATTATGGCAAATAGTGTCCAACAGAGTAATGGCTAGATGCTGGTCCATATAGAGACTGAAACACATTCAACCTTTCAAACACTGTCTATATGCAAGCATCCTACAGAATTGGGAAATGGGTGTTATTTTAAGTGAATCCAAAAGTAGGTGTCAAAACAATGCGATGGCGTTTCAAAATTTCATGCATAACCTTTTGAAAAACAAAGACCAGTCGACAAGGTGATCATATCTGACCAGTGGTATTTGGGGATTTTAAAGATTTCCAGGTGTGTCTCCTGTAGCTTTCAAAACTTCTTCAGTGACTTTAGGTGTTATGATAGAGGGGAAGAAAAAATACAAAGTTATCTTTCTGAACCACCATGTGTTGGGTGGCATTCCAGGCCCAGAGCGCAAGGCAGGCCCTCTCCAGGAAAGGAGGAGCGGGGACCACAGACTGAGGGCCTCGGACTTTGCCCTGGCCTCTCCAACCGGATCGCTGGTCAATTTCCTTTCCCTGCATTCTCCATGTGGACACCCTTCCCCTCCAACACATCATTTTCTTGGGATGGGTTCTTTTCCTCTAACTTCTCAGATTTGCGGAGAGCACTCTCTCAGCTCTGCTCAAGGAGACCTCCCTCCATCAGCGTCTCCCCCACCACAGAGACCTCCCTCTATCAGCCCCTGCCTACAGAATCCTCTCTCTGCCCTCTTAATCCCCAAGCTGGGATTACACCCCCCTTTGGGTTTTTGACCCCCAATCTTCCCCAAATACTAACGTCAAGACTTAGGGTCACGGACTGGGTGCAATGGCTCAATCCTCTGCTTGCAAGCACCAGGATCCCGATTTGTATCAATGCCAATTTGTGTCCTGGCTGCTCCACTTCTCATTCAGCTTCCTGCTTGTGGCTTGGGAAAGCAACAGAGAATGTCCCAATGCCTTGGGACCCTGCATCCATGTGGGAAACGTGGGAGAAGCTCCTGGCTCATGGCTTCAGATCAATTTAGCTCCGGTTGTTACAGTCACTTGGGGAGTGAACCAGCAGATGGAAGATCTTTCTCTTTCTTTCTCTCTGTAAATCTGCCTTTCCCATACAAATAAATAAAATAATAATAATAGTAATAAAAAGATTTTGGGTCTCTTAAAGCAGGAAGGACAAAACTATTAATTCTTCAATTACTGTTGTTATTATTATTATTATTATTATTATTATTATCTGGGAAATATCTGAGGAATGTGAACTTGACCACTTGGCTTCTCTGTGTGCAGAATGCTGTGTGACATCCACACCCTCCAGCTCCAGAACTTCCTCCCGGAACTCTACACCCAGGAATTAAGGACTCCTGTCCCTGGGCTCGTCCCTTGCCTCAGCTGCCATAGACGAGAATGAACACTCGGGCCATCAGCACACCACCTCGAAGCAGAACAGCCAGTTCCTTTCTTAAGAAAATTCCATCCCGTGGTCCACAGTGGCTGCACTCATCCTCGCTCTCCAACACATAGAGACTCCTCCAGCAACAATGTGCACAAGGCCCTTGATTCCTGTTTTAAATGTGTTCAGCCCACCAGCTTATTTGAGGGTCCACCGTGGTCCTGGAGACACACAGGGCAACCTAGCTTTAAGAACAAAACTGCTGGCCTGGGGCAGGAGGTAGATAGGACTGTCAGAGTTGCTGAGGGCGGAAGAGGTTCCCGCTGCATATTTTTCAAGTGGGGAAACCACAGCTCTAAAACCCAGCTAACTAGCCAAATGTTGAATAAACACTGAAAGAAGGAAGCCAGGATTCTAACTCAGGTCTTCCTGGTTTCTTAATTCTGCTGCCTAGTTATTTTCTCCAATGGAGGGACTAGAATGAGAGAGGTCACAGGTGAGTCCCAAATCCATGTGACTGGCAAGCAGCCTGGGGGTCAAACCCTGGCTTCTAGAGACACTCGGATCCACTGCAAAGAGGGAAACACAAAGCACCCACAAATGGGAATACATCTTTTAGAGACTGGCAGCATAGAGACCAAGGCTGGTCCACAAAGACAGAAGAATGATGAATTGGGGGCTAGGCATTAGATCTGGTGAACACTTGTTGAGATTTACTGCAAATCATGTCAATCGGGTACTAAGGGTCTGCTGGTGCACCTGCACACGTAACCCTTGAAAGAGTCCTAGGACACAGGCATTGCCTCTGTCACCTCCTAGCTGGGAGCACCCAGTGCTATGTGAGGATCTCAGAGCAGCAAGCGAGAGGAGAGAGAGCCCCAGCTGCTCTCCCCCCTTGTGCATGAGCTCCTGTCCTCTATGCGATGATCCAGAGGTGACAGGTGACGTCAGAGGTGAGTGTTCTGTCAATATTGACTGCAGGTGTTAAAGCCTTGGGGTTCATCATTAGCTCCTGGGTCACTTACTTATGTTAGTGTGCTCAGCACATTGAGTCATGTATAGATGGCCTTCAAAACCTGGGTTTATAACTCTCTAAATATGTAATTGGATGACTATTATCTAGTCTGCTGTCATCTACATAAAGGATCCCATCTTTTTTATTAAATTTATTCATTAATTACATTGTGTTGTAATTACATAGAATCTGGGATTCTCCCCCCACCCTCCCCCCATGGTGGGTTCCTCCACCTTGTTGCATAACCATAGTTCAAGTTCAGTTGAAATTCCCTCTTTGCAAGTATATGCCAAGCATAGAGTCCAACATCTTACAGTCCAGTCAAGTCCAACTACTTATCGGGTAGACCCTCTCTGGTCTGAGGGCAGAGACAGCAGAGTATCATCCCGGTCAAATAAAAGCACTAACATACCATCTGCAACAATTAACATCGTTATGGAATTAATTGACATGGTATTGAGCAGTCAACATGTTAAAAATAAATGCGATTTCTTAACCACTTTTGGTGACCCCCCATTCACAGTTCAATTTTAGTTTATATACTACATATGACATAACATCCATAACATAACATGTTATGCTTAACATCATATCATCTTAAATTAAGGCAAACGTGTTATCTAACCTTTTGGGATTGGTTCATTTCCCTTAGCATTATGGTTTCCAGTTTGGCCCATTTGGCCACAAAGAACTGCATTTTGTTTTTTTTAATAGCTGAGTAGTATTCCATGGAGTAGATGAACCATAGCTTTCTTATCCAGTCCTCTGCTGATGGGCATTTTGGTTGTTTCCATGTTTTTGCAATTACTGATTGTGCTGCTATGAACATAGGAGTGCATGTTGGTTTCTCGTAAAACAAGATTTTTGGATATATTCCTAGGAGTGCTATAGCTGGGTCATACGGTATGTCGATTTTGAGTTGTTTGAATATTCTCCATGCTGATTTCCATAGAGGCTGTACCAGCCTGCAGCCCCATCAGCAGTGGAGTAGGGTTCCCTTTTCCCTGCAACCTCACCAGCAAGTGTTGTTGGTGTTTTTCATGTGGGCCACTCTTACTGGCGTTAGGTGGTATCTCATTGATGTTTTAATTTGGATTTCCCTTATTGCCAGGGAGCTTGAGCATTTTTTCATATGTTTATTTGCCATTTGGGATTGTTCCTTTGTGAAATGTCTGTCCATTTCCCGTGCCCATTTCTTGAGTGGCTTGTTTATTTTGGTGTTTTGGCTGTTTTGTAATTCTTTGTATACTCTGGAGATTAGCCCTCTATCACCTACGTAGTGCGCGCAGATCTTCTCCCTTTCTGTGGGTTGCTTTTTTACTTTGTTGATTGTTTCCTTTGCTGTGCAGAAGCTTCTTAGTTTGATGAGGTCCCATTTGTTTATTTTGGTCTTGATTTCTATAAGGATCCCATCTTGAAAAAGTGTTGTTATTTGCCTACTACCTCTGGGTCAATTTATTTATTTATTTATTTATTTATTTATTTATTTATTTATTTTAAAACATTTATTTATTTTTACATGAAAGGTGAAGTTATAAAGAAAGAGCAGTATATTCCATGCAATGGATCATTCTCCAAATGACTGTAACAGCTGCAATTGGACCAGTCCCAAGGCGAGAGCTAGGAGTTTCTGCCAAGTTTCCCACAGGAGTGCAGGAACCCAAGGGCTTGAGCCATCCTCTGTTGCCCTCCCGGGCCATAAGCAGGGAGCTGGATGAGAAGTGGAGCAGCCAGAACTCTAGGCGGTGCCCATGTGGGATCCCAGTGCTGCCCATGGTGTTCAGTATGCTAAGCCACCACACCAGTCCCAGGTCAACTCGCTTTAAAGACGTATTATAACATCATGTTTGGCAAGAAAAATGAATAAAAACTGCAAGTTTGATGGTCTGATGATATATGCATTTCCTAATGTCTATTCACAATAAACAGCCATTTCAATTAAAATACCTGTGGGACCAGCATTCAAACACTAAATTCTCGGTTTACAACAGCCAGGATCTCATGTAAGTGTTAGTTCATGTCCCAGCGGCCCCATTTCCCATCCAGCTCCTTACTTGTGGCCTGGGAACGCAATAGAGAGTGGCCCAATGCCTTGGGACCCTGCACCCTCGTGAGAGACCCGGAAGAAGCTCCTGGCTTTGGATCAGCTCAGCTCTGGCCGGTGCGGCCGCTTGGGGAGTGAACCAGAAGACAGAAAATCTTTCTGTCTCTCTTTTTCTCTGTAAATCTGCTTTTCAAATAAAATCTTTAAAATAATAATAATAATAATAATAATAATAATAATAATAAAGTTACCCACTGTTTACAATCCACTCTACGTCTCCTGTGGGAGACATTCCACTCCTTGGGAGACATCACATCTTCTCTGGCTCCTGTGGTCTATCCAGTGGACATGAAATTTGATTCCTTAAGAAGAAGCCATTTCTCAGCTGTCAGTTGATTTTATGGGATTAGTACATAGTTAACCAATAAAAACGCACTCACAAAAATTGATTTTAATCAGGATCTGGCACCATGGCATATCAAGTTAAGCTTCTACCTGAAGTGTTGGCATCTTGCTTACACACTCATTCGAGTCCTGACTACCTCACTTCCCATCCAGCTCCTCGCTTGTGGCCTGGGGAAGGAGCAGAGGACGACCCAAGGCCTTGGGACCCTGCACCCAGGTAGGAGGCCTGAAAGAAGCTCCTGGCTCCTGACTTCGGGTCAGCTCAGCTCCAGCCATTGTGGTCATTTGGGGAGTGAACCAGTGGATGGAAGAGCTCTCTTTCCTCCCCTCTCTATAACTCTGTCTTTCCAATAAAAACAAATTGTTTAAAAATTGATTATTATTTTTTTAACCAGAAAGCATGGCAATGAAATCTCCAGGTTGAATTACAGAAGTGAAAGCTGCGGGTCCCCCAGAGACTCCCAGTTGTTGTGGCGCCAGAGGCCCAGCTGGAGTACCCCTCGGTGTGTGCACGGGTGCTGGGGAGGAGACGTCACTGGTGGGAGGGCAGGAAGCCACCTGGTGACTGGAGCCTCGCTCCACCTGCAGAGCCTTGTCGGGAAGCTCCGCCTTCTTCTGGTGTGGGACAAAGGGAAGCCTACCTGCACGGCCAGCCTCCTAGAGGGACTTGGCGTGTTGTTGAAGCGTGACTTTTCTCTGTAAATGATGACACATTGGAGCCCTTTTCCTGGCAAGGAGACCAAGAAATGCAAACACAAGTGCTGAGGCACTCAGCTCAAAGGGGCTCCCACTGTGGTTCTCTCCACTGGCTGTCTTCACCCAGGGCCAACTCGTCCCACAACTGGTCTCCCCTCCAGCTGACACAGTCACCATGTCACAGCTGCCCAGTGCTGCCCAGGCCCATTGTCCATCTCACCTGTCAGGGCAGACAGAACTCAGTGTTTCTGACCTTTCCGGCCATGGTCGTCATCCCCAACATGCAACATGAACAGGGTGTTTAGGTTGACATAGAAACTATTTTTATCTCGTCTCCATGTGTGAAGGTCACCGTCTGATGTGGCCGCCCTTGACCTGGGCCCTGCAGTCAGCCTGACCTCAGCCTCCTCTGTGTCTAGACCACTGGTCTGAGTGAGCCATGCTCCCCTGCAGCATGAGGGAGGCTCCATCCTGCCTCCCATTACCATGGCAACCAAGATAGGTGGCAGAGGGAAGTTTTCACTTCCACTCACCCTACCCAGGACAATTATTTTCCTCTGGGGTAAGGTGAAGTGAGTGGAGGTTATTGATTTGCACAGGGAGCAAAAGTCAGTCTTATGACTGACCCAAGGTTGGTCCCTGGAGTCCCTGCTGCTCTGCTATGTCTGCCTTGGTCACTATGTCTTCAGGCACAACCACCAACTGGTGTCTTGAGTAGCCACCTCATGTTCAGGGAGCCCTTAGACACTTCCTTTGCAGATTGCTAAAAGGAAAACTTGGGTTTTCAGCACAAGGTGGGGAATGGAGGAGGAGAATTTGGTGGTGTCGGAACATTTAGCGCAGCAGGTTCTGTCCAGAAATGTTGTGAGAGGAATGGTGCCTCTTGCAGGGGCAGCAGGAGTGGGGAGGATGGGCAGAACCAAAAGGAAAGATGGCAATGCAAGATGGAGAGGCCTGGGACAGACTGGGTGAGGGTAGAAGGGCAAGCTACTTCTGGGACCCATAGTGTGAACTCCTTCAGCAGGCTGTGCATCTGATATACCCTCTGTGTCAGCCCCCCACCATCCGGTACCATTTCCAAGGGTCCCACCAGACTGTGAGATGGTTGTCATAAAGGGCACAGCACTGAATCCACAAGAGCTACATGCAGTTTTACTCACCTGTTCCCCCTACCTGCACAAGGCAGGTTACCCTGGGAGCCCACCTGCTGCAGGCTTGGGCTCCTGGTGCACACACAAGCCCCAGCCAGCCCCTTCCTGGTAAGCCCAGCAAAAGTCCCCACCAGTCCACAATGACGAATAACCACTCACACTTAGAGCCCCACATCAGCAGCAGAAGTAAAACCTCTGGTCAGAGGGAAAAAACAAAACCTTACTCATCTGAAGATTGAGGTCCTGGGGGGCTCTCCCTGGGGAGACAAAACAGGGCTAGGGGTCTCATGCTTCTGTGACTGAACCCTGAGTAGAGAGGGTAGGGGAGAAGTTGCTGGGGACCTTAGATGAGAAGGACAGAGGCAGAAGGAGGACTGAGCCCTATGGGTTTGGTATAGGAGGCTTGTCCTGGTTTGTGCTTCCTCATCCAAGCCCAACAACTTCAGGGTTCAGTCTGGCCATGCCTCACGTCTGCCTGTGTTGCATTTGGACTCTCTTTCCAGTGGCCACCGTCCACTTCTTAGAGAATTCGGAGGCCAGGGAGATGCTCCTTGTGGGCATCCTGAGTCACCGGGCGTGCAGACACTCCAGCTGCTCCAGAAGAGAGAAAACCCACAGTGCCTTCACCAGGAAGGGTCCCTGAGCGCCACCCTCTCCCCCAGGCACCTGCATGGACAGACAAGGTGGAGGGACAGGAGGGGGCTTTGAACCCACACTGCCTTCAGATTGTCTTGCAGTGTGGGCTTCTCCATGGCTCCAGGAGCCTGGTCTATCCTACCAAGTATCTTGCAAAGGGAACAACAGCCGCCCAGGAGCCACTGCTTATGAGCCAGTTAGGCCATCTGCCCACCCCCACCCCTCTGCTTGCAGGACAGCAGGGAGCAAGGCACAGTCAAGGCCCAGAGGGACATGAGTTTGGAGAATCACATGCAGGGTTTCCTCTCTGCAAAACAGGGACACGTGATAGGATTGCAAAGCGCCCTGCCACAGCTGAACCAAGAGACTCAACAGGAAGCCCACCCTCCGGCATCCAGCAGGGTTCCCTACATGGCAGCTGGATTCTGTGACAGCCCCACAGGAGTGCAAGATCCCAGCCACATTTGATCAGCCACGTGATGCACCCCATCCTCTTGCATGTGGCTCCTGAGCCTCCAGGAGAGAGGATCCAGGTGTACCTTACTTGGCCGGACCCAGGGCTGTGGATGCAGTGAGGTCTACCTACGGAGACACCTGCTTCTCCTGCCCAGGAAACTTCATCTACTCAAGGTGGTCAGGAGGATATTTGATCCAACAGAACCTACCAGCTCTTTCTTTGCAAACACTCTTCAAATACTGGGCCCTTGCAGTCTCCCAATATATAACCACCATTGGGCAAGACCTGTCAACTATAGGAGTCAACCAGGTACTGTCCTTTCCCCTGTATGGTCGATGTGTCTTCCTTCACCTCCACTCCTCCTCTTCCTCCTCCTTCACCTCAGCTCCTCCTCCTCTTTCTCCTCCTCTACTTTCTCCTCCAATTTCACATCTCCTCCTACACCTCTTCCTCCTGCTATTCTTCTATTTCTCCTTTGTTTGTTTGTTTGTTTGAAAGACAGACAGCTTTCATCCACGGATTCACTCCCCAGATGCCTGCAGCAACCAGAGCTGGAGGAGGCCAAGAATCCCACCTGGGTCTCCCAGCTGAGCGGTAAGGATTTGAATGTGCACTAACAGGAAGCTGGATTTGCCAGTAGAGCCAGGATTCAAACCCAGGCCCTCTGTGTGAGTAGACTAAGTGGGGCCCTAACTGCTGAGCCAACTACTTGCCCCCATATCCTGTTCTTAGCCACTGCGTATCACGTAGTTCTACCAATGTTGTCAAAGCAGAGGAGACGGGAGGGCCTGTCCCTTTGCTTTCTCTGGATACTCTGCCTCTAACAAGGCAACCAGAGCAATGGGCAGAAAATTATGTAAATGGAGAGCTCCTATTTTAGAAAGTTTATGGCTGGAAGCAAGTGGAAAATGTTGCAATGGGTGTACTTTGTTGTTCTGCATGATTTATTTCAATGATACCACTCTCATAATTTAGACACCTTAAAGTCAAGTGCTATGACACTATTAGTAATTCCAATTTCTTGTTGAATTTCCACACAAGATAGAGCTTGCCTGTGAAGTGCTCTGAGGGAGGCAGCATGCTATATTTGGGGAGAGATGGTATCTACAGATTACAGGGAAATGATGACATCAGATTCTTCGCTGCTTCAATAAGCCACAGAGGAGTAGGAGAGAGAGCATGCTGAGTGGCGGTGATGCCAGAGTTAGTCTCTTCCAAAGATGAGTCTTCCAAATCCTGTGAGTGCACCGTGGACCAGCTGAGTAGCCTTCGTGCCCTTGAGGGTTATAGGAACAGTGAAAGTGTCCTCACAACTTCCTCTGTAGCCCGGCCTAAGTGCTACCTTTCCATACCACAGTGCCTAAACCACAAGCCATCAGGATTATTGGCTGGCCTAGCACTAGGAGTTGGGAGAGAGCTTCCTGCCACATATCCAAGCCAGTATGTCACTACCCTGAAGAAGGAAACTAAGGTACTGCGGAGGAAAGGGACTTCCCTAAGGACCCCCAGCTGACCGAGCTGAGACCACCAGGGTTTTGAGCACCCAGCCGTGTTCCTCCATTCAGAATGCAATGCTCCTTCTGGACTTCTCCCAGCACACAGAGGCCAGATACAACCAGGAAAAACCAACTACTTCTGTGGTTTGCTGATTTCCTGGTGGCCACATGGAAAAGAAACCATGAAAAACAAACAGGTGGGTGGGATCAATTTTAACACCAAATTCTATATCATCCAATACTATCCTTTAACATGTATGCAATCTACAATAATTCTTAAGATTTATTTTTATTTATTTGGAAAGAAAAGTGTCAGAGAAAGAGAGAGAGAGAGAGAGAGAGCAAGAGTGTGTGTGAGAGAGAGAGAAAAAAGAAACCTCCATCTATTAGTTCAACCCCTCAAGTGACCACAGTGAGCAGGGCTGGGCCAGGAGGAAGGTCCCATCAGGTGCAGCTCCGCCTGCCGTCACAAACACTGCTTCTCTGCTGTGTTGTCGCTGTGTGGCAGGAGCTGCCTACCTGTCACTGTGCTTCCCAGTCCAACTCTGAGGATTGGGAATTCTCCGGTAGGACCCCAGACTGCGAGGATCCTATACAAGATGTCCCTGGCATCCTGCACAGCTGTGACACCTGCTCTGCTCCTATTACATTATGACCTCGATGCACCAGCACCAGGGCTCGCTCAGAGCTGTTTGCTCAGCAGTGCCATGTCTTGGGGTCTTTTATCTATGACTTCCTGACCAGATGCCCATGAAAACACAGGCTTCAGGGATGGCTAACCCAGCGGTTGGTGTTCAGCAGTCTCAAGTTTATGCCACTGGCTTGCTTACCATGGACCACTCAACAAATAAAATAACTCAACCATGGAGAGCTGTCCCAAGTGGCTAGTATCAAGGACAGCAGGTGCTCGACAAACAATCCAGCAAGCTCAAGAGCAGCCTTGGGGGCATTCTGGTCTGGCTAGAAAGCCCGGGGAGAGCATTGAATTGATGAAGAGATTGGCATTCTGTGCAAACAGGGATGTTCGGCTGTGAGGAAACAAGCACGCATTCTCGCTTGGTTGTGGGTCACCCTACACAGGCAACTAACTCCGTGACATCACTGGGCCAAAGAGCTGTCCGCCTTCTGGAAAGGGAAGAGAAACTGAAAGCTGTTCTCCAGAAAAGGCAGGTCTGCTCCAGGATAGACAGGTGGGAGCAGCTCCACTCACAGGCCGAAAAGATGCACGCAGTGCCTGCAGGTCTGAGACTACTCCAACAGCTTCCATTCCTTGTATATTCTGTGTGTGCAGAAGAAACAGGTGCCTTATGGGAAAGGGGACGTTATGATTGACAGGTAGCAGTCTGGGTGGGAGCAGGTGGCTTGTGACATCCAGCTTTACAGACTATCTGTCCCACATCACCCAGTAGTCCTAAGGCCACAGTATTGACTCTTACCCCCAGGCACTTGACAAATACTCTAACTCAGCCTCAGGGTATTAGAGAGCCACTCCAAAAGCCATTTCTGTATTGGTGCTTCCTAAGGAGTTCAAAATCCATGCCTGAGGCTGCTGTGGAAGAGGTGCCGGCTTACCACCCAGGGCTCAGCTGCAGGGCAATGCTCCAGAAGAGGCAGCTCAGCAGCAACGCTCTGCCTGCAGCCAGAGAGCCAAGGTCAGATCCAGGCACTGCCCCAGGCCACAGCTTCACAGCAAGTCATGGCTCTGCACAAAAAAAAAAAAAAAAAAAAAAAAAACCAGAGAAGACAGTTGGGCTGACCACATCCACCCCACAGTGCTCTCACAGCTCAGCCAGCTGTGCACAGAGAGGTCACAGGAGAAAGGCCAGACTGTCCAGTTCAAGAGCCAGCCCAGCCCTGCCGAGTGCCTGCAGCCTGTCATCAGGGGGCTGCAAGGACTAAGCCCCGCTGTAGTTTTCCAGAAACATTTCATTTTTCCTCCCAAATGTCCAGCTACCATATTTGCAAATGCTTGCCTAAGGCATTAGCAATCAAAAGCATTCCTGGGAATCATACGTTGCATTTTCACAAAGCTTGTGGAAAATGTGTATTACGGGAAAAAAAAAAAGCAGGGATTTCTAAATTGTTATGTACCGGAATAAACCTTTCCTCTAAATAAAAAATGAGGGCCTGGTGCGATAGCCTAGTGATTAATGTCTTCGCCTTGCACGCGCCGGGATCTCATATGGGCGCCGATTCTAGCCCCGCTGCCCTGCTTCCCATCCTGCTCCCTGCTTGTGGCCTGGGAAAGCAGTCAAGGACGGCCCAAAAGGCTTGGTTCCCTGCACCCGCGTGGGAGACCCGGAAGAGCTCCTGGCTCCTGGCTTCGGATTGGTTCAACTCTAACCATTGCAGCCGCTTGGGGAGTGAACCATCGGACAGAAGATCTTCCTCTCTGCCTCTCCTCCTCTATATACCCACCTTTCCAATAAAAACAAATAAATCTTTTAAAAATAATAATAAATGAGGTAAAGAGAAAGAGGGAGAAATGTTTATTTGCTAGAGACAGGGGAAGAGAAAAGTTACGTCCACTGGTTTATTCCCCAAATACCTGTAATGTTGAGGGCTGGGCATGAATCAAAACCAGGAGGCAGAAACAGGTTCCAGGCCCCCGGGTGGGAGGCAGGGACCCAGTCCTTCAAGCTACCATCCCTACCTGCTGAAGTCTACCTTGGTAGGAAGCTAGAGGGGAAGGCAGAGGAAGGAATCTGGCCAAGACAGTGTGATGTGGGATGCAGACGTCGCCTTGCTAGGTTAAATGCTTACTTCTAATCCTGTCTTTCAAATCCACATTTCATATTTTTTAAGCACCCATGCAAACACCAATCATTAGGGGTCAGTGGGCATTGTGTCTTTGAATTATTCTCCTAGCAGTGAAATCTCCAACAAGGAAAGAAGATACGCAGATGGCAGATAAGCACGTGGAACGGAGTCCCACAGCACTGCTCGTCAGAAAAACTGAAATCCAAGCCACAGTTTGGCACTACCAATGGGATGGTTAGACCATTCTGAAAGAGAAGCGAGATGAAACCACGGAACAGCCGGCCTCTGCCATGCTGCTGGTGAGAGTGCAGCTGGACGGGTTTCAAATCAAACACTTGTTTCTCAGCTGGCCATACTGCATTTAGTTGAGAAAAAAAGAAAATTTATGTGCCTGTAAATATGAACTTGTTTTAGATGTATTTGCAAGTGAAACAATATTCATATTCAAAAGGCTACCTGCTGTGGGGGGTCCCAAGTGGTGGTCCAGAAGAAACCAAACACTGCAGGACAGAGGGTGGACTGGCAGATGCCACCATGGGTGCGTCTGCCAAGGGCAGTCTGAGCAAGTTGGGAGCAGAACAGGCGTTTCCAAGCCCTGCTTGTTGCATTTGTCCAAACACAAGGAACTGTACATTAGGAAGAATGAAAAAGTATATTCCCTGGTAGCTCTAGCTTTGAGGGGGAAAATTGCCTTTTGTTTTCGAGGTGTGCCAGCGCCAGAGAAGATACCCAGAAGAGCAAGCCCTTAGTTTAAAGAAGTAAAGCAAAGGACAGAGAGAAGCTGACATCACCAACCACAGTCAGGAGAGTACCAACATGTCAGGAAAGAGAAGCTGTGGCCGAGCGTCCCGACACCTACAGCAGATGCCTTCACCCAAGGTCAGGCACGCTCCTGCTCGCCTCCAGGGACGTGGAAACCGAGGGCGCATGCGACAAGCACTGTGCGAGGCTGTTCCTGGAACTTTCACAGACGCTGGGACACTCTTCTGATTTGACCACCGTCTTCAAACACCTTTCCTTTCATTTTCAGAAACTCTGGTTTTCACAATGTGTTAACTGGCAGGTGGTGAGTTCCTGCTGGTCTGGGAGAAGGCACTCAGGGTGGATCATCCAGCCTAGTGGTGGACAGTAGGTAGCCCAGGGAAGGAGGACATGGGGAATTAGGACAGGGGGCACCTCCAAGACATGCTGAAACAGACATTTCATTGTTCAACGTTTTTCTGTGACTTTCACCAAGGTTCTCGCTCCTCTCTTAGTGCCCTTCTCTTGCTGAACAATTTTCAAAAGACTAGGATCCAAGTAGGTACAGGTGAAATCCCACAGACCTGAGGCTGGTATTGCGGTGCAATCAGTTAAGCAGTCATCTGCAATGCCCGACAGGCCCCAGCTCAAGTTCTGATCCAGCTCCCTGCCAACAATTCAGGGAAAGCAACGGAGTATGTCACAAGTACTTGAGCCCCTGCAAGCTGCATGGGAGACCCGAGTAGAGTTCCAGGCTCCTGACATCAACCTATCCCGGCCCTGGCCTTTGCGGCCATATGAACCAGCAGATGAAAGATCTCTCCCTCTCTTTAACTCTGCCTTTCTGGGCCACAGGAGTATTGAGTGGTTGTGTTCCAGCTCTGTGCTTAGAGCTGCTGCTGGTATTAGCCCCATTGTCTCAATGGTTCTAGGCCAGCAGATGGCTTGGGACAGCATGGAATCAAGTCTAGAGGAACATGGCTGCATCTCTGAGTAAGGACATACAGGAAGGCATCTTCTTGGGAGGAAGTGACCTGGTCTTTGGTGAACGTTCGCAAAGCAGCTGGTTCTTGTCCTGAGAATGACCCTGACTGCAGATCTGGCCAAAAGCTTTGTAAAGGGAATAAAAGCCGGTCTAATTTGGCTCAACCAGAACATGTAGGCTTTGTGTTAGTATTGTTCATCCTCACAAAGTAGGGCTACCATGTTAAGAGCCTCAGGCCCACCTAGGGGACCTTCACGGCTGTGCTGGGCAGCAGTGAGATGCGCCAAGAGACGGTGACAGCTGCAGGAGGGATGCGGCGCGAGCACTGTGACTCATCTCATTCTCCGCGGGCCTGATCAGCTATCGGCTAGCAAGGGAGAAAACGCCCAGGTCAAACGCAGTTCTTCAGTTATTAGAAATGTTGTGTGGTTTCCCCAAATCCTTGGCCTTAACTACTGGCGCAAACGGCAACACAATGAGTTGGACTCATTTGGTTTTGATTAGGGACGTGTCAGAAAAGAGAAAGATACAAGTCTGTATGGGGTCAAGGAGCTCTGACTGTGGAGTCCAGATGTCTGGTGCCAGGGTTGGAGTGGCCTCTTGCTGGGGACAGTCGGTCCACGGCAATCCGTGCTACCTCTCCAAGTGGTGCATGTGAACCGTGTGAGGAAAGAGCGCCAGTCCTTGTGAGCGTCATTCTTTGGGTGGCAGGTGCAAGCCCTGCTTCCTCTCTGCCGCATACAGTGGGGAGTGATACAGTGATAACCTGTGCATGCCTGCTGGGCTCTGCGGCCAGCCCACGCTTGGCCCAGGCTTGGCCAGGCTCGGAGCCAAGACATCTATTGGAAGAATGGTGCTGCCATTGCTGCAGCACTTTGGGGGGCTGTCACTTGTGAAGACGGCTGGCAATGCGGCAGGGCACTGAGGAATGAGACGCACGAGTCCACACCTGTATCTGTCCATTGCCGCAAATAGCGTCTGCACCAGGTGCAACCTGCTGGAGTGACCTCCTGAGTCCATTCCCTGGGTCCCTGCCAGCTTCTGACTCCTGGCTTCAGGTTGGCCAGTCCCAGACATTGTGGCTGTTTGGGGATGGACTCTCTCTCTGTGTATATCAGCCTTTCAAATAAAACTCAGTAAATACATCTTTTTAAAAAGTGCTCACATTATCATCCTGCTTCTTTAAAAAAAAAATAGAAATGTGGATTTGAATTTTTTATTTTTGCACACATTACTTAAATTTGACCTTCCTCACTCATTTTTAAATGTCCAGCTCAGCAGCATTCAGCACACTGTCACCTCGTTGCTCTGTCATCACCGCCACCCAGCGCCCGGACTTTCTCATCGTTGCAGGATCAGACTGAGTACTCTTAAACCCTCCCTTCCCAATCCCTGTCAACCACCACTTCACTCCCCGTCGCTGTGCATTGGAGGAGCCTACGTGGCTCCCACTAGAGCAGTCCTGCCAGTATCGGGGTGTTTGTGACTGGCTGACTTCATTTAGCAGAACGTCCTCCAACTTCATCCACATTGCGGCACATGCCAAGAATTCACTCAATACGGATGGCAGAGTGATCATTGCATTTCATGCGGCCAGTATTCACCCAGGCAGCCACCAGTGGACACGTGGGCTGCTTCTGTCTCTTGGTGACAGTGAGCAATGCTGCTCTAAACTGGGGGAACAGATATCCAGGACTGTTTTAATTCTTATGGGACTATATGCAGGAGTTGAATTTCTGCATTCCATGGTGATTCTCTCTTGTTCTGAGAAATCATTCTACTCTTTTCTTCTCTTTTCTTTTATAATACAAACACTTTTTTTTTTAACAATCACAGGCCATTCCCAGGGAGCGGGGCTGATGGGACGTCCAGGAGGACCCAGCATCAGCTCAGCGCAGCCTCCCGCTCCGACTCCAGCAGGGTGAGCACATCACCTTCCCGCACCGGGCCTTTCACATCGCGGATGATGGAGCGGCTCGTGTCATCCATGAGTTCCACGCGTACCTGCGTGCACTGTCCCTGGGAACCGGTCCTGCCCCACACCTTGGTGACCTGGCAAGCTTGATGGACACGACTCGTGTCCATGATGGCAGCTTGGACACGCGGCCTAGCCAAGAGGAGAAATTCTACTATTTTCCACAATGGAATCCTACTGTGGAGTTTTACTATTTTCCTTCATTTTATATTCTCACAATAATTTGGCCATTATTTTAAAGAAAATATTTATTTATTTTTACTTGAAAGGAAGAGATGTAGATATAGATATAGATATAGATATAGATATAGATATAGATATAGATTTGTATCTGTTTTTTCACTCCCAAAATGCCTGCAATGGCCAGAGCTGAGCTACTCTGAAAATAGGAGTTTGAAGCTTCTTTTGGGTCTCCAATGCGGGTGTAGGGGCCTAAGGACTTGAGTCATCTTCCGCGGCCTTCCTAGGTCTTAAGCATGGAGCTGCATCAAAAGCGGAGCAGTTGGGACAAGAACCAGAGCCCGTATGGGATACCAACACTGTAGGCAAGGAATTAGCATCCTATGCTACAGTGCTAGCTCTGGCCACGATGATGATGATGATTAAATTGTTGTCTTTCATGATGCAGTTCCCTATGCTCGGGGATCTCCCGTTCCATCCGCCCCACGCCCATATCCCCCCCACTGATTCCCCCCATATTACTACAACAGTATAGTCCTTCCGCAATAGTAACAAGCCCGTCATTCTGCTATTTAAGCATCTCACGGCATTGTAGGCATAGACAATGGTAGAAAGTCCAGCATCTTATTGTCAAGATGTATTTAACAGTTCCATTGGGAGTCCATCTCTGTTCAGTAGCAGAGACGCACACAGCGCTGATTCTCCACCTTCCGTGTGCCTGTCTCCGTCACGCAGCTCCTCTAGGCGAACAGATGTATGCGCATGTTCACACCCACATCTATTGATCTTGTATTTGTTCATGAAGGTTGCCTTATGTCAGAGAGTACATAAGATATTTATCCTTTTGGGTTGGCTTATTTTACTGAGCATACTGGTCTCTAGTTGGGATCATTTTGTATTTTTATTATTATTATTATTTAAAAGTTATAGACAAGTGGAGAGGGATGGTTTTAACCAAAGAGAGTGCATGCTGAGGGTGGTAGGACAAGTCCAGGACAGGTGCACAAACCATCAGACATTTTCAGGAATGGATTACTCTGTACCCTCCCCCCTTTTTAAAAAGATCCATTCATTGATGGACTCAAAAGGCAGAATGACTGAGAGGTACATAAACAGAGAGATCTTCCATCCTCTGGTTCACTTCCCCACCCCTACCTGGAACCTAGAACACGGTCCAGGTCTCCTACATGAGAGGCAGGGATGCTTCTTGCTTTCGTCGCCTGCTGCTTCCCAGGCACATTAGCAAGGAGCCGGATGGGGAAGCAGAACGCCCTGGACATGCTCTGATGTGGCATGTGGACCTGCCAAGTGCTGGCCCAACTGCTGGCCCACACAAGAAGAATGAGCTTGGTCCTTAGTAAAACACGGCAAGAGGGTATTTTGACAGGATGCAATGAGGAAAACAGATGTTCGGCTGCAGCCTACTGGGGCTGTGTGTGGAAAGGGGCTTCTGCATTGTGTCCTGGGAACATAAGCAGCCAATATTCCCTACATCTGTGACAGGCACCATGGAGAAATGTCCTCCTGTGACAGCCACAGAACTTGGAATCTGGTGAGAGCTGGGCAGATGTTGCTGAGTCTGCTGCAGGGAGCCCTGCTGACCCGACTTAGGACAAGTCTCAGGGGAATAAACCCAGCAACCCAGCAATGGCTGTCACTCTCTGGTTCATGGAAAGAAGGCAGAAGTTATGGGAGCAAGCGCTTGGCACAGCAGCTCAGGCACCGCTTGGGACACCTGCAGAGTTTAGCAAAGTGCCTGGGCACCAGAGCGACTCTGCTCCCAACACCAGCTTCCTACTAAGACGTCCTGAGAGGAGCAGATGATGGCTCAGGAACTTGGATCACTGCCACCCACGTGGGAGACCCCCATGGAGTTGCCATTTCCTGGATTCGGCTCGGGCCAGCCTTAGTTGCTGGGGGCTTTTGGGAAGTGACTCTATAGAGGGTAGCGCTCTCTCTCTCTCCCTCCCTCTCATTCTCGCACTCTCGCGCTCTCAAACGCTCTTTCTCTCTACATTTCTAGTAAAAGTAATTACAATAAGCCTCTGCAAGCCACAGGCCATAGTCCACTCCAGACTGCTGGATTTTGTTTTCAGCCATTAAGAAAAAGAAAATGGGGCCCAGGACAATAGCCTAGCTGCTAAAGTCCTTGCTTTGCATGTGCCAGGATCCCATATGGATACCAGTTCTAATCCCAAAACTTTGGGACCCTGCACCTGCAAGGGAGACACAGAAGCAGCTCCTGGCTTTGGACTGGTGCAGTTCCGGCATTTGCAGCCGCTTGGGTAGTGAATCGGTGGACAGATCTTTCTCTCTGTCCCTCCTTCTCTTTGTATCTCTGACTTTCCAATAAAACTAAAATCAATCTTTAAAAAAAAAAAAAAAGAAACAGAAAATGATGATCAGAACAGTGACTTCTCATATTAATCCTCCACATGCAGCACCAGAATCCTATGTGGATGGTGGTTCAAGTCCCAGCTGCTCCACTTCCAAGTCAGCTCCCTGTTTCCAACCTTGGAAAGCAGTGGAGGATGGCTAAAGCCCTTGAGCACCTGAACCCATGGGGAAGAGCTAGCAGAAGTTCCTGGCTTCTGGCTTTGAAACGACTCAGCTCTGGCTGTTGTGGCCGTTTGGGCCTAAACAAATGGCCCAAAAGAGAAATCGCACAATAGTGGAAAACATAGGAAAACTTTGATTCCCCAGGAGAGCCCTATCGATCAGCGCATAGGGGTGTAACAAGGCCACTCCCTGCTAGCGAAGGCTGTGGAAACTGCAGGCGACCCAAGGAAATGGTGACGCAGCTGTTCTCTGAGAAGACGGCTGGGCAGACGCACCAGGGCCCCCAGCCATGAGGCCGTGATGCAGCCCACCACATCAGTCACTGTTCTGCAGCTTGCACAGAAAGGGTGGGTATCACTACAAAAAAAAAAAAATATATATATATATGTATTCTTTTTATTTGGAAGGCAGAAAAAGAGAGAATAGGTCGCTCAGTGGTTGGTTCGCTCTCCAGATATGTGCAACAGCCAGGGCTGGACCAGCTTGAAGCTAGAAGCACAGGTCTCCTCGAGGTCTTCCTTGTGAGTGACAGCCACTGAAGTTGTGGAGCCGCCATCCGCCGCCCCTCTGCGCTTCTTTACCTTTGCAGCGTGCTGGGTGGCATAATGTAGGAAGGGACACGCACCACTCCGTTGCAGGCAAAGTGGGCCACATTCCCTTCCCCCATACATACCACATAGCACTGAGTGGTGTCCCTGCCTCTCCTTCCTGCTCCACTCTGGTCCACCCACCCCACTTCCGCTTTCCTATTTCTCTCTGTTCAGGGTCAGGGGTGGATGAGCGCAGTCAGCTTGGGCTTTAAAGGGCTCACCAGGCTGAGCAGAGGTACGTGGGGATATTGTGGGGTCCCTGTTGTGCTCCACGAGGGGAAACCCCTGCCCCCCCCCCCCCCCCCCCCCCGCACTGAGTAGGCTTTCACTTCCCGCTGGCACAAGGACACACCCAGGACAAAGCTCCAAGGGGGTCTCCTCTCCAACTGCCCCCGGCTTGACCAGAACCACCCGAGGGGCATCCTTATGCTTCTCCTCCCTGCACTGTTATTCAAAGGAACATGGCCTGCTCCTTGCCTGGCACACCCGCCTCTCTGAATGCCAGATGAGTCACATCCTGTTTCTACTGCAGGTGAGGGGCAGGCTTAGCTCAAAGAGGAGTGTCCCATGTACCTGCCTGCTCTCCTGGGAAGGGCCCAGGCCTGGGGGACATGTGCAGTGCTGGTGAGAACAGGTGACTTATTGGAGCGAGTTGTCACAGCTTTTTTGAGATCTGCGGTCCCCAGTGTGGCCAAGACACAGAAGGCAGAGAGGAGTACTTCAATCAGCTGTGTGTCCCGTCACCACCCTACCCTACAGGCAGCCCCTTCTGCATGCTTCCTGGCAACAGTCACCCACCGCACCATCAAGGTCCGTGCTCGTGGACCCCGGCCCCAAGTTGGCCTGTTTAGGAGTCTCTTGCAAACGCGTGTGAGAATGGATGTTTCCCAGGGTTCCAGGGACCCAAGGGACTCCTGAGGCTGACCCCTCCATTCTCCACACTGTCATCCAGTCTCCTGCTCACAGTGCGGACAATCACAACTACTGCTCTTCTCCATCAAACACGTGAGTGGGATATTTGATGAAACTCGAATTTGGGGATTAGACTATGGGACTGTCTCCATGGGAATTGTCATCATGGATAACATCACTAGAACTTGTCCCTGTCTCTGAGGTTAGAAAACACACCCTAGGGCCCGGTGCGATAGCGTAGTGGTTAATGTTCTCGCCTTGCGTGCCCGGGATCCCATATGGGCGCCGATTCTAATCCCGGCGGCCTTGCTTCCCATCCTGCTCCCTGCTTGTGGCCTGGGAAAGCAGTCAAGGACGGCCCAAGCCTTGGGACCCTGCACCTGCGTGGGAAACCTGGAAGAGCTCCGGGCTCCTGGCTTCGGATTGGCTCAGCTCCGGCCACTGCGGCCACTTGGGGAGTGAATCAACAGATGGAAGATCTTCCCCTCTGTCTTCTCCTCTCTGCATATCCGCCTTTCCAATAAAATAAATAAATCTTAAAGAAAACACACCCTAAAGCATCAGTGGGGGAGGGGGTGCATTGCCCGCAGCTTACTCCCCAGCAGCTGAGGAAAACTGTAGATGATTAGGGAGACAGAAAATGCTGCTTCAAGCAGCGCAACAGTAACATTTGGAACATTGGGTGCAGAGTGCATGGAGGACTCCTGTGATTTTTCTTGTTAGTCTAAATTCTTTCAAAGCAAAAATGTAAAAAATCATGTCGATAAAAGAATTGACCTGCGGTGTGCATCTCGTGTTAAACACACATTGAAAACAAAGTAGTCTGGGCCCAGCCTCTGGCTCAGTGACTACATCCTCACCTTGAATGGACCAGGATCCCCAATGGACACTGGTTCGTATCCCGGCTGCTCCACTTCCCTTCCAGCTCCCTGCTTGTGGCCTTGGAAAGCAGTTGAGGACGGCCCAAAACCTTGGGACCCTGCACCCACATGGGAGACCTAGAAGAAGGTCCTGGCTCCTGGCTTTGGATCAGCTCAGCTCTGGCTGTTGTAGCCACTTGCAGAGTGAACTGTATCTCCTTTTCTCTGTAATCTGCTTTTCCAACAAAAATAAATAAGTCTTTTAAAATAAAAAAATAATTTTTTTTTTTCCTGGGTAAGGCCCAGGAAAAGAAATGGAAATTTTTTCCTGACAACTATTAAGGTTAGAGGACAGTTAATACTATTATCTGTCACTTTCAAGTATGTTCACAATTCTTCTATTATAGAAAGGGTATTCTATTATAGAAAGGGTTGGGTATTTTTATATCTTTCAAGAGAAAATTGTGTGCCATGAAGAATAAAGGCCACATCAAATGTTCTTTGCGTGTTTCCTCTGAAAACAACTTACAAGAAGCCAGTTTTGTGGTGCAGTGGTTTTAGCTGTCATTTTTAGTACTGGCCTCCTGTGTGGGTGCCAGTTCAAGACCTGGCTGCTCCACTTCTCATCCAACTCTCTGTTAATGTGCCTGGGAAAGCAGCAGAAGACGGCCCAAGCCTTTGGGCCCCTGTGCATACATGGGAGACCATGCGAAGCTCCTGGTTTCGGCCTGGCCTTGGCCAACCTTTGGCTATTGAGGTCAGCTGGGAAGTGAACCAGCCAGTGAAAGATCTCCCTTTAATCAATTAAGAAAAGAAGAAGAAGAAAGTGGGTTTGTGAGCAGATGTGGCAATTCCAGCCTTTCACACTTGCACGGCTGAGCAGACTCCTCCTCCTCGGGTCTCTGCTGTGACCCTGCCTTCAGGGTTCTCCCCACCCCCCACTCCCTGCTGCACCTTGTGGTGGGAGCAGAGAGGTGTGGGGAGCAGCTCTGAGGGCCCCAGCCAGGCCCATCAGCATTTTGATGAATGGATGTTGAATGACTCTGAAATCAAAGGCCAAACCACAACACCCGTGAGGAGGAAATGATGGGCCGGTTTGACAGGGGTGGCAGCCGGAGGCAGAGGGCCAGTGGCCGGCCCCCAGACCACGGTGCAAAGCACACTCACAACCCCTCGGCTTTCTCCCTTGCAGATGACGACAGCCCAGGCAGGCCGAGTCTTTCCCCTTTTTTCCCTTCCTCTGATCAGCTCCAGTTTACAGCCTTGGGGATTCCGCAGAATCACTGCCGATAAACACCGTGGGCCCATCGCTGCGATCTGCTGGCTGGGACTTTGGTTTCCGTGGTTTTCAGCTTGGCTCTTACGCAATGGTGGGGGGAGGGGGGCACTGGAGAGAGAGAGAGGGAGAGAGAGAGAGACAGGTAGGTGGAAGGGACTACAGAGCTGAGCTCAGGGTGCGGGCTGTGGATTTTTGCCAGTGTTGTCGCAGGAACTGTAGAAGAAACAGTGAAAAGGAGCTGTGGGCACTGGTGGGCGCCACAGGGGGCTTGGAAAGCAAGTGGATTGGCCACAATACAAGCATCATACATAGAAATAAAGGAAAATCAAAGATCGAGCTAAGAACACAGCAGGAGTGGGGGCAGGGAAAATGGAGCCCGGAGTGGAACAGGTGGCCAGGCACAGTAGGCAGACCCTTCTTCTCTGGCCATGGGGCGCGCAGAAGGGGGGTAAGTAATGACGAAGGTTTTCTGCCAGCTCCATGCCCACACCCTGAGGTCTCTCACATGGTAGGAAGCCCCCCAACGCAGCCGCAGGTCTTGGACATTTGTCCCCAGACCCAGATCTGGTCTTGAGGGTTTCCAGACATTTGCTCTATACACGTGGTATTCAGTGCTGGTGATATGACGAATACACCTAGGTCATCCATGGGCTGCCTGGGGCTCTGACCCGAGAGGGAGCAGGAGGCTGCCCGCCACGGTGGCTCCTGCTGGCTGGCTCCTGTTGCGGAAGTCCTTGGTCCTGGGATCTGTGACCCAGTGGCCAAGTCCCACATTCAAGGTCAGAGCCCCAAGTTCAAGGTTGAAGCTTCCCCTTCAGACTCCTGGCCTAGGTTTAAAGGCCTGGACTTGGGAAACCTTCCTGATTCGATTCCCCTAAGATGCTGGGCTGCAGCCTGCCTCCCCCACACCTGGGAGGGGGTAGGGATAAAGTGGACACAGAATTGGTGGGGAGTGGAGGGGTCATTACCCCAGGCCAGCACCTGGATAGTTCTAGAACAGAGAAGGGCGCGGGGGCATGGCAGGCAGCTGAAGTGAGGGGCTTGCAGAGAGCAGCTTGGCCTGCTACTCTTCCCCACTCTTCCCCCCCTGAGTGTTTGGGGGATTTGGGACCAAGGCATAGAACCGTACACACACACCCTGCTTCACTCCTCTGGACCTATGTGGGGGACCTGGGCAATTGAGAAAAAAAACCCAAGCCCAACAACAACAACAAACAACAGCAGCCTCGCCGGGGTCTGGGAGGGGCCGCGTGGCCGGCTTCGCGAGTGGAAACCTGCCCCCCGACGCCTGACGCCCGCCGGGCTGACGGCCGCGCGGCCGGCCTGACTCAAGGGGAGGAAGTGGTGTGTTTCCACCGCCGAGCTCGAAAACAAGCCGCCCCAGGAGCCGCTTGCGTGTCGGCGGCGGCATTTCCCTGGCCTTGTTTATGAGACAGGGAGGGAATGGGCTGCGCGGGAGGCAGGGGGTGTATTACTCGAATCTCTGTCTTTTACAAGAAACCAAGAAGCCCCCGGGTGGAACGCGGGGTGTCCAGACAAGGGGGCCCGCGGCGGCCTGGGGCATGCTGGGAAAACCCGATCAGGAAGGGGAGGAAGGGAGGGAGGGCCAGGGGCGGGCTGAGCGCACCCTGGCCGGCTTCCTGACACCGCATTGCAAGGATGCACGCCCTCCACCACCACCTCACCTTCACCCCACCCCGACCCCCAGCACGGGGAGCCCTGACTGCTAATGCGTGGGGGTAGGAACAGCACGCACCAGGCCAGGTCAAGATGGGGTTGGGGGGCACTTGAAGGAGGCATGCATAGGGTGGGCTTAAACACACTACCCACTGGGCCTTCTCCAGGCTGGGTCAGTCCACCTTCCTGCCCACCACGTAGAAAGAAGGGTCTCTCAGGGGAAAGGCACATGGGCTTCCAGCCAATGCAGGCAGCCTCACCCCCAACAGGCAGCAGGCCTCCTTGGTGCGTTGTGACAATCGAGAGACCAAGGTCGCGCTCAGCAGTGGGCAGCAGAGCAAATGCCCATGTTTTCAGCAGGCAGGTTGACTGGAAAGAGCGTGGTAAGGCTTGGCGGAAGCATCCATACAGCACTCCCCAACCACCTGTTCACCTGTTGTTTCCAGAACAAGCTTCTGCCTTGATCACTGCTGCCCAGGCCAACAGAGGCCAGCTCCTCAGAGCTCCCAGGGTTGCCGTGGCAGGGAATGGGGCTCCAGCACTCCAGTCCCTCCATCTCCGTGTCCCAGGTTTTGAAGTCTTAATCCCTGGAACATCAGAATGAGACTGTTTGTATTGGAAATGCAGATTTACAGACACAAGAAAAGACAGAAAGATCTTCCATCTGCCAGTTCACTCCCCAGGTGGCCACGATGGCTGGAGCTGAGCTGATCCAGAGTCAGAGGCTTCTTCCAGGTCTCCCATGTGGGTGCAGAGTCCCAAAGCTTTGGGCAGTCCTCGACTGCTTTCCCAGGCCACAAGCAGGGAGCTGGATGGGAAGTGGAGTGACCAGGACACAAATCGGTGCCTATATGGGGTGCTGCAGCATTCAAAGCTGGGATTTAGGCATCATGCTGGGCCCTGGTACAGTTTTTAAAGGACGTGCTTATTTATTTAAAAGGCAGAGTCACTGGCTCACTCCCCAGCTGGCCACAGTGGTTGGGGTAGGCCATCCTGTTCTTCCCCATGGGTGACTGGGAGTCCTGGCTCACTCCTCAGCTGGCCCACTCCCCAGCTCACTCCCCAGCTCACTCCCCAGCTCACTCCCCAGGTTACTCCTCAGCTCACTCCCCAGCTCACTCCCCAGCTCACTCCCCAGCTGGCCCACTCCCCAGCCCACTCTCCAGCTCACTCCCCAGCTCACTCCCCAGCTGGCCACAGTGGTTGGGGTAGGCCATCCTGTTCTTCCTCATGGGTGACCAGGAGTCCTGGCTCACTCCTCAGCTGGCCCACTCCCCAGCCCACTCCCCAGCCCACTCCCCAGCCCACTCCCCAGCTCACTCCCCAGCCCACTCCCCAGCTCACTCCCCAGGTTACTCCCCAGCTCACTCCCCAGCTCACTCCCCAGCTGGCCCACTCCCCAGCCCACTCCCCAGCCCACTCCCCAGCCCACTCTCCAGCTCACTCCCCAGCTCACTCCCCAGGTTACTCCTCAGCTCACTCCCCAGCTCACTCCCCAGCTCACTCCCCAGCTGGCCCACTCCCCAGCCCACTCCCCAGCCCACTCCCCAGCCCACTCCCCAGCCCACTCCCCAGCTCACTCCCCAGCCCACTCCCCAGCCCACTCCCCAGCCCACTCCCCAGCTCACTCCCCAGCTCACTCTCCAGCTGGCCACAGTGATTGGGGTAGGCCATCCCGTCCTACCCCATGGGTGACCGGGAGTCCAAGTCCTCTGACTGTCCTCGATGCTGTCTTGCCACACGCATTAGCAGCAAGCCAGACAGGAGGTGGAACGGCCACGATTGAACCTGGTGCCGGTATGGGATGCGGTGGTCACAGCCTAACCCTCTGGGCCACCACGTGGGCCGCTTGTTTGCTTTTCTTGCGGTCAGAGCTATCTGGGTAATTAGAAATCAATTTCTTTGATATCAAATTATTTATGTGATCCAATTCTTCTTGACTGGGCCTTGGTAACCTGTTTTTCAAAAAGTTGGCCCAAACCTTTTGGCTTAAAGTTACTCACAGTGGTCTTCTGGACCCTTCTGGGGTCTGCAGGGCCAGGAGGGGTGACAGCTTTGATCCCTACTACCAGCAATCTGTGTCTACACTCTTTTTTTTTTTTTTTCCGTGTCACTGTGGCTGCAGGACTCAGCAATTTTATTGATTTTTTTTCCCAGAAGCTAGACTGTGGTTTTATAAGTTCTGTTCCTGTTACTTACCTTGTTTTTAATTTCATTCATTTCTGCTCTCCTATATTGTTTCCTTCCTGTGCTCCCTCTGGCTTTAATTTGCTCCTGTTTTCCTATTTTTCTAAGCATTTGTTAATTTATTTGACAGAGTTACAGAGAGAGGAAGAGAAAGAGAAAGCTTTAATCTGCTGGTTCACTCCCCAAATGACCACGATGTCCAGGGCTGGGCCGGTCAGAAGCCAGGGGCCGGGAGCTTCAGCCAGGTCTCCCACGTGGGATCAGGTGCTCAAGCACTTGGCCCGACTTCTGCCTTCTGCTGCTTCCCCAGGTGCAAACGCAGGGAGCTGGATCTGAAATGGGACAGCTGGGATTTGAACCAATGTCCACATGGAATGCCACTGTCACAGGTGGTACCTTAACCCAGTAGGACTTGCCCGTCTGCCTCAGGTGCTGACCTGGCGGGCCTCTGCTGTTTTGTAGTACGTGTGTTCCATGCTCTGCTTTCTCCTTTTGAGCACTGCTTGAGATGTGCGGCACACCACTTGACAGACTGGTTCTCATTCACTTCAAACTATGTTCTAAGTGATCTTTGGAGTTCTGCTTTGGCCCAGGAGACTTTGGGAAATGCATTAAGTTCCAAGTGCATGGGAATCTTTCCAGATGCCTTTCTGTTGGTGAGTTCAAGTTTCTTTCTCTCGTGCCAGAGAGCACTTTGTGTATGTGTTCAGTCCTCCGCAGTGATTGCTGCCTCATCCAGCAGATGCTCCGAGGGCCGGCTAGATGGCATGCTGTATGCTTCCGAAGATGACACACGTCACCCTGGCATACACACAGGCCAACCGTGCTGTAGAAATCCACTTTGTGAATTTGAGTGTGTGCTTGATGTGTTGCTGAGAGAGAAAAGCTGGCGTTCTCATCTTGAACAGGGGAGTGTGTGTTTCCCCTTTCAGTCGCTGCTTTGTTGAGGGGGAGTGAAGCTTTGGGGTGGGTGCTGCTCTGTTGTTTTTTTTTTTTTTTAAGATTTTATTGTTATTGGAAAGCCAGATATACAGCGAGGAGGAGAGACAGAGAGGAAGATCTTCCATCCGATGTTTCACTCCCCAAGTGAGCTGCAACAGGCCGGTACATGCCGATCCGATGCCGGGAACCAGGAACCTCTTCCGGGTCTCCCACATGGGTGCAGGATCCCAATGCATTGGGCCGTCCTCTCCTGCTTTCCCAGGCCACAAGTAGGGAGCTGGATGGGAAGTGGAGCTGCGGGGATTAGAACCGGCGCCCATATGGGATCCCGGGGCTTTCAAGGCGAGGACTTTAGCCGCTAGGCCACGCCGCCGGGCCCGATGCTGCTCTGTTTTGAGGCTGATTTGTTCCCTGAGAAACTTGAAGTTCAGTCTCTGTTGTGGCAGTGTTGGGGGGTGGGGCCTCTCAGAAGGGACTCGGGGTACCTTATGAGGGAAGAGTCCAGCTTGCATGGGACTGAGTTAATTGCAAGGACAGTGGGCAGGCCCTCGTGTTTTAAAAGGCACTTGCTTTCTCTCTTCACCTTTTACGCCTCCTTGATGAACTCATGTCCCCAAAAGTGCCGGTAAGGAGCAAGTGTTTAGTGACGCCCGCATCTCACGTCTGAGTCCCTGTGCCCATGCCCCACCTCTGCTCCTGGCTGCAGCTCCTGTGAGGCAGCAGATCATGGCCTGAGTTCTTGGTGCCTTCCACCCATGTGGGAGACCCCATGGAGTTCTGGACTCCTGGCTTCACTTTGGTCTAGTCCTGCTGCTTCCAATAGATGGAAGATTTTTTTCTTTGTCTCTTTCTGCCCTTCAAATAAAGAAAAAAATGTTTTAAAATTCATTTTGATTCCTTTAAAAAAAATACTGTGTCTAGAAGGCTGTAGAGCAAAGATTCGCAGTGGCCATCTCTAAGCGGTGGTCATCTCCAATCAGTGACCATCTCCAAGCAGTGGTCATCTCCAATCAGTGACCATCTCCAAGCAGTGGTCATCTCCAATCAGTGACCATCTCCAAGCGGTGGTCATCTCCAATCAGTGACCATCTCCAAGGAGTGGTCATCTTTAAGCAGTGGTCATCTCCAAGCGGTGGTCATCTCCAATCAGTGACCATCTCCAAGGAGTGGTCATCTCTAAGCACTGGTCATCTCCAAGCAGTAGGCCATAAGTGTTTTTGTTTTGGGGACTTAACTCTATTGTCCATTATCTCTAGCATTCAACAAAACTACCTGTGTGATGAAGAGTTCCTGAAGGAGTGATACAAATGTTAAAAAGCTTCCTGAGACAGGATTTGGACATGTTTGTGGTTTGGCCATTCCGAAGGCCCCAATGTTGCTACTGATGATTGCTGCATTGGTGCGCCTGTGTGGCGTGCTGCCTGCGGGAGGTTAAGCAGCACAAGCTGCAGGTGGTGCAGGAAAGCTGGGCTTGAACACTCCCTTTGGAAATACATGTAACCGAAGACAGAATGGGTGAGTTCCTCAGTAGCTGGGGCAGTAGGCCTGCATATCAAAGCTGAAATCAAAGGTTGGGCATGGTCTCAAGTCCTGCCTGCTTCCACTTCCAGTCTAGCTCCCTGCCAGTGCACCTGGGCAAACATGGGTGCAGAGCCGGAAGTGCAGGGAAAGGACAGGTGGAAACCTGAGCATCCAACCTGAGGACTGCCAGGATCCAGGGGACAACCAGACAGCATCCCCACCAGGAAAAACATGTCGGGGCCTGTTGACAGAGGTGGGGGAAGTCTTCCAGAAACCCAGAGGTTGAAGGTGGGGTTACCACCTCCCCTCAACTCCCTTCCCCAGTGGATTCCTGTAAGGGGAGCGTCTGAGAAGGGGTGTGGTCTTTGATCAAGGCCATGGGGCACTCCTGCCACTCTCCCCCATTTTATGTATCCTGCCAGGGCTTCCCATTGGTTCATACTCACCCACAGACCACACAGCATACACGCCTGGTTGGTTTGCCAAGACAAGGAGCAGGGGAGAGAAACCCAGATGGATGCATGGACAGTGCCCAGTTCCCACCGCATGCCTTGTGATCAACTGATTAAAAAAAAAAAAAAAAGAGGGGGTTAGTAGGAAGCTTGGTGCTCATCATTCAGTAGGTCTTCAAGGTCACTTCCATGGCAAGAAGGTGGCTGTTATCCATGGAACTCTCTCTCTCTCTCTGGGGTCCTTTCAAGGAAGGAGGTGGTATGCCAAGAAGAGGAGAGAAAGTTTCTGTTTTTACAAACTGCCTGAGCTAGCTGGGCTCAGAGTGCACTGAGCAGGGGACATGTCTGCTATGCGCTTACCTTGATGTGCTTGCTTCTGTGTTCAGGGCACAAGTCATTGGCCAGATTTTGGTACGAGGGTAAGGTGAGGGAAGGAGTGGGGCAGAGCCCCCAGTGGATGGCTGAGGGCTGGACCAGAGAGGTCATCCTGCACAAACCTCTCAGCTCCTCTTCCTCCGTCTGAGGACTGAACACAACGCCAGAAGCGTGGACCTTGGCTGAGCTTCGGCAAGGGAAGGGGGCAGACCTGCAGGAGGCTCCCGGCAGGGGCGCCTGACCTGGCTCACTACACTGGGCTTCTGCGGGAGTGCAAAATAGACGGTTATTGTGTTGCGCCACCGTGGTGTCTGTGTTGGCAGCGTAGTTAAGAGCTCTTTCAGAATGCCGTTCCTCCCCAGTCAGGCTAAACAAATGGTGATGGACAGTTGGAATCCAGAGAATCCTGGGTGGAAAAGGGGGACAGGAGGCCAACCTTGTGGTGCAGTGGATTAAGCCGTTGCTTGAGACACCAGTATTCACCTTGCAGAAAGCCTGCTTGAGTCTCAGCTGCTCTGCTTCCAATCCTACTCCTTGTAAATGTTCCTCAATGAAAAAGATTATGTCCAAGTCTTTGCCACCCATGCGGGAGGCCTAGACAGCATCACTGCCGTCTGGCTTTGTTCTTGAGCCCCGGCCATTGCAGCCATTTGGGGAGCAACCAGCAAATGGAAGATCTCTCTGGCTCCCCCCTCTCTGTCACCCTTTCAAATATATATATTTAAAGAATACGGTAGGATAGTCTAGGGAGGGGAAGAGAGGAATGAAGGTGGTGAACAAACAGGAAGTACAAGTCCATTGGAAGTGGAGAACCTTGAAGAGCGCGGGCATTGAGGGCAAATGAACGCAGAAGAGCAGTGAACATGGGACCGAAGAGCTTGGCCTTGGCGGAAGAGACCTGGGAGAGGAAGGGGTCAAGAGTCACTTGCATTTGCTCCTTCCAGAAGACACTGAGTTCACCAAGGGACCAATGGTTTTCAGAGTCACTGGGAAGTGCCTGTGGTTGAGGGATGGTGGGAATGAAGCAGAATGCGCATGTCACCTGCCCCAGCAGTTAAAAAGCCACCTGGCTTCCAGAGCAGCAGATCCGACCAGTCCAGGCCTGGAAGCCAGCTGGAGAAGCAGCGGAAGCAGAACCCCTCCTCTAGAGCGCTGCAGCTGTTTGCTCCGTTCTGAACAGCATGCAGGCTGCCGGTGAGTGGGAAGCCCGGGTCCCCCGTCCCGGACCTGGGGAATCTGCGTGGACACGAGCCCTATGTGGACAGATTTAAGGCGGGAACAAGGAGATAAGTGAGGGCTTTGGGTGGGGTTGGTTGCAGAGCTGACAGCCCCGAACTTGGATAAGGGCACATCCTGTTGAATCAAGTCCCCCAGGGCAGTTCTAGCATGTATTCCAGGCCAACTACTCCTGCCCCCCTTTTTGAGGCCACAGACCCCCACCCTCTGACGCCCCCAGGTGGCAAAGTAAGAACTATTTGACATTACCTGAACTTAGGCTTTCTTTTTTTTTTTTTTTCAAGTTTTTAAAAATGTGTTTGAAAGAATGAGAGCAAGTGAGGGTGTGAGAGAAATCTTCACTTATTGGTTCATTTTCTAGATAGCTGCAACAGCCAACGCTGGGCCAGGCTGAAGCCAGGAGCCAGGAGCTTCGTCCAGGTCTCCCACAGCGGGGCAGGGGCCCACGCACTGGGGCCGTCACCCATTGCTTTTCCAGGCCATTAGCAGAGGGCTGGATCAGAAGTGCAGCAGCCAGGACTCAAACCGATGCTCACAAGGGATGCTGGTATCAGAAACCAGCTAAGCCACAGCACTGGCCCCACATGAACTTCTAACAGGTTAACAATATGGCTTTTCTCAGCTATTTAGTTGGAAAGAATTCCTGACTTGCAGCAGAGTTGCAAAGATATCATAATATCCGCAGGTCTCTTACCTGGTTTCCCTTAATGTTAACATGTGCTGTAAATGTGGCCCAGGTGTTACAAGTCAGGAAAGATTGCTGAAAACACAGATTTTTCTTTGGTTTTGGATGAAATCCTATGGAAGTTGATCAGTGTGCTGTTTGTAGGCTGCCCTCCGTGTGCTGTAGCAGCCACCGCCTCCGAGAGCTCACCTGACACATAGGGCAAGAGTCCCCTGGTGACATTTCAGCTGCCACTGTGGAAGAAGAAATGGAGGGTCCTGGAGGTGGGGGCAGTGCGGACAGAGCTCCGGCGCCTCTACTCGGTGGCCTTCACCTGTAGGGTCAGCATTAACAGTAGTCACGCTGAGCTGTGGGTGGCCGTGGGAAGAGACCAGCTGCCTGTGGGAAGGGGGAGGATGGTTGTGGGGGCACTTGATGTAAGAAGAGGCACCGGGCCACCTGCTGTGTGCCCAAGTGGGATTTTCGGCTCCAAGATCCTGTCCAAAGCAGGGAGAGATTCCCTGCCCAGGTCGGCTAAGGCAGACCAAGAGGGGATCCTGTTTGGAACCAAGAGAGAGCAGAAATTCCCAGTTTTGGAATGTGGAATTCCAATTCCTGCCCCTTTTTTGAAAGCCAAGTGTTAAAGGGAACGTCATGGGACTCTGAGCTCCGATGGGAAGTGTTCCTGCTAGTGGCTTGATTTAGGACCCTCACTGCTGGATGTCTCTGTGTGTGTGTGTGTTTCTTAAACAATCATAAGGCTTGTATAAAACCCTGAATAACTCAAGGAGAGCTATCAAACACACTGGCCTACTGAAGAGTCACCTCTGGCTTCTGAATGAAACCACACAGTCTCTGGGGTTCCAGGAATGTGCTGGAGCCCTGTGTCATGGCTCTGGCCTCTGTTGGTAGCCACGAGGAGCTCCTGACCTTACACACTGGTGTGTCTTCCCCACTGCTCGAGGGCTCTGCTAGGCACCTAGGCTCACACTTCTAGGCTATTCTATCTCCTGTACAAGCTTCTCCCAGCCTTAATTTTCCTTTCGGCACACTCCTTAGTATAGGCCAACACTCATTGCACTTGCACTTCCAGGGGAATTGAAGAGCTTATATGTGGAACAACTATTCTTGGGACAAGCGACACATTCCCTACCTCCTCTGCTGGGTGACCTGGAGGCGTTGGTAGTCATGGTGCACAAACTCAATGGGTTTTACACTTATTCTCATGGCTGCCTTTTTAAATCTATTCCATCACATTTTAAAAAAAGAGTTATTTATTTATTTATTTATTTATTTCAGAAGCATATATATCAAAATATACAACTATATAAAGTAAACTTCCTTTGGGACTCAGGAGAGGAGCTTTCTCTGGTCCTTACTTAGCTCCAACTTTGGAACCCCACCCTCTCCTGCAAGGACCATCAGGGTTGCTCCAGAGCTCCCCCACCAAAAAAAAATAAATAAAATAAATAAAAATTAGAATAGTTAGAGAACAACAAGGAAAGCTTAGTACCAGACAGGAAAGGGTTAGCCTGGACTCACATATTCCTTACTAGGTAGGACAGGAACATAAGTGACTCCCCAACGAGGCACTGAAGATTTCTCTGCACACCCCTCCTAAAACTGTTCAGCACCTCAACTGTTGACATATGCTTTGTTAGAGTTATAAGCCAACACGGACTATCCCAAAATACGCCAAGTTCAGTAAAAATTATGCTTCAACACTATAAACTACTAAATACAAAAATGAAAATAGACACAAGACAGCTGAATAGTACCCTATAGCTGTTTTAAGATATATAGCAGCCAGTTGCATATAAACTAAAATTGAAATGTCAATGAAGTAGTCACGGGATGTGGTTAAGAAGCTGCATTTTTTTAACATATTGGTTACTCAATATCATGTCAATTAACTCCATAATGTTGTAAATTGTTGTTGATGTTATGTTGGGGCTTTTAATTGGTCAGGATGATATTTCTGCCAGCTCAGCCTTCAGACCAGAGAGGGTCTCCCCAAGAAGCCGTTGAATTTATCTGGACAATAAGATGCTGGACTCTATGCTTGGTATATGCTTGCAATGAAAGTGTCTTGACTGGATTTGAACTGTGATATTGCAACAAGGTGGAGGAATCCACCATGGGGGGAGGTGAGGGGGAATCCCAGAACCTATGAAACTGTGTCACAAAATGAAATGTAATCAACAAAAAAAATTTTTTTAATTCACTTATTTATTTTAGAAGCATATATATCAAAATATACAAATATATACAATATGTGAATATAAATTATATATTCACATTTATATGTAAATCCACATATATGTAAATTTATGCATTGTATATAACTATCATATAATAGATATATAATATATAAACAGTATATAACCTATATTACATAATACATAATATACAAATAGTATGTTGTTATAGTATATATTTACATATAATATAAAACATAATATATTCTATTTTATATATAATATACATTCTATAAAATAATATATGTTATATATTTATTTTATATGGCATATATTCATATATAATTATATATAAACAATGCATATAAGGCATATAATTATATAAAACAATTATATATAATAAATAAATAGTATGATAAATATAATAAGTGACTATGAATATTGTATAATAAATGTATTTATATAAATATGAGGTTTCTGGGTCCTTGTTCCCGTTTAAAGTTCCTCAAGATTCCAGCTGTGCTATCCGTCTGCGGTCTCGGTGGCCTGTATGGCATCTTCGGCTGTTCTGTGTTTTCCCTCCTTGACTCTGGACGTTTAAAGTTCCTCAAGATTCCAGCTGTGCTATCCGTCTGCGGTCTCGGTGGCCTGTATGGCGTCTTCGGCTGCTCTGTGTTTTCCCTCCTTGACTCTGGACGTTTTTGTAACTGCTGTTAATTATTCCTTCCTACTTTCTTTGCGCTCATCCTTAAAACAAGCAAAAAATCTTTTGAGTTTGATTACTAGTTCAACTCGCTTCCCCTTTAAATCAAGAACTGAAACCTAGAAATTTGTCTTGAAGTGTGTCTTTACAAAGGTTTATCTGTTGATTTTGAAAGGCGGAGGGCTAGAGAGGAAAGTTCTTCCATTCCAAATGCCTGCAGTGACATGGGCTGATCCCAAGCCAAGCCAAGGGCCTGGAGCGCGGTCTGGGTCTCCCACGTGGGTGCAGGGTCCCAAGCTCTTGGGCCATCCTCCACTGCTTTCCCAGGTTCATGAGCAGGGAGCTTATTGGAAGCAAAATAGCCAAGACTCAAAAACATACTCCAGCATGGAATTCGACACTGCAAGTAGCAGCTTAGTTGAATGTATCATAATGCCAGCCTCATCTCGTAGTTTTCAGTGACACCCACATGTTTAAATAATGTTTTTAAATAATGTTTATTTATTTATTCTGAAGTCAGAATGAGAGAGAGAGAGAGAGAAGTTTTCCATGCACTGGTTCATTCCCCAAATGGCTACAATGGCCAAAGCTTGATTGGCCAGGAGCCAGGAGTGTCATCCAGGCCTCCCATATACTTGGTCCCACATACTTGGGCCATCCTCCACTGCTTTCTCGGGTCATTAGCAGGGAGCTGGATTCGCAGTAGAGCAGCTGGGACACAAACTGGTGGCCTTATAGGATACTGGAGTTGCAGGTGGAGGCCTAACCTGTTAGGCCATAGCACTGACCTCAATGTTAACATTTCATTATTGTTCAACTCTCAATTTGTCTACTTTTTGATCTTTTCTGACCAGTGAATTACTCAGAAGTGTATTCTGAAAATTTCCAGATACATGCAGGGTTTCACAAGTTATCTTTTGGTAACTGATTTCTCATATAATCTTAGTGTGGTCTGGGAACTTGATGCTGATTCTTTGTTATTTTTTGAGACTTGCGTTGTGGTTCCTATGTGGTCAACTGTTTAATAAAGTTATACTTCTATCAGGCTAAACTTGCTAACTGTGCTTTTTGTTTCTTTAAATTGGTGATCATTTTGCCTGCTCAATCCATCGATACTAAGAAAAATGTGTTAAGAATCTACCAATATGGTTATGAATTGGAAGTTCCAGCAGTTTTTGAGGTTATATTAAGTTTATCTGAGTTTGGAATCATCTTAGAGTTGCAGAAAATTACTGTGTTGTTATATTGTAGTCTTAATACCATAAAAAGATGTTTTTCAAGATTTATTTGTTTATTTGAAAAGCAAAGTGACAGAGAGAGAGAGAGAGAGAGAGAGAGAGAGAGAGGTCTCCATCCACTAATTTTCTCCCTCAAATAGCTCCAACAGCTGGGACTGGGCCCAGCTGGTACCAGGAGACAGGAACTCCACTTGAGTCGCCCGTGTGGGAAACAGGGGCCTAAGCACATGGACCATCCTCCGCTGCTTTCTCAGGTGCATAGGCAGGGAGCTAGACCGAAGCCAAGCAGCCAGGGCCTGAATTGGTGCTCATCTGCGATGCTGACACTGCAGGTAGTTTAATTGTTTGTGCCACAATGCCAACCCTTAAATTTCGCTGTGTGGGGGCCCGGCGGCGTAGCCTAGTGGCTAAAGTCCTCGCCCTGAACGCCCCGGGATCCCATATGGGCGCTGGTTCTAATCCCAGCAGCTCCACTTCCCATCCAGCTCCCTGCTTGTGGCCTGGGAAAGCAGTTGAGGACAGCCCAATGCATTGGGACCCTGCACCCGCGTGGGAGACCCGGAAGAGGTTCCTGGTTCCCGGCTTCGGATCGGCGCAGCACCGGCCCGTTGCGGCTCACTTGGGGAGTGAATCATTGGATGGAAGATCTTCCTCTCTGTCTCTCCTCCTCTCTGTATATCTGACTTTGTAATAAAAATAAATAAATCTTTAAAAAAAAAATTTCGCTGTGTGACACAGCTCAGCCTTACCAGCCTGCTTTACACAATTGCTCACCAGGAATATGTAATTGGGTGGTGGGATGCTGGCATTATTTTGGTTTCAATCTTCGCATTCTTACATTTTCAGGGTCTGGGACTGACATATTTTATTTTAAAATATCATATAGTTTTTTTTTTTTTTGTGGGGAGATTGTCCGAGCTGAAGATCTATTTTCTTTGAAATATTAATGCATTGAGATTATGGTGTTAGTTAAAAAATACTCCACACTTAGTCTGAACTTTATACTGATTTTTTAATGAGCTGTACTAACACCTCCTTTCATAGTGGTTACTTGTGCTGATTTTGTTTTCATTTATTTTCAGAGTGACAGAGAGAATGACAGTAAGAGGGAGAGATCTCCCATGTGCTGGCTGACTTTCCAAATGGTCACAATGGCTGCGGCAGAGCCGGGACAAAGTTAGGCGTCTGGAACTTCATTCAGTTCTCCCTTGTGGGAGCATTAGCCCAAGTACTGGGCCAGCTTCCGGTGCCGTCCCAGGTTCTGGGTGAGACGTGGAGCAGCCAGGCCTGGAACCGTCACTCTTCGTGCACCTTGGCTGGTGGCTTAACTCACTGCACCACAAGGCTGGCACATCTTGGTTTAGTTTATAACACACACTGATTGGAAAATTTTCTATTCTATTTTTGCTTTAATTTTAAAAAATCAAAGATACAGCTTTTCATTTCAAAATAACTTGACACAGCAAAATCTTAAAAACAGTATAAAGACCTGGCATATTTCTTTACCCAGTTCTCCCGAGTATTAATTTCACTAGTGGTGATGGTGCAGTGATCCAAACTAGGCTATGACATTGGTCCAGCATGATGGATAGATACACATGCCCCATTCACATCCCATCCATCCAAGGCCACACATCCAATGCCTTGAATCTGGGCAGGTTCCTCAAGCTCTTCTTTGTATTGCATCAATTCGATGTTCTGGGATATTTTTTCTGCAATATCTTTCCATTTTCCTTGAGTTCTTGGGATTAAATTCAAGCTGCCGGCATCACTTCTCTTATATTTTTGCTCCCCCCCCCCCCATTAAGTGAATGCAGCCTGTCCTAGGAGTGTGCAATACCCAGCAAAGTACAGATGTTCCCTGTACAGTATGCTTGTTCCTCTAGATACCACACCGCTGCTCACGGTTGCTCTGTATGCTGATGACATGACAGTCCTCAGGCCTGGGACCACTACTGGGCTTGGCTGACCATGATGATCGGAAGTATGTGTAATTTGATACTATTTCCATTGCTCCTTGGAAGGAATAGTTAATGTTTTCGCTTTAAAGCAGGCTTCCTGGAAGTTCCTCTGCCTTCCTGTTCCTTGATGTGAAAGTCAACTACAGATTGTCATTTAAGAATCCAAGTAGGGCTGAGCACAGTAGCCTAGTGGCTAAGGTCCTCGCTTTGCACGCACTGGGATCCCATATGGGCACCAGTTCTAATCCCAGTGGCCCAGCTTCCCATCCAGCTCCCTGATTGTGCTCTGGGCAGGGAGTCGAGGATGGCCCAAGACCTTGGGACCCTGCACCCATGTGGGAGGCCAGGAAGAAGCTCCAGGCTCCTGGCTTCGGATTAGCACAGCTCTGGCCATGTTGGCCACCTGGGGAGGGAATCATCGAACAGAAAATCTTCCTCTCTGTCTCCTCTTCTCTCTGTATATTTTACTTTCCAATAATAATTTAAAAAAGGATCCAAGTAGCTTTGCATGTGGAACTCACTGTCAGGAGCAAATCCAGAATGTTGTTGCATGGTTGACATCTTGCCAGAACTTAATCCTGAAGCAGAAAGCAGTTTGTATTGGCTTCTGATTAGATCATAAAACAACGCAAACACTTCATCTGGGGAAATGGATGATCTTCTAAGGGCGTCAGAGGCAAGCACAACAGAAATCCAGCTTGGTCCCTCCAGCCCTCAGTGCATGAACACGTTTCTTCTTGTTCTACACAGAACACTGTTTTCAGAGTCCTATCTCTGTCCATGGTATTCATTCCTGTGAGTATGAAAACAGACCACAAATTAATCAATTACAGTTAGGAAAGACACATACTTGGACAAGTGACCCTGTCTTCTCAAGGCTTCATTCATTAACCATATTTACATAGCCACTGCTAATTATATGCTTTTTAAAAAACCCACAATTAGTTGCTCTTCTGCTTCTGCAGTGACCCCTTCATATGGTGTCGAGATCCAACCTCTCTTGTTAGCCGAGAGCTTCTGCCAGCATCCTGCACGGCTGACGGCGGAGTTCCAAGCAGAAACCACCGTGTGCATTTGGACGTCATCTTTCCCTATTGCTCATTAATTTTCTATTTCCTTCATTCCGCTTGCTTGGGGTTGGGGAAATTTGCTTTTCTTGGTTAATTTTCCAAGCTAGAACCTTAAGCCATGGCCTGTCAATCTGGTTCCTAATGCCAGCGTGTGAGGTCGGACGTCTCCCTCTCAGCAGACATCAGCTGCATCTGCAAATGGCTGGTGTGCTTTTTGCTTTCCATTTCGCTCATATAGTTTATTGCTTCTTTGATACTTTCTTTCTGGGTTCTTGGGTGAGTGTGTTTAATTCCCAAATTTTAAGGCCTTTTTTCCTCCTCGGTAGTTTGTTGATTTAACTCCACTGTGGCAAGTGAGCCAATGTAGTGATTTGGAAACTTTGGTTTTTGAGATGTCTTTAGCATGCAGCAGGTGGTCTGTGTGCAGGAATCCGCCAGCAGTTATCAAAAAGTTCACGAAAAATGTGTTTTGTGAACAAACTATCCAAGGGTTTCAAAATAATTTTTTTGTATCCAGATGAACTTTTGATTCCATTTTTTGGATGAACTTCCTGAAACCCTTCACAACACATAACTAAAGAGCCTGCAGGACCTGGTGTGATGGCGCAACTGACTGATCCTCCCCTTGCAAGCGTCAGGATCCGACATAGGTTGATTAATGTCCTGGCTGCTCCACTTCCCAACCAGCTCCCTGCTTGTGGCCTGGGAAAGCAGTCAAGGACAGTCAAAGCCTTGGGACCCTGCACCCATGTCGGAGACCCGGAAGAAGCTCCTGGTTCCTGGCTTCGGATTGGCATAGCTCTGGCTGTTGTGGTTACTTGGGGAGTGAACCAGTGGATGCAAGATCTTTCTCTCTGACTCTCCTCCTCTCCGTAAATCCGCCTTTCCAATACATAAATAAATAATTTTAAAGAACATGCAGTCCACAGCTTACAGTGTGCGGCTTTACACATTTCTATCATTATTAGATATTTCTGTTTTTTGTTTTGTTTTGTTCTAGTTGTACTACCAGCTGGTGAGAGGACCTTAAAGTTCTTGCCAAGATTAGAATGGTTGAACTGTTCTTGCTCTAATTCTGTCATTCTTGGATTGCTGTGTGTGTTTTATGTTTCATACATGTGATTTTTTTTTACCTCTTTGACCATTTTTTAATTGCAAAAAAATTTCCCTTTTTCCCTTCTAAAATTTTCATCTTCGGTTAATGTTGCCACTCCAGCCATCATGTTTATTGCTTGTGTGGTATTTTTCTTTCGGCCCATCTGTACCCTGCTTTCTCTCCCAATGGCAGTGCAATCATGCTTCTGTACCCATTCTGACACCCAGTGATGCTTCATTGAAATGTTTAATGTATCCATGTGCAATCAAAACATTGCCAGGGTTGTAGGGTTGTGTATGGAGACAGTGTTCTATTATTTTTCTATTTTTTTTCTTTCATGCTTTTAAAGAATTATTTTAAAGTGATGACTCTCCTATTGGCTTTTAAAAAGCAACACACATGTCCTCATGAGTGTTTTCTGCTTGTGCTGGGCATTATAATATTTCCTTGTTACAGCCAATTTGGGATTCAGGTAAAATATAGGATGCTTGAAACCAAAATCTACCCCTTTCCTGCCACGCACAGGGCTTTAGGACACAGGTGCACATGTGGGCAGTTACCACAGACACATTTAAGTCCTCTCTGCTTATTCCAACATCCAGGTCATCCTGAGGTTGTCTCAGTTGAGCTTCCATTCTCTCAAAGCATGCTGTCTTCCTTGCCCCTGCTGTGTCAGGCTGTTTGGAGTCTTGCCCTTGACACTGTGATCAGTAAGTTGTGGGTCAACTGGATGCCGCCTTCTTTCTCTTCTGATTTAGCAGGCAGTTACTCAGCTTGTGCTTGAGGTGTTGTTTTTTTTTTTTTTTTTTTTTTTTCAAATTTTTATTGGAAAGGCAGATTTGTAGAAAGGAAAAACAGAGAAAAATATCTTCTATCCGCTGGCTTATGCCCCAAATGGCCACAAGCCAGGAGCTTCTTCTGGGTCTCTCACACGGGTGCAGGACCCCAAGGCTTTGGGGCATCCTCTACTGCTTTCCCAGGCCACAAGCAGGAAGACTGAAGAGGAGTGGAGTAGCCAGAACATGAACCAGCACCCATTTGGGATCCTGGCACTTGTACAGCAAGGATGAAGCCACTGAGCTGATGCGCCAAGACCAAGCTTGATTTCTTGGGTGACAGTTTTAATTTCAGTTAAAAGTTTCATTTTAGGCTGAATAGCTCTCACCTCTCTCAACAGGTGTTGTTCAGGGGCTCTCCAGCAAAAGATAAAATTAGAATTTCTCGGGGAGGTCTCTCCTCTGGTCCTTTTCATTGTAAAAGCTTCTCCCTCCAGGAGCTACAATTTCATAGAGCTAATCTTTCGGTTCCTGATAGCATAAAGATGACATTTTCCCAGCAACATTGCTGCCACCCTCGGCCCTGTGCCAAATCATAGACGCGGGAAGTGAATCGCTCACAGACTGCAGCTGCTGGGACTGTGGACCGTCTACTTCTGCTGGCTCCAATGTGCCCTCAAGTGTTACAGCCAGCACCTAGGGCTGTCACCTGCAGAGTGTTTGTCTGATAGGATTTCAGCCAGCCAAGGGAAGGATGGGAACTACTTTTTAAAACTTGAGCTGCGGTGGTTATTCTTTACAAGACGAATTACCCCTCATGTTCATCACTGAAGGGAGTGACTTTTTTATTCTCCATATGTAAAGTTACCTCTTTTAAAGAGATGTCCACATTTCTCTATGATTTTTATTTTGTAATTTATCAACAGTTATAGGGAAGGGAATGAATGGTTTTTCCACTAGGACATGTCCTGTTGTCGCTTAGCTGTGCTAAGACCACAGCTATTTCTCAGAATGCAAACTTGGTGCACTCAGCCCTCAGTCCACCTGTATCCTAACCACAGGCCAGTCAGATAAGGACAGCCGGCACATGACACCCCTTGACCGCCAGCACATGCCTCTGGCTCACTGGTCCTCCAATCAAGAAAGGGTTTGACAGCAGGTCCCTGTACTTGTGCAGCTTCCCATACTTCGCCGTAAGTCTGCTGGGGTACTCAGTGGCAGCTTCATTTCCTTCTAAGATGCTTTTACTGTGGAAAGTTTCGAGTATATGGGGAGCAAAGATGATCGATGAAGCATCATACACTCACAGTCCACACTCAGCAAATGCCAACTCAGGACCCTGGTTATCTGTATGCTGTTCTACCTGTCAATTCAATTCATATCTTTTCAGGGCAAACCGTTGAGTTGACCACATCTATCCCAGAAATGAGTCAGAAGCAGACTCGTAGAAGCTCTGGAGTCTTTACTCACCGGCTGACACTGACCGGTGGACTGTCTGGTACCACTGCACGTGGAAGAGAGGAGCAGCCCGGATCGGCTATATTCAGGAGTTTTTAAAGCAATGACCATGCAATTGACTAAGAAATCACTGGCACAGGATACAAATCATTGAATCAGCCCAGCTTTCATCACTGCACAGTACAGATGATCGGATCAACTGTCGTGGCATGCAGTCTTGGCTGCCCACATCCAATGGGCTTTAGTAAGTGGACAATACTATGCATCCACTATTGTGTGGTATTACACAGTCCTAAAAAGCCTATTCTCTCCCTCTGCTTCCCTTTCCCTTTTAGCCCCAAGAACTCATCTCCATTCATTCGCCTTTTCCAGAATGTCATATAGCTGGAGTCACATCCTATACACCTGCTCACGCTGCTTTCTTTCACTTAGTAACAGCATTTCCAGTTCCTCTGTCTTTTCACAGCTGTACTTCTTGTCAGTAATGCATAATACCCCATTGTCGGGATGTACCACAGTTTATCCATTTGTTTATTGAAAGAAGTCTTTGTGGCTTCCAAGCATTGCACTGTAAAAATCATCATTAAAATAAAAGTCTTTCAGATTTTCTCCGGTGTTATCTTCAGGAGTTTAATAGCCTCTTGTTTGTGTTTTTACCTCGCACTTAAATCTCTGATCCATTTCCAGTTCATTTTAGTCAATGTGAGATCTGAGTCTAGACAGATGATTTTGTTTTATGTATGTGGCTGTCCAGTTTTCCAGGACCATTTGTTGAATAGTCCTTCCTGAGATAGAGAGACATGTCCAAACCAGGGACATGCACAGCTTATCCCTCTAAATCAGCAGCAGGAAGTAGCTACAGAAGATGAGGTAAACTGACATCTGTTAGCAACCCTTAGGAACTGGGGTTGGAACTCTCAAGAGGGAATGAAATGGGACAAGCAGGTAGTAAGCTTAACCTCTGGAATTGGAAGCCACACCTCCCCCTTCTTATACAGTCTGCCTAACTTGTCAATCAAATGACCCCTTCCCCAGGTGGTGCTCCCTCTCACCTGGGACTGGAGGCTGCTATCATGTAGCCACTCCCCTTCCCGAGCTCACGAGAAGTCAGTGTACACACAAGAAAAAAGTAGAACCATCTCTCTTGTCCCTTGCCCCTCCTTGTCCACTCTAGCCCTGAAAGTGTTTCCGGGATTTCCTCACCTTTTAAAGAAGTGTTACAAAAAGGGAAAAGTCCGCCCTTTCCTCACGGTATGGTCTTTGCTCCTTTGTCAAAGAGCACTTGGATGTACCCAGGTGGGGCTAATCTGGGGCTACAGGATTCAGTTCATACATTTGGTCGTTCTTTTATCTACACGGCAATGGCTTGTAAGGGGCAGCTTTATCACGATGGTCTACATGACATGCTAACATGACATTTATAAAGAGTTAAAAGACAGTAACATAAAAAACCACCATGTACCATGGTCAATATACAAAACATGAGGATCCTTCAGAAACTTCATGGATAATGTCACTAAAAGGCAAGTTAACTTTGGTGCCAAACAACTTTGAAATCCAGTCATATAAGGAAGGGATCATCAAAGAGTTCATGGAAACACACAGAGAAATTTGCATGTCAAAGAAAATTTTGCACCAAAATGAACTTATGCTGAGAGAGAAGCTAATCAACCCTCCACTAGTTTACTCACTCCCTAAATGGATGCAACAGCTGGGAATGGGCCAGGCTGAAGCCAGGAGCCAGGAGCTCCATCCTGGTCTCCCATGCAGTGGCAGAAATTCAGGCAGTTGAGCCATCATGCGCTGCTTCCTTAGGCATTAGCAGCTTTTTAACTGAGTGGAACATGCAACAGCCGAGAAGTAGGTACCCCAAGCATTGGGGCTGAACCTGCTTCGTGCCATGTGTACATCCCATAATTCCATTTTTTCACACATTCTTTAAAGTGACCCTATATCAATTATCCCTTAATATCCTCAGTACTGCTTACATGCTGTTAAAACCATTCCATCCTTTCCGATTTTTAAACTAATTAATTATTGGACCATGCAGCATCAACACAGCATCCATGCGATGCAGCCAGTGGATGAATCTGTCATATTATTTATCACCCAGGAGTTCTTTTTTGCTTTTTTTTTTTATCTTCCTTGCGATTTCTATAGTTTTTAAAATGTAGATATTACAGAGAGAGGAGGAGAGACGTAGAAATCTTCCATTTGCTGGTTCACTCCCCAAACAGCCACAATGGCAGGGAGTTGGGCTAGGAGCCAGGAGCTTTCTCCAGGGCTCCCATGGGAGTGCAGGGGCCCAAGGACTAGGGGCATCCCCCACTGCTTTCCCAGGTGCATTAGCAGGGAGCTGGATCAGATGCAGAGCAGCTGGGACCTGAACTGGCACCCTTAACCTAGTCAACCTTGGTGCCAGCCCCTTCCCCTTGATGAGGGGCAAAACAAAGCAGCTGTTGGCTTTAGTTTCTAGAGATGATGATTTTGCTGATTGTCCACTGATGTGTATTTTCTATAAACTGTCAAGTAGACTTCAAATTCAAATGTGACTTTTGGGAAGAGTCCCTCATCAGGGTGGAAAAAGAGGCGTTTCCTGTGATGCTAACCCTGACCTGGTATCTTTGGCACGCGGGATGAGAGTGGCTCTGTGGCCTTCCTCTGCTAATGTTCCTTCTGATCTTAAAATGTTGTGGGAAATGACCAGAGCGGATCATGAACCTGACGAGTATGGACACGTGAACACTTTGGGTGTCATGACCAAATAAACAGAACGGTAACTAATGTCAACTCTGATAGGTGGCGTTAGTCTTTTTTCTACAACAGCGCATGCACGGGGGCGATTCGCCACACTCACGGGAAGGCTGGGTGTGTGGAGCCTCTACACCATGCTCTCGGTCTTCCTGCTAATGGCATCAGGGATGGCTCTAGGACCTGGGTACCTGCACCCACATGAGAGAACCAGTCCAAGTTCCTGACTCCTGGCTTCAGCCTGGCCCACCCCTGGCTGGCTGTGGTGGGCATCCGGGGAGTGAACCAGCCAATCGGAGCTCTCCTTCTGTCTGCTTTTCGAAAAACACATTTGTGGTCTGAACCCAACACTCAATCTGCAGGCTGTGTGAGAACTAGCCATGCTGTCACAGGTTTCCTCGTCATCGCGCAGGCTCCTCCCCAGCTCCCAGCAGCCCAAGCTCCAAAGAGGGCAATGAGGCTGGGGTGCAGCAGCGCAGGATGGAAGCAGGGCCGCCATCCTGTGCAGACGGCCTCCAAGCCTCCCTCTCCCACTTAACTCCGAAGGGCAGAGCGGCTGGTCCCTCGCTCAGCACGAAGCTTCTGTACAACATCCGACGGGAACCAGAGACGGGACTGCAATGCCACAGTGGGGCATTCTCCTAGGAAAAGGCCCACCATGACACCCAGACAAGCCCAGTCACTGAGCCCCAGCTCAGAGCTGACAGAAAGGGCCCTACTGCTACCTATGACGACATCCACCAGAAATGTGAGGAAAGCTCATGGGTTTTTTGGTTTGTTTTTTAAGATTTATTTCAAAAGCAGAGTCACAGAGCAGAGCTTCCATCTGCTGGTTCCCTTCTCAGATGGCTGCAATGTCCTCACCCAGACTGAGACCAGGAGCCTGGCACTCCATGCAGGTCTCCCGTGGAGGCCAGCTGCAGTTGTTTTCCCAGGCACATCAGCAGGGAGCCAGAGCAGAAGTATGGCTGACCTGTGCTGGTGCTCCCAGGGGATGCCGGCAGTCCAACCCACTGTGCCACAATGCCGGTCCAGGGGAGTTCCACCTGATACATTAGAGGAGGAACACAGATTAGACTACATAAACAGAAAAAGTCTTGTAGAGGAATATTCATATTAATCTAGAGAATTAAGAAATAGAATAGAAATAAGAAATAGCTAAGCTGCTGCTTAGGAGGACCATATCCACATGGGTGCCAGTTTGAGTCCCGGCTGTTCCATTTTCTATCCAGTTCCCTCTTTGTGGCCTGGGAAAGCAGTGGAGGATGGCCCAAGCGCTTGGGGCTCTGCATTCATGTGAGACACCCGGAAAGAAGTTACTGGCTCCCAGCTTCAGATCAGCTCAGCTTTGGCAGCTGTGACCATTTAAGGAGTGAACCAGTGAATGGAAGACCTCTTTGTTTCTCCTTTTCTCTCTGTAAAATCTGCCTTTCAAATAAAAATATCTTTAAAAAAAAAAAAAAAAGAAAGAAAAGCAGCCTGTAAGTCCTGGCCTGTAGCTGTGTAATGATCTTGGACATACTAAATAAAATATACTTGATTTTGATTAGAAATCTAACTTAAAAAAAAAAAACGGTTGCAATATATAGCTTTGCAGAAAGCAGTAACAGACTATCCCACAGTATATGGTCAGAACAGAGACACAGACTAGCAGCTTGTACCAATCCGGATGTAAGCTGCATCATTTTCTCATCTAGCCCCTGCTAAAAAAACCTGCAGTCAAGGATTCGGAAGAGGGGAGCACGCGTGGGGGGCCATGCCTCGGGCCAGCGTGCTTGCTCTGCACCCTCCAATCATTTCTAGAACACACCACTTTCATGGTACACTGATACAGAAAGTCTTAGTAAAAACCAAATTATTGCTCCTGAGTCTTTAGCCCTGTAAGTGAGGCCAACTTCCACAAGTGCACAGGAAGCTGGGTGGACCCCAGGCGGGCACAGACGCGGCAGCCCTGGAACGCTGGCTTCGGGAGCAAGTGCCTGCAGGAACACCCTGGGTCTTCTTGGCTGAGCTGGTTTCCAAGCCCTGCCTTCTGAGGTCGCATTCATGTCCATCGTCTCTTAACCACGAAATGCAGCTGCTGTAGTTTGAGTAGGCCCTTGAAACCCCCTTCTTCCAAGAAGTGCCCCCTGACTTGTTGGAAGAGCGACTTGGAGCTGCCCCATTTGGTTACGGGGTTTTACCCTCCGCTGTGTGTGCTTTCTGCGAACTGCTTCCCGCGGGGAGAGGGGTGGCAGAGAGTGTGTGCATCTGGGAGAGCGGGGTGGTGGCTGGGGTTGTGTGAAGGCGGAATGTGAGTGGGAATGGGGTCCCCTCAGCTCCCCCACTCACCAGCCCTCTAGTCTCTCTAATGCCCCGGGCTGGCCATCTGCCAGACAGACACAGGGATAACCCGGGGGGGGGGGCTGGTGTGTGTGGATTGAGCAAGTAGCTTAGTGCAGTGCTGAGCTCATGGGTGAGTCCCAGCAAACAGAATCCGCAGGAGAGCTGACAAGGACTCCTGGCACTGATCTGACAAACACAAGGTAACCGACTTCAAGCATTTATTTTGAACGTTAGAGTCAGAATTACAAAAAAGTTACACAGCCGACAAAAACGTGAAATACAGCCCTGGGTAAGAAGTTAATTACAACGTACAGTGAAGAGGGCTTTCTTGGTTGAGAGCGCTGCGCCAGATACAGAAAATACCACCCACGCGCAGGATCCCAGCTCCGTAACTCAGCTTAGAAGTGATGGCAGCATGCTGAGGAGAGATGCCAGTCTATTTCCTGACAAGGTTCAAACTTCTACCTCTTGTGCCCCATGCGAGAAGGAGCAAGCATAATACTCAGCGTACAGGACTATCCCAGGCTCTGAAAATTGCTAGTACTTTTAATACCAGCATTCACATTCTAACTTTTTAATTGCTGAAATTAATAAAGGCATTTTAATTTGGAGACTTGCTATTTCTTGCAGGAAATAAGGTTTTCCAGGACCCTGTATGCACACCAAAAGAGTTTCTCTACCTGCCGGTGTAAAATGAGGAAGCGCTGGGCCCAGCGCGGTAGCCTAGTGGCTAAAGTCCTCACCTTATACATGCCAGGATCTTATATGGGTGCTGGTTCTAATCCCGGAAGCCCCGCTTCCCATCCAGCTCCCTGCTTGTGGCCTGAGAAAGCAGCGAGGATGCCCAAAGCCTTGGGACCCTGCACCCATGTGGGAGACGCACAAGATTTCCGGGCTCCTGGCTTTGGATCAGTGCAGCTCCAGCCATGTTGGCCGCTTGGGGAGTAAATCATCAGACGGAAGATCTTCTCTGTCTCTCCTCTCTGCATATCTGACTTTCTGATAAAAATAAAATAAATCTTAAAAAAATTGTGAAAGCGCTGACGAACAGACTTGGACAGCGCTGCATACAGCATGCTCAGGGCTTGAGGCAAGGGCCTGGCAGGGCGAGGTAGAGGGCGCTTCTTCTGGGCGCAGCCACAGGGACTTGCTGTGAGGCCTGCAGACCAGGCCAGCAGCAATCCAGGGCCTCTATTAACCTCCAGAAAACAGACCACGCACAGTAGCCGGAGCGAGTTATTTCCAAAGATAGTGAGGGGACACAGAGAGAGAGAGAGAGAGCCTACTGCCCCAAGCAGGGCCAATGGCACCCACAGCGGTGACCACGGTGTCTGTGACACAGCCTCTGGTGTCCACACTGCCAGCGTGGCAGACAATGCTCGGGTCCCTCGGACCAGTGACACATTTAAGTGAACTGAGGCGACTGGAGAAGGTGGGCAGAACTAGGGACACAGCAAACGGCCTGGACGCTCAGCGCTGTGACCCGTGAAAATGACACCACCCAAAATCATCATCAGCAGCGGAAAGCATTCTCAAACGGATTCCATGAATTATCCTATAAAATCCTGTTTTGGGGGCAGCACTGTGGTACAGCGGGTTAAGCTGGTGTTGCTGGTATCCCATATGAGCACGTTTAGAGCCTGGCTGTTCCACCTCCGATGCAGCTGCCGGCTAATCACCCGGGAAAGCAGCAGAAGGCAGCCTAAGAGCTTGGGTCCCTGCAACCCACGTGGGATACCCGGGTGGAGTTCAGGGTCAAGGTGGTCGAGACAGCACATGGCAGATCTTTTTCTGTCTTGCCCTCTCTCTGCCTTTTAAAATCTTAAACTTCCCACCCCTCTTCTCAATCTCTTCCTAAGCTGGGAAAGCAGCTGATGTGGGAAGCCTAATGAATGAGCCACTGGGAGATGCTGTGGTGTCTACCTCGGGTCTCTCCAAACCCTGGCTGAGAAGTCACCGCCCCGTGCCAGGCCTTACCCGCGGCTAAGAACAAAGATACACTGTACAGCGGCCCCACAGGAATCCATCTAACTGGCCCAACAGCAAAGGACACACTGCCCGGGCTTCTCAAGTAAGGTGATTTGGGTTGAAATATGTTTGTAAGCTGGCAAGCTGGGGGACAGAAGAGAGAAAGAGGCTGCAAATGCAGTGCGTTCATGCAACGGAGAAACTGCTTTTACTTCCCGGTGTCTTTCGGTCCTGCCCTTCTCTCGCCAGTCTATGTCTTCATCGTGGCTGGAGCAGCAGCCTGGAAACAGGTGAGCTGCAGGTGCATGCTGCTTTTGAACTTGTTGAGCAGCTCCTCCAGGAACCTACAGGGAGAGACATGGTTACCAGGCTGGCGGGAGGAGGGCCCAGAGGCCCAAGGGCAGAGGGTGGGCGGACACACACACATACACACACGAGGAAGCTGTCTTGCAGCTAAGAATTCCACCATCTATTGATTCTGAAGCTGGTGATTGGGTTCGGGAGAGGCCCATCGGAGACGCTGGGCAAGAGGAGCCCCTCAGTGCACCTGTCTTCTGTGCACACATCAGAGGACAGTCTCCTCCCCGCCCTGCCCACACCCCCCACGAGGTCCCAGCAGAAGTGTCACTGAACCTGGGATTCATCCATGCTGCTCTGTCTGCAGCGCCCGCGCCCCGTGGCCCCTCCTGCAGGCACACATAGGGCATTTTCTATTCCTCTAACTGCATCTTGACTTTGGTTTGCAATTTGACAACTATTGGAGGATGGTGAGCCTAGTGGTGAGCTCAGGGTGAGCTCTGACCCCACCGGGCTACTCCACACTGCTTCTCCGGCTGGCTCTGTGTGACCCACCAGTGCTTGAGCCAGAAGGGACCTCAGGGTTCCACTTGCTTAGGCAAAACCTGCAGGAGCCAGGCTAGGGAACCAATCCCCAGAGGGACTCAGGCCTCCACGCCGCGCTGCACGCAGGACAAGTGAGTGCTTTGCTTTCTCTTCTAAATTAGATTTCTTTTAAAGGAACAAATGGTTTCAGAACTGGCCTGGCTATAGATTGCAATTCCATGAGAGGAGGAAGTAGAGAAAGGGCAGACACAGTTGTTGGCATGGGTGCTGCCCATACAGTCATCTGCTTGCCCACCGGCATTGGATAAGCAAGGCAGCTGCAGTGTCGGGCCCTGCCAGCGCCAACATCCCTGGTGGTATTTCCTCCTCTCAGCTGGCCACAGGCACTTTCGCTGTGCCCCAAGGGCAGCAGCCAGCACCCACACGTCTTGCAAAGACCAGGCACCAGGCAGGTTTGTCTGGGGACTGACCAGCAGAGGTGGGGCTGGAGACGCTTACAGGGCTTCTACCATCTTGGGGACATGGAGCTGGGTATTTTTCCTGGCTGCCTGGCCTACTTTTTTTCTTGGGTCAGAACTTCCTGTTCTGTGAGTTAGATGATTAGAGACTGAGGTCACTGGGCGCGTGGGAGGGTGGCATAGCAGGTGCACACACACTCTTCCCCAGCTTCTATCTGTGAGAGAGCGTGGACGGCCGTCACCGTCACGGAGCCTCCGTCCTTGATCTTCTCAGTGGTCGTGATGGTGCCGGGTGCTCTGAAGAATTCCTGAAACACAGCACTAAGAGCTACACTAACTTCGCTACCAAATACCTTGAGATCGAGGCAACATTTAAAATAACATGCATTTCTAGAAGTTCTCTGGTGACGTTTCGTCTGCTTTGCTAAGTCAGAATGAGCTGTCTTGGGCCGGTTGCAATAAGCCAAGAGCACAATTTCTAAGAGTATCACAAAACCCAGAAGAAGAAAGCTGTGTGTCACCTTAGTCTGTCACGCAGGAGACAGGCAAGGTGTGGGTGCCAGGCTGCACACACAGGAGGGCTCTTCCCCTGCAGCCCAGCCACTCTCTCTTGTCTATAAGCACTCACTCTGCATGTCACGCCAGCTCCCCAGAAGAGGCATACAACTCACTTTTTATCTGCTCCGCTGGCAAGCTGAGGCAGGGCTTCCAGGGCTTGTTTGAAACTGGACCTGCAACGGGAACCACACCGCAGAGGGCTGACACAGTCGCAGGGGAACCGAGAAGGTGGCAGCCCCCCCCCCCCCCCCGACACACACACTAACAGAACAGCTCACATGTGTGAGCAGAGACTGGGGATCCAGGGGATGGGAGATACAAGAACCAAAGTCAAGATGAGAAAGCTACAGCGAGGGGCAATGTCCAAGAGTGAGGGTGTGGCTTTTAGACAGGGCCTCGGGCAGGAGTGGGGCCAGAGCAGTGGGGACAAGGCCAGCAAGCCTGAGTCAGGCCACAGGAGCCTGCTCCGGAGAAGGGCTCTTGGCATGAGTGTGCGGCGAGAGCAAGACGGAGCCCAAAGGCAAGCCCAGCTAAAGGGCCCGGGGCAGAGTGATGCTAACAGGGGTGTGTACAGAAGTGACGCGTGCAGCGCAGGGAGTACAGCTGGGGTCTTAACAGCCACCGAACAGGGTCTTTGTGATATTTAGCTATTGCATTTAAAACTTGTAGGGAAATGGAGAGACGCGCGTCTCCTAAAAACTTCTCAGCATCATTTTTCCAGAAGACAAAAGGTTAGGGGAACAATATGGCACAGACATGAAGCAGCTGCCCACAACGTCCCGTATGGACACTAACTGGTGTTGGTCCTGGCTGTTCCACTTCTGATGCGGTTCCCTGCCGCAGGCCTGGGGAAGGAGCCGAGGATGCTCCATGTGCCTGGGCATTGTACCCACATGGCAGACCCAGACAAAGCTCCTGATTCCTGGCTTTGGCCGGGTCCAACCCTGGCTGTTGAGGCCATTTGGGGAGTGAACCAGAGAATGGAAGATCTTTCCCTTTGATTCTGCCTTTCAAATAAAAAAAAAAAAATCTTACAATAAAATGTATATACTCTTCAGTCTGTCAGCAAACGTGTTTTTGAGCAATGTTTCTGAAAGTGAGATGGGCGTCATGGCAATGGAGACAAACCAGTCCCAACAAAACCCTAACAGTTGGTGCTGGGATCTTGCGTTGTTTACACATGTGGGCCTTTGGTTCCCTAAGGTCAAGGTTGTGGGGAGGATATCTAGACACGCTGGGTGTTCCCCACTTCCTATCCAGCCCCCAGGGCTGGTCCAGTGATAGGCATGGCGGACACCCAGAAATGATGTCTGGGAAGACACCATCCTTCTAATTGTCACGGAAGGGGTCAGTGTGCAGCATGATGGGGATGAATGGAAACGTGTGGCAGCCTTCAGCCTCCTACCGGCACCCTCCCGGGCCGCACGGGCACGTTCACAGTGGAACCCAGCACTTCCTCGCGGACCCGGCCAGCGCAGTAAACAATTCTGAGTAGGCAAACAGGAGTTCTGTTTCACTTTAGTGACTGATAGTTCAATGGAAGGAAATCCTGACTTTCATTCAAAACAGCTAAAAAATCATCACCGAATTTCCACTACAAGATGCTGCAGAGAAACCACAAGGCTTCCTCTTGCCATTGGTACTGACGGCGCTAGAGCTGTACTGTGGCCTAGGCTGGAAGCAGGCCGAGGCTCGAGTGTCTGCCTCCTGGCAGCAGTGCGCAGGGCTCTGCTCTGCCTCCAGGGAGGGGATGCACACAGCAGACCAAGGCAGACCGTCAGATCAGTCCCTTCCTCTTACAGTGGTCTACGAGTTCAAAGGCCTTGAAATTTATGCTTTTTAGCTAAAAATAAAATAAAATACGATGGCATGAATATAGATCTGGTCACATCACAAGTTCAGCAGCATCTGTTCTACTCAGCAGGCGGTAAGGGGGCTTTCCGAATGCCAAGCCTGGGCTGCCCACCTGCTTTCGGATGTCAGGTAAATGGCCACGGTATCCCGCAGGGCACAGATTTCAAGTCTTGCCTGCAGACAGAAGGGGAACATAGTTATCAAGAGGAAAATGTGTTGGTTGTCACACATCAGCAAGGCAGGAGGGGAACATCTTCCCTCTGGGCTGCGGGACCCAGTTGGCAAACCACCACCAGTCTCAGTCATGAACATGCTTGGTACAACAACCCAAAGGAAATTGCCTGCGAACAAAAATGCCCCCCCCCCCCCCCCGGCCCCGGCGGCGTGGCCTAGCGGCTAAAGTCTTCGCCCTGAACACCCTGGGATCCCATATGGGTGCCGGTTCTAATCCCAGCAGCTCCACTTCCAATCCAGCTCCCTGCTTGTGGCCTGAGAAAGCAGTTGAGGACGGCTCAATGCTTTGGGACCTGCACGCACGTGGGAGACATGGAAGAACTTCCTGGCTCCTGGCTTTGGATCGGCGCAGCACCAGCCGTTGCGGCTCACTTGGGCAGTGAATCATCGGACGGAAGATCTTCCTCTCTGTCTCTCCTCCTCTCTGTATATCTGACTTTGTAATAAAAAAAATAAATAAATCTTACAAAAAAATGCCCCCGTCTTTTTTTTCTTTGCTGAATGTGAACCTGCCGTTAAGTGAGATTAGCTCTCTGGCTCTGAAGAGCTTAGATGGCTGTGATTTTTCTGGTGCGAGCAAGGAAGCTGTGCAAGTGTGTGCCTGAAAGGCCTCTTTCTTGCGAAGGCTGGTAGGGACTTGGCTACCTTACTCCTGGACCCCTGTGGGCACAAGGCTGGCCTGGATCTTGAAGAATGAGCTCTAAATGGTACAGTCTTTACTGAAACCCCAGCTGCCTGTCCACCCCTCCCCTGCTCCCCGCTTTTTGGAACTGAAATGGAATGTCATAACTCCAGAATATTCTAAAAACAATCTTAAAACCAAAAGAGTGGGCTTGGCAGTGTGGCCTAGTGGCTAAGGTCCTTGCCTTGATCCCATAAGGCCGCGGGTTCTAATCCCGGCAGGTCCACTTCCTCTCTATCTCTCCTCCTCTCAGTATATCTGACTTTGTAATAAAAATAAAATAAATCTTAAAAAAAAAAAAACCAAAAGAATAACACATTGGAAGGATGCAGGCTTTCTGCTTTCAAACATATCCTGAAGCCATAATAATCAAGATAATCTATACTGGGGAACAGCTAGACACAGATCAATGTGACAAAATTCAAGTTCAGGGAGAAACCCTCGCACCTGTGAGCAAATGAATCCTCAACAAGTGTTGTTAACGTTGGGGATGGGGGAGGATGTTGTTGGGTAGCCCGTTAAGCTGCAGCTTGCCAAACTGGCATCCCATATTGGAGTTTGGGTTCATGTCTTGGCTGCTCCATTTCTGATCCTGCTCCCTGCTGATGCACCTGGCAAAGCAGCAAAGATGCTTGGTCCCCAGACACTCACAATGGGAGATTCGGATGGAGTTCCAGTTCCTGGCTTCAGCCTGACCCAGCGTGGCCAGTGCACATGTAGGGAGTGAACCAGAGGATGGGAGACTTCTCCATGTCTGTCCTTTTTCTCTTTCACTCCTTCAAATAAATCATTCCAAAAACAACTGATGCTGAGACGAATGGCCATCCACACAGAAAAGACTGAACCTGGATCCATTCCTTAGCTCAAAAATGACTCACAGACGTAAATACAAAAGTATGAACCCCATAGGAGAAGACAGGAGGAAGTCTCCAAGACTTTAGGCTCAGCAACTACTGTAAGAAGTAATGGCAACAGCTCAAGGAATGAAATACGCTGGATTTCATCAAAATTAATCACAAAGGATGCCAGCAAAAAAAGCCATGAGAACGCAAAGGCTGAGATGCACTTGACATTCACGCGGCCACTGACAGTCACCTGAGAGACAGTGCGAGGTGTGGCTTGGAGAACCCGACATCCTGATTACTGGTGAGGATGTAACATGGTACATCCTGCTTGGAAAATAGTCGGGTGGTTTCCCCGGAAGGTTACACAGAAAGTTATCACACACAACTGACTAACCACACACATCTTCACACAGAGGCGTGTGGATGCTCACAGAAGCCGAGAAATGCAGAAACCTCAGCTGTCCAACCATGGACAGAGCGGACGGACACAAGGTGACCTCGTCATGGGAAGGAATGCTATTCACCCAGAAAGAAAGGTTGAGGCGCTGGCACAGAGACTGCCAAGCGGAAGCAGCCAGTGACCCGGTTTCTGTTCTTGTATGACTGCCCGTGTGGCATGTTCGGCAGACACTAACAGCAGCGGCAGGAAGCAGGCCAGCGGCAGTGACGGGTGTGTAGTTTCTGCAGAGGGTGATGACATGTCCTCAGACTGTGTGGGGTCAGGATGCGACAAGTCGGTGTGTGCGCTGAACTGGGGGCTACTCTTTATTGTGGAGGCAGACTATATCACACTTCCACAAAAATAAATAAGTAACTAACTAAAAAGCTCCCGTCAACCTCCCCTTCAGTGCAGGTGCCCTGCTGTCCCGGGACACACGCCACAGAAACGGTGCTGGGTGCCATACACAGCTCCAACACTACATTCCCACTGCAAGGAACTCAGAGGATGCTGAATAACACCACCAGATGCAGAATATTCGGGAACGTGTTTTCTTTTTTCTGTTCGGAAGCAAGTGCTTGCTTTCGTTCTTCAGGGCTTTAGGAACTTGGAAAAAGTCATGTACAAGGAGAGACCACACAGATGACGGGCTGTCTCTACGGTTCATACGCTAGCACAGGAAAAAAAAAAAAGAGACCTAAGCTGAAAATGTCTGAGATTTAAGGAGGCAATTAGACACTTTCTCAAGGTCCTTGAAGAAGCATATAAACACACATATTCACGGAGTAGCACGGAACCTTCTGATGCGTGTCTACACTGATCGTATAACGTGCAATCAGGCTGTAATATACCTCTCGCCTCAAGCACGGAACATTTCTTTACGGTAAAATCAATCCAAAACCCTGCCTTCAAATTTCATATCGCTCTAGCTAGTTCTTGCTTACTGGGAATTGAGTTGCTGTAAACACGGCATTACAGGTGTCTCCTTCATCAACCGGCTGTATTCCAGGAGGTGGAGGGCTGGGCCATACATAGGTAAATGTAGTTTACTGAGGAATCTCCCTACCGTTTTCTAGAATGGTTGCAGCAATTTGCAACCCCACCAACAGTGGATTAGGGTCCCTTTTCCCCTGCCCCTAACTTCTACCAGCATTTATTATTTTTTGATTTTGGGGTAACAGCCACTCAAACAGGACGAGCTGACACTGCACCATGGTTTGTATTTCCAGTTTCCTGCTGCCTAATGATCCGGAACACGTTTTCATGTACCTGTTGGCATTTCATCCTTTGAGAAGTGCCTTGTCATGCCCTTTGTCCATTTCTCAATGTCACTGTGACTGCCGAGTTTCAGAACTTCTATATATTCTAGGTTATAACTTATAAGACGGGCCCGGTGCAGTGGCCTAGCGGCTAACATCCTTACCTTGAACGTGCCGGGATCCCATGTGGATTCCGGTTCTAATCCTGGCAGCCCCATGTCCCATCCAGCTCCCTGCTTGTGGCCTGGGAAAGCAGTCGAGGACGACCCGAAGCCCTGGGACCCTGCACCCGCGTGGGAGACCCAGAAAAGCTGGCTCCTGGCTTTGGATCAGCACAGCACTGGCCCTTGTGGTCATTTGGGGAATGAAACATCGGATAGAAGATCTTCCTCTCTCTTTTTCTTCCTCTCTCTATATACATCTGACTTTGCAATGATAAATAAATAAATAAATAAATAAATAAATAAAGGATAACTTGCTAATTTTTCCCATTTTGTTGGCTGCCCCTGCATGTTGTTTCTATCGCCACACAGAAGCTTCTTAGCTTGATGGCTTGATGTAATCCCACTTTTTTCTGCTTTTCTTTTTTTTTCGATTAATTTTTTTTTTTTAAAGATTTATTCATTTTATTACAGCCAGATATATACAGAGGAGAGACAGAGAGGAAGATCTTCCGTCCGATGATTCACTCCCCAAGTGAGCCGCAACGGGCCGATGCGCGCTGATCCGAAGCCGGGAACCTGGAACCTCCTCCGGGTCTCCCACGCGGGTGCAGTGTCCCAATGCATTGGGCCGTCCTCAACTGCTTTCCCAGGCCACAAGCAGGGAGCTGGATGGGAAGTGGAGCTGCCGGGATTAGAACCGGCGCCCATATGGGATCCCGGGGCTTTCAAGGCGAGGACTTTAGCCGCTAGGCCACACCGCCGGGCCCTTTCGATTAATTTTAAAATTTTTATCGGCAAGTCAGATGTACAGAGAGGAGGGGAAACAGAGAGGAAGATCTTCTGTCCGATGAATCACTCCCCAAGCATCTCCAATGGCCAGAGCTGAGCTAATCTGAAGCCAGGAGCCCAGAGCCTCCTTCAGGGTTCCCACACAGGTGCAGGGTCCCAAGACTTAGGGTCATCCTTGACTTCTTTCCCAGACCACAAGCAGGGAGCTGGATGGGAAGTGGAGGGCTGGGACATGAACAACCACCCATATGAGATTCCAGCGTATGTCAGGCGAAGACGTTAACCACTAGGCTACTGCGCCGGGCTGTTTTTGCTTTTCTTGCCTGTGACCCTGGTGTCTTTTGTAGGACATCTTGTCTAGGTTGATGTCTTGCAGCACTTCCTCTGTGTTTCCTCTGCTCTCGCGGTGATTCAGGACTTAGGCCAGACCCTTGGTCTGCTCCAAGTTCATTACTGCCTCTGGTGAAAGGCAGGGCTCTTGCTTCATCCTGTGCATGTGCAGGTCCAAACTTCCTAGCACCATGTGTTGAAGAGGCTGTCCTTTCTTCAGGGAATGCTTTAACTTGTACGTCAAAGCTTAGTTGGCTGTGGCAAGATCTGGGGGCGTTTCTGCTGTTTCTTGGTCTACATGTCTATTTTCGCTTCAGTAGTGGGGTGTTGGGATCACACGTGCCCTGTTCTATGTCTTGGAGTCTGGTAGCGTGAAGCCCCCGGCTTTGTTTTGTTCTTTAAGATTGCTATGGTTTTCTGAGAAATTTTTTTTCTGGTTGTTGTTCTTTCTGTTTAGAATGTCCTTTGGGATTGTCCTTGGCTCACAACTGAATCTGTACACTGCTTTGTGTAGCATGGACATCCGCATGATATTAACTATTCTAGTCCATGTACGCAATTTCTCTCATTTTTTCTATTTTCCTCTATTTCTTTAATCAATGCTTTGTAATTTTTATTGCAGATATTCATATCCTTGGTTGAATTCTTCCCAAGGTATCTATATTGTGCCTACTGTGAATGAGCCTGACCTAACAAGGCAGGTAAAACTGTCGCCTGTAAGGCTGGTGTCCCATGCAGTTACTGGTTTGCGTGCTGGCTGCTCTACTTCTGAGCCAGCTTCCTGCTCACGGTCTGCGAAAAGCACAGAAGCTGGCCCCAGTGCTTGGCCCTCTGCAGCTCATGCGGGACACCCAGACAAAGTTCCTGTCTCCTGGTTTCAGCCTGGCCCAACCCCTGCTTCGGGCCACTCTCATCAGGAAGTGAACCAATGGATGGAATCTCTCTCTCTGTATCCCCCTGTCTGAATTACTCTGACTTTAAATAAGTAAATCGATCTTTAAAGAACTACTACTTACTGCGTTGTGAATTTTATATCCTGCAGTTTTGCTGTGTTCTCCTATGGGTTCTAACACTCTCTTAGAGGACTCTGCCAGTTCCCCAAGCAGATGATTATGTCATTTGCAAACAGGGATAATTTGACTTCCTCTTTTCCAGTATCTCTCTGATTTTTCTTTTTCTCTAATGGCCCTGGCTAAAACTTCCAGAATTACTGTGAATAAAAATAGTGACAGTAGACTTCCTTGTCTAGTTCTAGATCTTGGTGGAAATGCTTCCAGTTTTCACCTGTTCAATAGGATGCTGGCAGAGGCTTTGCCATAAACTGCCTTAATTGCGCTATGTTCCTTTTTATACCCATTAAAAAAATTTTTTTAATCATGAAAGTATTTTTTTATCAAACACTTTTTCTGCAATTACTGGGATCATCATATTAACTTTTGTCCTTCCTTCTGTTTACGGGATGCACTGTAGAGTTGCTGCGTCCCTGGGTAAACCCCACTTGGTCTGTGTGAATGATCTTCTGATCTGCTGCTGGACCCAACTTGCTAGCATTCTGGTGCGGCTTTCTGTGTTCATCAGGGATAGCAGTGGTTTTCTCTGAGACAGTGTTGCTGGTCTCACAGAATGAGTTTGGAAGTGCTATCTCGCTTTCAACAGTGTGGAATGGTGTAAGGATTGGGACTGGTTCTCCCTTAAAAGTTTGCTAGAATTCAGGGGTGAGGCCAAGCAGTCCTGGGTTTTTCTTTGTTGGTAGGTTCTTCACTACTTTATTACAATTTCTGTCTTGGCTGTTGGCCTAACCAGGCTTTCTTGGTTTTTGTATCTCAATTATCATGTCCTTTCCATTTATTTACCCCAGTATTTTATTATTATAAGAAATTTCAAAAGTACAGACTTTGAATGAATTTTTACAGTGAATACCACAGGCTCTACCACTAACATGTACGTACGCAAATCACACACCTACCCACCCGCCTGTAGCTTAGTTTCGCCATACTTCAGCAGGCACACCAGCAGCTACAGCATGCCAGTCCATGCGTTTTGCTTGGAGTTAGAGTGCGTGCACCAAACGGGACAAGACTTGAGGGGTGCAACCCGACAGATCCTGCAATGGAAACCTGAATCTAGGTGTAGAACCCCACGCTTTGTGGCTCCCTGGAGCCCGTCCCCCGTTAATCTCAGTCACCTGCAGGAAATCGCTGATTCAAGGTTTTCCAACACGACTGAGCTCTTCTGTCATGCACATGAAAGCCACACAGTGTGCTGAGGCTCCCTTCACTCAGCATAACGCTGTACGGCTCGGCCCTGCGGACAGACTCATGTGACGTGGATGCTTCTCCCCTGAACACATCTGCTTTGAGATCCCTGTGTGCTAAGTTCCAGTGACTGAGTCACCCTACGAGCTAGTCTGTCCAGGTACAAGTGGGGCGGGTTTTGCTGGTACCCTTCGTGTTCAATGACACGAGGTTTGTATCCTGGACGCTGTGAAGGTTGTGCTGGGAGACTCTGGATGACGGAGGATGCGTCTGAGGAGTGCTGAGTTGTGTGTCACTTAGGGCAAGCTATGGCCTTGTCTGGAATCACACAGAGAATCCCTGGCTTCTGGGCAGAAACAGGATTCTTCCTGCGCTGGCTGCACAGGAGTCCGCCTGGCCTATGAACCGGAGGGGACCAGCAGGTGGCTGTGTGCATGACCAGTGTGGTGTGCACTCTCTTTCCGGGATGTCCCCTTCGCCTCCCTGGAGTCAGCCAGAGGAGTTCTACATGCGGCTGTATGACTTCAGTGCCTGCCTTCAGACAAACACCCAGAAGAAGTGGGGAACCCACCCGAGGGTCATTTCCTGAAGAGTCTCTCACTAACTCGGTTGGCATTCACAGTGCTGGTTGGTTTCAGACATTACTCAAGCTTACAGGTGCCATCTGTTGGAGGGGGAGCCATTCCCAATGCTCCCAGCACACAGGAAAGGTACCAGCAGGGTGACACCCTCACTCCTGTCTGCACATGCGTGGTTGTATGCACACAAGCCCATCAGTTGTGGCTCAGAGGAATATTCAAACATGAACTGGTTGGCAGGTGTTGTTATTTGTTGTAACTATTAACTAAAACAATCAGAATGTCAGAGATGCAGCAAGACCACAGGAGACAGCCAGGAACTGTTTGTGCACAACTATATCACACACTTTAGAAAGAGATTGAACATCAACCGCTAAAAGTTGTCTGTGGAATTGGCTCTAGGGAAGAGGACCTAGAAGGCAACGGTAAGGAATCTGTATTCAACGGCAAGTGTCTTTAAGGTCTTTAACAACTGAAGCGGGAACTCCGGAACCTGCAGACAATGTGTTACGGCCAGGGTTTACGCAATAAACACAACGGACCCTGCAAAACGAACACCTCCTGTCTCAGATGGGCGACCGAGGAGAAAGGCCCGTCCGGCAGGGCCATGGATGCCCAGGGACGCCCAGGTACCTGCAGGGCTCCGTTCTTGCTGAAGGACGACACGCACTGCATCAGCCGGCTCAGCTCCTCGGACACCGCCTCCACCACCCTCGACAGCACGCGGGGCACCAGCTCTTTGGAAATGGTGAAGACCTGGTGGAGAGTTCAGAGTGAGAAGGAATGAAGCTCTGGGGAGGTGCACTTCTGGACTGGGGTACGTTCCAAAGACCCATGTTGTGAACAAAAGCAGGACAGGGATTTAGACTTAAACTGGACTAGCCGACGGCTGCACACACCCATCTCTTACAGGTACAATGTTGGCAGGTGCAACTCCGGAAGGCATTGCTGCGTGCTGATCAACTACAAAGTGGTTTTGGAGATTTCTCTTCCTCTTTTCCCAGGCACAAGAAAGCATGATTTTAAAGAAGGAATCACCGAAATCGCACCACCCTGGAGAGGCGGGCACTCTGGCATCGCCCTGCAGGGACGGGCACTCTGGCACCACCATGGAGGAGAGGCACTCTGGCATCGCCCTGGAGGGACGGGCACTCTCGCACCACCCTGGAGAGGCGGGCACTCTGGCATCGCCCTGGAGGGACGGGCACTCTGGCACCACCCTGGAGGGACGGGCACTCTCGCACCACCCTGGAGGGGCAGGCACTCTCGCAACACCCTGGAGGGGCAGGCACCCTCGCACCACCCTGGAGGGGCAGGCACTCTCGCAACACCCTGGAGGCGGGCACTCTGGCTTTGCGCTTCAGATGCCAGCTGGGTGGGGATCCTGGCACCTCCTTCGATTCCAGCTTGCTGTCAGTGCAGACCCTCAGAGCCATCTGGATGACAGGGATGGCGGCTCAAGTGTCCGACTTCCTGCTACCCACGTGGGAGGTCTACACTGACTTCCTTTCTGACTCCTGGCTTTGCCCAGTGACTGCAGGTACGTGGGAGTGAGTGGGAGCACTCGTTCTCCGTTCTCTGTGTTCTCTGCGTTCTGTGTTCCTCTCACACACATGCACACATACATATGTACATGTATATTCCATTGTGGCAGAGCAAGCAAAGCCGCCACCTGCATTGCCAACATCCCATCTGGGTGTTAGTTCGAGTGTCAGATGCTCCACTTCCAACCCATCTCCCTTCTAATGCACCTGGGGATGCAGTGAAAGAAGGCAAGAGTGCCTGGGCCCCTCTACCCACGTGGGAGACCCAGAGGCGGTGGCTCCTGGCTTTGCACCGGCTCAGTTCTGGCTGTGGCAGCCATTTGGGAAGTGAATCAGCAGACGGAAGATCTCTTTGTAACTCAGCTTTTCAAATAAATAAATAAAGCTATTTTTTTTCTTCTGTTGGGGTGTGTGCGTATAAATACATAGACTCTCTGAAGGTCTTTGGCATCTTCAAGGTTTTACACTTTCACATTTAGACTTATTGTATCTGTAGTTTTTTAAATTAAAATTGTATTTTCTTTGTAGATTTTTCTCCTTTCAGATTGAGCCATTAGAATTCAACCAAAGATCAACCCAAATGTTAACTCTGAGGGGCCAGAAAAAACAGGGGACAGCTCAAGACGGCCCAGCAAGCAGTAAACACGCTCCCTGCAGGTCTGCTCCGTCCCCGGGCCGGACTGGAAGGCGTCTGGACGGCCGGCCACTGGCACACGGTCTTGTGGCTGTGGTGGCGGACAAGGAGCCCGGCTGCCTGTGTGGGCTGCAACTTGCTGCTGCTGGTGACAATTCCCGCATGGCTCACGGCTTCCACCCTCCACTACCGCACCAACACTTGCCCTGCCTGGTCTAGCTCCTAACTTTTACAGGAAGCTAATACCACAGCAATCAGCATGTTTCCATCTGTAAACACACCTAAAAACATCACTCATTGTAAAAAGACCTGGGGGCAAAATCTCGTCTGATTTAAATTATACACAAGCTTTATTTGTACAGAGTATGTAATGTGTATGCTTCCCTTTTGCTAAGAAATTCAAACTTACAAAATACATTTTTCTCTCTGATCTAAAGCCAGCTCAGGAAATCAAGCAACTCTCTTCTTAACGGCTCCTTGCCCAGGAGCTGAGAACTCAGCGCAGGCCTCAGTCCAGTCACAGGGCCCCGCCACCTGAGCCATCCTTGCTGTCTCCCAAACAAACAGCGGGGACTCATCCGCAGGCACTTCAGCACGTGACACGGGCAGCCCTAGCAGTACCTGACACCCTTCTATACCTTTCAAGCATTCATGAATTTACATTTTTTAAAACTATGACTTTCCTTATTTGTTTAAATACTCAGAGTTTCAGAGGGAGAGATCTTCCATCTGCTGGTTCATTCTCCAAATGGCAGTGATGGACAGAGCCACACCAGGCCGAAGCCAGGGGCCAAGAGCTTCAGCCAGGCCTGCCGTGTGGGTGTCAGGGATCCGCTGCTTCTCCCAAGCTGTTGGCAGGCAGCTGGACTGGAAGTGGAGCAGTCGTGCTTGAACAGGCACCTTTTGGGATGCTGGGGTTGAGGCAGCGGCTTTCCCTGCTGTGACACAGTGCTGGTCACCAAGTTACATTCAGTTAGTCACAGTCAAACACACGCACATAAGAAAGCTGAACTGTATTTACTTGAAGATATATTCTGCCATGAGACTTACATCTCTTCTCCTTCAGTTGTCCTTGTGTATTGGGCGCACCTAATGACAGCTTACCTCTGCATGCACGGCAGTTATATTCACCAATGCTTCTTTCAAATAGTTTCTGACACCTGCAATCAAGATGGGGGAGGGGAAAGACACTGAGCAGGGGCACAGCCCCCTCCTCCTGCTGGCACCAGCTGCACGCGCTGCCACTGCTGCGTCTGCATTTTTCTAAGGAGAAATGCAAAGGCCCAGCACCCTGTTTCCTCCTGAGAAGCAAGCGGTGGAAGGACTGTTTTCATACAGGTTGAAAGAAAAAAGTGCTGCTGGTGGGACGGAGAGCGTAAGCGAGGCGTTTTCTTTCATGTATTTTTTTTCTCATCTCTGTCATTCTTTATGCTCTCTGATCGACTGGCCTCAGAACTACAAGTACATTGTGGCTCCTCCATGTCTTCCTCTGCGTGCACAGGAACAAGAGGATGCAGAGATCAGAGGGGGCTCAAGCTCACGGAACTTAGGCTGGGTGCGCGTGAGAGCAGCCCACACCTCAGAGTGAAACTCGGGCACTTCAGAACTTGAGTTCTTCTCAGGAGAAAAGTCTGCACAGAACCATGCGGACTCAGACTCTGCAGAGCCAGTGAGAAGATGCTGGAGTTTTGGGAACCTTTCTTCCCTCAGCAAAAGCTTGAAGGGTGCAGAGTCCGAAGTCACAGGCTATTTTGCAATCAAGCCGTTGCAACACCTCTTTGTGACTTTTGGCATAAACAGCACAGCTTCTCTGTATTCTCCTCTAAAATGGGTCTAGTAACTGTATCTTGTCATGTACGGGGCTGCAGTGAGACCCGAAGGAGACAACAGTAAGGGAAGGCTCGGGGTCAGTTCACTCCATGTTACTGATGGCAGGTCATGGAGAGTAATTACACAGAATACAGAAACTGACACTCTTCCTGGTTGCTAAGTAAGAGGTTTTACCAAGGGAGGAATGTGGGGCGCCTACTCTAAGTGAAAGTGAAATCAACAAACTTGCAGACCAGAGAAGCTGTCTTCCTGTCAGAGGAAAGTCACACCACACAGAGGTTCCCTTGGTGAGTTCCCTGCTGTAGACCAGGCACGGGGACCCTGCCCTGCTCCCAGCCCTGGGTGCCGAGCAGCCCTCCAGGGGGAATGCAAGACTCAGGGGTTCCTGGCTGTCGGGCTCAGGCCCTGGGCCTTTTAAATGGCAAGTCTATGGCTGGTCAGCTTACAGACATGTGCACATATAGCACATACCTGTGTACCACACACATGCGCACATAAAGTTCATGGCCAAATGAAACCAAGAGAGAAACTTCCTTTGGTGCAAAGTTTTTTTTTTTTTTTTTAATTTGTGCATAGTTTGTTCCTCATAAGCATTTTCTGAGGACCTCTCTACGGGATGTGGATTCAAAAATCTTTTTTATATACCTTTCAATTCTTCTTAACCATGGGCATCCTGAAGCACCCCTCATCGCTCTATTGGCATGCGCCTGTACAAGCCTCCTGTGATGAACCCAGGGCCAAACATCAGCAGTGTAGGCACCAACACTCTCATAGGAAGGGGGACTGGAAATCGGAAGGCGCTTTCCGACTTTCAAGGTTGTCTGGCGGCAGAGAAGGTAGAGGAGAGGGGTGGAGCGTGCTGACGACCGAGCAGAAAAGCAGCCTTAGCTAACAAGGCAAGACAATACCACATGGTTGGGGACGGCACGTTTCAAATTCAACGTCCACTCTGGAGCCAGACAGGACAGAAAACATTTTTCTGCTAAGACTCCATCTGACCAAGCCTTGCTAATAAGGCACCCTTGAGAGAAAGAGAATTATTCATTCTAACTACTTAACGTGACTCCAAGGACATGTGGATACTCAAAATTAGCATGGGACACTGTAAGCCAAAAAAACATGCTTCTATGGGTCAAAACATTTGGGCAAAAAAAAAAAAAATCAAGTTTCTCATTTCCAGTTGACAAACAGACTACGCACAGATCTTGTCTGGTAAGGAGACGTCAGCCTCAACCTTGGACAAGTAAGATGTGCTGTTTGCTGGAGGCATTTGCCTTTATGAATACAGAGAAACAGGAAAGAAAACCATTGCCTCTCTCTTGCTGCTAACAGAACAGCAATAACTGCTTCTGTGAACCTGGGGAGGTGGGGACGGAGCCGTGGTCCAGGGCAAACGAGGCTGGAGACTGAACACGGCTGGGAGGGCACATGGCCTGTGACGAGCTGCGTGAGCCATGATTTGGTCCTTCATGCTGGCGTCACAACTAACACAGGCAAGTTTTTAAAGCTTTTCTTATGTATGTATATAGTTAATGATTTGAAAGGCAGATTGAGAGAGGGGAAGAGAGTGAGTGAAATTCCATCTGCTGGTTTACTCCCCAGATGGCCTGGAGCTGGGCCAGGCTGAAATCAGAAGCCAGGAGCTTCATCCGGGTGCCACCCACGAGCGCAGGGCTTATCCTGCGGCGAATGCAGTGGGACTTGCGAGTCAGTCCATCTACAAACGGCTGATTTTCAAGGTGGTCATTCTGTAGGGCCTTGTGAATGCTGACATCAATATGCAAATGGTCCTGGACAGGGGAAAAACAGGGCAGGGTCCTGCAGCCCTGCTCTATAGCATCTACAGGCAGGGGAACCTGTGGGGAGCAGGGGCTCCAACTATCCTTGCATGCTGAGGGTGAATGGTGCATGCTACAGATCTCACAAAGAACAGCTGACCAAGAGAAGCCCAGGATTTGGGAATGTTAGGCTGGGTGTGTCCTGTGGCCTTTCCCTGTACAGGGGATGAGGGTGGATTGAGTACTGGGAGGATTATACTCCAGGGAGACCCTGGTGCTGTCAGAGGAGACCTGAACTGCAGAGGCCTTGCAGGAAGTAGAATAAAGCAGGGCGTTAAGTTCTCAAGGCCCTTAGTGCAGTAGTGCTGGGTCGGGCACAGGCCCAGAACTTGACTGCTTGGTTATGGCACCTTTTTTATTTATTTGGAAAGCAAGTGAGACAGAGAGAGAGAGAGACAGAGGGATGTCCCATCTGCTAACTCATCCCCCTAAATGGCCATAAAAACAAGGACTGGCTGAGGATACAAGACGAGAGCCCACCACTGCGCTGATGCAGCGTCGTGCCCCAGCAGTGGAGGGAGAGACCAATCACGGTCACGCTGTGGGAGAAGGGGACCAGCTCCCTGGAGGATCTGAGTGGTGACCCAGAAGCAGTGTCTGCAAACACCAGGGGTGGCATGTGTGGGGAGGAACCAGTCCTCGCACCTCTTGTTTATTCACAGCTTGCTCTCTGGCAGGTGCATCCTGAACCTCTAAAAAATGTTCGATTTAATAAGTATTAACTCGGTTGTATAAAGGAGAAACTACACAGAATGGGTTCTGAAACCCGACCCAAAGCAACAAACCGAGTGAGCAGCACAGATGTTTGAGGTCACAGCCCAATCCTGCCCATTTTACACCTGTACCTCCTCTCGTGGGAGCAGGATGTTCCCTGTCACTCACACATGGCGTCCAGCCATGCTTACGGCTTGACACGAGAGGCCCTCTGAGAGCCCAGCTCCCAGGGCACTTCACGTGAAACCAGCCCAGTCAACGCGCACACAGGTGTACCACTTCCCAGTCCTCCTGTCGCACCTGGGTTGCCTGCATTCTGACCCTCAAATCCAGGTGGTAGGTGGCTCAGCCTACTGCACTGGATGCCAGCGACAGCAGCGGATGTGACCACATCGTCAAACAGGCATAGCACGGTGTCATGAAGAAACCTGCATGCTTTTATCCAGTCATCTCATCTTCCAGCAAATTATTTTTCTAAAAAAAAATTAGCATGTGAAATCTGTATGCTGAAGTGGCACAGGCCCCTTCCCAGTGTACTGTGACGAGGCCAGGCAGGCTGGGCTTGGGGGTGTCACTTCTGTTGTGCGCAGTTTCACACCCCACCTCCTGGGGGTCTGGCACAGGATGGAGTTACAGTCAGCATTTGAAGAAGGAGGGAGAAAAACATAGCACACCTCGTGTCTTTAGAACACAGTCTCCACATTTCACATCAGAGGCAGTGTGGGAAAAGGGGGCTGAGCTTCCTAAGCACTTGTAATAACAGCTTCCTGGTTTGTTTTTTTTTTTTTGTCACCTCCCTCAGCTTTCTCAGCACTCGGCAGCCATTAATGGGAATAATATTAAAATCAGAGTGAAGTACAGCGTGAAGAGAATTAGCACACACCACTACAATGACCTGCAGTAACACGAGCCCTTTGTCACAGTCACAGGTGTCCTGAAAATAGTGCTGGGGCAGGTCTTGGCCTCAGCAGCTGCCATGCCCACAGCCCATATCCAGGGCCTGGGTTCAAGGCCTTGCTCTGCTCTCCGCCCAGCTTCCTGCACTCCCTGGGAGGCAGCAGGACACAGTCCTTGGGTCTCAGACACCTCCCAGTGGCTCGCGCGTGGGACACAGTCACAGAATAGTCAAGAACAAAGGTATAAAGAAAGCGGAAAACCACATATGTCTAGCCGACTACTAAGTGAGGCAATTATTGCGTGAATGACCGAGTGAACATGCAAGAGAAAAGTGTATATAAGGTCTTATGATGTCCACAGCAGGAGACATTTAGGAGGTGTACTAAAAAGTGCGTTAGCGGGGGCTGGCATGGTGGCCAACAGGCTAATCGTCTGCCTTGAAGCACTCACATTCCATACTCGTCCTGGTTTGTGGCCCAGCTGCTCCACTTCCGATCCAGAATCCCTGTTGATGTGCCTGGGAAAGCAGCTGAGGATGGTCCAAGTCCCTGGGCCCCTACGCCCACACAGGAGACCAGGAAGAAGCTCTTGGCTTCAGATCAGCTCAGTTCCAGCCATTGTGGTCATTTGGAGAACGAATCAGCAAATGCAATGGATCTCTCTGTCTCTATTCTCTCTGTTCAAAAATGAGTCAGTCCATATGATATCTGTCCTTTGGGGGACTGGCTTATTTCACTGAGCACAATGGTCTCCAGTTGGGCACACTTAATTGCAAATGGTAGCATTTCACCCTTTTTAATGGCTAAGTAGTATTCCATGGAGTAGATGTACCACAGTTTCTTTACCCATTCCTCTTTCAATGGTTATTTAGGTTGCTTTCATGTCTTTGCCATTGCTGACTTGCTGCAATGAATACAGGGCTAACGTGGCCTATATTTCTGAGAGCGGAAGGACAACTCCAAGTGTTTCAGTCCTTGAGTTAACAGCAGCAGGATGTAGTCCTTGGCAAAGCAAGTATCTCCTCTCTGTTAGGTCTCAGGGAAACAGAAACAGGCCTTCTGAGGTTAAGCACTGGGATCCAGCTGAATCAACACGGGGGAACACAACAGGGCATTTCTGAGGCCACATCGATTTGCTTTCCCAATCAGCTTCATCTTTCTTTTTTTTTTTTTTAAAGATTTATTCATTTTATTACAGCCAGATATACACAGAGGAGGAGAGACAGAGAGGAAGATCTTCCATCAGATGATTCACTCCCCAAGTGACTGGTGCGCCGATCCGATGCCGGGACCAGGAACCTCTTCCGGGTCTCCGACACGGGTGCAGTGTCCCAATGCATTGGGCCATCCTCTCCTGCTTTCCCAGGCCACAAGCAGGGAGCTGGATGGGAAGTGGAGCTGCCGGGATTAGAACCAGCGTCCATATGGGATCCCGGGGCTTTCAAGGCGAGGACTTTAGCAGCTAGGCCACGCCGTCGGGCCCAGCTTCATCTTTCTTACTGTCATCTGAGAGCTCACTTCCAACCGTAACCCAGCAGGCATGTGCTGAGGGCTCTACCTGGACCAGATGCTCAGGAGGATATCCAGATGCCCAGATGTGTTAGAACACAGTGAGCAACCGGGGCTGCTGTTGGTGCACCAATGTGCCAGGCTGAGAAATGTCCAATGCGTGGTACGGACGTGCTCACTGCGGACAGGGTGCTCAGGCAACACGCAGCAGACAGACTGGTTGCTTGGAGTTTACACACAGCATGGTACTACGATGTAGTAGTATTGTTTTTCAAGGTTACCCTCAGATAGTCCCCCACAACTTTCCATGCGATTTAAGCAAGGGAAGGAGAAACAGCTTTCTGAGCACTTGCAAGATGCGTCTCTCTACTCTCTGAATATGAAATTAGAATGTGTCATGATGATCTGACCAAGAAAGTGTCCCCACCCACACGCTATCAGTCCAGACTATCACTATCAGCAGCACAGCGTGGAAATTCCCCCTGGAGAGAACAGAACTCGCGCCTGCTGTGAGCTAGGACTTGTAGGCTGCAGCTCGCCATGGTGGGCTTCCTGTAAGTCAGCCGGCACCTGCCTTCAGCCATGAAGATCTTGTGTTTGTACTCTGAGATGGAAAAAAAAAAAACCTTCTTTCCTGGTACATTTGTCAGCCTGTCCTGTTGATCAAGTTTGGCAGTCACTTGATTCTGGAACAGGCTCTCTACTGCAAAACTGTAGTACTGAGCATCGATGAGCACATGCTACACATGACCCCAGGTAGAGTCACACATACACAAAGCCTTTTCTCCTCTGGCAGGGAGCCTGCCTTCCAGTGGACACAACCCGTTGATGGGGTTCAGGCGACACAGGAGCCTCCCACTGCCTCTTGGCTGCAGGAGAGAGCAACTGCACGAAGCAAAACCATTCAGATGAATGATTAGCACCCACACTGGCACCCAGAGGGTGCTCGCTGAACAGGAGCTCAGGCTCTCTGTGTGCCAGTCTCATGGGAGTGACGCCTTGCAACGAGTGCCCCGTGCTGGCAGCTGGGGAGCTGTGGAAGGGAAGGCCCTGGGCTTGCATGTCCACTGCAAAACCAGTTCACTTGTTTCAGCTTCGGGCTTTCTGCACACAGGGAGTGCTGCTTTGCAGATGACAAAGTGCTACAGTGACGGTCCTGATTCTTCATAATGTGGACAAACCCGCTGCGCAGATCATGTGACAGAAACGCCCGCATTTAAAGAACTGAGTGTCCAAAAATTCCAGATTAATCAAGTCTTTCTTCTTTTCTTTTTCTTCATTTTGGAAATGATTTAAAAACAAGCTTGCCTAATAATGAATCAAAGTCCCTCCTCCATCACTCGTCCCAAGAGCAACAGCTGTGACAACGTGGAGCAGGGCCTTCCAGGTACTGTTTCTCCCCTAGCAATACACTTTCTTCCTGAAAAAACCCGGGACTACACCCTACATTCTCTTCTTCAGAATATATTAACATTTCCGTAATCTATCATGTCCTCTTTCTCTCTTTCTTGCAAAACAACTTCAGCCAGTCTGCCTCCGAGTTTGGTTGCATTTTCTAGAAGCGTGGTCAAATGAGGAGCAGCAGTTATGCACCGTGCCAGCAGCCCAAGTCGTTCCGAGTCGTTCCGCAGTACTAACGCCACCAGGCACACCAGGCAAGCGCTTCCCACTGGCTTCCTCCACCTGCGCAGGACGCACATACAGCTTTCTCCATGTCACCCGATAGTTTCACAGCTCACTTCTCCCCAGCACTGGGTAACATGCCCATGTTCTGGCTGTATCACCACTGAAGTCCATCTTGGTCACTTCCAAGTTCTGGCTGCTCTATACATCCGAGTGCTTTTTTTGTTTTGCTTTGGTTTTTCAGGTTTTTCTTGCCTAGATGTCCGTGTCTAACTCCTTGGGGGTAGGTATCAAACAGCGCCACTGCAGGCTTTGACAGGAAGACTATGTAGAGTTTGTAAGAGACTGCTCACTTGCCTTCCCGAGGGGCAGATCTTACTACCTAAGTTCCTTATGTAGTCTCACCTGTGGGGAGCCAGTCTCTGCTGCCCAGCACCCTTGGCAGCACTGGGTGTTGCGGTGGTCTGGGGTTGGTCATTCTAACAGGAGGCTGATGGCACATCTCACTGCTGTTTTCATCCAGAAATCCCTAGTGACCTATGACGTTGAGTGCCTAGCTGCATCTTCTTGAGTGAGGTGTCTGTTGATGGCTTTGGCTCATTTTCTGATCAGAAAGTTCTTCTGTGATTATAAATCTACCTTATAATTCTCAACAGCTGCCTAGGATTCTACAGTGTGTGCGTACTGTAATCTATTGAAGCACGCTCCTACTGTCGCATGGCTGTGTTACCTTTCTGTCCTGGATATTACAATTCTGCAAGGAACATGGATTCCTGTGTTCTAATGGGATGATTCAGGTGAGATACATTCCTGAGGACAGACGCACCAAGTTAACAGGTTTTCAGTTTTGATGGACTCTTGCCAAGCTGCCACTCAAAATTATTCCCTTACTTCTTCTCTGACTGCAATCACGCATAACGTCTCTACATAGGCTTTGCCTTCACTGTTTGCTAGTCTACGTGCAACATCCTTACAACTTCCTTGACAAAACTTTTCATGAAAACAAAAACATTTTCAGCCAAATATAAAGGTCAAAGGAAATTTACTAGAAGTTACACAAGACTTATGCTAATGTGACAGTATGCAAAATGTGTAAGAGTTGAGGAGGAAGGGTACTGAGTAATGACAGAAAACAACCACTATTCCACTTGTGCCTATACCAAGAATGCAAACTTTTCCATGAAGCACTTCCTGTTGTAATTGGAAGGCTCTTGGCTTGGAAGGCTCAAGGGACTCAGCCTGGGGTTGTTTTGAAACTCGATACCCTTCAGTCAATACTACCAGCAATGGGGCTTCTGGAAACTCTGGAGTTCCTACTACCTACTTTATAAACCACACTTCCTGTTTTTAACCCCAGTGCCCTAAATCAGCCATCACTCCTAGTCTACTGATAAAAATAGATTGAAAAATACTATAAATAGCCCACAGTGTACTTTTTAATTTGTCAAACTGAAACAATACATAAAAAGGACTTTGGGGTATTGTTTTGTCAAGTGATTATCTATTCAATTATAGCCTGAAGACACATCCAAATTGTCACCTGTTAGAAGGAACTAGAAATCCTGTCTGTGTTGGCTAGACAAGAAGGCTTAAGTCTTTTGCAACAAAATCAGTTTCTGTTGGAATGAGGATGGAGGTTAAGCCCCAGGTTTTCCTGAGGCAGTTTATTCGGATCCAAATTGACAAACATCTCCTCCTATGTGGCATGTGACCTTCGAGGGAAGGGTGCCCTCTCCTCTCAGCAATTAAATGGACACTGTGGTCACTGCAGCTCCTACTTTCAACCCAAGACTCTCTCATTCTCTCGTTTCAGTTGATCAGTATGTTCTTCCATTGGTCAATATGAATAGAGAAACTCCTTCTGCTAATAGAAAACATCACCAAGCAGAGAAAGGATAACATGGCATTTTCTATTGCTAAGGACTTCTGTTCTGAGGAGTGTAGTATTTACACGTTTCGTGGATAAGCAGTTCTCACGATTCAGATACAGGCCAGGGAAACAATCCCCTTCCCATTTCAAAAGCTAAAGTATGCAGAACAACACTTCGGCGTAACAGGCAAAGCTACCACTCGCTACAGCGGCAACCCACAGTGCTGCCATCTCGTGTCCTGGATGCTCTACTTCCCACCCAGCTCCCTGCTAGTGGTCCAGGAAAGGCAGCAGAAGATGGCCCAGGTGCTTTGGCCTCTGCCCCTATGTGGGAGACCTGGATAAAACTCCAGGCTCCTGGCTCTGGTCCCGCCCAGCCGTGGCTGCTTCAGGCATCTGGGGAAACAAACCAGAGGATGGGGAATCTGTTTGTCTCATCCTGTCTCTGCAACTGCAGCTGAAATAAACAATATCTTCAAAAAAAATCAACTCCAGTAAGATATATAAAAAAGACCATCTTACCCAGACATAAAATGCTATGCACATTTCATACCCTCTGAGTACAGTGTCAGCTTCATCATTCCGACTTCAGTGTGGACAAGTTAATTTAACAAAAGTTGAAACAATTAACCTCTTTTGTTTCAATTCAGTCTTTTGGCAAATATGATCTTTTTTCATGGTAGTCAAGTGAAAGTGACAAGACAGTATTATTCACTGTGCAGGGCAGGAGAGTATTTGTGTTCTGTGCATGTTACTCCCGGACACGGGACATCGTAAGCAGGTGGGGGTGGGGAGGCGGCAAGAACTGTCCAGTTCTCAAAATCTCAGTAAGTCTTTGTCCCCGAATAATAATAATAATGATCTCCGTGAAATGAACACTGATGATCTGTGAGAGCAGCCCCGCTGAGGCTGGCGACCTGGGCAGCAGCTGTGCTCCATAGCCCAGCCGTGTGGCCTTGTGATTCGGTGAGGGCAGGAGCGCTGGCAGGCACGTGCCCCACCGCTCATGACCCTGTGGAACCTGGAGCGTGTCACGTGGTTCTCTTCCTACCACTGAGAGTCACTGCCCCACTAAGGTCCTAGCAACTTAAGAAAGGAAATCGAATTATTAACAGTGTAAGTTTGAGTCAGCAAACCGGAGAAAAGGCCCTGAAACTACAAACAATGCTGCACTGTAGCAACACCGACAACACACAGAGCTGGCCCTGTGGCACGGCCAGTAGAGAGATCACTTACGGTGCCAACACCCCATGTGGGCACTGGTTCAAGTCCTGGCTGCTCCTCTCCCAGTCCAGCTCCCAGCTATTGTGCCTGAGAAACAGCACAAGATGGCCCACGTGCTTGGGGTCCTGCTCCCCGTGGGAGACCTGCAAGAAGCTCCTGGCTTCAGACTGGCCCCCAGCTCCAGCCACTGTGGGAATCAAACAGGTGGGAAAATCTCTGTGTGCCTCCCCCTCCCCAAACTCGTTAAGTAAATAAATAAATAAATCTTAACAACAACAAAACAAATAAAAAGAATCCTTGCTTAAAAAAATGAAAAGGCTTGCAGGTAGGAAAAATATGGAGTCATTGCTAATTGGGAATTTAAAGTCTCATTCATACAGAAAGAAATGGAGGCAGCAATGTTCATCTTCTAGTAATGTAATTTCTGTGCAAGTCACATATCCATTTAGCCTACCACACCACAAAGCCCTGGGTCCGTGCCCTGCTGGGGCTGGGAGGGAGGCGGCGAGGGCCTGTCTACATCCGAGCCCTTTCCCAAGCGCTTCTGAGTGCCAGCCTCCGAGCTGCCAGTCTTCCACTGTTTCCCTAGGGGCATCAGCAGGGAGCTGATGGATCAGAAAAAGTGGGGCACCCAGGACTCAAACTGGTGCCCACAGGGGATACAGGCATCGCAGGCAGCTGCTTAACATACTATGCCACAACACCAGCCTACCCATCGCCCCCCGCCAGAATCTTATTTATGCAGAAACAACTCCTATCACCTTACTTATTTGACAATCCATCAGTCAATCCTAATGCTGCCGGGCTTGCAAACTGTCCTAAGCTCTTGTTTGTAAACAGAAAAGTACTTTGGCCTTTCTCGTGTCAGAAGTGTCCAGCTGGAGCCAAAGCCACACCTTCCTGGGTAGGCCCTGATGACCACGATCTCACAGCTCACACCCCTCCCCAACCACGACAATGAACAGTGACAAACTCCCTTGTGTGTGCACATGAGAGATCATGATATGTTCACAACATGAACGCATTTTATATACTGCAATATGTAAAACAAAAACGTACAAAAGGCTATATTAATCTATTACGATAAGTAAGAAAACAAACCAGAGAACCGCAAGAGGAGAAGCAACAGTAAGGCCTGGTCTGCACCAGCTGGGTTGTACTGAAAGCTTAACAATCGGCCCCAAACACCCGTCCCGGGAGCAGCGCTGCGGGGGTGTGTCCAAGGCAGGTCCCAGGGATCCCGGCTCAGGAGCAAGCCATGAGCTTCCTTGCCACTCCAGGAGCGGCAGGCAGCAGGAGCTTGCTGGCTTGAGGCCACACATGCATCCACAGAGCCTGCTGCACTGCTCCTGGGGGCAAAGGTGACCATTACCCTGACCTGGACGCTGCGATGGGCTGTGCTTGCTCACACTCACACAGCGTGGCGGGCCAGCATGGAGGCGAGCAGCAGGCATGCTTTGTAGCTGAGGGCTCCCTCTAAACCCTTTATCTGTGCGCACGGACCTGGCTGCTGCATGTGGGCCAGCTGACTGTCTCACTGCCATCTGATCCTGGCTTCGCTTTCAATTCCCAGCTGTTTCAAACAGAGTTGCTGTGGTTGTCTTTTGCTGAGCGTGCACATTGATTTATCTCAGACACCGAGTGGAATGGGACAGGGTCATTGCAAACATGCCCAGTGGCCTGCCTTAATGGGTTGTGGAGCAGGTCTACAGTCACTTCCCTACCCCAAATCACTTGGCTTTGTGTAGTGCTGCCGTGTGCACAAGTAGTGTGGCTCTAGCTTAAAAACGAAAAAAAAAAGGCCACATATTCAGTTTTTTATCACAAAGAAAGGGGATAAGAACGCAGCAGATGGGCAGGTGGCTTGGCTATCAACATGTCATGCACCCTACTGCAAAGCTGAGGCGCCTCAGCCCTCTGCCTCCTGACTTCCCGCCAGCGCAGAGCCCAGGAGGCTGCCGTGATGGTGGGTCGGCCACCTCTGTGGGGAACTGGGATGCAGTTCCTGGCCCCTGGTTTTAGTCCCCGACTCACAGGTGTTCGGGAAGTTAACCAGGAGATGGGAGTTCCTCTCTGTCTGCCTCTGCACCTCTCAAACAAGATTTTTAAAATCATTTAAAGGAGGAGGGAAAAACTTCAAGCAATTTCCTTTTCATTAATGCAACTCAACCACAGAATATAAGAATATGACTGTCTTTCATACCATCCTATTAAAAGAAGGTGACTGTACGTGTTGATGACTTCAGGAAACCCACTATTGAAATCCTTGAACACACAAACTTGCTCCTATAATCACAGGTTGTCAAAACATTCAAAACCAGAAGTGACACCAGTTACAGAAAAAGCAAAATGGACTTTTCAATTTATCTCATATTTATGAATTTACTTTGGTTGTCACTGAAAAAATATTGATTATCAGTATGAGTTATTATCATAAAACTGAAGTAAATCAATCCAAAAACTGACTCTACATTTTAACTAAATGTGTAACTTACTTGGGTAGTTATTACAACGTGTAATGAAAAAGATTTTTATTAACATTGTCTTTAATTTGCCCCTAAAGTGCTTTGATACATCTTGCTCCACACCGAGCTGCAGCCTGCGTGGTTCATTCTAAAGGTATTTCTCACACTGTTGACACGATGCAGAGCTTAGGTGCACTGGTGAGCTTGCTGATAAGACGGGACACCCTTCTGGATGGCGGTGAGGAGCAGAGAAAGTCTGAGATTTCCAGCTGCACACTCACCCAGGCTCCGACAATGCCTTGGATGACACTGCACACGGCCCTCAGTTCCTGACCGCGGGTGGTGGGGAGGAGGGGTGTTAGGGCTCCATGCCTCCATCATGGAGCTGAGGACTCCTCTCTTCATCATGGACTGTTAGGCAAAACTCAACAGATTTCAAAGACACAAGCTTTGATTCCACCTTGATGTTCAGAACGCACGCTTCAGTGGGCTCCAGCTGCGCCTCAAGGGCAGGTGGCAAGAAGGTCAGGTGGGCTGAAGCCAACAGGCGCTGTACCAGCATCACAGAGCTGTTTCTTTTCCTTTCCTTTTTTTTTTTTTTTAAGGTTTGCTAAGGCGTCTATTAACCAAGCTTGGTGACAATACAGCATAATAGAAATTGCAAATCACAAGTCCATATGGCAATCCAACCAATCATAACCAACCAAACATAGCCCCGAGAGGAACAAATGGTCATTACCTTTAACTCCATCCGTTAAGCTGAAGACCTATGTCCCAGCTTCCCTAACAATGTAAGCTATCCTAAGAGACATGCAATGAATAACCTGGACACACTTACAAAGCTGCAGGCAGTCACCTTTCCCTGGCTTCTCTGCCCACATTTCACTCTTGCTAGGTCTCACCCATTCATTGACAGTGGGCAAATGGAATGTGGCTGTGTCCCCCACCCTCTATCTGAAGGTGGGTCCCAACAGCAATGGGATGATAATTCCATCCTCAGCCACTCCCCCCCACCACCTGGGTATTTGCTCCTGCCCACCTGTGACTCACCTATCAGTTGAGAGGGGAAGGTACTCCCCTCACAAGCCCCTTTAAAAGGCCTGTGAAGCAGGGGCCCTCACTCTGTCTGGCCAGGTGCTTCTGTTACTCCGGCACCTCGACTCTTGGCTGACCCAGGACAGGTAATCCCCTGAGCATGGTCCCTGTGTGCTGCTTAGACGGGACAATGGATATAATAATGTTGTTTCTGGTCTGTGTGCTATCAGCAGTTCCAGGAGAGGTGAGGCCTAGCAGTGATGGAATGTGGGCAGAGAAGCCAGGGAAAGGTGACTGCCTGCAGCTTTGTAAGTGTGCTCAAACTGTCATTCCTTTCTTTTTTAATGTTTCAGCTAAGATTCATTCATTTTGAATCCAAGGTAGGAAATAGATCATGGCAAAAACCACACCTGGTGTGCATCTGTCAGAGGGCATGTTTGTGAAGCACTTCACGGGCTGAACGCAACGGCTGAACCCGACTTTCAGTCTCAGAGACAACCGAACACGACACATTGAAAACAAAACCAGGACTAAAGCTGACAGAGTTCCTTACTGCCCACACCGGTTTAGAGAAACGGAAGGGAACGGGGAGCCTGCTACACTTCTCACAAGCAAGCCATCTGAAAAAATCCAGAATGCGAGAATATCAACAGAACAAAGAACAGGACTTACTGGACTAACGAGGTTGGACAGTAAGAGTCAAAACAAAAACATGTACGGGCATAACACACTGAACTTGATTAAATGCCCATCTGAGAAGAGTCTATAAAGTTCTACAAGAATTTGAAAACAATGACTGGATAGTGGATGGGACTAGGAATTACTGCTTCCCCGCCTCCCCCAGCTCTGACAATGGTATTACAATAGAGTATCCTGAAAAACAAAAAACAAAAAGTCAGTCTTTCCCTGATGCATGTATGGATGAAATGATGTTAATGGCTGGGATCTGCTTCAAAATAAGATGAAAGAAGTTTGGAGGCAGTGGGGTACAGATTCAGCTGGACTGGTCATGAGCTGAGGGCTGCCAAAGCTGGCCAGGAGGTCAGTCGGGACTTTTTACACATATTCTGATGGATACCTAAGAGTTTCCATAACAAAACATGTGTTAGAATGATTTAGGCCCATCCGTTTACCAGGATGCCAAGCAACATAGTTTACAGCTATCAATTTAATACATAATAAATACTTCAGCAGATAAGAGATGCAATGAAGAAAATATGTAGGCCACAAGTCATCTCAAGGTTAATAAATTTCACATTGAGGTCCATGAGAGCCAAAATTTAGCTTTACTGGAAAATCCTTGGCAGTTAGAGAAATTATAACCAAATGTTCATGGCCCTGGAAGGCAGGTTCCACGGCACTGACACTGAAACTGTTTATAAAGGCAGGAGACAGTGTTGGAGCGCAGAGGATGAACTAGGCTACAATAATAATACTAGATCAACCAGCATTACCCTCCTTAGGAAATACAGAACACAGCACACACAAGACCCCGGAAATCTCCCTCTGACACGTTTTCAATGGAATCAAGAAGGGCCCCGGCGGGAAGGCTTTTCCTGCAGATGGATGAGACGTCTCCCTCCAAAGACTGAAGCCTGCCTCAGGTAGCAACCGTGGTCACCAGACAGACAGCATCAAGTGCTGTGCCACAGGGGATGGGGGCACAGATGGTCGGGCGGATGGAGGGGTGAGCCCTTCCCCATGTTCTGAGTGCCAATACGCCCACATACTGGGAAGACAGTCCTCCCAAACTGGCCACGGTGCCCGAAGAACGCCGTGAGGCCTGGGGATCCCCTCCTGAATGCATCTGGAAAGGTGTGACTGTTTCCGAAGTCCCTGCTATTACATGGATTTCTGCCTAAATGAGTGGTCCGAATGTCACCTCCAGTAACTTTCACCCGGCCTCATGAACCAACACTGACCTTCCCTGACAGTGACAGAACGAGGACTGGCTGATTCAATCTGCTCTCCAGTTGAGAATACCCATCTTGGAGTTTCACCTGCAGGGTGGGGCGGCGTGGCCCTGCATCAGAGAGCGTGGGTTTGGTTCCCAGCTGCCTGTTCATGCAGACCCTGGGAGGCAGTGGTGACAGTCATGCCAATGGGCTCCTGCCACCAAGCGGGAGACCCCAGTTGAGTTCCTGGCTCTGGCTTCAGGTTGGCCCAGTCCTGGCTGCTGTGACCACTAAAGGAGAAGCAGGGCAAGATGGGCTTCTCCTGTCCTCTCCTGCTTCTCCAACTGGCCACCAGCTACCTCTCAAATAAACAAATACATTAAAACACAAACACACACCTCCAAGTTGGCATTTGAATTAATGAATGTTTCCTTTTCCTAATGAATAATTCTTGCCAAGGTGTCCCTCATCAAGTGTCACTGTGTAATTCTGTGGCCAAAGGCTCACTGTGAACCAGCCGGCATGGGAGGGGTGGGCACAGGGAGAGGCAATAATGCAAGGAGAGGACCTAGACAGGCATGACAGCCAGTGGGGTGATGTGTGGGCAACCCACTGTGAGAAGGCTCACTGGGCACAAACCGAAGTGCCTGAGCCAGGCCCAGGTGGGTTCCTGGCGGACAACTAGCAAAGTCACATGAGGGAAGTGGTGTGGACAAGGGTATCCAGGAAGGGGACGGCCGGTATGAACAGTGGCCACGTCCCCTCGGGTGACTAGCAAGGGATCAGCTGGGTCAGTTCCAACCAGGACCCAGCCCACCTCTCCCCCTTACGCCTGCAGGTCGGGGGATCCAGACTCTGAGTGGGGTGAGACTGCAAAGGCAGAGGACAGACTAGGGCAGGAGTCTAGGTGACTGATGGGTCAAGCTCTTTGGCGAGTGCTACTGCAGCCGGGGGCCATGCATACATGTTGGCCAGCAGAGAGAGCCAGTGCCTTGGAGAACAGAGACCACCATCTGCAAGGTGGGGATGAAAGGGACACGGAGCCTCGTGAGGGGCCCCAAGGCCTGGAAGCCACAGTGCATGAAAGAATCAACTGGCTAAGGAGGACTCGGCCACACTCTGGCACCCAAGAAGGGCACTGAGCAGCAGGGGCTTGGACAAGGAGGGCAGCATGTCCAGCAGGGAGCAGGCCGCAGGCCCCACGGTGGTGGCTGAGTGATGCAAGTTTCCTCCGTCGTCTCTGCAAGGAAAGTGAACCGATGCTGATGAGAAAGAGGCTACAGGGAGGATGATGCCGCAGGGACTGGAAGGAAAAGAAGCGGGGTTGGGATGGGCCTGCAAACGAGCGGGTCCTGGAAGCAGATGCAGTCAACTCTGCCCACGTGGCGACTGTGGGTAGGGTAGCAGGCACTGAGGTCGGACCAGGAGCACCAAGAGCTGCTGACAGCAACACCAGCCTGGAGTCAACTTACAGCTGCACAAACTGCCTCTGTGGGCTGTGTTCCATTTGTCATAGCAACTAACGATGCAAAAATTTATTTTGATGTTATCTGAAAGGCAGAGAGAGATGGACAGACCTTTTATCCACTGGCTCATTCCTGACATAGACCCTGCAACAGCTGGGGTCTGGGCCAGGTAGCACCGGGAGCCTTCATGGGAACCAACAGCCAAGTATGGGTGGTTAACACCCCAGGCCTCCTGCAGCCGTCACGTGGCACCAGGAGGAAGGTGGACCTGGTCTCGGGCACTGCTCAGGGCATGCTGGGCAGTGTCCTCACTGCTATGCCTAATGTCCACCACAGTTTTCTCTGTGTGTTAATGGAATGCCATTTATTTTTATTTGCTGTTATCAGTTTACATCTTTGGCTGCAATATCCATGGTTGGCTATCTCTTGCTGGATATGCATATATATATATATATATAGAGAGAGAGAGAGAGAGAGAGAGATAGAGAGAGAGAGAGAATGATCAACTGGCTATAGTTATTTAACACTAATTACAACGGGAGGTGACCATACGGTATACATCAATAATTGTAATTAATATCAGCTAATATCAATATTAGTTAGAAGGGGAAAAGGCCTTTATCCCTCTACCCATCCAGGAAATGGTGCAATGGTGTGAAATACGATAGCTTTTATTCACCTGAGTTTTCAAGGAGAACGGCCCCTCACGCTCCTCTGGGCTCCTGGAACAGACTCTTCAACCCTTTTCCCCCTGCCCTCTCCCTCCTGGTGTGTCTCAGGGTCTAGGCAGGAGGCTGCAGGAGCCCATGGAGCCTTTATTGCTGAGTCATTCTTCCTGGTATCTTCTCTGTCCTCTGATGCCTCTGCCTTCTTCCTCACTTGGTTTGAAACTCGGGCAGAGCACAGGGGTGCTACTCAGGTGTTCCAGACTCGGATGGGCAGTGCATTTTCACTCTCCTGTAATACTGGGTCCAACCGCCAGGGGGCATGCCTGAGGATGCCACAGAGAGAGGTGCCCTTGCCCAAGAGCCCAATCTCATCCCCATACCCCTTCATGAGCAGCATGAAAGTCCACAGGGCAGAGCGGGATCTCACCCGCCCTTCTGCTTTCACCCACGCGAGGGTGCGGTACTCCTGGGCTCCAGGGAATGCTGCTTGGAGGCACCACCCAAGCAGGCAGCAGCCGTCAGGAGACGCCAGAGCTGCTGCTTGGCACCTTGGTCTTCCTCCAGTGGCCTGAGGAAATACATTCCTGGTTTATAGAAACTTCTGGATCTAGGGGCTTTGTTACAGCAGCACCAAGAAACTGAGACTATCTCAACCAGAAAGTTATACTGCACCGGCTCCTGTGCCAGTCCTAAAAATGCATTACAGTAAACGTGTCACAAAATTTCAGCAAAACATTTGGTGAGATTTTAAAAGCTGTTGTTATTAACGTTAAAACAGAGGGGCCGGTGTCATGAAGTGGAGGGTTAAGCCGCAGCCTATGATGGCAACATCCCACATATGAGTCCAGTTCAACACCTGGCTGCTCCACTTCCGATCCCGCTCCCTGCTAACGTGCCTGGGAAAGCAGTGGAAGATGGCCCAAATGTTTTGGTTCTTACACTCACATGGGAGACCCGGACAGAGATCCACGCTCCTGGCTTCAGCCTGGCCCAGTCTGACTTTGCAGCCTTTTGGGGAGTGAACCGGCCTCCACCTCCTACTCCCACCTAAGCCGCCTTCTTTAAGGTGCCACCTCAGCTGTGTCAGGGCTTTGGTGATGGCTTTAGTGACTCGGGATGCACCTCCACTTAATTCAGGGAATATTTCCCAAATCCTACTGCTCGAGATAATCCTAAACTGGAAGGAGTGGATCTTTGGAGGTCCATCGGGATCAGTTACGGGGAGCGGGGTGACCAGCCCTGAAATGAACACCTCAGTCACAGACATCAGTCAGTCTACTTACTTATTTACAGCTACTTGGTGGGAGGGCTGGTGGGATCATTGTTGGCTGGTTCACTCCCCAGATGGCCACAACAGCTAACACTGGGCCAGGCCGGGCCAGGCCGAGGCCAGGTGGGCAGCAGAGGCCCAAGTGCCTGGCGTTATCACCTGCTACCTCCTGGGATACATCGCAGCTGAGAGGTATTGGCAGCAGCAGCACGGAGACTTGGAGGCAGCTCAGCTGAAGGTGTCACCCTAAGCAGAGGTTTAACTCACTGTGCTATCGAGCTCGGCCCCTGCCGACCACTGTTTGCAAGTTCTAACTGGAACTGCAATCTATCTGTTAGTGCAGATACTATAGAAACAGAGTGCTATTTTTTTTTTTTTAAAAACAAAACAGATGCTTGAAGACAGGTATTAGGTGTGCCCTTGCTCCTCTGTGTAGAGTCCAGTCTGTCCTCCCAAAGTCTGAGGGTTTGAAGCCCACGGGAATGTGCACGTCCCTGGATACCACGTCCCTTGAGCACTGTGAAGCAGCCACAGTGGAGACCACCTGTGGTGGCTGGGGGAGGGAGCCGAGGACCTGGAGGACTCGTGTGCCAGTGGAGACCACCTGTGGCAGCCGGGGGGGAAGCCGAGGACCTGGAGGACTCGTGTGCCAGTGGAGACCACCTGTGACGGCCGGGGAGGAGGGAGCCGAGGACCTGGAGGACTCGTGTGCCAGTGGAGACCACCTGTGGTGGGCCGGGGGGGGGAGCCGAGGACCTGGAGGACTCGTGTGCCAGTGGAGACCACCTGTGACGGCCGGGGAGCAGGGAGCCGAGGACCTGGAGGACTCGTGTGCCAGTGGAGACCACCTGTGACGGCCGGGGAGGAGGGAGCCGAGGACCTGGAGGACTCGTGTGCCAGTGGAGACCACCTGTGGCGGCCGGGGGGGAGCCGAGGACCTGGAGGACTCGTGTGCCAGTGGAGACCACCTGTGGTGGGCCGGGGGGGGGAGCCGAGGACCTGGAGGACTCGTGTGCCAGTGGAGACCACCTGTGGTGGGCCGGGGGGGGGAGCCGAGGACCTGGAGGACTCGTGTGCCAGTGGAGACCACCTGTGGCGGCCGGGGGAGGAGCCGAGGACCTGGAGGACTCGTGTGCCAGTGGAGACCACCTGTGGCGGCCGGGGGAGGAGCCAAGGACCTGGAGGACTCGTGTGCCAGCTCTCATACCTTTCTCTCCTTCCTCCTACAGTTCAACTCTGGCATCTCAAGCTGGTCCTTACCCAACCGACATGTGGCTATTTTTATTTTATTTTTTTACCTTTCATGTTTCTAATTATACCTGTTGCTTGTGTGCTCACATTCCAGTAATTCAGTTTTTATAATATGACTTTATACTGTTTTCCAGTCACACAATTTCCATGGTGAAATTCACATACAGCGGGCATACCAATCCTGAGGACATAACTGATGGGGACAGCGTGCAGCCGTGAGCAAACACTCCAGAGAAGACACAGAGCAGCTGTCAGCCCTTGGCTCCCTCCCCCTCCTCTTGGCCAGGCCAGTTACCGTGGACAACTCAGCTGGACATGGAGCCTCACTTGGAATCGTGTAGCGCATGTTCTAAAGAGGGGACTTTCACTAGGTCCCAACAACAGCAGCAGGGTGCAGCACTCCACTACACAAGGGCCTATCAACAAGGAAACAGTCGATAGAGAGCCATCTGATAGAATGCAAGAAAACTCCTGTAGGTGCCTGGCACTTTCCTGGCAAAGGCTTATGCCCGCAAAATATTTTAGGAACTTGAAAACTCAAAAATAACAAGTAACCATTCCAGCTAAGAAATGAACAAAGAATCCAAACGATTCTCAAAAGAAGAAACACCAATGGCCGACAGACACACGACCATCAGGAGAATGCAAATCAAAACCAAGGAGCCATCACCACAGCCCTGCCAGGATGATACTACCCAAACGACAGAGACCAGCAAATGCTGGCCGGGACGTGGGGCCAGGGGAATCCTTCCAAGGGACGCACATGAGGGCAGCCTGTGCAGAACACAGCACAGCCACTTCTTTAAAAACCAAAACTGAACCACTGTACAGGCCAACAGCCCCATGCTGGGCATAACCCCTAGGCACAAGATTATGGGGTGTTAAAGAGATACCTGCCTCACGGTGCGTATGGCAGCACTGTTCACAGCTGCCAAGGCAGAGCATCAGCTACGGTGTCACCATTGGAGGATGATCACATACACACACACAACAGGAAAGAAGAAGGATTCCTTCCCTTGGAGCAAACTGGATAGGACTAAGGGGAATGAGCCCGGCACAGGACACAGTGTAAGCTCTCCTTCACTCAAGGGAGCCCCACCTGGACCCAGAGTCTGAGCATGGCAGGGGCAGCACTGGGAGGGAGGAAGAGGAGGGATTTGGACTGAAACAATAAGGGAAGCTGTATGTGGCTCATTCGTTTAAAAAAAAATAAGGCTAAAATGAGATGTCAACTTTAGAGGGAACTGGGCGTGGGATAAATGGGAACTCCTTGTACCACTTCTTAGTTTCTGTTTAGTAAATTTCAAATTATTCTGAAATAAAAAGTTGGCTTTAAAAATCAGTTATGTGACTCAGAACTACAGAATCATCCTTACTGACATATACACAAATAAAGAGGTGACAATTTAAATAGCCAACTGTCAGGTTAAAAAAAAAAAAACAACAACAGAGCTATCACTTTAACGGATATCTGTTCTTGAATCATGAAATTAATCAACCGGATTTTTTTTTAATCACTACCAACAGAATCGGAAACTAAATTTATTGTTAACTATAGCAATAAGTAGCCAGTTACCTGTGCGATCTGCAGAATTCAACTTGGGGAGACGAACATTCTAAAGATAATACTGAAGACGTTAATTGAAATTATGTTGGAAGATTAACAGTTAAAGTACTTTGGTTGTTCACTTTACATGAAGTATCAATTTAAGTCAATGTTAAACTAACAATCCCTGTATGACTACGCCAGGCCGAGGCTCGGTTAGTAATAGTGGAGCAGAAACGACACGAAGAACAGAACCAGATAGTCAACAAAAGTGAAAGACGCTGAGCACTCCTAAAAGCTTCTGGAATCTGAAGAGAGTGCAAACAAGTTGCTGGTATTACTGTCTCATGCACTACTGTCTTATGAAAGGAAGTTTATTTCAAGAAGAAAATCTGGGCTAAATTTAACAAAAGCCCTGCCACCTACCGTCGGTCGGTCAGCAGAACTGCAATTTGTATCAGGGAATTCCACAAGGCTGCACGCTACCGTGGAGACCGATGTTGTGATTATCCCTAGACTGCGAATCCTGACTCCTATCCTTGGTTTGTAATAGCTCAAAGATTTATTTATTTTTATTGGAAAGACAGATATGCAGAGAGGAGGAGACATAGAGAGGAAGATCTTCTGTCCAATGGTTCACTCCCCAAGTGACTGCAAAGACTGGTGCTGAGCCAATCTGAAGCCAGGAGCCAGGAGCTCTTCCGGGACTCCTACGCGGGTGCAGGTTCTCAAGGCTTTGGGCCATCCTCAACTGCTTTCCCAGGCCACAAGCAGAGAGCTGGATGGGAAGCAGGGCCGCCGGGACCAGAACTGGTGCCCATATGGGATCCCGGCGTGTGCAAGGCGAGGACCTTAACCACTATGCTATCACGCCAGGCCCCAGTGTAATGGTTAAAAACATACCAAGGGGGCCCTGCAGCTTCGGTATACCCCGTGGGCACTGGTTCTAGTCCCGGTTGCTCCACTTCCCCTGCAGCTCCCCACTGATGACCTGGGAAAACAGCAGAGGATGGCCCAGGTCCTCGGGACCCTGTACACACAGGGGAGGCCAGCAGTGGCTCCTGGCTCCTCACCCTGGCACTTGTGCTGATTTGTGGATGATTTTCTCCTTCTCTCTGATATGCTTTCAAGGAAAATAAACTAATCTTCCAAAAAAAAAATACACACAAAGATAACAGAGAAAGGACTTTTAATGTCTTAAACAGATACATTACAATTGAGAGCTGGCAAATCCTCAAGATTTTAATTTAGCTGGATGCAATGGAAACCGACGATCTCTAATGTTGATCTAGCATCGCTACTGAACACACCTGTTCTTCCTGTTAACTCCCAGCGATTCCCTGTCTTAGGGCCAACAGCCACTTACCAACAGCCACATCACTGTGCCTTAATAATGTGCCCGGGGGTACAGGTCATCGTACATGGATGTCTTGTTTCCAAGGATACTTCTTTATGATGTAGGCTGCTGAGAAGAAAGTCCTGCATCCCACACCCTCAGGAATTCTCTCCTGCCATGCGGGGCCACACTAAGAGAGCCTGGCTGGGACACAGCAGGAGAGGGCTGGCAGAGAGGACAGAGTCCATTCTGGCTTCAGTGGCAAGTAACCCCCATTTCTCTGGGGAACAGGGAGAGCTCCAGGAAGACAGATGGGAGGGAGCCCCCCCATTTCTGGTGACTGATTCCAACGTGGGAGGGTAACCGGAGCCCTGGCATCTTGCGGCCTCTGGGTCTCACAGAAACGTCGCCAAGTACCTTCATCCCCCGGGATATCCACCCGTCAGGTGCTAACGGCTGATGTCTGAGACTTGCTGGTCACCGAGGAACATGGGGGTTTTGAAGTGGTCTCTGGGCAAAGCACTACTCTGTGCGTGTGATGCCACCCCGAGCTGCTGGTGTGTCAGATGCACCTGAGCGCCTCTGAACTGCAGTGCACCTGGTCTACACTGAGGACGCACACAGCTCCCACTGGGAGACTCACAGAAGGAAACGAGAGCTCAGTACTTTAACTCAATTCAGCAGATCCCAATATACTTACACGCTGGCTACTTCTTTTTCAAAAGTGAATGAGAAGAACAATGAAAATTAGAACACTGCAAGTTTTATCTGCTAGGGGGAAAAAAAACCTTGACAAAAAGCTACTGTGCACCACCGAGCAGACACTTGGAAGACAGACTAAGCAGTGTGAAGGCTGCAGATTGCTAAGCAAGCAACCTTCACTCATCTGTGGGTCAGGGCTGTGCCAAGCACTGGGAGGGCAGGTGTGAGAAAGCCCACCCCTGCAGGGCTGCCCAGCAAGGACACAGTATTATGTCCTCCATGCACAAGGTGGAGCTGTCAACCCGCCCTGGGACACAGGGAGGTGGGTGGTTGTCGGGGAGGGGCTTTCCAGGGGATGCTGGGCCCAGCAAGTCTGGATGGATGTCAGGGTGAGCAGGGACTGGGCAGGCCCTGCCTGCTGCCTGGGAGGAGGTGGACCACACCTGGCACTTGCCTGAGTGCCCGCTAACACTCCCTCTGTGCCGGAGTGACAGTCCCCCTGAGGACCTGTTAGGCAGGGAGGCAGAGAGGATCCACTTCCTTTTTGACAAGTTTGAGCTTTTCAGCATGACAGAGGCAGAGGAGGCCAAAGGCAGGGGGCAGGCTGGGGCTGGGGGTGGGAGGTGGGCAGGGGTGCAGACAGCGAGCTGGGAAGAACAGACTATAGGAATTCTAAGCAAGATACTAGAAGGATGTGATTCACACATGAAAGAGATGGACGTGGGATGTCCACTGGCGTCTAACAGCAAAGCGATGGGTTCACGGGGAGAAAGCTAGCCGGAGGATCAAGGCCTCATATGACTACAAGAACGTTCATCTCAGAAAAATCAGAAAAAAAGCTCTGGCTGCACCGATTACCGTGAATGTCATAACTACGGTTGTTCAGGCGAGCCTTCTGGCAGCCCTGCACGCAAACACTATGCAACACACGCCAGAGGCACAAAACCAACAACGTAAACGCTATCCAACACAAGTGCTGCCACAGTGAAAACCAGAAATGACTGCACGGGTTTAGTCCGAACAAGGGAGACTGAGCCAAATCCCTTAGTAACCCCCGGGTGCATCCATCCGAACAGACCATGTAGTTACTGTGAGTTTGACCATTTCTACACAGGACCACATCTACAGAAAATGTTAACAGGGGGCTTGCTTGTGTGTAATCCCCACTGTTTCATACAAAGAAATAACTATTTGATATCCGATGCAGAAGGCAGTGACGACCTACAAACGTGCGTGAAATGGTTCCAGCGGCTTTCCTCGCCAACTCTACACTCATCACACCCCGACACATCTTCCCCTCCATCCTTCGCCTTGCCGAGCACCCAAAACTAGGTCAACACGGAAGAGGTTAGAGTTCTTAAATAAGTGGTGGTCACAAGGTCCTGGCATAAAACGGTCGCTCGCTGTCACTCTATGCAGAGCAGGGGTGTCAGAGGAAGGAAGGAATGTAACTACCATCATCAACTTTTGCCAGGAGTAATAGATGATTCTTCTCTGGAACTCGAGAAGAACTTTAAGCCACTAACCTGGAGTAATGTTGCACATTCCAAACTATCAGAAGTGGATTTAAGCCAGGAAAAAGTAAAAAATCAAATTCATCTTCTTACCTTTCTCCAGCTTATGAGAAAAATGCAAATCAAAAGAAAAGCATCACTGACATAAATCTGCCAGGGAAGGCACACCCAGCACAACCCCTACAGTCACGCTGGACCAGAGGACCACAGGCCCTTCACCTGCCAGGGAGGCACACCCACCCCCGAGCCCTACAGTCACGCTGGACCAGAGGACTGCAGGCCCTTCACCTGCCAGGGAGGCACACCCACCCCCGAGCCCTACAGTCACGCTGGACCAGAGGACCACAGGCCCTTCACCTGCCAGGGAAGGCACACCCACCCCCGAGCCCTACAGTCACGCTGGACCAGAGGACTGCAGGCCCTTCACCTGCCAGGGAGGCACACCCACCCCCGAGCCCTACAGTCACGCTGGACCAGAGGACCGCAGGCCCTTCACCTGCCAGGGAAGGCACACCCACCCCCGAACCCTACAGTCACGCTGGACCAGAGGACCGCAGGCCCTTCACCTGCCAGGGAAGGCACACCCACCCCCGAGCCCTACAGTCACGCTGGACCAGAGGACCGCAGGCCCTTCACCTGCCAGGGAGGCACACCCACCCCCGAGCCCTACAGTCACGCTGGACCAGAGGACTGCAGGCCCTTCACCTGCCAGGGAGGCACACCCACCCCCGAGCCCTACAGTCACGCTGGACCAGAGGACTGCAGGCCCTTCACCTGCCAGGGAGGCACACCCACCCCCGAGCCCTACAGTCACGCTGGACCAGAGGACCGCAAGCCCTTCACTTACGCACCTGTTGGAGGCAGGCAGTCTTTCCAGTCAAAGTATCCGGCGTAAATTCCAGGTTCCAAGGAGCCCACAATGGGGTCTGCTTTCAGCTCAATGTAGTTTTCAAAGAGTCTCTGGTCTAGCTCTTTCAACGAAGCCATGCTAACCTACAAACACATAAGAGTATGAATTGCCTACTTGAGAGTTCAGAAAATAGAATTTCAACATGTTTCCGTGTAAGATCTATTTATTTTTGTTGGAAAGACAGATTAATAGACAAAGGCAGATAGAAAGATCTTCCATCCACTGGTTCACTCCAGAAAGGGCCTGAAATGGCCAGAGCTGAGCAGATCCAAAACCAGGAGCCAGGAACTTCTTTAGAGTCTCCCATGTTGGTACAGAGGCCCAAGGCTTTAGGCCATTCTTCACTGCTTTCCCAGGCCATAAGCAGGGAGCTGGATGGGAAGTGGAGCAGCCGGGACACAAACCGGCACCCATATGGGATCCTGGTATTTGCAAGGGGAGGATTAGCCAACTGAGCTACCAGGCTAAACCCAAATTTCAACATGTCTTTTTTTTTTTTTAAAGATTTATTTTTATTACAAAATCAGATATACAGAGAGGAGGAAAGACAGAGAGGAAGATCCTCTGTCTGATGATTCACTCCCCAAGTGACCACAACAGCCGGAGCTGGGCCGATCCAAAGTCAGGAGCCAGGAACTTTCTCCAGGTCTCTCATATGAGTGCAGGATCCTAAGGCCTTGGGCTGTCCTCTACTGCCTTCCCAGGCCACAAGCAGAGAGCTGGATCGAAGCAGGGCTGCCAGGATTAGAACCAGCACCTATATAGGATCCTGGCATGTGCAAGGTGAGGACTTCAGCTGCTAGGCCAACACACCGGGCCTTTAACATGTCTTAGAAGAACTTGCCAGCTTCTTACAAAAACGCTATTTTGATTCTATCTGCAATTAACAATAAAGGCCCCTCATGGCATAACTACTGGGTATGTACAGGAGGAGCAGTAACTCCCCACAGGTGGACGGCAGGATGATTCTAGGATGGTTGTGCTAGACCATTTCTGTCAGGCATTATAAATACTAAGTTATAACAGCCAGGAAACAATAGGAATGAAACCACTGAAAGTAACACAGGTGTGCTTTGCTGGTAATAATGAGTTCATCTGGAAAGTATCACTAACAGGAAATAGATCAACCCTGCTGCCATCCAATTCAAGTGTAGCTCTCTCGGCTGCTGGTAAGAACTCACAGCTGAGTAGTTTTGTCCTGTACTGCTCCACGAGGGCCCAGTCCTAGGGCTCTCCCTCTGTCGTACAGGTACATCACAAGAGAGACAGGATGCTGTAGGAGCAGAGGAAGGGTGAAGAGGCTGGTGCCGGCCCCAGGGGTGTGTGGCCAAGCTGCAGGGGGTGGCTAGAATGCCCAGCACAGCAGCTCATGGTTAGCAGGAGAGATGGGAGATGAGTGGCAGGTCTGCAGCTCTACCCCTGGCCTGCCGGATACAAGTCTCTGCCCAACGCCAGACCAGAACATCCACAAGCTTACAAAGGGAAGTTCATACACATGCATCTAGGGGAGTCCAGGTGTGCCCTGTGGCACGGTGGGTTAGCTGCTGCATGGGCAGGTGTGCCCTGTGGCACGGTGGGTTAGCTGCTGCATGGGCAGGTGTGCCCTGTGGCACGGTGGGTTAGCTGTTGCATGACCACCTGCATCCTGTATCGGAGGGTCTGGAACAGAATTCCACTCCTCTTGCAACCCAGCCACCTGCTGATGCAGCAGACGAGGGCCACATACTTGGTCTCTGCACCCACGTGGGAGACCCTGTATCCTTGACAGAGCTCTCAGCTCCTGACTTGAGCCTGACGCAGCCAGTCCATTCTGTCCATTTGTCTTAGGAGGCTGGTTCCACTGAAGAATGAGGTAGGGAGCCTCGTCTCGGCACTACAGCTCAGACTAGCAGCCCAAGAAAAACCCGTCAGGTAAAAAAAAGCAAGACTGCTTTTATTCACAGAAGACATTATTATGTATTTAACAATTCCATAAAGCTGGACAGATTTCGCAAGGCAGCATACAAAGTGAAGGGAAGCCAATTATATGTCTATATTTAAATACCAAAATGTATACAATTTATATTAGCTTCAATAGTATAAAATCTGTACTATATATAACTCCTACTGAACTATAAAACACTGCCAAAAGAAATTAAAGATAGCCTAAACATATAAATAGGACAACATTATTAATCTCAAAATGGAATGAACCACTAAGGGCCTTTTTTTTGGGGGGGGGCAGAAATTCATCTAGAAATGACAAAGATGTAGAATAGCAAACACAATTTGAGAAGAATGAAGTTGGAGAACCTGACACATCTCTTCAGGACCGACCATAAAGCTACAATAAATAATATAAGGTGACACCAGCATGATGGAGGGACAGACAGATCGATAAACGGAGGACAGAATCAGACACAGCGCCACTCACGGATGCTCTCACTTTTTTTCAACCTCCAGGACCATAGAACAAGTAGATATTTTGATGAGCTCTAAAGCTACACATACTGAAAATTCAACAAACTGGATCTCATCAACACTGAAAATTTCTATTAAAAATCTCTATTTACTTGTGTATACACATGTGGCAAAGGACTTTTATGCACGCAGAACTGCAAAAGTTACTAACAGGATAATGCAATTAAAAATCAAGCTAGGGTTACACAAACTTGGAAAAAAAAAAAAACCTCTGAAAGTCAGATGTGAATACAAAAGCTGTTTGCATCACTATTTATCAGGCAAAGCCGAATAAAGCAATGATGAGAATGGTAGAACAGATACATGTTAAGTGCTGGCAAGGACTTGGTGCCGCTGGAGCCCTCACACACTGACACTGGCTCAGTGGGGATGAGACACCGCTGAGTTACAGCTCCGGCCGGCAGGCTCCTGATGCGCGATCCCATTCCAATGTCCACCCAAGGTAGGAGAGCACCAAGAACTGACCAAGGATGCTCACAGCAACTTTAGCCACAACCCAATGCTCAACAGCGCTAGAAGGAAAAAAAAAAATCACACACAATTTAGATGATTCTTCTAAAAAAAAAAAAAAAAGAAAAGAAAAGAAAATTGGAGTAAAAAATGCCAGACACAAATGGCCACAAACTGCATGGCTCCCACTTACAGCAAACCCCACAAGGGGCAAAGCTACCCACAGGTGAGAGGGGGTGCCTGCAGGTGGAGAGTGCCTCTCACCTTCTGTGGCACATACGTAGGAAGACACCACTTCACATGGTCACCAGTGGGCATTTCGCTGCCTGTACATTGCACCTTAATCTGTTTTACAAAGTGGGAGAAGGAGTGGACATTTCGGAGGGATGAGTTAAGCCACTGCTTGAGAAGTCGGTATCACCTCTGCTCCTCTGGTCTCCACGTGGGAGACCAGGACGGAGGGCCTGACTCCCGCCCTCAGTCTGGCCCAGCCGCATCGCGAGAGAGAACCAGTGAACGGGTCACCTCTTGCTCCCTCTCTCTCTAACTCCGCCTTTCAAATAAATCAATCTTTTCTATTTTTTTTTTTTTTGCGAAGAAAAACATCAGCTCTTTAAGGTTCCAAGATGATTAGTCAAAATATCCAAAGACCAAGTAATTCCAATCCAACACAAACTCTTTTGTAGGAAAGAAAAAGGGAAACATTGACATTATCTAGTTCATTTTGCAAACTAGAATAACCTGCACACGGCAAAAATGGATAAACCTTAATAGTAATGGTGAGTGGAAAAGCAAAGTCACAGAAAGCCAAAAACCCCATCCTACAATTCTCCTGTTCTATGGAAAGCCTGTGTTTGAGCCCCAGCCCTGCATGTAGGTCACACAAACCCACAGCATGGGAGACAATGGCTGCAGCTCCAGGGACCGGGTCCTTGCCACCACAGCACTGGGGAGGGAACCAGAGAACGGCAACCCACCCTCTCTCTCTTGCTCTGTCTCTCAAAGAAATATAAAAGAAAATGTCGTAACTTTTGGAGGGAAACACTGCATCATTTATAAATCACAAAATTCATCAGGCTTGGGCCAGCACTGCAGCACAGCACGTGAAGCCACTGCCTTTAACGCTGGCATCCCACATGGGCACCGGATCGGGTCCCGACTGTTCCACTTCCGATCCAGGATCCCTGCTGATGCGCCCGGGAGAGCAGCTGGGGATGGCCCAAGTGTTTGGACCCCTGCACTCAGACAAGGAGGTCAGGATGAAGGCTGCAGCTCCTGTCTTCACTCTCACCCAAACACCGGCTGTTGCTGGCACTTGGGGAGTGAACCAGCAGATAGAAGAACTCTCTGTGTCTCCCCTCTTCTCTCCAACCCTGCCTTTCATCTATATACCTATGGTAGAGACTGTGGAAACCAACAGCATCAGACACAGAGGCAGGTGTGGCTCCAGAGGAGACCTCACACGCAGGGAGCCTGTGAGGCTTACCCTGTGCACAGCTCCAGGGCCGGCTGCGGGGCTTCCTGGGCCTCCCTGGGCCTCCCTCCCTGGACTCTCAGGGCAGCACTCTGCTCTGCTGCTCTCTGCTGCCTTGGAGAAGCTCTGTGCTGGGGAGGCTCACAGGGCCCGAGTTCCTGCTTCTGCAGTCCCTTAGAGATCCAGGGCCCCCGGCGCCACCCTGCTCCTTCCACGATGAGGTACCTGACAGCCCAGAGCTGGGAACTGAGCTCAGTGCTTCATATCCAGGGACATATCTCATCAACAGATGATTTCTATAAAAACCTCAAATTCCAAAGTGGGTTCACTTATGAGTAATTTATTATCAAAAAGAGTCCCTGGGCAACATTCAGCTAATGCTTACTTATGAAGAAACGAGGATGATTAAAAAAATTTATATAATAAATTTGATAGTATATAATAAGTTTGATACTATAGTAGAAAAAAAACACAACTGTCCTTACACAAATCTATGAGTTAGGAGGTTTCAATCTTGGAACTCAGGAATTTGCTGGGGTCCCTGTGATGGATGTGGGAGACAGGAAGGTATAAAGAGTATTGTTCTATTGCTGGCAGGGCCACAAGGAACCCCCCGCTGAGCAGGGCTCCAGCGGGATGTTGCTTTGACCACCTGAATGCAGCCCGCTTTCCATGGCCGGACACCGGATTTCCCCACTGAGTTTTCAGTAATCTACCTAGGCATTGTCTGCCCCTGCGGGGTTAACGTGTAGTATCTATGCGAGCTTGAAAGCTGATGTTACTGATATTCGCTTTTAGCAAAAAGGTTTTTACCTATTGCTGTCACAGCTGCCTTCATTGGCAATATACTGATCAGGGTGTTAACTCCCCCTTTGATCCTATGCTAATCAGAGGCATAGCAGAAACCTATGCTTAGCATCTTCCTTCTCTATTAATCAAATGCTAATCAAGGGTGTTCTGTCCCCAGGTGGTGGGAACCTGTGCTCAGGGCTTTTCCTCTCCCATTGATCTTATGCTAATCAAGGGTGCTAACTCTCCAGAGGTAGAGGAAATCCATTCTTTCCCTCTTTCTTTGATCTTTGGGTCCTGCCTCCGGAGCTTGCCTTAGGTGAGACAAATGGCAGAATTATCTTTAGTAACACTCATTTAATCATGACGTAAAAAGTCTGAGCCAGAGTTTGACTGATTCTGCTTAAATAAAGCGGATGGCATTATTGCTGAGTCCACTATCATCATGGAATCCTAGTGGTCCGTCTCTTTCTTTCTCTCTTTGCGCCGACTCCATGCACACTTTGAGAGTTCTGAACCTCGGCCGGAGCTGGACTCCGGCAGAAATTATGCTCAATTAAGCTGAAAACGAAGTACACTTGGCAAGCCACAGCAGCATCTTTCAAACAGGCTTTCTGTAAACGCCCTTCCCCGGCAAGATGAGAACAGCCGCCTCGGTCCACTTAACACAGTGGAGTTTCTCAAAGACCTTTCAGGGCTTAAAATAAGACCTCAGCTGAGAACTCAACGCCAGACTTCTCTGATGCCTACACTCCCCGGGTTAGGCAAGGATGTGTAATTATACAAACACCAAACTAGATACTTTTATTTAAAAAAAAAAAAAAGCAAAACAAAAAACCTGGGAGAAGTTCAAGTAACATTTTAGCACAGGGAAACTGCAGGCTGCAGTCTACTAACCAGGGCTTCTCCTGCTCAAAGCTCTCCAGAGTCCGACAGGTGCAAGCGTTGGTATGCACACCTGGCACCAACAACCTGTGCCACCTCCCCGGACGCCTTCCTAACAAGCGCTTCTGGAACACTGATGGCAGGGTACAAACCTCCTCAACAGGGAATGGCATGCTGGCCGAAACCCGATGCAAAGCATGTGTTCCTATTCAAGTCCCAAACCCTGGCTGCACAGATCGGACAGCACATGGCGAGATGGAGTTCTGACACACGAGGGGTGGTCTCACTCAGTGTTGGGAACTGCAAAGCTCTCCTGGCAGGGAGCAACGGTACACGTACCCAGGACACCCCCACCTCCATCTTGCAGTAACGACAACCGGAAACCATCCAAAGGCTCCGGGGCAGGCGAGAGGTCACGAAGGATTTTCGACCCACATTCATCTACAGCACAAAGCCACAAGGCTCATCATTATATTTTACAGAAAATACTTCACAAAAATCAAAGCACTCACAGTAAAGTATTCAATGTAAATGTAATGCAGACAACTGCTGCACACTTTCATAACATATGTAAGCACAGACATGCAGGGTTTATAGACTAGTGAATGCCATCAACGCAGGGGTTGATTGTCAACAAGCTGACAGAAGGACAGGCACTGGGCATGGCAGCGGAGACGCACCCTGGGACAGCTGTGTACCACCATATCAGAGCGGGTGAGCTCAAGCCTTGGGTCTGCTCCAACACGCCCTGGGAGGTCGTATGTGACCACCTCTGCCACCACTCACAGGGGAGCCCCGTGTGGCTTCTGGCTGCTAGCTCTGGCCTGGCCCAAACCCAGCTGTGGCAGGTAACTGAGGCATGAACCAGAGGATAAGAGTTCGTTCTCTTTTTCTCTCCATCTCTCTCTTTTGTGCCCCCTTTTGTTCAAAGAATAAAATAAATTACATTTTTAAAGTTTATAAAAAATGTATAGTATCCTTCAGCTCCACTTTTTCTTAAACTTTTTGAAGTATCTTTGTACCACTTTTTTCAAATTTCCCTGCATTTTTCCACTTTTAAAAATAATAGCAGTCTTTTATCAATGGGGGCAGCATGCAGGGGTAGCACAACTGGGAAAATAACCTCTCAGACTGGAGGAAAAAGCACAGCTAAACAGCACCGTAATCGGGGGGCAATGCAAGCAGGGGGCAGGACCCTCGCTGCTGGCACTGGCCACATGGGACCCCACGACAGAATAATGGGGCTTTCATTACAAGAGGAGGCCTGGACACAGCTGGACACCGCGCCTGTGACTGACCAGCCGCTGCTCATCCAAAAAGACCCCGCGATCCAGGTTTATTGGCCGGCTGTAAGGCCTGCATTCAGCTCCCTGGAGGATCTTTAGGAAAACGGCCTCATGCGTTTAAGATAGATGGGATGGCACACACAACACTGTGGATTCGGAAGGAGAAACCCTAATTTGTAGTCTGGCCTGGCTCTGACACAGCTCTGAGTCCCTAGCCTTTTGTAACTTCTTTTTTTTTTTCCCAGCAGTAAAACATTTACTACAGAGCAAGCAGAGGAATGCACATCTTAAAGAAACCTTCACAAAGTCACCAAATCCGAAGTTTGTATATTTTCCTTCTTATAAACAAGATAGAACAAAAAAATCATCAAAATCATTTCAGCAAAAGACTACCACTGGGGCGAGTTAAAAAAAAAAGAAATAGAAGACACTTTAAAAAGCTGTTGTTGGGTTCCATTTTGAATTCAGCAACATCTCAGACTTGGGACGATCATGGTCCCCTTTGTAACTTCTTACCCTACTCACACACCATCCTTCATGGCCCCTCAGGGCTATCTGCATCGAATCAAAACTGCAGGACTACACAGGAAAACTTTTCCTAGCCTTGGATGTCATTGCACATGAAATGTCACTGAATTCCTACAGCACCGGCTGCACATGGTTCACGGCTCCTGTGTTGGGATGGATCCAGCTCCACTTTCGAAGGTACACCACAGACAAAGGGGCATCGAGGTCCATCACATTCCAACTAGCAACACAGGAAGGCAGAGGTACCTGGCTTGACGGCTCAGCAGCTAAATTCTCGCCTTGCATGTGTTAGGATCCCATACAGGCACTGGTACATGTCCATTTCCATTCCAGCTCCCTGTTCATGGCCTGCAAAAGCAGTAGAGGATGGGCCAAAGCCTTGAGGATCTGCATCCATGTGGGAAAGCCAGAAGAAGCTCCTGGCTTTGGATCAGTTCAGCTCTGGCCATTGTAACCACTTGGAGAGTGAACCAGCACATGGAAAATCTTTGTCTCTCTTCTCAATAAATATGTCTTTCCAATAAAAATAAGTCTTTTGGATTTATTTATTTTGGATTTGCATCCCTGCACATGCCAGTCGAGGATTTAGCCACGGAGTCATTGCACTGGGTCAAAAATAAATAAATCTTAAAAAAAAAAAAAAAAAAAGCAAAGGGAATGGTGCATGGAAGAGCCCCGGGCTCCCCACCATCAGACAGCCGGAGGTGTAAGGACGTGTGTGGGAGCCCCCAAAACACCGGCACTGTCTCCGAGCACACACCCACCCCAGAGCCAGTCCTGGGAGCTGTGCCTCCCGACTCACCTGTCACAGGGACAGGGTGCCCCGGACTGAGCTCTTAGCGGCCTTTCTTTCTCGAACACAGAGCAAAAGATTCCACTTGGTCAGCACTGTGTCACCAAGGAAGAGAGCCAGAGCACAGGTCATACTTTAAATCTAGCTCTCCGTTGATTCATTTCAAACACAGCTGAGTGACGTCAGAATATCCAGGACGGTCAAGAGAAAGAAATCCGCATTCCGAGTGGCGAGAAGCCCGCTGCGGCTTCCAAGTAACACCCTGGATCCTTCAAGTTACCTTGGTTTCAAAACCTGGACAGTAACTAGCAAGGATACTGAAAAACCTTTTTTTTTTTTTAATGCATACTGATTTTATCCTATTTCTTGATATAAATGAGGGCAACCGGAAGTTCCTGCCTAATAGTTCACACACACACACACATACACCACATACCACACCACACTTCAGAGAAAGCTTTTCAAATGAGAAATACAGCTTTTCCAATAAATGTGTTTGGGTCATCATTGTATAGAAACAAAGTGTCCACAAACAGGAAACGTTTACTGCAAGGTGGTATCCTGCAATTCTCAACACAAAAATTTCTGGAAACAAACTAGCCAGTTGGGGGCCAAAGCCTGAAGTCACCGCCTTTCTCATCAGGATGATTAATCTTTACAAAAAGGCAGGAAAGCAAGACAGAGCCGCCCACTCTGACATTTTCATTCTTTGAAAAAAAAAATTCCAATTGAAGCTGAAGTTTATGAACTAGAACATTCAATTGTTAAAAAAAAAAATGCAATCCATCCAGAGTACACTTTGATTATAAGATTAGCAAGATCATTATCGTCCTGATTCTGCGCATTGAGAACATTCTACTGACATTTAAAGAAAATGGTTCTAACATAATTTTACCTAGAAATCTGATAAACCTTTGCTCAGGAACAAGCCAACCTTTAATAACAAGGCTATTTCATTTTTTCCTTTTCTGCTCGTTTGAAAGAAGCATCAACAAAAAAGGAGAGAATACTCTAAGAGGACAACCTCTCCACCCACCTGCCGTGGTCTGCACAGAACTCTCCCCTTTGCCTGGGCTTTCTGTCTCCAGGGATGGAGAGACAGAGTGTGCGTGTGTTTGTTTCAAGCACAGTGCTAAGCATCTGCAGCTGTGGGGAGCTGGCTCTGTGTGTGTGTGTGTGTGTGTGTGTGTGTGTGTGTGCGTGCGTGCGCGCGCTCACACGCAGGGGCTAAAGGAGGACCATAAAAACATCACTGCGAAGGGAGCGCCAGGAGAGAGGAAGTGCAGGAAGACCCCCTTTGCAGGCTCAGCAAATTTGCCATGGGCTGCACCTAAGAGCTGCTGAAGAATCTGAGATTGAGGCTTCCCTTTCAGATTCTTCCTTCACTCCGAGCAGCCTACAGGAGTGGCGAGCAAGCCAGCGCTAGGGAAAAGGCAGGCAGTACTTGAATTCACAACTCCAGAGCAGGTACAGGAAGTTGGGAAGCCACTCTGGGAGGCAGTGGGGTGGAGCCAAGCAGCGTGGGGAGGGGGCAGCAAGTGCAGGGGATGACACCAAACTGGCCGGGCCACTGAGGCGTCCCGTGAACTGCGACTTGGTTACCTGGGTTATTTTCTCCACGCCCTGGAAGTCGTGCTTGGCGAAGTGTTCAGCTACGCTGAGGAAGGTGCGGCGCTCCAGGTGGCAGCAGTTACTCAGGACTATCAGCAGGTGCTGTTCCTGCAGGGAGAGCACGCCGTTAGAACAGGACTGGCACAGCGACAGGCCATGAGGCTGCGCGCGCAGCCCTGCGTGCGCAGTAGGCAGAATCACAATCCCACCGTGTGGCTGCTCTCAGGATCCGCACAGAGAAAACAGAGCGTGAACTCTACCAGCCCAGCTACGGCTCTCTGTTCACATTCCAGAGTAACACTCTGTGCACACAAACTTACTGTTCTACACAGCTCCCGAAAAATGTATGTAGGAACCACCAGAAAATAGCCTGCAAATTCCTTGTAACTAAGAAGTGAATTACCCTGACATACATTTAAAAAAAAAAAAAAAGAAAAAGAAAAGGAAAAAGAAACAATCAACTTCGGCCTTGAAGAATTGTTCTGACATGCAGACAGAGAGGACTAGCCCTCGGATGGCAAGTGGGGGTCTCTGCTCCAGGGGGTCCCTCCTGGGCACGGGGCTTCTCTGCATCCTCCGGGGTGCTCTCCCCACAGAAGTTCTCAGCCCCCACTGTCAATCAGTGCGCCACTCTTTCAGCAGTTCAGAGGAACTACTTCTGTACACAAAATTCCAGGAATAGGCCCTGTCATTGTCGTCACCACCGACACTGCGGTTCACCGAGGCGCTGGGGCCTGGGCTCCTGCAGGTGTGAGGGAACCACCGTGGCCCATCTGGGGGCTGGGCTCAAGTCCTTGACTGAAAGTAATGGAAGAACACCACGTGTAGGGAAGGATGCTCACCCAGGCTTTGTTTACTCTTTCTTTTTTTTTTTTTTGAGATTTACTGATTTTTATTGCAAAGTCAGATATACACAGAGAGGAGAGACAGAGAGGAAGATCTTTCATCCAATGACTCACTCCCTAAGTGACTGTAATGGGCAGTGCTGTGCTGATCTGAAGCCAGGAGCCAGGAGCTCTTCTGGGTCTCCATGCGGGTGCAGGGTCCCAAGGCTTTGAGCCATCCTCAACTGCTTTCCCAGGCTACAAGCAGGGAGCTGGATGGGAAGTGGAGCTGCCGGGATTAGAACCGGTGCCCATATGGGATCCTGGCGCATTCAAGGCGAGGACTTTAGCCGCTAGGCCACGGCACCAGGCCCTGTTTACTCTTTCTGTATATGATCACACCAACCTACATCAGAAGAGTCTGAAGGAGTAATCTTGGGAGCCGACTCCTGCTCGGAGGGGCAGGGGCCACACGGCAGCCTACGGCCAAGCACGGCTCACATCTCCCACTAACCCCCACGGCTGCCCAGGCTTCTTCTTAAAAGCCTTCCATAGCTTTCCAGCCAGAGCAATTAGCCAAGAGAAAGAAAGGGCATTCAAATTAGAAAGGCGGAAGTCAAACAGTGATTGATTGCAGAAGACATGATCTTATATGCAGAAACAAACACTGGAACCAAAATAAACGCTTGAATATGATTCAACAACATTGCAACAAAGTCAATGTGCAAAATCCAGTAGCAGTACTTACTACATATCAACAATGAATTATCCGAGAAAAAAAACAAAAGGAAAAAACGGAAAACCAGGGACCAGTGTTGTGGTGTGGCAGGTCAAGTCACCACCTGTGGTGGGCACCGGTTCAGGTCCTGGCTCCCTCACTTCCTGTCCAGACCCCTGCTAACGCACATGGGACGGCAACAGAGAAAGACCCAGTTCTTGGGTGCCTGTGCCTATGTGGGCCCCTGGCTTTGGACGTGCCCAGCTCCAACCGTTGTGGTCATTAGAGAAGAGAACCAGCAGATGGAAGCTTCTCTCTTTCTGCCTCCCTCCACCCACATCTGTGCCTTTCAAACAAATATGTAAATCTTAAAAAAAAAGAAAGGAAAGCAATCCCATTTCCCAAAGCTACAAAAGCAATGTGCTTTACAAAAGACTTGTTGGCAAGGCAAGCAGCAGACAGGCAAGGCGGGAACAGACACATACACAGGGATCTGCCATCCACCAGTCCACTTCCACACAGCTCTAACGGCCAGATCTGGACCAAGCCAACATCAGGGGCCAGGAACTTCATTCTGCTCTCTTTCTGGGTGGCAGGGTCCACGAGCTTGGGTCAATCACTTGCTACCTTTTCAAGTTCATTACTACAGAGTTGAATTGAAAGCAGAGTAGCATGGACTCCAATCAGCACTGTGGAAACTGATGCTGGCACCACACGTAGCAGTTTAACACACTGTGCCTACACCCCATTCCACCTACGAATGCATTTAATGAATGCACAGAGAGCCCTTCCAAAAAACTACAGAACACGGATGGGTACCCCAACAAATGGAGCGGCACCCTATGTTCACACACTGGAAGAGTAAGTATCATTAAAATGTCTGTACCAGCCAAAGGGACACAGTGTCAAGGCAATCTCTGTCAAGATATCCATGATGCTTTCCACAGAGCCAGGACGGAAACAAATTGCTAAAATGTATATGCAACCATAAAGAACCCCAAACAGCCACAGCAACCTGGAGCACAAAGATCAACACAAGAGGGGTATCTTTCTATTCTAAAAGGGAATCATCGTTGAAAGGGACAGTCTCAGCATACACACACACACACACACACACACCCAAAGCACAGAAGACTCGCTGCTGCTCTCGGACACGGCTGCGAGGCACGTCCACTGGAGGACATTTTTGCCCTCAATGGCTCCAGGAGGATCAGCTATCTGAAGCTTCCCTAGCAGCCTGTGCACAAATTCACCTCGAAATGGATTAAAGTTCCAACAAGACACGCAGCCTCTCGAAGAAAACATGAGGTAAATGCATCAGGACATTGGAATGAGCCGGGTTGTTTTTTTCGCACTCAGACTTTGAAAGCCCAGATCACGGAGGGAAGAGGCAGAGTGCAGAGTCTGAGCAGTACTTGGCAAGTCGCACAGCTGAAAAGCAGCTCCTAACCAGAGCAAGACGTTCTCAATTCCCTGAGAAGACGTGGCGAATGTTCACACAGGACCCCGATCCTCTTCCACGGCGGATCCTGTTCAGCAAGCTTGCCCTTACACATTCCTTACCACCTGCCCTCCGTTGATGTCGTATGCCTGGTTACCCCTCCTCTGCCTGCTTTGGGCCGTGCCCATAACACCGGCACTCCACATACTAATTTCATGCATGGGGTTCTCTCTCAGTACCAGGTTATTAAGTCCCATCTGCTTCTTCACCATGTCTAGACTGGGAGAGGCAAAACCCCTGGCTACTACTACAGAGGGAAAGCTACATTTGTTGGAAGCCCAAGCAGCCTCATTGTGGGACAGCCCGGGGCCACTCCCCAGGAGCACACCATCGCCACTCTAAGGGGGAGCCCAGCCAGGACCCCATGCTCACAGCACTGCAGGTATCTGTCTGCATTTCCACTCACCCCAGGCCTTACGCTGCTACACACGGAGTGCTGACTCACAAGCCTGCATCTGGGCTCCTGTCTGGGTGTGCACACAGAGCACGCGACAGCCTTACCCACCAGGCAGCTCTACCATTTGGTAGCAGCAGCCTTACCCACCAGGCAACCCTATCTAACTACAGCAGTCTTACCGACCTGGCAGCGCCACCTAACTACAGCATCCAATAGCTCACTTTCAAACTGAATTTCTGATTTTTCTTTAGAAGGCATTTTCTTCTTGAATTCTCTCTTGTTTGCAGTTCATGGAATCATTCTCTACCTAGTTGTATGCGCAATTAAACTAGAATAAATAAGATTATTTCACCTAAACTATTCTTTCCCTAATGTATCAAACCTCTTATTTAGGAATTCATATTTATATATCTACACTCACTCACTCAAACAGTTCGGACAAACCAGAGGGGATTCTGTGCTTCAACTGTTACGAATTCAGCTGGATTTCTATACGTGATAATGCTTGTAAGTATATGACTCTTCCCTAAATACATTAACAAAAGCATATACATGAATTATATGTTAATATATACATATATAGGGATTTGGTTTCATCTATTCAAATAAAATGCTATTACAGACCTTACAGACACAAAATGGAGCAAAGCAGAAATTCTTTGGTTGATGAGGGAAAAAAGGGAAGGAATGAGCACCCTTGTCCTTTGCTTCCTGCCAAACCTAACCTAGACAACCTCTGGCTCGGATCAGATGCTGTGCGGCACTAGTTAGCTGCGGCTCTAGCTACAGAGTTTGAAATGCTGAATGCTGACAAGCCACACTTTTCTAAAATTGCCTTGTGACATAACACAGCTCAAAAGTACATAGCACTGTTGAGCACTGCGGGCTGCAGCCACAACGCTGTGGCAATGCAGACAGACCCATGGGTGAGCCAAGAGGGTGCCATGACACATGTCGGGCAATGCAGACGGATCTATGCAAGAGTCATGAGGCAGCTTTAAAGTGAGAGGCCTTATTCCATTGGTCATGATTACTTACTGAAGTCAGGCTGAAATCTTCGTGGATACTTCCAAACAAATCTGGGGAGGAGACATCCATGGAGAGACTGAAACACACAGGAACAAGGAGAGAACAGTTACAATTAAATCATTGAAACTTAAACCATGCAAGAGAAAAATGCAAATTTAAGTACACTTATAAACAAATGAACAAAAGGCGCATGACAACATCCTAGCTACTTGCTCAACTAAAGCGTTTTTCTCTCTCACAATCTTCACTTGAGTTTTCAAGCTCAATGCCATAGTGAACTATAACAGGTGAGTGGAGTTAGGAAACCAGTGGGTAACCCACAGGTAACAACAAACATAAAATTTGGAGAAGGGCAGCTCAAAGACCCAGCAATTAATTCACAGGTATAAGGGAATCATAAAAAGAAAACTTCAACTACGCTGACTTCCCTTTAAACCTGACAAACTGAAGTTAACTGCTTCGAAATAAACAGGTTAAAAATATTCTACTATGATAAATATTAAAATATAAAGTAACATTAACTAAAATAGTGCTAGCTGATATAAAACATATTTGAAGAAATGGAACAGAAGATAAAGTTCAGGAAACATTGCACTAAATATTAGAATTGCAGGACATTGAAACAAGTTATAAAAAGCATAGAAAGATCGGATTAATGGTAGAACTATGAGCAAAATACATAGTCAAATCAAGAGCTAGAAGAATTTGAAATTGCCTGAGTTTCTACAGGTGATAGTTTCATTTGCTACAAAACAAAAACCGATACCAGATCATGGACAAACATGGGAAAAAAATGACCAAATTACCAATTAAACATTTTTTAAAATTATGATTTATTGAGAGGACAAGTGAGAGTGAGCGAGGCAGACAGAGAGGGGGCCTGAGCTCATCACTCATTCACTCGCTCCCCAACCACTTGCAATGGCCAGGCCTAGGCCAGACCCAAGTCAGGAGCCAGGATCTCAAGCTGCATTTCCCGTGCGGGAAGCAGGGACCCACCACTGGAGGAGTGCACGTGAGCCGGAAGCTGCAATGGGACTGCAGCCAGAGAACAAAACCAGTTACTCCGCTAAGGGATGGCAGGTGTCCCAAGCAGCACCTGCACAAATGGCCATGAAGCTGACAATGAAAGGTGTAAGAGGCATTTGAATCACAATTATCAGCCTTGGAAAAGAACTCATAGGTTAAAAAAAACAAACAGTATTTTCATCTCATTATCCTAGAAGATCGCTTTAGAGAAGAATTACCATGTCATGATGCAGACCTCACTCATCCCACATCTGTTGCCTCCTAACACGAGTCCTGATGCAAACTCCTAATGCCACAACTGTGGAAGTCATCAGCTCCAAGTCACATGCTTCAATTTCCTGTTATCATTTATGAACATGTCTCCTCCTGGACAGCTGCTAAGTCGAACTCGGCAAATAAATTACGGAAAGAACACAGATCACACAACTACGACCTGACTAGAGACAGTCTAGCTCTCTTGCTGGAAGTCTTTGGATGTTAGGACCAAGCCTGTAATGTCGAATCCCCTTAAACGCATCAGCAAGATTAATTGCACCAGTACTTACTGCGTAGTGTCTAGATCTGCATCTGGCTTGGTGCTCAACTGTTCCAGACAGTATATAAAAACCTGAGTCAGAAATAACAGGATTCAGTGCCATTAACTCAGACAGTACATTTATTCTGACAAGGAAAGTCATTTCACATAACTTAAAGCAGGACAACATACGGTATGGTTCAAGATGCTGCAAATTTATAAGAGAAACCTAAAGTATCAATGCTTTTATCGGGTATCAAGTTCCTGAATAATTTTCAGAAAAAAACACCTCCCTCTCCTTTCATTCCTCATAGCAGGCTCAACTTTGCTCTGTGCCCACAAGGCGATGGAGCCAATCGTTAGACGCTACACTCCACCATAGAATGAACAAGCTTCCCTACCCTTTAGTCCACTCTGCGCTTTAACGGAAGCAGATGCAAATTCTGCAAGAACCCAGAAAAGCAGAGCATAGCATCAACGCGATGGTCGGCTAGTCCCAGGGCAACTTGGAGTTAACCCTGTGTTCAAGTTCATGAAGGCTCTTGAAGACATTCAAGGGTCATGTGTTTTATCAAAACAGAACAAGTGTGCACATTTCAAGGTTTTCTGCACCCAAATAAACTAATTTTTTATCCTATTTTCCTGCAAGTTTTTGAAGCACACTTGTCTTAAGCGGCTCACCACAAACCATGGAGTGCATGTGCAGCCTGAGGGCAGGGACAACAAACACCAGTCCCCAGGGGCCACGAGAGGGAGGCTGTGCCCCCCCCCAGGGGCTGGGAGAGGGAGGCTGTGCCTCCAGGGGCTGGGAGAGGGAGGCTGTGCCCCCCCCAGGGGCTGGGAGAGGGAGGCTGCGCCCCCAGGGGCTGGGAGAGGGAGGCTCACTGCCTTCTCAGGGGCTGGGAGAGGGAGGCTGCGCCCCCAGGGACCACGAGAGGGAGGCTGCACCCCCAGGGGCTGGGAGAGGGAGGCTCACTGCCTTCCCAGGGGCTGGGAGAGGGAGGCTGCGCCCCCAGGGACTGGGAGAGGGAGGCTGCACCCCCAGGGGCTGGGAGAGGGAGGCTCACTGCCTTCTCAGCTTACCTGCATGATGTTGATGCTCAGCTGGCACACCTCCTCCTGCGTTTTGGGCTGTTGAAAGACCTAAAAGGAAGGAATCTAGTGAATGTTTCTGGCTTTTCAAATGGCACAGAACTTCCTTTTTGAGTGAGATGAAGAGGCCAAACTCAGAGAAGTGTTTCCGAGGCACACACTCCCTACACCACAAGCTGGCCTCCAGGTGGTCTTCCATCCTGTGCCGCCAGAGAAGACCATGGCGCCCTGGACAGGTCAGCTGTGTGGCCCATACACAAGGCCTTCTCATGGCAGCTTTCCCCTCCTCTTCCTTCCACATCGCCTGTGCTCACCCATGTGTCTCAGAACTAGCAAGCCCAACAGCAGGGCGAAAGAGCGCCCACGTCTCCACGGCTAAGAAACGCACAGCCACGGCTCCCAAGGGAACAGGGATCGGACCCTGATGGAAACTCACACTGGCTTCTCCAGGCTTGCACTCGAGGACACCTTTCAGCGACTGCAGGGAGTGTGCGATGCACTGTTCAAACTGGCAGGGCTGGAGGGGAGAGAATAAAGGCCCACTGTAACACTCAGAAAGAAATACTGGCTCTCAAGACATGCATGACAGATGCAAAGATGGTCAGCAACCAGCATGTCCCCCTTCGGGGAAGGGACACCACAGAAGTACTCTCACCAGCAACTTCCTGGACACGGGCTATTGATTTGATCTACACTTTGTACCTGAAATTTTAGGATAGGTGACTCTCAAGACACCACATTCTAACTCATCCAGAAGGGGAATCAGAAGCAATTAAAAACTTGCCCAGAAGTATCACTCTTCTGGGAGGCAGATGACATGGCAAAGAACGAATGTGTTTACGTGGTTCATGCAACTTCTCAGCTATAAGGGTTGGGCTCCTTTCCCTAAACCTTCCACACCTCCGGGACTATGCAGCAACAGATGGGGCTACTATCCAGAGAGGGAACAGGATCCTTACATCAAAGAGGCTGGTGCAGCCACTTTCCCTCTCTTCATTAGCTTGGAAAGTGAAAGTCAGAAGCACAAGTAGCAAAAGGCATTTCGAGGCAAGCTTGAGAAGATCCAGACAGCTCGGGTCCAAACTGGGTGGAAGGCTCTACTCTAGGTCTCAGCGACACAAAGGAAGCAAGAAGAAGACCGCCCGTTACACGTCCATCCCAGGTGGGAGGTGCCCCCAGCAAAGTCTGTATGCCTGGTCTTGGGGTCCACGACAAACAGGTCCAGATTCTAAGAGATTCGGGGTTGCCTGTGTCCCAGCAGCTCCAAGTGACAGTGAGAGATGCTCCGGGACCAGCTGCTGGCTCTTGACAGCAGTGGAGCCACAGCAGACACCCTCCTTTATGTCTGTGCTGGTGCTCGGGCACTCAACACAGCCACATCCACCCATCACTGCCTGCACCCATGTCTGCATCCGCACAAAGGCACTCGCGCCTGCATCCCAGCTGCCATCCCCGGTAACTGAATCTGATTTATAGACACAGCGGCCCAGAGCCAAACCATTATGTAACAGTCTTGGGGACAGCCAGCCAAGCAGATGGGCCTGCTGGTTACAAGACCACAAGACAGATGGAGATGGGAGCTACGGGTGGGCAAATGGTGCAGGAATTCGATAAACACCATCTTCTCAGCTTTGTCTCCTCAAAAGCATGTGTGAGTATGTGTGTGTGTGTGTGTGTGTGTGTGTGTGTGTGTGTGTGGCTTTTAAATAGGAAGTACAGAGAGGGGCTGGTCCTGTGGTGTGCCAAGTTAAGCTTCCATCTGCAGTGCTGGCATCCCATGCGGGTGCCGGTTTGGGTCCTGGCTGCTGCACTTCCCGATCAGTTCATTACTAAGGGCCTGAGAAAGCAGCGGAAAATGACCCGAACCTTTGGATCCCTACGCCGACGGCGTGGGAGTCTCAGAGGAAGCTCCGGGGCCTTGGCTTCAGCCTGACCCAGCCCCGACCTTCGCAGCCTTTTTGGGAAGTGAATCAGCGGATGGAAGACCTCTTGACTCTTTCTAACACTACCTTTCAAATAAATAAAATAAATCTTTTAAAGCAGAGTATAGAGATACAACAATTCTATTTCACGGGCACTCCAAAGGAAAATTAAAAGTAGAACTAACCAGGGGCTGGAGTGGGGAGGCTGGGTTGTTGGGGGGAGGGGCAGTACAGGAGGGAACTCACCACATTTGTGAGTGATGTCACTTATCTGACCTTTCTGCCTGAGAATCTGGGAAATTTAAGATGTGAAAACAATGCTAGAGCCACAATATTGAGAATTAAATAGAACATCTAATGGTGGGCAGCTCGAGGCTGCTGTCCGCATGCACTTCTTTTCATTTCCTGTGTTAAAATTTGAAGCTGACTTTGCTATTAGTCGCATTTTTATACATACCTTGAAATGACACATCGACGGAAAATACTAGAAAGCTCAATGACTAGTTTCATGACACTGGGAGCAGACGAGAGCCTGCACACTGGCTTTCAGAACAGGCCTGCCTCTGTGCCTGACGTGTGAATCACCCGCTTTAGCTTAGAGTAAGAACCTACCACCCCTTGCTCTGCTGCAAGAATGCAGATTCTCAGAATTGTCTACACTGAAAACTAAAAAATAGAAAAAAAAAGAGAGAGAGAGAGAGAGAGAGAAAGTCATCCTGAGCCCCAGGAGAAAACACAGTGCGTTCAGATGAGCTGTCCTCGGAGGGTTTGAGGGGAAGAGTGGGGCTTCAGCTGAAAGAAGAGTCATAGCAGGGCGAAGCTGGGGCTCTGTCACCATGTGGTGAGGGACGCCTCGCTGCCCGGTCACAGGGGGACAGAGCCTCACGGCAGACAAGGCCACGCTGATGCAAAGGAAAGGGGGAGGGAAACAGAAATCAGGGGGCTGTGGTGTGGGGCGGTGCCACTGCTCAAGAAAGGGCGCTCGCTCCAACAATGCCACACCAACCCTGGGTTCTTGCTCCAGACCTTGCCTGACCTTTTCTGCTAAGAGATGTGCGTCCATGTGTGTGTGCTGGACGGTGAGGAGACCCCCTCAGAGTTCGCAAGTCCATCGCACTGGCTGGCGTGTTTCCTCAGAGCCATCTGACTACAAACTGGCCTGGCAGAGTGCAAATACGGGGTCGGCGAGGGGAGCGCGGGAAGCTGTCATGTACAAGGTGCACTGTGTTTCTAGTTCTTTCTTCCCTGGCACACACTTCTGTGATGTGTGTGTGTGCGTGAAGTCACAGCGAGACCCAACACAATGAGTTACCTTATAGTTAAAACCGCATGAGCATAAACTGAAAACAAGCCACACATAAGATCCTACAGTCTGGTGGCTGAGCCATGGCTGGTAGCACGGAGTAGTAGATTAAGCCTCTACCTACAGTGTCGGCACCCTACGTGGGTGCCAGTTCTTGATCCAGATGCTCCACTTCTGACACGGCTCCCTGTTAATGTGCAGTGCAGAATGACTCAAGGCCTTGGGGCCCTGTGCCCATGTGGCATACCTGGAAGAACTTGCTGGCTTGGGACCACCCCAGACTTTGGCGCTATGGGCATCTGGAAAGTAAACTAATGGTTGGAAGATCTCTGTCTCTCCTTCTATGTAAATCTGCCTTTCAATAAAAAAAATCAATCAATCTTTAAAAAAAAAAAGTTTCTATAGTCACCATTTTGGAGCACTGTCACAGGGCTGACCTCCTACAATCAGCCAATGCCTCCTGGGACCTGGCGGCTCTCTGGGATGAGCGGGTATGCCAGGGGCACCAGCCGAGGAAGCCCCTTGGAAAGGCAGCACCGTTCCCACAGCTGGCAGTTGCATCACAGGATGCAGACAGACGCTCCACTTGCCCTCTCTGCACAGGAGGGATTTGTGGAAGGCATCCCGAACACAGAACCAGGGGCAGAGGGGGCCTGCTCCCTGCACGTGTGCACATCTGAGGCGAGTTATTCCTGAATGGGCTTCACTAATTCCCGCTTGGTCCAGCCTGGAAGCAGGCTGAGATACCCAGGATGGAGTTTAGGAGGGAGACAGTGTGTGGGGAAAACAGAATCATTTCTATGCAAAACCTCTGAAAACCCAGGCACAGTTTTTCTTCCATTAAACACAGTTCCCAGGAACTTTGTGGCAACCCCTCTGTAGAAAGAGCTTTGGAAACCCAGTGAGGGCTACCATGAGGTATCATAGCCTAGTGGCCCCAGGTCTGACAAGTTTTAATTTAACAAGTAAGAATCTGGCGGATTTGTCTAGAACTTTGCAGGAGTGTTAGCCTGAACTATCTCATCCAATCCCAGCACACCATGCAGCTCCCTGCCCCTCCTTTAAACACTAAGACGCTGGAGCTGGGCACGTCACATGGTCTGTTGGGCACTGTGAGGACTGAACCAAGTTCTGACGCTCACACTCAATGCAACGTGTCCCTCACTCCAGGGCTGTCCACCAAGCAGCATGTGTGGGCCTCCAACTCGGCCACAGACGAAAGTTTAGATTTTCCAGTGACCATCTCTCTATCTCTTTCTCACACACACAGACACACACGCACAAACCTACAAGGAAATGAAGTTAACTTGAATTGACTGGACTTAACGTTGCTGTTGGGACACGTTGTCAATACAGGACGCTCTCCTGAAGCACAGCTCCTTTCCCACAGGCTTCAAGACAAGCCCAAAACAAGACTGCCTGAGCGAGGCAGAGGCAGAAATAGAAGATAACCTTTACGTAAACACAAATCATCATGACTACAGCCTACACCCAATCGGCACGCTTCTACGAGAGCTACATTCCTTAAAACAGAATTGCAATTCAACGAATCCTAATGACAAACTTCCCTAGCTTGCTCCAAGCATGACTTTGAGAGAAAGGCACTGCTTTTCTAAACCACACTATTGCACATGTCAGGTCATTCATACATACGGAAATCAACTAAAGACAGAACCTCCGCCTTGGGGATAACAGGATGGGCCCAACCTCCCCCTCCCAGCGGGAGCCGGTCAGTAAGGAGTACAGAATCCGAACGAGAGGAGGGAACACGGGTGTGGGTGTGTGCGCCCAGGCAAGCGAAGGCCACTGTGGACACTCACCCTACCTAAGGTGCAAACTGCAGGCTGCCCCGACCCGGACTCCCAGTCCCCAGAATCCAGTCTGACGATGATGCCACCGATGGAAGTGGCTGCTGGCAGATGTGACTGCGGCTACCCTCCGGCCAACTGCAGGTGAAGGCATGAGGACAGTGGCCTGGTGCTGTGCTGGCTGGGTGCTGGACACTTTTTGGCTGAACTACAGCCATGAGTAAGCTCAGGGCTGTGGGCTCTGGCTTCAGGTCTGAGGTGCCAGGCCCTCGTCGGGGGAAAGGGAACCCATCTCGTGGAAGCAGGTGGAAGATTCAGTGGTGAAGGACTGCCCTGAGCTGCACATCCCCCTGTTGGACTGTGGCGGGAGCTTAGGCACAACACAGACACAGGAGCACGCCGTGGCACGGACACAGGAGCACGCCATGACACGGACACAGGAGCACGCCGTGGCACGGACACAGGAGCACGCCATGGCACGGACACAGGAGCACGCCATGACACAGACACAGGAGCACGCCGTGGCACGGACACAGGAGGACGCCGTGGCACGGACACAGGAGCACGCCGTGACATGGACACTGCTTTCCGAGGCGTTCTGAGAGCCTCAAGTGCCAACTAAGAAAATGGTGACTCCCTAATGAGCGCAGTGCATCTGACCTATGCGGGTTCCTAGGAGCGGCGTACTGGCAGCTGTCCCATCCGGTTTGGTCTGGCCTGAGGCCCCGTAACAGTGTTTCTTTTGCCTTGCTTTGCTGAAAAACTTTAAGGACTGAGTAACAGAGTACTTAGAACGAAGCCTCAAGTATCTTAACAGAAGTCATGCAAGCAAAGATGCAAACAGGACAGACAGTGGTCACTGCCGAAGGAAACCGCCACCACTTCCACGGATCTGTAAGTATTTGTGGTGGGCGTCGGCAAAACGTGACAAGGAGGCACACTTTGCAAAGCTTCGATTTATTTTTTTCATTTGCAGAGAGTGCACTCTTTATTGACTACAGCATCCGCTCTAACACTCCAGAAGACTCTGAGCTTACCAGAGAAGTCAATCCCTCGTTGTCAACAGCCCAGTCTTCCTTCTCGGCCAGTCTCTTCACTTCTGCGTGGAAGACAAGCACACAGACCCTGCTTACCAGGGTCGCCTCACCACACCAGGACACAACACCTACAAAGACTGTGCTGGGCTTCCAAGGACGCCACAGCGGTGGGGACACAATACAATTTGGGGAGCTGTGAGGATTTAAATATGTATTGTTCACTGGATTTTCTTAATACAACATTAAACATTTTTTGGTTGTTTTTCACTGCAAAGCCCGATTTGGAGAATTCTAGGCCAGCACAAAGTACAACATAAGTCAACGGCACATTAGTTCTCAAGCATTCATACACGTCCATATGGTAAGTCATGAAGCCTGTAGCACTGTTCTATTCTGGATTCTACTTGGCATCTACAAGGCTCCTGATTCCAGCATCACGGTCCCTCCTGGGCTGCAGGCTCCGCACCTGCTTCCCCACTAGCTCCGCAGCCTGGCCCAGCCCCGGGAGGACTGGGAGTGGTGACCCACGTGACGCTCTCCACTGGTTCCCCCTCGCTCTCCACTTACACCTTGCACAGAGGACATCTGCCAGGCACTGGCTGGCAGACAATGGTGAGTACCAGTTCTAAAAATGCTCGACTGTTCTAATAGCCAGAAGGGCTACTTCTTAGTAAAAATGGTATTTGTTCTTTCTATGATTCTACAGAGAGAAACCCTGGAAACTTTTCAAAGTCTGAACACAACGTGAATCATTAAAAACTGTCACTATCCGGGCACCACTTCCGGCAGTCTAACTCTGTCTTACACTGATCTTTTTCTAAATTAAACTTATAAACATTCTCAAAACTGAAATAATACTCTATACACCTGCATGCGTGGATATCCGGCTCATATTTGACATTTCTAGTTATGACCCACTGTAGGCCAGAGTATACAAATCTGAATTTTTCACTCAATCTTGAATCTACGCTGAGTTCAAATGATCCCCAAAATTTGGGGGAGAGAGGCAGTTAATGTGGGGAGGTAGGTTCTGTCCAACAGCTAGAACTAAGGTACGTTTATGCACAGTTCCCCGGAGTGACCACCTGTCTTTAAAGGAAAAAAAAAACCCTCCAGGATTTGGAAGTTGAGAAGGTGGCAGCCTGCCGTGCTGACCACCGCACACCGGCTGCCTGCCTTCCGCATCCCCCCATGCACCTGCCGCCCGCGTCCCCCCACGTACCTTCGGCCGTGTGCTGCAGGGTGATTTTCACGCACCGCACGCGCAGGTCCAGGATGAGGTCCTGGATGTTTTGCAACATGTCGTTGGGGATTTCGAGGGCAGTCAGGGACTCATAGGTCAGCCTTGCGGAGGGCGACACAACAGTAGCACGTGAGTCCAATGTGTTCACACAGCCCTTCCTGCCACGGCGTCAGGCGGCAGCGAGAGCCTGCAAAGCTGGTGGCATTACCGTCAGCAATGGAGGCACGCTGTGACAGGCCCATCCCACACAAACTCCAGAGCGGCTAAGGGCGCGCCTCGATGTCAGCTTTGTTGAATGTACTGAGAATAATATCCCACAACCGAGTAATTTTTTTTTTACACGGCACATCCCGCTCCCCACACTCCACCCCTCTCCCCCTACCAAGGCTGCGTGCACCCCTACCTCAGCGTCTGGATGACGTGAGCCAGCCACTGGCCTGACAGCTCGGCCTTGAGCTCCCAGCCTCCGTACTGCCGGGCCTCCGCTTCTCGGATGCTGAGCGGCAGCAGAGCCCCGCGGATCAGCTTCACCAGGGACTGCACCACCTCCTGGATCATTGTCTAGACAGCCATGGGGAAGAAGGAGGGGGCCACATGTGACAGCTCATTCACCAGACTGAACACCACCACTGTCAGGGGTGAGCAACAAAGACAGCTTTAGGCAGGAAGGTCTCCCCAGAGCTTCAGATGAGAAAAAAAAAAATCCCACACTGTGCAAAGAACTCTCTAGGCTCTAGGGGAGCTGCTCGAGGAGGCCTCGGGGAGGCTGAAGCAATGTTCCTGGGGCCCTGGGTTGTTCTCCTGGGGGCTGATCCACCGCTGCAGGGGGACCCTCTGCTCCCCAGCCCTCTTCAAGAGGGTTCCCACCAGGGGTCAAACTCGGGGACTGGCAGCCTCCAGCCCTTGAGCGAGTGAGTCTCTCCCCTCTCCGAGGGACCCGGCTCAGCTATTCTGCCTCAGCACAGGCAGCACCCGCCACATACCTTGAAATCACCTTGTCTCTGTGTCACGTTCTTGGCTCGTTCAATCTGGCCCGACTTCTCAGCAGTCTGAAAGAATGAACGACAGAAACAACATGCATTGGCCGTCTTTTAGAAAGTTGTGAGAACAAGGAGGGCTTCGTCAGGTGTGCGTGAAGACGGCATGAATCGTGACTTCAGCCTGCTTAAAAGGAATGCTTAGGAAATAATCTATGTTAACACCGGGAAATCTTACAACAGCAGAAAGCCCATTTATATTTTGAAAAACGTGAGCTGTAATTCCCTTAAATGATCCTAAATTGAAAGCAGTTTGGTAATTAAATTTCAAATGCCATTTTCAGCAGCAAGCCCTAGGGTTAACAATCAAATATCAAAGCCACATTCTCTAGCAGAGATATTAAAAGCGCAAACTTGAATATTTATGCGGTCATCTTAAGGCATCTATTCCAATCTTTTGGTACATACTTATGACTACACGTTTAAACTGCCACCATATATATATATATATGCCACTATATATTATATATATGCCACTACATAATATATATATACACATACATACATATTAATTGTAAGCCACTGCTTTTCTTATAGGAATTTTACACTGTAATTGAGGACAGAATATAATACATGTTTCTAAATTAATCCTCCACCTGTTTACCGTTCTAACTCGTACTTTCCTCTGATATTTTTCTTTCTACTTAAAGAAACGCAGGGAAGGTTACAATGACTGTACAAGAAGCATATCCCATTGAATTTCAGCTTTCATTAACAAATTTTCTAAAACCTGTATTTTATTTAAAATGACCCCCAAAAAGGCAAGTTCAATAAACTTTCAAAATACAAAAGCAGTAACATAATTATGCGAAGTGGGGGCCGGCACCCCAGCACGGTAGGCTCACCCTCCACCTGCAGTTCTTGCATCCCATGTTTCAGGCGCTCCACTTCTGATCCAGCTCCCTGCTTAAGGTCTGGGGAAGCAGCAAGTCCCTGGGGCCCCGCAATCCCACGGGAGACCCACAGGGAGCTTCAGGCTCCTGGCTACAGTTTGACCCAGCCTTGATGGCAGCAGCCACGTGGGGAGCAAGTCGGCAGAGGTGAGACTCTCCTTGCTTTCTCTCTTCTTTGTCTTTCAAACAGAAACAATATGAAAATCTTTTACAAATTTAAACCCTTATTGATGGTTAGAGACCCTTCAAGATTATGACAGTGACAGCAGGTGGATGGGCCAGCCCTGGGGTGGCCGAGACCTGGCTTTCCCCTGCCTCCGCCATGAGTGCAAACGAGGAGCCTGCTTCCGGATGCCGGCACAGGAGCTGGGATCAGCTCTTCAGGGTCTCCAGCCTGCCGGTGGTCACACGAGTCCATTCCTTGCAGTAAATGTGTGTGTGCATGGCATCTCTGTGCACGTGTGTGTGTGCAAGCGTGTGTATGTTATGTACACAATTGTGTATATATGTGTGTGTGTGCACACACATCCCACTGGCTCTGCTTCTCTGGGAAACCCCAGCCATGTAGGGCCCGGGACACTCGGGGTAACCAACGTGGCAGCTCAGAACTGCACATGCCTTCTCTAACGGCATCTCCAGAGGCACCTGATTCCAAACTTGGTACAGAGTGAGACTGTGTAAGCACAGTTCATAGCCAGCTGTTAGGAGAAACAGTTCTAAATAATAATAATAATAATAATAACAACCACCGCTATGTCATAAAGCAGCCTTCTATTGGGAGCACATGCTTGGCTTGGTGGCTCCAATGTCACTGGGGACACCCGCAGGTGTCACCAGGGAAGCAGAGCTCATGTCTGCCTCCAGTTCCAACGCAGCACTGGAAAGGTCGCTGGTGATGCCTCCAGCACGTGGGTCCCTGCCATGCACGTGGCTGGCCACAGAGGAGTTCCAGGCTCCTGACCAGCCTGGTCCCACCCCAGCTGTCGGCAAACATTTGGAGAGTGAGCCCATGGCTTGAAAATCTCTGTCTAAATGTCTCTGACTTGGTGTCTGTGTCTCTCCTTTTCAGAATAAAAAAAAAAAAGTCTCAACTTTCTGGGAAAAAAAAACAAGGCTCAAAACAAGGTTACCATCAAGCCGATGCTCCTGAGCGACGACACCTGCTGGACAGCTGGGGGTTGTGCAGCGTTTCACAGACATGCCTCCACGCATGTGAAAAACAGGTGGAGAGTACAGGAAACACTCTCCCTGTAGAGTCCCTGTCAGTGTTCATCAGCCAACAGTCACTTATTCCTGTGATCAGATGGGGACTGGGACACCGCCACCAGAATGACTAACTTAAGACTCATCCTGTTTTTAAAAGAAAAGCTAATTCTGGAACATACAGGACCTTTCACTTTACACTCTACAAATTACATGTCTTTCAAAAACGTTGATTCTCAGTGCTTAACAATTATTTGGATGCTTTACATTTTCATGCAGGAGTGCCCTGTCTTTAAAATTGTAGCTAGAGATAAGATCTTGGCCTATTATTAACCATTTCGTTAACTAAAAGCCTTAAGTCTTTCCTGCACACACAGACCAAAACTACTTTGTGGTAAGACCAACGGCTAGATTTCACTGTTTTGATTCATATATGTTGAAAAGCCAATATTTTTTAAGCTGTTGGAAACTTCACCTAAGTCTTTAACGGATGGATTATTAATAAGGCAAAATAGTTCTATAGCAAAAAAAATTGTGAGAAAATTGTTAAAATATTGTAAATGTTTATTGTATGAGATGAAATATCAACTATCAGAAAACCCCAAACTTTCCTAGCATTAATGTAATTAGTTTCTGAGTTTCACTCACACGTTGATAGTGGCGGTCTGTCAGCCACTTTCCTCACAGCCACTTCCACTCCCTCCACTTCCCTTCCAGCCTTTCTAGATGTGCAGTGGAGGGCAAGCAGTTTAAAGCATGCCTGAGTCTACAGGATGAGCTGTAACGAATCAGAACCGCTACTACAAGCCTACAGGCCAAGCTGAAAGGCATAAACAGAAACACAGGCATATCCAAAGAACATGAATTCTGAAGTCTTCTCTTTTTTGACTATAACCAACTAGTTCAATTTTTTTCAGTCACAACTATGTACGAATTTGTAATGAAGGAAAGTCTCTTTTTCACTGAAATGTCCCTATTCAAAAATTCCCAGTGCTTCTAACGATACAAGAAAGACTGAGGATGGGATGGGCATCATGGTCCAGCAGGGCCACTGCTTGTGACATCGGCATCTCACAGGCCTGCCAACTGGAGTCCCGGCTGCTCTACTTCCCATCCAGCTCCCTGCTGACAGCCTGGGAAAAGTAGTGGAAGACGGCCCAAGTCCCTGGGATCCTGCACCCATGTGGGAGACCTGGACGAAGCTCCTGGCTCCTGGCTCTGGCCTGACCTAGCTCTGGCTATTGCAGCCATTTAGCAAATGAACCAGGAGATGGAAGATGTCTCTTTCTGTCTATGTCTGTGTGTAGCTCTGCTTTCAAGAAAATTAAATCTTAAAGAAGACTCAAGATAAGGCAGTTGACATATCCTTGCGTAGTAGGCAACATATAAGTAGTACATCAAAGAGAAATAATCGACTAGGAAAAAATATGGTTTAAAATCAACTTCCTAAGGGACTAATTCTTCAGTTGAGTTAACCAATCAGCTGCACCAGTTCATCAGTCTACTGTATCTTGATGCTACCAAGTTTGTCCAATGAGACCCATCATGTGCCAAGCTGATGAGGTTCCATGCAGTAATTACAAACAGTGAGAACCAACCTAACTTCCAATTATGTTAGGCATAACTGCTCTAAGCACTCGGCTTAGGCCAACTCACGAGCTCTCAAGCCAGCTCTGTAGAAGTGAGTGGGAGGGTGCGAGGTCACAGTGAAGGAGGGGTACACAATGGATGCTTCCGGTAAACTGTGCATGGTGCTTGGAGGAAATCTAGGAGCTCGCTGGGTCCAGGGGCACAGGGTGGGAGTTTCTAAGCAGGGGCCAAGTGCGCAGTGCAGCTATTGGCTCTGGAGGTTGCCCGAAGCACCGAGAGCTCCACCCCCCTCCCCAGCCTGGAGCTGTTCTCAGCACTGCAAGCTGCACGACCCTCCCTGGCTGAGGTTCATGGTAATGTGGCTTAGCTGACAACACACTCACAGAGGCAGAGCTCCAAGAATGCCAAGGAGCTTGGCATTCATGAGGCCCAGCCAGACTCCACAGGCCTTTCATCACTTCCTCTATGCCATGCCTGGGGGAAGGGTGGTGGGCCATTTGTGCCTAATCAAGTGATGCAGACAGAAAGGAAGAAAGCGAATGCTTTGCTGCTGGAAGGCTCACCTGTAAAGTACATGGCAGCTCTTACGCTGCTGAATTTCAGAAAAACAAAATAGTAACGCACTGCTAAATCCTGGTCAAGAGACTAAGTAAATGTTTATGGGTTAGAAAGCCTGCTGTACGAACAAGAACATAAACAACCAATGAGGACCTAGGGATCTGGTAGGTTAAAATGAAAAATAAAACATGGACAAAGAATTAAAATAGATGAAAGAAAATAATCCAGGGTACAATATGATTTCTTTAATCCCAGCATCAATTTATGTTCGTGGTCAGCAAGACTGGAGGGACCCAGACATGTAACTTCCTTCCTCCAAGAAGGAGAGAGGAAGAAAGGGTCTTAAACCACGAGAATAAAAATTCAGGAGCAACTTTGGTTCTTGCCACGACTGCTTTCTGCACTGCTGAGTCCAAAGGCGGCAAGAACAGGCTTATCCCAATGGAAGACTCAGCTCCCCCCAGCCTCCCCTGCTTGAACCTGACGGGGCGACCCTGGATGCAGCTTAAGACAGAAGGCACTCGAGTCCACCAGTGCATTCTGGGAACTGTACACCTTCCAGGGAGCACCTCACCTGAGACTATCAAGTGATAAGCCCTGGGGTGGACATTCAGCTGGTGGTTAAGCTGCTACCTGCGACATCTGCATTCCACAGAGGGGTGCCCAGTTAAGGCCAACTCTAGTTCTAGCTTCCTGCTAGTATGCACCCTGGAAACCGGCAGGTGATGGCACAGGAGGCCTTGATGGAGTTTCTGTTTTCCGATTTTGGCTTGATCCAACCCCAGCTGTGGTGGACATTTGGGGCATGAACCATTTATGACAGCTGTGTCTGTCTTGTTCAGAAACATGTTAATTAAAAAAAATAAATAACGAGTCTGATTCTTTAGCACTACACACAAATTCCAAAGTCGTTCCCTTCTTTTCATACTTCCTGTGCTACCAATGATGACCAAAATATTAAGAAAACAGGTGACTCATGGACATGCAAAGGCTAATTTAAAAAATAAGACAAAAACACACTTGTGCACCTGTGTACGAACTGTGACCACTGCATCCATTTGCCGTGTGCGCGGCTTACCGCACAGCAGCGCAGCCATCACCAGATCTGATGTGCGTCACACTGACAGTATTTAAGTTTTCTTTCTTCTGTAATTGACCAGTTAATCTTACCACCTGTTCAAGACAGGTACCCTTCCTGTTTTACTATTCTCAGAGATGAGGAAACTGAGTTCCAGAAGAAATTGAGGTACTTGTTCAAGCTCCTAAGCTTACTCAATGCTAGAGTTTCTCAAACAACACACAAAATTAATTTTCAAGTTAATCTTAAAATAAGTGACACTTGCTATCAACACTGGATTATGTGGTTCTTTAAATCCGTGCCTCCCTCCCTCCCAACCTTACAGCTTCAACCCTAGCAATTCACAATGACTTAGCTCCCCCTAGGGTCAGGTTCAGATACTCACCTCGCTAAAGAGGCTTCCATTCACATAGGAAATCCAGAGCTTCCAGAAGTTGGGCAGCTGACTTAACACAAGCTTGGTCAACTTTTCAACAAACGCCACCCTGTGGGGAGTTTTGTATCTCCAGGCTGAGGGGGAGAAAGGAACAAAGAACTCTGAGAAGGCCAGACTGTGATCTTGCAGCACAATTCCAGCTCGGCCTCGTAGGCCGAGCACCTGCAGCGCCTTGGGGCTGCCACAGCTGGACTGCACAGGGAAGCCCAGGAGGACAGTCTGAGATCCACTGGTTCTGCACCTGTGCTCGGGTGCTTACAAGAGCCTTGGGGACTGGACTGACTGGGACAAGTCAGCACGGAAGGACGGCACATCCACACTCCACATCCACACGCGTGCTCTACAACATCTGTAACGCCACATCTGTCATTGCATATACTCCACACAGCCATGCATTCCACACACAGAATGGGCCTCCTGAGAGGTCCAGCAGACACCGCTCTCCATTTCTAAAGGAAAGGGACACTACCTTTTCAGACTCAAAAGAATTCTTGAAAAACTGTAAGAATGACCAAGCAAAGCCAGCTTTTCTCTTGGTAAGCTCATCAATTCACTGGCATTCTAGGGCTTACTGTAGACGATGACTACAGGCAGAAACACAGTGTGCCAACCGCAATGCCCTCTTCGGCACAGTCCCTGACGGCAGCTTCATGGGTGTGCGCAGTCTGAGCGCAGTGGCCTGGTAAGGCGCGCCAGCACAGCTCCTACACCCTGCCACCGGCCGACCCCGCTGGGCCCGGGCCTGCGGATGCCGGACACAGCGGTGCTCAATTGCCACGGGGCTGGGCAGAGAGCCTCCTGGCCCAAGAGCAGCTCTTGGTGCTGCTCCTGCTACAGAGGCTGAATGTGTACATGTGTATTTTATGAGAGTGTTCCTTACCACCTTCCTTCTGAATCTAGGGCTTCACACTCACATCGCTCCAACGGGAGGAATGAATCTGGATTTTTCTTTCCTGCAGAACCTGCCGTATCCAAGTTACAGGCCCCTGTGACTTATCACTGATCAGACAAGGTCAGGAGCTGTTTCATTCCAGGAGCAATGAAAGGAACGGGCTTGAGGGGTCGGGTGAAACACCCCGTGTTCCTCAGGCGCAGACAGGCTAAGAATGCAGGCTCCTCAGCGCTGCTCCGACAGCCAGGTGCAGAAGGCGCTCTCTGCACTTCATCTGTACTTTCCGTTCACTGCAAGCCATCCTTCTCTACATCTGCATTTCAGGTGATTATGTGGGAGAAATTAAAGTTGACTCACTCTGACTTGTGTTTCCCGCCAGCACTAAACAATCAGACAAGCACAAGGAACTATCCGACAGCTGTTTACAGACCCCAGACAGCACTGGGCAGGGCCAGGCAGAGGTGTCCAAGGCAGGGGACTTGTGTGCTGCTTCCCTTTGGACAGTTCCTGGATGGCAGAGGTGGCAGGGAAGTGGTGCTAAGACAAGGCTGAGGGTCCCTAGAAGAGAGGTTATTCTAGAACTGCTGTTGGTGAAGCTCACCAGCGGGCCCTGGCAATGTCCTGGTAGTAACCGAGCTGCCCGGGGAAACAGAAAAAAGCCCTGCGTTCTCCAAAGGAAGACAAGCAAAGGCAAGACACCTGGCATTGAGCAGTCACAGCGTCTGGGACACATCCACACCAGGGAAAACAGCAAACAAGTCCCCTGAACCATGTAACGGGGACTCGGGGAGAGAGCATCCCCCAACAGCAACAGACCCAAGAACGGCAACAAGCACGCTGCCCGGAAGCCTCCGCATATACACTGGATTTTTTTTAAGGGGGGGACAGGAATGGTGCAGTGGTAAATCTTGCTAAGCCTCCACCTGCAGCACCGGCATCCCATACGTGACTGAGTCCCGGCTGCTCCACCTCTGCCCCAGTGCCCTGCACATGGCCTGGGAAGGCAGTGGAAGGCAGGCACGAGGCCTTGGGACCCTGCACTCATGTGCCACAATTAGAGGAGGCTCCTGGCTTCAGACTGGCCCAGCTCCAGCCATTATGGTCACTGGGGGAGTTAACCAGTGGATGGAAGATTTCTGTCTCTCCTTCTCTTTCTTTACATCTGCCTTTCAAATAAAAATCCATAAATCTTTATAAAAAATCTAAAAAAAAAATTAGGAAAGCTGGAGCTTGGGGCAGGCGTGTGGCTTACTGGGTGCAACACTGCTTGGGACGCCGGTGTGCCAGACTAGAGCCCAGGTGTTTCCTGCCACCCACGTGGGAGTTCTGCCTGGTTCACTCTGCCTTCTGGACAGATCATAGGAATACACAGTTAAAACAACAGCTGAAGTTCAGTGACTGAGTCTATCACGACAAGTGGAGTGGAAACGAATACCGCCTGTGTCACCTACAGGGTAACCTGTGGTCCAGCAGGCCTGTAAGAGCCGTCCCAGAGAAGGGACCAAGTGGCTTCAGTCAACGCGTGGTTACGTGACAAGCATAGAGCCAGAGGCTGGCAGCACAGCCAGCCAGAATGGAACTGCGCAGTGCCCAACAAACCACAGGAGCACACGTGACAGAGATCAGGTGTGGGGGCGGGGGCACTCACTGTCTTCCCGCGCACACTGGAAGCTGCTGCCCCTCTTGAGTGACGCCGTCTGGGCGAGGTGGGCCAGTGCCAGGGAGGGGCGGGCATCGGTCTCAGGGTCGAGCATGGGGCTGTGCGGCCCGGGGTTGCCTGTAAGAGACATCGCGAGGTGTGACGGCTGCAGGTCCCAGCTCTGCACACTTGGCATCTTGCTCACCGAGACTACTTCCTGTCCCACAGCTCCACGCTTTTTCACAGAGGGGCATTTCTACTGGAGACATTTTTTCTCAAACTAGCTTTGAACACTATTCCCAGCCTGTCAGACATGCACCCCTATAGCAGCACAAACAATAATTCCAAAAACTTGGAAGCAATCGAAATGCCCATCAACAGAGGATTGGATAAGAAAGCTATGGTTCATCTACTCCATGGAATACTACTCAGCTATTTAAAAAAAAAACAAAAAACGAAATGCAGTTCTTTGTGTCCAAATGGGCCCAACTGGAAACCATTATGCTAAGGGAAATGAGTCAATCCCAGAAAGTTAGATACCACATGTTTGTCTTAATTTAAGATGAAATGATGTCACTCCAAAAAATAGTATCTGTAAATTGCAATATTATTTCAACCTCAAACAGCCTGTATCGCACGCAATAAGATATTGTGATGTAAGCAATGAACCAATAATCAATGTGAGTCAGACTGCTTATGATCTACATCAAAGAACTGTAAAACCTAATATACTTTTGATGCCTACGTTAGTCCGTAATGGGTCGGGAGAGCAGAGAGGTCCAGCACGTTTCCAGCAAAACACAAAAACATGTGCCAGAGTAGAGTGAAAGAAACACCAAGAAACACGTATTCTCGTATTAGTTCTTTTTTATTTTCCTGTAGTTAAAGAGGACATGCTATGTGGGAGTTTTCATGACTGGTGATGTTTTCCTTTTAAATCTGTATTAGTCACAATGGCTTTCAATTGCAGAATTCAGGAAACTGACAGCAAAATTAGAGTTTTCTGATGTGTTTGCAAAGGAAGCCTGCTTCCTTTTAGCATTAGAAACACATCCAGCAGGTTACAACTGACATAAAAGGGCCAGCTGTAAAGGAAAGGACGCACTGAGTTCAAAAATTCATCTGCTGCTCACGGCTGCTGCAATTCAGTGTTTTTGGTTTTTGGTTTGTTTTGTTGGTTTGATAAACAAGATGCATTAAAAAAATGCTTCCCTCCACATATCAAGGAGATGCAGAAATTCTGCCTGAGAATGAAAGTGCATCACAAACACACCAAAAGCAAAAAAAAAAAAAAAAAAAAAAAAAAAGCCGCAAAGGGAAGCGTTGATGAGAACTTGGTAGTGTGTACAGCCAGCTGCTCAGGGCACAGCTTCACGCACACATACAAGTCAGCCCTCTCATTCCCGAGCACCAAGGCCAGAATGTTCCTCCTGCAGTTCAGCATTTTCTGCCGCAGCTGAACTGAGCACATTCAACAGTGATAATTTTCCTTTCTGTGCGTGCGCAGATATGCTTAACAAATCACCAACAAGCCAATACAGGGAAAAAAAAATTTTTTTGGAATACGATATAAACACAGAACAGGAATTTCATTTCAATAAAGGTGAAGAGGTGGAAAATTCGTTTTCAGAAACTGCAGATACAACAATAAAACCACTAATGACGCAGTCCTGGTCACTTCCAAGAACCAAAGGTGCCGTGCAGAAACAACCAGAAGCCCGAGACTTTGGTCAACGAAAATCAGCGGGTGCTGCAGGGTTGGCTCGACAAGTCCACAGAGCAGTGCTGGGTGCTGCTGTCCATCTGTGGCAGCACCTCGGAGCTGTCCGCCAGATACAAGCACCCCAGCTTCACAGTCGCTGCCCAGGCCTGAGACCTTGGGCTTGTGACAACATGCTGAACCCTAGCAATCTAAAAAAATAAATAAATAAAATATGGGCAAGGAGGAGGACTCCCGTTAGCTGGGACTTGCAGGAAACTTCCCTAGGTCACAGCCGAGTCAGGTCAGAGGGCCCCTGCGTGGGGGATGCACCGCCTCGGCAGCACCAGGCAAGGAGGCCCCTGTGTGTTCCAAGCCTCCACGCACTCCCTGCTCGGCTCGGCTGCGGCCTGGAGTTGCCGCTTGGCAGCACCCCTGAACGCCTTTGCCTGTGAACAGCAGGGGCCTTGTCTGCGACCACCCACGGCTGCTTATTGACCAAACATGGGCCGGCTGGCTCCTGGCTGGCTCCCGGCCCCTGCAGACACAGAGGGAGATGAAGGGGAGGGGAGGCAGGAAGGGGGAGGACACTACGGGTGCCACCCAGAGCCAAACCCCCCCCTTCCACCATGCACGGTCAACAGGTACTAAGGTTTTTGGTTACTTTCAGAAGATATGGAGCCCGTAACACTGAAACCCAGACCAAAGAGAGACGGATGTGTCCGGACACCCCTGCCTGCTTGAGCCTCACTCTGCTTGGGCACAGGCTCCAAGGCACGTCTCCAGTACATCACTCATAATTATAGCTCCAAGAAAGCGAACGCATGGTAAAAGCATCCACGGGGTGACCCCTGAGCAAGCACTGATGGCCTAACACCCACGTGGGCAGCCAAGATGGACAAGTGGTTACCCAAAACATCACCATTTATGCCTTCTGCTCACCCCGCCCTCCTCTGCAGCCCCATCTAGATTCTTACTGAGAGAAAAGACACTTAAAACAAAGCAGAAAAAAATAAAATAAATAGCAGATGTCCCATTGAGATAGTTTAAGAGCAGTATTTTGTAATCATACAGAAATGTTGGCGGTCCACGTGTGCTCAACCTTCCTCATCAGTTTGCTTTTTAAATGTTCTGTTTAGCAGAGGTGGGTTTAGAGGATGAAACGGCCCCCCAGCTGCACGCAGTCCTCCCTGACACACAGTGAGCCCGGGGGGCGGACAGAGCGAGGAGGCCTCCACGCCTGGGCCCTTCCGGCCTGCCCGAGCTGAGCAAGACCGCATGTTCACGGAAAGCTGAGCAGAACCTAAGCTGAGACAGAAAAAACTCGTCAGAGAGCTCTTCATGCAGCTCGCTCCCCGACAGTCCACGCTGGGCCGGCCAGCAGCCACGCACAGCCTCCAGAGGTTAGTCCAATCCTTAAGTCCTAGATAACAAGCAACAGAAGCCCTGCTTAAATGACTGGCCTTAGTTACCAGTCTTAATTTGGACGTGGAGGGGATTAAAATCATCTTTTCAAATGAAATTTAAAAACCCCACTGCTGTGCACGCTGGAACTCAAGACTGCCGGTCACAAACGCACAAGGCTCGCAGCGGACAGTCTCTGTCGGAATGCGGGATGCATTTAAAATCGAACCTGTGGATTGAGGGATTTTTCCCTTTCTAGGGAAAAAAAAGGAGCGATGGGAGAGCAGGGAAAAGGAGACGCCTGTTTTGTGGAAGGGCGCGGAATCTGGGTTTTAATCATCAACTAGGACTCTCCTCAATTGTCCCCCTTGCGCATGTCTCGATGGTGGCGGAATCTGAAGGCAGGTGAGTCAAAGCTCTGCCGCCACAACCCCCTGTAGCAGGCACAGCCACACATCCGGGGGCGGCCCGTTCCTTCCTAAGCTGGCGGACAGTGGCCAGTTAAGCTTACAAGCCCCCTGCCGGAAGGTGCTTCACTGTTACAGGGAGAGGACAGGGCGCAGCCGCCCGTCCCACGCGCACGCCGCATCCATCCTTCCCTTTTCTGTCCGCCACCCCCCGTGAAGCGCCATGAAACCCAGAAGCTCACTGTCTGAATGCCCCGAAGAGAACCTCCCATAACACAGGCTCACTGTCGGAACTCCAGAGTAAAAACTGAAATTTTATGGACAGAGTTACTCAAACTGTAACACACCCTGGCTTGTCCTTTTAATCGTGGAAAAAACTTTTGACAAGTTTTGTGGAACTTAAATGAACCTGCTGACAACTTCCTGCTGGCTGCAACTCAGGCAGCAGTGGGAAGCCAGGGCAATCCTGTGTTGTGGTAACGCCAGAATCAGATCCCGGCCCCACCAGGTAAAAGCCATTTCCATGTGAAATGTGTGAAGGCCACAGTTGTATTGCTAAATATTGAGAAAAGATAGGAGTTACACAAATTCCCAAGATCGTAGGTAAATCATCATATACTCTATGAAGGCTGTTTGGTGAGCCTGCGTTGAAAACATGGCCTTTTTGTTTCTGGAAGTCCTTGGAGAAGCATAAATATTTTTCCTTCTTGCCAGTAACTAACAATCCGCTGCATGTATGAAATTATTAACGGGATAAATATTTAGCGCAGCTTCTATTTTTAACAATTTGCTTCCTATAAAAGATCATCTCTGACGATCGGGAACAAACTGCTGGTGTGTGACTCTTTCACGTGTTTCAGACAGCACCTGTGGCCTGGGCCAACCATTTCCCTCGATGGCATGCCAACCTTTCTCGAAGAACCTGTGGCTTAGCTCAGTTAGGGCTCCTCTCCCAAACGTCTCCTCTTTTGCCCCAGTGCCAGGAGGTCCCCTTTCGGAACCTCCTAGGTCACGTCGTCGCTGGAGGAGAGGAATAAACGAGCTCCAGGGACAGGCTGGCTCCTTTTCCTTCTGCTTACTTGGAAGAGCCAGCAGATTTGTTTTAAGAGTTAAACTCACTTTCAGGACAAAGGCAAAAACCGCCTTTGGAAAGACCACCCTGTTAGAGAATAGAGATTGTCCCCAAGTGAGGTTAGGGGGGCCGGGCAGGAAACCTGCAAGACATGGGCTAACTGTGGACCACGTGTTCCTGGGCAATCTTTGGAAGCCAGAGGTCACCTCTTTATCAGCGGTCAAGCTCCACAGCACACAACAGCTCACGACGGGGGCTGCCTGCACCACAGGGGAACAGGAGCAGGAGGCTCGCAGCCGGTTTCGGGAGCTGGGAACAGGCAACCGCCCAGCTCGTGGGTCAGCACACACATCCGCTTTCAAGACAGCTCTTTTAGAAAACGTGAACTTGGGTTTCAATCTTGTTCTTCTCACACCATCCCACCTCACCCACTGGCTTTTCTTCCCCTTGGAAGAACCAACAGTTTGCAACCAGGCCGTGGGGCTATGCCCCAAGGACCATGAGGACCGTGCGGGGCGAAGGACCAGACACGCTGCAGGTCCAGAGCAGCACACCTGCTGGGTACCTCATGGGAGGCCACCCCATGGCCTGGCCCCGTGCTCCCGTGGACAGCCACTTCTGGCTGCCCACAGCCTGTGGACAAAATCACCTTTCTGGCAGAAAGGCAGCAGCGTGCGCAGGACGGCCGTCTCGGAAACCCGTCACCGGCTCCACTTGCAGAATTCTTTCCCGAGACCACCAGACTAAATACAATTAACATTCTTCCTCCACACCCACTGCACAAAGACTTTAAAAAAATATATTTCTATGTTAATTAGATTCATACAGAAAGGACAGCTTTACTTAAAAAGACATCACAGATTCTCCTCCCACCAGAAATATTGATCTCAATCTGCGTCAAGCTGTATTTTATTTCATAGGACGGTGTCTGCTGCTCGCAACTCTGGTTTACTTAAAATAACAACGAGCATCTCACTTTCATATCCAAAGTAGAGGCACTAGCCAGGGGCAGCTAGGGCTCACCTTCCCTGCCTGTAAACCCAGTGCAGCGCTGTAACTCCCTCCTGGAAACCCAGGGCCTTCCGGCCACTCAGCAGGTGCTTGGGCAGTGCTCAGCAGGAGGGGCGTGACCAGATGATGAAGTACAGGATATGATGGTACACTGTCCCTGGCGCCCCGTGTGTCCCCAGAGCTGATGGGGAAAGAGTGGGCCTCCCCCCGACATGCCGCATCCCTCCTGGGTCCTCCAAGGATGTTTCCCGTTCACCTCCATGCAGTCGGCCCCAGTGCCGCATCCAGCAGTAGCTGTTGTCTGCTGAACCAGGGTGAAGGAGAGGTACTGGGAGGTTGGCTATGAGGTGACAGGGAAATCACCCTGTTACCCTTCCGGTTTTTCAGTCTGTCTGTGGTCCTCCAAAACGAAGCAAGGTGATGCCCTGAGCTCCAAGGGCCCGACTGGGCTAGGGTTATTGATCTTACGTATGCAGGTAGTATTTACAGAACAGGGTCAAAGGCACTGCCAGTCCCCCTGTGAATGGCTGACCAAGGAACAGACACACGGAGCTGTCCTAACAAAACCTCCAGAAACAGGTCCAGGACTCGAAGGCTAGGGATGTTTTCATTCGCTCAGGGAAAGACCAACTAACCAAAGTAACGCCAGGTAGGGCTTGTCACTGATGAGCCAGGCTGCTTCCCACCTCTGCACGACCTCATGCAGGATCCCTGCACGCTGCTGGGAGAGCCCTCTCCAGCCACAAGCCAGGCCAGGGCCACTACTTCTCAGCCACACTGGGAAGCCAGCACATGGCGACCACAGACAGCGAGGAGCCAGGGAGGGACCCACGAGGGACACATGGGTAACGCCGGCCCCTGCCGATGGAACACTGTGGATGTGGGAGGCAGATAACATCGAGTTCCCTTGAGTCTTTCCTGCTTCAGAGAGGCTGCAGGTTGTCTTCCTCAGTGACACGCGTCCCAGAAATTCGCACGTGATCCATGGTCCTCCCACAGGCTGTGTTACAGGTTCTGATGAGCGCAGGCAGGAGTCGCCATCAAACCTCTCCCCCTCCTGTGAGGGCTGGGAGCCCTACCACAGCATTCTGCCACTGAAGCTCACGTTTCAGGACGCTTCCTGCGCCCTGCCATCCCCCCAGCCCCGGCCCATCACATCACAGCCTCTCTTCACATCAGCTTCCTAACTATTTTCACAATCACAACACCTCCGTATGTGTGTGATGCTCCCAGGAGGCTGCTGGCCTCCAGGCTGCAGCCCAGCCCCTGGCACTCCGGTCATCGACCCTGGGTTCTGGGTCGCTGGCACGGACAGGGCGGAGGGCAGATACGGAGTGGCATGCAGACCACCCTGAGAGACGGGCTTCTGACTGTGCCCCTGCTTGGGACACGTGGGATGCATGTCACCTCCCCTCGAGCTCCCGAGCCAGTGCCCGGGGAGGCAGCAGGGGCGTGGTTCACGTCCTTGGCTTCCCACGGGAGAGGGACCCAGATCCGGATGCCTCACCCCACCCCTGCAGCCATGGGCACTGGAGGAACAGCTGGAAGATCACTCGCTCATTCGTTCAGATGCACCATGCTTGAAAACATAAAGTAAGGACATAAAGGAGATGTTGCTTCCCGACGTCAGCTCTGGCCCAGGGCTGGGCTAATAGTTGAGGCAGTGCCCGGGACACCTGTGGGCTCCGCCAGAAGTGTGCTGCACAGTGTCCGGGGTCAGCCGTGTGTCTGCCTCCCGCACCACTGTCTGCAGTGCTGACTGCGCCCGAGCACCTGACGGCCCCAGAACACGCCCACGTCTGGTGAGTCAGGGGGCCAGCCTGCCTGCCTGCCTGCCAATGCTGCAGCTCCGCCCATCGTCCCCCTCCCCGGACCCCGCGTCCACTGCCTCATCCTCGGGGCCTTCACATGGGTGGCCCCCCTTCTCAGGCTGTCATCTGCCTTGAACCCTAACTCTCGGGTCCCTGTCGGTTCCCGGCTCAGACGGAGCCCTCCCTGAAAGCAAAACCCACCGAGGTTCATGCACTGAGGAGACAAGACCGGGGTTCCCTCAGGGACAGTGGTGCCCACCCAGGGCCACGCGCCACGGCCGTAGCACTTGCCTCTCAGGTCCTTCACGTAGCCCTCCCTACAGCCATGCATGAGCTGCAGGATCCAGCGGTGCTGCGCCCCGATGCACTGCCAGGCTGGGTCGCCGGGCGCGTGGAGGTCGCACAGGTACCTGCAAAGGCAAACCCAAGGTTGACAAGCGCATGCTCTTCCGGCCGGAAGCGTGGATGAGAAACAAATGTTGGCAGTTTCAGAAAAAAAATCGTTACCTCAAGAAAATTAAATCATCAATGAAGTAAGGCACTTGTCCACATCAGTCTTCAGTACTTAGTTCCCGAGAAAATATGTTAAAACCTCTTTTCATATGACGATGATAAATAAGGGAAGTTTTTATCTCTCACTAGCTCTGTGTAAAAAGGCAATTTGTGGTGATCTTATCGACCTGGTTAGAACGCTTCTTTCTCTGCACATTTGGCTCACAATATTCCCACATATTTCAGAGCTGCATTATTAAACACAGGTGGAACCCGGCAATGCACAATGGTGAACATAAATTTCAAGGGTGTTTTTTAAAAATTCCTGCTGTGTATGACAACCTGCCACTAGATGGCAGTGTGACACTATTTTCTGTAAGGAGCTAAATGTCCGTTTTCTCTGCTTATAAAGTTTTGCAAATAGGGCCCGGCGGCGTGGCCTAGCAGCTAAAGTCCTCACCTTGAACGCCCCGGGATCCCATATGGGCACCCATTCTAGCCCAGCAGCTCCACTTCCCATCCAGCTCCCTGCTTATGGCCTGGAAAAGCAGAGGAGGATGGCCCAAAGCCTTGGGACCCTGCACCCACGTGGGAGCATCAAGGAGGCTCCTGGCCTCACATCAGCTTGGCTCAGCCCCTGCCGTTCCGGTCATCCGGGCAGTGACCCAGTGGATGGGACAGCTCTCTTTCTCCTCCACCTCTCCTCTGTCTCTGCAACTCTGCCTTTCAAATAAAAAATAAATTCATTGATTTAAAAGAACAAAGCTTCCTAAATTCAGCTAATGCCTCCCCTTGCACGGTGTACAGGTTTTCCTCTGTGACATGGAACACGTACAAGGCAAGTGTCCCAGGCACACGCGGCCTCTCCTCCTTGCTCTCAGCCCCACCACACAGGCTGGCCCTGCTTCCAGTTCCTTCTGCAGCACTTCCCCAGCCCTGCCCCTTACACAATCTGTGCTGCTACAGAAAAAAAAGCAATGTTCTAAAGGAGGCTGCTCCCCCGCACCCCGGTTACAGCGACAGCTCACTGACGGGGCTACTGCCCGTGGCCCTGTGGCTTAGCCACTGCCCCCGCACCCCTGTCACAGGGACAGCTCACTGATGGGGCTACTGTCCATGGCCCTGTGACTTGGACACTGCCCCTACACCTGGTCACAGAGACAGGTCACTGACGGGCTCCTGCCGGGGCCCTGTGGCTTAGCCACTGCCCCCACTCTCTGGTCACAGGGACAGCTCCCTGACGGGCTCCTGCCGGGGCCCTGAAGTCTACCCACTCTGTTCTCAGCCTGTACCCTGTGCTGTGTCCTCACAAAGCTCCTCTCCCACGGTTTTGGAGCAGCACCTCATGAAGGTTTCCTCCAGAGAAAGCTCTCAGGCCTTGTGGGGCACGAGTCTCTTCTTTGGACTCCGCAGCGTCAAGCCCGCCAGATTCACTTCAGAGATCTTTGTTTAGAAGGAGATGGCGGGAGACTCGCAAGATGGCCGACATAGGAGGAAGACTGTGAGAGAGCTCACAGACAGAGAGGGCTAGAACGCGACAAAAGCGTAAGTGGAGCAGCATAGAACTACAGGGAGAAGAACGTGAAGTTCCCTGGACAGTGTGGAGCCAAAAAAATCCACACAACTCGGAAGAGCAACCAGGGAAAAACAAAGCAAAGGACAGGGAAGACGACTTTCCGCTCCTGACCTGCTGAGTCACCTCTGAGGGCAGACGCTGAAAGCCGCCGAACCCACCCAAAGACCGACCTGAAGACGCTGTGGCCGTGAGGACCGGAGGTGATTGGGACCCGCTGGCATCTGCTCACCCTGGTCACCAGGACTCGCCAGGACCTGCCCCGCTGCGGACACCAGGACCCTGAATCACCGGGACCCGCCGGCATCTGCCCACCCTGGTCGCCAACCCCCGGGACCTGCACCAGCCGCAGCCTCCAGGCTCCATCGCGACCCGCGCGGAGACCAGCAACGGACGCAGCAGTCGGGAGACGCACTGGCGGCCAGGATTCCCACCAGAGGAAGAGGCAGACTGCAAGAACCTGAGGTTTGAGTGAGTTGGGTGGGGACAGTGGTGGGTTGGAGGCTTCGGGAGTTGGCCCCCCAGGGGCACGGACAGAGCCTGAACACAATTGGCCTCCCCGCCCCTCCCCCCCCCCAGGCTCCAGCCTCTAGAGACACAGGGAGAGTGCCTTGAGACTGCCAAAACTGTGTCTGGGAGAAAGGCAAAAGGCACACTGGATACTCCCCTGTGCCTTTGCGGTGTGGCACTCAGCTGGGCGGTGCTATCCCACAGGAACCCAAGCACGCCTCTGGGCTGGGCAGTTCCCTGCTAGCGCAGGGGCGGTCGGTCCCCTGCAAGTGCTGGGGTGGGCGGACCTGCGCAGGAGGCGTTTCCAGAGAGCACCTGGAACACGCCCTATAGTCCCTTGCTCCGAGCCCTGTGATCCAGTAAACAGGGTGCGCGCACAGAGAGTGCCTTCACTCCCCCACGCCCTGTGGTAGCATACCTGTAGGGGACGAGCTGAGAGTGTGCTTTGAATCCGCTGGGCCCTGGAAGAGGCGCCCTGAGGTCCAGTGTTCTGGAGACGCACCAAAAGTGCCTTGAAAATTCCCACACCCTGCTACTCCACGCCTGCAGACTCCGATCTCTACATGATAGTGCTTGGAGACCCCTCAGCACACTGGTGCCTAGGTCTCTCAAAAAAGAAACACTAACACAATGGGAAGAAATACCAGAAAAGGTAATGATCCAGATGAGAGTGCCAACACCCTACCAATAAAGGATCGAAAGCCAATGTCTATTTCGGAGATGCGAGATGAAGACATAGAAGATCTACCAGACAAGGAATTCAAAAAAATAATGTTAAAATATGTCAGAGACAATGAGAAGAATTGGAAGGACTTCAAGGAATTCAAGAACCACATAGCCTCAGAAATACAACAAATGAAAAGTAAAATCCTTGACTTAGAGCACAAAATTGAGAGCCTAACCAACAGAACAAATACAGCAGAAGAGAGGATCTCTGAAACGGAAGACACACAAAACGAACACACCCAGTTCATGAAACAGCTGGAGACAAGTCTGAACAAAGCCAATAAGACCATACAAGAAATGAAAGACAACCTCAGAAAATCAAATATTAGGATTATTGGCCTTCCTGAAGGAGCGGAAAAAGAATCAGGAATGCAAATGGTGCTCGACGAAATTATACAGGAAAACTTTCAAAACACTTGGAACATGAATCCAGCTCAAATCCAGGACGGTCAGAGGACTCCCAGCAGATATGACCCAAAGCGATCTTCACCCAGACATATGGTGCTCAAGTTCCACTCCAACGAAGACAAAGAAAGAATCCTGAGACAAGTACGAAGCAGAGAAAAGATCACATACCGGGGAAAACCAATCAGGATCACGGCTGACTTTTCTGAAGAGACCTTACAAGCAAGAAGAGAATGGACAAAGATCTTCCAAATCCTGAATCAGAACAACTGTCAACCAAGAATATTGTACCCAGCAAAGATCTCATTCGTATTTGAGAACGAAATCAAATACTTCCACAGCAAAGAGAAATTAGAAGAATATGCCAGCACAAAACCAGCTCTACAAAATCTCCTTAGAAATGCACTAATTCCAGAAAAAAAGGAGGTGAATCATAAGCAAAGATGGCAAACAGGAAGGTCTCCCCACTAAAGTCCACACAAGGAAGGGCAATAACACAGATATCAACACCCACAAAAACAAGTATGGCAGGGCAAAATCACAACCTCTCAATTTTAACTCTCAACACAAATGGCCTGAACTCACCAATCAAAAGGCATAGATTAACAGAATGGATTATCAAACAGCACCCAACTATCTGTTGCCTACAAGAGACACATCTAACCAGAAGAGATTCAAAGAAGCTGAAAGTGAAAGGTTGGAAACAGATATTTCATGCCAATGGACGAGAAAAAAAGGCTGGGGTAGCTGTCTTAATTTCAGATGATGTGGACTTCAATCTGACACACATCAAAAAGGACAGGGAAGGACATTATATATTGGTGAAGGGACTGACCCATCAGGAAGTAATTACCATTGTGAACATATATGCACCAAATTCAAACGCACCTAGCTACGTGAAGCAATTACTCACGGACTTAAGGGGAGACATAGATATGCACACAATAATAGTGGGTGATCTTAACACCCCACTAACAACTATAGACAGATCAACAAAACAAAAACTCAACAAAGAAACAACAGAACTCATACAAACAATAGAACAACTGGACTTGGTTGACATTTATAGAATTTTTTACCCTAAGGCCACAGATTATACATTTTTTTCAGCAGTACATGGCACCTTCTCCAGGATCGACCACATGATAGGACACAAAGCAAACCTAAATAACTTCAAAAAGATAGGAATCATACCATGTACCCTCTCAGACCACCACGGAATGAAGCTGGAAATCAGCAATTCAAAATGCCCCAGGAAATACAGAAACTCTTGGAGGCTGAACAATATGCTACTAAACGAACAATGGATCAGAGAAGAAATTAAAGATGAGATCAAAAAATTTATGGAAACCAATGAAAACTCTGACACAACATTCCAAAATTTGTGGGACACTGCCAAAGCAGTGCTACGGGGTAAACTCATCGCAATTGGAGCTCATGTCAAGGCCCAAGAGAGGCGCCAAATACAGGAACTAAACACACACCTCCAGGAACTGGAAAAACAACAGCAGAAGAGCCCCACACACAATAGGAAACAAGAAATCATCAAAACAAGGGAGGAAATCAACCAGATAGAAATAAAAAAAACCATACACAAAATCAATGAATCAAAAAGCTGGTTTTTTGAGAAGATAAACAAGATAGACACTCCACTGGCCCGACTGACAAAGAAAAAACAAGAGAAGGCAAGAATTAACAGCATCAAAGATGAAAAAGGCAACATAACAACAGACACCGCATCCATTAAGGCCATAATCAGAAATTACTACAAAGCACTGTACTCCAACAAATCAGAAGATCACCAAGAAATGGAAAAGTTCTTAGACTTCTACCACTTGCCAAAACTTAGCCCAGAGGCAACAAACGACCTGAACAAACCCATAACTGAAGTAGAGATTGAATCAGTGATTAAAGACCTCCCAACAAGGAAAAGCCCAGGCCCAGACGGCTTCACTCCAGAATTCTACAAAACATTCCGAACAGAGCTGACCCCAATCCTCTACAAACTCTTCAAAACAATAGAAAAAGAGGCAACCCTTCCAAACTCATTCTATGAAGCCAACATTACCTTAATCCCAAAACCAGACAGAGAACTAACAGAGAAGGAAAACTACAGACCTATCTCTTTGATGAACATTGATGCTAAGATTCTCAACAAAATCCTAGCCAACAGAATTCAAAAACACATCAGACAGATCATTCATCCAGATCAAGTAGGATTCATCCCTGGAATGCAGGGATGGTTCAACATTCGAAAATCTATAAATGTGATACACCACATCCAAAAACTGAAAAACAAGAATCACATGATAGTATCAATAGATGCGGAAAAAGCTTTCGACAAAATCCAACATCACTTCCTACTAAAAACCCTAACCAAGGTAGGCATAGATGGAAAAATCCACAACATAATTAAAGCAATATATGAAAAACCCAACGCCAGCATCATACTGAATGGAGAAAAGCTGGAACCCTTCCCACTGAGATCTGGAACAAGACAGGGATGTCCACTTTCTCCACTACTATTCAACATAGTCCTAGAGGTACTCGCTGAGGCCATAAGACAAGAAAAAGAAATCAGAGGAATCCAAATGGGAAACGAAGAAGTCAAGCTCTCACTATACGCAGATGATATGATTCTTTATGTAGAAGAGCCAAGAGACTCAATACAGAGACTGCTAGAACTTGTACGAGAGTTTGGTAGAGTGGCAGGGTACAAAATTAATGAACAAAAATCAACAGCCATAGTGTATGCGAACAGCCCCAAGATGGAAAAAGACTTAACCAGCAAGATACCATTCAAAATAACAGAGAAAAGTATGAAATATCTGGGAATAAATCTAACCAAAAATGTAGAAGACTTATTTGAAGAAAACTACAATCTGCTTAAAAAAGAAATTGAACAAGACCTCAAAAGATGGAGTAATATCCCATGCTCCTGGATAGGTAAAATCAATATCATTAAAATGTCTATACTGCCAAAAGCAATATATACATTCAACGCAATCCCAATCAAATTGCCCAAAACATTCTTCACAGATCTGGAAACAATGATCCAAAGGTTCATCTGGAAGCACAAAAAACCACGGATAGCTAGAACTATCCTGAAGAACAGGAAGTTAGCAGGGGGAATCACAGTTCCGGACCTCTGGACATACTATAGGGCAGTGGTTATCAAAACAGCGTGGTACTGGCACAAAGATAGAGAGGAAGATCAATGGAGCAGAATAGAAACGCCAGAAGGAAACCCACACAGATACAGCCAAATAATCTTTGACAAAAAGACAAACGACAACCCAGGCAAATGGGAAGGTCTGTTCAATAAATGCTGCTGGGACAACTGGTTGATAGCCTGCAGAAACAAAAAAATAGATCCACATCTCTCACCATACACTAAGATCAGATCTAAATGGATAACAGATCTAAACCTACATCCAGAAACCTTCAAACTTTTGGAAGAAAATGTTGGAAACACACTGGAACACTTAGGGGTAGGCCCTCACTTCCTAAAAAAGACTCCAGATGCAGTAGAAATCAAGACCAAAATAAACAATTGGGACCTCATCAAACTAAGAAGCTTCTGTACAGCTAGAGAAACAATCAACAAAGTAAAAAGGCAACCCACAGAATGGGAGAAGATCTTCGCACACGACATAGGTGATAGAGGGCTAATATCCAGAATATACAAAGAGCTACAAAACAACCAAAATGTCAAAACAAACAAGCCACTCAAGAAATGGGCACGGGAAATGGGCAGACACTTCACAAAGGAACAAACCCAAATGGCAAATAAACATATGAAAAAATGCTCAAGTTCCCTGGCAATAAGGGAAATCCAAATTAAAACATCAATGAGGTACCACCTAACGCCAGTAAGACTGGCCCACATGAATAAAAGCACCAACGACACTTGTTGGCGAGGTTGCGGGGAAAAGGGAACCCTACTCCACTGCTGGTGGGGCTGCAGGCTGGTACAGCCTCTATGGAAATCAGTATGGAGAATATTCAAACAACTCAAATTCAACATACCGTATGATCCAGCAATAGCACTCCTAGGAATATATCCAGAACACTTGTTCTATGAGAAACCAACATGTACTCCTATGTTCATAGCAGCACAATCAGTAATTGCAAAAACATGGAAACAACCAAAATGCCCATCAACAGAGGATTGGATAAGAAAGCTATGGTTCATCTACTCCATGGAATACTACTCAGCTATTAAAAAAAACAAAATGCAGTTCTTTGTGGCCAAATGGGCCAAACTGGAAACCATAATGCTAAGGGAAATGAGCCAATCCCAAAAGGTTAAATACCACATGTTTGCCTTAATTTAAGATGATATGATGTTATGTATAACATGTTATGTTTTGAATGTTATATGTTGTGTATAAACTAAAATTGAAGTATAGGTGAGGTGGTCACAGAAGGTGGCTGGGAACCCGCATTTACTTTTAACATATTGGTTACTCATTACTATGTCAATTAATTCCATAATGATGTAAATTTTTGCTGGTGGTATGTTGGAGCTTTCAATTGACTGGGATGATACTCTGCTGGCTATGTCATCAGACCAGAGAGGGTATACCTAAGAAACCGTTGAACTTGACGGGACAATAAGATGCTGGACTCTATGTTTGGTATACGCTTGCAATGGGGAAATCTCAACTGAACTTGAGCTGTGGTTATGCAATAAGGTGGAGGAATCCACCATGGTGGGAGGGTTTGGGGAGGGGTGGGGAGAACCCAAGTATCTATGTAACTGTGTCACATAATACAATGTAATTACTGAAGTTAAATAATAAATAATTAAAAAAAAAAAAAAAAAAAAAAAAAAAGAAGGAGATGGCTATTTCTCTCAAAAATCAAAGAGCACTTCAAAAAGAAACAAACAAAAAAGGCTTAGTGGAGGAAGCAGGGCGGGACAAGGGAAGGAACGTGAACTAGGACAAACATAGACTCGATATTTTAAAAAATGTAAAAAACAAAGAAGTATCTAGCCATGTTCTGACGTGGCTCTTACCAGGTCACAGAGGCACACCCAGCTAGGGAGGACAGGAGTTGGGACAGTGGGCGCCACTGATGCTGCTTGCGGCCCCCGGTCAGAATTGGGGCTGGGGAGAACGATCCGGGCAATGAACAGCAGTGGGACCATAAAAGAGCCAGCTCCCGGCCTCTCCCTCCCGCGGGCACAGGTGGCTTGGCTTACACAGAAAGCGAGCCTGGCCGTTTGAGGGCTGATGAGGCCCTCTTGGTACCCCCAACCCTCCCCAGCGCCCGCCCCCACTGCTGTGTGGCTTGGTGCTCCAGAGGCTGATTTGGGCGTGTGTGCTTCATGTATTCGTCCATTCACTGATCTGAAAAGCGGAGTGATGCAGAGAGAAGGAGAGACAGAAAGAGAGGCCGCCCATCTACTTTGGCTCCTACCCCAACAATGGCCGAGTCTGGGCCAGGCCAACACCAGGACCCAGAGCCTCCAGTCCTGGTCTCCCGCCTGCTGGGGCGGAGAGGGGGAAGGGACCCCGGTCCCGGGGCCATCACGTGCCACCCCCTGTGGGCACTACAAGGAAGCAGCAGGGGCCCAGCAGGGACCTCTCCTGCAGGCTGCCACCAGGCCTGGCCCTCGGCCTGGATTGCTTTTACTTTTCTACTTACTAATGTCTAAGATTTTAAACTTAAAATGGTAACAATCCCATCAGAAATGATATGATTTAAAACAATACACAAAGTATTATTGACGTTTTTATGGCTTCCCCTTTAAAAAGACAGGTTGGGATGGGGGTTGCACAAGTCCCTCAGGGCACCTCCGGGCCTCTGCACCTGTGCCGTGGGTGTGCTGCTCATAGGCAGCCATGGGATGACCAACACACAGAATGCCATGCCTAGGTCAGGCACTGCCCCTCTGCTTGGCAGTGTCCACCAGCTCTCCTCGCGGGCGATGCCCAGACAAGGGCGCTCACTCCCATGGCACTGCTCATCCATCACGGCCAGGACCCCAGGAGGGGGGGACAGGTATGTCCCCTCAGGGACTACACCACAGACGATCTCAGGGTCACAGCCTCTTGCACACTTGGGGCTCACTGTCAGGGGCCACACAGGGGACAGCCACCACCGAATGGGCAGATATGCCATGGGCTAATACCACTGAGGATCCCAAGAACTGATAACTCACTAACAAGAGAAAGAGCATTACATTAAAAACAGCAGCGACAGCATGTGGGGATCCACAGGGCATGGAGCGGACTTCCCCACCAGGCAGGAGCAAGGTGCCCACTAAAGGCATGGGGTGAGCGACTCGGGGATCTGGAAGTGCAGCTTAGTGGGGAGAGCTAGCACCAGCAGCAGGGCTGGCATCCCAGATGGATGCAGGCTGCAGTGCCGACTGCTGCACGCCCCATCCAGCTCCCTGCTTATGGCCTGGAAAAGCAGCAGAGGATAGCTCAAATGCTTGGGCCCCTGCACCCACGTGTAAGACCTGCAGGAAGCTCCTGGCTCCTGGCTTTGGACTACCTCAGCTATGGCCATTGCAGCCCTGTGGGGAGTGAACAAGCAGATGGAATATGTCTCTCTCTCTCTTGCTCTGCACCTCTGTCTTTGAAACAAATAAAATACATCTTTAAAACAAATGAATAGAAAGAGTGCTCTCACACTCACTAGGGTACAACAGGATTCACACTGGCAACCCTCTGTCTCTCCTGCTTCTCACTGCTCCCATCACTCCTACAGCCTACAACACAGCTTCCGGCTCCCGCAGGCGCGGGCCAGCACCCTACAACACAGCTTCCGGCTCCCGCAGGCGCGGGCCAGCACCCTCGCAGGGCCTTCTACCTGATGTAACGCTTCTGGTCATGCAGTGTTGATGGGGTCTCGAGCAACTTCTCCAGCAGTAACTCCCTCAAAGCTTCGATTCGCGTTTCTACTTCAGCGTAGTCTAGGTAAAAATAAATAAACACAGGGAATTAAGACAACAAAACAAAACTCACAAACCTCTGTCTGGGGGTGAGGCTGACTGAGGAGAGGGAAGGGCCTCCTGCAGGCCTGGAGCCCCTTCGAGGAGGGGGCCGCGGGAGGGCACATCCGTCAAGCTCACTGACCTGTGACGGGTCAGGTCTGCATCTCACTGCATGGAAAGTTTACCACAGTGAGAGGAAAAAAAAGTTTTCTGAGCCCTCATAGATTTCTTTTTTTTTGAAAAAAAAATTCAACATGGCCCTGTGAGATTTCCTCCGAGCTCATCAGGCTGCACCAAGCGGCAGGTTAAGCATTTCTGAAGTTTTTGTTAACTCTGGCATGAGAAATGATGGCTGAAGGTATTGAGCTTGGCTTCAAGTCAGACTACAATTTGGAAATACGCTGGCCCTTCTGCAAAGGAAACGTTTAACACATAACAGAACACATCCATCCACTGCTGATTCTTTCCAACAAAAAGTGACAGCATAGCATGGCCGGTGGCGGCTGCCGGTGGCCAGGGCACAGGCGGGAGGCCCCTGAGGAAGCCACAGCTCTGCAGCTGCCCACAGCAACACCTGGTCTGCCCCACTGCGGGGGACGGGCAGACACCCCACATGCTCTCTCTGGGGGGCAGGGACAAGCTCATCTTACATTTCTTGAAAACTTGCACCTCCGTTTTCCCAAAGAGCGACTTGGCCTTTTCGTAGTCGTTAATAACCACATCGTAATCACCCTGGAAAAATGAAGAAACATTTTTGGGAGACAGCGAGGTAAAATGAAGGGGTTAAGAAAAGAAGACGTGAAGGTGTCTTTGGGAGACGGTGAGGAGGACGCGCCCTACCTTCTGGATGTTCCTCTCGATGTTCAGAGGCAGGTTGAAGAGGAACTTGAAGCGCTGCAGCAGGTTGAGGGCATTCCTGGTGGCATCCGCCTTGTCCTTCCGCCCCAGCACCTCCTGGAAGAGCGCGTCCGCCGTGTCGCTCGCCCCTGTTTGCGGAGGAGACGGAGAAACGGGGCTGACGGCTGAGTTGGATCAGAAAACGTGCAACTGGACATTACAAAATGGATGTTAGTGTTGCTCTTGTAGCTGTGCATTAAAACCACTTCTTTTGTTGTTGTTAAGCTATATTGGAGAGCTTTTCGAAGTTTGCTCAAAGATTTCCATTTTGTCTAAGTCTTTTCATATGTTAAGAGCGGTATCCAATTATAACAGCGACCCATATTTCCACGCCCAAATGAATTCTGTAATGTGAGCCAGGATTTTTGCTGCTCTTCTAAATTTTACAGCTATTACAGGCCTTTCCGTTACTTCAGACTATGAAGGTGAAACACACATGCCCGGGTGTCTGCACACACGCGTGTTAGCTGGGTCCCACGAATGCAGTCACGCACAGCACTGAGTAATGAAACCAGGAAGACAGTTTCCAGGCGGAGCTGTTCAAAAGAAACATTTTAAAACCGGTCCCCGTTTCTTGGCAGAATTATCTCTTTTATGTAGCAGGCACTGGAAATTATACACATCATTTAAAATGACAGAACTTTAGCACGATGTCATTAAAAAAAAAAAGCCTTTCTGAAACTGACTCATGCCTGTGAAATTATTTGTGAACTTGACATTATTCCGTTAGGTCCCCTCACCTCAAGGACCTGAGGCACTGAATCCAAGCACTTACAGTGAAATGTGCTGTGCACAAAGGAAACAAAAAGTTGCAAATTTGCAGCTTGTGAATTATTTTTAATTAGCCACAGAGAAGGGTGGGGGAAGAAATGGGATGAACCGTTTTCTGTTGTTTGATGGCTGCTTGCAAAAAAACACCTCGTCTCTGCGTTATCTGGTCTGGTGACTGTACTTTAAGCAAAGATGAAAACCTCCCCGGGACGCCCTGGGTGGCACGTGGGGGTGGTCTCTCCTCCACACCGTGGGTGGCCCGGGCGCCTTGGAAGTGCGGCGCTGTCACAGGACCGCTTTATCTAAATAATGTTTAAATTCTGTTGAAATTTTAAAGGCCCGATATAAAAACTTAGCTTTGTCAAGATAGCTGTTTTCACCACATGCTATTTAACAGAGAAGACTGCATTTCCATTGTGTGAGGAAGACACACACAGCCCAGCAGCCGCACTGCGCAGCCTAAGTGAGCGGCTGAAACTGGATGAGGGTGGGAAGAAGCTTTTTTTTTTTTTTTTCAGAGAAAATGACTTTAAAAGCATTGGTTTATCACTTTTTAAAAAATATGCACTTTATGGATTGAGGCACCCTGAGTGAACAGACATACGAGTGTGGTTAAATCTTTCTCAAAGGTTGCTTACGTACAAGAGTTAGAGGTTAAATGACCCGCTTTTTTTGTTTGTTTGTTTGTTTCTCTTTTTGTTGCAGGGATAGAATTATGGGCAGAAACATATGAGGTTCAGAATCAGACTTTCTTACTCTTAAAAGCAATAAAAAGTTACCAAGTGATAATTTTAACTCCTCTGAAAATGTAGAAAAATGTGTAGAGGAATAGGAACCCACTTCTCATCAAATAACAGGTACATACTTCACAGAGAAAAGAAAATGATGGTGAGGAATTACAAAGCTGTAAGATTATAGTTCAGTTTATGCAGGAATATACACATGTACGGATAGGTTCGATTTATGTAAACCATGAGAAATTTAAGCCAGAAAACTAATAGGCAAGCTCTGTCTGCAAATTATTATTTCGTTGTGAATTTCCCTGTGCCCGTAACTGGAGCAGACATGCAGTAATCCGACACAGGCGAGCAGGGGAGCCAGGGCCTTGCACAGGCAGCTGACCAGCACGTCACAAAACGCATGCTGTGTTTCCTCCACAGCTGCAGACAAGAGAGAAAACACCGCCAGCAAAGACAGGGCCCTTGCTCAGTCCTCTGCGGCAGCATCCCCACCATCTCTCAGGGAGAATAGCCCCTTCCCCCACTTCCAGGACCAGCCCCTGCACAGGCAAGGGACTGATCTCAGAACATCCCCACACCATGGCAGCGGCAGCCCCAACGAGGCCACAGAACACACCGCAATCTGCAGCTACCAGTACACTGAGCCAGCCCTGCTGCTCCCCGGGTCCATGTGCACGCCAGGGAACCTGACCGCTGACCATCCCCGCGTGGCTCCCACAGCAGCCGCAGGAACTACTGGCCATGCATCTGCAGTAACTGCAGGCAGAGCAGCAGGACCGTCCTCCACGGGGAGACAGGGAGGAAGCCACTCTAGGACTAGCTGCCCACTGACCTGCTATCAGCCATGATGGGCAAAGCCCTCTAGCTGTGTGTGCCAGGAATCCCTGCCATCACAGAAGACTGGGTCCTGGGCTTCTCACGGTGTCTTCTCGCTCTGTGCATGTTGCTAAAAAGTAGACTTCACGCCTTCTCTGACTGCAAAGCGACCGTCTTGGTCCCACCTGGCTTCTGACACGTGGGACAATCAGACCATACAAGTGACTTAACCTGTGTTCTCCACCAGAATGGGAACTGGAGGGGGGAGCAGTGGATAGGACTGGAAGACCTCACTTACTCCACCCCGCCCGCCACTCCCAAGCCCTAGAGGACAATTTCTCCCAGGAGCAGGCAAGCTGGATGATGCCTGAGATGTGGACACTGTAACACTAAGGCACCGGGAAATACTAGGGAACTGAGAGCAGGCCCTCGGCCTCAAAGGGCAGCGGGGACCACAAAGAGAACTAGCTCTGGCCTGTGCACTGGCTCAGGGGGATTCTGCAAGGTGGGCTGCTCTGTGGAAGCGAGGGCATGGCACAGAGGGTTTACGTAAACCACAGTTAACGCCTGCTAATGCCAGGCCTGCCACCAGAAGCCTGTGGCTCTGTATCAAGTACACAGCTAGAAGCCAGGGCATCTGGCAGGGGCCAAGGCTGGCTCACAACTCGGCTCCTAATACACACCTTTTTTAGTCCAGCCGACAGCCTGACATCCTCCCTCAAGGGAGTGGCCACACTCTGGAAAACGTTAACACTAGGGTGGTGGTTGTTTTCGAGCCGGTTATTAAACATTTACAGTCCACAAATTGTTGAGTAGGAGTCAGTTTGATTTTCACGGATTTGAAACTTAACTGATATTCTTCCCCCAGCCTGAGCCCTTGATTTTGCCATTCTCATGTGGCACACGGTGCCTGGGCTGTGTCTTTTGGTCTGGCCGACTCAGCCTTACCGTCCGTGCCAGTGGCAGCCAAGGCCTATCTCAAGATACCTGTGGGGGCTTAGGCCAAATCTTGGGCAGCAGGTGTCTCTTGGTGCAAACACGCTAAGCACCTTCCGGGTGTTAAGGTCCTACTCTGGCAACTTCCCACATGCTTGTCAATGTCCACTCGGTGTGTTCACACAGGACAAGGCATCGGTCTCATTCCCATTTTAGGGTGGAGGCACCTGTGTGTCGCCCAACATGACATCTGCAGCAGGGAGCCAGGCGCTGAGAGCTAGAAGGACCTCCTTCCCTCTGCCTGCATTCCCCGGGGATCTCCACACACCCAGCTGCAGCTGCTTCTCTACACCTCCCCTCCTGCCCTGGGCTCTGCTCTTCCCTCTTCTGCTTGAGGCCAGGAACCCAGTCCCTCAAGGACTACTTCCTCTTTCTTACCGTAGATGCCCGACCAGTGACCACATACTGCCTTCCTCATCTCAATGCCCCTCGCCCACTGCTCACTCTGCCTGGACAGGCCATGTTGAGTTAAACGCGCCACAAGTTGCCCCCTCTGGCCTCTCCCACACGCCTCAATCAGGTCTCTTTCCATGCCTCTAGCCTGGCTTCCTCCTAACCCGTCCTCTACACAGAGGACAGGTGCTGCCCAAAAGCCTCACCAGATTCCTGGTCAACCTCCTTCGATGGCTCTCCAGGGGCCTTTAGGATAGCCCCTCTCCCCTCTGAGACACCCCTAAAGAACGTATGCACGCACACACACACCCCGTAGGCCCTAAAGAGACAGCACACACCTGCATAGACCTTCATGCACACATACCCTCCTGGCCCTCAAAGAGACACCACACACCTTCACCGATGCTCCTTGCTACCCATCTGCCAACCTCTGCTTGTCCGGCCACTTGGGGCTCCCCGTACATGCCAGCTGGAAAGCCTCTCCACTCTGCGTTTTGGTCAGGTACCCCTCCAGCAGCTCTAGACACATCCCAGGTTCACTCTCAGAGTGTCTGGCCCGCGCCATAACTCAGTCACCAGTGGGCTGGGAACTCGGGAAGTGTAAGCCTTATCTTTACAGCCCCAAAATAGAACAGCAAGTGCCCGGTACAACGTTTACAGAGCAAGGGCTCCGATCTTCCCTCTTTCAATTGAGACTGCTATTTTTCTCCTCAGAGGTGGCATGGCACAGTGCAGGCACGCCTCACTTGGCATGCCAATGGCTGTGCCAGCTGAAACTCAGTGGAGCAAGTGAATCACCAATGGGAAATTGCTGGCTGCTTGGGGACTTCTAAAAATGCTTGCAGTGGTGGGAGGGCTTAGCTCAGCAGCTGAGACACCTGTGTCTGTGTCGGGGCCGGCCGTCTGGGCTTGACTCTCAGCTGTGGCTGCAGACCGGCTCAAGCTTCCAGCCAATGCAGACACCAGGAGGCATGGGGGATGGCTCCGGGAACTGGGGCCTGCCACCCACAGGGGAGGCATTCCCAGTTCTTGGCTCCAACCCCGCCCCAGCTGTTCCGTTTGGTAATTCCCTTTGTCTCTGTTTCTCAGTTAACTTTCAAAAAAACCTGCCTAAAATTGCCTCAAGTTTAAAAAAAATGCAAGGCTAAAAAAGGTGTGAGTTATAAATGAGTAGGAAAATAAAGACAGTCACATTAGTATTTCTTCTGCTCATTGCAGTTTGAAACTGTCAACTCTAATGTGTCATGACTTTGGTACAGCGCTTGCTCTGTTCGCTGCAGACATGGTAGCCGTCCTCTGATGCACGACCACGCCCTTTCCTCCCGGGCTGAACTGGCTTCCCGTATTTTATCCTTCGCACTTTCAGGGTGCGGTAACACCTCGGGGGCTCCTGTAAGCATGGCTTCCTTGGAGGCGCCTGCCCTGTCAGTGCAGCTGCAGAGCAAGGCTCGTGTCCCTGCCAGCGCCTCGTTCTATAATTCCACTAATGAGTTTCGCTTGTAGCATCATTACTTTGTGCCTTGGGGTGCAGTTCTATTTTTGTGTGCCAATTCCTTCTGTGACCCACTTGTGCAAAAACATCCCGGGTGTGTGTCCCCAAGAGAGAAGCAGGAAGCACTGTGACACACCATGCTGTCTGCGTGAGGACTGGTAACAGAGGCAGGGAGCCCAGTCAGCAAGGCGGGTGGGATGGCTGGTCTCCAAGGACCATGCACGGCCGCTCTTCACCTGCGACGTGTGGGCAGGGGAGCCGGCAAGCAAGTCAGCCTGGAGTTGAAGTGTGCCGTGGGAGGGGGCACGCTGTTTAACTGAACTGTGTGCTTACTGAACCCGCACACAGCATGGTTCATCTGCAGTTTGGAGAACAAGTTTGGAGCCAGATTCTGAGACATGAATTAACAGCCCTGTCACTATCTTTATGATTTTAACAAAGCTTATTTAATTTTCTGGGCTCAAAGCGTCTCATAAAATGGAGATTGCCAGCACAAATTTCACAGGGCTGGAGATGTGCAGACATAAGCCTGAGTTGCACTCATTATGCCGCTATTAATTCTATAGCACTTAATACTGCACCATCCACACCTGTGCTGGCTAATGCAGTAGGAAAAAGCCATATCAGACTATTTCAATTGAAAGTCCATTGAAAGGAATTAAAATGGAAATTTAAATTTTTTCAGCTGTCCCAGCCACTCTGGCCATTTAGGATCGCACACTCTCATCACTGCATCATCGGGCAGTTCTTGGAGTAGATAAAACACAGATGTGAATGTGTGAAACCACACCCCCCGCCAGGGGCCCGGCAGTGTACTGCACTAAGCTGCCACCTGCAGCACCAGCATCCCAGCACTGTTCGAGTCCCAGCTACCACATTTCCAATCCAGCTCTCTGTTAATGAGCCTGGAAAAGCGCAGATGGCGCTGCAGTAGGAGACCAGAAGAAGCCCCAGGCTCTTGGCTCTCGGCTGGGCAGCTTGGCTCAACCTTGGCTGTTGTGCTCACCTGCGAAGTGAACCAGCAGGTGAAAGACTCCTCCCCCTCTCTGTAACTCTGCTTTCTAAATAAATACATTGTTAAAAAAAGAAATCAAGAAGGAATCCTTAAGTTCAAACTCAAACATGAGAAACATGTCACTGAAAACAACTTCAAGGAAAGGTGTCAACACTGAGGAACTCTGCAAAAGTTCCCTGTAGGAAATACCATCCTTTAGAAACTTAGAGTGAGAAAGAACGCCCAAGCCACAAAAAAGTCACCTTTAAAAAGAAAAATTCATTTAAAATGAGCATATAATTATATATAAGACAGCAGTCATCTAAGCAAACTGAGTTATGGTCATACTAATTAAATCCTTCCTTGCAAAAACAAAAAAGCCTTTTCAGTATTATTCCTCATATCAATTTTCAGCCTTCTGCCTTAGATCAAGTGCAACGTTACTCCCAAACTGTTCCTGATTTTGATGCTTCGCAATTGAAGCCCTGGACACTGGGACAGCCTGGGCTGGGCAAGAGGACACCTGAGGCTGTGACATCTTACCTGTCCTGGCTTTCTCCCCCAGACTGCCACACCATGTGGCATTACACAGCCGGCATGCAAGAGACACTTGTCCGCGTAACCTGAACTAGCAAAACCTCACCCTCTGACAGCAAGTGTGAACCCCGTGCTGATGAAGACTGGCCCTGCGGAAGGAGGGCTGTTCTGAAGCCACATTTTAAAGAGAGACCACACACACGCCACTGAAGGTCTCATAAAGAGGTGACCATGCATGCTAAGCTGAACTTGATTGAAAAGGGCAAGCTAAACAGCTAGAAGAGGGCCATGGTTATTAAGGAACCTAAGTCAAACAGCTTCCCTTATGAGTCTCATACCACAAATCCTGAGGAAGGATTTCAAATAACTCAACAAATACCTCCTTTACTGATACAATAAAATAGTTACCATGTCAGCTGCTCCTACGAGTCATCTTCCAAAATTCATTGCAGTTGGGGGCAGGGTGCAAGGGGAGACAATCCCAGCCTGGGATACCTGCATTCTGTACCAGAGCTCCTGGGTCTGATCCCGTCCACTCACAACTCTGCTTCCTCGCTGGCGTGAACCCTGGGAGGCAGCAGGTGACGGCTCACCCGCACCCTGCCACCCCAGGGGAGGCTGGCACAGCCTTCCTAGCATTGGGCGTCAGCCTGGGGCAGCCTGGACTTTGGCAGGCAACTGAGGAGTGAATCAATAGGTGAGAAATCTGTATCTATCTCTCTGCCTTTCAAGTAAAAAACATAAATAACTTAAAAATATAAAAGTTACTGAAGTAATCTCAGACACTGTGATTGGAAACCAACTTCTCCACTGAAATAACACCAAGCAGGAGGCAAAGCTGCTGTCTTGATGCCAGCATCCCATGCGGGCACCGACTCATGTTCTGGCTGCTCCACTTCCCATCCAGCTCCCTGATTACGGTCTGGGAAAGCAGTCGAGGGTGGCCCAAAGCCTTGGGACCCTGCACTTGGAAAAACCAAAAGAAGTTCCTGGCTCCTGGTTTCAGATTGGCTCAGCTCTGGCCGTTGCGGTCATCTGGGGAGTGAACCAGCAGATGGAAAATCTCTGTCTCTCTTGTCTATTAACACTTATTTTCAAATAAATAAATAAATCCCTAACTAAGGAAAAGAAACTAGCCTTCCAAGACACTGATCTACCCAGTGATAGCAACACAGAAACAGCAACAGTCAGTATTCACTTGGGTTGGATCCAGGCTAGATTCATTTTAACCAGGTTGACTGGTTCCCAGAGACAGAGCCAAGGCAAAAACCATAAGACAAGTGAAAACGATGGAAATAATAGTAATTAACATGGCCCAGCAGGATGGCTCAATGGGCTAACCTTTGCCTTGCAAGCACCAGGATCTCATAGGGGTTGGTGTTCCGACTGCTCTACTCACCCTCCTGCTCCCTGCTTGTGACCTGGGAAAGCAGTGGAGAACAACCCAAAACCCGGGGACCCTGCACCCACGTAAGAAACACAGAAGCAGCTCCTGGCTCCTTGCTCTGGATTGGCTAGCTTTGGCTATTTTGGCCATTTGAGAAGTGAATCAGCAGATGGAAGATCTTTCTCTGTCTCTCTCTCTCTCTGTAACTCTGCCTTTCCAATAAAAATAAATAAATCTTTTAACAATAATAATAAAATAATAATAATCAGCAAAGGGGAAAAAAGCTAAGTGTTATTAAATTAATATACTGGAATTCTACCGCCAAGGAAAAGTGTACCACAAGCTAAAACTTCTCCTTTCTAACATTATTTTTTTATCAGGGACTATTCAGATTTGCACAAAGGCTCAAAGAATGACAGTGGAAATGTAAAACCAGCCATGCGTCACAGCCCTGCAGGCCCATCCTGTTAACTGAAGCAGAGCTTCGACATGTTTTCGGTTACAATGAACCCCACTTCATGTGGAAACCAGCAGCGCCATTTCCTGTCAAACCCTGCTGACACGTGGGAGAGTGGGTAAGTGACTTCCTAAGTCACCTGACACTCCGCTGAAGGTTCTCACCAATGGTGGTCGATGTCTTCCTGGTCCGCAGGGCAGGTAGCGACGTCAGAGAGATGGCAAAGGGTTGGGTGCTGGGCAGGACTCAGCATTTGCACGCATCAGTCACTGCATGGGGGGGAGGAGGCCTCCACTGTTCACAGCAGGTCTCAGAATCAGACGCGCTCTTGAACTTACAGCTGCCTTAAATCCCTTCCAGGGACGGGGTGGGAGCAGGGACAAAGAAATAAGGTGTGCAGAAGCAGCTGCCATTCGGGCTGTCCATCACGCCGCTGGCTGGGGTGAGCCGCCTTCACAGCAGCACAAGCCTCAGGGTGACCCTGTCCCGGGCCTGCTGCTCAGGGACAGTCTGCCCTTCCGCCTCTACACCTCTGTGGCCAATGATGCCATCAACGCACTGGTCCCTTGCCTGGTGGCAACCTGTGTGTCGTCAGCAATGCCCTGGCTTGTTTTCAAAGTTTGATTTTCCATAAATAAAATGCAGAGAGAAACAGAGCATCCATTTTCCATGTTTCTACTCCCCTTGTGTGCTCCTTAAATCATTACTATTTAGAAATACTCAACTGCAACTTTCAGCCTTGCCCTGTAAAATTAGGCCACCGCGTCCATAAATAGCGCTGGGCACTAGGGCAAAACTTACTGTTCAGAACATTCTCCAGTTTCTGCGTCATGGACCCTTCGACTTTTTCCGTTCCATCCGCTTCTAGTTTTTGATGGATAGCTAATGGAAGAAAAAAAAATCTAGTTTAACACATAGGCCATTTTAATGGGTGGGAATATATCACATGAAAATGACATTTTTAAACAGCTTTACAAGGACGGCACTATGGTTTTCCCCGCTGGAAAGGAGCAACAAACACACGCCATCGGCAGAGTCCCCAGCAGACCCCAGGCAGTTACAGCCCAACATGAGGAGAGCACAATCACCCCATTTTTAAGGCTGAGTGGCAGAAACAAGGAAAGAAGAGTGAGCCGTCAGGCACCCTGCCCCTTAAGGCCAGGATTCCTGGCCATCTGGCCACAAGAAAGTCAGACCCATCGTTTATAAAACAGAAGCGCAATCTCGAGTCCAGCGATCTCAACCACTTTAGTTTTAGCCTTGAGATACAACATGGAAAAATACATGTCATTAACATTTCATCACTAATAAACGACTTCCTGGAGGTTTCAGAGTAGCATCTAGCGAGAGCTGTCTACTTCTCATAAACCTGCTAAGGAACCAGTCATTTATATTCAGGGGCCTCGTGCTGTGGTGCGATGAATGAAAGTCAATGCAGGAAACGCCACAATCCCATATGGGCACTGGTTCAAGTCCTGGCTGCTCCACTTCTGATCCAACTCTCTGCTAATGGTGGGAGAAAAGCAGCAGCAGATTGCCCAAGTCCTTGGGCCCCTGCACCCACACGGGACACCCAGATGAAACTCTGGGCTTCTGACTGCAGTTTGGCCCAGATGCAGCCATTACAGACACGTGGGCAGTGAACCCACGAGTGGAAGATCTTCCCCTCTCTCTCCCTGTATCACCCTCTTTCACTCACTCTGTAACTCTGTCTTTTAAATAAATACATCTTTTTAAAAGTTTATATTTAAAAACTGTTACCTATTGAAAAGGAGAGGTCTTAAATAGACTGGCTTAAAAAGAAGAACTAAGAACATTTCCAAAAGAAAAAAGGCCAGATACTAATTCAAATTCAGAATTGTGAGACGAGAAAAGGAAAGGCAGCTAGTCCGACTCCAACACGCAGGGTCTTCACTTCCCACGGTGCCTGGGCCGTGCAGCTTGGACAAGTGGCTTCCACCAGCTAGCCTTCTGCTTTCACATCTGGTAAACGACAACAGACCATGGCACCTGGGAGGCACATTCAGCCACAGACAGAAGAGGCGTCCTCTCCCTCAGAACAGTGGCTGTGGGGACACCTGAGATTCTCATTCTTTCATAGAACGTGCTCCAGCAAAAAAACCCAAACACGGGATTTCCGCTGCCGTCTGCGGCTTTTGCAGCCAATGCGTGGCAAGCAGCACCGCTGACACAGGAGCCGTTCCCGACGCTCAAACAGGGAGCTCAGGCTTTCTTAAAAGGAGCTTCTACCAACCAACCAACCATCAGGTCGCAGAATTGCGCTTTAAAAAAAGATGATGATAAACAGAACACTCTATCCATTAAAAAGATGTGTATTTCTTTTATCTCTTCAAATCAATGTAATTCCTTGATTCAGACAGTTCTGAGAAATCTTCAGTACTCAAATGCACTATGAACATACGACCAGCGTCTGCTAACAGCTATTTCTCTGCTACTTTCCTGATCGTTTTTTTTTTTACAAAGTTGCCTCACTTTCTGCATGAGATTCTAAAACCGACTGCCCTATTACTGAAGAAGTACATTCAGAGAAAGAACAGCGGGAAAGATGGCTGCAGCTACTACTATTGTTATTTTTTTTAATTGTCTTGGTGGATTTGGGAATGAAGCAAAGGTTTCAATTTCTTGGATTCTGTGCCAGTGGTGACATGAAATGCTTCCACTTATCAAAAACCAATCCCTGGTTCCACTTCCTGCCTTCCTACTTCCCAGGGAAGCAGACAGACTGCAGAAGGCTCTGCACTCTCGGAGCAAGTGGTCTGTACACACCCCTTCTGTAAATGCGGTGGGATCCGCCTCCAATCTTGGCAGCAGAACCACACAGGGCTCCAGCCCCGAGTGGCCGCTTGCATGGGGCTTGTTGGGGTCACTGTGTCACCCCACGTCTCGGGGTAGCCCTGGCTTCCCTCGTCACAACCAGCATGGAGAGAAATGGCGCGGCCACATTCTGACGTTGACATAACCCGTCAGTGATCGGCAGGTCAAGACGAGGTGGCCCTGGTCCCCACCAGGGCTCAGCTTACAGCCCGCTCTGCTGACAAACCACTTCCTTCTGCCCACCCCATCACAGCAGAGCCACTGTTGGGGCTGCCAGCCAAGCATGAGGGCTGCGAGACACTGCCATCTGATAAAGGCAATCCTATTTTCCAGAAAATTAAACCAAACAGCCCAGCGTCTGGTTCGCTTGACCCTGTGTTTTCTCTGAAAACACTTTTCAAGAGAATAACTCCAATAAGCAGCTTTGGGGTGTGATCATAGGTTTGTTGCTCTTTCCAATCTATTAAAACTCAGATATGTGAAGCGGTGGACATCCCGGGCTTGTGTCGGGAGGTGAGAAGGCGGTGGCGGGGGGTGAAACGGGATAGGTATGGATAAAAGCATTCTTCAAAAGAAAAAGCAAGGTCACAGACAGACTGCCCACACAGACACTAAAAAGGTGAAATCCTTGCCCTTAGCTTTTGAACGTCAACATCCGGTTCACAGATTCAACACCAATGGTTGCAGTACCTGTCCCGTGCAGTAACACCAGCACCTTTATTGAGGCACTGAGGCACCACACCCCTGTGTGGGGAATGCTGGAAGGATCCACTTACGTTCATACTATCACCAGGCTGGGAAGAGAGCCACATTCAGACTGGGTCAGAGCTTGCCCAACTCCTTCACCAAGAACCAGACAGTAAGCAGTTCAGGGTTTGTGGGCCACAGATGGCCTTCAACGCAACTATTGACATGCCTGTTACTACTGCTCTTGCCCATTCTTCCTTTTTAATCAACCCTTCAAAAATACAGCCACACTTGTCATTCACTCCTGGCCTGCATAGAGACAAGCCTTGGTCTAGATTCAGGCTTGTGCACACATGCTGACGGGGTACCTACCGCAGCGGGAAAACACGAGCTGGGCTCAGAGGCCATCCTCGTGTAGATTTCTAAGTTCTACCAAACTTTTGTATTCTGTTAAAGTAGTGGAACCGAGAGAACCCAAGCCATTCCAGATTACAAAGCAAGCACACGAGACACACACAGACCAACCTGCAGGTTCAGAATTAAAGAGGCGGTCTGTCGGTGCTTGCATTATGTAAGTGACCCACATCTCGGCAGTCTAATCCATCAGCACAAGCGCCTCCACAGAACGCGATGTCCTCTCCTCTGTTGTCTCTGTCACAATTACACATCCTTCCCACAACACTGGAAAGCTCGAAATTAACTTTAAAAGCAAAAATCGACTACAAACTACTACACAAGAGAAAATGAGAATTACAAAATGTCCTTGGATTGGTGAAATCAACAGCATTTCAGAACAGTTGCAACTGCTTGAGCAGAAAGATCCAAGAATGCTGCCCATCAGAGACCCTGCGATGACACTGGGTGGCCGTTCCCCATCCCTGGGGAACTTAGGTGGCTAGGAGGCTCTCCCCCTAGATACAGGGAAAACAAACAGAATGTTTGGAAACAATGGTCTCACCCATTTTCCCTCTAATCCTCGGCCCTTCCCACCCTAGTTAATTATGTAAACATCATCAAAAATAAAATTAAAAAAAAAAAGGTCTACACTAAAGAATCCATGTTTAAAATGATAAAAGAAGTATAAGATACAAATAAACAGATAACGAAAAGGGCCTATTCTAAGAATCTTAAACAATTTCAAAATGATAATACATATCTTAAAATTTTTTTAAGACAGGGTCTGGGGATCCGCAGGCGAGTATGCTTGGGCCCTGGGCTGGCAGGCAGGGCCCCAGGCTGGCACGGCACAGCGCTGGAGGATCGGGTGTGGGGATCGGCATGCTCACAGGCATGGGAGGCTGTGGACTGTTCAGGGAAGCAGGTCTGGAGGTGTGTAGGAGGGGCCACTGCTGAGGGAGAACATGACAGGTGAAAAATGACTTCTGGGGGACTTTGACCAACCAGGCTAGTGCACCAGGTGGTTTAAAGGAGGGAAACCAGAGGAACTTTTGAGGCCAAACCAATGCACTCACCCATGTGGGAGACCTAAGCTGGCCTTCTTGTTAGCAACCACTGCTTACTGACACACATGAAAGCCATGGCTGAGGGGGGGGGGGTCTGCCTGAAAAGGCTCAACCACAGTACCTGCCACTGAGTGTCAGATCAGGCGGTGGACCATGCTAGGCTGGTCATGACACTAACCAGCTCACAAGAAAACTGGGCCTGGGAGCAGATTCTGTGGGGGGTCATGGGCTCACCCCTGAGGGACTGTCATACCAGCTGGTTTACTCAAGAGCTGGAGGTGGTGATAGGCTGAGCTAGGCATGACCATGGAACTCACCAACACTCATGGGTTCTGGGTCTGAGAACAGGCTGGGCTGGTCTAGGCTGCAGCATCTGTAGGCACACCCAAGAACTGGGTGTGGGACAGACTGGGCTGCAACATCCACCAACACAAAGGCCAAGACTGGGGAAAGACTGCGCCAAGTAAGGGCCTAGCATCCACAGGGACACGTGAGATCTGAGTCTGGGAGTGGGCCTGATGGGGGAACTGCCCTTGTGTGTCACTGCTGCCATTGGTGAGTACATGACTCAGGACTGGGTGTTGATGAAGCCTGGCAGGATTGCTTCATTGTTGGCAAGTGTATGGGCTGGCTTGGGGGCAGGGGAGGGAAACGGGCGGACCAGACAGGCTAAGCCAAACCACAGCACACTGGCAAGTACAGGAGCCAGGATGGGGTGTGGGCCATGCCAGGTTAGGCTAGGTTATCACACCTAAGAGTCTGCATTAAAGCCAGGAATGGAGGAAGGCTGGGCAGGGCTAGGTTGCAGCACCTACCAGCAAGAGTTGGGACTGGAGGGCAGGCCAAGCCAGGCCAGGCCAGGCCGCAGCATCTGATGGCAAACACAAGTCAGGTGACAGATTATGCTAGAATGGGTCAGGGCAACCAATGGCACGTGCAAGATCTGTGGCTGGGAGCAAGCCTGGTCAGGAAGCTAAGTGGACGCCCCTGATGGGCTGCAGCTCCCACTAGAGAGCATGAGAGCCGAATGGGGTGGCAAACCAGGCTGGAAATGGCTGTAGTATCCCTTGGCATGGGTTTGGACTAGGTCTGGGCTGTGCCAGACTGGGCTAGGCTCTAGCATCTACTGGTGCTCACAGGAGCCACAGTGAGTGCAAGACAGGCTGGGCTAGATCTTTGTACCAATCGAAACATGTGGGAGCTGGGTCTTTGGATGGACCAGGTAGGGCTGTAGCACTAAAAAGTAAGAGCCGGAATGGGTATGGACTAGTCGGGCAAGGCCGCTGTACCTGCCAGGATAGGAGGTAGGCCAAGTCAGGCCAGACCAAGAACCCACCAGTATGTGTGACATCTATGCTTGGGAGGTTACCTGATAGAGGAGCTTCGGGGACTCCTCGATCAGGACGTAGTCCCTGCAGGTGAGTGCAAGAACCAAGGCTGGGAGCAGCCCAGACCAGGCCAGGTTACAGCACCTGCCAGAATACATATGGGTCAGGTCTAGGGGCAGGCCAGGCTGGGCCAGTTCATAGCACTAACCGGCAGATCTGAGAACCAGCAAGGGTGCAAGACACGCCAGGTTGGGCCACAACACCAGCCAGTTCACATTAGGTTTGGGAGTGAGGGCAGGCTGGGCGGGGCTAGCCTGTAGCACCACGCAGCATGAGCTGGCACTGGGGGCAAGCAGTGCTGAGCTAGGCTGTAGCACCAGCTGGTGGATGCCGAGGTAAGGTGAGCCATGCCAGTCTGAGCCACAGTTCTCACCAGCACACTTAAGACCCAGAATGGGGGGTAAGCCTGGTAGGGGAGCCGTGGGGGTTCCCCTGCTGGGCCACTGCTCCTACTGGTGAGAGCTGGGACTTGGGGTAGACCAGGCTGGGCAGGGTACAAAACCCACTGTCCTCATTGTGAGCTGCGTTGGAGGAAAGCCAGGCTGGGCTGAGCAACTATAGCCACTATATCCACTGGTACATGTATGAGCCAGAGTAAGCACCGGCTGGTTGGGCTTTGCCACAGCATCAGCTAGCAGGTGCTAGGACTGGAGGCAATCCCATCAGGTTAGAACACAGTATTACCTGCAAAGTGCAAGATCCAGGGCTGGGAGTGGGTCTAGTAGGGAAATTGTGGGCACTCCCCTGATGGGTTACAGCTCCACTGGTGGGTAAAGCAACCAGGGTTGAGGCTGGACCTGGCTGTAAGGAGTGGCACCCTACGGCATATGTGAGGGCTGGATAGTGGGGTCAGCTGGGCTGAGCTAGGCCAAGAACTCACCCATTGGGGTGCACAAAAGCCATATGGTATGTAGGACAGATCAGACCAGTCTGCAACACACATTGTTATGCGCAGGAACCATGGCTGGGGGCGGGCCTGGTGGGGGTTACTGGCAGTCGCTCCAATTGGTTGCAGTTTCCATTAGTGTACATGAGCGCTGAGTGTATGGTAGGCTGGGAGCAGCCCTCTCCCCTTCTCTCCCTACTTTACCCAGAAACAGGAAGAAAAAAAGAGATTGGAGGCAGTTGTCTCACCTACTGCCGCCCCTCCCGGATTGGAAGTGAAACAGGCAGGACATGAACTGACGTCCATGTGAAATGCTGGCACCTCAGAGGCTTAGCCTATTAAGCCATGGCACTGGCCCTTCTCAGCCCATCTGAAGTGGGAGCAATACCCTTCTCTTGAACTAGCCTAGGCTTTTTCATGCTGCCCTTCTATTGAAGACACCAGGCCATTTATACCGTGGAATTACCCAACCTTTGAGTGTCACTCATCTTCCCAGTGTCACTTCCAAAAGTTGGTGGTAGGGTCCGGCATTGTGGCGTGCTGAGCTGTGCTGCCACCTGCCGTCCCAGCATCCCACACTGGTGGCTGTGCTCCGACTCCGCTCCCTGCCAATGCATCGGGCACACAGCAGCGGGAGAGGAGATCACGAGCTTGTCTCTGGACTCCAGCCTGGCCCAGCCCAGACCTTCGAGGCCTTTGATCGCTCTGCCTTCACATAAGTAAATCAATCTTTAAAAACCTTTTTAAAAAAAGACAGCTTAACTTACACATTCAACAAATGTGTAATGCAAGCATGAGTGCTATCTTCTATTAGTATAGAATGTTAGACAATTTTTATAATAGAAAAAATCAACCAAAGTCCCTGGGAAACTTCCATGTATGAAGGCAAAAGACACTTCCAGCCTTGCAAGAGTTCGATCAGCTCTTTCAAATTTCAAACGGGTCCATGGTCCACCAAGAGTTCACACACAGACATGCAGACATCCACATGACTTTGTGGAATGTTAACACTAACACCTGACCCGGAAGGCATTTCTAAAAACTACAGACCCATTCCACCTCAGAGCATACTAGGGAAGAAATTAGAAAACGCTACTAATACGGGACCTGGTCCCATGGCATAGTAGGGTAGGCTTCCGCCTACAGTGCTGGCATCCCAAACAAGTGCCAATCCATGTCCAGCTGCCTCAAGGGAAATCACTTTAATGGCATCCACTTGGACAGCCCCAAGGGGCTGACACTGGGCTGCACCCACCCATGCTCAGGCTGCCTGCGCTAACTACTGCTCACTGGGACAGCAGCAAGGCACACGGAGGATCACCTGAAGTACAGGTTGTTCTGTCGTCTCCTGCGTTTCACCCCCACCCCCAGAAAGCCGAATCTCTGCCTGCAAAGGAAGAGCGGTACCAGATACACCCTCCCCTAGCATGGGATAGTGCGCTTGGTGGGCACATGCGGGGAGGGCTTTCAGAACAGTGAAGGGATGTCTGTGTGTTAAATTAAAAAAAAGAAAAAAGAAAGAAAAGGCATTTCAAATGGAATAAGGTGCCCAGGGACTTCTAGATTATTAAAAGTATTTAACAACTCTATTCAACAGCTTTCATTAAAGTATAAAGCTATGCTATTTCTACCTACCATAATTTCCCCCTTACCATACAGATGCTGGCACAGACCACGGTCAGCTCGATCTATGTACGGGGTGGGGGGAGTAGGCGACAGCTAAAGGAACAACACGTTGTTGCGGGTCCTTCCCATGCTGAACACACAACGTGGGGCTAAGAAAGGACTTTCAGAGCTGCGGAGACGTTCCCTGCGGCAGCCCAGTGCCCCACCAGCCCCGCCTCGGGAGCCTGGCACAGCCCCACGCAGAGGTGAGGGCAATCTCCTGTATTAAACATGCAAGACGCGCCAACAAAAGCCTCGAGACAGAGTTAAAGCACCGGGGTCTTCAAAGAGATCCCGGCCCACTCTGCAACAAATGCTTACGGCACCTTTAAATGTCTACCTTTTATAAATACAGACGGCGGCCTGTAAACTCTCCGCGGGCGCGGGGTCGGGTTTCCATAGGGAGCTGGGAGGTCTCCTCTGCCCGCCCCTCCCCCGCCCCCGCACAGATGGCTGCAAGCAGCGCCTTACCTGAGAGGGCGTCTTGGGCCTCAAAGAAGGTGCTGAGCCCGCCCTTGACGCATGCCAGACTGCCCTCGCTCTTCTTATTGGCCTGCCGCTTGAGGTTGGCCACAGCCATCTTGAGCTGCTCAAAGCTGAAAGGGAACAGAGAAGCTTCAGCCAGAGCAGCCCATCAAGTATGTGGCACAGAACACACGAGCAGGGGAAACAGGGCGCTTTCACGTTCCCTCCCGCGAGCCCGCTCACGTACTAGGCATGCTTGCATCTCAGCCCCCACGAGAGAGCTCGGCAGCCCTCGAATGGTGATTCCCAGGGCAGCAGGCCCCTGAGCAAATACACATGGAGTTTTTGTTTTTCTTTTCTTTTTGGCAAATCAGATAAACGGAGAGGAGGAGAGACAAAGAGGAAGATCTTCTGTCTGATGATTCACTCCCCAAGCACTGCAACAGCCGGTGCTGCGCCAATCCAAAGCCAGGAGCCAGGGGCTTTTCTGGGTCTCCCACATGAGTGTAGGGTCCCAAGGCTTTGGGCCATCCTCGACTGCTCTCCCAGGCCACAAGCAAGGAGCTGGATGGGAAGTGAGGCCTCCAGGACTAGAACCGGCGGCCATATGGGATCCTGGCACATGCAAGGCAAGCACTTCAACCTTGCACTTTAGTGAGGACTCACTGCACCGAACCCCATGGGAGTATTTTTATGACCTACTTAAGACACTGGTGGCTTCTGAAAGGGGGTGAAGAGTTTGAACATCCCCTATAGGTGGGCAAATATTAAAAGTGACATCTCTTTTCACAGGTGTCAAAGTACTGTGGATAACTCTGACGATGATGATGGTGGTGGTGGTATCCTCTCTACTCAATGCCCACTTCTACTTTCCTCAACCATAAAACTGTCTAAAACCTGTGGGTTAATTCACAATTTTTGTAACGGAGAAGACCACAATATTATCTCTACATGGTAAGCCAGGGGAGTGGTGGGGGTGCAGGCTTCCGAATTTCAGAACTTTCTTATCCAGCTGAGCAAAGGAAAAATCTGGCTACAGACCCTAGACACAATCTTGAACACCATGATGGCTCTACACAGAACACAGACAAGTTCTGACACAACTGCTGACACAACAATTAGAACTATCTACTGTAATGAAAGACTCACTTCAGACACTGCTTTAAAAATGTATTAGCAGAGGGTCTCCATTAGCATGGAGACACATACACTAATGTTCCCCCAGCAGCGCCAGCATCCCACAGGAGTGCTGACTCACGACCCAGCTGCTCCATTCCTGTCCCGTTCTCTGCTTGCAGCCTGGAAAAGCAGCAGAGCATGATGCAAGTGCTTGGGTTGCTGCATCCACGTGGCAGACCTGGAAAACCTCCTGGCTCCTGGCTTCAGATCAGCCCAGTTCTGGCCATTGTGGCTATTTAGGGAAAGAACCAGTTGATGGAGGATTCCCTCTCTCTCTCTCTCTCTCTCTCTCTCTCTCTCCCTCTCTCTCTCTCTGTAACTCTGCCTTTCAAACAAAACAAATCTTAAAAAAAAAAACATCAGCCCAAATGTACTCTGTTTGAAAATACCAACTTTTCTTGTGTTTTCCACTACTAGTTTCCAACCTGATGAGTGAATTGAAATTCTGTTAAGGGTGCGGGTGTTTGGGCTGGGGTGATTCTGCCTAGCACACCCGCAGCAGCTTCCCGCCGCGGACGAGGGAAGCAGCAGGTGACGGACACTCTGACTGCACACCGTCTCCTGCCTTTGACCGGCCCACACCTAGCTGCTACAAACACTGGAGTAGAGAGAATTTGCTCACTCACTCGCCCGCTCTCCTTCTTTCAAATTAAAAAATAAAATTTAATGTTTTCAAGTTACTTTATATGTGTAGAGCAGGTTATTAGAATACCATTGGAACTGCTGAGTTACTCTCCCCGGCAGCTTTGAGTGTGTGGCATCCAGGTTCACCCACTGAACGCACTGGGTGTCTGGGGTGGACAGAGGTGTGTGTGTGTGTGTTCTCATTTCCTGCTGCCTTTTGTCCATCAAAGCACTCCTCTTGCTTTTCTGTAAGAGGTGGTTTAGGTGCTTATTTGAAAATATTAAACAGCTTAGAAAACTTGCTAGAAACAGTATGGAAGAGTATTTCCTCCTTTGGTTACTCCAAACCTTCCCGCCTGATCCATGAATCTCGGTCTCATCTGCTGGATGGTACTTCCTGACCTTTCAAAAGCTCTCTCAAAGTTAACATCTGACCAAAAGTTTTTTGTATTTTTCACATAGCTTGTTGCCCTAAAAAAAGGTTAATGGCTCTGTCTTTATTTGAATGAAGAAGCAGTCATTGGGAGCGGGAGGGATACATCTAACCAGAATCCAAATTTCAAGGAACAAGCCACTCATTTATCCAAGCATGTTTTACTCAAAATAATTGTTTTAAATCCGTCTTCTAGGTCAGTCACAGCGCTGCTGCTCTGGAGAAGGACAGGAAGAGCCTAGCCAGAGCCCCACGCTCATCCACCACTGGGCTGCTTTACGGAATGACAAGCCAACTCCCGGGTCTGGTTCTACAGCCGGGGAAGGCAGTGTGTCCTACATTTGGCAGCGGAGTTTAAAATTCTCATGTTGTTATGCGGGTGTTGGAAGATCGTACATCAGCCTAGTAAGGTCATGAAATACGGAAAAACGCAAAATGAGAGTAGGGAGAAAGACCCTCCTCCTGGCTAGCAAGCTCATCCTACAAACAAGGAAACAGACGCCCTCCACTGCTCGCAGCACCCCCTGGGCATGGCAGGACCCCATGGGCGCCCTGCAGGGCCACGCGCCCACGCGGCACTGACCTGGTGCTGGAGTGGTTCTCAATGAGATACCAGGTGGCTGAGAAGTTCTCACTTGTGAAGTCGGCACTCATTCCGTGGAACAGCGCCTCCAGGTCTTTCTGCGGAAACTTACTCCTGGTGGGGGAAGATTGCACCACATGTCAGCTGTTGCTGCTACCAAAAACATGACAGAACCATGAACCTGGTGTCAACAACAAACAGTATGTTGACACGGTCCTAGGAAATCATTTCTTATATCTCGACTAAATTCCTAAGACACATGTATGTGCACAGTGTGCCTATGTGACAGGAAATGAATTCATATACAGACACCGCATCAATCAATGAATATCAGATTGAATCAAAGATGGTTAGAACACTCAGCTTGACTCAATACACTCATGAAACCCAGCCAAATAGGAACTGATCTCCCACTCCGTGAATAAAAACCAAAATTTGGAGAGTGGAGTGTAAAAACATTAACTTACTGTCAAAATGCCTTTTTATCAAACTTCCTTTCTGAAAGCGGTTTTAAAAGACACACTAATGCCTAAGAAATCAGAACACCATTAAACTAGACCTAAATAAGCAGCCCTCACATTTACATGTTCATCTCCAGAATAAAGGTCAGGATTCATAGTATGTGCAACTCCTTTATCCACAATGTTTTTATTTTATTTTGATTTGAGAAGCAGATTTACAGAGAGAAGGATACAGAGAAAAACAGGCAGATCTTCCATCCGCTGGTTCACTCCTCAAGTGGCTGCGACAGCCAGAGCTGAGCTGAGCTGAAGCCAGGAGCCAGGAGCTTCTTCCAGATCTCCCTTCCCAGATGCTGGGGCCCAAGAACTTGACGTATCCTCTGCTGCCTTTTCCCAGGAGCATTACAGGGAGCTGTATCAGAAATGGAGCAGCCAGACTCAAAGAGGATGCCAGTACCACAGGCAGAAGGGTAGCCTACGAAATCATGGTGCTGGTCCCTCTTGTCCACAATTTTAAAATCAACTTTCAGGAGAGGTGTTCTGGCACAACTGGTCAAACTGCCGCCTGCAAAGCCAACATCCTATAGAAGTGCAAATTCAACTCCCAACTGCTCCTCATCTGATCCAGCTCCCTGCCAATGCGCCTGGGAAAGCAGCTCGCCATAGCCCAAGTCCTTGATCCCTGTACCCACATGACAGCCCTGGTGGGAGCTCCTGGCTTTGGCCTGGTCCAGGCCTGGCTGCTGCAGCTATTTGGGGTGTCAACCAGCAGATGGAAAAACTTTCTGTCTCTCCTTTCTGTAACTCTGCCTTTCAAAGGAATAAATACATGTTTAAAAATAACAACTTTCAGTAAACATAGTTACTTATCAATTCAAACATTTGGTATCTACTATAGATTAGATACACACTGATCTCCCAGCTGTGTCCAAAAGCAAAATAAGCGGTCCCTGCTGGCCAGCAGTACTTGCCAGAAGTGGTGAAGCTCGGCAGGCACTGCTGGCCCCGGCATCCTGTGTGCTGCCTGTGGCTTGAGTCTCGAGTCGGGCACCTCCAGGAGGTGCTCACCCCTCAGGACTCACCTTCTGCCCCGCCACGCCTCAATCCCGAGACACAGCAGGCTCTGACAGACCAGGGGCCCTTCGCATTTTACAAGTGGATTTGGGGGTTGGTGAGGTGGCACGATAGGCTGATCCTCCACTTGCAGCATCAACATCCCATATGGCTCCAGCTCATCCCCCAGCCGCCCCACTTCCAATCTAGCTCCCTCTCTAAGGCCTCGGAAAGCAGCAGAGGCTCAAGCCCAAGGACCCTGCATCCATGAGGGAGGTTGGAAGAAGCTCCTGGCTCTGGATTGGCCCAACTCTGGCTAACACTGACCATCTGAGGAGTGAACCAGTAGATGGAAGATAGCATGTATGTGTGTGCGGGTGCGTGTTCGTGTTTAGGTTTGGGTTTGGATTCTTCAAGCTGGTTTAAGAGAGTCCCATCATCTATGGGAAATTTTGTTTTCTTACTTCTTTGTTCTCCGGGCTTCTAAGTTGCCACTTTTTGGGGGAGCATAACAAGTGAACACAGACTGAGCTAAGCCATGACACACCGAGTCCAGCCTGTTAGTCCGGAGTTTTCCTATGGACTTGCAGCTGCAGCCCCGCCCCAGCAGATGCGGGGTGCAGTGTGCATGCTGAGTGCTGGGGAGGGACCGAGGGCTGTGTCAGCACATGTGTGGCTGGAAGGAACAGCATGGCCAGCTGGCCCGAAGGAAGGCTGTCGTGGGTGTGAGGGAGAAGAACACAGCGGCAGGTGGACACCCTGCCATGCCGTACACTTCACTAACTCAAAAAAGTTCCATCCTCTTAACTGCTGGAATGTACTACAGAGTCCTGTGGCACCAGCAACATCCCTACCAATAAGCCTTTGTGAATTATTCTATGATAGGAAACCCTCCTCTCACAGGAATCGATTCCAAACACATATTACAGTCACAGCTGAGAAGAAAAAAAAAAAAAAAGGAAGCCAAAAAGAACATTGCACAATCAGTAAGATGGGCATGCTCTAAGTTGGCTGAAGGGATGGTTACTATTAAGAAACGACAAAAGTGAGTCCCATGACAAAAATAACTACAGAAACAAACAAACATGGATAAGACACGCATGAAGCTGAAAAGGTCGTCGGATACCTGGCAGAATGGCTAGTACCACACAGCCCCCGAAGATCTGAAGCTTCAACAAAGCTCGACTGTATCTGGCTGAAAACAAACAAGATGGGATGGACCAGAGCATCCCATCCGTTACATCCGTAACAGCCAACAGACGACACCAGGGTTCTAGAAGGTCCCGCTCAGCAGTCACCAGAACCTCTCACTCAGTTCTCCAAAGCCACAGATCCTAAAACTTCAGTAGCATGCATTTATGATACACTGAATTATTTTTGTTTTTTAAAATATAAACAGATCTCCACTGTAGAAGACAACATCCTAACAGCTAGTGGGGGCCCAGTGCGGTTGCCAGGAATCCCCAGAGGGAGCAGGAACAGGCCTGGCCACGTGCACTGTGGTGGGGAGCTCTCCACAGGCTCAGCACCCTTGCCCCATCAGTCCTGTGGGGACACTGCAGGGCACCACCAGCAGGGGTGACACATCCTGGAACTCGCCAATGGAGGGGTGGTCACGTGCCCCTGCCAGAGCGCTGGAGCTCAGATCTGAAACACCAGTCCACCCACGAGTGCCTTGTCCCCCGTGCATGTGTGGCTCCTTCAGAGACCAGGGTGTGCAAGCAGACGCTCTCGGTCACAGTTCCATCCTCGTAGGGCAGCCTAGCACTGAGGTCACTTCCAGGGAGTTCTTTCTGAAGGTGTCAAAACTCTTACCAGTGTTTCAACTGTATCTGCTTAACCTGGAAGAAGGTAGTGAGACTGAGGCCAGGAATCAGACTTGTAAGACAGAAACTACCTTCACGACAGCAACAGTCTAGGGCCAGCATGTGGCCTGGCCGCTCAGCTTCTCATCCAGCTCCCTAATCCTAGCCCTGTCACCTCCATGGCAGACCCAGACGAAGCTCCGGGCCTTGGCCTGTCTCAGCTCCAGTCGGGGCGGCCATCTGAAGAGCAAACCAGCGAGTGCAAGATGGGTGTCTCACTCCCTGTGTGGCAACTCTCTCAAATGAATGAATGTCTGAAAAATAAACATCAGCCAACTTCTAACACACAGAGATGGGAAATCATACCCCAGATCTCACAAGGAAGCTTGGACTAACCTGGCACTTAAACATGGGCTGATGGCTGGTGACATGACAGTCACCAGGGCCCTGCCCCACCTCGACTGGTAGAACGCCAGGGCTCAGCACCCCCACCTCACTGGAAAAGCCAGACCAGGGAGGCAGGCCAGCAGGCCCAGGGTGTTCGTTCCTGTTCTGGCCAGTGAGGGCGGGGAAGAGTTCTAGGAGACGTCTGCATGCCTTCGACACAGCTGTGTTCTGCCCCTGGACCGCACAGCATCTAATGCCATTTTGCGACTATGAGGGCAATTGGGTCTGTGTTCGTGCCAGCGAACAGCAACTCCAGTTCCTCACAGCCCAGGGACACGTTTGAGTCCCTGGTTCAACTAGCGCTGGAGGCAGCCATCCACAAACCCTGGGCATGATGAGAAAATTCTGTTTCTGCCAAAAGAACTCTGAGGGTCTGGCACTTGCAGTAGAGCAGCCTTCTCCTCGGGCAGTGGCTACGGCAAGCGGTGGGCAGGCGCAGGCTGCACTCCAGCTCAGCATTTGCTCAGCCTGTGGCTATGCCCTTGCTAGGGGCCCACTGGCCTGGGAGAGGAATGGATCCAGCCGACTACAGAGCATGCGGAAGAGTCAGCAGCCTCTGCTACCACACATGCTCAGAAAGGTACCTACTGTTCCCCAGGCCTCCGGATTTCATGTGTCTACACACGTGCACATCTATTTCGGGCTTGTGTATTGCAGACTGTTCTCAAGAACATGCTTTCACTGGTTCTCACGAGAACAAGTGAATTGTTCTCTCATTTTCATATCACAGTCGAGGAAATGACCGCAGAAAAGCTATGTGTAAGTAGTAGGCCCACAATCAAACGAACCAAAGCCTCGCATATGCCAAAGGCAAACACCACGCAAATCTCTAAGTGGCACAAGGGCTGTGACAGGGAAACTGATTCAGTCACATGAAAGGAAGAAACACTATGGCAATACAGCTCAAGAAATGTGGAGAGCTAAAACTGAAATGTTTGTAGAAAATAAACTGGTTCTGTTCTCTAATCCTCCACCTGGAATGACAGCCCAACATGCCGATAAAAGCAAGCCGCCCCAGTAAGTATGCTAGCACGGAGCTGGGGAGAGAAAGCAGTCTGTGCCGTAACAGGGAAAGTCATGAAAAACTGTCACCAAGGAATCCTAAAAAATATGCTTTCCATTAGATGGCAGTATAAGCTAAGATTTCAACCTCCTACAATATGGTGAGCCCCAGGGCCAGGGTGGGACGTGCTAGCCCGGGAGCGGATGGATCTCAAAGGGAGAGGAATGTGTGTCCCTCGCTGGTGAGTCTGAGGAGGGTATGCAACAACGAGCCACGCGGCAAAGGGCGAACCACCCTGCGGGGACGCCCCAGCCAACCCACCTACCCTAAGGGCTGGTCACGCTGAAAGAACACAGTTTTCTAGGTCTGGCAGACAAAGATGGAAGTGGGGGGTAAGCTGTTGAGCCTGACCTTGCGTAGGTCTGCACGCGCATGTGAGACTGTTAAATTCCAAGCCCCATCATGGACCCTGCTGCATTAAACGCTCTGTCTGGAGTCCTCGTTTCCTGGTACGGCACAGCCTCTGACCGTGGGTGCTACTGTGGACCGCACATCTGTTTCACAACATTCTAAAAGGTGAATTCACCCGAAGTTCTTTTCATCTATGCTCCTGCTAAGAATTATTTTACTATTTCGCTTCCTTTCTTAAAATGCAGTGAAAAGATTGGTCATTGGTGTTTTTCTGTTGGAAATGCAAATTGATGAGAAAAATATCAGATTTGCAATGTCCAGAACACCCCTGGAGAATAAAACAGATTAATAGTAGTGCATTAACTGACCATCTAAACAGCCATTCCCAGGCAACAATTCTCTCAATATTCTCTCCCTCTGTCTCACATAGCGAGAGGAGCCAAGCGCAATGCTCTGTCCCTACTCCCACGGACGCTAACTTCTCCCCGATGTGACTTAGAAATAGTCTCCCTGTGAGGGAAACCTGCTAAAGATTTCTGCTTAAGATGAACTCATTTTTCTCTTCTTTCTCAGCTTCAATAGTTTGCCTGCACTGCAAAGCCATGCAAACAATACATGCTTGTGACAACTGACATAATAAGTCCTAAATACAGACCTTTTACAAGAAAACCCTAGTCTCAGATCAAAGTGAAGCTATTTTTTTCTATCAATTAGTAACATTTTTATAAGTATTGCGGCACCATGTGTGCAAAAATATCAGCTGAAAATGGAGGCGTGTGAAGGACTGAGGGGGCCAGTAAATGCCAACTGTTAAACTTGCAGGGTGAAAGACGACAGTGTGTGTGCCGGGCCCACCAATAAAATGTTTATACAACTCCGACTCGCACCAGAGAGCAAGAAGTAAGTAAGCTAGGTGGTGGCACTGTCGCGTGCTTTTTCACTTTCAGAGGAGCTGCGCAACACCCGAGGCCCATGGTTGGTCCCCTGCGCAGGCTGGGCACTGTCATTCGGGCAGGATTCCCATTGCACACGCACAGCTGAGCGCCTCCCTCTCCCAAGGCCGCCTGCCCACTTTCCTCTGCTAGCTCATCAGGACCACAGGTGACGAGTTCGTTACAAGAGCTTGCAAGTCTTCAACCCTCCTTAATTCATATATCTCAATATATATCTCAATGAGCAAGCAACAGCAAAAATTCTGTTACTCCTTCTCCATTTTTTAAAAAAATTTACTTGCAAAGCAAAGCACCCACATGGGAGAAGGGTTGAGTGGCTCCAAACCTGGACTCCACTAGACTCAACCACTGTGGGTTGCACATACATGCTTACTCTCTCAATCAATCAATCAATGTTAACCAAATATTAAGTACATCAGGGAACTAAAACCCACGCTGATATTTTATCTTTTTCTTTCTGACTCTATAATAACATTTCCCCACCAGAGCTCAAAGTTGTGCAGCTTTCCTGACAGTATCTGAAACTTAAAACAGCTCTGAAAAGCAATTTGGAAAAGCATGTTTCTGGCCCCACCTGCTCTTTCACGGCCCTGCTGCATCCTGCCATCCTGGCTCTCTTGTAAATGGACAAGGTCAGAACCCTGGCCTGCAGACGCGGCCAGCTTCGCTGCCTGAGCGTTCTCACTGCTGACACTCTCCCTGGACCCCCCTTTGAGCTGGTCTGGATACGTTACTCCTTACTCCTATCAGTGAATGCATTTCCAGAAACCTGGTGTTTGCTCATTTTATATTTAAAAGGCATGGTATTTTACTTTTAAAAAAATGATGCTATTTTACATTATTCTACAGCTGAGTAAATATTAGTGATAGCTGAAGGAGAGATGTATTAATCCTGTCTTCAATAAAAGCATCTGCTATTTCAAGATTCAATACAATTTATCACTGCAATTTTACACCCCTAGAAAGAGATTTCTTTCCTTGTGAGTCAGAGCAACGAGGATTACACTTCCGAGAAGAGCAGGGACCACGGCAGCGATCACCGACACTCGAAAGCGCTCTCCTCACTCTCTCAATCAGTGCAACACCTGCAGCAGGAGGCCCTCCGTTCCGTACTGCACAGAGAAGGCGGGTGGCCTACTCAGTTGAGTGGCAGAGCAGATTTGTGCCCAGGGAATCTGGCCCCAGAGAGAACTCACTTGCCTCTCCAAGAAAGAAAAGGAAGACTTCACAAAGGCTGGGCACCTAGGGTGCCCCGGCTCCTTGCCAGCGTTACGTCCTCACCAAAGGACTCTCCTGCAACAGGTTCAGACAGGTGCTGCTCAGGATCCTACCAGCCAAACTCCCTGTGAGTGGCACAGATGGGCAGCCACAGAGGGACAGCAGGAGAGAGGACCAGGAGAGGGTACAGGGGAGAGACCACACACACACAAGGTTGCCACAACCCAGGTTTCACCAGAGCTAAGCAGCCAGCCGGCTAAAACCTGACTCTGCTGGTTCTGTCCCGAGTCACACACAGCAGGCCAACAAGCCGCAGTGTACCTGTGCACTAAGCTGCCCAAGGGATAAGGAAGCGCAGGTGGAAGCCTTCCCCCACGCCCCCCAGCCCTGCTCCACTTCTGCTGAGGCAGGCCAAGCCGAGTTATCCCACGTAGTGTCCCCACACAAACTTCTAGTTGCTACCACTGCTTCCAGACTTTGTCCATCCTTACTCCTAGTTTACGAAGCACTGGAATCCTCCAAAGAGCCCTGCAACGGCCCACCGTGCCAAGGGCAGGCCCAGCTCACAGCAATGCCTCAGCACAGGTGCCCTCCCCAAGACCAACAGGCTGCCTCTCCCTCAGCCAGGGGCTGACGTGCGATGTCTGAACGATGTGGGATCTTCACGGGTTGGTGTGATGGATGAACATGTAATAATTAATGGAGAATTTTCCTCATTACCAGAAAAAAATGTTGTAAATACAAAGTTGCAATTATTGAGATATGACAAGAAGTAACTGGTCACCTTGAATAAATGTTTAAGGAACAACATTCACTAGTTAGTATATTAGATGGGTTGTAAGATTAATAAATAAGAAATAAGGACAAAGGTGTTCATCTCAGAAACAAATAACAAGTAAAGTACTATAGTAGGCACCAGCAAAAACAAAACAAAACACAAAAACCCAGCCTCAAAAGCACTGTCAAGATACCTTGCGTGACCTCCTGATGAAAACAACAGAAGTCTAGATGCTGCAAGCATGACAGGCAAGGGTTATGAACAAAATGAAAGATCAGGGTGAACTTAATTATGCTAAAATATTTCTAGAAAAATCAAGCAAATGGATAGATTGTGGATTTTATTTTGACTTCAAGTACTGTCTAAGCAGAGAAACCTTCCAACTCTGGACAACATGTAACACTCATGTCACTAGAAAAAAAGAATTATCTGTTAAGATTTCAAGACTTTTCTTAAACACAGAATCAAACCTCTGTTAAAGCCATAAGAAGCTTCTGCCCACAGTTTTAACCAGTGATGGATATCCGGCCACCTGTGGACACACCCAACACCTTGCCGACATAACACTCATCTGTCCCAAGGGCCTCAGCTGTCTTCAAATGAGCCTCCCCGGCCATGTCTGAAGTCCAGCAAGCTTGCAGCTGCTGCAAAACGAGGGGACAGGTGAAGTGCCCAGGGTACTCACTTTTCGATCTCAATGCCGAGAGGATTTGCAGGGCGCAGGGATAAGGGGGGCATGCCTTTATTCCTGTCGGTGCGCAGGTCATAGTAATTCATCTCGTCCACCCACACGGCCGACTGGTCCAAGATGCCTGGAGGACAGGGAAGCACAGTCTTGAGCGAGAGATGGTCAGGCCTCCCAGTGAGCTCACACCCCAAACGCCCCCAAGGACCCTTCTGCAGGGGTTGCAGGGTAAAAACCATCAGACCTTTGTTTCAAGAGCTAGTGGCCTAACTGAAAAGCACTAAAACTCTATAAAATAAAGACAAAAAAGCAACGTCTCTCGGTTTGTGGCCTTCCAAAGCAGAAGACCGAGTAAGCTGCTGAGAAAACAGTGCTACTAAAACAAAGGTTCTTCTTTTCACAAATCAGAAATACTGAAATCACCATAATCACTGTAATTATGCGATTGGTAAACAGGATTGAGCAAATCAGCAATAAATAAATGAAATGCAAGATATGACTTGCTATGCTTTTTTGCTTTGTTTTGCGTTGCTTTTACTCAAGAGACCATGTAAACTCAAAAGCTTTTGGAAAGGCTACTACGATCTAGCTAGGCATAAAACATGCAAATCAAGCATCATGGGATAACAAGCTTCTTGCCAGTGATGAATGCTGAACACATGTTATGCATGTACGCTTATATTCACTCTTTTTAAATTTGTTTTCCTAGGTCCATCAGCCATCGGCAGAGCAAAGGCAACTGAAAGCTCTCAATAAATGCCTTTCCTCCCATGTTTTCATGACATTGCGCTAAATAATACTCCTTGCCATTTCTTATTCTCTTTACTCTTTTCAGTGCTCAGACTCTCCTGGATGATAGAAACAACACACTTTTGTTTCCTGTATTACCCTGAGTCATTTCGGGAAATCAACACTGTTAATCAGGCATTCGTGAAGCCAGTTCAGTCAGTCCCAGCAGATCCTGTGAGATGCCAGTTGTGGGCTGGGTGTTGGAGAGAGCAAACCCTCAATATCACACATTTTTATCATGCTGCAAGATGGGGCTGAATTTTAACAAATTTTTTTTTAAGGTTCTCCAGAAAAAATTGTACCCCTCCCAAAAAATGTGCCTCTAACCTTGCACCTCTTTGGTTAGGTTGTTAAGCTGTTGAATGAGAGGGACAGTAATGACTCAGAATATATGTATGAATGTACAGTTATACGCATATGTATAGAATCCACTTTGAATCTTCGCTTAAATTCTTTTAAGTTTTTATTTAAAAAAGAAAATTCTAGGGTCTGATGTTGTGGCACGGCATATAACATTTACAAATCGGGCATCTGAGTCCTGGAAGGCTGCCTGCTAACGCACCTGGGAAGGCAGAGCGAGACAGCTCATGTACTTGAACCCAGGCCACCCACACAGATGTAGACGGAGCTCCAGGCTCCTGGCTTCAGACTGGCCCTGCTCTGGCCATTATGGCCAATGTGAGGAGTGAGCCAGTGGGGGGGGGGGGGGGCAGATATCTCTCTCTCTCTCTCTTTTCGTCACTTGCCTTTCAAATAAGCAAGCTTGAAAGAAAATTGTACAAATATGTGGAGGATAACGCTCCAGGGAACAAGACATTCACAGAATTGCTTCCTGTTGAAGAACAACTGGCTGAGCTTAACTATACCTTCCACGTGCCTGCATCACCCCGAGAGCTGCCCAGCACTGACTGCATGCAGGACCACAAGGACCAATCTGACAACACTCGTATTTTAGAAAGGAAACAGCATCCGGAGACTAATACTGAAATAATAAAACTGACCTGTTGTGGCAGAGACTATACTAAGCCCGTACACTGGGTTCTAACCCAACTGATCCTGGAGGAAAGGGATGGCACAGAACACCACAGTTTTACCCACGAAGAAACTAGGCTTTGGACAGAAGCCCTGGTTGGAATTCAGAACCCAGCTCCTTGGACCAAGCTTATAGCCACTGCCAGCACGTGGTGACGGGAGGTGAGTGGCCAAACAAGGAACACATAAAAGGACTGTGGCATGCAAGGGAGCGTGCTGGCTTGGAGGGACAAAGGTGGACCCGGTCAGGCCACAGGGCCCCAAAGGGAAAGGGACTCTATGGGAAGAAGGCTACTGCCACTGCGGCCAGGTGACGGGCACGCAGCCCCACCACGCTTCACTGAGCGGCAGTTCAAGTGTCCTGTCATCACAGTCATGACCAGCAATGAAACAATTTCATGGACACATTTCGCACAGGATGTGAAATAGTCTTGGGACTGATGTCCTTAGATCTCACACGCTGCTGGCTTGTCGAGCTGCCCTTGGAAAAAGCATTGCTGATTTTCACCAGCGTCCCAGTCCCACCACCGCAAACGCAGGCTCAGCCCAGGAAAAGTCCTACCTATTTTCTCGGGTTTCAGCAGTTTGAACGACACCGTGGAGGTCCCTTTGCCACCCGACTTAGTCGTGACGATGATGTCTCCCTTGTCGTTTTTGGCCTGCCCCACGCGGCACACGATCTTGCTGGCCGACATCCACTCCGCCGTGAGCAGGCAGTTGTGTCCGCAGATCGTCAGGCCTGGAGAAGCAGGCACACACACAGCGGAGCTGAGAAGGGCGCTGATGTGGAAAGGGTGGCTGTTCTCACCGTACCGCGCATACCCGATGATCTCTGCCAACACACTGCTCTCTATTCTTTCCTAACTGACCTCCTGCTTCTATTAAAGATACTTTGTGGGCCCTAAGTCATGTTCCAGCAAACATGAGTAGTAATTAACTGGCCACTGCCCCCAGGTCAAGGCATTCTCCATCACACGATTCATAAGAATCACAAGGGAGACTTTTGCTATTATTCAAAGTAAGTTAATGACAGAGAAGTTTCAAGACTGTTAGCGGTGAGCGGTGGTAGCTGCACCACTCCCTAACAAGATACCTTGACCATCCTTCATGTGGAAGCACTCTGCAGGTGCTTTTCCAAGTGCTCGACCACACACAGTATTCAGGATCAAATTTTAAGCATAAATTATGTGAAATGTCCTCAGGCACTACTCAGCAACGTGTCTCTCCTACGCTTCAGTCAAGACCTCGGCAGAAACCAGGCTGCCTCGGCGCTTTCCCAGTGAGAGGCCGCCGTGCTGCGTGCTGCTCTGACAGTAAGCAGGCAGTCAGGGCAGCGCCCACCCGCGACGCCCCCAGACAATGGAAGCTTGGGCAGTAACCGGCCCCGGGGGCCCTAGGACACAGCGGCTGCCAAGGTGAGTCCCCCAGGCGGGGAGCACCAGTCCATGTAGCACCGCGCTGGCCGGCCAGCCTTCTGACATCTGCCCTTTGTATTTTCCATGTCTGCAAATCAGAGGCCAGTGCAATAATGTTCCTGGGAAAAAAAATAAATACACCAGAAATGTGTGTGGCACAGACTCCTCAAACTTTTCTTCTCTCATGATTTAAATTTGAAAACTGCCCAGGAGTTAAGTTTGGAAATGACAGTGATTCTTTCCTCTGTTTCGGATACCGGGAATACCTCAACTAACATCAAATTTGCTTTTAAAATGCAGAGAGGATTTCAACGGACATTTCATTTGGCAAAAAACTTTAGTTAATCTTAACGGATAAAAACAATTACTTTTATCTATTTATGTCTTTGAGAGACAGAGAGACGGAGAGACAGACACCGGCGGATAAATAGAGTGTGCCTATGCCCCTGATTCACTCCCCAAATGCCCGGTCAACGGGCCAGGGCTGGATGGCTGCGTGCAGCCCTACGAGGCAGGCCTACTGTGTGGGTATCGGCACCCAGGCAGCAGAGTCAGGACCTGCTGCTTCCCCAGGTGAGCCAAGCACGGCGCTGGCATGGGGACAGACCTGGGACTACGGCATATGCACACTGCTTCAAATAATTTATTTTAAGTAACTTATTTTTTTTCATTTACATAAATTCACTTTTTAAAATAATAGTGTTAAGCGTGCCTTTAGGACTTTGTGTTCTGTTGGTATTTTTAATATGCACTGACATTTTAAATACATTTGTGATTCAGAAGTATTTTTGCAATGGTAAAGCCTTTGAAAGGCTTCCTGATAATTTTTGCCATAAAAAAACCCAAGCCTCCCAAGATAAGCCCACCTTTCAGGCACCCAACTGGCTTGAGTAACTGCACACATGCACACATTGGCCCACTTCTTTTTAAAAATTAATCAGAACTGCTCGACTTTGTAATCCTGCTTAATTATAGATGGTAGATATTTTTACATCACTCTAGGTCAGGTCAACACACAATTTAGAATTCTAAACTTTATAAAAATCACAAGGTTCTTGTGATTTTTTTCAATTTTATGTCATTTCAAAAGAGAGAATAGCTCAGCAGTAAACTTTGATACAAAAATACAAACAGGGGCCTCATAAAAAATAGAAAACTCATTTCCAATAAGTGCTCTGCTGAAAAACCATCATGTGATCAAAGCGAGAAATGGGAAGGGTTTTCAAGATAGAGTCGTCAGGACACGTTGACGCAAGTCACTGTGAGCAGCGCCCCCGAAGGCCCGGGTTAGCACAGACGTCCCCACAGGCTAAGCTGGCCGTCCAGCCAGCCATACCTACTTCCAAGGTTTCTTTGATTTAAAACTGGATCTGTGTTTTCACCCCAAAACTTAAAAAAAAAAAAAAAAAAAAAAAGCAGCACATAACTGGAACAGATTCTGACAGATCAGTCTGAATCTTATCTAGAAAAAACGAAGATCATAAGACCTCTTCCTTCACTTCTTATACACATTTTCACTAATCACTAAAAGCTAAGAAATCTGCTTCAAGAAATATAATAGCATCGCTCCTTTTTTTTTTTTAAACAAAGTAACTCGTAGAATTCCAAGTAAAGTACTTTTTATAGTGTTTTACTTGGCTAGTGCTGAGACCATCTGAGTTAAAAACACTTAAATTATTTAGCAGGCTACGTTTGCTTTTTTAAAAAATGGTTTCTTGGCAATACATGAGGCAGGTTGAAAGCTGAACCAGCAAGGTTTATAAAAGTAATACACACTTAGTCAAATAAGAATAGCACTGCCTGAAGCTACAGCGAGATTAAAATTTACACAGACTAGTAACTGTCATGTTTTGGCACTCACAAGTACTGCCAGTTAAAATTTCGGACATAGCTTTCATCTATATATTTCCGTGCATTCTGGGGATTTTTTCCACTTGGGCAGAGAAACATCTGCAACACGCTATGACGAAAATCAAGACAGGGTGGGCGCTGGGCACAGCGGCCAAGGTGCCCACGGCCCGTGTCGGAATGCCTTGGCTGTGGGTGCAGCCTGAGCCTGATTCCGGCTCTCTCCTAACACACACTCAGGCGACACCCGAGAACAAGGTGGGTCCCTGATCTGCCTGGAGGGCTTGGACTCGGCTCCTGTCTCCTGACCTGGCCAGCACTAGTTGTTGTAGCCATCCGGGGAGTCGGCCAGCAGACGGACGATATCAATACGTCTGTCTTTCTCTGTGTCACTCTGCCTTTCAGATAAACAAGCTGGAGGGAAGCTGGTGATAAAGGGCCTCTGTGTCACGTAGATCAACGTCTCAGTCCTCTCACTCAAGCCCCCTGAACTCAAAGCATGCCAGGCAGGATAAGAACTAAACTCTCGGCTTGCTCCACGTGAGGATCCAGAGGGGAACCAGAAGCCGAGGGCTTTGGTCACCTGAGGACGTCCTGCAGTCCTGCCGTCCTGCAGCTCTGCTGGGAAGAGCAAGAGAGTGGGCAAGGCGCTGAGTCACGCCCAGAGCTCCTGATGGGGAATAGCAGTTGTGTGATGGGGAAAAGCAACAGGGGCGAGTAAGGGTGAAGGAAGGGGGGAGGAGAGCAGACGCATCTGAGCCAGGGACACTCTCTAGCGGGGTCGCTCACAGAATGCTTTCGCTTTTCATTTCAAGAGACCACAGTGCTGTTTGTAACCCCTCACTGTTTCCACACGCCCTGTTCAGCCGGAACACCATTTCATACGCAGCCCTTACCTATGAGGTCTGTGGGCCCCGTGCCCAGGTTTTCCCCTCGGATGGTGACCTTGGTCCATGGTATGCCTTCATTGGGAGAGATGCCTGTCACGAGCGGAGGCTGTCGTACCCGAGACATGGTGCTTCCTGGCTCAAACTGGCGATCCAGTTACAGAAGTAGCCTGTTAAACCACAAGGAGAAGGTGAGTGCCAACTGCAAAGAGCGTTAACCACAATATGGAAATGTCTCTTGGACGTCCAATATCAAGAAACAAGACTGTTCAGTTTTTCAGCAATTGTGTATCAGTCAATGTTCAGAAACTCTTAACGTGCTAAGGACACTCTACTTAGCGCTACAAGAAGTACGTCAGGATAACAATGTTCTAAGAATTATCAATAGAGCATCAGCCAGGATCAAATGTTGTCAGCCATGCCTGTATCACACTGAATCCTAAAAGTATAGTGAGCACTCTTTTACCACTTGGGGAGTAGAAATCTGTGTTTGAATTCATATCTCCAACTGGTGAATTCTGTTCTAAACGCCTGTCTTCCGGTATGGAAAACAGAGCTCATGGCTCGACTCTAAGGCCGTCTGTGAAATCTGCACAGCTTCCTTGGCAGTCACAGCACCAAGCACACAGTGGGCACTGCAGTTCTCGGGTGCTCAGGGCATCAACTGGGCCCCAGAAGGCAAGGGTGAGTGAGGTTCAGGGCAAAAATAGTGGGAATCGCTGGTCACAGATCCTCACAGACCGACAAGGCAGATGCTTCAACAGGCAGGCAGAAAGAATCAAAAGCCCAGTTTCTGGAGATACCAGACAAGAGCACCAGCTCGGGGATCCCAGGTACAACACGGCTGTGAGGAGGGCTGGGGGGCAGGCCGAGAGCGGGGGTTCCTGGGTAGCTGTCCAGTGACCAGTGGGCCTCCTCTCCACTCCTATACTCCCAGCACCTCCCCAGGCATGTGAGGTCAGCCTCCCAACTCCATCCAGTGCAGACAATCAGAACACTCATCTCCAGGGCAACCAGAGAACCCAGGGAAAAAAATGACCCAGAGGTCCTGGCATGCACACACCCTTCCCCCAAAACGGGGACAAACCATCTGACAGTAAAGTCACTTATGGGCAAGCCACACCCCGCCCCCCGCCACACACACAACTAACCAGCTGCAGGCAGCTCGTTCTCAAACACGGACGCCTTAACGATGACAAGAGGGACAATGGAAAAAAACACGTGTATGTGTGCCTGTCTGTGTGTGCAGTAGACATACCAAGAGGTAGAGGAGAGATGGAAATGATACGCCCAAAGCAAGCAGATAATTCAGACGTCACCGGGCTGAACTACACTAACCTGCCTCGTCACATCTCATGCTAAGTCCTGGTCCTAGATACCCGCCAGGGCATGACTATTATGTACGAACAGGACCTTTAAAGGGGCAACACGAGTAAACGAGATTGGCCTTAATCCAGCAAGTGGACAGTGACCTCGTGAGAAGAGAAACCTGGGCAAGCACGCACAGAGGAGAAGCCAGCAGCCCCAGCCTGGGCCCCAGGCCGGGGACAGCTCCTCAGAAGAGCAGTCTGAGGAACTCACCCTCAGACCTGAGGTGCTGGGCCTCGGCAGAACATGTGTCTGCTGTGAAGACATCAGGCCACAAAGTGTTGTCATACAGCCAAGACAAACTACAGGTGGCAAGAAGCAACAAGCAAATAACCAACCACTCTAAAGGTATTGTAAAACCTGATACCAAACTGATAACTACCTAGAGCGAAAAGAGTGGGCTGCCATGAACAGGAATCAATCTGGGGATGGCACAACAAGTGAAGGCTCCTTGTGCAGTGCCAGTATCCCACATGGACAGTGGTTCAAATCCTGGCTGTTCCATTTCCAATCTTGCTCTCTGCTTGTGGCCTGGGAAGAGAGTAGAGGATGGCTCAAGTCCTTGGGACCCTTGAACCACGTGGGAGACCAGAAAAAGCTCCTGGTTCCTGGCTTTGCATTGATCCAGCTCTGTCCACTGCACCACTGGAGGAGAGAACCAGGAGATGGAAGCCATCTTTCTCTCCTTTTCTCTCTCTGAAATCTACTTTTAAAATAAACAAATCTTAAAAAAAAATCGATCCAAGAACAAGAGTTCTGGAAACATGCAAATAAGTGGAAAGAACCAGGATTTCGATCATTCCTCTCTGGGAATTGGCCAGCGGCTTTAACAGGGCTGAACGCACAGATGCAGGTTTGGGAGGCAGAGGAGGGAGCAGAAGAGGCAGAAGAGAAAAAGAAAGTTATCCTTTCTTTTTTAATCTGTCATAATGGAAGACTCACAGCTAAAACGATGGTCCAGAAACAAACATCAAGAACTATCAGGTTAAACAGAGAATCTAAAAACGCTAGGAGAGAAAGCTAAACGGTCCTGGGCTATACTGTACAAAGAAGCTGAACCACAGGCCCAGACGACTTTCCACGGATGGCTCCTGCAGCACGGATCTGCAGATGTCACAGCAGCTGTAATCAGACAAAGAAGGTTTGTGATGTCTGCACAATGGCAACGAAAATTACTTGTTTCTCAGGAGACGCCGTCTGCCCACCACCACCTGCTAACCTGCCTCAGCAAGGCACGGCTGCATTGGACTGGGTTTCTGGGAGGGAGACTGCTGTCCTCGGGATTTCCCAAGAAACCAGAATATTTGTTGGCCACAAGTCTCTTGGACCATACCTGAGCTGAGGCCAACGAGATGCCCCAGTGTCAGGGTTGGCCCAGCAAGACAGACCCAATGTGGGGCTGTCAGCAAGGTGGCAGGCACCGGGAGAAAGGTCCAGAGACAGGCCGCATCATCAAGGACTCACTCATTCATGCCCAGGGAAACCATTCAGCACCAACCAAACAACCAGCCAAAAAAATAAAAACAAGCTTCCCCAGAGACACCACCACTGCTCATCTGACAAACCTGAGTCGCCTCCAAGTCACCCCAAGCTCGGTGTGTTCCCCTGGCATCCCCCTGAAGCAAAGAGAATCTGTCTGAATCAAAACTCAACTCTTCCTCTCCATTCTGAGAGGGGCTCAAAAACTTTTCTGGAGAATGTGGCTTGTGAAATGCTGTGCCTCAATTTCAAAGCAATTTTGTACCCAAACAAATGAATCCACGTACTTTCTGAAGAACCTTCATGTCACAGCTCTCCCAGTGACGACCCTCACCTCTCCACCATAGACATGGCAATGAGCGTGACCCCTCTCCACTCGGCACTGCAGTTCACCCCTAATAAATGCCAACCAGCTCTCCAAGCCCCGAGATCTAATCAGCAGCACCACTGCTTTCCGGAAAGAATCTTCTGACAGCCACGTGGTCTCCAGCACCCGCTAACTCATCAAAACACTGCACAACCTGTCACAACTAAGACTCCTGCACACTTGTAACAGCATCTTTGGCCATGATGCTCACCCAGCTGGCACCACATAAGCCCATGCACCTCTCAGGAACCTGCCAAGGACTTTTATCCCTGACTTCACGTACCCTCTTACCACTGACCTGACTAAAACCCTTACCAATGTCTGAAATCAAGCCTGGGTTACCCTCTGTAACAGTCCCTGATGCTTCGGCCTCCTGGGATGCCTCTGCCACATCACTCTGCGGCTCGCTGTATTAAACTCAAGGTGCTGTATCTGTGTGTCCTCTTTGACGACACAAGACGCTAAGGAACTGGCTAGCCTCAGCAGTTTTGTCTCTACCTGCACAAAATCAGCAAGCTGTGCAACACCAAAGAAGTCAAATGCTGACTGAACACTTCATGTCATCAAAAAAGCACTGAAATTAAAACAGGACAACAACAACAAAAGTCAGAGGTTAAAAATACATGGTATAAACAGGGGAGTCAAGACAAGGAAGAGAACTGGAAATAATATGGATATGTAAAACAATCATGAAAAAAGACAACTGAATATGTTAAAACATAAAATGCTCAGGATTAAATCTTACAAATGAAGTGTAAAACCTGTACTATGAAGATTACAGAACAGTGCTGAAAACACTAAGGAAGTCCTAACTAATGGAAATACATGGATAGAAAGGTATTATGGTCTATTATGACGATCATTCCCAAGTTGATTTACAGATTCAGTGCAAGCTCCCAGCTGTTGTACGGAGGTAGTTGTTTCTAAAATTCTATAGAAATTTAAAGGATCCAAAAATTCAGAACAACCTTGAAAAAGCTAAAGGACTCACATCTCACAATTTCAAAATGTACTACGATGTTATTTACCAAAAATTATGGTGATGGATATATAGATCACTGAATTGAACTGAGTTCAGAAACAAATCATTTAATTTAATTACCAAAAAAACACCTGATTTTTAACAGAGAAAAATAATCTTTTTGCAAATGTGGCTAGGACAAGCCCATATTTGCCTGAAAAAGATTGCAGCCAAACATCTTCCTTATACCACTCACAAGAATTAAATGGAAGACAGGCCTAGGCACAGAAGGTAAAGCTACAGAACTATCTGAAGAAAACATAGGGGCAAATCTTGGTGAACTTGGGTGGGGCAAACTTTTATTTGATACAATAGCTCAGTGGCTGGCATTGTGGGACAGTGGGTTAAGCCACCAGCCACAATGCCAACAGCCCAAATGGGTACCAGTTTGAGTCCGTGCTGCTACACTTCCTATCTTACTCCTTGCAAATGCTCTTTTGAAAACTGCATAAGATGTCCCAGGTACCTGGGCCACTGCACCCACATGGGGAACCCAGATGGAGTCCCACGCTCCTCTGAGCTGGCCCAGACCTCAGCTGATGCAGCCATTTGGAGAGCGAACCAGTAGATAAAAAAGCTCTGTCTCTTTTTCTCTCTCTTCCTCCAACCCCACCTCATCTCTGTCTCTTTCTCTCTGTAACTCTCTCTAACCCTGCCATTCAAATCAATCAATATTTAAACAAAATAATAGCTCAGAGCCTTCTACTTGGAAAGTGAAAATACAATCTAAACAGGAGAAAATCATTGCACATCACATATCCTGATGGGAAATCTGTATCTAGTATATATACTGACTTTTTTTATAACTCAAAGATCCCAACTTAAATACAGATACAAGACCTGAACACAAGTTTCCCCAAGGAGCATTTACAAAAGCACATGAAAAGCTGTCAAATCTCCAGCAGGGAAATGTAAATAAAAATCACAATGAAAAGCCACATCATAGCCACTAGTAAAGCTATATACTAAAAAAGCAAATAACGACGTGTTGGCAAGTGCGGGGAGACAATGGGACCTTCCTCAAAGCTGGTAGGAATGTGAGGAAAGCAACTGCTCTGGAAAACAGCCGGTCAGTGCCTTAAAAGGATGAACACAGAGTTAGTTACTACACGATCCACCAATTAGACTGCTAAGTACAAGGAGGACTTCAAACGATTCCTGGAAAAATGGAATTAAAAGTTTATTTGGGGCAAAAGAAATCTTGAAAGCCATGTATATTTTTTGTTATAAAAGCATACTTCTCATAAACTTGTTAAACATCCCTCGAATGTATTTCAAAAATTTTTTGCAACAAGATAAACATTTTTAATTCCATTTTCCATGAACTTTAGAAGTAATCACATATATATACCCAGGAGAAGTGAAAACAGATGTCTTTACAAAAGCCTGTACATGAACAGTCAAGGAACGATGAGTAACAGCTAAGAAGACTCCTTGCCCCCGGTGGTCCGCTGAGGAATGGGTTAGTCACAGGGCATAACCATACAATGGGATGTCAGTTGGCACTGGAGAAGTTACCAAGTACTGATAGCTGCCACAGGACAGGTGCACCCTGAAGAGACTGAGCTAGCTGGAAGAAGCCAGTCTCCTAAAGGCTCGCGCAACTCGCTGCTTTCACTTTCCCATGTAAATGCTGGAACAGGCACTAGGGAGACAGGAGGCAGCACCCGAGCTGGGACGAGAGCTGGCGATGGGAAGGAGGCCGGCAGCGAGCGGCAATGAGTTAGGCAACACAAGCTCTGAAACTGTGACACTGATGACTTCATGATTGCATGAATATTCAGAAATACACTTAACTACCCAGCTTGAAGTGAATGGGTTACATGGCACAAAAACGAAGCCGTCTTAAAACAAACTGAAAATAAAAATTCTTCAGATAGTTAAGTTTAAACAGGAATATAAAGGTTGAACCTGAGACCTCAAACAGAGCCTGGAGTGCAGATGCTAGCTACACTCTCCTGTCCTTGCTCCCTTAGGCCCTTTCCAGCTTTTCCACAGACTCGACTCAACTCCCTGCACGAACAGAGTGGGATGCCAGCCCCACCAGACTGACAGGACTCACAAGGTCATTTCCGACTCAGATAACACCTTGGTGTCCACATCACCTTCAGGGACTTGAGGGGACTTCTAGATCAAGGGCACAAAATAATTAACCCCACAGACTGACTGAAGCCCTTCAGTCCATCATTAATACTTCCCAGAGAGAACATGATCCCCAAGCACTCAGAGGAAGGCCGCAAGCACCAGCTGCGTGCACACCCCTTGGCCGCAACTTCGGTCTCTAAGGGTCTTCGCCCCTAACTCTTGGGGAACCCCGGAATTTAACAACGGTTGTAGGGCTCCTTGCTCCACACATTACAAACAAAACCCTACCTTCTTCCACCACCCCAGAGTCATGACTGACACTCTGTGACCCAGCTTTGGAGTTTCTACAGCGATCCACAGAGAGCAAGGGGCAGGGGGCAGGATGGAAGCAGTGCTTCCAGCTGCCACCCGCCAGAGGGGAGGCGAGAGTCTGAAACTTGACCACAAGTAAAAAGAACAGAACAGAACTGGGTCTCTAAAATGTCTTCATGCCCATACACAGGATATAATAAAAAGGATTCAGTATATGAAAAAGAAAATGTGAATGAATGAAGCCACTTGTTCCCAGGCACACGGCTCCTGAAGTCCTTGGAACGCCCTGGGGACAAGGGCTTCTGTATGTTATGGAGAAGACTGGTGGCTGGAGACTCTGGGACAGCTCCAGGAAGAAAGCTGGCGGCCGCAAACACCAAGGCAGGGTTAGCAGTCTCTTAGCCCACACCAAACTCCTGCCAAGCTAAGAAAACCCCCAGAAAATGCCCAAGAGATGGCGCTCAGAGAGCTCCTGAAGAGCTGAAAACATGGCATTGAGCCCGGGCACGCCCCTTGCCACTCACACAGCTCATGTTCGTGTCCTTTACAATACGTGGGGCAAGCACTAATGAAACGTTTTCCTGAGTTCTGCGAGATGATCTGGCAACTGAATCCAACCCAAGGCGGTGTGGAAACCACGATTTACAGCCAGCATATCAGAAGCACAAGCCACAAGCCAGCGTTTGAGAATGGCATCGGCCATGGTGCCCAGGCCTGCGAGCCTGAGCTCTCCACCTGTGGGATCTGACGCTATGACCAAGGATGAACTGAATGAGGACACTCCGATGATGTTTGCTGGAGAACTGCCTGATCAGTATGTGGGGAAAACCCACACACTTGGTGTCACAGAATTTACTGAGTTAGTGGCCGTGTCACAATACAGAGTGGGGAAAAGTCTAGACTTTTTTTTTTACTTCTTAACAAGCAAAATAAAAGACAATGAAAAACAGGACCCAGCACTGTTGCAGTGGTTCAACAAGCTAATCCCCCGCCTTTGTGCACTGGCATCCAATGCGGGTGCCAGTTCTAGTCCTGGCTGCTCCACTTCAGGTCCAGCTTTCTGCCGACAGCCTGGGAAAGCGGCAGAGATGGCCCAAGTCCTTGGGTCCCAGCACCCATATGAGAGACAGAAGAAGCTCCTGGCTCCCGACTTTGCATCAGCTTAGCTCTGGCCAGTTAGGGAGTGAACCAGCAGATGAAAAGCCTCTCAATCTCCCCTTCTTGTTCTGTAAAATGTTTTTAATAAAAATGAATGAATGAATCTTTTTTAAAGGGGGGGGGCCAACACAGCTGGATCTCAGAATCGATATAAAAGAGCTTGAGTCACCCTGGAGACTCCCGGATCCTTACCAAGGACTATCAGCACAGGCACCAAGGACTACATCCCAACTGCCAAGGAGATCACGGGGAATTGGAGTGCCTTCAGAGGCCAACAACTCTGAGGTCATCCAACCCCCATTTGGATCTCCCACATGGGATGGAAGAAGCCCAGATCCTTCCTCACAGGATCCAAGGTCATCGGAACAACAGCCAGGAGCCCTGAGTGGGCCTCAGAAACAGAAGATCAGTACACTTCTATCGGGATTTGGGAGAGGAGCTTTCTCTGGTCCTTACTTAGTTCCAACTTTGGATGCCCATCCCCTCTTGCAACGACCATCAGGGTCGCCCCGAAGCGCCCCCACCAACCACCAACACCAAAAAAAAATTGGATTGGATACACAGAGAACAACAAGGAAAGCTTAGTACCAGACAGGAAAGGGTTAGCCTGGACTCACATATTCCTTACTAGGTAGGACACGAACATAAGTGACTCCCCAACGAGGCATTGAAGATTTCTCTGCACACCCCTCCTAAAACTGTTCAGCACCTCAGCTGTTGACATATGCCTTGTTAGAGTTATAAGCCAACATGGACTATCCCAAAATACGCCAAGTTGAGTAAAAATTATGCTTCAACACTATAAACTACTAAATACAAAAATGAAAATAGACACAAGACAGCTGAATAGTACCCTATAGCTGTTTTAAGGTATATAGCAGTCAGTTGCATATAAACTAAAATTGAAAGGTCAATGAAGTAATCACAGGATGTGCTTAAGAACTTACATTTTCTAACATACTGGTCACTCAGTACTATATCATTTAACTCCATAAGGTTGTAGACAATTGTTGATGTTATGTTGTGGCTTTTAATTGGTCGGGATGATATTCTACCAGCTCTGCCTTCAGACCAGAGATGGTTTCCCCAAGAAACTGTTGAATTTATCTGGACAACAAGATGCTGGACACTATGCAAACTACATGCTTGCTATGAAAGAATTATGATTGGATTTGAACTGTAATACTGCAACTAGGTGGAGAAATCCACCATGGGGGAGAGGGTACAGGGAGGGGCTGGGGGAATCCCAGAGCCTATGAAACTGTGTCATAAAATCAAATGTAATTAAAAAAAAATTGTGAAAGTTAAAAAAATAATAAAAAAGTATGTTGATGTATGTAAGTGTTCATGGAAGATGGAATTAAAAGTATTGGACTTTAGAATAAAAAAAGAACTTGAGTCGACAACAAGAATGTTGTTAAAGAAATACATAATCACAGTAAATGTAAATAAAGAGATTGATGTTCTAAACAGAAAGATGCATATTGTACAAAAGGAAAATTCTAGAACTGCAAGTATGCCGGAGACCAGCTCCAGCTGACCGAGAGCTTGCAAAGGATGCGTGGCTCAGCGAGACGATAAGAGGAAGAGATAAGACGTGGACCACTATGGCTTGATGCTCATCATGGACAACTCAGAAAAGCTGCCTTCTTTATTTATACACAAATCATCACAAGCTTTTGCACAATATCCAATTGTTTCATTTTTACATCATGGTTAAGAAAATACAAAAATCAATCCTAAAAAATATTATTTTACTTCAAAGAAAACATTTTCGGCAAACCATTACTCATTGAAACCTGCAGTCACCTGGCTGAAGCCAGGAACTCCACGGTTGGCAGCGCATGCAATTACATAGTGACAAGTAGTTTACTTACACTCAAAATCAATTTTTACTAAACACAAACTAATATTGCTTAAAATATTAAGAGTACAGAATTCAAAGATCATAAATGAAAGGATTTTATAAAAGCATATAACATAGATTCTTTGCTAAATCTTATAATCAAGTCATGCATTAATTACCGTCACCTTCACCTAGTGCTGATTCAATTGTTTTTCGTTCTTTTGCTAAAGGGCAGGGAAAGGGATCAAGGCACCTCAGCCAATCTACAAACAGAGGGCCTTTACAAGAAACTTCCTTTTATCCTATAAACTGTTTTCTTTCCCTAAATATAAGTGCCAATATAAGAAGTTTTTATAAACTGCTTTCTTTCCCTAAATATAAGTGCCAGTATAAGATTGAGATTTCAAGCCATTTTGAGGGGGTTCACATTTGTTTCCCTTTAGAAGATGCCCCATATACTTTTGCTTTCTGTGGTGAGAAACTAAAATGCGTCATATCATGTGTTGTAACAGTTCGAGGCGCATGGTAAACAAACTCTTTGTACCTCCATGATTGCCATCTGTTCCAAGATATTATCAGGCCATTTCTTAAGGAAAACATTACTTATACTAGGGCAAACTTCAGGACAAAAGTGGGCACATAACAGGATGTTTGGAGACATTGTGGGCTCAACTGTACTATTGTATACTTTTAGCTGTGTGTCATAGCTTTACATCACTAAAGATGTTTTTATCATAACATGATTGATCAACTTGAGGTGTCATACCAGTTACAGGAATCACTTCACATTGGCAGAAAAATAACAGCAACAACCTCAGGAGAATTCTATGAAACATCAGAGAGGTGACTGAGTATCCATACAATGGGGTGAGGCAGCAATGAAGCGACCAGAGACATTCTACCAGGCCTTGCCTCGCTGCCAGAAACTCCTCGCAGCCTTGCTAATCAAGGAGCAGTGCTCATCACACACCCATGCCATCCGACCCAACTGCGTGGCACCCCACACAAGTACATAATCTTAAATGAAAAATACACTGAGTTGAATAGACTGAAAATATATGAAGAATTACTATCAACACAAATCACCATAATTACAGAAAAAAACTGTCCTTCTATATAGACAGCACCACAGAATCTAGTTAAAGATCTCTAAAGTCCTGACAGGCAAAGGGGTCAAAGGCATTTTCAAATCAGAGAAAGTTCATCACCAACAAATCTGTATGACAAGAAAATCAGTAGGAAGCTCTTCAATCAAAACAGCACTACGTGGTAATTTGGAAGGCGATTTCAGAACGAAGAAGGCACGGGTGGGTCAGAAAGACCTAAGAAAGCACCTCATTAAAGAACTTCCAAATAGCTGAAACAAAGCCTCACTGAATAATACATGAAAAGTATTCCCTTTTAGCATTTTTTAAAGATTTATTGATCTGAAAGGCAGCTACAGAAGGGAGACAGGGAGGACGATGCAGACTGATTCCATCTGCTGGTTCACTCCCCCAGTGGCTGCAATGCTGGGCCAAGAGCCAGCAGCTCCATCTGGGTCTCCCACATGGGTGCAGGGGCCCCAGCCCTTGAGCCTCCTTCTGCTTTCCCAGGCACATTAGCAGGGAGCTCGAGCAGAAACAGAGCACCAGGGACATTGGATGAAACTCAGGACTTGAAGATTGCAGCTCACTTGGATTGAGGGCATTTCAGGCAGCAGCTTAACCTGTCAGGCCACAGTACTGGTGCCCACTCGCAGTACTGCCAACAGATTAAACAAACAGAAAACAGTGAAGCGACAGAAGATACAAACAGTACTACTGATCTAGTACTGACCATCGTTCGACCTAAACGATGTGCTTTTTCAAGCACCCAGGGAAACTTTAACACAGTATACACGCTAGGCCACAAAAGGGGTGAAAATTAATTCCAGGACAAAAGCCCAAAGATCACTTCAGAACTGAGTTACCAACAGCAATATGAGATCTTAAAAAAAAAAAAAAAAAGTGCCAGAACAAACTTGTAAATCGTCCAAGGGTCAAAGACGAGATCAAAGGAAATATGAAAATATTTTGAATCGACTGACAAAAGTAAAATAGAATATACGGGATGCCAACATTTTAAAATGTGCATTAGAAAAAGAAAAATCTGAAATTAATATCTAAGTTTTCACCTTAAGAAACTATAAAGGGCCCAGCAAGACGCACTATATTGGCTAAAATCCTCCTCTTGCAAGCACCAGGATCCCCTAAAGGGGCTGGTTGGTGTCCTGGCTGTTCCACTTCCCATCCAGCTCCCTGCTTGTGGCCTGGGAAACCAGTAGAGCATGGCCCAAAGCCTTGGGACCCTGCACCCACGTGGGAGACCCAGAACAAACTCCTGGGTCCAAGCTTCAGATCAGCTCTGCTCCATTGTGGCCATCTGGGGAGTGAACCAGCAGGTGGAAGATCTTTCTGTCTTTCCTTCTCTCTATAAAACTGTCTTTCCATTGAAAATAAATAAATCTTAAAACAAACAAAAAACAAAAGGAACTAGAAAAGGATCAAAGAAATCCAAAATAAAGAGGCAGGCAAGCGCACAGTGGGAAGAGGATGGGGGTTGGGGGGCGGAAGCTGAAGGGGGAAAATAATCAAGGGTACAAATGAATAAAAAGAATAAAAAGAAAAGAGAAGGAGGGCTAGTATCAGGACAGAGCAGATGAAGCTGGCATTCCACATCAGAGCTCCAGCTGCAGCCCACCTCCATGCTCATGCAGCCAAGGAAAGTGACAGAAGACGGCCCAAGTACGGGGCCCTTGATACCAACATGGAAAACCCAGATGGAGTTCCTGGCTCCTGGCTTTGGCCTGGCCCAGCCTGAGCTGCGGTAGCCATCTGGGCAATGATCTTACAGATGGAAGATTTCTCTCTCTCTCTCTCTCTCTCTAGGTATCTTTTCTCCTTCTCTATTACTCTGCCTTACAAATAAAAAGAAAAAAACCTAAACTATAAAAATTTTAACATCAAAAGCTATTTACCAAAAATTATAACACTTTTATATCCTAGCAAATCACTGTGGATGAAAAATAAAATAAATCCACAATAAATATGGACAGTAAAGACATTTAAATAGCAATAGAGGAATAAATTGCACAAACAACTTTGGGCCGGTAAATTCTATAACTTACATGAAATATTTTTAAATATCTTGAAAGAGAAAGTTACCAAAACTGAACAAAATGATTGTCTCTATATTTATTAAGTATTCAGCCATACCTTTGTATTGATTAAACAGATCCATCATTCAAATTTTCATTACAAGACAATGCCAGGTCCAGGTGATTTCACTGTGAACTCTATCAGAAGTTCCAGAACGCAATCCCGCCAAGCCTATGTGAGCTGTTTACGAAAACAGGAAAGAAAGGAAGACAGGCAGAGGCAGTTTTAACTTCCAAAACAATCAGTTCCTGGAAGCCCTCGCGTTAAACAAGAAGCCACGCGAAGCCTGTCACAAAGCTGAACACCTACTGGCAATGAGAGACTCTTAGCCAACAAGGTCTGGGGGAGACCTCGGCAATTCAACACAGGCTGCTGCTGGCGGGAGGGGAGCAGGCTGCCAGCAAGCACATCTCTCTCAACCCAGGAAATAAAAAGCACAGAGAAGGGAAGAAGCATTTCTATCTGCAGGTGCCACAACTATTCACACAGAAAAGCTACTCAGCAACCAACAGCACTCTGGATCGAATTTAGCAAGAGCTTACATTTCATGAAGAATAAGACTCTATAAAAGTAACTGACTCTTTACTATAGCGACTGTGATTGAGTTATATATATATATATATATATATATATACACACACATATATATGCAAGAAATAATTCGACAATGAAATCACAAAATTTGAAGATATAGAAGATATAGAAGTGATACAGAAGTGAAGATACAGAAGTGAAACTATACAAAATACATTCAGTTAATTTAAAAAAAAAAAAAAAGAACTAAAGGCTAAAAAATGAACTGCAACTAAATGTTGCCGAGAGAACATAAAGGACAAAATGAAGTGAGACCATGTCCACAGATCAGAAAGCTTAACGTTGTGAAATTATCAGCTCTCCCCCAACCTTAGGTGGAGATACTGGCAAGGTGACTCTGAAATTCCTACAGCTTTCCCAAGGGCCTAAAATAGTCCAAACAACCTTAGGAGGGAGAATAAGTCATAATATTTAGAGTGTATTACAAATCTACAACAATGAAGATGGTGTGTTGATGGCATTTAGATAATCTCATACATGAATGTGGCCAAACAGAATCCAGAAACAGACACTTATATGATCACATCATTTTTTTTCACCAAGGCATCAAAGCAATTTAATAAGAAAATATATTTTTCACTAAACAGTGCAGGAATGAATCAATGCCAATATTACAGGGTGTGGGGAGGAAGGTATTTAAGGCAGTATCATAACCATTTTAGGAAACTAATTCAAGATGGGCGATAAAACTTAATCTCCAAACTAAAATTATAAACCACAAAAAGGCTAACACAGGAAGATCTTCATTACTGCAGTGCGATGGACTGAACAGAAGTTCAGCTCTCCAGACACAAGGACATATTCCCAGAGTCAAATGGTAACTGCTCATGGGTTAACGGTAGGGACCTGATCTGCATCGGCAAAGTGGGCTGGGTGGAAGGGTGCTGGGTCTCACCAGGGGCTCGTTCCGTGAGCAATGACTCCTCCAAGCAGGCTCTGCCAGCATCCACCAACGCCGGCACAACGCACCTGTCCCTCACACCACTGTGAAGCACCACAGAGCCAGCGGAAGTAAATCCTGTCCTTCTCAACAAGTTCCCCTCAGGGATTTTACAGTAATGAAAAACTGACCTGAACACCGAGTCTGAGGGGTGCTCCTATACAACAAACAATCGGGGAAAGGAAATGGGTGTTTTCCAACTTCATCAAAATCAAACCCTTCCACACATCGTGGGAAGATAAGGAGGCAGACACAGACAGGAAGGAAGTATTCCAGGGTGCAGAACTCTCACAACTTCACAAGACAAGCAACCCCAGCACATTTTTTAAAACGAACAAAAATCGCTTCTCAGCCTTTTGGCTAAGATCAAGTGCGGTAAAATGAGCAAGAGAGCTGAAGAAACTCTTCACTAAAGCTAGATGCATGAATTCAGTCTTTCATAGATGCCCAGGATGCACATGTGGAGACATGAAAACTTGGCAGATGTGTTTGCGTGCCTGTATCTCCTAGCTCTGGACAGTGCAAGAAGCTAGAAGCAATCAGTATCAACGAACACGTGTCAACTTGTAAAGACCATTATCCAATGAGAGGAGACAGCATCCTTGCACAGCCAGCCAATCCAGGGCCGACAAAGGGCAACCCAAAGCCAGCCTGAGGCACTGTGTTCCTGTCAGTGAGGAAGCCCTTGCTGAACACGGGGTCCCCTGAACAGAGTACAAGACCAGCTGAAGGGGCTGCTATTGTCCAGTTAGGAGATTCAAGCACCCATAAATGATATTAATAAAAAAAATTCAAGTCTATCCTAATAATATAAACGAGTGAACAAATATTTATGGAAGGAAAAAAGGGAGCTTTTACTATGTTAACTATTATATACAAATAAAGCAATAATTACCAGTGCATCTAAAACTACATACTGTCTCAAAAGCCCTTTCCACAAAGGAATCAGCTGCAAAGGAAAAAAACGAAAGACCTCACGCGTCACCTAAACCACACAGTCAAACCGGAAATCTGTCCTGTCTACACAGGTGTGCCATGCGCTTCCTGACGTGACGCACTGAGGAGACTCCAACACCACTTCTGGGGGTTCCTGCCAAAACCACATGACTCAAGCACAAAGACAATGTAAGGTGTATACAGGTTCCGGAAAGGCTGAAAACCAGTGTATGTTAAGAAACACTTTCAGGACAAAACAACTAAATAAAAGCTACGATTCTGGATGAATTCAAACACAGGAAAAAATTTCAAGGAAGTTCCTAACTGTAAATATTGCCACCACTTGCATTTGAACTCTGAAAATCAACAGATATTTCTTTTTATATTAGACATTTACAAAACACAATAATAACCAATAAGCCAATATTAAACAATAGACATACTGAGTTGACTTAAAATTTGTTTCCATAAAATTAGATAATTTTTCACAATGACTGTTAATTTAATAGGATATATAACTGCTACCTCTTTTGCAGACAAAACAAGGGAAAGAAAGCTTGTTTTTACAACGTACTTCAAAGGTATTACAAAACTGGTAAACATGAAACTTAGTTTCATAACACATTACTAATAAAACTTACAGACCAGCAAAGATACACAAAATCCCAACAACTGCTTTAACAAACATCTTGCCACAAGATGCCCTGACATGGAAGGGGGAACATTTCCAGACTCATTAACTCGCCTCACTGACTTCTGCCCGAAGGAAAATGTGCCCTTCAACTGGCATGAAAATTGAGGCTACCAGTGGGCGGCAATTTAATTACCCCCTGATGCCACTGAGCCTTGACTCCAGCATTACAGCAACGACCAGGTCAGCATGTGGGTCACACTGAGCACTTGGTCCAAATTTTCAAGTTGAAAGACCATGCTTTCCTTATTTTTTGTAGTTTTATACCATTCTATGCTTCATGACATCATTTGTGTATATAACAGCCCATACTATAAAAGCTTGGATATTTCTTATGTAACTGGCACTCCAGCTCATTCTATACAGAAGCATAATTAAAATTAAAATACTTCTGTCTTAAAAAGGCAAAACTAAAAACTAGTGTAAGGTATTCCTATTTTACTCTCAATATTACAAATCCATTTCAAACCTATTTCTAGAAGGTGGCACATCTTACCTTCGAAGCGGGTCCATGTAAAACAAAGTCAGCTGTAGTGCTAACAGGTAACGATGGGCCTCTATGGACGGGCACACACCACGGAAGGTGCAGAGGCAGCTGAAAGCCCGGGATATGCTGTTTGGACTCCTATTTTTTTTAAAATGGTGTGTTCTTACCATGCCACATTCACCTATAACACACCCAATGACAAATTATTTCTCAGGAAGCTAGCAACTGAGAAGTACAACATGGTGCCAACAGCAAATTAACAGTTCATTCCACCCATAGTTCGTGGAATAAATTATAGAAAGCAAGGACTCTCCAGCACCTCCGATCAGCAGCGCATGGCCGCTCAAACAATCCTGGCTTACTGAGAATACCACAAACAGATGACACCATTTCTTACCATGTTCAGGAAACATTCAAGTCTTAAGAGGACAAAATTTAATTCCTAGGCATTTTTTGTTTTACAATCTTTGCCAGTGTCAAGGATACTTTTAAAGAAAAGCTCACATCTGGGGTCAGCATAGTAGCATAGCATGTACAGCTGCTGCCTACAATGCCGGTATGCCACTTGGGCACCAGTTCCAGTCCAGGCTGTTCCACTTTTGCTACAGCTCCCTGTTAATATAGTTGGTGAGTCAGTGGAAAATGGGCCAACTTCTTGGGCCCCTGTACCCATGTGGGAGACCAAGACAAAGCTCCTGGCTTCTGACTTCAGCTTGGCCCATTGTGGGCATTTGGGAATTAATCAGCACAAACATACATCTCTCTGCTCACCCATCTCTCTGTAACACTGCCCTTCAAATGAATAAATCTTAAAAAAAAAATCCTCATCTGAAGTCGACAGTACATGTTGCAAAGATTTTCCAGATGTATTAAAATGGTCTTTGAAAATGTGCTCTAGGGTCATTATTGAACAAAAAGCCTGACTTTGAGTGTTACAAGCCTATTTGTTTCATTAAAACAATTTACAATTTAAAATCATTTAATTACAGTCATTCAAGACAAAGAGGTTTCTAAAGGACAAAGTAAATAAGCCTACCTTACAGCATGTACTGCAAGGAAGTTTTATTTATATATACATACATATATATATATATATATATATATATTCATTTATTTTTATTGAAAAGGCAGATTTACAGAGATAAGGAAAGACAGAGAGAGCTTCCACCTGCTAGTTCACTCTCCAGTGGCTGCATCTACTGGAGCTGAGCCAATCGGAAGCCAGGAACTTCTTCTGCGTCTCCCACGTGGGTGCGGGGTCCCAAGACATTGGGTCATCCTCTACTGCTTTCCCAGGTCACAGGCAGGGAGCTGGATGGGAACACAAACCAGCACAAACCATATGGGATCCCAGCAACTGCAGGGGAGGATTTTAGCCAACAGAGCCATCGCACCAGGTCCAGTAATTACGTTTTAAAAACACAGTGATAAAGCAATAGAGATTTTTATTCATAAAAACATTATGGACATAAAATCAGCCACCATATTAGGAATTATATCCTGGGACAAGGATATAAAGGACTAAATTTTACAAATGGGCAATAAAAATGACACTATCAAAATACTAAGAATGTCACACATATACATACACTTATGTCGACGAGTTGCAAAATATTAAATGTGTTTTTAGCTTTAGAATTTATGACCTGCTTGTCACTAAACAGGGCTATGTATTTGCTAAATAAACAAATCATACGATGTATCTCCATGCCCATTTCATGTGTCAACTATTTCCCAACAGACTGGACCTACTGAGAGTGTAGAAGATGGGTTCTTGGAATCTCTCACAATATTGAATGAGGTTCACATGAGACAGCCAGAATAGATGGCAAAAATTTACTAGACAGAAGTAGGAGAAACAGAGGAGTCGTTAATCAACATTACTCCAATTTCTTTTGATATTGGTAAGCTATTCACTAAATGAGCACACATTCAACAGCTACTGGAGTACCGGCCGACATTCCGGCCCAATGTTAAGTGCCCACATCGGTACTCCACTTGGGACACTGGCATCCCGCAGCAGAGTGAGAGTTTGGAGTCATGGACACCCAGCTTCCGATTCAGCTCCCCGCCAATGGAACAAGCGAGCCAGTGAGAGAAGCACAAGGCAAGTGGACCCCTGCTAGCAGGCAGGAGACCAGGATGACCTCCTCGGCTCCGGGCTCTGGCTGTGCCATTCAAGGAGTAAAACACCAAGTCCAAGGTCTTTCTGCCCCCCTCACTCTCTGTTGCTCTACATTTCAAAAAATATATATATAAATCTTTTTTTTAAAAGTCATATGAATAAGCCAATGTTACTTTCAACAAATATTTAATGACACAATAAAAAAAACAGTACTTATATGAGGACATCCATTACTAGATCAAAGAAGTACTTTAGTATATTCTGTCGATGATTTAGTATCTATACAGTGAAACATTTTCTTTCTTCACAGCAGCCTCACCCTGAAAATATAAGTGGAACAAGCTAAAATAACTTACAAACCTGATGCCATAAGTTAGTGTGAAATCTGGTTTTCCACAGAACTATCACTTTAATTCCTCAATCAATTCCTTACTCCGAGAGTAAAGAAGGCGCTCTTTACACAAAGACAAGAAAACAGTGCCTTTCAAATAACTTTTGAATTCTTCCATCTTTTTACAGCAATAATGCATTCACACAGTACTCTAGATTTATTTTAATGGAGTAAAGCACACCCAATGGTCCAGCATGATGACTCAATTGGCTAATCCTCTCCTGGCAAATGCCAGGGAGGGTACCAGATTGTGTCTCAGCTGCTCCACTTCCCATCCAGCTCTCTGCTTGTGGCCAGAGAAAGTAGTGGAGGCCAGTCCAAAGCCTTGGGACCCTACACCCACACAGGAGACTGCGCAGAACCTTCTGACTCCCGGCTTTGGATTGGCTCAGCTTCAGTGCAGCCATTTTTGGGGGCTGAACCAACAGATAATAACTTTCCGTCTTTCCTTCTCTCTGTAAATCTGCCTTTCAAATAAAAATAAATAAATCCTTAAAAAAAGAAAAGGATACCCAATGTGTAAATCTGAATTAAGACTTGATAGAATAAGCACAAGAATGTAATGTATGTAAGTTAGAGACTAGATGCTTGAGCTAAAAATGGCTTGCCTTTGCTTTTAAAACAGAGTGCACATCTGTTTGTCATGAAATATTCTTTTACTGTATCACCAAGAGAACTCAAATTTTAAGACATTTAGATGGTCTGCTGATCAACCTTCTCTCTGCAAGTTGGTGAACTGAAGTACCGGCGTGGCTATTTACACAGCGGTTAGGTCATCGCCTGACAGCTGCATCTTCTAGCGGAATCTGGAGTCCTGGCCAATTAGCTTCCAGCCCAGCAGCCTGCGCAGTGTGTTGTGGAAAGAACAGGTGACGGCTCAAGCTCATGCTTGTGGGAGGCTTATCCTGAGTTCCAACTTTATCTTCCTCCAGCCTACTTTCTATGAACAGTTTAGTAAACCAGAGAATGGAAGATCTATATCTGTCTATCTCTTTAAAAAAAAAAATGAAACCCATTTTTTGAAAGATTTATTTTGCCTGAAAGCAAAGAGAAAGAGAGATTGAGACACAAAGGTTTTCCATCCACTAGTTTATTCCCCAAAGGCCGCAATGACCAGGGTGGGGCCGAGCTAAAGCCAGGAGCCAGAAGCCCTTCTGCGTCTCGCATGTAGCAGGCAGCAGCCGGAGGACTGCAACTATCCTCTGCTCTTTCCTCGACCCATCAGCAGCAAGTTGGATCAGCAGCGGAGGCATTCTGATACCAGCAGCCTAACTCACCTAAGCATGTGGCTACCCTCAGACACACACACACAAAACAACTTTTAAAAAGTAGACTACAAAGAGCTAACTACTAAAACTGAAATACAAAAATAATTCACCATAAACTGATTACGTTCCAAAACCATCTTTCTCATTTCTCCTGGTTTTATTGGATTTATGAAAACAAAGAAAGTTACTGGGAGAAAAGATAAAACAAAGATTTTACCTAGCGCTTAGAATCTTTCACTTATTTAGAAAACCAAAGAGGAAAAATGCTGAAGTACCTAAAACAAACTTGATAGTACATTTCTGTGTTCTAGCCGAGGCACAAAGCCTGCAGCTCTAATCATTTCCTCTCAGAATTTGTCTTTTAACAGCTTTTATCTTGGCAGTTGAAGTGTTAAAAACAAAAGGCTTTTTTAAGAAAGCTCTGCACATCTGATTTTGCAACAAATCCTTTTTTAAAAAAAGCTTTATAGGCATCTGCAAAAATATCCACTAAACAAAATGTTCACATGTCCATGTGTATCCCAGAAGCCAGAAAGTTCACAGAACTTTAACACTGACATATGAACAATTTTTGAAGACTACTTTGGAAATACATCTGAAAACCACAGTTAAATCCTCCCATGTGCCAACCCTGATAATAGTTTACTTAAGGCATAGTCTACTTAGATTAAAAAAAGATCTTAATGAGACAAAGAATTTAAGCAGTTTGTCTTGTTTCTAGAATACCTTTACCTATGATGTCGGCATCCCATATGAGAACCAACTGCTATCCTTAATACTCCACGTCCAGTCCAGCTCCCTAATGACTTAGGAAGAGGAACAGAATTTGTGCCCCTGCAACCCACATTGGAGACCCGGATGAAGCTCCTGGTTCCCAGCTTCTGCACTGCAAACCCCTATTATTGTGGCAATTTAGAAAGTGAATTAAGGAACGGAATATTTCTATGTGAGTCTCATCCCCTTTCTCTGTAACTCTGATTAGAAACAAAGAACACAACAAGTATCACAGGGCATGACTCACTACTATGAAAACATAGCCATGGGAATTTATTGAATATACAAAATGAAGGTTGCCAAGCTAAGAGTCTGACTTAACTACACAGCCATTATAAAACAAATTCAAAGGAGTAGGCATTTAGTCTAGCGCCTAAAATACTGGGTTCTTACATGGAGAGGTCTGGGTTCAACACCAGGTCTAGTTCCTAAATGCAGCTTCCTGCTGATGAAGGCCACGGGAGGTAGCAACAATGGCTTTAGTATTTCTGCACCTGCCAACCACGAGGGAGATACAGACAGTCCGTGGCTGTTGGCTGGCCCAGCCCAGCCCCACACAATACCTACAGCAGGGAAGTAAACCAGAAGACAGGAGCTCACTCAAAAACAAACAACTAACCCAAATGTATCATGACATAATAAGAAGTACCACTCTGTAAAACTGTTTATCACTGTGCCTATGCTCAATAATCTCTCCCACTGCTTCTCAAAAAAAAAAAAATAATAAAGAATTACTTTCCAAGTAAAGAACTGACCCCCAAAAAGCTACACAGCACCCACCAGGAGCATCCATTGAAGCCTGAGGAGTGTCTGCTACCAACCAAATTCTGACTTTCATGACTGACACACAGGGTGTGCCATGTCTAAGCCCACTGTAGCAACCCTCTGTGGATTAAGCAGGAGCCCTCCTCTAAGCGACCCTGCCTCTGAAGATGTTGGCAACTCCTCCTCTCCTGAAGTGCCTCTAACCTAGGAGCCCACCTTCTGGGGGTGGGACGGGCAGGGAAGCCAGTGCAAGCACACTGTGCCATGGCAAACAAGCACATACTCTCATGAGACACATCAGCTCCACCTGGAATCTCCACACTCCGCCACGCTCCCAAGACTCACCGAGTCTTTTGGCCTGTGTCAGGTCCACGTCACTATATTCTGCCCCAAGATGCTGTGTAGTCACCCTCGTACCACACCTGCTTACCTTCACCCACAGGAACAACAGAACAGACTGGGGTGAAGGGTCCAGCCAGGTAGCACAGAAAGTTGGTTTCCCAAAGTTTACCCTCCAGCAGAACCTCTGTGTTCGTCAACAACCATTCCCCTAATTCTGTCAACATACTACATATGCAGAACGACAGGCAAAAAACCAGTTCACACTCCAAAGATAAGTCTAAAACCATACACTCTGACACAGCCTGAAAACTCACATAGCTTAACAGAGACCTCGTAATGCACACGACTGCTAATTACATACCTGCCACCCTTCAGATTGATCCAGCTCCCTAAAACAAGAAAACTCTTTCAGGAAATGCCACGTGAGTTATTTTAAAATTGACTACCAATACAGTTTTTCCGTCTTATCATAAAATACTGATACAACTGTTTTAAGGATCCAAATCTTCTTTTATTTTGTAACATTTGTCTTGCTTTTCCCAGTAAGGCATAAATAAGGAAATCATCTATATGATAAACTTTATTAATAAACAAAAGGTCAAGACATGCAACTATTTCATCACTGATTTTTTTTCCATTTAAATTTTGCAAAAAGAGCTCAACAAAATACAGATTCTGCCTAAGTCAGGGAGACGGCCGACTCCCAAAATAAGTCACTCGGGGGTCTCTTTCAATTTTGAAAAGAGTGTCCAAAAACAAACAAAATCCACGCTAGCTCAACTTTCATACGGTGGGAATTAAATATTCAAGAGAGACGTCGTCATTTAGCAAAACGAGGTGCAGCAGGGCGTCGCTGCGAATGTTGCACAGGGCCGTGGTGGGGTTCATCTGCTGGGCCTCCAAGAAGTGCAGCAGCCTGCGGTTGTCCACACGCACCTGCGCCATGCTCTTGGGGTCTCTGTCCTCAGCCCCGTCCTGCTGGGCCCTTGGGGGGCGGCCGAGGTTCTCGAACGAGCTCCGGATGGACACGGCGCTCGTGTCTATGCTCAGGTGCATCCTGCCCTGCGGACTGGCCTCCAGCAGCACGTGCTGGCTCAGGTTGGCCATGCGCTCCACGATGCTGCGCAGCGTCCTCAGGGGCGGCAGGTGGACGCTCACGTCCGGGCTCGGCAGGCGCGGCCGCTGCGGACACTCGGCCCAGGCCCGCCGGGGCAGCACCCGCACGGGCAGGTCGTGCACCACCATGCGGGTGTGGCCCGTGCGCAGGGCCAGCTCGGCGGCCACCGTGAGGCACGGCCGGCGCTTGTGCGTCAGCTGCAGCTTCACGGAGGACGCGCCGCCCGCGCTCCTCAGGGCCCTGGCCAGGTGCCCCGAGGTCAGCTCCAGGTAGATCTCGTCGTGTTCTTCCGAGGGGCCTTCCATGCGGAACTGCGAGAAGGCCTCGCGCCTCACCTCGCACCACACCCTGGCCTCCGGGACGGCCCTGAGCCCCGCCGAGCCGAAGTACAGCCCGTCCGGGCACACGCGGAGCACCACCAGCTTCGCCAGCTTCGCCAGGGTGCTGCACAGGTGGATGAAGAGCTCGAGGAAGGCCCTGCGGGTGATCCTGGCGCGGAACTTCATGGCGCGGAGAGGGCGGCCGCACGTGGCTGAGAGGCCGCGTCCTGCTGCCTGCAGGTCCTGCAGCGCTTCCGGTCCCCCGCTGAGAGTCCAGCAGAGGCCAGCAGGAGGGTTCCGCCTGCACTCAGGCCCGCCCCTCTGCAGCCAGACACCAGCTCTCCTTCTAGTGTGATATACAGGGCTCCACAGCTCACACTGGGTACAAACAAGGCAGGTGTTCCGTGAGGTCAACACTGCACACAACTAAAAGCATCGCTCAGTAACTAGCCCCACTGTCTTTTTCCAGGGGCACATTCACGCACATGCACAGGTCTGTGCGTCTACCTATATCTGGCAATCCGATTTTCACACACAAAAATGTTAATATGGACATCCTCCCAATGTTGGTGAAAAGCAAGCCTCCATACAGCAACTTGATGGCTGCTTGACTCCCCAGTGTGTGCAGCACGCAATCATTCAATGATGCCACGACTGACATGTAAGTGGATTTTGTTTTGTTTTTTTATTTTTTTGCTATTACAAAACATGTCAGTGAAAACCTTTGTATAAAATGTTTGTGCTGATTGACTATTTCCTTGCATAAAATTCAAAGAAGAGGGCCTGGCGCGGTGACCTACGGCTAAAGTCCTCGCCTTGAACGCCCCAGGATCCCACATGGGTGCCGGTTCTAAACCCAGCAGCTCCACTTCCCATCCAGCTCCCTGCTTGTGGCCTGGGAAAGCAGTCAAGGACTGTCCAAAGCCTTGGGACCCTGCACCCGCGTGGGAGACCCGGAAGAAGTTCTGGATCCTGGCTTTGGATCGGCACAGCACCGGCCGTTGTGCTCACTTGGGGAGTGAATCATCGGACGGGAGATCTTCCTCTCTGTCTCTCCTCCTCTCTGTATATCTGACTTTCAAAATAAAAATAAAATAAATCTTTTTTAAAAAATTTCAAAGAAGAATTATTCTTTTTTTAAAGATTTATTTATTTTCAATACAAAGTCAGATGAGTTGGGAAGCCATTTCTTCACCACCCGCGTAGTGCGAGGCACCCAGAGACACTGACCCGACAATGGGAAGGACTCTCCAGCTTGTATGCTCGCTCCTTGAGGACAAGTATATTTTCTTGATCTTTTCTAGCCCGAGCATCACCCACACCTATCAGAGCTGCCCAATAATTACATTCACTCCACAAATGCTTTATATACAAACTGTATGAACCTCCAGCAGCTAATACACACATAAATTAACATTTACATTAATAGAAAAAATGGGAATACAACAGAAGGACTCTCCAAGCCTCAACAGTGAGTTCTGTATGTATGAGAAATTTGATGCTGAAGCTGCGATTTTACTTAATTCGATATTGACAGGAGGCAGGAGAGCAACAGGGAGGCCACTGTCACAGTCCCTGCTCCAGACAGTCCCTCCACCACCCTGTGGCAGGTGGCCAACGGGAGGGGCGGTGCGCCACGCACCTGCAAGGCACCACCCCTCATAGCAGACAGGGTCCACAAGGCTGAGCATTCCCAGCACTCGGCACAGCATCACTGTGCTTCCAGAGTCTTGTGTTTCTTTTAAGTATCCATATCCATTTTCATTTTTCACTTAAATATTTAACTGACATGTAATACTTGTACATTTTTATTTATCCGAAAGGCAGAGTCACAGAGAAAAGAGACAGAGACAAGGACAGTACTTCCTTCCATCTGTTGGTTCAGTCCCCAGATGGTCACAACAGCCAGTTCTAGGCCAGGTCAAAGTCAGGAGCTTCTTCCAGGTCTCCTGTGTGGATGCAGAGGCTCAAACACTTCTGCCTTCCCATATACATCAGTAGGACGCTGGACTGGAAATAGAACAAGTAGGACTTCAATCAGCTCGCCAGGAGATGCGGGCACTGCAGGCGGCAGCTTAACTTGCTGCACCACAGCACTGGCTGTGACAGTGCAATATTTGAATACATACATAGACACGAACATATTAAACCAAGAAACTGGTTTTTCCACTTCCTTATCTTTTCCTTGTGTCAGAAGCCTTCCTTTTCTTCTTCACTACATATTGCTGTGAACTATAGTGATCTCACTGTGCTATGGAACACTACAACTTATTTTTTCTATCTGATTGCGTTTTAATACCTAACCAATCTCTCTCCTTTCCCCATCTGGTCCCAATCTCCAGTACCCATGATTCTAAGTTCAGATCAACTTTTTTAAACACCCATATATGCAAGAAACATGTGGCATTTGTCTTTCTCTATCATATTAGAGTCTAGAGTTAAGTCTCGAAAAATTTGGCTCTCTCTCCCCAAGACCTCCAGCCATTGGCCATTGAGGTCTTCTGTGAGGTTGGCTGCTACCATGGCAACCTGTGGTAGATGAGAACTCTGGGACTGAAAAATAGACAGCAAGGGGCTCACAGTTCACAGTAATATACACTGTCCAAGGAAGTAAAAGGAGTTGGCAGACCCCCCAATGCCAAGATGATAAAGAAAGGTCCCTTTCACTCCGCATATGTTGGGACCTTTCTGGCCAGCCTGACACAGAAGTCTCTGTGGATGCAGAGGAGCCCCTCGAGGCCCTGGATGGCCCTGGCTGCTGCTGGGACAGCAGGTAGTTTGAGATCTAGCAAACCCCACTGGTGCCAACCACAGCAGCCCAGTGTGACAGCAGCTTCCTGTGCAGGCTATGACTTGGGAGCTGCTGGTTCAGCGTGAGGTTCCACCACTGCTGCTGGAGCTGCAGACACAAGTGGAAGACACAGGGCCATATCGGGAAGGTGACCTCCAGGCCAGGCAGGGGTCTAGCGGGTATGCTGCTTGTTCCAGGGGCCTCTCATCCCAAGCCCTGGACCTTTCCAGGACACAGGTCAGAGAACAAAGTCAAGGGAACAGGAGGCTCACAAGTCTGGCCTTACCTTGGGGCGGGGGAGGGGGAAGAGAATACACCTGACTGTGGCTTACATGGCGACAACGAGACCCTTCAGCCAGGAGCTAAGAGCTGGCCAGGAGCTCATCACACTTCCAGCCCATCCATGAGTCCTGCCTGAATCTCATTCCAGGCCAGGAGTCCTGGTCCAGCTGGGGAATGGCTTAACATAAGGCATTAGTTCCCCACAATGGTCCACGTTTATCCATGGGTTCCCCAGGATTTCCATAAAGGCCTTTCTCACTGGAATTGGTCAGGAATTTCATGAGACTTGCTCACACCCCAGACATGTAAAAGAAAATGTGGGGGCCCGGCGCAGTGGCCTGGCGGCTAAAGTCCTCGCCTTGAACGCCCCAGGATCCCATATGGGCGCCGGTTCTAGTCCCAGCAGCTCCACTTCCCATCCAGCTCCTTGCTTGTGGCATGGCAAAGCAGTTGAGGATGGCCCAAAGCCTTGGGTTCCTGCATCCACGTGGGAGACCTGGAGGAGGTTCCAGGCCCCTGGCTTTGGATTGGCACAGCACCGACCGTTGCGCTCACTTGGGGAGTGAATCATCGGACAGAAGATCTTCCTCTCTGTCTCTCATTCTCTACGTATATCCGCCTTTCCAATAAAAATAAATAAATCTTAAAAAAAAAAAAAAAAGAAAATGTGACATACTCTCCATAGAGTCAACTCCCATGCCTTCCCAACCTTCTGTCCATTAAAAGGCCAACAAGCCAGCAATGCCAGGCTCCCCATAGCCTCTACGGGGCCTGGGAGCTGCAGGGCAGCATGAGGGGACTGCCCGAAAGGTACCAAGCTCATGGGCAAAGGTGAGGCCAAGGTCTGCATCCCTGATGTTCCGCTCAGCATCCAGAGGCAGATCTCAGGTTTATGGACGACACAACACCCCGTCTGCAGGAGTGCCTCAGGCCCAGCTGGACTCAAGTGGCCGCTTGGAGCCCCCTGACAATCAGTGCTTACCAGGTCTCAGCAAGAAATGGTCCAAGCACGCCTGAGGACAGCAGACAACAGTTTGCTCATTTTAGGCCTCAAGAACCCTTTAGTCTTTATTCAAGTGGGAAAGGAGACTGAAAGAGCTTTTTGCTTGAGTTATGATGATTAGTATGATAGGGTCAATTACACCTACGGGATGGTCCAGTGGGCTTTTCACACCTACTTCAAAAGGCCACAGAAACTATTGGATTTTAAAGAGCCTATAATATCCAACACCGAGGGCTGGCACAGCAAGTTAAGCTTCTAACTGACATGTGTTCCCCAGATCGGAGTCCCAAATGCTCTACTCTGGGTCCAATTCCCTGCTATCTTGCCTTGGAAAGCAGCAGCCGGGGCCGCTGCTGGGAGGACTCAGAGGGCTAATAGTCCCCTCCCAGGGGGACAGGGGGACAAAGTGTCATCTGACCTGTAAAGGAAGCTGGGCAGGTCTGTCACCATCTTCTGCTTGGCTGATGCTGTGCCCCTCCGCTGACTATTTAAACCCAGGGCTGGTTTTCAGAAGGGAATCAATTAGAGAGGCACTCTGTGTCTACAAGAGCCAGTGCCGGCAGCTTTTTCAGTAGTAACTCATCCCTTGGAGTCTGCTGCTTGCTTCTGATTCATCTCTTTGGTCACTGTCCTTGTCCCTGACATAAGGCAAGGATCAAGATCCCCCTTCATTGTCCCACTAGACCACCAATCATGCGGATGACAAGGATGGGGTTTTGGTCTCCTGGCTTTGGCCTGGCCTGGCCCAGCAGGACATGTAGGCCATTTGGGAATGATCCAACAGACTGAAAACCTCCTTCTCTCTTTGTAGTCTTCCCTCTCACTCTAATAAGTAGATTCTTTAAAAAAAAAAAAAAATTCTCCTTTCCTCTGAGTGGTCTCAAAATCATGCCACAACTTAACTGGCTTCAAAATATTTTAACAAAATGTTCTGCTATATAAAACACGAATAAGGCGATCATTACAATTATAAACTTGGGGAGAAGAAACTTTTATGGCACATTTATGTCTAATTTGTGGATTAGATTTCTCCCTTCCAGAGGCCAGAGAAGTTACTCAGAGTTCATTGTGCTGTCTTCTTGGTTGTAGGTCAGGACGTTAGTCTTTAATTCAACAGTGCGCTGTGCTATGCCTGCGTTACTCACCATGCAACATTCATCACATGCTGGGCTTGAGTATGGGGTTTTTTGGGGGGCAAGGGGGTGGAGCTAAAGATCAGGGGACATCCAAGGTCACTCATTTATTCTTTCTCTAGCCCTCTGCCTTTTGTAAGGTAGGTCTGAGCTTCTGACCCATCTCATTTCCTTTCTTTCTAAAGATTGTCTTTCAACATTTAAGGTACCCTGTGGCCAACTAATCCCCTCAATTTTGTCAGACAAAGTGTTTGTTTTTCTTGCACGTGTGGTTCTGTGCCACTGGACTGTTAACTCACACACACGGTTTCTGAAGAGCAGTCTGATGGAATCCTCATCCTGTACGTAAGGGACCCCCTGTCCCCACTCCCCGGGGACGCAGCTCCTTCACCACTTTCTTAAATTATTCTGCAGTATAGACATTATTTGCCTAAATAGTCATACTGTCACTGTTCCTTTGCTGCTCGGCATTTCCGGACCCTATTTTCTCCCCCGCTCTGTGCCTTGGTGTCTATCATGAACTTCGGAAACCTTCAGTCACTATTACATCAAATATTTCATCTTTCCTCCTCCTCATACACTCATTATGCATGCATGAATTTTTTTTCCGGTGGTCCACAATTCTTGGATATTCTATCCTGCTTTCCTCGGCCTCACTTCTCTTCCCATTCATTTCTGAAGCTACTATTACCATGGACATACCACCGGAAACAGTGCAAATGAGGCCCTGAACAGAGCAAATTTCTTGAGGTGACTCCCTAGCGTTCAAGCTCACAGCTCCCCACCATGACCTGCCTTGACATGATGTCCCATTTACACCTACCTCTGTCAGAGGAAGAAGCACAACCCCAGTGGTAGATCCCACATGCCCAGCCTGCAACCCTTAGAGTCTGTTTCCTGACCCAAACCTCAAACAAGAGTCAGCAGACTGTAAAGGAGGGCTTCTAAGTGCGATGCTGACAATAAACCCTGGTGATACATGAAGGCAGGATACAGCCTCCTGTCTGACTCCTCTGGCCTAAGATGCCTTTGCCTGGCCTCCACCAGAAGAAATCTGCTGAACTGAGGGAGTAATGCAGTTGGCCCTACAAAATTCTCACCACCAGATTCCGGAAGTCGTTTGCTTCTCCATTAGAGAAACCACTGTTGGGCAGTGTTATCCAGAGGGGTTTGTTTTGAGAAATTTCAGGTGTGGGACAGAGGGTAACTGCCACCAGCATGTCACACACTCCTCCATGCCCCAAGACCAGCTGAACCCCACCTGGCCAGCACATATTGTCTAAAGAGCACAGCTTCACCAAACTAAAGGGAAGGCAGTGAGCACCGCCGACCAAACCAGGAACCTACATACTAGCTGACCACAAAGCTCTCAGCTGCCAAGGTCAATCTCGAAAAACCTTCTCCCTGAAGTCCCCACAAAGCCGAGGAATTATGCAAGAGCTGTCTCACTCCCTTCTCTGTGCTTTGTAATAAACCCCTACTTTCTCCCAACACCCCAGCGTCAGTATCTGGCATGTGCACCTGGCTTAGGAATTCTGTAGCAATACCTCAGACAAGTTTGGGGTGTTGTTCAGCAACCAAGTTTGTCCTTCTGACATCTGTTTAGGTGTGGTGACCTAAAGATATATGCACAAATGCTGGTAAGAATGATTTCCTCAGATCCCCATAATGCACAAATGGAAAACCGAAAGCTATTATTTTCCTTTTTTGTTGTTGTTAAGATTTTATTTATTTTAATTGTAAAGTCAGACACAGGGAGAGACAGAAAGAGCGAGCTTCAGATGATTCACTCCCCAAGCAGCCCGGAGCTGAGCCAATCAGAAGCCAGCAACTTCTTCCGGGTCTCCCATGCGGGTGCAGGGTCCCAAGGTTTTGGACCATCCGTGACTGGTCTCCCATGCCACAAGCAGGGAACTGGATTGGAGGCAGGGCCGCTGGGATTAGCACTGCCACCCATATGGGATCCCAGTGTATGCAAGGTGAGGACTTCAGCTGCTACGTTACCACGTCAGGCCCTTTTACTTTAATCAAATTTTATATTACTATCCTATTGCTTCTCAGCCTTTGGGCTAAGAGCAAGCATAAAGTTTATTTTACTATCCTAAGTGTAACATAACTAACCAATTTTAAGCTAGACTCTAAGCAAAAAAGTCAAACTGACCATAATCCACCATCTAATTAGCCACATTTGGACCATTAATTAAATAGATAACTCAAAGGTCAAGATGAGGTTTCTACTTGATAATTACTACTTGATAATGAACAAGTTCCAAATGAGTGATAAACACTGCTGACATAATTACTTTCTTTCCCCTAATAACTGTTAAAAAACACAAAATTTTTATTTATTTATTCTTTTAGCTGGCCAGCATTTTGGCCATGTTAAACGAAATAAAATTACCTTGCATAAAACGACAAAAAATCACCTTGTACAAAACGTGAGGCAGGACATTTCTCAAAGCTGACAACAAGGCTGCGAGTGTACAGTGCAAAAGCAAGAAAACCGGCCGCCCTCAGGCCCCAGGCTCGCCTCGTCAGCAGGACCAGCCTCTGCTCCCCTGTCAGGAAGCCCTGCCGCTGTGGCTGTGGCACACAGGCTCGGTCCTGGTGTTCTCTGACTCCTTGGAGCCAGAGGGAGCGGGGAAGGCATAGCTGGCTGGTTCCCAGAGCCAGGCACAAGCCAGGGAGCACACCTTTGATATGCAAACCAGCCAATCTGGAGTCCATCCTCCCCTTTAATCAGGCTCCAAGTCCATGCACACAGTCCCCTGACCCAACCAGGGACCACCCCCACAGCACAGAGCCCTCCTAAACTATTCAAAGTGTCCAATCCTACGCCGGCTCAGCTTGCCTATCCTGCCACACCCATGTCCTTCCTGCCTGTGAAAACCACAAGAAAGGCCTTGGCCCTGCTTCTCCCTGGCTCCCAGGGCCCCCTGACCTGCTCGGCGCTTCTGGTGAGGCCCACCATGGCAGAGAGCACCCCTCTCCTCGCAGCTCAAACAGCACAGGTCCCCAGTTCAGCAGGCTTTTCCCTTTCCAGCCTTTTCTGGGCCTCTGAGAGTCGACCCCAGTCCTCTCCTGGAGGGACAGAGCAAACACAGGATGCCTAATGCTCCTTAGTGCTTTGCAGGGGGCGAGGGGGATGTGCACAGCAGACAGTAGGAGCCCGCAAGGCAGGCCCTGACTCGCAGGAAGGAGCACAGGAAACATGCTTTCTCCATGCCTAAGCCAGACGGGCGGAACAGCACACACTCTCCAACTCCACGGGTCCCTTGAGGACTAGGCCACTTTCCACGTTACACTTCACAGGGATCCAGGCTGCGGGACACCACACAGCTTAGAGCTGAGGTGTGTCCTACGGAACAAGCATGGCTCTTGTGAGAACTCTGACAGGAGCAGCAGGTCACTGGTTCCTGAACCACCAGAGCCCATGAAACTGGACCCAGGTGGTGAAATGCTTGGTGCTTGGGAGAGCAATGCACCTGAGGTGGAACTGCAAATGTCACCAGAGGGCGCCTTCTGCACTTACTGCCCCCACAGGCATACCTCCCCAGGGTCCCTGTGGCACTCTGCCCCACCTCCAGCAAGCAGCTCAAGAGGGGGCCCTGCCTGCTGCTGCTCAAACACACCCCTCTGTCAGGGCAGGCTCAGCCCCACTCACTACCCATTCCCCCCAACCCAATTCCATTAGTTCTTCTAACAGATTGTTTTTAGAGACTTTTCAATATAAAATAAGAAACCACGCAAATAATATCAGGGTGCAACTTAATCAACAGACATAACTTAGATGTGAAGCAGACACCAACGAACAGCAGTAGCCACGGTGTATTCACTGAGGGCTCAGAACACCTAAGCCCTTGCTCATGTTCTCAGGCCCTAACTTGTAAGCCCCCTAACTTCTCTGAGAGGATGTGCTGTTAAGCACTGTCTCCAAGGCTGCACAAATCCCAGCCAGCGGAGCAGGATTCCACCCAATCTGGCTCCAGGGGCTATGCCGGACAGACACACACACATGCCAAGCTGTCCTCCTGGACACACTTCCCTGCCTGACCAGCTTTCAGAGGACCATGAGCACAACACTGAGAGATACCAACTGGCATTTAGATCACCACCAGCAGTTTTAATCAGTGCAAGATAAACTGAATTATGTGTGGTCAACAACACTCCCACCTTCTGGTCAAGGCCAACTTTTTACAAAAAGACCCCGCAGGAGCTGGAGGACATAAAATCAGACCTTCACTGTAGGACTACCTTGGGTCCCTCTGATCTCCTTCTGCTGTCACACACAGAACGGGAATAAGGACAACTCATCCCACAGGTGCACTGGAGGACTAATCAGGTCATGTGCATCAAAGACGTCTGCAAGTCTTCAAGCCTAATACAAACAGGAACATCCAAGTCCAAAGCCAACTCTAAGTACCCCCAGGTTGGCTGGATCAGACAGCGTGCTGCCCCAGCTGGGTAGGCCGGACAGTGTGCTGCCCCAGCAGGCCTCTAAGTGTTTCCAGAGAGATGGGAGGGGATTTCTACTGCCCAAACTAACAGCAAAAACACGAGGTGGAGGGCCCCGAGGACTGGTCACCGCAGCTACCTCCTAGGAGCTGGCAGGGCGGAGGTCTCTGCAGCCAGTGGGGACAGCTCTGCATGGACTCAGACCCGCACACCAACATGACAGGAAAACCCCCAATTCTGGCGAACAGACACAGTTACCAGAACTGAAGGTCACACTCACTGCATCCTAAACCAATCACAGCTCCATGCCCTCGCCTCCTCGTTTCCAGCATATTAGCACTCATCCCCAATACAGCCAACGAGCACCAGCCTCATCTGCTTGTTCACTTTACTTCAAATGTCAATACAGAATTCCTGGTATTTGAGAAGTCAAATACAAATATCACAGCTGACAGGACAGAAGGTCTACTGTGGACTGACAGGAAGATGGCCACCAGCAGGGAATGTGTGGGGCTCCCACAGCCATGGCACGAGCCCCTCCACCACGGCAACTCCCCAAAATGTGTCTGGGCCTTAGGCTCACCTTTCTACGTTGACTTGAAGCAAATTCTGGAAAGCTAAGCAGTGACTGAAACGATCGAGTTTCCTGTAACTGGAAAACTGTATTATAGCAAATGGAAACAAAATAAAACAACTAGAAAATGAGTTGTGTGAAATACACAGAGCGAGGCGAGGAGCTACTGTGTGGCCAGGGGGATGTTATGAAAAGTTAAGAGCAACAGGGTACTTAAAACAAATTAGAAAAAAAAAAAAGACATGAAATTAGACAACCTGACATACTAGATACACAGATAAAGTACCTAGAAGGGAGAGTACATCACCATTCAGCGGTTTCAGTAATAACAGGGGTTATTAGACAAAATAACAGAATTTAGAGCTCTCCCAAAGTGACAGCCAAGAGGCAGCACTGGGACTCAAACCCAGGCCTAAATGTCACCCTACGTCTCCAGGTGACACTTTAACTTTCATTACAGAAATCTCAAGCATACACACAAGAGCCACGAGCACCCCAAGTCCCACCAACCAGCCTCAACACTGCATCTCCCACTTGAATCACTCCTCGACACCTTTAAAGCTTCCAAGGAAGAACTTTAAGAAAACCCCAGCGATCATTCCACTTTTACAGGTTTTAGCTTATATTTGAAGGAGGCTTAGCAATCAGCCCAAGTTCAGTTCTTCCACGCGGTCAACAAAAATTATTTTTGTTGATGTGTTAGAATCAGAAGCCAACAAAGAAACATTCCTATTTAAATCTGAAAAAGAATAGAATAAAATGCCGGCAGGCCTGCGTTAACCACCGAGCTTGGGTATGAATGACGCACGCAGTCATTAACACGAGCAACGAAACAAGATTAAGGAGACGCAAGGGTCAAGGAAATCAGAGTTTTGTTGTACATGTTTTACACTGCCTTCTCCTGAAGCGATGAGCATGGACATGAAGGTTCTAGAAACGCACACGGACTTCAGACTGCCCTGCCTGAATCAGCCCTCTTGGATGGGGTCCAGGCCCTAGGCAGCCCGGATAGGACCACTATCCCATGATGTTCTTGTGTGCAATATGCTTTTCAGACAGACCTGCTCTTTTCTTTTGCACATCAACTATTTTTCTTAAGATTTATTTTCATTTGAAAGGCAGACTTTACAGACAGAGAGAGAGAAATAGAAAATCTTCTACCCATTTGTTTACTCCCCAAAAGGCTGTAATGGTCAGAGCTCAGCTGACCCAAAGCTGGAAGCCGGAAGCCTCTTCCAGTCTCCCACTTGGGCATAGCAGCTTAACAACTTGGGCCATTTCTACTACTTCCGTAGGCCTCCAGCAGAGAGCTGGATGGGAAGCCGGGCAGCCAGGACATGACGCGGCACTCATCCAGGAAGCTGGCGCCACACAGGGTGAAGGATTAGGCTGCTGCCTCACCAGGTCGGCCCCTTGCAACTACCTTCAGAGTGGGAGGAGGCATATATTTAATGAGCAAAGCATTCACAACTCCTATAGCAACGCCTGCACACCGCCTGCGATGCTGCTCTGTATCTCCTGCAGCCTGCCAACCCAGGCTCTGGGAGGGCACTGGAGAGGGCTCAAGAAATGGTGTTCCTGCCATCCAAGTAGAAGACCTGCAGTCACTCCCGGCTCCTGGCTCACAGCACCTGGGGAGTGAGCCAGTGGACTCACTCTCTCTCTTCCGCCTGCTGAAGTCAACAAAGTGATGGTAACAAACCAGGGTATTCCTGACCCTTACATTATAGGCTGGAAATCAGCAACGGGCGACGGCATGAGGCTCTGTGGGTTGGACACTGCCTCACACTCTGTTAAACCCTGCTTGGAGCCACGGCTGGGCGACATGCGACACGACAGAGGTTCCCCACAAAGCTCGGCCTCAGCTCCTCCACCACCATAGCAGTAGCAGAGACCTCCGGGGCCCGGCCGACCCCAGCTCTCAGAAGCCACGGGAGGGGCCTTTCAGGACTTGACAGCTTTTGCAGATACCATGGCCAGATTCTGGACTGTGTCCTGGACATGCTGCTTCTCGAACGGATGAATGAGTGCCCCACCAGCAGCCACCAAGCACTGTCTCAGAAAGCACTCCGGTAGCAGCTGGATCCCCGCTGAGCCCACGGCCATGTCCCCATGCCCCTGCCCCAGATCTTCTTCATGTTTAACTGAAAGGAATGTCACCCTCTCATGTACGCTGGTAACAGAAAAAGGTACTTTTCATTCATCCCACAAAAACCAGCCAGAAACAGGTAGGTTTGATTGCCTGTTTTTTAAAAGTACACATACACACACACAAAGAGGAAGACAAGAAATGAATAGTTAAATAAACACTAATGTTTTTTCTTAAAGTTAACGCTGAGTTTAAGACACTGTGGTGGTACGGATGCTCTGGACTCCTTGTCCTTAGGGGAGGGTCAGCTGTTCTTGGTCATGATTCCCACTGGGGTCGGCACAGAATGAAAGTGCAGTGCTTAAGCAGTCATGGACAGACTCAGCTCCATTAGGACTGACCCGTTTGGAGCTCCCAGCCAGATTTTAAACAAAGGACCGGGCCCCACCGGGCACTAGGCTCAGAACAGCTACCTAAGCCACTGACTGCTACCCAGCAAGGTACGCTGGCACCATTTCCATCTGATTCAAGTTGAGAGCATTTCACAGTGGCTGCTCAACATGCCCAAATCTCAAGAAAGTGCTTGGAAGGTCCACGGAGAAAATGAAGCATAAACATCACTCTCTTTGCGGGGGAGGCTTTGGGCATGGTGGCTCACACTGCCACTTAGGACCCTCACATCTGGGTGACCGGCTCAAATCCCAGTTACTCAATCCAGCTTCCACCGATCCTCAGCCTCACCAGGTAGGGGATGCCTCAGGTGCCAGGCTCCCAGCTGCGGTCTGACCCAGCCCTGGCTGTGCGGGGATGCCTCGGGTGCCAGGCTCCCAGCTGCGGCCCGGCCCAGCCCTGGCTGTGCGGGGATGCCTCGGGTGCCAGGCTCCCAGCTGCGGCCCGGCCCAGCCCTGGCTGTGCGGGGATGCCTCGGGTGCCAGGCTCCCAGCTGCGGCCCGGCCCAGCCCTGGCTGTGCGGGGATGCCTCGGGTGCCAGGCTCCCAGCTGCGGCCCGGCCCAGCCCTGGCTGTGCGGGGATGCCTCGGGTGCCAGGCTCCCAGCTGCGGCCCGGCCCAGCCCTGGCTGTGCGGGGATGCCTCGGGTGCCAGGCTCCCAGCTGCGGCCCGGCCCAGCCCTGGCTGTGCGGGGATGCCTCGGGTGCCAGGCTCCCAGCTGCGGCCCGGCCCAGCCCTGGCTGTGCGGGGATGCCTCGGGTGCCAGGCTCCCAGCTGCGGCCCGGCCCAGCCCTGGCTGTGCGGGGATGCCTCGGGTGCCAGGCTCCCAGCTGCGGCCCGGCCCAGCCCTGGCTGTGCGGGGATGCCTCGGGTGCCAGGCTCCCAGCTGCGGCCCGGCCCAGCCCTGGCTGTGCGGGGATGCCTCGGGTGCCAGGCTCCCAGCTGCGGCCCGGCCCAGCCCTGGCTGTGCGGGGATGCCTCGGGTGCCAGGCTCCCAGCTGCGGCCCGGCCCAGCCCTGGCTGTGCGGGGATGCCTCGGGTGCCAGGCTCCCAGCTGCGGCCCGGCCCAGCCCTGGCTGTGCGGGGATGCCTCGGGTGCCAGGCTCCCAGCTGCGGCCCGGCCCAGCCCTGGCTGTGCGGGGATGCCTCGGGTGCCAGGCTCCCAGCTGCGGCCCGGCCCAGCCCTGGCTGTGCGGGGATGCCTCGGGTGCCAGGCTCCCAGCTGCGGCCCGGCCCAGCCCTGGCTGTGCGGGGATGCCTCGGGTGCCAGGCTCCCAGCTGCGGCCCGGCCCAGCCCTGGCTGTGCGGGGATGCCTCGGGTGCCAGGCTCCCAGCTGCGGCCCGGCCCAGCCCTGGCTGTGCGGGGATGCCTCGGGTGCCAGGCTCCCAGCTGCGGCCCGGCCCAGCCCTGGCTGTGCGGGGATGCCTCGGGTGCCAGGCTCCCAGCTGCGGCCCGGCCCAGCCCTGGCTGTGCGGGGATGCCTCGGGTGCCAGGCTCCCAGCTGCGGCCCGGCCCAGCCCTGGCTGTGCGGGGATGCCTCGGGTGCCAGGCTCCCAGCTGCGGCCCGGCCCAGCCCTGGCTGTGCGGGGATGCCTCGGGTGCCAGGCTCCCAGCTGCGGCCCGGCCCAGCCCTGGCTGTGCGGGGATGCCTCGGGTGCCAGGCTCCCAGCTGCGGCCCGGCCCAGCCCTGGCTGTGCGGGGATGCCTCGGGTGCCAGGCTCCCAGCTGCGGCCCGGCCCAGCCCTGGCTGTGCGGGGATGCCTCGGGTGCCAGGCTCCCAGCTGCGGCCCGGCCCAGCCCTGGCTGTGCGGGGATGCCTCGGGTGCCAGGCTCCCAGCTGCGGCCCGGCCCAGCCCTGGCTGTGCGGGGATGCCTCGGGTGCCAGGCTCCCAGCTGCGGCCCGGCCCAGCCCTGGCTGTGCGGGGATGCCTCGGGTGCCAGGCTCCCAGCTGCGGCCCGGCCCAGCCCTGGCTGTGCGGGGATGCCTCGGGTGCCAGGCTCCCAGCTGCGGCCCGGCCCAGCCCTGGCTGTGCGGGGATGCCTCGGGTGCCAGGCTCCCAGCTGCGGCCCGGCCCAGCCCTGGCTGTGCGGGGATGCCTCGGGTGCCAGGCTCCCAGCTGCGGCCCGGCCCAGCCCTGGCTGTGCGGGGATGCCTCGGGTGCCAGGCTCCCAGCTGCGGCCCGGCCCAGCCCTGGCTGTGCGGGGATGCCTCGGGTGCCAGGCTCCCAGCTGCGGCCCGGCCCAGCCCTGGCTGTGCGGGGATGCCTCGGGTGCCAGGCTCCCAGCTGCGGCCCGGCCCAGCCCTGGCTGTGCGGGGATGCCTCGGGTGCCAGGCTCCCAGCTGCGGCCCGGCCCAGCCCTGGCTGTGCGGGGATGCCTCGGGTGCCAGGCTCCCAGCTGCGGCCCGGCCCAGCCCTGGCTGTGCGGGGATGCCTCGGGTGCCAGGCTCCCAGCTGCGGCCCGGCCCAGCCCTGGCTGTGCGGGGATGCCTCGGGTGCCAGGCTCCCAGCTGCGGCCCGGCCCAGCCCTGGCTGTGCGGGGATGCCTCGGGTGCCAGGCTCCCAGCTGCGGCCCGGCCCAGCCCTGGCTGTGCGGGGATGCCTCGGGTGCCAGGCTCCCAGCTGCGGCCCGGCCCAGCCCTGGCTGTGCGGGGATGCCTCGGGCGCCAGGCTCCCAGCTGCGGCCCGGCCCAGCCCTGGCTGTGCGGGGATGCCTCGGGCGCCAGGCTCCCAGCTGCGGCCCGGCCCAGCCCTGGCTGTGCGGGGATGCCTCGGGCGCCAGGCTCCCAGCTGCGGCCGGCCCAGCCCTGGCTGTGCGGGGATGCCTCGGGCGCCAGGCTCCCAGCTGCGGCCGGCCCAGCCCTGGCTGTGCGGGGATGCCTCGGGCGCCAGGCTCCCAGCTGCGGCCGGCCCAGCCCTGGCTGTGCGGGGATGCCTCGGGCGCCAGGCTCCCAGCTGCGGCCGGCCCAGCTCTGGCTGTGCGGGGATGCCTCGGGCGCCAGGCTCCCAGCTGCGGCCGGCCCAGCTCTGGCTGTGTGGGGATGCCTCGGGCGCCAGGCTCCCAGCTGCGGCCGGCCCAGCTCTGGCTGTGCGGGGCATCTGGGGAATGAACCAGAGGATAGAAGACCATTGCGTGTTTCTCTCTCAAGTAAAATTAAAATAAATAAATCATCTTAAAGATGCTTTTACTTTGGCTCCAAACATTTTCTTGAAATCCATGAAGACTTTTTCCCATGAACTTTGTCAAGCGCTCTCCTACCTGAACATAATTACCATCATTTCTTCACAGGAATGTTCTTCCTTCTTAGGTAATGCTATCGCTGCACACACTCCAACCTGTGGACACATGTCATCCACTGACACGCCGGTTCAGGGTAAGTGTACGGACAGACAAGGGTACCAGGGGTTGGAACCTCTCTGGGGGGGAGAAAGATGTCACAGAGTTAGAGAGGGGGCGGCTGCAGAGCCCTGTGGGTGTGTTCCCCGTGTCTCAGAACCCCTGAAAGCACCACAAATCCCAAAGCAAAACAATAACAATAATGCAGACACATTTAAGCAAGGCATGGAGTGCTACTGAACTATTTGCAGGTTATTACAGGGGTAACAGGACTTCACCCTGCCGTGGACGGAGTGTTCAATGAGGAAGAGGACGCCCCAAAAAAGCAGCAGAACCAAAGTGAGCAAGGTGGCAGGGGCCTGAAACTTTCAGTCTGCAACAGGGAACCACTGACACCTCTTCACTCCAGGTTGGCCACCTGGATGGCCACCAGGATGGCCACAAGGCCACCCGTGAGGCAGCGCAACGACGCAAAGTCAGCCTGGCGGTACCGACTCAAACAACAGAATATGAGCTCACCTCAACAAAACACTCAGGGACGAGAGGAACAAAATCAAGAACAGCATCACACGGAAACAAGGCTTCATTTGTGTCAACCTGTCAACTCCTTATGGTGAAACAAGCCAATATCACCACTGACAAATAGAATAACTACAGTACACAGGCATGCCAAAATCAAGGCAAATTTTCCTAAAAAGGTCGGGAATCAACTGTCAGCTTAAATTGGCTAATTTTATTAAAACTGCTAAACATGACAGATGTCGCCGAACTTCCAGATTCTTTTACGGGAGCAGAGTTGGATGAAAGGGATCCAAATTTGGGGGTAATAGCTTCCCCGGTTTCTAAAAATACATCAACGTTGTCATTTATCTTGTGATTCCTGCTTTATTTCTCTAGCCCCAGCTCAAAAGACATCTCTTCAAGGCCATATATCTTGCCATAGTGAAAGCAAAATAAGCACCGCACTCAGCAGTGCCATTAACAGTTCCGACCGCGAGGGACTCCACAGGCAGCAGCCCTGGAGAGCGCCTCCCGGGAGGGGGCTGCAGCTGCAAGGGATTGAAGCTGGAGCTAAGGGAATCAGGCTTAGGAGAAACTCCGGGCACAATTCCGGCATCCGAAATAAATTAAAGTAAACAGCACTGCTCTCTCTCATCCACCCTGTTAGCAGCCTCTCGGCTGAGCTGGAGACCACACACTCAGACCACACAGCGCCAGCTGAACTCACTCGCACGCAACATCTACAAGCTGTCACTGGGCAGCGATGGAGACGGGGGCGGGGGCGCAGGGGGGAGAGCCCGGGCTCCGGGTCCAGCTGGAGGGAGCTCTGTGAGGTTTGCAGAAGCGGTGGGGGAGGAGGCGGAACCCATAAACCTCCCAGAGAAAACACGCTGGTCATGGCCTTGTGTAGTCTTGACCTGTACTCCCCCATACCAATGTGGTAGCTGATGAAGGATTAACAAAGCATCCATTTAACATCAATTAACCTCCTATCCATCACAGGGAAAAGGAGAAAATCAGTATTATAGAAAGCTTTTCATTAAAATAAAGACAAAAGGCCACCTTATAATTTATGCTATACACTTAAACTCCAGATTTTCTTTTTAGATTTGTCTTAGTTTGAATTTCTCTAACCTCGCTTTTCTTTAACAAAGCACAAGGGGAGATAAAGTGTTTTCAGAACAAGGGAGAGAAAGCGTTTGTGTAACTTTCCCATATTTTACTGTGTCACAATCTTAAGTTTCCCAAAATATCTGCTAGCGGGACAGACGACCATGAGTCGTTTCCCTGTCAGGGCTTCAGTCTAAAGCAGCATTTCCACAAAGGGTAAAGGAGAGTTTCACTGATTTCAAAATCACCGGATTTGGAGCAGTCTCAACCTACCAAGCCCCTGCCGGTCAGCTAGCTAGAGGGAAAGGAAACATACTAAAAGAATGCGACACCCCTCCCCATGAAGCCCTGAACTGCTAAAGCACCATTTTCCTTCCAGATGAGGCCACACACCAGCGAACATTCCCCTCAAAAGCCACCCCCTCACGGAGCCATTCAAATCAGCAGTTCCAGCCCGGTGGGTGCAGCCCAGAGCACACCCCCTTGGGTGCTGCAGGAGGACATGACTGTACCCAGCTGTGCACACGGACATGTTGCAGACGCACTGTCCAGGGCTGTCTGGGATCCAGGGGACCCAACGGTCCAGCTGTACAGTAGTTCCCCAGATTACAAGTCCATCCGGTCGGGCTCTCGGGCCATACTGAAACAGTGCAAAGCCACTGCACTACCTTCCTTCAGGCCCCACCTGCCCTAGAACAGACTGGCCCCACGTGGTCGAGCTGGGCCCAAACCTCCCAGGCATCCTGCGCAAAGGGCTCAGGGGCATGGCTCTCCTTCCTGGGGTTCTCTGTGAACTCAGACTCCCCTCTTCCCGAGACTGCATCAGCCCTGCCACAGACTGTACCAACAAGACAGAGGGTAGGACAAATCCCACAGCCAGGATCAGGAACCCCCCAGTTCAGCTTTCCAAACTGCTCTGCTTTCTCTCACCTGCTCTGGCCCGGCATCAGGGTCAACACAAACACAACCATGTATGACGCGGAAAGGGCCCAAGGCCCAACCTACGGGGTTAGGACCTGAGGAGACTGAGGGTCTCAGAGGGGGCACACAACTGGAGAGAGCAGCCAGAGCACCACTGCACACCCGGCCCTTTCCCTAGGCTTCTCTTATCCTTCCCTCCCTCTTTACACACAACGTAACTAAAACATTCTATTTGTTGCTGAAGATGAAGAACAAGTATTTATGTGTTAAGACTTGGGATGAAGGGAGGCGGTCTTATAACTTCAGCAATGTTACTGATCAATGGAAACAAATGCTGGGACTCTTACCTCCTACTGCAGTATTTGAAGGTTTGGGATTAAAAGGCAAAGAACAGCGAAGAGAGCAGGAAACAATAACGGAAGCAAGACGATACACAGACAACCTGACGCCTGAGCTCTCGGGGCCCCCACAGAACTCATCTGTTACACACACACTCAATCACCCAGGTACTCTCATCAAACAAGACCAGACTCCCTTTTAATTAGAGGAGCTAGTTAGAAGCCTCATTTGTTCCCCAGAACCACAAATTCTTTCCCCTCAGGATCTAAGAGTCTTCCCAAGGCACAGAGCACTTTCACTGCTGTGCACAGCCAGGAGCTGTGGTGCTAAAGGCGGCCAGTCCTCTAACTGCCACTGGACACTGCTGACATCATTAGAAGCCAACCACCTGTTAGGCCGGCGCCTTCAGGGTCAGCATCCCATACGGGCACAGGTCCATGTCTCAGCTGCTGCACTTCTAATCCAGCTCCCTGCTAAGGGTCCAGGGAAGCAGCAAAGGATGGCCCCAGTACTGCCCACTTGAAAGAACAAGATGCATCCCCTGGCTCCTGGCAGAGCCCTGCCTAGTGCAGGCACCTGGGATTTGAACCAGAGGAAGCAGGCTCTCTTTGTGACTCCCTGTAACCTTTTCAAATGAAGCAGTACATCTTAAAAAAATAATAATAAATAAATAAATACATAAAAAGTCAAGCATGCCAGTAACAAATGCACTTCCAAAAACAAAATACAATAATTTTTTTATAAAAGCACAGCATTATTCATTCGAAAATCCATAGACAACTGTACTTAATGTCCCTACCACATCCTTGTTACAGCTTTATGTAGATAAGTAACATTTATTGTTGCTATTATTTTTTTCATGAATTTTCTCCTCGCACTCCAAATGAAACTCACTCGCTGAGAAGACTTGGGACATTTTCAGATACTGGCCAGACAGAACCTCCAAAGCAAACAGGGCTGGATGCCTACCCTAAGATGAATTTGCAGACCAGGACTAGGAACAGATTTCCTCGGATTTGTTGCAAATCCGATACACCACGGACACCACGCTGGCGAGATGAGACCACAGGCTTCTGTGAGCAGGAGGTCATGAATGGCCTTGCCCCTCAGTGCCATGCTGGGGGAGGACAAGTTTGGCATTGACAGCTCTTCCAGGAGCTTTGGCTGGGAAGGCGGAAGGAAACGGGCCTGTGAGACCAAGGGAGTACACTGGTTCTGCCTGCTGTCTCTAAGCGTGCGTAAGGGCCACGGGAAGGGGCCGTTAGCAAGACAGGGTAAATGAGCCCACGGCTCTCACCAAGGCAGGAGTGGAGGAGATGCAGAACCCTTGCATGGGATGGGTCTTAGCATCACCACAATCTCCCACTGCGACCGGGAAATGAGAGATTTTGGCAGGGGGGAGAAGGACAGATTAAACCATGGGATTCTCTGCTGGCAGCTCTCTGAATTCCAAAGCAGGTGGCAAGGTTATTCACTCCACCTGTGGATGATAGGATGGATAAGATGGTCAAGAAACTGTGGCACTTCCTGAGGTGGTCACAGAGCAGGTGTGGCGGAAGTGGGTGAGAGAAATAGGAACCTGGAGAGTAAAGCGGCAGGTGTCCACTCTGGACTTCCGATATGGACCAGTTTCAAGGCCTGCACATCTCAGGTGTGCTCTTCCATCTTCGAAAATGCCACACAGCCTTCCGGGCTCAACATCCCAGTATCATGCTGTTAACATTTTCACAGATCCCAATCCAGGCTTTCCACCCCCGGCATCCGCTGTCCTGTCCATTATCACCACTTTCACCTATTCTAAGTGGAAAGTAGTAAGTACCAGAAATTGCTCAACCCCACAACAACAAAAAGAAATAAAGTGAACAGTCCAAACCCAACCCTAAATGCTACCAATAGTATCAAGCCAAAGAATGTTCCAGGAATATCCGTGGTCTCACTACCCTGAAACTGACCAAGTCATTCTCACCCCAATTCGTCCTTCCCATCTCTGAACTGCACCTGTACTGACACCCAGTACTATAGTTCCTGGTTGTCTTTTTTTTTTTTTTAAGATTTATTTATTTTTATTGGAAAGGCAGATATACAGAGAGAAAGAGAGACAGAGAGGAAGATCTTCCATCTGATGGTTCACTTCCCAAATGAGTGCAACGGCTGTAGCTGAGCCAATCCAAAGCCAGGAGCCAGGAGCTCTTCTGGGTCTCCCAAGCAGGTGCAGGGTCCCAAGGCTTTGGGTCATCCTTGACTGCTTTCCCAGGCCACAAGCAGGGGGCTGGATGGGAAGCAGGGCCGCCGGGATTAGAACCAATTAGAACTGGTGACCATATGGGATCCCAGTGAGTGCAAGGCGAGGACTTTAACCACTACGCTATCGTGCCGGGGCCCCCCTTGGCTGTCTTGAGTGCAGGCTAACAGTATTTCATGTTTCACATGCCAGGCAGCGACACAGATGGGGAGATACAAAAATGATGAAAACCTGTAGGGTAAACGCTTAGTCTGTTGACTGGTTCATAAATACCAGTAACAGTCACAGCCCCTAACAAGACATGGGGACAAGACGCAACCCAAGCTCAGAGTGTTGGAAGGTTTTACACATTCTCTGGACACACACACAGGGGAGCTAGGTTCCAAGCAGGCTAAGCCACTGAGTGGCTGTTACCAGGAGGCCAGGGGCAGTGTGAGGACCAGGCAGTACTTCTGAGTCTCTAAGGGGTACATTTTTCGGCAACTGTTTCCAGTCTGTGTGCTTGTTACCAATAATGATTCCTCTAAGTTGCCACAAACACTTTCTAAAGCATATTTAACTATCACCAATTTCAACCACCCTGGAGGTTTCCAAAAACATTCCGCAGCATCCGGGACCATTCCACAACCCAGCACACAGCTCGGCAGAGGTGCCCGGTGTAGCTCCTCATTCCGGTTCCACATTGGCATGAAACTTCAAAACCCACGCATTCTACAAACAGCAGCACCTGCTGGTGGGAGGTATTGCTCTAAGGCAATGTCCCCTATGGCAACACTGGCTCCTGTCCCACCTGCTCTGGCCCCATCCGGCTTCCTGCAGTGCACCTGAGAAAACCACGCCAACTGGCAACAGCCGAAATCCCACAGGGCCTGGTGCAGTAGGTTAAGCTACTGTCTGTCACACTGCTATCTCAGAAGGCCAGTTTTGCTGTTAATGAGCCTGGGAGAGCAGTGGAAAATGGCCCCAATATTTGGGCACCTGCCATGCATGTGCGAGACTCGGATGGAAGCCACACTATGGGATTCTTCTGGGGCTTTTTTTATTTGTTTGTTGTTGTTGCTGTTGTTGATGGGGTTGGGGGGAGGAGGGGAACCTCTTTTTGACTTAAATATTAACCTTCTGTAGATTTGTTTAATTTCTTGAATGCAACAGAACATTGAAGTAGCGAGGACCCGTTACCTTCTCACCCCGGCCCCGTGACTCACACAGCTCACCTTGGTAGAGGGTGCGGTTTCAGAGGGCGCCCACAGAGACCAAGACTCAGGAGAAGCAGCCACAGAATCTCTGAAACCCCTGTCAACACAGTGCACCCAAACGACAAGCGCAGCCAAGCCAAGACACACCTCATTTGTTTTCCTAGTGTACTCACAGATTCATAAGCTATCAAACTTACAAGAAAAAAAAAAGGATTTCCTCCTTATTTTTTGACCTTGTGCCGTTTAAAACCAGTTTCCTTCAACACAAAGCTTTTCCAGGAACCAGTTATGGAAGTGGGAAGCCTCGGAACGCCCGCTGACCCATCGCCGGGGCTTGAGGAGGCTGGACAGGTGGTGCCGGTCAGGGTCTCCCTGACAGCTGACCTCACAGCGGCCGACACAGCCCGGCCCTCCACGAAAGGCACACCGAACTGACAAACTCCCTGTGCACCAGCCAATCCTCCAACCCGTCGGAGAGACGGCTTCGCGGGGGGAAAGGGGCGCTGGGGTGTCCACTGCAGCAGCCGGGCAGTGGACAGTGCCGGGCACTGCTATGGGCAGGGCAGGTGCACCTCCCCGAGGCCGGCGCCAGCACCCCCCACCACCACGCCCTTCACAGTCCTTGGCGACACTCCCAAGCCCCGACTCGCGGTCGGCCAGGCCCTCAGGGCGTCCACACGTACCTCCAGCCCGCCTGTCGCCGCCGACCGCCCTCAAACATCGGGTTCCGAGCCTTGGAAGTCCTGCGCTCACTGGCCGCGGACTGCCATGAAGGCCGTGGCCTCACTTCCGCCCACCGCGAGCGCCGAGCGCGTCGATTCGCCGGTAGTCGAGCGCCGAGTCATCGATGGGGGCGTGCCTCCCTCACTGGGGTCCTGGCGGCGGCGGCGGCGGCTCCCGGTCGGCCTAGAGTGCCTGGAGGGAACTCAGCCTCCGTGGGTTCGCCACCTGCGGCTTGCGTCCTCTCCCAGAAGACCTAACACACAGAGAGAGAACCGAGGGGCGGGAGCAACAGTGCACTCTGGGGTTTCTACCTCGGGGTGAGGGGTCAGGTCACACTGGGTGGAGGAGCTGCGCGCTGGGTCAAGTGGCTGCACTGATCAGGGGACGTCAGGGGTCAGGAGGGCATACTGGGTGGGTGGTCGGAGTGGAGGTTGGGTGGGCAGCACCAGGTCAGAGGGCCGGCCTCCCGGACGTACTGAGAGGGTAGGAGGAGGGGCGCCGGAGTCAGAATGGGGGTTCCTACGCTGTGTATTCCAGACAGGCTCCATGGAAGCTGCCGGGTGTCGGACCACAGGACCAAGGCTCCCCTGAGGGTTGGTGACCCGTGCATGAGCACCTCCAGGGGCAGGACAGCCAAGAGGACAGCGAGAGCAAGGGGGCAGTGGCTCCCCTTGGGAGGCTGTTAGTGTGGGGATGGGAGTGTCGCTTCCAGGAGCCCGGTGTGGGACGGCGTGACATTGGGATAACCGGGGTGAACCAGTGCAGCCAGCCTTGGCTGGACAGGACTGGGCTGGTTAAGGGCAGGGGTGACTGCATGATGTCTTGTGAGGGGCAGTGGTGTGACTCCACCAGCTAAAATAGGGCAGGTGAAGGGAAGGAGAAGAAAAAAAAAGCAGTGTGAGTAGGGCTTCGATTTCAGTTTGAAGGTTTGAAATGAGGCTGTCTATCCAGTAGGCTCAGGGGAGAAGACTGTGCTTTAAGCATGCCCTCCTGTTTACCTCTGCGACCCCAGAGGTGGTCAGTGAGATGCCTGCCATGGGCCATGCAGGATGCCCTTGCAGTGTAAGTGCAGGGAGTGCGACTGGGACTGGAGACAGCAGCAAGACATAGAGACCGAGATGGAAAGGCCAGAGTGAAGGACCGCGGGAAATAAGGAAGGGTCTGGAAGCGTGGCAAGAATTTCAGGAAAGAGCAGCTCATAGGCTGAGCTCAACAAGCAACTGTGAAAGACAGCGGAGCCCAGCTTTGGGCAGTCACTGGCATCCACACAAGAGCAGCACTCTCGGCCGGCAGCGTGGCGTAGCCTTGAACGCCCCGAGATCCCATATGGGCGCCGGTTCTAATCCCGGCAGCTCCACTTCCCATCCAGCTCCCTGCTTGTGGCTTGTCAAAGCAGTCGAGGACAGCCCAATGCATTGGGACCCTGCACCCGTGTGGGAGACCCGGAAGAGGTTCCAGGTTCCTGGCATCGGATCGGCGCAGCACCGGCCCTTGCGGCTCACTTGGAGAGTGAATCATTGGACGGAAGATCTTCCTCTCTGTCTCTTCTCCTCTCGGTATATCTGACTTTGTAATAAACTGAATAAATCTTTAAAAAAAAAAAATAGCAGCACTCTCCTGGAGTGGACAAAGGATAACGTGACATGGCAGCCCACCTCGTTTAGCCATACAGCGAGGGAAAACACAAGATGGCCAGTAAGATTGGATCTTAAGCACACAATGAACATTGCGTGGAATACCTCAATACTCACGTTTTGTCTTGGTGTAAATATGTCCCCGTAATCACCCGGGGCATAGTCAGAGTGAAATACTATTTTTTATATGAAGCTGAAATCTAACTGGATGTCTTGTGTTTTTACTTGGCAATCGCTTTGGCGGATTTTGTGATAAAGGCAGCTGATGTGGATAAGGGTGTTAGAATATAGTGTCAAAGATGAGGTTTGTTCCAAGACGGAAGCTGCTACATGCTGGAAAGGAAAGTGTGGGTGCCACAGAGAAAAGTAGCCATTGCAAGATAAATTAATTCCCCAAATCAGAAAGAGGGGACCAGTTGGCCCTGGGAAAAACCTTGCCTGATTGAACTAAACAGGAGGCCATGCATGATAGGCCAGGAGTAAACAAGAAAACAAGAAGGCAAGGTTATCAACTGGGATATGTTGTGCCCAGATTTTGAGATTCCCCAGAAATCACCAGAAGTCTGAAGTTGATCCAAGTGCACAAGGATGGTTTGTTGAAGCTCAGCACATCTGAGCCTGGGTTCTTGGTAGAAAGCAGCTGGCCGGGACCAACACCCCTTACCTGGAGTGTGGCCCTGAAAAGCACATTCCTAGGGTATTTATAGGGGCAGTCCACAATAGTTTGAAAAGGGGCAATTCACAATAGCCTGCAAGGTGAGGGGAAATACCACACATTCCCTACCCATCTCGGCTGGACAGCCCATGCCTTCAGCAACTAAGGGAAGCACCCACTTAATTACTTGGAGCCACTTGTGAGATAACCAGACTTAGGTAGGCCTTGATTCATAAGAATTGGGGCCCATCAGTGCTAAAGGTCACATTGGCCATTTGGCCTGCAAGCTCATACAGTTTCTTAGTGGCAATGAGCAATGAACCAATCCTTGGGATTTTGAAACTGAGATTCTTCAGGATACTGTGAGGCAAATTTCAAAGGAAGGATTACCAGACAGGATGGAAAGTCCACTTGGGGCATGTGGCCCTATGTTTGAAAGAGGAGCCGTCTGCTGGAGTATGCATTGGTCACTGTGGCGTAGGTAGGGAGTTGCAGATGAGTTGTAACTGAGGCTAGAGTTTCACAGGGCAGAGGAGTTGAGAGGGTGTTCAAAGAACAGTAGCACTGAACAGTCCCCCTGGGGATGAAAAGGGTTTGTCACATGGTTTGCTGATGGTCTGGAGTTGGCGACTTGGGCAGAGAAGTAGGACCGATGATGACCGTGGTGACCTGTCCCTCTGTGCCTAAGACAGCACCTGTTGGTGTCTGTTATCCTGGCTTAGAGTGTCCCTTTCGTGGTTAAAATTGCCCCTTTTCCAAGGAGGATCTTTCTGGGGAGTTGCTGGAGCTAGCCAAGCTAGAAGACCAGAAAAGGAAGCCTTTTTGGTTAATGACAAGCCGAGAGTCGGGGCGTCAGTAGCTGAGCATGCATTCCTGCTCTCGCTGGCTAGGTTGAAGGCTTGCTGTCCTTGACACTGTGGAGTCCCCAGCTGCCCCTTTTGTCAAGTTCTTCTGCACTGCCCTGCTGCTCTTACTGCCCCAGTTAGAGTCTAACCCTGCATGCTTTATTTCTGGGTTTTCTTCTGGACGGTAACCAGCCAAGACTAAAAACCACCTATGTGTTTAGTCATTCAGGTATCTTTGTGGGCCTAACTGCGCTGTTGTTAGGGAAAGAGACCCTGGGGAATGCTTTGATGCGGGAGACTCAGTGTGAGTTCATTTTTCCTCTCCCTTTTGCCGGAGCATATGTCAAAGTGTGGCTTTCGGGTGTGCACTCACTCAGCTGTGCCCAGGAGCTCCAGAGGAAAGAGCAAGGAGCAAGCTAGGAAATGCAAATCAAAGACTTGTCAGTGGGGGTGGAAAGGAAATGAGTGAGAAACCGCTGGCAAGGGTACACCCCTTCTGCAGTGAAATTAAGCCCTTTGGGTCTCAGTGACATGCCGTTCCTCAGGTTAAGTGATCGCACCATTAAGCCAGGATGTGTGGGTCTTGAAAACTCACAGATTTTTCCTGGATCAAAAAAATAACAAATAATTCTGTACTCTTGAAACAAAAACTCTCCAAGAGGAAAGAGACCCTTTTGTTAATATAAAGAATGCTGGTGCTGTTTCTCTTTTCTTAAATTTCTGCTCCTAATTCTGAAACCAGCTAGCAAACGTTCCTGCGATATATACAGAAGTTGGCAGCAAATAAAATCATTAAGCCCAAAAGTGCAGCAGTAGCTGTTGAGGCAATTAAATATTGCTGTATGGCTCTGCGTTTTCAATTCTGCCTTAAATTTCATTTGACTTGCAGAGGGGAATAGAAAAATGACTCTCAAGCATAAAATCTCTTCGGAAACATTTAGTCTCAGGAAACCCTATGAGAGCATGAGAGATGCAATTCCAGGATCTTTTTTTATGTTTTTCCTTTGCATTAACGCAACGCTCTAAGTATTTTGTACGCTTAACTGCCAGATGAGTGTGTAATAGGCTAATTAGAACAGAGTTGAACTCCCCAAGCCAATACGGTCTGCCACATCTTAGCGATCCTTTTCACCAAGGCTGGTGACTGTTGCGTCATCTGAGTCCGAAAGTGCTCACCTCGTTGCTGGCAGAATCCTGCCCTGGTCCTCGCTGTAGCTCCACAGGGCCTTGAAGTTCATGGCTACACCAGGCTGACCAGGCTAACCAGAAGCTGTCACTAGATCATCAACTGAGTATTTATTTTGGCTCTTCTCCCACTAGAATAAGGACTCCTTGAAAGAGGGCTTGGGGCTGGGGAGGAAGGCACTTTGAATCGTTCACCCGCGGCTTATGGATGCTTGATACAAATGCAAAGGGTAAGAAACTGGAATGACTTTAAGAGTACACTGTGGTCAGAACAGACTCCGGAGCGATGTCTGTTCCCTCTAATCCCTTTCAAAATGTCCCGAGTGACCTCCTGAAAGGCGCCAAAAGCTTGGCACAAGTGAATGTGTAAAACCAGACGGTTGAGGTACTCTGTTATCCTTGACCAGAGGACAGTTTGAAATTCTGCAAGCATGCCATCGTTCAAGTTCTGATTCAGCACTCCCTGGATGGGAACTATGGCTCAAGGAGGCCTCAGGAGCCTTGTGCTACGTTTTGTTTTAACTTTCATCTTCCTATTGTAAGCCAGTAAATGCCATTCATTTTCTTCGGAGCTCTTTCCAGTGTTTGAAAATAATCATGCGGCTCCAATCACTTTTATGGGCAGACAGACCCTGCGGTTTTCTATTGACTAGACAACTGTAAATAGAGCTGGTTCTCCTGGAGGAGGGGTACAGTGTTACAATAGAGTTAATCCAACCACCAGGCCTTTGCTACCATCTCACATAATAAAGCAGACGTGTTTAACACCTGTGTTTATATCCTGGGGTCTCTGGCAGTGGGGTGTATCTGTAGGTGGTCCAGAGGGAAAGGAGAAATTGAGGAAAGGCACTCACTCACTGCCAGCGAGAGGTGAGAGCCAGGGGACCCGGGAAAGGGAGTCGGAATGTGCAAATGGTTCACCTTAGCACCCCTGCCCCCCACCCCAAGCAAGCCCTGCCTCACATGCCCAGGGAGGAAGGAGCTTCTGTCATGTTCCAGTGAAGGATTTATCCCTGACTGTAGGACAGACGGCATTTACATTTATTTAAAACTTCTAGCAAGACGTGGGTGGGGTGGCTTTTTTTTTTAAAGATTTATTCATTTTATTACAGCCAGATATACACAGAGCAGGAGAGACAGAGAGGAAGATCTTCCGTCCGATGATTCACTCCCCAAGTGAGCCGCAACGGGCCGGTGCTGCGCCGATCTGAAGCCGGGAACCAGGAACCTCTTCCGGGTCTCCCATGCAGGTGCAGGGTCCCAAAGCCTTGGGCCGTCCTTGACTGCTTTCCCAGGCCACAAGCAGGGAGCTGGATGGGAAGTGGAGCTGCTGGGATTAGAACCGGCGCCCATATGGGATCCCGGGGCTCTCAAGGTGAGGACTTTAGCCACTAGGCCATGCCGCCGGGCCCAGGCTTTTTTTTTTTTTTAAGATGTAGTGTCCCGTGTTTTTTGGATCATCTTGTCTTTCAGAATTTTTCATTTTTTGACGATCCTCCAGGCTTCCGTGTTATGCCTTGTCCATAACATCAGCAGCCGCCGAGGGACAAAGAAAGTGACATCAGAGTCCCCAGAGGGATGTCGCTGAGGGACAGTGCCCTTACCAAGCAAGGCGCAGGGCAGCATGCAGCTTTGTTCCACCCTGCAGGAATGCCATGCCCCCGGGAACAGAGGCACCCACCGGGTCCCTCGGGTTTTCCTACGGGATTTGATTCTGGCCAACACTTCCCTAGAAGCGTCCCACTTCTCAAGAGCCTCAGGGTCTCAGTGCCTGCGATCTCCCAGCTTCTCTTCAGTTCCCACTCTTTATTACTAACAGCACAGAGCTTTGCATCTGAGTCCCTTCATTCAGCGACTAGCATCAAATCACTGAAATATTTTTTACACTCCTCAAGGGCTGGTTTCTAATGCTCTGGGCTTTGTAGGTTTCCACTAAGTTGGTAAGTGAATAGTATTTTTTCGCGGGGACTTTTGTGGTTTAAAGATTTATTTAATTTGAAAGGCAGAGTTAGAAAGGAAGAAAAAGAGATCTTCCACCTCCTGATTCACTCTCCCAGATGGCTGCAACATCGAGAGCTTGGCTACCCAGCCCAGCCAGGAGCCTGGAGTCATATCCAGGTCTCCCACGTGGGTGGCAGGAGCTGAAATACTTCTAGCAAGAAGTGGGCTTCAGGACGTTGTGGGCCGGTCTCCCTGGTACACATTAGCAGGGAGCTGGATCAGAAGTGGAGCAGCCAGCATTAAACTGTTGTTCATGTGACATTGGGTGTGATCTCCAAAAGCAATGGCAAACCGCACTGTGTCATCTCTGGCTGTGCTGCCACCTTGTGCCGGCTGCAACCTCTGCTACCTGTCCTGCCCCGACAGAGTGCTCCCGTGCCTTGAGTGCTCTCCACAATTCCCGTGGGAGGAAAGGACAAGCACCATGTGCCCTTTGTTTTCCCTGACTCATCCGTAGTAACAAAGATCACAACACAGAGAGAGCACAGCCAGTTGATTCCAGTAGCTCACCTGTGGTGAGAAAAAAGAAGCAACTATTTGAGCACTGAAATACTCCAGCTAAAAATAAACCCAACTATCTACAGGCCCCCGAAAAGCAGGAGTTCTGGAGTGCTCATCTTTCAGATCTGGTGATGGGGTGGGAGAAACACCCAAGTCCCTACAAACCCCACCACCGCCCCTTTCAATGAACAGCCCTTCTGCAGCGTCCGTTCCTCTGGGGTCTTGGCCATCTGTGCAAAACAGGACATGTGCGTGGTGGTAGTGGAGCTTTTCCAACAATTGTATGCCAGGGGTACAAGATCACAGTGTTCCATTATCCTATTAGAGTGATTTCTTTCCCCCAGCTACATCATTCCTGAATTTGCTACCTACAAAGCAACCCATTTGAAGCTGAGACTGTCCCGGTTGCTTTTTCTGACCTTGTCGCAGATTGCTGGTCCCCACAGCACTTTGTTGTTCTGCATTGTGTCACTTCCACAACTTTTTGGGAGCTCCCTGCCTTGCGAAATAATTATTTGGCCTTTTGTTTCTGAGAAAAGTACTAGTTACCAAGCCAAGCCACAAGGAAAGTAATAAAGAGAAAACAATCTAATATTAAATTTGTGGGTTGCATTTGCAATGTTGCATTTTTATGGAGCTCTTTTCCATTTAGTAATTCCTCCTGAGCTCGGGCTCATTTTTTTTTTCAACTCAGATGTGCCAGTCTGGGTGGAACTAACAGTATTTCCATAAATTTAGCATGATACAAATTCATTTTCAAATATAGACTTTAAGCACAAATGAATGCTCTGACATACGTGATCTGTGCAAGCACACGTGTGTGCTTTCTTTCTGATGAGCCATAGCTTTTCAGGACTCTATGAACTGCTGAGGAGTTTTAGCAAAGTTTCCCTCCGAACAACTGACGATTCTAATGCTGTAATTAGAATGACATGCTGGAGAGCTGTATATCCATGATGGATGTTAAACCCTTTTTTTTTTTTTTTGACAGATCTCATTTTGTGAAAGAAAACGTTAGTGATTACTGTTTGTTCCTTCACGTCCGTTTTTGTTTGGGATGTGTTTAAACGTGATTGTTCAAGCTGTTAAGCGACCTCCTGTTGGCGAGCAAACACGTTCCGAGGGAAATTTTTATTCTTTGGGAAAATCAGTTTTGAGCTAGGATTTATAGGCCATGTTTTGCTCCGTCGCAGGGCTGGCTTGCTTTGAAGTGCCAATTCTCTCCCAGTGCCTAATGGAAAAATGACTAGCCATGGTGTGACAAGGCACAATGTTGATTAATATCCGGGGAAAAAATATTAAACACCATCTAGCTTTCTAAGCTCTGGCTTGACATAAATATGCTAGTAACTACTGACTCTAAATTTGGCAGCAGTTTTTCTAGTAAATACAACTTGGGGCCAGAAACTCTACAATGTCAAATTAGAACACTACCCAAAGGGAACAAAATGCCTCGCTCGTATCAGCCCTGACCCCGTAAGAGAAATGAAAGATGAATTGATTCCCGGAGAAGATCCTTTTCCAGAACGAGACAGGGCAGCTTCCCCGCAGCAAACCAAGAGGGGAGCCGGCTGCATCCTCAGTCGGTCTTCCGTATTTACAGAATTTTCACATGGCTTTTGGTTTACAACAGCACAGTAACTCTTTCCTTAAAAGATGTCTAAGAAATCTGTGTTCAGCTGCCCCGAGAGGCAGTGCAATTCTGAAAGCTCTGACAAAAGAGGTCCCCCACCACAACACAAATTGTTAGCTGCGACTTCAGTGAGACCTGTGTGTGTTTCAGTCGCAGCCATTCAAACGTCACTGTTCCCGGATCCACAAATTAGCCTCTCGCACTCCAGACAGTGTCCTCCTTTCCATACATTCTGTCCTGCTAGTCTGCCATCAATATAAAAATATTCTAATGACCATCATATTGAGATCTTTCTTTTCCAAAATCAAAACAATGAAAGCAATTTTTGAGTCGTGGGAAGTGCAAAGGAATGACAAATCCCGCCTAGCCTCCCTTTTAAAATCATTTGCTTGTGCTTGCACCTTGATGTGGTCAACGCTTACAGTTAGGGGCTGCTCTAAAGCTGTGCCCCGAGGAAAATCTGTGAAAGGGAAATCTTCAGCCAACAAGAATTACCAAAACGCTGAAGGATCTACCTTTCCAGCTTATTTTTCAAGCAAATTCTAAGATGTCTAAACAGAAAATTTTGACTGGAATTGAGTAAGCGATCATCATATCATTGAGGTTTAGTGTATAAACATAATTACGTAAGCAGTACATGCGAGTGGCCAGCGCTCCGGGCACAGGTCTGTTTTGGAACTTCTCTTTCTGAGACACGAGCTTGAATAAACTCACAGCTTTGCAACGTGACCACATAGTCTATCGATCTTTCAAATTTTAATGCCAAATTATGTTGGAAAAAATATTCTCATTATATCTGCATATCGAGACATATTCCTGAGACTTTTGTTGAAGATGAATGCAGAAATTTGTAAGTTTTATATGTAAGTATACAATTACATATACATTAGGATATTTTTTAAAGATGACAACAACTGTCTTTTAACACTGTAGGCCCATTCTGATTATGAATTCAATATCTGTTTTTAAATAATTTTTAGTTAGCAGAAATAATGAAGATTTTTAAAACACTTGATGAATCCAGATAATTTGCAATAATCTGTGACAATAAAAATAAATATTTAAAAGGTTAACTCTGATGCATGAATTCATGCCAACTCATTGTCTTTTTAACCTGTCTGTCATGTTGATGGCAGTATCGTTGTTGGTATTTGCAGTTATCCAGTCTTCAAGTGTCGAGAAGCAAAGATTTAAAAAGCTTGTTAAATGTATGAAATGCTTGGGAGTATTAAAACCTCCACCCAATTCCAGTTATTGACACACAGAGTTCTTTTCAGGCCATGATAAACACAGCTCACAGAGTGCCCTGTGGCTTGTCGGAACTGCCCGCCACACAGAAATGCCCGTCAGCCGAGAAAGCCTGCCATGCAGGTGGCATGAAGACAGAGCAAGCGCGTGAGACCGAGTGTGAGGGCAGTGGAAGGGGTCAACATCTTCTCTTACCAAAAAAATTCATCTGCACAAGATTCAATGATTGTTCCCATGCCTTTCCACTTCCTGCAAGTCACACGTGAATATTAAAAGCTTTTGCAAAACTGAAAAATGGCTGGTAGGAGGATGGTGAGAACAGTCAGCCAGCCCTACACGTAAACAGTAGGGTGAAGAGCAAGTTGAGCAAGTCAAGCAGACACGGGCGACAGTCGCCTCTCCCCTCTTCCGTATATTCTTTCCTCTGTTTTCTTCCTTTTCTTCTTCTTTATGTTTTTTAACAGGACAAATTGTCCTGCAAGAACCGGAAGTGTTTTCTTCATCAGCAGCGGTACTTTCTGCATCTGTGCTCTCAGCTTTCACTGGTGATTAAGCTCAAGGCAGGGGCAGATAAAGACACGCTTACACTGCTACTCCTTCCCTGCTCAAGTTGCCTCCTACCTTGTCACTGGGCAGACCCAGCCTGCTGGGGAACTCCAAGGACAGCCTCGTCCAGGCCAGCAGAAGACACTGGGGTCACCACCCAGCACTCCTCACCACACACATACCCACTCAGAGCCTTTTGTACAGAGACACGGGACATGTATACATGTGTGCTCACCTGTACAAATGCGTAAACAACATATCAAGGTTCACCTGCACACATGCCCAACACACTCACATGTACATATGCACATTCACACATCCATAGCTCACACACCTGGATGCTTCAGTTGAACTTAGAGGCAGTTGGGAGCAGGTGCCACCGAAGCCCCCCCTTACGGGTGGGTGTCAAGAACTGGGGAAAGCATCCAAGGAGGTGTGGGGTCTGTCGGATCTTTTGATTCCATTCTGTCACTTGCCATCACCCCCCCACACCTCAACAGGTACAGCTGAAATGTTTATTATCCTCACATCTCTTTGATCTGGTGCATAAATCAAGGTCCTTTGGCAGAACCACACGTGACAAGGATGCTGACAGCAGCATTCTAATATATATATATTTTTAATTCTCTGATTAACACATTTTTCATTTGTGGCCGAACCATTCATCATAGGACGACTGTTCACTGGTACTTTGCTTTCAACAGCCCTTACGGTCGTCCGCCTAGTGTGTAACCGGAGAATTGTATTTGGAAGGGCTAGGGCTTCTGGCCACAGCACAGTTGCTCCGTGGTGGCAGAGAGAAAAGAGACTGTTCCCGGAGCGGATCTGTGGAACTGCAGGTCTGTCAGGCGCCTCTTTCTCTCAGCCACACCGCCTCTTGTTGCTCTTGTTGCAAGAAAGCACTCAGAAGAACCAATTTGGCTTTTCTCAAGAGAAAAGAAATGAGGAAACCGGTTTATTTTACCTTATGCTTTGGATAAGCTAATTCCAATCAGGTGAGTTGTCAGCTGTTTATAGTTGAATGTCAGACAGATGTCACAAGCTGATCCGTTGGCCCAACAATTCTGGTATCCAGCACTGTATGTGCACCCCAATTTTCTGTCCAAGTCAGTAAGCTCCAGGAGAAAGCAAGGGGGAGAAGATAATTCATACGTACGCGTTCGTGTTTCGTTTTGCTTTATTGCATAACGCTCGGCAACCCTGCCCCTGCTCCGTGTGGTCTGCAGATGGCTGCTGTCCTCTGCAATAGGAATCCTGCCGCCCAGACTCTTCTTTTTATTTTTACTAGGAATGGTTCTGAAATTTTAAGAGTTAATTTTGTTTGGGCAAACGCCTCATTCCAGCCGTGTCAGTTGTGTCTTGCACAAATTGTAAAATATACTTTGGCGTCATTTACCTCTGTTGAAAACAAGCAGCAACTTTTGGCTAGACCCAGGAAAAGAAGTGATTTTTTTTTGCTATTGTTGCTGTTGTTTTATTTTTGTTTATCTGTGAAGTACGTGTCTTTAAAAAGCATTTCAGTTTTGGCCATTTGACACCTGGGGAGGGAAACCATCAGCCATGCTAAAATTTAACCCTAGAAAAGAGGAAGTCATTCTGAGAACTATTAAAAGGCTGTGATTTTTGTGTTTCAGGAGACTCTGTGTCAATAGTGAAACACGCCTTGCTCGAGACTCCTCGGAGTGGCCAAGCAAGCACGGGCCTCTGAAAGGCCTGTAGCACAGGTGTTATTTATTTTCTTGAGGTTATAATTTCACTGAACAAGTCACACACACCACACGCACACACCACGCGCGCACGCACACACACACACACACACACACACACACACAGGAGCTGACAACTAGGAAATAAATGCTAGGAACATCAAACGTGGGATAGGCATTTTACATTTTTGTTTCCAGGAGGCCAAAGTTTGAAAAGCCTGCTAAATAAGATTGAATGGATGGACTGACTTCGTGAGTTTTCTAACTGCTTTATAAACCTAACCTGCTTTATAAACTGCTTGCAAGAGTTTATTCGCTTTTCTATTCTGCAGTAATGAAAGATATGCCCTACTGCCATACTGAAGTATCTGCTTTATTTAACCACAATGCGTTTCAGATTCTCAGACTTACTCTGTGTTATAATACATGTAAACTTATTTTTCTTTATATTTTCTCCTACTGCATTTCATCAACTTTTTAAATAAGCAAGCCCCAGAAAATTGCTTTGAATCTCAATTTTATATGATGAAAAATCACTATATGGGCTTATGAAGAATTATATAGCTACCATGTCAAATTCACGCACATCTATACAGTGAATTTCAAATATGTAATAAATATCATGAAAGAACCATAACAATGTGATTCATCTCAGCTACGTATATTAGCAAGGCAATTATACAAGTGGATTTTTTTTTGCTCTTTAAAATCTTTCAAAGCAAAATTTATCTTAAAAAAATTCTAATTTTGTAGATTAGGGATTTGATACCATACATTTTTTAATTGAAAAATACCCATGAAGTTTTAAAAAATTTCCTATACTGATTGCCCGAGCTAAAATAGGACCAGCATCTTTTCGGATTTTACTGTCAGCTCACAGTCATACCACAGGGGAGTCTTAATCAGTTTTCCATTTTGTGATAAATTGATGTGTCGTTAGGCTGCCCATCAGTGGCATAAATCTGTATGCAAACCAAAGGAAAATGAGCAAAATGACCTAGATCTAGTCCCCCTTGGAGCTAGAGACGTGGATGGCGGGTTTATTCCTCAGCAGGCATTCTTTCAGAAGGTTCAGTGAAAGAAATCATCTTTGATCCCCGCATCTAGTCCACGCGCACATATTTTCTATAGTTCTGAATCTTTGTACACCTCACCAAAAGCATCAGCTGTTTCAAATTCACTCCCTCCATATTCCATTGATTTCGAGACAAAAAAGGTTACACCCTCCCCCCACCCCCGGGAAACAAATCAAAATCTCTCAAGTCTTAAGGTGTCAATTCTTTAAGCTATATATTAAATTTTTGCCAGAAATGTTTTTACGCAAATCTGCTGCCTTAGGACCGCCTCTGAATGCTGGGTAGTGTGCAATTTACAGCAGCAACCAATTATTAGAACAGCATGGTCCAGCATCTTGAGAAAATTAAGAATTTCCCTGGGAGCCTTTTGATTCCTCAGGGAACAGACATGTGCAATTTGTGCGTTCTAGAAATCGGGTTGAAACCCTCAGCGCTGCAGCCTGTAGAGACAAAGTCTTTTCTTTCTCAGCTTGCTTCTTTAGCGTGTTGTATGTTACTCTGACAAAGTTAGAACTGACGCATTCTGTGACACGTTAAGCACCAGTAATCTATGGTTGAACACTTTTCAGTGGTGTCTTGTAGCTATCTTTTATTTTCCCGATAACCAAGTAGTTATTAATGTTGTTATTCCCGTTTTTAATAAGGAGGTGAGCTTGTCTCTTGCTTCTTTGAAAAAAGCTGGCATTTTTCTCTCACTCTCTGATGCTCCTATTTAGTTACAGCTGCTGCAGGCAGGCGGCTCGGTGTGAAGTTTGCCCCCAGCTCAGACTCTTGCCTGAGACCGGTTGTCGTTTGAAACTGAAACACCAGCAGTGCTGAGGGGGAAAAAATGCCATGAAAACAGAGCCCGCTGCATTCCAGGAAAATAAACAAGCAAGGCCACCCAAATTTTCAATTAGTGCTCCTGCAGGATGCATAGATTTGTGCAAGGCGCCCCAGGCCGGGTCAGGGACCAGGGGCAGGGGCAGGAAGGCGAGCACCGGGCAGGCAGGCCCAGTGTGAAGGTGGCTCCTCTCCAAAGAAAACGGCATGCTGATGGTCCGCGTGGCTTCCGAGTCAGACCCGCCAGCCGTCCACTGGGACGCGGTCATGGGGGAGGTGTTGGGTGTTGCTGCTAAGCCTGCAGCTTGGGAAGCCTTGTGGGCAAGTCACCCTTGCGAACTCCAGAGGCATTTCCTATCATGAACTTCATGAACATTCCCAGTCCCACCCTCACCCTCCACCACCTCTGCCAGAATTCACTGCCTGAAGCAACGACTCTCTGATCCGTCATGAAAATGAGAAGATGCGTTTGGTACGCCGGGCTCCCTGGTCAGCAGGCAGAGGTGCAGGGTAGGAGCCACAGATGGCTTTCTCCCAGAGTGAGTGAGTCAGCAAAAGCCGAACGAGTGTAGATAAAACGGAAGTAAAAAGCGAGGGCTTGGAGACTTTTTCCTTTGGCTGTGTTTGTGCACCCCGTGTCTGAGGCTCTGCTTACAAGGCTGGAGAGGTGCCGTGGGCACAGTGCGATCTGCAGGCATCCCACGCGGTGTGCCCAGCCTTCTGCCTCCTTCACCTCTTCTCTGCTCCCTGGCGGTTTCCCAACTCATCATACTGACGCTAAGAGAACTGAATGGGGAAAATGGGTGAAATTTTCCACAGCAGGGTGGTTTCGGCTTAAAAAAACAGCACCCACGCATTCGGGGTGGATTAGTCCTGTGTTGTGGGCATCAGGTTTTTCTTATATTGTTACATTGGGGTTAAATTATTGCATCATATTCGCATTGCATGAATTAATCAAAGAACAAATCTGTGCAGTCTATTGATTCTTGTCCCCAGTCTGGGAGATAGCAGAGTAAGTACTGTGGACCGTGGTTGCAAATGCAATTCTAAGCTCCAGCACCTTAGGCAGCTTAGGCAGGACGAACAGTAGGGGTGAGCCCAAGACAGGCAACAGCCCCACTTGCAGCTGCAGGGGGGAGTTAAACTCAGTCCTTACTAACAATTTAAGAACGGTGCTGAGTTTGGTGACTATGGGAGAGCTTTTTTATCTTACTTTAATCAGAAAGGCAGATTTACAGAGAGAAGGAGAGTCGGAGAGAAAAATCTTTCATCCACTGGTTCACTGCCCAAGTGGCCACAATGGCCAGAGCTGAGCTGATCCAAAGTGAGGAGCTAGGAGCCAGGAGGTTTTTCTGGGTCTTTTACGCAGGTGCAGGGTCCCAAGGCATTGGGCCATCCTTGACTGCTTTCCCAGGCCACAAGCAGGGAGCTGGATGGGAAGTGGAGCTGCCGGGATATGAACCAGAATGCATATGGAATCCCAGCGCATGCAAGGTGAGGACGTTAGCTGCTAGGCTACTGCATCAGGCTGCTAATCTTATTTTTAAGTATTTTAATTATTTATTCAAAAGGCAGACTTAAAGAGAGACAGAAACAGAAAGAGATAGAGAGAAAAAGATCTCTTTCATATGCTGGTTCGCTCCCCAGATGCCCACAACAGCCAAACTACGAGGGCTGGGTCATACCAAATCCAGGAGGCGGGGACTCCAGCCAGGTCCTGTATGTGGTCTCAGGTGCTTAGATGCTTGAACCATGACCATTCATTGTTTCAGGCGCGTTGGCAGAAGAGACTTCATTTACTCATTATACCACAGCAGCTCAGGCTGGTCCTGACAAGATATTTTTGTAATGCTTGTCCTCTCAGGACAGAGGAAAGAACAAAACCACCCCCAGTACATTTCTTCTTACCTAGGATTCTTCTCCTGACAAACCAACTGTTCCACGCAGATTAAAGAAGCTATCATTTTCTTTTCACAGAAATTTGATGTTGTGGCGATGATACAGCATACTTCCTATCACTGAACTCTCACCGTGTGGGAGTGTATCCTTTACCTAGTTTTTCTATTTTAAACAAAACAAAACAAAACAGAACAAAACAAAAGATTAAGCATCTTTCCCTATGGGAGTGTTTTCAAATGCACATGCGATGAAATTCAGTGACTTAAGAGTTCATTTCAGCCACTGTTTCCTGCTGTCATAGTTTTTGGTCCCTGGGCATGCCTCAAAAGAAACCAGCCCGTTGTGGTGTCCCCATCCACAGCAGTGGCTTTCCTGCCTGCTCATCCGCTCCCTGCAGGGCTGCCTTTCACACTATGGCCTACTCTGCCTACACACCCATGCCATCCAGGGTTCTCACGGGCCAGAATGTTCCATCTGCTGCACCTGCTTCCAGGTACCAGGAATTCACGCGATGTCATAATTTACCCATGGAGTTGAACTTCTTTGTCACAAATGTCTCTAAGAAATAGATACATGTACCTGAAATGGACAAGAAAGCCAAAATTAATCATGATGCGAAACTTTGGGTTGCATGTCAGAGCTGGGAGAAACCCTGAACCCATGTAGATCAAACCTCTAATTCTGTGGATAAGAAAGTGAAGGCCCAGAACCAGCAACAGATCCAACTGTGCTTCCCACGAAAGGCAGGAAACAGCTGGTCTACCTTGAGCTGCTTTCAGTTTGTTTCCAACATCCAAACTGGTCTCAAGTGGTGTCATTAATGGATTTGTTGCTAAAAACATCGCTCTCTCTCTCTCTCCCCTACTGGTTTCCTCCTCAGGTGGGGTTGGGGTTAAACACCCTCATCCTGCTGACGTCAGCATTGGCCATGATGCACTCCCTCTTATGATAGGCAAGGATCAGCTGTGACTGGTGCCATGACCCTTTCAAAAAACCATCTGTGGGGTCAGCACTGTGAGCAGGTTAAGCCACTGCTTACTGATGTACACATCCTTATGGGAATACTCACAGTCCTGGCTGCTCCACTCCTGATACAGCTTCCTGCTAATGTGCCTGAGAAAGTAGTGGAGGCTGGCCTAAGTACTGGAGTCCCTGCTGCCCATGTGGGAGACCAGAAGAGAACTCCTGGCTCCTGTGTCAGCCTGGGTTAGTCCTATCTGTTGTGGCCATCTGGGGAGTGAATCCATGGATGGAAGACCGCTCTGTCTCTCCCTCTTTCTCTGTCACTCTGCCTTTCAAATAAACAGACGCAGATGTCCTGAGGTAGCCAGGGCCATCCGTGCCGAGACGTGCTTTCAATGGACTGGATGTCAACACTACAGCTTAGCCAGCTCAGCTGCCTGGGAGCGAGAGATTCTCCCTTAGTGACTCTGCCCCCAGTCGTGTGTCTGTAAAGCTGAAAGTCAGGAAAAGAACTATGAACGGGTGCATTTATGGGAAAGCAGTAAGAAGAGCCCTGTGGGCTCTCAGCAGAGGGGACTCAGGTCTTCCTGGAGATGACTTGAGCAGAGTGATGAATATTAGAACCTGACCATCGGCAAGCAGGAATAGCACTGGGTAGCAAAGGCTCATTGGGAGCCGACATAGCATGCCAGAAAGGCCTAGAATGTTCTTGAAATTTATGGTTATGTTTTTTTTTTATTAGTTTGTTCTAATCGTAACTCAAAGAACTATAATTGTTAGCTACCCTGTTATTCATGTGATCAGGACCAGTGGTATTTTAAATTTTTTTAAAGAGGGAAATAGGTGCTTCTAACTCACCAGTACCCATCCTTGCTCTCTTACAGGATTTGACTGATGTTCTGGCATGTGTCATAACTGGGTTGGATTCTCTAGGCAGAACTGTTCTCTGAAATCCAGTACTCAACGCCAATGGACATGCAGCTGATCCCCATTGAGGGCAAGCCGACAGTGTTGGCCTTCCCCATTCCTAACACCTAGACAATCTGCCTACTTCACAAAGTGAAGGAGTTCTGTGCATGTCCTTAGCATGTCAGAGAGACATCATTAAGATTTTCCTTCCATGTGTGCTGAACACTCCTGAAGGCCAAGTGCCAAGTCTTCTTTTAGAGTCAAGGCTGTGCTAAATATCTTCCCATCTTGTTGGTGATCATGTTTGCCTGTACAGATACATTTGTGACTTACTTTTGTTGTTTGGGAAGAAAAATGATGAATTATTTTCTTGAGATTGACTTAACAAGCCATTGCCTATCTCAGCTCTGCATTTTCAAATGAGATACGTGGTTCTTTGGGTGGAACTTCCTCCTCCAGCTTGCTCTAAGCTGTGCACAGATTTCTGAATCATAGTCTTGGGATCCTTAGAGACCAGAAAACTGCTGTCCATCGGAAGGACAGCTCACAACTGTTCTCCATTAGGTCTAAGCAGCTGCTGGGAATGAATAGACCCATGCACACAGGACATTACAGTGGTCTTGTCTCATATAGTTTCTTTGTTAAGAAGTAGCTAATTTGGGCCCGGCGGCATGGCCTAGTGGCTAAAGTCCTCGCCTTGAATGTCCTGGGATCCCATATGGGCGCCGGTTCTAATCCCAGCAGCTCCACTTCCCATCCAGCTCCCTGCTTGTGGCTTGTCAAAGCAGTTGAGGACAGCCCAATGCATTGGGACCCTGCACCCGCATGGGAGACTCGGAGGAAGCTCCTGGTTCCTGGCTTTGGATTGGCGCACACCAGCCGTTGCGGCTCACTTGGGGAGTGAATCATCGGACGGAAGATCTTCCTCTCTGTCTCTCCTCCTCTGTGTATATCTGGCTTTGTAATAAAAGATAAAACAAAAAGTCTTAAAAAAAGTAGCTAATTTATTTTTAATAAGATATTTAAAAAATATTTATTTATTTTCAATACAAAGTCAGATATACAGAAAGGAGGAGAGACAGGGAAAAAAATCTTCCATTTGCTGCTTCAGTCCTCAAGTGGCTACAACAGACAGAGATGAACTGATCCGAAGCAGGAGCCAGGAGCTTCTTCCAGGTCTCCCGCATGGGTGTAGGGTCCCAGGTTTTTGGGCTGTCCTCTACTACTTTCCCAGAGCACAAGCAGGGAGCTGGATGGAAAGTGGAGCACCTGGAATATGAACCGGCATCCATATGGGGACCTGCAGTGCATACAAGACGAGGACTTTAGCCACTAGACTACCATGCTGGGCCTTATTTTTTATATGCAATTTAAAAAACATTTATTTATTTCTATTGTAAAGGCAGATCAGATTTACAGAGAAGAAGAGACAGAGAGAAAGATCTTCCATCTGCTGGTTCACTCCCCAAATGACTGCAAAGGTAGGAGCTGAGCTGATCTGAAGCCAGAGCTAGGAGCTTCTTCTGGGTCTTCCATGCGGGTTCAGGGTCCCAAAGCTTTGGGCTGTCCTTTCCTATTGTCACAAGCCATAAGCAAGAAGTTGGATGGAAGTGCAGCAGCCAGGACACAAACTGGTACTCATATGGGATCCTGGCACTTGCAATGTGAGGACTTGGTCAGTGGGCCGCTGTGCCAGGCCCAAAAGTAACTTATTTACTATCAGAAAGATTTGCATTCACAAGCAGGCACTGTATGAGTAGGTCTGTTGTCAGGGGCAGCACAGGACCCCAGCATCATAGGGAAACTGTGGCTTTGAGATCCAAGGGGCAGAATCTTCTTAGATCGGTGTTCTAACCCACATGGCCGTGGGCGAGTTACTCGTTCTCGGCCTCAGTTCTCAAAAGTACCCAATGGGTGCGATGTTCTCCGCTGCTTTACCACTTTCCTTCTTTATGCCTATCACAGATAAGCATTTGTCATGTGTTTCAATATGACAAGTTAGACAACCTGTTGTTGCTTTCGTCGCAGCATTGGCTCCTTGGCTACGTCTGCTGCACTTGCTCATTACACAATAGCTCCCTCGGTGCCAAGTGTACCGGCTCAGCCTTCATCCACGTCTTTTCCTTCTTCCTTCCCAGTCCTTTGATTCCTTGCCTCCCAGATGAAACACACACCCTGACCATAACCTATTAGGGGCTGTGGCAGCTAGCCATCTTCAATGGACGCAGTCCACTCTGAATTTAAATTTGTCACCATTTTCCTTAGAGGGAATGAGAGGGAAAATGAATTTAATTTAGTATAAAAAATAAACAGTTCTGGGCACTGGCAACGTCTGTGATGTTTTAAGAGCTGTTATCATTAATCAGTCAAGCATGTTTACGCAGACCCAAGCATTGCTTATGAAACCCAACCACATGCCTCGCGAGCCCTGTGCTGAGAGATGGCCACCAAAAGCCAAGGCAAAGGTGTTTGCTTGCGGGAATGGTTCTGTGTCTTCGGCATGGTGCTCCTTTCAGAATGTCCTGTTCCCAGCTGCAGGGACGATGACAAAAGACAGCAGCTGGCAGTGCTGTGATGCTCAGCTGGGACTAGGGTTATTACCTTGTGGTGTCCTGCTTTTGGCCCAGATTCCTTCTCGTGGTTGGGCTTGCTAATAGTTTATCCTGGTGGAATTCTGAAAGGCCACATCTTCGGCCCGAGTTTCAAATAGCATAAAGCTGGTTGTAAAATCACCACAGTGATTATTACAGCTCCTTCTTGCCACACAGAAGGAAATGTGCAGCTGCCTACAGTGTGCGTTTTTTGGGTACCACCTAGGCTAGGCGGCAGGCACAGGGTGTTGTCTCATCTCATATGGGCAGGGGAAGAGCTGCTGCACCAGGGACTTGAGTGTGCTCCTTTGTTGTGTATAATTAAACCTTCCTAAGAAGCCAGGGCTAGGCTGGCACTGTTGCATAGTGGTAAGGCCCTGCCTGTGGAGCGGGCATCCCATATGGGCACTGGTTCTAGTCCTGGCTATTCCACTTCCTATCTAGCTCCCTGCTCATGCACCTGGGAAAGTGCTGGAAGATGGTCCAAGTACTTAGGCATCTGGCCAGATGAAGCTTCTAGCCATGTAACATGGGTAGGTCCAGGGATGCTGCTTAACTTGTCTTATCCCTTCCTTCAGGAACCTATTTTGGACCCCGAGCCCCCTGATGTGATAGCCTGTCTAAACAGGTTAGTAGGTTCCAGCGGGTCATCAGAAAAGGGGCCTTGATTCAACTAGGGCTAGTGTCCTCAACAAGTACAGAAAGAGACATCAGGAATGCAGGTGCATGGAGTCAAAGGCCACACAGGGGCACAGCCCAACTGCAAGGCGGGAGAATGGCCTCAGGAGGACACCGTGGACTGCTTGATCCTGTACTTACAGCTGCAGAACTGTGAGAAACAAACATTCATGGCAGAATCCCCCAGACTGCGACGTGCTGCGGCAGTTGGAGCTGGCCAATTCACTTCCCATCGCCGCGTTCTGAGTTGTTGATTCTCTTTCCCTTTCCTTGTCCAAGAACCTCAGCCCTGGGGGCCTAAGTCCAGTGCTCCCAAAGTCCTTCCTGGACTGCTCTAAGGATCTGTACAATAGGGCTGGCTCTGTGCCAAGATGGGTAAAGCTGCCATCTGCACACTGGCATCCCGTGCAGGTGCTGTTCCAGCCTCAGTGTCTCCACTCCCAACCCAGTCCCTGTTCGTTTCACGTGGGAAAGTAGAGGATGGCTCACCTGCTTGGGTTTTTGCACCAACACTGGAGAGCTGGAAGAAGCTCCTGGCTCCTGACTTTGGACTGGCCCAGCTCCAGCTATTATGGCCATTTGGGGAATGAACCAGTGGATCAAAGTGTTCTCGTGTGTGTGTGTGTGTGTGTGTGTGTGTGTGTGAATTTGTAACTCCGGCTTTCAAATAAATAAATCAATCTTTAGAAAAATAAAATGTTTTAAAAACAAGCAGTCTGCATATTAGTCTCTCACCCACCATGATCAGCGCACCTGCTGGTTCTGCCCCAGTGGGACATGGGGCACTTTGCCAGACAAATCACAGAAAAAGGAATTTCTCAGTCACTGGTATGTTCAATAATGTTTGTCACAAGTGCTCGGCACCCCACGTTCAGTGATGAATTCAAACAAGCGGGGACCCCCAGATGTTGCTGAGTTTGTGTTCTGATGGGTGCAGACACAACACGTCCTTGAGCCAGTGAATGAGGCCAGACAGGGCAAGGTGTGCGGAGACACTTGGGGAGGGTGGTCAGACAGGGAGGGACAGCACACCTCGGAGACAAAGGATGAAAGGACGTAGCTACACGGGGGAGGAGCCATGGTGTCAGCGCCTGCAGAAGCAGACACGATGGACAAGACCTAAGAACCAAGACAGATGGCACTTAGACTGGAGCACTGGGGACAACTGGGTGAGGTGGTGTCCTGACGGCCATGAGGTTGTGCTTTCATTTCCATCAAACTGACCAGCCTGGGGAGGTTTGCCATCCTAGCTGATGTGGGAGGGAGAGAAAGAGAGGTTGCATCCACTGGTTCCTCACCAAATGACCACAGCAACCAGGGCTGGACTTGGCTGAAGTCAGAAGCCAGGGATTTCATCCAGATATCCTGTATTATTGGCAGGGGCTGAAGCACTTGGGCCATCTTGCTCTGCTTTTTCAGGTGTATTAGTGGGGATTTGGAAGGGAAGTGGAGCAGTCCAGGATGACTTTACTGCAGGTGGCAACTTCACTTGCTCTGCCCTAATGCTAGCCCCTAGCTTTTGTTGTTTATCGATTTTGGAAGGCAGAATTACAGAAAGTTAAAGAGTGGTTCAGAGAGAGATCTTCCATACGCTGGTTCATTCCCTGGTAGACCACAACAGTGCGGGCTGGACCGGGTTGAAGCCAGGAGCCAGAAGGCTCTTCTGGGTCTCCCATGTGGACGTAGGATTCCAAGGCTTTGAGCCATCCTCTACTTTTTTTCCAGGTCACAAGCAGGATGGGAAATGGAGCAGTCGCGACATGAACCAGTCCCCATGTGGGATCCTGCAGTTGCAAGTTGAGGATTTAGCCACTGAGCCATTGCCACTGGGCTTTGTTATATTTTTCTGTAATTGAATATACAGGGCAAGTTTTTTGGAGGGGAACATGGTAATAGGTTAATTTGGGGGTTTGCACATTAGCTGAACATTCTCTTAGAGACCTGAAATGCACCCTGGCTTGCATGCTCTGAGCAGCCACCACTAGAGGGAGCTCATAAAGGGTGGGAAGACGGGCTCCAGATGATACTCTTGGAGAGAACTTACATGCAATTCTAAACAATTTTGCTTTATAGTAGTCGTTGCTTACTCATTGCTACCTATCATGTTCTGGGTAGCAGATTCAATGACACAAAGCCAACATTTCAGAATTGGTGCTTTTTCCTGTCTTGTAAAAGTGAGTCTGTTGAAAAAGAAAATTGGAGATCGATCTATCTATCTATCTATCTATCGTTATATGTATTTATTTGTAAGACAGAGTTACAGAAATGGAGGGAGACACAGAGAGCAAGAGATCTCTCACTTGTTGGATCAGCCCCCAAATGTCTGCAATGGTCAGGACTAGGCCAGGCTGAAGCCAGGAGTTAGGAATTACATCTGAACCTCTCACATGGGTGCCGGGACCCAAATACTTGGGCCGTGTTCCACTGCTTTCCCAGGTGCACTAACATGGAGCTGATAGAAAGTCAAGTAGCTGAGACCTGAACTGGTGGTTGTGGGGGATACCAGTGCCAAACAATGGCTTATCGTGCTATGCCACAACACTGGGTCCAGAGCATCAAATATTTTTAAAGATTTGTATACACATCCATCCCTGAAATTTTGGAGATAAAGAGATTAAAAAATGCAACTGGAAGCGAGATCTTCTGTGTTTCTTGCAGGAATCAGTACAGGGAGCACATAGCTAGTACTTCACAAACATTTCTGTGAGGAAACAAAACCAAGGAGCTGGTTCCCTCCCTCTCTTGCTGAGTCCGTTTGCTGAGTGGACACTTCGGGGAGTCCCCCGCCAAGGCATGCTTGCTTCTGCCCTCTGCTGCTCTGCTGTGGTTCCTCTCCAACGTGTGTAGGATCTGTTGGCGGGACTCTTTGCCTCTGTCTCCAGACTCTCATGGCTTAAGGCGCAGCTGGGTGTGTGTCCCAGGTGAAGCCATTGGTCAGTTCAGAACCATACAACAGTTCCTGACAATGAGGATTTGAGCCACTCTCCTGCGGGGGTCTTCAGAGCTACCTGGACCCCAGATTTTAAATCCTGATCCTCAATTTGCTGTCATCTGATGTCTGAAATACTTGGTTTTGCCACGGATTCTAGATCAAAATTTCCTCAGTTTCAAGTAGCATGTGTCCACCTCACAAATAACTCTTACAGACACTGTATGTAGGACCTACGATCATGGGGGCAAAGATTTGGCTTTTGTTTTGTGTGTGTGGGTGGCATGTTCTTGAGTCTACCCTGAAACCCAGGACAGTAACTATGTTCTTCCACCTATAAGGAATATGTGCCTGGAGCCCCAGCGAATATCCTGTTCACACCTTGAATGGCGCAAAATCCTCGATATTCTACAAGAGTATGCCAAAAAGCTCGTAAAAATAGAATGAAAATACATTTATTTTGAATGCAAACATTTTTAAGATACATGCCTATAAAGGTTTCTGAAAAGTTCATGGAAAAATACATATTATAGAACTGTATTCATGCATTTTAAAAGTGTTTGCGCCCAAATAAGTGTCTTTTCATTCCATTGCCCACCAGTTATTTTAAGTGTCTTTCTATATTTTTTCCATGCTTTGCCTCCAAATATGATGAATCTACAATAACACACCAAAAAATTTCTAGCTACATCAGTATATGATTTTTCCCCCTCCCCTAAGTGGAGAATGATCAACATTTGACTTCAAGTGATGACTTGAGGGTCATTTTTTGGTGTACCTGAACTGCACATTCTGATTCCTGTGCTTTGGAGCCATTGGAAAGTAAAGGTCACTTGAACAAGCATTGTGACACTGTAGCAGTAGATCTGATTAACAGTGTGGCCACCGAGTCTCGAGTGGATAGTATGCGCAGGGTGGATACGCTGCACAAAGATTGTATGAGACTGTGTCATGCTGCTCAGAACATTGTGCAATTTAAACTTTCACATTTTTATTGCTGGAATTTTCCAATTAATATTTCTGGCCTACAGGTGATAGCAACTGCAGAATTCATAGCTGTGGATGGGGATAGACTACTGTGCCTTGCCCTGTAAAAAATGCCCGAACTCTCCTGTTGGGTTCTAGTCAGAGTAGCAGCTGTCAGACTTCAGCTTGTCTCGGAATCTGCCGTGGGACTCGATGGAATACATATTTTTGAGTCCTGCTCCCACAGTTTCTGCAAGTCTGGGGGATGAGGGAAAATTTTTATATGTGATGAGTTTTCAGAAGGGGCTAGGTTCTTGGCCTGGAAACTGGTTTGTGAGACCCACAGGCTCAGATTTGGGGTTCCAACAATAAGAAGAAAATAACCCCTTCTAATACTGTTTGCAGAGGTCAACTGTGGCTGGTCTCCTTAGGAAGAGAGAACCCCTGTGGGAGGTATCACTGAGCTAGAGACCAAGTAAAACATGTGGCGCCTGTCAATTTAATGGGACCTACAGGCACGGAGAGAACATGACGTGCAGATGGTCAGGTTTGTTTGGAACTGAGTATACAGCTTCCCTGTCACCGAGCTCCTGGGCTGTTAGGATGGTGACAGTGTTTAAAGTGTGAATTATGGACTACTTAGGCGTTGTAAGGTAGGGGGTGTGTGTCTCCATGATGTCATCATCAAGGGAGGAGTTCAAACCTTTGCCAGAGGTGTGTGGGCACCAGTAGCACACTTGATTGAGAGCAAACATCAGTCCCTGTGGTCGCACATCTGTGTCCTGGAGATGACCTCAGCTCTCACTCTCTGAGTAAGGTCCACCTGGCCCCCTCCCTCCCTCAGCCAGGACTTCTCAATCAGCTGCCCGCACCAGCCTGGATTTCTGTCATCTGTTTGACCATCTCTCCCCTCCAAGAGCCCCACCAGCACAGGGTCTAAGCTGACGCATCTCAGCACGTGTGTGAGTTCACCCTGTCCTGTGCTGCGGGGATGGGTGTGCATGGTACCCCTGGAGCAGTAACTCCAGGATATCCCAGGTTGGAGATTCAAGGTGCCATCAATCTGTTTCCTGAGCCCATCATCATGTCACCACTGGGTGCAGTCTCTGTGCCCGCCTGCCCTCCACCGTGGAGTCACCCATCACCTGTGCAGTGGCCCATTCTTGGAAGCAGGGGCTACTTCTTGGGAGACTTAGATCCCACAGAAGCACTAAAAGAGCGGAAGCCCTGGGGAATGGCTCCTGCTTACAAACCTTCCAAGGGTTGATTCACTCAAGTGCCTTCTTGCTTTGGAGGTTTCCAGACTGACTCTGCCTCAGCTGCCTGCATGGGTCACAGCGCTTTCTTGCTTTCCTCCCCACTCACTCTGCCTCCTTCTCTCTCGTCAAGAAACCACTTTCACACTAGACTTCTCTCCAGCTCTGCCAAAGGGGGAAAATTCAAATTCAGGACCTGAAATATTCAGTAACACTGACATGTAGGATACATGGAAAACTCAAGGAAGTTTCTTTTTTCCTCCCATGACAAACAACTGCTCCACATTCTGGAAAGATCTCTCTAGGTGCTGTCTCTTGACCCGCGACCCATTCATAACTCAAAGCTCTACCCTCTGGCTTCAATCCCTGCCTCTCCGTTGAAACTTCTTATCAGTAATTTCTGAACAGCCAGCCCAGTAGACAGATTTGAGTTCTTTCCAATATTTTCTAGATGTCTGTACTGTATTTGAGAGCAATGCCAAACTTCTCTGTTGATTCTGTTTGATATTACAATTTTGGATCCATTTTTTAGACCTCTTTGGCCTTCTTTCTTGCTTAAGATCATTGAAATATGGCATTTCTGTTCTTTTTGTATTACAAATAAATGCTGCCCCTCATGCCCCATGTCCATTTATTCGAATTGTTTACCCTTCGGTGTCTTATTTTAGAACGCAAAAAGACCAACCACTTGACAATTAATTTTCTCCATCCATATTATGTCTCTCTGTGTGAGAATAGAAACAAGATCTGGAAATCCTGGAAAATTCAGACTTGACCCTGTATGTGGTATAGCACTTCTAACCTCCGAGTGCAGGGTGAATCATGTGTCTGCAAATGAGTTGTTGTTTCAAACACGGTTTGACACATAACAAATCTTACGCAAAGTGATTGCACGGTGAACCCCACGTTAGAAATAATAGTGAAGTGTATTTAATTGTAAGAACTATGATGGCAAGACCATTTGACAGTGAATATATAAGCCTTTTCAAAGATTCACTTATTTGAGAGGCAGAGTTATGAAGGGATATGGAGAGAGAGAGATACCTTCCATCTCCTGGGTTCACTCTCCAAATGACCCCAATGACCAAAGGCTGAACCTCCATCCTGGTCTCTTCCCTGAGTGGGAGGGGCCCAAATACTGGGGGCATCTTTCGTTGTTTTCACAGGTGCATTGGCAGAGAGCTAGGTTGGAAGTAGAGCAGCCAGGACTTGAATCTGTACTCCTTCGGGATGCTGGCTTTTCAGATAATGGCTTATCCTGCTACACTGTGAAGCTGACCCTAGCTTTAGAGATTGTAATTGGATTACAATACGACTCTTGTTAAATTCTTCAATCAATCCCCTAACATAGCAGTGCTATTCCATATGAAGAGGTTGAAAACATACATTAACACAAGACGTCTAACAGGTTGTCATTCTGTGATGTGAAATTCTTCAAAATCCAAATATTGGTGTTTAAAATGCAAGAGAAGACAGTTCGCAGTGGGGGTAGCAGTAATGGCTCACCACAGTAACAGTATATCTGCTCTTGTCTTGTTCTCCAACAATTGCAGATTGAAGTAACCCTTCACATCTTATTAGACATCTTGTTCATCAAGTTGGAGTATGTATTGTTATAATCATTCAACAGTTTCGTTCTAAGGAAACCAAAAAGTATCCCCCATCTTTTTTGTCTATCCTTCATTTTTCATAGCCAAAACATTCTTCTGGCTTTTAGAAACAAGACCGAACTTTATTTCTCTCCATTCCTTTCCTCTTTTCTTCTCTCTTCCCCTCCCCTCTGCTCTCCTCCCCTCCCCTCTCCTCCCCTCCTCTCCCCTCCCCTCCCCTCCCCTCCCCTCTCCTCCCCTCTCCTCCCCTCCCCTCTCCTCCCCTCTCCTCCCCTCCCCTCTCCTCCCCTCCCCTCCCCTCCCCTCCCCTTCCCCTCTCTCCTCTCCTCTCCTCTCCTCTCCTCTCCTCTCCTCTCCTCTCCTCTCCTCTCCTCTCCTCTCCTCTCCTCTCTCCTCTCCTCTCCTCTCCTCTCTCCTCTCTCCTCCGTTCCTGTTTCCTCCCCTTCCCCCTTCTTTCCTCTTTCTCCTTCTCTCCTCTCTTTGGGGGACTCAGAGTGCTCAAATATTTGTATCAGTTACCTATTCAGACTCTTCTCTTTTATAAACATCATGGTTTTCTCTTTAGCTCATGACTAAGTGCCTCAGTGCAAGGCTTTATGGAAGTGTATGGAATAGAAGTGTCACGTAAAAATGGAATGAGTTGTGAAAACTTCCTTTAATGACCTCCCTGGGAGCAGAAACTGAGGGGCCTAGTCAGAGTTTATGATATTGAATGGAATATCAGGATATTGAATGGAATGCAGTTATTTCATGACTGAAAATGAAATGCATTTCTGAAGGTCTTTAAATGGCCAACTATGCGAAGACAAATTTTTACCTTCATGACTATTCATTTGAACATTCCTCTTTTCAGCTACTTATCATGGGTATTGTGCAATGTATGTGGAAGAATGAAGCCAAATAGCATGTCTGCTTCCCAAACAGTGCAGCTAATGCATTCAAGGCTATTGTCAATTTCTTCACCAAAGATGGCATTGTTGGAGCAGGCGTATATGAGCTTTCATTCCTGCTGAGTAGACCACGTAGAAAAATGCTTATTTTATTTTTTTTATAAGATTAAAATTGCAATCTTTCAACAGAACATGTTGATCATGCCATCTGGCACATAATTTCTATGCTTAAATTAAGCTGAGAAATCAATTCAGTGTTGAAAGATATTATCCGTTTAACCTTTTTTTTTTTTACCTCTAAGCAATTTGAGAAAGTAGGGTAAGAAATAAGTTGTTTTCATTTCTAAGTATGTGAATTATATAGGTCTTGAATATTTTCTTCCACATAGGGGAAATTATAATTTATAAGTAGGTAGCTATGACCCACCGGGATTTACCATCTGAAATTAGGCTGAAATACGGCACTGCGGGCACTTACCCAGGAAGACCCCAGGACTGACAGTTGCAGATTGGTGTCAGCAAGCACATAGTGTGCCACGATGTCCTAAGGAGTTCACATTTTACTCAGAGTTTCCTTGGGTAAGTGGTTTGCTGGTCCAAGCTTGTTGCCAACAGTAAAGGTACAAGTAAATGAATATCTGAATTAAGATTCACCTTGGAGCACCCAGGAAGGTTAGGTGGCGCCAAGGTGGTGGTAACCCCGGACAGAGTGGAAACGTTCTCCTTTTAGTGGGAGAAACGAGGACTTTTCCATGGGATCTCTTGGTTGGTTGCTGATTTCCCTCGGCTCTCACGGAGTGTGGATGGGAAGGCCAACGTCACCTAAGAACCTGTGTGTCTTAAGCTTAAGTCATGAGTCACTCCTTTGACCAGCTTGGGCTGCGAAGACTGTAGAGTTGGTTTGGGAGAAGGAGTACCAGGAAGCTCCAGGAGATTGGATTGGATTGGATTGGATTGGAAGATCCACATGGTAGGAAAAAAAATTGGAAGAGATTAAGAAATTAATTAGAATTTCTGATTTCATTTTCATCTTCAAGTCGTCTTTGAAGTTATCAGGAAACTTGTTGTTTAGATAATGAACATTTCAAAATTCAGCAAAAGGGGTGAGGAATTCCTCTGTATTGGAGCCATCCAGAAACCAACCATGTGGAGCCCCACACTAACACCCTTCACCCTCTATCTTTGATGTCTACCCACCTGCCTGTTGATATCAAGGCACACCAATCAGTTACCTGGGGTGTCTCGGAGAAAAAAAGCTTAACCTCTTTCACACCAAAAAATGTTTAGGAAATGCTTCCTAAATCTCTCATATGGCGTTTTAATGAAGTCTACATCCTCACTCCAGCTCAGCAACAGTCCTACAACGTATTTAGAAACAATTACTATAGGCTGTGCAGTGAAGAGTTTCTGTAATGGTGACAATACATTCCAAAGCCGAGTTTTCCTACCACATTTATGAAAATGATGTGCTGCATTTCCTACTGATTTGTTGTCAGCTGGTATGATAGAGAGGCGCTGACCATAATAATACATGCTGAATTGGAGTGTGCTCAAAGACTTCGCAGCTGAAGGAGCCGAGCCCCTGTGTCCGCTATGAAAAACGACAGCGCATGCTTGGCACAGATGCCAAGGCGATGCTCCCTCTTGCCACGGCTCCAATTTTAAATCATGGGTTATTTCATGCACCTACGAAAATGTGGGCGGTGTATCCTGGGGCCCGGCAGAGACATTTTTTCCAATGTGTGTGCTGTTCCCTTTGTCATGAGCCACTGTGCTGGTTCATGGTGGAGAGAGAGAGAAAGAGAGAGATCAGACAAGAAATTGGAAACGATCAAGGGCGCTGTAACCAATGACGTGTACTTTGGCAGAGGTCATCTCAGAATGTACCCTGTGGGAACTTCTGGAAAACATCAGTTTCTGGAACATTTTGGAACATTTAGAAGGCAAAGGGTTTCTCCGTCGGACACCTTTGCTTTCAAATCCTTTCAGGGATGAGTCAGCAAATCCCGTTTGTGGCCAGAAGAGAACCTGGACAGTGAGCCATCCCCGTAGAAGCCCAGAGCCGTCCCAGAGGCTGAGAGGCAAAGCGAACCCTGCCTTCGTTTTTTGACTGGCCCGGCTTGCCTCCTCTACCTTGAGGCTTTAGCATCTGTTAGCTGCTACAACGCTGCTCCAACTTTCCCATTTGTTCAATGGAAACGTATGGAGAATTCTGAAGGGTGAGGAACTAATTTAGAGAAGCGAATGAGAGGAGGAGGGAATACAAGCTTCACTAGTTCTGTCGCCTTGCTGTGGTTTATGGTGTTGGAACCGCCCCTCGGAGACGTCTCTCGGGCACCTTCTTTGACTCCTGCCAGACACTGCAGAATACTAAAACAAAAGATAGAAAATGGAAGTGGATTATTTGCATTTTCATAGCCTGAGCTGAAGAATGGCTCATAAAATCCTGACTCTCATGCAGCTTGAACTTCTTGCCTTGGCAATATGAAATGTACAGCTTCTAATAGGATTTCCACAGCAGTTTACAGGTGTTTGGTTAGGAACGAGATTGCAGTACAGACAAGGGGGACCAATCTCCTGCAACAGCTCAAATAAAGTGTGTGTTTCCCTAGTTTAAGAAAATATTATCATCCAGGTACCTGCAGCCACGTGCAAGCCCATCTGAATGTTTTAATATGTTTTGGCTCTCTTGTATCCACATGGCAGCTGGCAAATGGCCCTTAAACAGGGCACTCATTGTATTAAAAAAATACGTGGAATGGTTGAATCAGTGAAAGTCTACAGAAAAAGGAATGATGCAATTAGAAAAATCGCAAGGTGGAGCATTTCCAGCAGCGTTCCTAGCACTGATGGGTCACCTCATGGGTTCAGCTCTGTTGCGATATTTACCCTCTTGGAATTGATGTTGAAGGAGCGGAGAGAAGCCATCCTCACTTCAATGGCTGGAGGAAGATGAGGCGTCTGACGCCGGGAAGGTTATTTTCAGACTGTGGAAGATCCATTAAGTACCGTCAGCAGAATATACACAAGGCAAGCCCAGTCACTGGTAGCCCTGGGTGCAAGTGTGGAGAAGTTGGGAGAAAGGGGGAGATGGCACAGAGAATCAGTGGAAGGCTCCTTTCAAGAGGTTTTTACATGTGTGTGGGGGATGTATACCGTGCCCTCATTTCCAGGAGGATCACGTTTTCCAGACCACCCATCCATCTAATGCAGGCGCTGTGTGTCACGGCCGGCTCCTTACTTGAACATGCGTGGGGCTATTGCTGCTGTACTGATTTGCGGCTCAGGGAGATCAGCACTGTTATTTGAATTTAGTTCAAACTCATTTCGTTTCCACATTCCAAGAGGATTTCTTCCTTGCAAAAAAAAAAAAAAAAGTGCGGGGAGGAGGGAGCGCGGGTGAGGGGAGAAGCTAGGAAAGCAAGCTGCAGTGTTTTTATTCCAACCTAATCCTTAATATCCTTTCTGAGAGCCCCCTCCATAAGGATAGTTGTTTTTCAAAGGAAAATATCAGTTAAGACATACCATGTCAGTAAAGGGACCTTTCAGAAGTCAGCTGGCCTCCTGGAAGGACCACACTCGGAGCCGGAGATCACAATCCATCCCTTTCTTCCCAATCTCCAAAGTGTTTTTGGAAACGGTTAATAATAATAAACGAGATAAAGAAACCCAGGTGGCACGGCCATGCACACCAACTGGAGCGCCTCTCTGTTAGGTGTCAGCCAATTCGCAGAACAAAGCTGACCATGGTTTCTAAGTCCTCTGCGAGGAGGCCAGGCCTGGGATACCTTGCACAACATGTGCTTTGTTTACTCTTTGTCAGCACGCTGGGCACCTGTGTTAGTTTTATGCCATTGCCTGCAGACTCTTTGATGAGCAGAATTCGGGTAAGGTCCAGCTGTTATTTCACCTGTGGGAACACAAGGGGAAAAGGTTTGCCTGGAATTTTGAATCCGAGGCACTCTGAATCGTTTGAGAAAACGTCAGCACATTTGCAATAGACCTAATATGATTTGTGTATTATTTAATTACGCAGGGTAAATCTGTATTATTTAAATATTGTTTCTATATTATTGATTTGTAAATGTGAATTTTGTTTATTAAATGCCCAATTTTAAAAAAAGAAACAAATTGATTCTTCATCAGGGTAATCAGAACAATAACAAAAATGAGCAAACATATTTCCTGTTTTGAAGATTGATTTTTATTGGAAAGGCAGAGTTACGCAGAGAAGGAGAGACAGAGTTCTTTTGCCTGCTGATTTACTCCCCAAATGGCTGCGACAGTTGAAGCTGAGCCAGTCTGAAGCCAGGAGCCAGGAGCTTTCTGCTGATTTTCCACATGGGTGCAGGGGTCCAAGAATTTAAAGCCTTCTTTCTTTTCCTTCCCAAGCCATAAGCAGGGAGCTGGACTGGAAATGGAGTGGCCGGGACATGAGCCAGTGTCCATCACCTACTATGCCCTGCACTGGCCCTGCATGGACACATTTCTAAAGTTAGCATGGTGATAATTATGGATAATGCAAAACAATGGTAGGACCTGGAGGTCTCCATGCATTCTACTGTCTACTGTACATAGCAGTGATCACGTGTTAGCCACAGACACTGTGCTAGTCCTGCCTGTATGTTATCTCCCCGTAGACTTTACAGTAACCTTATGGTAGCTTGGTATCTTCATAGATGAAGAAATGGAAACTTCCAAGAGTCGGGGGTGGTTTGTAAAAGACCTATCAGGGAGGAGGCGAGGTAGCTGGGACTCAGCCCTGGCCTCTGATTTCATAGCGGGTGTGTGAACTAAGGAGCCAATATCACATGAAGGAGAAGCACATCATGAATGCTGCTCACTTTGTTGAGCAAAACGTGTTTGCTCTAATGACTGCACCTCTTCATGCAGAACTATGCGATGCTTCAAGACACACATGCATTTTCAACTGCTGATGTTAAGTAACTAGCATACACATCGTCTCATCTTGTGTGATTCTTCATGGTGAGAGCATCCAACGACCTTCCTTCTTGCTCTCTGTGCTTACCAAACATGCTGTTGTTCCTGTAGTCATGACGTTTCTGACACCGACTGGTCTATTCTTCAGCGTCATGTACAATAGGCCAGTCCATCTCGGAAAGCTCATAACCCCCGTCTCACTGGAATGCTGTACACATCGATTACATTTTCTCTTTCCTCTGAAGCCCCGTCTCCCCAATGACTGCTATTGTTTCATGTGTTTTTGTCGGAACAACATTTTTTAATTTATTATGCAGGTGAGATCAATCAATATTTGTCTTGTGGTGTCTGGCTCAACATTACATCCCCAACCCCATATATGTTGCTGCAAATGACTAAGTTTCATCCTTTTAAATGGCTGAATAATATGTGTCTCTCTCTGTATATGTGTGCATGTGTGTGCGTGTTAATGCACGTTGCACATTATGACAGAATGAGTTCAGGTGGAACGTGTAGGAACATGGGTATTTTCCGGAGTCACATATGAATTAATGATGATTAATTTTACTACTTGGAAGGAAGGCAAAGGCAGATTTATAAAGGAAAATACTGAGGGAATTGAGGGAACACTGTTATAAAATGGAAGTCCATGTGTTGTGATGGAGAAAACACACCCGCTGAACATGGAATGCCAGGGGCTGCAGGCAGAACAGCGCTCACTGCTGTGTTCAGTTCTTGTTTCCAGGGCAGTGTGGCATTCTCTGGACACTGTCAGCGATGAGCAAGATTCACAAGCCAAATGAGCCCAGTTCAGAGGGAGAAACGGACCTGCCTGTGTAGATCCACAGCGTGTCCATGAGGAGGTTAGGTTGGAGTCATTGATGTTACTCAATGAAATGAAAACCGTAGTGTCTTCTGATGTCCCTGTGACAGATCATCTGGGACAGATGACATTCCCTGATGTCTCATCTGGACACCGTGCCCTTGTCCTGGAAGAATGAATGTCAGCCAGTCCTTGCTTATCATCGGCTTCCATGGGTTCTGCCAATGGAGTCAGATTCAGGCTGCGTGGGAGACTGGCAAAGGAGCTACCTGTGTTGAAATGGAAGTCCCTGGCCCTATTGTTGAGGCAACCACAGAAGCCGAGGCATGGTTGGAGTTCAAGGGAATCAAGGGAAGAATCTGCATGGGAGAGAGCCCATCACTGTCCTTAAAAGCAGCACGTGGAAGAGGCGTCACACTAGCCGCTCTGAACTCTTCACTGCCGAGGGCTTACGCTACGTGTGGTTGTGGTCCTATGAAGAGAGGGTGCAGAAAAGGAAGGTCCCTGGGCTCTGAGCATGATAACTATGAGCTGCCTTGAACCTGTTCTCTTGTTACTAGCATGACGTTAACATGGAGAAAAGAAGGTACTGGAGAAAAAATAGCAAAAAGGCAGAAAGGAAGGATGGAGAAAGGAGGGGGAAAGAAGGAAGGAAGAGAGGGAGCGAGGGAAGGAATGAGGGAGGAAGGATTGGAGGGAGGAGGAGAGTGAAGGAAGGAGAGAAGACCTGGGGTTGGCATTGCAGGGCAGTGCACAGATGGCGTAAGGCATCGCCTGTGAGATCAACATCCCACATGGGTTCCCAGTCAGGTCTTGGTTGCTCCACTTCCCATCCAGCTCCCTGCTAATGGCCTGGGAAGGCAACAGAAGGCAGCTTCAGTACTTGGGCTCCTGCACCCATGTGGGAGACCCGGATGAAGTTCCTAGCTCTTGACAGTAAACCAGCTGGTGAAGACTCTGTCTTTCAAATCACCAAAATGAGAAAATGTTACATGACAACATGGTTACTCTCGTCCTTAACTGCCGCCATGCCCCTCCCCTCCCCGTTTGGTTTGGAAAAGGATATCGCCCACTAAAGTGTTCCATTCCATTTCTGCTTACAGAGTTTGATTCTTTTCAATGCAAGATGGACTATAAGCAGTCTAAAATTGTTTTTCTCATCTATACCTAAAGATAAACTTGAAAAGTTGGAAATTGTTCTTTTTATATGTATGTTTGGCTTGCTTTTTTTTTTTTTTAAGGGAAAGGAAGCTAATCAGTGCACTGATTCTTCGGGGGAATTGGTCAGTTTCCTGCAGGTTGAACTTGTCCTTCAGGAGCAGCTGTGAGGCACTGACTGCCACCCAGACCTTAGCGAAGTGCAGCTCCTCCTGTCCAGGACCCCAGCCACTTTTCATTGGTCCTGTACTGAACACGTACCACTCCAAACACCAGCAGATCAATCCATCAGTGTGAGGAGTGAGCCAAGCTGGGAGGTCTTGGCATTCCCAGTGTGGGGCTGAGGAAGAACTGAGAGGTGTGGAAGGTAACTTGAGGAGGGCAGCTGCAGCCTCTATGCCCCCTGACTCCACTCCGGAGTCTTGGGGTGCTGGAACCTCAAATGGGCAGTTTGGGGAGGACATCTGTGGGAAGATAGGGTGTGTTTCTATTGTTTCTGTACTGTTTCGTTCCCACTGTTTTTGCACAGTAGGTGATGTTCTTGGGACAAACGTGCCCTGCTCTGACGTTTTGGTTTGACAGGCTGGCTCGGAGGTGGTGACAGCATAAAGGTTGTTACAGGAGCACAGGTTCGAATCCTGCTTGCTCCACTTCCTGTATCAGCAGTAGCACATATCTCTCTGTGTGTGTCGGTCTTTCAAGAGAATAAAATAAATCTTGATTTTTCAAACTTTCTCCCACATGAATTTTCCTCTCATGATGGTTTAAAATAGGAAAACTGTGGCTTGCTTGCTTGCTTCTTTGTTTCTTCTTTCTCCTTTGCTCGTTCCTGCCTTTCCTCCCTCCCTTCCTCTCTGTCATGCAGGTGTCTAAGGTGTCTGCTCCTTGTGCCAAGTGCTTTTCTAGGTGATGGTGTAGACACACATATGAACAAAAGGACAAATCCCGCAGAAAGAGGACTTAAGCTGTGGCAGGGGAAAAAGAGATGAAACCATTTTTAAAAAAAGATTTATTCAATTTTTTAATTGGAAACTCAGATATACAGAAAAGAGGAGAGATTCACTCCCCAAGTGGCCTCAGTGGCCAGAACTGAGCAGATCCAAAGCCAGGAGCCAGAAGCTTCTTCTGGGTCTCTCACGTGGGTGCAGGGTTCCAAGGCTTTGGGCCATCCTTGATTGCTTTCCCAGGCCACAAGCAGGGAGCTGGATGGGAAGCGGGGCTACCTGGGGAACACAAATTGGTGCCCATATTGGATCCTGGTATGCGCAAGGTATGGACTTTAGCCACTGGGACATCACGCTGGGCCCTGACACCATTTTTTTTAAGTATAGTATGTTAGGGCAGGTGTTGTAGCACAGTGGGCTCAGCTGCTGCTTGGGCTTCCACATCCCATATTGGAGTGCCTGGGGTTTTGTTCTGGCCACTCTGCTTCCAATGCGGTTCCCTACAGATGATGGATCCAATCTGAGTCACTTAGGAGATCAGGATGGAGTTCAAGGCTCCTGGCTTCACCCTGATCCAGCTCTGGCTGGTACTTCTATTTGGGGAGTGAAACAGTGGATAGATCTTTCTGTATCTCTCTGTCTTAAAATGGCATGGAATTAGATAACAAAAGTGAATTGTTACTCAAGTGTTAATATGTTAGATGTGACACGTACTATGGGGAAATGGTGAGGAATGAGTAGGCAGAGAATGATGGGGGAGGAAGGTTCGATATTTAGAGGTACAGTAGGGAAGGCTCATGGGGAAGGTGACAGTTGAGAATACATCTCACAAAGCCCACTGCACCTGCCGTGTGGGTACCAGGCTGTTTTGGACAGCAGGATGTGAAGATGTCTGATGATTTTGGGGGGAGAGAACAGGGGAGCTGATGTGTCCAGTGTGTCCAATGCAGCACTTCTGTCTGAAGTGTGCGGAAGCAAGGGATCTGTGCTTACAGCTGCACTCATGACGTGAGAGCTAAACGCTGCTGATCGTACAAGCAGAACATCACATCACCCAGAAAGCTCCAGACGTTGAAGCATTTCCTGTGTGGGATGTTTGAAATAGGGACCCGCCATTTGTATCATAAATGAATTTGATTAAAACTGCAAATTGCAATATTGCGAATTTGATTCTTCTGCACACACGAGACAATATTGACTTTAATGTGCCAATAGCTGGCATTTCGTTTAGTTTGTGGATTGTCAGAGACTAATTCTCTTTTTAAAAAATTTTTGTGGTCATGAAAGCATCCTTTGGGGACACTAATGATTGAAGCTGCTTCTTTAAACACATATGCCCAGGGTCTCTGACATTTGATACATGTTGGCCTCTTCAGAGTTGCCTTTTAGGGAGCTGAGCACGTGTTTTGGGAAGGAGCTGCGGCTCAAATATGTTTTGTGTCTCCTATTTTGGAATTATTTTCAAAGTTTGGAAAACCCAAAATAAAGCTTTTTTGATCAGTCTTTGCTTTGGGGTATATAAATCTGATCTTCTTTGAAAGCTGGCAAGCCGTCTCCAGCGCATCCCGAGGGTTACAGAGGGGCATGTGCTAGCAGAGAGCCTGATGACGGAGCTGCACTCCAGCTAACAGGGCCAGCCGTGCCTCCATGTTGGCTCGGACTTTTTCCAAATGATGATGAGGCAGAGGAAGAGGGTGATTATGAAAATTACATTAAATCGTGTCCCTTGCAAGGACATTGGTATGTAGATATTTGAACATTTTAACTGTGCTTTTTATGGGCAACAAAAGTTGTTTTTTTAAAATTGAAATTCCCCTTGATCTTGATCTCCTAGTACATGGAACTGGCCGGGCCAGGCTAAAATCAGGGTGTCGTTCATCTGGGCCTGCCATGCGGATGCAGGAGCCCAAGTTCAAGGGCCGTCCTGTTGCTCAGGTGCGTTAGGAGGGAGCAGGATTGGAAGTGGAGCAGCCAAGTCCTGACCCGGAGCCCATTAGGGATGCTGGGTCAAGGGACCCATTAGGGATGCTGGCTTTGCAGACGGCACTCAATGAGCTGTGCTACATCCTGTACTTTTGTAGACTCTGTGACTCCAACGATTTCCCGACAACAGATGAAATAAAACAAAAGCAAGCTCAGGGATATCAACATCAATGAGATGTTTAATCTTTGCAGAGTTAAAGCTGACATCTCAGTTGGATGGCAATGTTTACCGGGAGCATTCAACTACTGAATCAATATGCCCAGGGCAGTTATAAATTTGTAAGATGTCTATGTGTTACTTTTTCATTGGAAAAGTAAGGAAAACAACTTAAAACTATGTGTGTCATTATTCTCCCTATATTCCATGTGCATATAGTTTCTGGATATTCTACTACAATATTTCATGAATGGCTCTGGTTTGACTTTTATGAAGCCAAATACCAAACTCACCCTCATGGAGATAATGGCCCAACCCAAAAAGGGGGTTTTTACCCCCTTCTGCATTCTACCAAAGGAGCTCATGTGTGCTGCTTTTCTTATCCAGCGCCTTCGTGCCTACATCCCATCCCTCCAGCCCATCCTCCAGAAAGCTGTAGAGGCAATTGTCCTAAAATTTAGCACTGGTTATTACTGCACTTTGCCCAAAGCACCATTGTGTCTTGTATTAAATGTTGACATCTCAGTTAACATTTGTCAATTTGTTGATTGCCTGACTTCTGCCTACCCAGCCGCTCTATTGCTTGCTATATTTCTCTCCATGAAGGCCTTCTGATCCAGCCACAGCCCAGCATCTTCCAAAAAACTTCACTTGCCAGGCTAATTTAAGCCACTGTGTGTGTTGTTCTCAATGTTCTTTCCTTCCACCTGCCACTATCCACCTCTGTGCAACTTCTAAGACTAACTACCTCTTGCTCCAACTCATCAAACCTACTCATTTTCAGTACCCAGAGTTTTTCAACAACCTATTCGTATGTTCATATGCCCCAATTTTAATGTTCTTGTCAACTTCCTTTGGCTTTCCAGACCTAAGGGATTCCAGCTGTTTGATTAGATTAGCAGATATCATTCAGGTTGTGTATCTGCTCTGGGACTATGGAATTTCGACCTTTCCCTTCTACCCAAGGCTATCGTAGCATTCCTAAAAACAGTTTTGTGGATGTACAGAAGAGTGGAGACAAAACTTTTTCAAGTCATATTCATGTCCTGGCCATAGGGAAACCTCTGAGCCACACGGGGACATTCGTGGTAACTTGACATTTGAGCTGAATGGAGATTGCTAGACCTGGGCGTGGATGAAGGGGTCAGCTTATCAGCCGTTGCTTTGCTGTGCAGACACAGCTGGTGTTACACATTGCATTAGATTATATTTGACCGACCCTGATGTCTATGTTGATTTTTGAACAGGAAATTTGAAAAAATCATCTCCCACCCCCCCCAAAAAAAAACTGTCCTGAAGAATCCCTTCTGGAACTCTCAGGCCTATGGGCAACTTCTTTTTTCCACAGATGTCAAAATCTTGCATTTAATTGAGTCAGGAGTTCTGAGGGCGCAGGAGAGCCAAGTTTCTGCCATTCTCCATTAGCCAAAGGGAAATGGGATAGGAAAGTAAGAAACGGACCCGGAGCACAATGAGTCAAGCACTTCACCCGTTCCCTTCCAGTCACCTGGTGTGGGGCACTCTTAGAACACACACGGTCAGGACCGTCTTCGGACCAAAACATTCTGCACGGAAAAAAAGAAATACACAACAAACTACAATGCCATGTTGAAACTCCTTTCTCCAATCTGCTTGTGTTGTCCTGGGGTCCTAGTGGGCATCTATTATATGCAGAATAGGAAACTTCTGGTTCCGTTACAATAAAGGAGCATGCCATGAATTCTATTTCATCTGTTTCATTTGCCATCCCAAATAATTTGAAATAAACCAAGCAGCTGGCCTCGTGTTTGAGAAACAGTTGCTTCGTGGCTTAATTGACCTCTCTTGTGGCAGTCAGCAGCTTGCAAACGATTTGCTTTGAACATTTCCATGAGAAGTGACAAAGCCCTTCTGTTGGAGGCGGTTCTGCTGTGACTCTTGTCCTGAGAACCGGGCAAGAGAAAAGGAGAGAGCACAGGGCAGGCGCTTTGTTTGTTTGTTTCACTGTTACATAGGGTACTGCCAGATGTTCACATTTATCCTGCCCTGAATAAAAAATTTTCTTATTTAAGAATGTCAATATCATTTAATAGCTAAAGCCATATAATTACACTATTCAATAAACATTTAACAAGACGCAGACATTTTCGGCTGAAAGAGAACTTAGCAGAGTATACCTTTTAGTGATTTAGTAGTTAAATCAGTCACCCTCCCCTTCCTTTTTTTTTTTTTTTTTTTTTTTTAACATCTGGTGAACAGTCTCAAGATTCTGAAGTTTTGGAATGAAAGGCCATTGCACAAATTCGTTGCTATGAACAATTTGCCAGTTGTTTATCTTAATGCCAATCTTATCCCCCTGCCAGACAAATATATTTCAAATGTTTTTCTATAAGTTAAAAAAATTCAGAAAATTCAAGTTTCTTGGCATGAAGCTAATGCTATTCAGTTCACCAATGTGCATCTGTGCTTTAAAATATCATTATTCCTTGGCATCACAGTCTGTCACACAACCAAAAAAAAAAAATCCAAACTTAACAGCTATTCCGTCTTTTCAATCTGCTATGTAGTCCAGTTAGGTTTTGCACAGGGAGATGCCAGGGCAGTAGTTGAAACTGGATTCATTGCCCTGCCTCAGTGGGTTATTTCAATCTCTGTTTCTTCCCTGTGCTGGTACAGCTTAAGAGAGATTAATGCGAATGATCTTAAAAGTTATGACAAAGTCTCACAAAACTACCAACCCACGAATGAGTCCTCTCATTGTTCCCACACCCATCAATGTCATAGCCGTAATGCCTGGATTGCGGCGAGAGGTCCCGACAGCCTGAAATGCTTATGTTTGAATCTACTTGCCAAAGCTGTCCTCTTTTTAATTTTTGTAAAGTTTTACGGCTGAGTTAATTGACATGCCTGGTTTCTTCTAACACTATCAGGATACATTTTACTTGGAAATGTCTGACATCAGTCACTGACATACATGAGCTGTCAAGACTCAGATCTCTGTTAGAGTAGCACCTTGCATCAATTAGATGTGTAAGTGTGTACGCATCTGATGGTTCAAGGGTAATGGGCAGCCTCAACTTACAAATGGGAAAATGAAGATTAAGGATTAATCCAGACAAGAAACATTCATCTATACTGAGAAGCAGAGCTCAGAGAAGGAAGGAGTTGGGTTATGAGGTCAAGCGACAAACTCACAGGCTGTATTTGCCAGTCAAGGCCCAAGGCCTTTTAAGAAGGATTGAATTACTTTATTTGAAGGAATTAGAGAGAGGGAGAGACAGCAAGAAAGAAAGGTCCTCTGTCTGCTGGTTCACTCCCCAAATGGTCACAACAGAGTTGGGTTGATGTCTGAAGCTGAGAGCCAGGAACTTCTTTCAGGTTTCCCATGTGAACTCAGGGGCCCAAGTCCTTGAGCCATACTCTGCTTCATTCCCAGGCCATTAGCAGGGAGCTGGATGGAAAGTGAAGCAGCTGGGACTTGAACCAGTGTTCATGTGGAATGTTAGTGCTGTAGGCTGAAGATTAGTCTATTATACCACGATGCCAGTCCCATACAATCTGGGTCTTACCCATATATCACTTAACTGGATTGCATTGAAGGGGAGGAGATGTGCTGTGTGTACTTTTAGGATCTTGTGGGATTTTGATTAAGGCTGTCCAAAGGCTTACTTGCACACAGTTTACAGACAAGTCATCAGGTAACATCCAGAGACAGCAAAATTAGCCACAAGGGTAGCCATTACTGTGGTGATCTGGTGTATTCTTACCCACTGTTTCCTCCTCAAATGCCCACAAAAGTCAGGGCTGGATTTGAGACTAGGAAAAAGGGTTGGAAAACTCCATCCGGTCTCTCAGATGGTTGGCAGGGCTGTAATTATTTCAACCATCATCTGCTGCTTCCCAGGGAAGCTGGAATTAGGAGGTGGAGTCGGTTACTGAACCCAGGAACCCAGAAGAGGCTATATGACATGTGTGTCTGAACTGGTGTCCTAACCACCAGGCCCATCATTGGCTCAGAAGATGACTTTGAAATTATTCCCATATGAAGAGGAGGCAGGATGGAAAAGGGAAGAGACTTAGTAAAGGGCATAGCATTTAAAATAGACAGGAGGGATTAGTTTTACTTATGTATTGTAGTACATGGTGATCATAGTTAATAACAATGTACCGTACTTTTAAAAATAACCAAATAATAGGTTTTTAGCATTCTTATTGTTAAAAAAACAGTGAACTGGCGAAGTAATGGGCATATTTATTATTTTGACTGAAGGTTTCTGTAATGGATACATATGCCAACAAGATAACATTGTGATCCATAAATATGCACAATTATTTTTTGAATATTTATGATAGTTATTTGAATGGCAGAGGAATACAAACAGAAGGAAGGACAGAAAGAAGATGGATAGATAGGGAAATATCTTTTATCTACTGGTTCACTGCAAAAGCTAGATCTGACTCAGGCCAAATCTGGGATCAAGGAACTCCCTCTCTCATATGAGTGGCAGGGGCCCAGGCATGTAGGCCATGTCCACTGCTTTCCCAGGTGCACTAACAGGAAGTTGGATTGGAAGTAGAGCAAAAGAGACTTGATATCAGGCTCTCTGATACCGGATGCTGATGTAGTCATGGATTTCTTTAACTACCACATGACAAAGCTGGTACTCATTACTGATAACTTCAACAACATTAAAGAATAAACATTCTGATCGTGTGTTGAGTTCTTCATAATTTAGGTTGCCTTCTACTGGGAACCAACAGAAATCTAATCTTCCATTTGTCTGTATTCCTTGTAGATAAATGCAAAGTCTTTAACTGCAAATTAGACACAACTGAAGGAATGAATTTATTTGTATTTTTGTAAGGATTTTTTTTATTGGAAAGGAGGTGCAGAGAAAAGGAGACACAGGGAGAGAAAGATCTTCCATTCATTGAGTTGCGATGTCCAGAGCTGAGCCAATCCAAATCCAGGAAACAGAAGCCTATGCCAGATTTCCTGTGTGGGTTTAGGGACCCAGGGCTTTGGGTCATTCTCCACTGCTTTCACAGGCCAGAAGTAGAGATCTGGATGGGATGTGGGGCAGCCAGTACACTAACTGGCATCCATATGAGATGCTAGCACTCAAAGGCAGAGGATTAGCTAGTTGAGCCATTGTGCCAGCCCCTGAAGGAGTGAACTTATTCGTAAGGAATGAGAGAACTGAAGCCCATATGAAATGCTGGTGGTGGGTGGTAGAAGATTTTCCAGTTGAACCACCACACTGGCCCCTCTTACGACATTAGCTAGTTTTTTTTAGTTTTCTAGTTTACATTTAAGTTTGTGTTTCATTTGTTTTAAAAAGGTGTATTTACTAGCATGCACAAGATCTGTGGCTGGGAGCAGGCCTAGCTGGGGAGCTATGGGGATGCCTCAGCTGGGCTGTGGTTCTCATTGGTGAGCATAAGAGCCAGAATAAGTACATGGCTGTAGCAACCCTCAGCATTTGTTTGGGCTGGATCTGGTGGGTGTGCCAGACAGGGCTAGGCTCAGTATTGGCTATTACTGACAAGAGCCAGAGTGGGCATAGGACAAGTGAGGCTAGGTCACGACACCCTCTGAACCACATGAGAGCTAGGTTTTAGGGTGGGCCAGGTGGGACTGGGCTGTAGCATTCACTAGTGAAAGCCAGAATGGGTGTGCGCTGGTCAGGCAGGGCTGCTATATCTGCTGGTGAATGCTGGGACAGGAAGTAGGCCAAGTCAGGGTGGGCCATGCACCCACCAGTGCCCATGAAATCTGTGACTGGGAAGAGGCCCGATAGAGGAGGTTAGGAACGCCTCTGTCAGGACGTAGTCTCCGCTGGTGAGCACAAGAGCTGTGGCTGGAAGCAGCTCAGGCCAGGCTGGATTACAGCACCATTGGGGCATACGTGTGGGTCAGACATGGGGGCAGGCTGCACCAGTCCACGGCGCCCAGTGGCAGGTGTCAGAACCAGGACGGGGTGCTGTAGACAGGTTGGGATGGGCTACACCTTCAACCAGTTCACATTAGGGCTAAGACTGGGGGCTGCCAGGCTGGGCTAAGCTGCAACACCTTCCAGCATGATCTGCATTAGGGGCAGACCAGGCTGAGCCGGCTGCAGTACTCACCAGTGAATGCTGAGGTGAGGCAAGCCGTGCTAGACTGAGTCGCAGCACCCACCAGCACACCCAAGACCCCAGGCTGGGGCAAACCTGGTAGGGGGACTGTGAGAACTCCTTTGCAGGGCAACTGCTCCTGTGAGAGCTGGGACTTAGGGTGGATCAGGCTGGGCAGGGCTAACAACACCTGTTGGTCTGCATGTGAGCTGGGTTTGTGGGAAATGGGCTGGGCTGGCTATTGCATCCTCTGGCCACGTATGAGCCCAAATAAGTACAAATGACTGTCCAGGCTTTGCCACAGCATCAGCTGGCAAGTGTTGGAACTGAGTGCAAGTCGTGTCAGGCTGGGCCACAGTACCAGCTGGCAAGTACAAGAGCTGGGGCTGGGAGTGGGCCTTGTAGGGATGCTGTGGCACCTCTCTGATGGGCTGCAGCTCCCAACTGTGAGTATCAGAACCAGGGGTAGGGCATGGGGACAGGACTGGCTGGACAAGGGTCAGCACCCACACATGTAAGTGTGGGCTGGATAATGGGGTCAGTGAGGCTGAGTCAAGCTGTAGGGACTCATGAGTGCATGTGAGAGCCAGATGGGATGCAGGATGGAGGCCAGTCTGCTGCGTATATATGCATGTGCAAGAATCAGGGCTGGGGACGAGCCTGGTAGGGGTTATTGGGGATTGTGCCAACCAGGTTGTAGCTTCTGCTGGCGTACGAGTGTGTAGTGGGGCAGGTAAGCTAGGCTACAACATCTGTTGGTTTGTATATGAGATGGTGCTGGGGAACTGACCAGGTGACTACAATCACCAGTGTGTGTGTGTGTGTGTGTGTGTGTGTGTGTGTGTGTGTAGGCTGATGAGGGTGATGGGCTGAGTTGGACTCCGCACTGGCTGGCACACACAGGATTCAGGTCTGGGAATCACCTCAGGCAAGGTTTCTTGGGGATTCCTCCCAACTGGACAGCTTGACTCAACATTTTTTTTTTAAAGATTTATTGATTTGATTTGATTTTTTTTTTCATCTTCCCACAACACCTCCATAGAGGGTGTAGGGTGCTTTTTTTTAAAATTATTTATTATTTTTAATTCATTAATTACATTGTATTATGTGACACAGTTTCATACAGCCAGATATACAGAGAGGAGGAGAGACAGAGAGGAAGACCTTCCGTCCGATGTTTCACTCCCCAAGTGAGCCTCAACGGGCCGGTGCTGCGCCGATCCGAAGCCGGGAACCTGGAACCTCTTCCGAGTCTCCCACGCGGGTGCAGGGTCCCAATGCATTGGGTCGTCCTCGACTGCTTTGACAGGCCACAAGCAGGGAGCTGGATGGGAAGTGGAGCTGCCGGGACTAGAACCTTGGCCCATATGGGATCCCGGGGCGTTCAAGGCGAGGACTTTAGCCGCTAGGCCATGCCGCCGGGCCCTGGACTCCACATTTTGACCACAGGAAAAAATCACAGGGTTTGCGCTCTGACCTTTGAATGTGATGCATTAGGACTGGGCCTCAGTTGCTGATGCCTGTGCAGTGGACAGCATGCGCAGATGCACATGACAGCTCGTTGAGGCCTGCAGGGGATGTTGAGTAGATGGAAGGCAGAATGAATAGGACAGCTCTGTTTGCCAAGTTTTGATTGCAAGTATATGTGTGAATGGTACTCTAAAGTGGACTATGTCAGCCAATGGACCTTCAAAAGATTTCCTCAACCTTGGAGCAATGAAATCAACAGCATCTCAGAATGATAGAAACCACTTAAGCAACACCCTCGGAACCTTCTTCTCCACAATGGGGACCCTGGGATGATACTGAGTTGCTGTCCTCCATCCTAGGATACTGTTGCGGTCAGACCACTGGGAGTGGTCTTATCCTCTGTCTTTCACTACCCAGAAGATTGCAATGGGACAAAGTTTGACTGGTCTGAAGCCAAGGGCTTGGAGGTTGGACCTGCTATCCCAGGCACGTTGCCAGGGAGCTGGATGAGCAGTGGAGCAGCCAGGACTGGAACCAGTACTCATATAGTTTGCTGGCATCTCCAGCAGAGGCTTAGCCTACTGCACTCATAGCCCCCTGTAATTCATGTTTAAGTTAGTTTTTGTGAAAGATGTAAAGCCTTTGTCTAGATTCATTTGTGTGTGTGTGTGTGTGTGGTGTGTGTGGATGTCTGGTCTCTCAGCACCATTTACAGACTGTCCTTTCTCCCAATTCAGGGTGTGCTTCTTTGTTGATCAATTGATGTTTTTTGGTTCCATTGATTTATTATTCTCCCACCATCTCATAGTAAATCTTAGAGTCAGGTAGTATTGATATGGGGGAAATTGGCAGGACCATTAGAGAGGAATGAATGAGCTGGAGGATTTCCTCCTAATTTGTTTACAAGCTTGCACTGCAAACCTGCCCCTTGCCTGTCAATCCAGTTTGTTCTCTTTTTCATGAGGATCTGTGTCTCATCTTTGACCAGGAGGGAAGAGACACTATGATTGCCATGTGAAAGTTAACTCCATGTGGGGGTAAAATTTTCTTAAAGCCTCATGCACGCTTGCCCTGATCCATACTACATCCGCTTTGTATATTCAATTTGGGGACCACTGGAACCTCTTAGAGGGTTTTGTTACATGTGGGAGTGTCTTTGGATTTCTTTTCCTTGCTGTTTGAGATTCTCTCTGTCTTCCTCCCACCCTCTCGCTCCATAGACAACTCCCAGGGTCCTGTGTGTCTCTCTGCGTGAATTCTCACTCAGTCACTTTGGGTATATCCTACAGCTATGTGTGCACCTCTGCTTTGAATTCTGATCTCTGCAGGGAGGAGAACTTGGAATAAAAGTTGAGATACATAGTTCCACAATAGTATCATTCTTTAAATTTCTTTGTCCAACTTAATGCTTTTGCCTTGAAATATGTGGAACAACATTGAATTAACAACCACTTCTTTTTATGTGCATCTGTCTGATGTATGTATGATATCTTATTGCATTTTGTGGTATAAAGAAGCTATAAACATTTTTGTTATTAAGAACATCTTCACATTTGAAGACATGACCCTTGTTCTGTTCACATGTGCTATCATGTTTAGTATTATAGTTTCTATATTTTCCCATGATTTTATAATATAATTGGTATTTTCCTTGCTGCTTTTCACTCTTCTGATGGTCTGGATGATTTTAATTTTTGTATAATGGCTAATCAGAAAATTTGACTTTGTATTTGTCTAATCAAGATGCTTTGACTTCTGTCTATGCGAAGTATTAATTGCAGTTACTATGCAACATTCCCCTGTCATCCACAGGGATACACTCTGGGATCTGTACTGGATGCCTGAAGTGAGGCAAGTACTGAACCTTTTTTTATGCTGTTTTCCCACACATATATTTCTAAGATACATAAGGATATAGTCAACATTTTACAAAAAAGATTTATATTTTTATTGGAAATTCAGAAGTATAGAGATTCAGTGATTCACTCCCCCAAGTGGACACAATGGCTGGAGCTGAGCTGATCTAAAGCCAGGAGCCAGAAACTTCTTCAGGAACTCCTACATGCATACAGGGTCCCAAGGCTTTGGTCCGTCCTTGACTGGTTTCCCAGGCCATTAAGCAGGGAGTTGGATGGGAAGCAGGACCACCGGGACTAGAACCAGTGTCCATATGGGATCTTAGTCTGTGCAAGGCAAGGACTTCAGCCACTAGACCACTGTGCCAGGCCCTAACATCAACATTTTGTACACTTCCTTGACAATATGTGAACTTTTTCTTGATGCTAGCTAGAAACGGAATTGCTGGATTTCAGGTTCAAATCTTTTTTTCAAGTTTTAGTTTATTAAATTATTTTCTGTACTGAGATGCCTTTTAGATTTAAAACCATTCTTTGATGATATTTACATAGTTAATCAGGATGGGAAGGATCAAGGGTTAGGGGAAAGTAGGTGAGACCATTGCTTCCAAATTTTTTCTTCCTCCTGTATTTAGCGGAAGGAGAGAGATAAAGGGGGAAGCCATACCCAGCCTCCCAACCACCTCAGTACCCAGGGATGGGGAACAGCCACCCAATGTCATCCCAGGGTCCTCAACGTGGAGCATGCTCTGAGGGTTCTGCTTAAGTGGTTTCAATAGTTCTGACATGCTGTCAGTCTTGCTGATTGAAGGATGAGGAAATACTTCCAAGGTCCATTGGCTGAAAGTCCACCTGACAGTCTACATTCCCCAGAAATTTTCTGTCACTGCTTGGATGGGGTAGTTGTCCAATTTGTTCTGTCCTTTCTCTGCTATGATACCTGATGTCCTCTGCAGGTCCCAGCAGACTGCCATATCTTCCATGTGCATCTGGTATGTCTTTCCCACTGCTCTGTCTTTTCCACTGAAGAGGCCCAGTTCTGATACACGCACTCCATGCTCAGACCACAGATTTTGGGTTTGAGCCCTCATGTCCCCACACGCCCCCACCTGCGCTGTCCTCCAGGCCCCTTGCAAGACCACACCTCCAAGCCTCCAGAAGCATGCAAGGTGGCCCATGGACATTACCCAGCACCATTGGCGCCCCAGGCCAGGAGACCCAGGCTGAGCTGGGCCCTCCACTCCCAGGAGTCACGGCATGACTCTAATCACACAGGTTCATACCTTTATTATTTGGTAGGATCGAGAGTCATTTTGGAGACAAAACAACGTTAACATTTTTTATTTCCAAAAGTGTTACATGTGCTTTTTTATGCTTCATATTTTTTGGAACAGCTAAGCATCATCAATTTAAAAAAATATTTTTTCCTGCTGAAATTGCTTCTGATTTTGTGGTTCACCCCGCTCAGATTTTTAGTAAGGGTGAAAACCTTTATGAACTATCAGTTTTCTCTGTGACTATTTTTTATTACCTAGTTGATTTCCCAGAGTTCCTTTTATATTAAGGGTATTCGTGCTTTTTCTTCAGAAATTCAAATATCACTTTCTTTCTTCGCAGAGCATTTTGAAGTGGAGTGAGGTTAAACTAATCCTCAACCTTTAGAAGTGATACATTGTGTGTCACAGGCCATGTTGGGAAGAACAAAATTGCCTCTTGCCCAAGTGTTAGAGAAGCATTTTCCTTCGTTTCCTTCTTTTTTTAAATTGCATTTCAGTTTATGACATTGTTTCATAGGCTCTGAGGTTCCCCCAACCCATCCCAGAGCCCTCCCCCCATGGTGGGTTGCTCCACCTTATTGCAGGAACGTCCTGCTTCTGTTTCTGGTTCAGGAACATATTTGTCATTCTCTGTTTTGTGATGACTAAGCGAACATTCTTATTTCTCTTACTGCTCTGTCTTTCTTTTCCAGGAGGCACGGTGCTTACCTTTCTGGAAATGGTGAACCTAAATCATAATTCACAGTAAAGCTTTGCCCTCATTGGGTATTGGTCTCTTTGGATCTTGGGACTTGGGACCCAGGAGTACTGATATATTGAAAAGACACAGGGGACCAAGGATCAGGAGCTCAGGGCAAAGAGTATATTGCAAATTTCCCTAATATACATTCTACCCAGGTCTCTAAACAGTCCTGGAACTCCAGAACAGACAGTCCTGGAAATATTTTGGCTACAAGGACGCCTGGTCTTCTAGTCAGTGAGATATAATTCACACAGTATGGTAGCTATAAACAAGCCGGGCAGTACCCCTAAAGCGCTTAGCTCTCGAGAACTTGTGGTCTGTCTCTAGGTCCTAAGCTACAATCATTCTCTGAGAACAAAAGCAAGCCTGGGGAGCGTGGGATGGGGAGTGCAGTGGCCGACTGTGTCACCTAGGCAGTGCTCCAAGAGGGCCATTCGTGTGCCTGTCTTCCTGCGCTTGCCTCCCCAAGACTGAAGGCCTTCCCGAGGGTCACGGCCAGGGAGTGCTGGGATTTTTACAGAGGTGGTTCCTACTGAGAGAGGAAGGGTATTTTGTCAGATTATCTTTTCCATTAGATTCTTCTTTTCTAAACAGAATGTTTTTATCTCTGAGCTCCTTGACCTGGGGAGCCCTGTGTGGTCAGTGAATGGCGGGTAGGATTATGCCCAAGGAAACAGCACTAGGAAGTGTATGGATGGGGGAGGAAGCAGTGCTCTCTGCCCTCAGCTCTTGCAAGACTTGTAAACAGTGCACGAAGTCTCCAACATGCTGGGCCCCACACATCCGCCAGCTGACAGCTCACTGATAGCAGTGAGAGCACTAGGAACACAGGACACAGAAGAGGTCAAACGTGCCTTCAGTCATGGTCAGGACATGTCCATCTAGGAGGGAGTGAGTTAAGCACTCATTTGTCACTTGCTGTACTTGTTAGAAGGTCGCGCGGCGGGGGGGGGGGGGGCAGCACTGTGGAGATCTTGATGGACAAAGTGGGCAGTGAGAGCAGCATCAGCATCACTGTGTATTCTAATGATCTCCGGTGAGACCCTTGGCTGGGTCCCTTCTGTTCAAGCCTGCAGGTGCTCGCTTCACCCTTCTTCTTGCAGCCTATCTGCTGAGGGCAACTGGCATGCTCAGATGAGCGGCATCTCTTTCACCATCAGCACACTCTCCACAATGACCAGGAGAGTCATCTTGGACTGCTGACTCCTTTGACTCATTCAGGGACCATGGTTTGGCTTTGTTCCTCTAACAGGACCACAGGATTTTCTGGAAATCCCTCTTCCTGTTGTTTTAAGATTGTAAAAGGGTCTCTCCTTGTCCCTAGTAGATGTTTTGCCTGAATTCATTCTCTGCTAGTTATCTGTTTATCTATCTATCCTCTCTCTCTCTCTCTATCTCTCTCTCTCTCCCTTTCTCTCAATCTCTCCCTATCTATCAATCCACCTATCATTTATCTATCTGTGTCTGTATTTAGAAGATTTGGAGTCAGTGTTGTGATGCAGTGTTTAGCAATCATCACCCGCAATGCTGGCATCCCATATGAATGACAGTTCTAGTCTCGGCTGTACCACTTCTGATCTAGCTCCCTGTTATATGCTTGGGGAAGCAGTGAAAGGTGCCCAAGTGCCTGGGCTCCTGAACCCATGTGGGAAACCTGGAAGAAGTTCCAGGCTCCTTGCTTTGGCCTGGCTCAGACAGCTCTGGATGCTGCAGCTTTTTGGAGAGCAAAACCATGGATGAAAAATCTCTGTTTCTACCCCCACCCCCCTTGTGTGTCTGTGTAAATCTTCCTTTTAAATAAAATCTTAAAGAAAAAATAGTTATTTATTGTACTAGAAAGACAAAGTCATAGAGAGGACAGATAGTAAAAGAAGAAGAAGAAAGAGAGAGAGAGATCTTCAGCCACTAGTTCACTCTCCAAATGCCCGTAACAGCTAGGGCTACATCCTGCAAAAGTCAGCAGCCAGGAATTCCACCTGTGCCTCCCAGGTAGATGGCAAAAATCCAAGTAGCTGTGCTCATACCTGCTGCCTTCCAGGAAGACTTGGAAGTGTAGAGAAACTCCTAACCCAGTGAATACTCCTAGCTGTGGCTTATCCCACCATGCCACAACACCCTGTAATCTGTTGTTTATCATTTATCTACCTACTTATCATGTATCTATCGATCTCTAACATCTATCTTTGCTTTCACTCAGATCTTTTAAAAATAATTCTTCCATTAATTCTCTGAATTGGTCCTTTTGAGTGTAACATCTGGATAAAACAGCAATTTGTACCAAAAAAATAACCTGAGGAAAGAGACCTTCCAAATGAAATTTTGACAATAGGTTACTCACAGTCAAGGATCACAGAAATAGCTTTGCCAGGAGGTAAGACACTGTTGTGCTGTAGTATGTGACACCATCAGCTACTCACCCTGTCCCTCCAGGGTGGTACAGGGTGATGTGAGGGTAGAAGACAAGATGAAGTGAAGACGGAGGACTTGGGGTGTGGTTGCTTCGATCACAGCAACACTAATAAGGATAGTGGGGTCGGCTACGTGTTTCCATTGCCCTAGAAAATCTATACAGAGGCAAGGAGACATCAATGATTCTGATTATTATCAATGCCACTGTTCTTATCACTTAGAACACACTCAGATGATTAGGAAACCTGGATGTCTCATAGAATTTCGTCTCAGGCTGCATGCAGGAGCACAGTCTGATCTGGCTGAGGCACAAACCCTGGGAAATTAAAAAAAAAAATAGATCACAAATTTGCAGCATCCATGATTGCACAACCTTGTGGCTGTAATTCAAAAGGGGGTGGCAGTGGCGGGAAGGAGTAGGAGACCGGCACCCTAGAATGGTGTTATTTGGACAGACACACCAGAGGCTAAGGTGGTGAGATCTCCAAATTGGCCTGAACTCTTACCATCAGGCAACCCTTGTCCCAGGTACAGATACCCCTCAATCAATGTGTGTTGGGAATTTGCTCATAACCTGTGCTGGTCCTTCTCAGCTGTCAGTCCTCTCTCTGCTCTAATTTCTTTCACACTCATAATGACAATCACACTGAAGGAAGGAGGAACACAAGAACCATTGTTGGAGGAGATATGAATGGATCTTGCCAGTCTGTATCCACTGGAACCTGCACAGCTAGCGTGCACTGTAGGAGCGTTAGACAAAGAAAAATGCATGGACTGCTTGGGAATTGCATGGGGATTCCTCACACATCTGAAAATAGATTAACCATATGACCCAGCCACCCCACTACTGGCAATGTACCCAAATGAACTGAGATCAACATACAAGAGTTGTTTATACACCTATATTTATTGCAACTCAAGTCATAACACCTAAAACACGGAGTCAACTCAGATGTCCATCAACAGATGACCGGATAAATAAAACGTGATGCATATACACTATGGAATACTACTCAACCACAGAAAAGAATGAAATTCTGTCTTTTGCAACCAATGGATGTAACTAGAAACCATTATGCTTAGTGAACAATAAGCCAGTCCCCAAAAGAAAACTATCTTGTTTGCCCTGATTCATGGTAACCAATACACAGACTGCAAAAAAAACATAATCTATGTGTACGGAACTGACATTTTGAAATTGGATTATGTTGATAGCCTTTGTGTATAGTCTTGAAGAGTCCTGCGTTTTCATGGTCTCCTTGCTATGTGTTAAAATCTTTACCTAATGTGGTGATAAGCCTGTGATTGAAAAATGAAACATGTCAAAGTAAATGTTTACACAGAAGGACATAGGGAAGGAGGAGGATGTGTGGAAAACACAGATAGCAGGAGGGTGGGATGGGAAGTATTACTGTGCTTTTACTGAAATAGGTGAAATTGTTCACCTCCTATAAATGAAATAAGTTCTAAAAACAAAATGAAGCATCAAAGAAAAAAAGAAGTTCTTTCCGATAGTGTCTGGAACTGGTTTCTCAGGAGGCACAAACACAGTTAAAGACTAGTCCTTGCCTTGCTGGAGTCTCTGATGAAGTGGAGAAAGTTTTTGCAAGTAACAACAACAATCTAGATGTGGTGTGGAGCATGGGATATGCTGAAATGAAAGAACAGAGTTGATGAGGACATAGGTCCTTCACTGGGAAAATTTCCTTGTCAGCTATGACAGCAATAAATGCCCCCCGTCACCACTAAAGATGCCCCCACCCTAATCCCTGCAGTCTGTGACTGTGCTCTTTACTTGGCAAAGGGGAATTCGGCTGTGGATGGGATGAACATTGCTAATCAGCTGACTTTAAGGGAGGGATTTGGTCCTGAATTAACGTGTTGGACATAATACATCATGGGAATGCTTAAACATGGTCAGAAAGGGAATAAAACAGGGAGTCAGGAGAAGATGGAGATTTCTCTCCTAGCTGCTGGTTTTCTTCCCAAATGCCTGCAGCCAGGGCCTGGCCAGTCTGAAGCCAGAAGCTCGGAACTTAACCTGGGTCTCTGACACAGGTAACAGAACTTAAGTGATCACCTGCTACTTCGCTGGGTGCTCATTTGAAGGGAGCTGGAATGAGGAAAGGTGCTAGAAGTCCAGAGTAGGCACTGTAATATGGGAAGCAGGTGTGTGCCCAACACCTGCCCCAGATACCTTGATATTCAGTGTGATGAGGCCCATGGTGAACCTGCCATGTGCTGAACTACGAGGATGCAGTGATGTGACTCTGAGATGTCATGTTTGCAGTGGTGTATTATGTACTGAGAAGAAACCAATACATCATGTCTGGGAGCCAAATGGAAAGACTTACGGCAGGCAGGATCGGGAAGGAAAGACACAGAGTGGCTGAGCTTTCGCTGCTGAGAGACAATGGTTGCATCTGTGGGAATAGCCAGATTTGGAAACACTTGAAGTCCCAGTGTTTGGCCCTTTACCATTAGGACGCATAGTCAATGCTCAGCACTAACATTCTCAAACTTTGTCTTTTGGAAAAGATAGTGAGGCACTGACATAGTGGTGCGGGACGTTAGCGGAGCTGGCATCTTGAATGAGTGCTGGTTCAAGCTCCGACTGTTTCACTTCTGTTCTTGCTCTTGCTAATGTGCTTGAGAAAGAAACAGAGGACCGTCCAAGTCCCTGGACCTTTACAACCCATGTTAGAAACCCAGATGAAGACCCATGGCTTTGACCTGGTCCAGCATCGGTTGCCACAGCCATTTAGGGAGTGAACTGGCAGGTGGATGATCACTGTTTCCCTTTTTCTTCTCTCTAATTCTGCCGTTCAAAATGAAGATAGTGATAATACCTGGCACATAGTAAGCTACATGGAATAACTGTGAAAGATAGACTCCCTTTTCTGATTTATGTAAGTGATGTGTGCTCGAACTCGCAGAATAAGGGACCCAAGCATATTTGCATGGGTTGTGAATACTAGGGAGATCTGGGCTCCTGTCGGGTCCTTCTGGCATGCTCAGCCATTTGTTAAAGCAAGTCCAATTTGTCGTCATTGTTTCACTTTCTGATGTTTTAGATCACTTCTATCTATCTATCTATCTATCTATCTATCTATCTATCTATCTATCTATCTATTTTTGATGCCAGCACTGACTAGAAGCCTTTATTCACACTAACTGGTCAGTTTTCTAGAAGGATCCTGAGAGCTGGGTCCTTGTACTCCTATTACAGATCAGAGGTGTAAGTGAAGATTGCTGTCTCTAGGGGATGGAATGAAAGACCCTGAAGTGGACCCGGCATGATAGCGTAGTGGTTAAAGTCCTCACCTTGCACACCCAGGATCCCATATGGGTGCCAGTTCTAATCCTGGCAGCTCCACTTCCCATCCAGCTCCCTGCTTGTGGCTTGGGAAAGCAGTCAAGGACGGCCAAAAGCTTTGGGACCCTGCAGTTATGTGGAGACCCGGAAGAAGATCCTAGCTCCTGGCTTTGGTTTGGCTCAGCACCGGCCGTTGCGGCCGCTTGGGGAGTGAATTATTGGATGGAAGATCTTCCTCTCTGTCTCTCCGCTTCTCTGTGTATCTGACTTTCCAATAAAAAAAAAATCTTAAAAAAAAGACCCTGAAGTACTCATACCCATCTTTTTCCAGGCCCATGTTTTTCCTTCTCTATTGTAAAGGAGCCAAGTACTTGCCTGCACCTGCAGGTGCAGAGGCATCAAAGAACACAGCAGCACCCACACCTGGGCAGTCCCCAGTCAGCTTGGTTGAGAACTGAGAAACTTTGTTTGTTTGTTTATTTTTATTTTAGTAATCTTACTTAGTTGATTAGGGTACAGGAAAGTGGGTAGTATCATTGTTCCACACTAATATCATTATTTTTTTTTCCATTTCTGAGTTCAGGGGAGAAACAAAGGGAAAAGCGCCACCCAGCCTCCCACCCATCCCAGGTCCCCAATGTGAGGCATGCTCCGACGGTCCTGCTCAAGAAGTTTTGATAGTTCAACAGGTCTAAATTGCTGCCAGTCTTGCCATTCCAATCGCTATGAAACCTATTCAGAATCCACTGGCTGACATAGTCTCTTCATGGTTGGAGTTCTGAGATCAGCAGTTCAGTTGGAGGGATCTTCAAAGAAACTTCATCTGAGATGATCCCAAACCTGATTCTTGTGTGAATTTGCCAGTACAGGGTCTGGCATCGTCCGTCACCCCAATCAGTTTATGCACATGCTGATCATTGCAATTGCTGGGTCAGTTCTCTTTCTAACCCTGTCTTCCACATGAACCAATGGGTGTTGTAGTCCAGCTCAATCCTACCCATTTCATACTCGGTCCTCATGCATACCAGTGGGAGCTGCAGCCTAGTTGGGGCGACTCCCCAGAACCCCCACCAGGCCTGCTCCCTCCCCTGGTTCCCATGCATGCCAGTATGTACCACAGGCTTGTTGAGTCTGTCCCACATCCCACTTAGCTCTCATACTTGTCAATGGGCATTGAAGCCTACCTAGCTCAACCCAACCAACCTACTATGCAACACACACCCATACTGGCCAGTACCTTTCTGTCTAGCTACCCTTGTCCCTGTCCTGGTTTTTGTGCTCTCCGGTGGAAGTGGCAAACCACAAGGGAGGTGCCTACTATCTCCTCCTACTAGGCCACTCCCACTCCCAGGTTATGCACTCTCCAGGTGGTTCTGCAGTTTAACTTGACAGAATTAGTCCCGAGTGCCAGCCTCTGCCATCTGATGCTGCAGCAAAGCCCAACCAACCCCCACCCACTCTAATTTTTGCTTGTACCAGTTGGAACAGTCAGCCCAATCTGGCCCTCCCCTAATCTAGCTCACATGAAGCCCTCAGGTGTTGTAGCCCTGCCTGGTCTGGTCTGCCCCCATCTCAACTCATGCTCTCCAGTGGGAGTGATTGTCTAACAGGGGAGCCCACGTTCCCCTGCCAGCTTTGCCTCCTTCCCCCCGGGTTCTCATGTGTGCTGTTTGGGCGCTGCAACCACATCTGGTATGGCTCATCTCATCTTGGCATTCCTTAATGTGCACTGGTATGGGTTGTGACCGAAGCTGACCTGACCCACACTCTTTGCTGGTGCTCAGATTCGCCAGTGGTTGATGTGAACGGGTTCAGCCTGGTCTGCCCCCACCTGTGCCATATGCATGATGGTAGGTTTCTTCCTCCGGCCTGGTCTGGGTTGTTCCTTATCGTGGTTCTTGCACTCACCTGTAAGGACTGTGTTTCGACAAAGGAGTTTCCCAAGCTCCTCCTTCAGAACCTCTCCCTATGCCAGATCTTGCACGTACTGGTGGTTCCATGGGCCAGCCCTCATTGCTGGCCTTCAATCCATTCCAGTTCTTGGTATTGGATGTTTCAGCCCAGCCAAGGCTTGTCCATACCCAAACACTGCTCACACATGGCTCAGTAGGGGAAGAGACCCAGCCTAGTCTGTCCTACATCTACCCAGAGAGAAACTTTGGACCACAGTTCAAGCCAAGCTATGAGCCAGGCAGCTCCTCAGCCCAGATCCCAATTGGACTTCAGCAGAAACTGCTTTTGCTACAGCCTTGGCATGGAGGGGCTGGCGAACAGCTGCAGTGGGGAGTGGGGTGGGGGGAGGAAAGAACCAGAGGAGAGGGTGCCCTCAAGAAGTGTTAAGTTCTGTTTGAAGATCAGAGAAGGTGGTGCCTTCGAAAAATGCCCACCCAGATGTGCAAAGAAACAGGAGAAACTTTGTGATGGACCAAACCGATCATGGGGGAATTGGCTATTCAAATAGCAAAGTGCAAAAAAAAAAAAAAAAAAAAAGGCTACAAGTACATTTCTATCTTCCTTCGCCCTGGTGCGCACCCCAAATTAACTCTGTACCCCAAGTGCTCAAGCAATGGGTCTTGAGGTTCTGCCATGATACATGTTTAGGGAATGCTGGTGTTCAGTATGGGTCTCTGTGTGGTAGTTAGGCTGACATGTGGCTGACTTTATTTCACCCCGGAGCCTTCGTAGAGTGTATTTTGTGGCTGCTGTTCCTCCAAGCACATTCTGGGAAAGAAGATGTGTGTGGGAGGTTCTCATTTCTAGACTTATTTAGGGCTCCAAGGAGCTCAGTGACTTAGGGGAGAGGTTTAATCTTCTGGACTCTCAGTTTCTAAACACTGTCCAGTTAGTTCATTATCTTTAATTCTGTGAGTCTTTAAAATCAAATTTACATCTCCCAAGGGGGAGATAGGAATCCAATTACTTGAGCTATCACTATAGCCTCCTAGGCAGCTAGCTGGAATCAGGGCCTTGGTCGGTGCTAGGCTAAGTGCTTCTTGAGCTAGTAAGTTTCTTGTTTTTAAAATTGGTGTATTTTTATAAATATTGTGTCTACAACACTCAAAAAATGAAAAAAAAGAAGTGTTATGAGTCAAACAGAATTGGAAACGTTTGGTGACAGTGTGATATGTTTCTACTTGTGAGTTAAGAGCTGTGAATGTTAGTTGTATCACCTCCTTTTTATCTGCAAGTGCATTTTGGAATTTTGTAGAAAACCTGGTGGGGAGGGTTTGGCAAGCATGAATAGATGTGAGATAGAAATGTGTAGTGGGTAATTTGCTAACATAATAATAATGGGTTTGAAGATCTGATGTAAAAAATGTTTTTCAAAATACATACCTGTACAACATTTTCAATAAATAAAACTATTTGATGCAATAAAAAAATAAATAAAATTGGTGTATTTAGTAATCAATGATCTTATTGCCGCATGTAACCACGAGGTAGTTATTTGGACTGTTTCGCAACTTGATGGTCAATATGGAAGAACAGATTGCTTAAGTGAGGGAGATTTCTCAGTGCTGAACAGGAGTGCAGGTTGCCTTTCTACATCTATTTTGGTCCTCCCTTCAATGTAGTGATGTCAGAGGTACCAGAAATGTGTCCAAATGACAAGAGACTGGAGTCTTGTGACGATGAATGCCCTAAGCTCAGCACAGCTTGTAAAGTTTTCCGTGACAAACTCAGCTGACTGTACTGTATCTTGCTACTGTGGATGAAAATTGATTTTTATTTGATGATTTGTAGACATCTGTCTGGAATTTGGGTTTTTGAAGGGGTCTAACGTCATCATGAGTAGGCAGTTTGGGGGAAAGGGCTTGAATGGTGTATGTGTGCCTGTATGTTTTTTGATTGTGCATATTGCATGTAAATATATGAAGGCATGTTTGCAGAAAATGCACGAAGATGCTAGGGATGGTTATAGCTGAAGTACAAGGATCAGAGACGTTTCTTCTCCTGTTTACATTCTGGTTCTCCCAAGTTATCTAAAGTGAATATGTATGTTTTGTCTAAGTAGAAAAAATAAATATTCTTTTAAAACGTCAAGTAAAAAAATCATGCCTGCTTCTCTCTAGGCAATAGTAGTTAATTTTGGACTCTGGCTGAGTGTGAGTTGCTCTTCTTCGTCAATTCATTTGTCTGTTTAATCTAAAAAAATCGGCACGTCATCGGATCATGCATGTGCTGCCCTGCTTGTCCTCATTGTATTTATTCCTGGACTTTGATGGAAAAAATGCTCCTTTCCCACGAAATCACATGATAATTAAATCTGAGATCACCTGACTCTTAAAAACTAGTGGAATATAATATAAACAAATGATTTCAATTCTTAAAGACCCTTTAGCCCGGGAACATGTGATGGTTATTTGTGTGTGTGTGTGTGTGTGAGTATAGTAGGCTAGAGTACCCAGTGCTTTGATTAAATGTTACTCTAGGTCCTGAGTACGTGCTGTTTGCCAAATCTGCACTCAACTATCTTTAAAAAAGATTGTCTAGATGACGTGAGTGAGCCTCTCCTAATTGACTGAAGGCCTTAAGAGTGAAATCCAGAATTTCTCTGAAAAGTTTCTGAATCAAGATTTCAACATCACCTGATTGTTAAAATTTCCACCCTGAAAGTTTACCCTATACATTTTGTCCTGCCACCCTTTACAACAGAACCAACTTTTTCCGCTACATTTCCATCAATGTGTCTATATGCATTTCAGTGTGCATGAAGAATGTATAGTAATAGATAAACTATATTATATGATAGGATTTTTTCATATCTATGTATGTATGCATGCATTTATCCTACTGATTTATTTTTCTGAGAATTTTGATTCCTGGACGTTTTCATGCTGGAAATTTGAGCTCTACTATACCAAATAGCTAAACATGGGGAAGTGGTCTGGGAACTGGGTTGTGAGTAGAGCATGGAAGAGTTCCCAGGGGCATGCTAAAAAAGAAAAATTCTGGACTGCTGTGAAGGGATGATTGGCAGAAATACAGTTTGTAATGGTGGCTTGCATGTGATCTCAGAAGGAAAAGTCTAATACAGAAAGTGCCAACTACTCAGGGAGCACGTATATGGTCAGGATCCAGAACCTTCTGAGGTACGAGTGCTAAAAGTGCGCAGGTGAGAGCTTAGAAGGGAACCTGTGATGGGGAAACTGCATGAAAAGGGAATTCCAGCAGGAATTCCAGCTGAGTGTATGTTCCAACAGTGGATGGAAAACCAGAAGTTGTAAAGGATGAACTTGAATACTTAGAGAGGAGACATTCAAGCAAAGTATGGAAAGTGTGATTTGATTTTATTTCTTGCTTATAAGCAGCAAGAAATGTGGGAGGAGAAAGGTAATTAGCAATTGATTTAAAAAAATCATGCTTGGGCCCGGCGGCGTGGCCTAGCGGCTAAAGTCCTCGCCTTGAAAAGCCCCGGGATCCCATATGGGCGCCGGTTCTAATCCCGGCAGCTCCACTTCCCATCCAGCTCCCTGCTTGTGGCCTGGGAAAGCAGTTGAGGACGGCCCAATGCATTGGGACCCTGCACCCACGTGGGAGACCCGGAAGAGGTTCCAGGTTCCCGGCTTCAGATCGGCGCGCATCGGCCCGTTGCGGCTCACTTGGGGAGTGAATCATCGGACGGAGGATCTTCCTCTCTGTCTCTCCTCCTCTGTATATCTGACTGTAATAAAATGAATAAATCTTTAAAAAAAAATCATGCTTGTGTCAAGTCTTGTCATGTGACTTTATTTGGAACTAGGGCTTGTGCAGGGATAATTAACAGAGGTCCAATCCCATGGGAGCAGAACGGGCTGTAAATTTGTAGTGACTAGTTCTTTATAAGGAGACATGGACACACAGGAAGATGTGGTGACAGAAGCAGAGATTGAAGTGATGTATCTATGTATAAGACAAAAAGCATGAGGTGTTGCTGGGATGCCACAGCAGCTGTGAGAGGCAGGGTGAGCTGCGGCTGCTCCAGAGGGTCTAGAGGGACCGAGACCCTGCTGCGGCTGTGGGCCTCTGGAGGCAGCTCTGTGGCTTAGAATTTCTCCAGCCCATCGGTACTGTCCTATCACTGGAGTTTTGGGAAACGGACCATGAGTTCTTCTGTATTTTCCTTCAGCTCACATCTTGACTAGCGTGTAGGAAGCAGCGAGAGAAAGACAGGGCTGACGCGTGAGGGGATCAGGTGGCAGATGTTTGTAGAGAGCTGTGTGACTATAGCTTTAGTCCCAGTTGTTGGTGGGCAGGTAAGTTTCTAAGACTTTGTTTTTAAATGCTCTCCACCAAGGATTTTTTTTAAAATTTTACTTATTTATTTATTTTACTTGAAAGGGGAAAGAGGAAGAAGGGAAGAAAGAGAGGAAAGAGATTGCCCCGGTCTCCCATGTGGGTGGCAGAGATCCAGTTACTTGAACTATCATCTACTGCCTCCCAGGATGAGCATTAGAAGAGAGCTGGGACTCAAACCCTGTAATGGGATGCGGAGCTCCCCAGGGGCCTCTTAACGGTGACACCAAGGGCCCACCCCCTGAAATTGTCCTAACCTTGCTTTCTAACTCTAATCGTCTTGATCAGGTTTTCAGTCCTGTGAGATTTATGCTCACCAGCCATGGGATAGCACACGGGGCCAGCTGTTCAACACAGACATACCCTCACTCTGGGCAGAGTGTGTGTTTACTCTTGCTAAAATGCAACTTCCTGTTCCAGAGGAGAGTGGGGGAGGATTTAAAACGGACAGTAAAGTGGGCTTCCAAGGCTCCTTGCTCAGCAAAGAGCTTTTAAAAGACAATGTTTTAATGGGTCAGGAGTATCTAAGTCCAAAACAAAAGTATTGAATATCCTTTTAAACGTGTATGAGTTTAAGAAAAACAAGAAGGAAATAGATTTGGCCCAGTTGCCTCCAGGTTTTATAGAATTCAAAATGCTTGAAGAATTTCTACCTTTCCACCCAGACTGCAAACATTTTATAAGCGACTCAGAGAGATAGCAAAGATGATAGGGTGCAAATCCAAACAACGTGTTAGCTTCCGCAGCGGTTGGCTGGATGGGGACACACGTCTTTTATAAGCTGCTCTCTGTGGAGGGGAGAGGAGGTCTGGTGTGCAGGGAGAAGGGGAGAAAGGAAGAACTGCATTCCAGGGCTCTAGTGGGTTTCCATCCGCCCCTGTGTCTTTACAAAAGGAACCACTGGCTGTCTGTGTTTTAAACGGCTAACCCTTGGGAGTAAAGTGGACAGAAAGCCTTTGTGTAAATACTTAGAGCTTTATAACAGTGGGCTAGCATGTTCGTTTAACAGACGACGGACACAGCCTCGTGCAAAATGGATTCAGTGCCCACGCCAACTCTTTTATGACTCAATGAGGTGACAGGGACAAAATCCAAGCAAATTGCTTCTACTTTCCAAAGCAGGGGGATGTCTATGTCCAGTTGTCATGTTGTCCTTGGGAATTCTGCTGCCTGCTGAATAACATGGGTTACAGAGTTTGCAGTCACCACAAGCTGCTGAGTAACTTGGGTGTGGAACTAACAAGTTACTGTAGTGGTTCTGTTCTAACACAGAGGGAAGACACAGATAGAGGCAGTTCTCATGAATGCCCCATGTCTGGTAGGCACCTCTTGGATGTCAGGTCCTGTGGATGTGACCTGTGAGATGCAAGCACTTGGATTGCTCAGAGCACTCAGGAGCGTAGACAAGATGGGCATTGGTTATTGTGGCTTGGGTTTTGGGATCTCAGCTTGACTAGATCAAAGAGCACTCAGCTATTTGGCTGAATTGTGTTCTGGTGTTTTTGTGTGGATGATTTTGAAAAACATCAACCTTGACAGCTGTAGACTGAGTGAAGCTGGTTTTGTAGAAGAGTGTGGGTGAACACCCATTCCATCCACAGAGGACCCTGCACCATCAAAAGGCAGGGGAAGGCAGCATTGGCTGCTCTCACGCTCTGGGACGAGAGCTTCCACCGTCAATCAATTCTTCTCAGCTGCTGATCTTTGACTCAGAATGAACCCATACTCCTGACCAACTAAAGCTACAGCTGGCTCTGTATGCAACCGGAAACACTGGACAACAGCATCTATCTGCATAATGGCAGGTGTTCGTGTATCTAAAGGTGATGGATCTGGGATAGTTAGCTCTCCACTCCCACTCTTCTCTGCCGACAGCTGCCTATTGATGGAGCACAGAGGATGCCCTCAGAAGGTGCAGGGAGGTGAAAGACTGAGGGTCCCAGGAGGGCGCATCTACAGATGGTGACAGATGCAAAAGGAGTTCAGAAGAGGGGAGAATATAATGGGATCTAACAGAAAGTGAGAACTACATAGAGGAGTTGGTGGAGTTTGTCCATGGAGGAGGCACTGGGAAACAGGATTGTCAAGGAAGTCATTTCAGTGGCTGCTGAGAGCTGTTCATGAGATATGGACCATAGAATCCAGACTGGAACAATGCTTATGCGTGCTGGTCTGTAACATTCATTGTAGAATTGTACAGAGTTCATGTGCACTTTTGAGTGAACGTGCAGGTAAAATATATATATTTGTCTAGAACTTTTCCCCTGATCATTTTACACTTATCCTTACATCTCCAATAGCAGTGGAATTTTAGCTGCCATCCAACTGGCAGTACAAAATACACCTTTATTCCCAGCCTCCTTTACGGTGACGTGTGGCTACAGCTCCTGCTAAGAGACCTCTTGCAGAAATTGATTATGTGGTGGCCTTGAAGTGAGAGACCATCTCTGCCTTCCTTCCCTCCTACCCGCTTCCCTGCCTCCACTCCGGCTCTCCCTTCTGGATTCTCTTATCTTCCTCCTCTTCCTTCTTCCCGCCTTCCAAGTGGCTCACATGTAGACATGGTGGGAGGATCACATGAAGGAGGCAGCACTTCAAGAAAAGCAGAAAAGCAATGCAGAAGGAACCTCGGCTTCTAGAAGGTTTCTGGGGGGTAGAAATGAGCACCGTAACTTGGGTGGTCATGCCTGCCTGGAGCGGTTTCCTAACTGTAGATTGGGGGATTTCATCTGGCAGTCATAACCAGTGCAAGTGCCAGACGGGGAGGAACCAGGACTGTGTGGAGACCCAAGACTTGGTGGCTTAACTCTCAGACTGCCATTCAGCCTGAGATGTCACTGCTGGTATGTTCGGAGAAACACCATCACATCCTGCAGCACAAAGGAGAGTGACTCTGGAGTGTCTGTCTCTGTGGAGCGAATGCAGATGGAAGGTCCAGGGAAGACACTTGAGACAACTTCCTGGAAAAATGGAGAAGGAAAACTCAACGGCCAGTGCCCCGAGTTATATCCTCTCTGGATACCCGTGGGCTTTTCTATGCAAAGGTCAGCTTGATGTCTGTTAATAAAGGGACTTCAGGGTGAGAGCAAATGAATTGCACTGGGGTGAGCTGCAGTTGCTGACCTGCTGGTCAAGCTGGCATTCGGCAGGTGACAATGCGTGGCATTATCCATTTCTAATGTATACTGGAAACAGGCCTGTTTGGGGTTTTACAGCCAAGTGGGGATGAATTCTGGGTGTCCCTGTGCTCCGTAACTCTATAAGGTTTCTGTATCTGTCAATGTACAATGTAAGAGTCAGTGCAGGGGCAGGAGGAGAGGCATCCTGGCTAGGCTTGTGGTTTAATTCTTGGTCAGAGGTAGCAAAGAGCATCCACTTGCCTGTTCTCTTCGAGTAGTCCCAGGCCAACCAAGAACCCCCAAAGGCCCTGGATCACGTTTCTCTGTGCTCACACTGTTTCTCTGTGCTCACACCATTTCTCAGTGCTCACACTGACCGGAACAACCCAGGCAACATGCAAGGTTGGCTCTCAACATTTGTGTGTGCAGGATACACTGACAAATGCTTGACTGGGCACTAGTCCTCCATGCCTCAGGCTTTCCATGGGAGAGGGAGAGGGAATAGCCAGCCCTTCATATTTGTTCTGAATTATTATTATTATTATTATTATTATTAATTTAACTTGCAGATTTGGAATAAGTCTATGCCTGAGCATTTCCCTAATCAGCTTCTCAGTGGGTCAAAATGAGAGACTGCAAAATGTTCTTGGGAAAGACTTGAAATACCGTGTTGTTTATCTATGGGCAGAATATTTTGAAATCATAGATGTGAGGTGTTTTAGGGAAAATGTATATTGCGAAAGAAGTATGCATGGTTTGGGAATTGTGTGCCCAAGCCAAAGTATCTTTTAATTGTGTCCCCTATGAACTGGCTGAAATCTTGTGGTATGGGCATGCATGCTATTAGCTTCAGCTGGGTGAATCTGGCAAGCCACATGTCATTCATTAGTCCATGTGACACGCTCTCTATCAGAATCATATACAAGCTGTCTTAAAAGTCTAGATACAGAGGATAAGCTTATTTCCAACAGTTTATTAGCTATATTTTCAGATAATATCCTTAATATGTTTTTCATTCTCCACCTCCAGACACCTTTTTAGATGCAGCACCATAAACTCGTGACAGTAGGTCTGAAAACAATACAATAAACAGACTCGCTCTCTCATGTTGCCAGATGTATGCACATTATATAGTGTATAGACTTATAGTTTTGTTTCAAATTAACAATGGGATCATTTCTGTTTGCAGATCCTTCATCTGCAAGGCTGTCTGGGATGTGGAAGAAAAACATATCTTTTTATGATGATGTAAATAACATGCTGTTGAAAAGCAAGGTTTTCGTATGTTTGCAGAATTTTTATACATCTTGAAATTGATAAGCATTTCAGAAAGTTTATTTTAAACTCACTGTTACAGATTCATGAAAAGAGAACAAGAGCTTCAACATTTATTTTCGAGTGTCTACTTACAATATGTCCTGGAATAAAGCAGAAAGATGGAGGCTTAGCCGTGACTGGGACTTTGAGTCTCTGCAAAAAGTATTTTAAGGGAAAAAAATAATAAATTTGAAGTAGGACACAGGGAAAAGTGCTTAATATACTGCCCAAGAACCTTTCTTTGCAATATCCCAAGAAGTCAGCAGGTTCCATATGGTTCATAAACCCCCTTTACAGGGGAACTTAATGGGTTGGATTTGCAGCAAGTTAAATGAGATTTAAAAAAAAAAATAGCGGATGTCTTTTTCACAGGCTGACGCCCTTGGCTGTGTGAGTGAAACCATCTTGGTTTTGAACCCGAACCTGGAAAAGGGGTGCTCCCTTCAGATCTCTGCTTTGGGGTGGTGTCATAAACGAATCTGGGTTGTGTTCTCAAGGTTTTCCCTGATCTCCTTCAAACCTTTGATGTGTTTTTGTCTGAGATCAAGCAGCAGATGAGTAGCTGCGAACATTTACCTCTTGGATCCAGGCGTGAGGCACCGGGCTGTGTGGATGACCCTCACGGATCAGAGTTAAAAAAAAACCTTCCTCTGGGAGTCTTATATGAAAAAAAAAAATCTTTGTCCCTGAGTACAGAAATATGTTCTAGGCACCCAAGAGCCAGCGAGGAAGCAGTGACAGGGTCCTGGGAAAAGACCACATTTGGCAAATTTGGAAGGCTCAGAAGAAAGTGAGGATTAGAGAAGCATCCACAAGGATGGCGGTATAGAACACAGCTTGAAAAAAAAAAGTCTAGGAGCAATTTGCTTCTCCAAAGATCGAGTTATAATATGTTAACATGCTCCCGGAGTTCATCTTCTTCTGGAACTTTCTTGGGTGGAGCACTTCACGAGGCAGACTGGTCTGCAGAGCTTTAGATGTACAATCGCACCTCTTAACACGTTTTTGAACTAGCCCTTGCTGGCTTACAAGCTAATGTGTTTTCGCCTTGCATTTCTCTCTAGTTTTGCGTACACAAGCCTCAGGGGGTGAGGTGGCAAGCGGAGGATTGGGGGATGTTTTGACCTTGTCATAAATGATGGTTGGGCCGCAAGACGCGTGTTTCTTTGCACCTCATTTCTCTGCCTTACATATTGAGATGACGCAATTGAATAAATTCTGTTTGCATGATCTCAGGCCTTGCACGTGTGTGTGTGTGTGTGTGTGTGTGTGTGTGTGTGTGTGCTAGGTGTGGGGAGGGGCCCTGATAAGAAGGGGGCATTTCTTGCAGGGGCTGATTTACACAGGCTGAAAAACATCAGTCTACACATGGGAAGCTTGATTGTATCAAGATGCAGGAGATTACTTCAACTTCGCATGCAGATGGAGTGCTTATGATTTACAGGCCAGCATCCCACACGGTGTACCGTTTTATATGACTGGCACTCTCTCCTGAGAGGGCACATCCATTTTCATCACTGTTCATCCTCCCTCCCTTCCCCCAATCTCTCTTCCTTTCTTTACAAAACAAAAGACTTAGGTCATCTGGCTAGCTGATTGATACATAGATGGTCCTGCAAAGTAAGGAACCCAAAACTCAGTCTGGGCCTCCGAGGTGGGCAGCAGAGACTCAGCTACCTGAGCTGGCACTTGCTAGGCCTCAGCATGCACTCAGCGGGAAACCAGGATGGGAAGTGGAGCTGGGACTCAAACCCCAGCCCTGTAGCATGAGATGCAAGCTTTGTACTGCAGTGCCAAAGGCCTGTGTCCCTTCCTTGCTTGTTTAAAATATAAATAGCCTGACATCATAGAGGCAACTATGTTTGAAAAGATAATCAACATCCTCAACTGCTAAAAACATCCCTTAGGATGGGAGAGTGAGGCAAACGAGGCTCAGATTTGGTGACTGTGTAGGCAACGCTTCTCACGTAAGAGCAAGACGACCTTACTCTACTGCCAGCCTTCCAACTCGGCTTGCAGCGAGTACTTCCGCAGAAATTCACCCCTAGCAAACTCCTCACAGGGCCAGACCCCTGGCCAGTGTCCATGGATTCCACAGCGAAAGCAGTTTAATTCATTTATATTTATTTGAAAGGTTGATTTTTGGAGAGGGAAGGAGAGAGGAGGAGAGAGAGAGAGAGAGAGAGAGAGAGAGAGAGAGAGAGAGAGAGAGAGATCTTCCATGTGCAGATTCAATCCCCAGACAGCTGCAATGACCAGAACTGAAACTAGGAGCCTGGAACTTCTTTTGGGTCTTCCACATGGGTGCATGAACCCAAGAACTTGGGTCATCTTCTGCTGCCTTTCCAAGCACATTAGCAGACAGCTGGATTGAAAATGGAGTAGTCATGACTTGAATTGGTGCCCATATGGAATGCAGACACCACAGGAAGAGGTTATTATTATGCCATGATGCCAGCCCCCAATAATTATTTTCTTTATGTATAATACATGCTTGTGCTCCTAAACATAATGATTTGGCTTTGATTTCTGAACTTGTTCCATGTTTTAAAAACATTTATTTGCTTATTTGAAAGGCAGAGGTACAAAGAGAAGAGGAGAGATTTTCTACCCACTGATTTCCTCCCCAAAGGTTTGCAATGACTTTAGTTGGAGCCTGGATTTCATCGGGGTTCCCTACATGGCTGGCAGGTGTCCAGGCACTCAGGCCATCTCCTGCCACTCTCCCAGATGCATTAGCAGGGAGCTGGTTTGGAAGTGGAGCAGCCAGGACTCCAGTGGGAGCTCATATGGAATGCTGGCATTACAGGTGGTGGCTCAGCCTGATGTGCCACAGCATCACCTCCTCTTTCTTATCTTATTTTGTCTAACCTCAAACTCACATGAATGTACCAAAATATTACAATGAACCTTAGCATACCCTTCATCTAGAGTCCAATCTTGGTGAACATTTTACCACATATGTATATCTCCATAGATGGGATACATAGATACTTTGTCCACTGAATCTTTTGAAAATAAATGTCAAGCACTGGTTTTCAAACCATACTTGAACAGAAGAAAATTGTTGAGGATGCTGTGATATGAAACTAGCAGGTGTCTTTCTAGATTGTGTGTGATAGGACTCAGGAGAGTTCTGGGGGTCACAGGCCACTCAAAACCAGAAGCATACAGGAGGGAAGAGGGAAGTTGCAGAGAGAAGGAGGGAGTGGAGCTAGGCTTTTGCCGTCACATAGGGTTCCCGTGTTTCTAATAGATGCGTAGTGTGACAGAATTTGTTACAGATAAGTTACGCTTGTTGGTTTGACTGGCATCTGAGCAGAAGAGAAGAATATCAAGGAAAGCATGACAAGCAAGGAGGAGTTGCAGGCAGAGGCCTGGGGGAGCGTGGCCAGCTTCCCTTTCTGACTGCTGTGCACACGGAGAACTTGGGGAGCTGGGGTTGCATCTGGACCATTGGGAAGGGACTGTTTTCTCCAGGGTAACAGCGGCTGGCTGGCCAGCCCCTGTGAATCTCTGTTGTTGAGCAACCCACCAGTGTCTATGCATTCATTCAGCCCTCACTTCCTTTGGAAACTGTTCTTCTGGTGTATATTTCTAGTGATCCCATTCAAAATAAAGTGGGGTTTGGGCCTTTAGAATAATGATTGAATTATGAGGTAAGACACCGGCACTCACTTCCTGACTCCAGGTCCCGACTCCAGGGTTTTGCACCAGGGCGTCTGCCTTGGGATGCAAGATGATGGCTCCAGTGACTGAGTTCCTGCTTCCTGTGTGAAAGATAGACTCTCAGCTCCCAGCCTCGGTCCTGGCTGTTGGGAACATCTGGAGGATGAACCAGTGGATGGGAACTGTCTCTCTTTCTCAGTTTTTCTCTCAAATACATAGAATAACTTGCTATAAAATGAAAGGAATTCCTATAGCTGGATGCATTTCAAGAATTCTTTTGAAGTACAAGCACACTACCAATAAACTGATGATTTCATATATATATGTTTTTCCCACAAACATTTTAAAAAAGATTTACTTTAGTTACTTGAAAGGAAGCGCCAGAGAGAGAGAGAGAGAAAGAGAGAGAAAGAGAGAAAGAAAGGTGGGGGCAGAGATCTTCCATCAAATGACTCATTCCCCAGATGGGCCCAAAGCCAGGCTGGGTGAGGCTCAATACAGAAACCAGTAACTTCATTTGGTCTCTCACTTCAGTGCAAGGGTCTAAAGACTTGGGCCATCTTTGGCTGCTGCCCCAGGTATGTTAGCAGGGAGCTAGACTAGAAATAGAATAACTGTGACGTGAACCAGTGTGCTCACACAGGTTGTCAGTATTGCAGGTGGCAGTTCAAGCCACGTCACCGCAGTGCCATCAGCATTTTGAAAACCCCTCATCTGCCAGAGTAGAACCACTCATCTTGCTCTTTTAAAATGCAGAATAAGGACATGCAGCTGTCGCCAGTGTTCAGGCGTCTGTCTTGTTGCTCAGATACTGCCGGCAGGGTGGTATAGCCGACATGCCAATAAATGGTCCCTGAAAAGGACTTGCAGATTTCCCGAACTGTCCACAGGACAGGGGAGTCACAGGAGGGCTGAGTGGTTGGAGCAGTCACAAAGTGCCAGGAAATTTCAGGAAATCCAGTGAGTGTTTCCAGGGTGTTCTACAAGAAGGGCAGCTGGAGATCAGGTGGTAACCCTTTGCTATGGCTCCCCCAGTCTGACTCATTTATGTGCTAGATAATTTTATGCTAATTGGGGATGGAGAATTGATCCTGGTGAGCATCTTGAGGTGCCCCAAAAGTGAAGGGGGCCTGTGAAATCATTCTGTGCATCTCAGGTCTGGGCCTTAATTAGGAAATCAGGACCCTTGTGTGCTAATAACAGTCTCCTGCAGGTGCCAGCGAGCTCACTTAACACCTTAATGCAATGGTGGCCCTTAGATTTCCCAAACTTGAGATGATGTGAAGGCAGAACCGGGCCTGTGGCGTTGACTGCGGGTTGCTTCTGGGGATGGTGGAGCAGCAGAGGTCTGCCCTATGGTCGGAAAATGCTCACATGCATGAATGTCCCGCTGTGATGTCAGGGCTTTTTTGGTGCATATTTGCCTGCATGACAAATGCCCTCATTTCCTCCGACAATGGGTATATTGGGAGGTAACACACCAAGCGTCAAGGGCATTTATGTGGTGATTGTGTTTCGTTATTAATATTGCTCCACACTTCCGTTAATTTTCTCTGATGGACTGCACACCCGAGAGCACTCTATCCTATAAGGTGAAGCTGCGGGGATTTATTATGCAAAGCATCCCTTAGGGCACCTCCTCTCGATGTAGACAGTGAGATCCTAATGTTTCTTTTCTTTTGTTTGGCTCATCTGCACACACTTAGCGTGGTTTTTCTTGGTGTGTGTCCTCTTTGTTGTAACCACTCAGAAATTAAAGTGCTTCGGGCAGTTTTCATTCTTGCATAAAAGCTTGGCTGCTTTTGCTTCCCAATATTTGGAAAAGTCTAAGTACCCCCCTGCACTGCCAAATGCACTGGAGTGGGGACTGGAAAAATTCCAGCACCATATTGTTTCTTTCCACTCCTTTCCAGCTCCTTGCGGACTGCTGGGACCAGCCTCTGAAGGTGTTACAGAGGTCCTGTGGAACTTCCTCCCTTTGTACCCTTTTGTGTATATGCTCAAAGTCTCTCCTGCCAAAATGAGCCGATAATAGGGATTTGCATGAAGAAGCGACTCTGATGAGGAGGAAAGCATTTAGTGATACCATTTCCCTGTCAGGGCACTGGACCCAGAGGAGCCTCATCTTACATTGATTGGCTGTGAGGTGAAGGGCTGAGACCTACTTCCTCCTTTGGATTTAATGGGAACAGGTCAAAGGGTCGCTGAAAAGTACACAACACTTCCCAGTTTAAAATAGAGCTTGGAAGACACTGAAAGAGCAAGGAGGAATGCGGGAACGCAATGGGACAGAGCTCTTTGATCCTAAACTCAGTTGCAATTTTAATTAGCTGTACCCAGAAGACTGAAAGGAGAGACCTCTGTTAGAATAGGCCTCCCCCCCAGGATGTGGAAATTCCAGGGAACAGCGGAGTTGTCCCACATCCAAATGAATCCACCCTGAAGCTCAGGGGAATTTGAAATAAGACATTTTTTTCTCATCTTTGTGCAATCTGAATGGGACAAATCACTAGAGATTCAAATGGCATCTAGAGACAGAACATTCAGTTGTGAATTACACACTGCATGTAGACATCGTGTCGTGGAAGGAGCTGGCTCACTCTCTGCTCCTCTTGTTTTTCAGCCTCTGTCCCTGTCAAGATCTCTGCATCAGATCATCCGTGAAGACTGTCTTGGTGAAGAACAGGTTGAGCCAGAATGTAGGGACCGCCCAACATTTGCCCCACACTGGGCCAGGAGCATGGGAAGGAGGGAAATGGAAGACTAGGATTCAACACTAGCCAGGAGAGGAAAACTTCTCAAATGGAACGTGGTGACAACACTTTTGAGAAGCTGAGTGAGCTGGAGCCAGAAAGGTAACTGCTGTGTTTGGCAAGAGGGAGGTGCCTGCTGCAGCTGGTTGAGTGCTGTCTGCGAAGCAGAGGCGAGGAGGCTCCGTCTGACTGACTTCACATACAAGAGCTCAGTTCTTCAAGAAGTAGGTGTGCTTGTTTGCAACGAGGTGATGTTGACAGAACAATAAATCTGATGTGGCCTCCACGTCTACCCCAGACAGCAGGACAGGGCCTCTGGCTGCATTTCCATCTCCTGTGTCTCACAGGATGTGGCCAAGAAAGAGCCTCTTCAAGTCTGGGGTCCACACACTGAAGCCCTTGCGAGACTTGACTGGAAGGGGTAGGGAACTTGTGAACAGCAAAGTGCTTTAGAGGAGTGAGACTCTGTGTCCCACAGAAAACCAGTTAAGGAAGGAATTCTCCCAGAGCCTGCATTACAAATCCCTCTGTAACTCACCCGTGTTGTTTCTTCATTGAGAAAAATGTGCTGAGTCAGCCGTTACTGATCCTTCTGTAAATGCTGTGAAATAAGGCAATACATGGCGGATTTGTATGAATTTGCAAAAACGAAGCAAAACAAAGCAAAATAAAAATCCTCCTTGTATAATTCCGGTCAGCCCACTCATGCACCCACAAAATCATCACAGCTTGGGGGTGAGAACCCAGGCACGGACAATAATCTCTTCAGGTGGCTTAACAGGGGGACTACTGCATGGCTGTAGGTGGTGTAGTCACCTGGAAACTGCTGTCCAATGTCCCATCATCCCTGGACCTGAAGAAGCAGGCACGCATGGGTGGGCCAAGTAGTCTTTACTCCCAAAACTTGTGGGTGCTTCTGATGTGCAGCTTTGAGAGCCACTGCCTCTGGGTAAGACTAGGGGAGAGCAGGCTGGGTACAGAGGTGTCCCGAGTGCAGCTACAGTTTCAGCACACTATAAACTTTCTACCGCGGCCTAGTGCTAGAATGAGCCAAAGGGAAGTGGCCTTCCCCCAAGGCATCTGGAGTCTAAGCTGGGAAACAGTAGTAGATGAAACAACTGAACCACAGGCATCAGAGAACATGTGTACATTACGGATGCTCTCTTGAAACCTCAGGGCAGCAAGCAGACTTCAATAAGTTGACTGCATGCATTATTCTATAGTGATACTTCCCACAGGGGTTTGTAGACTTTCCCTCTTTTAAAATATTTATTCTATTTATTTGAAAGGAAGAGTAACAGAGAAGGAGAGAGGGGGAGGGAAGAAGAGAAGAGAGAAGGTGTGTGAGAGAAACCTGCAACAGGTGTTTGGACCAGACTGAAATCAGGAGCCAAGAAGTCCAGTGGGGTTTCCCATGTGTGTGGCTGCACCCAAGTGTTTGAACTAATGTCTACTCCTTTTTGCAGGTGCATCAACAGGGAGCTGGATCAAAAGTGGAGAGCTGGGATTTGAGCTGCTGCTCCATGAAGAGATGCTGGGAACACTGTGTTTCAGCATTGCTTGCTGGCTTTTTCCCTCTGGGGGGTGTCTTCTTTCTTTTACAGGGACAGAGGTTGACAATCTTTGTAGCTTCAATATAATCTAACCATAATGCAGCTCAGTAACGGATGTCTCTTAGCCTCTCTGTGTAATGGTGATGCGCAGTTTTCATCTGCACGTTCAATACTTGAGTCATTTCAGATACATTTTGGCATCATACTATATTTCTGACTTTCTCAAACATAACTGAAACAGTTCTGTGGGCTAGACCAATCCATTTATAATTGTTAAAAGTTACTAGAGATGTGCAGTGGGATACTGCCAAAGTCTGAAATAAATGTCTTAGCTATGATATCGAAAGGACTGGCAAAAAAAGAGAGATACATTTGACTTGATCAAAGTGAGGAAACTTTGATGCTTCAAAGAACATTCTCATTAAGGAAATGAAAGGAAAACCCACAGGCTGAGAGAGAAATGGTTGTAACTCATGCATTGTAAATAGTGTATTCAGCCACAAGTCAAAAACAAAAAGCTCAATTTAAAAAAAAATGGGCAAAGGATTTGAATAGACATTTCCCAAGAAGATATACAACTGGCAAATAAGCATATGAAAAGAAGTTCAATGTTACTGATTTTTAGGCAAATGCAAATCAAAACTGTAATGAGATGATATTTCATATTCACTAAGACAGTTACAGTAAGAAAGACAGGCAAGACCAAGTGCTGGTGAATGCGAAGAGAAGCAAAAATACTCAGACAGTCATTGCCATGAATGGAAAATGGGCAACAACCATTTTTTTTGGGGGGGTGAGTAACTCTTCACAGACAACACAATATTAACATACAGCTAGAAATTCTTCCCCTAGAAATATGCCTCCTCCCCTGAAAACACAGAGGTGAGTATTGCAGCCTCACACTCCACGGCAGAATTTCTAGTTGGATTCCCACCTCTGCTTCTGATCCAGCTTCCTGCTAATGCACCTGTAGAGCAGTATGCACTACAATATGGATGAATCGCAGAAACGTTAAAGCACACGAAAGAAGCCAGACATACAAGACTACATACTGTGCAGTATTCTGTGCTTTTCTAGAACAGGAAAATCCATGCATAAAGTAAATGATTTAGTAACTTTCCAGGTTGCAGACATGGGAGGTGATTGCTTTGGGTTTTTTAAGGGTGAGGAAGGTTCTGAAAATTGAACCCAGGGGGCCAGCACTAACAGGTAGTAAGCTAAGCCTCTGTAGATCCAGCATCCCATGTGGGCACCAGTGCGCGTCTCGGCTGTTTCACTTGCCATCTAGCTCCCTGCTTGTGGCCTGGAAAGGCAGTAGAGGATGGTCCAAAACCTTGGGACCCCACACCCATGTGAGACCCAGACGAAACTCCTGGCTGCTGGCTGTGGATAGACTCAGCTCTGGCTATTGCAGTTATTTGGGGAGTGAACCAACAGATGTAAATCGCTCTCTTTTTTCTGTAAAATCTTTCAAAAAAAAAATAAAGAAATCTTAAAAAAAAAAAAAAAAGCAAAAAGAATGGCTGCTGATTGCTGTTTCATAAGAAGGGCGAAGAATGATCAGACTCCCCAGGGACAAGCACCGAGTCATCCCTGTTTTCTGGAACTCCGTCCGAGGCAACAGTGTCCATGGAGCTGAGTGTATGAATGACTTCATAATGAAGACACACCGGTGTGGCTCAGCGCGTGGCTGGGACTCAGCCTGAGATTTCTGCCTCTGTCTTTTGCTCCCTGGTCATGCTTTGTCACACACTGGAATTGGTTTGATGCTGATTTCCGAACAAAGAGCTCCTGGGCAGCCCACTGACCAGTAAGTGTGACAGGAAGTGCGTTGCTAATGTTTCCTTTTGGATCAGGTAGTGTCAACAACCGTGAGAGAGTAAGTCAGGGAAGGGGTGCATGAAGTCCCCTGGACTCAGAAGAGAAGCAGGGGAAAGACCTGCTTCCAGGGGAGAGAGTGCACCTCACCGGAAGAAGGCACAAACATGCCAGAACACTTCCCCTTGTCCTCACCTCTGACTGGTTTATAGTACAACCTTTGATCAACATGACAATGATCCGACCACACCCCCATTGTTAGTCACTCTCTTCTTTACCCACTTGTTAGAGCTGCTTTTATTTTTCCTTAAAATCTCGTCTTCCTTTTTAATTTAAATTGCAAAGCAGGGGTGGACATTGTGACACAGCAAGTTAAGTCACATGGAATGAGTGGCACCCAGTGTGGCAGTGCGGGCTTGAATCCTGCTTACTCCGCTGCTGAGCTTGGCTCCTCTTATTGTCCTTCCTGAGAGGCAGTGGATGATGGCTTAAGGATTTGGTCCTTGCCATCCTTTTGAGAGACCTTGATCAAGTGCCACACCCCTGGTTTCAGATCGGTACACTACTGTTTGTTGCGGGCATTTGGGGTGGTGATGGGAGGGAATAACCAGTACATGGAAGATCTTTCTTTGTGTTATTTCATTTTGCAAACAAATAATTACATAAAATCAACACGAAAATCTTACAAAAATTGGAGCTGGTGTGATGCAGTACACTGTCACTGCTTACAATGCTGGCGATTTGTATCGGAATGCAAGGCTGGAGTTCCAGCTTCTCTGCTTCGGATCCTGCTCCCTGCTGAATGCACCTGGGGAAGCAGCAGCAGGTGAGCAGGTGTGTGGGCCCCAGCTACCCTCGTGGAAGGTCTGGATCGAACTTCAGCCTGGTGCGGCCCAGCTGTTTGGGGAGTCAACCAGTAGATGGATGATCTCTCTCTTTTTCTCTCTCTGTCACTCTTTCTGTAAAATAAGTGTGTGTGTAAAATAAGTGTGTGTGTGTGTGTGTGTGTGTGTGTAAGTACATGTATATAGGTAAATTAATTGCATATGTATTAGAAACCTCAAAATCATAAACAACCTCTTAATAAAGTAGAAATTCCAATTTCTGCTTTATAGAAGGTGAGGAGACCCAGCTCCAATACCCAACAAAGAGGCTCCCTGCAGCTTAATATTTCATCCCCTTGTAGAATGGTGCAATGGAGACAAAATGTGTTAGTAATTTCTGTGCTTCTATCAGCCAATCAATACATACTCATTTTCCACTCTGTACTCAGGGAACGTGAAATATTGGAAAGGCAGATTTTCAGAGAGACAGAGAGATCTTCCATCTTCTGGCTTACTCCCCCAAATGGTCACAACAGCTGGAGCTGAGCTGATCTGAAACGAGGAGCCAGGAGCTTCTTCTGGGTCTCCCACATGATGCAGGGTTCCAAGGCTTTAGGCTGTCCTCTACTGTTTTTTTCAGGCCACAAGCAGGGAGCTAGATGAGAAGTGGAGTACCCAGGATACGAACTTGTACCCATATGGGATGCTGACTCCTTCTGCGCCACAGCACCAGCCCTGAGCCTTGATTCTTTAGACACATAAACCAGAAAGTGTCATGCTTTTGGGTCCAATCTTTGCAAAGCTTCTCATATTCTTAGAGGGATATGAGTGTGTGGCCCTCATGTAACTAACTCCATGCTCTAAGGTCTCTCCAACCACCTGCTGATCCACTACCCCCTCCTTTAGATCCAGCTCAGCTGTGCTGTTCTCTGGAACACAGTGTTGGGCACACTCCTTGGTGATGGTTTTGAATAAATAGATAGAGGCCAGGGTTTGGCTGTGGTGGGGAGATTGCCAGGAGATGTTAGGGTCAAGGGTGGATAAAAGCTCTGCAGTGCCAGGTGGGGGAGGCAGAGGGACAAGCTCTGGGAGCAGGGAGGCAGCCAGGTCCCCACCCTCCACTGAGGGTGATAATCACATGCTGGGTGGGCAGAGCAAGATCACAAGAGTGATGTACTTGAATGATGTTTTAGCCTCTGGAATGCATGAGATCTCTTCTTATCTCACTTAGTTTCTTATGAGGAGAGAAAAGACACATTCTTTTTTTTTTTCCCAAATTTATTTGTTTTTATGGAAAAGGCAGATTTACAGAGTAGGAGAGACAGCTAGATGTTCCGTCTACTGTCTCATTCCCCAAATGACTGATGGCCAGAGCTGAGCTGCTTTGAAGCCAAGAGCCAGTCTCTGAAAGAACTGTAACACAGAATAACCTTGCATTCAATGCCTGTATTATAGGAAGAATATTAAAAATCAAAGATGAAAGAGCATAGATTGACTTCCAGATACAAAGAAATTCCACCTTGTTGTACCCTGGGTATGCACACACAGCTCACATCAGAATATGGCCTTTTGAATGACTTACCGTGCTATTACTAAGCAACACAAATTAATGAGGCACACTCCTGGAAAGATCAGGGAAATGCCAACAGAAGTTCCATCCACAAGTTTACAGTTTGTATAGGGGACTAAAGGAAAGCTGTGAAGTACTGGGGCTGATCATCACACAACGGCATAGCAGAGATTGGTGGTGACATAATCCCTGGGTCAGACTCAGTGCAGGCATTGCTGGCACGCAGCCTGATGCTCTGCCTTGATGATTTAGGCGAACTAACCAGCAACAAATTAGTTCAGTAGAACTTTGTCCACTGCTGCTCAAATACAGAGTGAAAGAGTCTAGAAATCAAGAAGAAAGGCAAAAAATCTAACAGACCAACACAGTGGTGATAAGAAGAAACAAAGCAGTCCCGGAACATTTTACAAGCTTGAATGAAAGGCAAGAAAAAATTGGAGGATCTCCTGATCCCTGAAATAAAAATGTGTCGGCAACAACTGTCAACAATTCACAGACGGATCGACTGTTTCTTTGCTACGGATTCATACTGAGAACTGTGTTACGTTAAACACAAACCACGTTGGCTATATAGGAATCATCAACCCTTACAAAAATTATGATGCCAGGCAAACAAACAAACAAACATACTCCTAACTTTATAGACAATAAATATTCATATGGCCAAGGTCCTTTGGATATTTATTTCAGCTCCTAAAAGGACTTTCTCCAGCAATCTGTTACTATGTAGGGTGGTTTTGTGGTTGCTGGTATTCCCTGCACATGCTGGTATTCACCCTTCTGCTTTGACTGTTTCCCTTTAGACCCGATTGATGAAACTGCACATCTAGAACATAAGTATCACTTTCAACGCAGGTTAGATATTTTTTCTAGAATTTTCCTTGTATAATTGAGAAGCTTCTGCATATTTTTGTATGGAAGCAAAATGACACTTCTGGCAAGTAACTTAATGGATAGGAACATCTGAGAGTGTTGATTTACTTACAATCTGAAATTAGCTCATACATAAATTTGCTCAGCTATATTACTCTTGTTATTGTCTTAACATGATTCGTATCTGATGTGGTTGGAGTAGCAGCAAAGAAACTGATGATAACAACTCCAAGGAACAAAGGCCATTTTAGGTCTAGTATGTCGGCCACAGAAAACCAGCACATTCATCGAGGAGCAAACACTACCTTGCTACTTCTGAATGTTTTTTTCTCTAGGGGAGAAATATTCAATTTATCAGCAAATTTAGGAACATATACATAAGCACAAATCTGATGTTAATTTTTCTAAATTTTCTAAGATTTTCAATAAAAACCCTGAAGGTGACATTTTAATATCGTCTGCATAATGTTTTTTTTCTACTGTAAAAATGAAAATTACAAATCTTGAGAATAATACAGCAGTGCTTCAAACATGCAGAAACGTGTGAGTCCGGCGTATGGCAGGGCCTGCAGAAAGTTCGAGTAAAATGCATAGTATAGAAACGCTACGGATGTGTTTTAAAAATTTTGCACCAAAATTAACTTAGCTTTCTAAAAAGTATTTAATCATTTGAAAGGCAGAGTCACAGAGAGATGGAGAGACAGAGAGAGAAAGGTCTTCCATCTGCTAGCGTACCACTCACACAGGCGCAGCAACAGCCAGGGCTGGGTCAGGCTGAAGCCAGAGGTGGGAGCTGGTCCAGGTCTGCCGCATGGGGATAGGGGCCCGAGGACTTGGCTCATCTGCTTTTCCAGGCCACAGCAGTGAGCTGGATTGGAAGTGGAACAGCTGGAGCCTAAACTGGTTCCTATATTGATGCCAGTATCTCAAGTGACTGGCTTAATTGTGCTATGCCACAGCATGGGTCCCTAAATCTATTAACTCCACTTTCCCATGAATTAAATTTGCAGTACCCTTAATATTACCTGAATTCAGGTGTCTTTAAAACTGGCAAGCATTCACATACTATTTTTCTCAGATTGTTCTTAAAAAAAAAAAAAAACAACTCAATAAAGCAGCCTTGGCAAAGTCAAGGTCCCTGTTGGTTTCCCATCCCTGTTGTGGGCTAAGGAGTTGAATAGTGCTCGTTAGCCCGGGCAGGAACAGGAGCAGGGCCTGTGGCTAAAAACGCCTGGACTAATGGGACTCACCTGTATCCAATACCCCGCTAAATGAGGATGTGGGGGGAAGAGTATACAAGGAGAGGTGAAGGAGCAATAAAGCGAGACTTCACAGAGACTTCCACCGTCACTGGTCTCCTGTGGGTGCTTCATCCCCAGACCCTCTCCCTGTCCACGTTATGGGCTCTGCTGGCCGGAGCACATCCCCATGACCCTGTTACAGTCATGGAGGAGAGCAAGATGGAGGAAAATGGAGGCGGGGACATGGAACTGTCAAAGACCTCACAACTCACACTTGAAAGAAGCTCCTGGCTGCTGGCTTCACACCAGCCTAACTTTGGTTGTTGCGCCACTTGGAGAGTGAACCAATGAATGGAAGCTCTCTCTATCTTATCCTCTTTCAGTAAGCTCTACCTTTAAAATAATTTTTATAAAGATATGTACATTCCACCTGGGGGTGATATGGCCATCTTCCTAACACAGATGAGAAAATGTAGTCTGGTGAACAGAAACGCTTGTGCTGCTCGAGTGTGGGTGCATGGGGTCTGACTCCATCTAGCGCCTTCCCCTCCTCTCCCCGTACATCCAGGTGTTTGCCAATCAGTGTGACACAGAGCCAGCAGGTTTACGACTCAGGCACTCTCCAGACCCTGCTCTTTCTACTCAGTCTTAAATGGAAGTGGAACAGAGGAAGGACTGGATTCTGTCCGCTGCCTCATCAGGCTTCAAAGGAGAAACTTCATAAAACGGCCATGAGGCATTTCTTGGAGATTAAAAATCTCTTTTTCCAAGTAAGAACTGGGTGAGTTAATGGTTAATGGAGTGAAACTTTCTAGCTGTCACAGATGGACCTATGCTCTAGGGGACAAAAGCAGCTGTTTGGATGGAGATCTGGGACCCATGGAGGAGAGGTGCTGCTTGTAAGTTTGCTCAGAGAAGTCTGTGTGTATCTATATGTGTGTTCATGTGTGTGTATCCATATGTGTGTTCATGTGCTTGTCACCAGTGAAGTCACCCTAGCCTGTGTCCCTGTCCTGGGTAGACTAGCATGTCTCTGGCTGTCAGGTGGGCCTGCCCGCTCCCAGCATATGCCCAGAAGCAAGCACACGTGTCAGCACCGGACAGTCAGAGAGGACTGGCTGGACAGTGCGTGGATGCCTGGTCACCTGGCACTCGGGTGTCTATGGCACCCATTTGAACCTGAGTTAGGTTGCTGGTCAGCTTTGGTCATCCCTTTGTCATTGCAATGTCTGATGGTGTGATGGAGTTGCAGCTGTCTGAGTGGTTTGGACCAAGGCAGGATTGCCACAGTCATGTCCATGGAGGGTGCCCTTCTGATCTGCAGAGTGGAAACAATGACAGCTTGATCACTGTCAAAATGATCAAATACCTAAGCGTGAACTGCCCAGTAATCCCCAGCTCTGGTTTCCTGTGTGGAAGACCACGGGACATATAAGGGAAGCTGTAAACTGTGTGTGTGTTAGAAACTCATGGTCAGGATATAGAATCTCCTGACTCACAAAGTTCTGACTTTATTCTCGACAAAGCTGCACTAGCCACCCCTCCTCCAACTCTGCTCAGTGCCTTGCGTTGTACCTACTGATGGAAGCAGGTTTTTTGGAGTTTGGCTTATTTCCTTGAGCAACGCCGCATGGTGGCCAGAACTACCATGATGTAGTTGTGAGGTTTTTCTCCATGGCTCAGAGTGGACCCGTTCTCTGAGGGCTCATGTCCAAGTTTATCTTCTTTTTCTCAACAAATCCATTGCTGCCAGAACATTATGATTTTGCAAGAAACCAATCACAGCTCCACTTAGAATGACGAGAAATGCTGTCTTGAAACGAGATGGATTTCACTGACTGGCTTTCTCGGGCAAATTCCTAACCTTCTTGACGCACGCTTAGTGATAGGATGACGAGGAGACAACGACTTGATTTTGCCTCCCACAGGAAGTGGGCTGCCGTGTTGATGAGCAATGTGCCCACTTGGTATGCAAGGGTCTATCTCAAAGGCGTGGAAAAGTGGTATGAGAAGAGAAGCTTATTTTTGTGCAATTTTTCTTTCTTTTGAAATTCTGGCATCATATTTTCCTATTTCACATGTTCCACTCATCTCTTTCTTTCTTTTTTTGAGAGGGGGAAGTACTTTCTTATTTTCTTGCAAAATAAGTGAACAGAAATTCTGTCCATTTGCATTCATCATAACAAATGCATCTTCATTTCTCAATCACAGGGGCGGGGGGTGGGTGAGAAATAAGAAATGATGGAAACCATCCAAAGTAGTGGTGATGCCAAGGTTAATCCTCTTTGGCGCTGGGATTTGGTTTTGTACTTACAGCCTGTTCGGTGCCCAAAGTTCTGTTGTCTGAATTGTTAGCCAAATCCACGTGCCTCTCGCTAGGCTGGGGACGGCAGCCACACCAGGGAGCCTGTTCGGCATCTCCAGCAATCCTTGCAGCAGTATCTGCTCGCACAGAAAGACAAGCAGTGTTTCAGAAGGATGCTGACCAAGCCAGCAGAACCACCTGGCTTCCCTCAAGGTCAACTGTCCCACTGCTGATACAGAGGCAAAGGAAAGCAAGGAGGAGACTGTCACTGTGGGCAACATCCCCAGGCAAGGTGGAGGCACATACCTCACCAAGCCCCTAAAGAGCTGACTGTTGGAATCTGGCTTTCCCTTTCCTACCCTAGAGCCCTCTTGGGACATCCCCAGGGGGAAAGAGAGTACTCCACTAAGGCTTTAAGGAGCTCCAACCTGTGATTGATAAACTCACCAGGCAATCTGAGCTCAGCTTTGAAAGGACCTTGACAGTAACAGATGTCATTTCCTTTCTCATTTGTTAAGTTTTAGCACTGCTAAAGGAGGCATTTTTAGTTTGTAAGCATCTAGGATTTAGCATGCGGTTTGAAAGAATTTGTAACCATTGCTTAACTAGTTAGGTTACTATTTGTCTTTAAAGTTTCATTCTTTCTCTTAGACCTTGAATAAAAAACATAGTCATTGCTATTTCCCTAGACGGAATTTATTTTAGAGTATCTCAGATCCTGGCGTGCGCTTAGATGTGGCGTTGTTTCTTTATTATTATTATTATTATTATTATTTTAGTTTAGTTTTTCATGTTAATATAGTATTAACAGAAGGAACAGATTCAGAATGGTTCATAGAAACAATTCTAAAAATGTCATGACACTCCCCTCCTACTCCCTCCCTCTCAACTGCTTTTTAAAAAGGCATCTATAATGATTGTGTCACTTCTTTTAAAGAAGCTGCAGTAACTGTATCAGGATTTTTCCATAGATAGGAGGTAAAAGTCCATAGGCAAATACTTCATGAAGTTCATGGGAAAATGGGATAAAGACAAGCCTGTTTTAACTAGTGCAAAACAATTTGGGATGGGTGCACTTTTCAAAGATGGTACTTATTTTCCACGGACTTTTGGAAGACCCCTTGCCTATCACACAGTTCTACAATAGGCACATAAGAAGCATGTGTGTGTTCACAATCAGCAGACACTTAGGAGGGGCACCCACAAAGTGGGATGGATGTGTGGCAGAGACAGGGTGCTCCAAGCTCCGTTTCAAGCCGTGGCTTGCTGGATTTTCCCACAAGTTAGCAGCAGGTTTGTTTGCTCATTGCCGCCGGCGGCTGCCTGCCTTCGGGCCGGTGCCCCCCTTCTCCCTCCGGGTGACTGAGTTTTCCTTGCCCACCATGCTGAACCAGGAACTGCTTCAGTGAGCGAGGAACGCCAGGGGAGGGCTGCCAGGCCCTGGCAATCGTCCTGAGAGTGGAAGGTGGCACGGTGGGAACTTAGTGGTGACTGCATCCCCAACCCCAAGTGTCCTTACTTCATCCGTCCTCTCTACCTCCCTCCCTGTCTGTTTATTTGTTGATGCAGTACCCCCTGGACTGCTGCGGCTTCCTGGTGACCCTACTGGCTTAGCTGATTTTCTGGTCCCAACTCTCTGGCACTATGGAAAGCCAAGAACATGAAAGTTGCAGCTCAGGATAGAGCCTTGCTATATATATATATATATATAAAAATTTTTTTTTTTTTTCCTCCCAAGAATTTGAAAAAGAAGCTTCATCGGAGGTATAATGGTACGGAGGGTTTCTTAATTCTGGTGTAGGTGTAACATGAGCTTGGTGTTTCTGGAAGGCTCCTGTGAAACACATCCCCTGTATGCACTGCATCTGGTCATGGCAACATGCAAAAATGCGGATTGCAGCATTTGAAGATCTTGCTAGACAGCTTCCCAGTCAGCCCTAGGACACAGCTGCCTGGAGGGGTGACAGGGTGGGGACATGCCAGTGATGGCCATCTGCTTCCATGATGGGTTCCACGTCCATTCAAGGCTTAGAGCAACTGACCAGCCTGCACTGATCTGAAACGGACGCTCAAGCCATAAACCCGGGAGCAGATCTAAGAGACTCTGGCTGTGTCTGGCAATGTCTCTCGTTTCCTTGCCCGTGTCAGCCAGCGGCTCAGCATTTCCAAGCAGCAATGAGACTGTATTGGAGCTATCATCAGTCGGCTGCAGGGAGGGTGTAAGGATTTGTTCTCGCCAGATGTTAGGGGCCCAGCCACCTCTCCCTTCGGCCACAGCGCTCTTCCGTTTTGTGTCCCCCTGTTCCGTGCATCATGGGGGCTGATGCAAGATTCGTGCCACACATGTATTTTACTGTGCTAAAACGTGCGCTGCTTAACTGAGTAAACACCAATAGATTAGGGGTCCAGGAGAGCGAATGAACCCTACGCTATCAAAGACAGCCATAAACAGGTTCTGAGCAAAGCGTGAGATTCTGCCTCTTCCCCTCTCATTAGACCCTCCTGTCTAAAAGCATCCTCTAGCATTCGCCAGGCTGGGGGCTGAGCTAGGCTCTGCAAACAAATGCTCACAATGTTCCCTATCTCCCAGACTTTTCCACAACGGATGCTGCGGCGTTACAGAAGTAAAAGCTGCCTTTGATTATGTGAGTGTTAAAAAAAGCACAGAAAAAGAAGAACGTGGGTCCGCTGGGGAGGTTTGAAGCCGTGGAGGATCCAAGCTGCCAGTGACTGGAAGCAAAGCTGAGGACTGCCGCTGAGGACTGCTCTTCAAGAAAGAGCAGGGAAGCCGACCCCGGGTCCTCCGCAGACTCCCGGAAAGCTGCCTTCCGCACTGTTCTTCAAACCCATCCATAAACCTAGTTTCTTACCTGCCGCTTCCCTGGGCATTTACCTTTCGTGTGTACCTAGAAGCTGAAGAACAAACAGAGCAACCCTACTTGCATCCTTTAACTCAAAATGTCATTTTTTTTTTTTTTTTGCAGAGAGGTTGATCTGTATGGTCAACTTACATATCAAAACCGTTGAGCTCTACATGGGCGTCTTTCGAAATCTTAAAAAAAAAAAAGAAAAAGAAAAGAAAAAAGTTTTCTGTGAAAACTTACTGAAGGCGTGCAAACAATAATCAAATAAGTCTAACAGTATGCTTATTCATTTACCCCAAATGAGTTTTGATGTTACTTCTTTTTCAAACCAGGAGAGACAAAGTACTGTGCAACCATTCGCTTCTGAAGATTTTCAAAAATTTCAGAAATATTTAAACCTTTTCTGACCTTTTTTTTATTTACAATTTTTAAATTATTATTATCATTTTATGATACAGTTCCATAGGCCTTGGGATTTTCCTTATCCCCCCCCCAATCCGCTCCCACCCAACCATTTTTTTTTTAAAGAAAAAGATTTAAATTGTTAGTGAGATTTTAAGGCAGATTTTGCTTTTTGAAGCACCAGGTCTAGAATTATGGAGTTGCATTAACTCATTAAGAACAAATTAAATGTTTGTAAATCCAGACAATAAAGATTTTATCTTAAAAAGCATAGAAAGTTATGAATGTATTTGCTTTCCCTCGCTGCACCCTCCATTTTAAATTTCTTCAGAAAGGGAAGTTTGAGATTAGAAAAAGCATTTTGTAAAGCTTTAAATTGAAAGCCACTTAAAAGTGAGCCACGGCTTTGCTCAATAATTGCATGAAGATAATTTTGAAAACGCTATAACTTCTAGAAAAGCCTGGTTATTTACGCAAAACTCAAAAAATATTTACATGAAACACAAATATTTTTATTTTGCATTCATTCATTGATTTCTCGCCCTCACACACTGTTTAAATAAGATCCACGTTTCTCGTGTCTTTTGCTCACTTTGGCTGTAGTGAAAGAGCTCTTAGATTTTACGGTTTGGTTAGGATGAAAATGGAATGCTCTAAGATGATGCATTTTCCTTACATTACACGAAGATTTTTAGAAAACAGCAACCGAGATTGATTCACAACTTCAGAATGAAGCCGAGTTTTGTAATTGCCAGGAAAAGAGTGGGATACTTAAGTCAGCCAAACTTAAACTGCATTTTATACCAATTAGGAGTCACGTGTTCTGTTTATTATTTTAAGATTTCAGACAGTACAAGGGTTTGTTTCCAGTCTGACGCCGAGAGCCACTATTCCACTCAGCCAGCAGGGGTCGCAACAGAACACACAATCGCTTAGCAACTTTGGCCAGAGGCAGGCCGGGATGTGCAAGGCATTTACCCAAGCCACTGATGAGAACAGCCAAACCTCGCTTTCAGACTAAAGAAACGCTAAAATCGGACTCAGAGGACTGCAGAAAGAAGCAAGACTAGAGATCTGCACGTATGGGTCTGCATACGGTTTTCTTGTCTTTTTAGATCTTTAAAACAATGATTTTAACTGCCTACAGAAGTCTAATTCCCTTTGCAGGATATGCCCTGAAAAGGCAGGGTGGCGATTGCCTAGGGACGTGTGTGACAGTGGCAGTTTGGGATGATGGCTGAGAAGACTGGGTGTGTCTCCAGGGAAATAAAATAATTCTGAAACTGATGGTGGTGTTGGAGACAACACTGTGAATGTGTCAACAGTTGTGGAATTGCACACTTGAATGCACAGTGGGTTGGAAACATGCATCTCAGTCCAGCTGTCTCAGCAGCAGCTTTGCAATCCCCCAGGCCATTAGAGCGCGGTTAACGATTGACGTTTTTTGACAGTGCCTTTTGTGGCAAATCAAGGTAGTTTGATTTATGTGATGATAAGAGAAACATCAAGTCAGGTATTGATACCCAACAGTCGGGGTTGGGGTGAGTGGGCAGAGAGCATGGTGGTGAGTCAACGGGAGGTTCCTGGTGAGAGGAGGTGCCCTGGGTGACCCTGCTACATGGCCTCCCCTTGTCCTAGCTCCCCTCTGAAAGGTGGCTGTGGGTACGCCAGCTTCACTTGGTTGGTAGAATCTGGGACCTCTCAGAGGCCTTCCAGCAAGCAAGCTCTGCCCCAGGCTTCACACTTCGCCCGAGTGAGGGCGGAGACCTCGCTAACAGGCTTCTTGTATTTTAAGAGCTTATGAAATTGTAGCTCTAAATTAAAAATCCCTCGCGAAAATCAGGAGAATGTCCCCGACTGGAACTCGACACGTCGTAAACGACCTAACAAGCAGACAGTTCCACCTGTCCTTGCTGCATACATAGTAGTAGCAGTAACACTGGCCTTTTACAACTCAACTTGGCATTTCTAAACTTAGGAAAGGAGTGAGTGACCTGTATTTTTGCAGAGATACATTTTCAGAGAGTAGGCTCTGAATCACAGGATGAAAATCCCAAGTGGATTGACTTTATACTCGTTATCACGTATTCAGTTCATTGTTTCTTTTCCTTTCCAGAATAAATACTTCAAAAAAAAAAAATCACCACACTTTGTGGTGTAGCAAGCTAAGCCATCACAGGACGCCTGTTGAAATTTCTTCTGCTCCACTTTCGATCCAGCTCCTTGCTGAAGCATCATGGAAGAACGCGGAAAATGGTCTGAATTCTTGGGCCACCTGTATGGCGTTCCAGACTCCCGGCTTGACTCGGCTCAGTCCTAGCTTCCTAGCTGTTGTGGCCGTTTGCACAGTAAACCTGTGGGTGGAAGATCTACAACAATAATACTGATAAATCTGAAAAGCATCAAGACAAACGCCCTCCACCTGGCTCAAGCAAATGCTGCACAGTCCAACCCTCCCTCCCCCAGTGTTGGATGGAGCTAGGACAGGAAAGGAGGCGAAATTGGGAGCTTGTCTTGTGTATTTTTTGGTTGGTTACTTTCTGGTTTTAGCTCAGCATCCTGAATTTTGATCTTTTCTGTTGCTGAGCCACCTGCTCAGTGTCCAGCCATGCAGACAGAAGATTGAAAGCCTCTTCCCCTGACGGGGACAGAGGAGAAAATACCAAACTCTTGGGGCCCACAGCCTTCTGAGTTCTTGCATTTGTGTGTGTGTGTGAGTTTGCTTTTCTTGGATTCCTGGACTCCGACAGGCCTGGACACATTAACTGTATGTCTTGAAGCGAATGTCTCTGACGTTAAACATTTTCACTGCTCCCATGGTGGCATGCCTTCTAATCTCGGGGTGGCAAAGGTATGGGAGGCTCTCAATCCAGGATCCCATGTGGTTGAGACAAGAGCTGAAGAAACGGCAGCCACACAGCTGCCGAGGTGTCAATCGCTTTCACAGTTTCACAGCTTGACCTTTCTTGCCACGCAAGGATACCTCCCTGGCTGTCTTGGGTGATCTACCTGGCACGCAGACCATGCTCTGCACCCCCAGCACTGGGCTTCACGATCCCACAGCCTGGGTCCCCTGACCACAGTACAAGCTGTGCTCATCCCAGCAACAACCTGCTAGAAGCCAACTGGCTGTCTCTCTGGGGCAACATGGACGAGTACCTGGGCAACTGGGAAGCGAAGGTAGTGCTGAGTCAGGACTGTGTGGTGGAGATATTTTAGGGTAAAGCAGCACATCCCAGGGGCTAGTGTGCTCACTTAGAGACACAGGGCCACCACCACCACATGCACCACAGTCATAGTCCCAGCTTTAGCTTTGGGATCACACAGGTGTTAGGTGCTTGTTGCACAAGACCCCAGCGTACTTCATTTGGGAATGATTAAGAGGTGTTTTTTTTTTTTTCATAACCAGAAATACTTACTGAGCAGTGTGAAAAACCAAGGGTATCTTTTAGATGGCATGTCTAGCCTCTGCTACTTGGTGTTTGTGCAGAACAGGGCCTTCTTGTCTCACCGTGATGCAGGGATGGTGAACGCAAGTTCTAGGCTCGGTACGAGTCACTGGATAGATATGTGGGCACAAGTCACAAGCATGGGGCCCGGTCGGGGCGCAGCAGTTAACCTCCTCCATCAAGGCTGGCATCCTATGTGGATGTGGGCTCCGTTCCTGGCTGTTTCTCTGCTGGTCCAGCTCCGTTCTAATGCTCCTGGGAAAGCACTGGAGGCTGACCTACGTACTTGGAGCAAGGCGTGTGTGGGAGACCTGGATGGCGTGCTGGACTCCTAGCTTCAGCCTAGCCCATCTCTAGCCATTGTGGCCATTTGGGGAGTAAACCAGTGGATGGGCAACCTTTCTGTCTCTCCTACTACCTATAAAACTGATCTGCCTTTCCAATAAAAAACAGATGAATCTTTACAAAAACATACGGTGAGAACAGTAACAGCAACATTGAGACAGTTCAGCTGCTCGAAGATTGGGTTGCTGGAGTTCTCTCTCTCTCTCTCTCTCTCTCTTTTTTGGTGTGTTCAGGTTATGTGTTCTCAATGGAGTAGATAGACTTTGTGCTCACAACAAAAACCACAAAAGCAGTAAAATTAAAAAATGAAGACCGGGAGTACCATTCAGCTTTTGTGTGAAGTTGAAGCACAGACATTTTTGCAGGGTGTTATACCATGTGTGTATACTATGAGTTGTAACGTGTTAGTGATTTTAACACCGTTTGCTCCTACATATTCTTCCATCATTACATTTATCCAGTGAACTATTACGTGTTTTCTATTTTACTCAATTCTACAAGTGTGTCTTTCAGGGCCAGGTGGTGTTGCAGTGCGTTAAGCTTCTGCTTGAGAGGCCCGCATCCCAAATCCGAGTGTTGCTTTGAGTCCCAGCTACTCTCTTTCCCATCTTCCTCTCTGTGGATGTACCTGGGAAGCAAGACGACCAAGGTGCTTGGGCCGCTGTGACCCAAGAGTGAGACTCAGCTGAAACTCCTGGCTCCTGGTTTTGACCTGGCACAGGCCTGGCTATGGTGGCCATTTGGGGAGTGAACCGGCGGACGGGAGCACACGTGCTCTGTTTGTTTGTTTTGCCTTTAGAATATATATAAAAAAAAAATCTTAAAAAAGGGAAATGACATTTTTCACATCAGCAGATATGGGTGCTTTTCTCTGAAACTAAACGTTTCTAGAGCTGCCCAGTGCCCAGTCGGCCTGGGTAAACGCGCTCCCTCTCCAAGCTCAAGCTGCTCTTCCTGAGCTGCTGGACTCCAGGGTACCGCGAAAGGAGCTCAGCTGGGCGCCTAGGCTGGGCACCTGGGTGTCCTTCCCCTCCACCAGGAGACAGACGACCTCGCAGACAGGAAATGGCCTTTCTTTCGGAGACCGTGATTTGCTGGAAAAAAATTTTTTTTTTCAATGTTCTAGTATGTGGCAAAACCTGTCTGGAATAAGAAATGAGTGGCAGCTTAATTTTTATTTTAAAGAAGCCTGGTCTCCATAATCCAAACCTTACTTTCCTTTGCCAGGAGTTTAAAGTGTTTTCTTTAATTTAAAAAATATTGGGTGTTCTTTTTAGTGTTTTTGTATAAATGTGAAAAGTCTGGCAGTGCCTAGTTAAATGGAATATGCGCACACTAATTCACACAGAATTCTGCTCTTGGGTTCCTATACCAGCGAAATCGCACCCAGCTCGCAGAGCAAGCAGGTATGCGACTTCACTGTGCCGTTATTAGAGGAGGTCACAGCTGAGGGACTTTAGGTGTGCAGTCCTGGAAGAGCAGGTGGCACAAAGGCGGTGGACACTCACTCGGTGGCAATGAGAAGCAGTACACACACTTCAGTGTGGATGACATGAGAAACTGAATGCAGTGGTTAAATAGCAGAGTGAGAGAGAGAGAGGGAGAGACAAAGAGAGTCTCCCATCTGTTGGTTCACTCCCCAAGTGGCCAAAATGGCCAAGGACTTGAATCTGTTACAGGATGCTGGCGTCATAGACGGCAGCGTAACGCTCTGTGGCACAATACCGGCTCCAAAGTACAGCACTTCACTCAGGAACTCTGAGGTGACATTATTTCAACCGTACACGAAGGCGTACGTGCGTAAAGTTGCGTATAAACATGTTTTGCTTTCTACGCTGGTCTGATTTCAATTTCAAGAGGTAATAACTGTTGGTGGCTGGAATCAATTCGTCATATATTGTTCTAGACTTATTCTTGTGTATAACTATGGTTCAATTTTATTTTTTAAGAATGATATGATGCTATGCCAATTGTGCTTTTTGTTTACCTACACACACACAGTTTCATCTTCTATCTGTAATCGCTCATGTCTCTATAACCTATACCTATCTGTGTGTACTATTTATCAGATATTTATCTATGTCATATCCCTATAATGTATATGTATGTCTTTCTATTATCTATAATTTGTCTGTCTCATCTTTCTAATATCTGTCCATCCATCCATCTTCTGATTTTCCAGAACTTGTCATTCATCGTACATCTCTTCATATCTATACTTCTAGACCTTTGTCTTTCACCCTTTGTCTTTCACCTCCCTCCTCCTCCTGCTTCTCCCCTCCCCTCCTTTTGGGACTCCGTTCACTGACACTGGAGAACCACCCTGAAATAGAAGTAGCTTTGGTGACCTCCATTTACCAAGATGCGTATTTCCAGCTTTTCACTTTGTTACTGGCAACATTACAGATTTTACTCAAAGTTCTATCACCTTTACCTTCACCCCCATCACTGGAATCAGGCTTCTTAGCCTTGGTCTGGCCTCATGTCTGTTTCCAACTGCATTGCCACGCAGAAGTCTCATTCTCTTCTGGCCTTGATTGTTGGTTTGGAAAATGCTGACTCAGCCTGAGTTTTCTGTCTTGCACTGGCTCCTTTCACTTGAATCACCAAATTCTTTCCTTTCCTTAGAAAAACTTTTCCTTTGTCTTCACATTGGCCAGATATCTTTTTTTTTAAAATTCATGATCTTGTTATATTGTCAATTTGTGTTTATTTTCTGCAATTTTATCATTTTTCTCTCGTAATTCTTTTTTTGTTTTGCTTTTGCAGTTTTTCCTCAAGGCTGTCCGTGTTTCTGACATATATTCTACACTCATGGCTTCTGATGTGGCCTTAATTTTTTTTTTCATTATTGGAAGCTGGCAATCTGGAGAAACCCATGGACAGTGAAATGCTGGGCAGGGAACGATTCTCTGGTAATAAGACGACTCCAGAAAGGCAAACATTAAGGACCAACAGCAACAGCCACTAAAAAGCCAACTCAGTGAGATGCTGCGGGCTGTCATTGTGGTAACTTCTCCACTTTTAGTACTAAACACCTGGCTTCCCCCGAGGGAGTGGACAGTAGATCAGGTATCTTTGCGAGAGATGGAACTGTGCTTTGTCAACAACATAACTCATCCACTCACAAGAAGGGGCCCCCCTCTGGCCATCTACTGGGAAGAGGAGTTGTATGTTACAGGCTGAGAAACTTCTGCAGCAACGTGGTGCTGACAATAACTGAACAACCTGAATTCAGCTGCAAGTGTGTGCTTCTGTTTTCACATCCACACTGTGGGAGCTAAGCTCTTTGCTTGCTTCTGCACTGGCACTCAAGGAGGTATTCCTGGTATGTGATTAATGAAGCAGTTCAGTCTTGATGAGGCCAGGACAGGAAAGATGTTCCAAGTCTGATTCAGGCTCCTTCAATGTGGGAAAGAACCTGTTGACCTTGCAACAGGCAGTTTTCTTTCTTCTTTGTTAAGTCAAATTGTATAGCATTGGCAATGTGCCCTGTGGTATAAGATATAGTTCCATCCTAGGAACTATAATTGAGCCTCTTTGCCAACCATGATTCAGTACTAAGACTTAACGATATATTGATGAAAAGAATTATTCTCCTTCACCCAAAGCTGTGTGAAGAGAAGCCATATAACTCCTCCCCCTTCCGCCTTTGAATATTCCCATGATGCTTTTGACTCTGTCACTATGTGTGCATTAGAGCATCCTCTGATTTGCCTTCCTCCTGGTGTCAAGTGGACTCCCAGCAACAGCTGAGACATCAAGACTCACACAATGTGACTAAGAGACACTGCTTTTTCTGCCATCGAAATCCCAAACACATCTTATTTGCTGAAATTCAGAGTGGCATTAGCACCATTGGGCTAGAATAACCGGGCTGGAAATGATAGTCAAAATCCTTTCCTCACCCAAAGCAAAACTGCAAAAGATGATTCAGAAGACAGGAGGAGTGCATGAGGGGACAGATGTTTATCCCTTCGCTCTCAACCAGACACAGACCCCGGAGAGCCAGAGGTGGAATTCTCTGGAAGCTTGCTTGCTGGCAGCAAAGTGTCCAAACTTGGAATTCACTTTTTTTTTTTTCTTGGAAGAAACTTGGGACAGAACCAGGTAGAATCAAACAGGATGGTCTCTGTATATTTTGGGCTTTCCACTTCCCTTTATACATCTGTAAATTATGCATTTTACATGTTTTTATTTTCAGTAGTTGCCCACACATTTCAAATGGATTTCAGTGTATATTTTTTTGGTAGCACTGAAAAGGATAGAGACAGGGCCTGGCACCACTGCCTAGTGGCTAAAGTCCTAGCCTTGCATGCTCCAGAATACCATATGGGGGCTGATTTGTGTCTGTTTCCCTTCCAGTTCCCTGCTTTCCCTGGGAAAACAATAGAGGGCGGCCCAAAGCCTTGGTATCCTGCACTTGCGTGGGAGACCTGGAAGAAGCTCCTGCCTCCTGGCTTCGGATCAGTTCAGCTGGGGCCATTGAGACCACCTGGGGAGTGAACCAGCGGATGGAAGAAATTTCTGTCTTTCCTTCTCTCTGTAAATCTGCCTTTTCAATAAAAAAAGTTTTTTTTTAAAAAGAGCAGAAGCACAAATTAACTTTAGGTTTTGCTAGAAAAAGACACAAAATAGCCTGCATACCACTGTGATAACCATTGGATGCCCTCCAATGCTATCTGCCTGAGAGCCTCTTGCACAGCCTCATGGTCCAGTACTTTCCATGGCAGGTGACCCTGTCCAGCACTGAGAGTGCCGTCTGTTCTGGGGCCATGCTGTGGTGCAGCAGGAACAGCCACCACCTATGATACCGGCATCCCGTACAGGTGCCAGTTTGAATCCTGGCTGTTCCACTTCCAATTCCCACTCTCTGCTAAGGGCCCAGGAAGAATAGCTGAAGTGCCAGTTATTGCTTATATATGCTCTTTTGGCTTCACTGTGTAATAAAGTGCATCATTTGTTATATGATGGCAATTGTAATTCCTCCAATGCCGTATATACTTGCATGTGGTGTGATACGATGTTAAAAATATTGTTAAACTGTTAAAAAAATATTGATTCCTCCCCATTGAGTGGAGCATGAGCGAGGTGTTTTTTGCCACAGTCAACAGAATCGTGAAATTCACTTGTATTATTGGAGCAAGCCTCTTAAACTCATGAAAAGCTCACAGATCCCCACTAGTGCCACCTCCTTCAGCCTGCAAGGAGAAAGCAGGGATCCTGAGAGCAGCTTATGGCCTGAAGTCAATCCTGATGGGCCCAGCCAGCTTCACTGACTCACAGAGAAGGAGAGGCTTGTCAGCAGCCAACAATCCTCAGAATGATGTGTTTCATCACATGGCTGCTGCAAACGTTGACTAAGGCAGACGCCTGGTCCCTAACTTTTTGAGTAAAATAGATTCTTAATGATGAATGGACATGGTGAGGATGGGAATTCTGGTTTTAGTTTTTTTTTAAACAATGTTTAAACATTCATCAGCTTATTTAATTCGAGAGAGAGAGAGAGAGAGAGATTATTAGTTCTTTTTCCAAATGCCCACGATAATCAGGCCTGGGCCAGAGCAAAAGCAGGAACCAAGAACTCAGTTCAAATCTCCCATGTGGGTGGTAGGGATACAATTTCTCAATTCATGATCTTCTCCTTTCCAAGGTGCACATTAGCCAGACTGCACAGTGCAACCAATGGAACCCAGGCATTCTTACCAGGAATATGTGTGTGCTACGCTGTGTCTCAGCTGCTGCACCAGATCTTGCCCTTGGTCTGTTTCTAAAGAAAATGTGTCTGTCTTTGAACACAATGTCCATGTTACATATTTTGTAGCTAGACCTTTCAAATAAAGCAAGTTGCTTTTTAAGCTTTAATTTGAAAAAAGTTTTTGCTATAAAAAAGAGCTGAATTTTGGAAAATATGTCTCTGCAATTGTTGATTATAGTCTTGTTATTTTTGATAAATGCAATGAATGTTCCATAAATACAATTAATTTTCTAATGTTAACAAACCTTGCATTTCCATTCCTGGAACATGTTCAATTTGATCACATTCAATATGTTTTAGGAAAATACATTGCTGTATTTTATTTATTTGTATTTTATTCTGGAATTTTGTATCTAGGGTTATGACTGGCATTTATTTACAATTTTGTTTCTTGGTGTGGTTTTGTTTAAAATCCTTCTTAAAATGAGTTGGTAAAATTCCTTTTTTATCACATAAAATTAGAAATACGTGCTGTGTTAGCTAACATCACAATGGAATGGAAAAACTCACTAATTTGTCCTCTACAATCTGAAAGAGAATGAGGATTCTTACTTTTATCACTAGAAATTCTAGCCAGAGCCATGCAAGAGAAGGAGGTAAAGAGAATGAAAAAGAGAAAGCCAAGTTGACTGTTTGCTTCCATATACAGCATAGAACCTAGACTCCATGAAAAGCTGCCAGAATGGATAAATGACTTGGCAAAGTGTCAGTGTCACGTCACTCCAACACCAGTAGCATTTCTGACAAGAATAGACGATCTGCAAAAGAAATCAAGAAAATGATCCCATTTATAACAGACATTAGAAAAATCCACAAATAAGTTAAATGAAAGAAATAAGAGCTCTCTTATTTGAGAACCATATACGGTGATGAAAAATCAGAGGACATACACAAAATGGAAAGATATCCAATGTTTACAGATGAAAGCGTTAATATTACTGAAATATCCATGCAATCCCAAATGATTTGTACATTTAATTCAAATTCTATCCAAAACAAAGCCTAGTGACTCAGCAATTCCAGGCCTGCATATACACTCAAGAGAGATGAAATCCATCTATTGAAGAAATTTTTGCATCACCATGTTTATTTAGATATCACAACAGCCAAGAAATAGAAACAACACACACACACACACGCACACACAGACATATTACTCAGTCATAAAAATAAATAAATGCTGATGTATGCAACAAAACAGATAGAATTGAAGGTCATTTTGTTGAGTAAAATACACAAGACACAAAGGAGAAATACTGCATATTTTATCTCATATGTGGTGGAGAAAGTGGGCAGAGCTGGTGGTGAACACAAGTGAAGCTTCTGTTCGTGCCACCCGGGACAGCGATAATGTAAACTCACGTCAGGGAAATGGGAGTACCTGCCTGTTCAATGGTTCATGACGCTTTTATCTGTTGACACATAACACTATGCCCCCCACCCCCCAAAACACACAGATATTTATTTAGGAGCTTATACTTTTAGTAAAACTCCTGGGCCTGTTTCCTTCCTTCCTTCCTTCCTTTCTTTCTTTCTTTCTTTCTTTCTTTCTTTCTTTCTTTCTTTCTTTCTTTCTTTCTTTCTTTCTTTCTTTCTTTCTTTCTTTCTTTTTCTTTCTTTCTCTCTCTCTCTCTCTCTCTCTTACCTCCTCCTCTTTCTTCTTCTGTGTATGTGGGATAGTGTGTATTATTTTTTATTTTATTGTTGTAAAGTTATCAATGTTTTAATTTCTTCTTTGGTCAGCTTTTGTGTTTTTCCTCTCTAGGAATTTGTCCATTTTCAATGTATCGACATTAGCTACCTGCACATTCTGTGAGGGGTCTGAGGCTTTTCCGCTCCATCAGTGATTATGACTGCAGACACTGTGCTCACCTGAAGGCAGGCATGCGACCTTGAATTCTCCAATCAGACCTTCCTTTTGCATCTAATGAGCACACGGACCATGTGGATCCCTGCCCCTGGGACACATTTGTCCCCTTATGGGGACAAATTGAGATGTGGGGATGTAGGCTTCCTACATGGTTCTTTCTAGGACTCCCCAGTGGGCCACAGTCCCCATTATCTTACCAGAGCTGAATGAAGTTCTAGGTCAGGTGCCATCAAGTCCACCTTACTGCCCACTCAGCTGATGGCCTAAACACCTTTTCAGTTCCTTAAATTCATGCTTGCAGTTCATTTCCAGCTACAAGAAAATTCTTTATACTTTCTTTCTTTCAGATATATTTTGTCTGTTTGAAAGAATTAGAAAGAGAGTTCTTCCATCTGCTGGTTCACTCCTCACAGGACCACAATGGCCAGGGCTGGGCCAAGAGCTAGGAGCTTCTTCCATGTTGCTTATGAGGGTGCATGGACCCAAGGACTTGAGCTGTCCTTTGTTGCTTTTCCAGGCACATCATCAGGAGCCTGAATAGCAAATGGAGCAGCTGGGACCCAAACCAGCAGTCACATGGAATGCCTGCACTGTAGTGGCTTTATCCACTGTGCCACAATGCCATCTGCTAAGAAATCTTAACTCTCTTAATAGCATGCTCATGCATTCAAAATCATGGTTTTGTTTTTGTCTCCCCCTCTTTCCCTTCTTTCCTCCTCTTCTTCCTTCCTCCATTCCTTCCTTCCTTCACACACTCTCTGATAGTTAAATAAAGTCAGATCAGTACTTAAACATTAAAACATGAATAACTTTAGATGCATCGGTCAAATGAAGGCCTTTACGCTCTATTTCCTCCCATCGTCCCTCCTTGTGACTTCCTGATATTTGTGAGCCATGTAACTTTGTATTATTTGAGTTTATGATCTGCACACTGCACGCAACCACAACAACATCGTGGTTATCTAAATTTCTAGGTTTAGATGGGGTTAGCAGTCACCACGTGTTCCTGCTATGGCCATCTGTTCCTGATGCCTCTCCGTCCCCTTCTTTAGAGTGGGATCTGGCATTACTAGGTTTTGTGCTTTTTTCAGATGTGCTCATTGGAACGCTACAGCGCTTTAGACGCTTGTGTTGATTCATGCCGTGACAATTTGGTTCTCAGTCTTTTGTTTTAAGAGCTTTGCAGCAGCACTCATTGTCTTTTGGCGCTGAACAGCAGGGGGAGAAAATTCCAAAGTCAAGCTGAATTTTCTCATTAGATCTCATCAGCATTTTCTGTGAAGGGTACTGTAGAATCCTTTCTTCATCCTTAGATACAAATAGCTTCATGAAGGTATGTCTTGTGTTCTTGCATTTTCTGGCAAATGTTTGTAACAAAATGATTAAAACAAACACACACTGGTCCACGTCATCTGCTCTCTCTGCTTGGTTCCTTTATTCGTGATTGATTCTGCTGCCAGTGAGCCTAATGCTGAATCCTCGTTGTGTTTATTGGCTTGGCTCTAGTTCCCTGAATTCTTCTGCACAAATGTGAGCATCCACTCTGATGGCTTTGGACCTTTGTTCTTGATGTGAAGAGAGAGAAGACAGGTAGGGGGTAGGATTCATGGCTGAAGTTCATTGCTTTATCCACAAATTGTGTATTTTACTGGTTGCCATGTTTTGAAACCTGCCCGCTTGACAGTTTTAAATGTAGCTTACACAGTTATTAACTACAGTATCTAGGATGTGGTCATCTGGCTTAACTGAACTTTATATTCGTTCAGCAGCCAACAGTGTCAACCGATTTCCTCCTAGGAACAGTGAAGGCTTTCCTCCTTGCCCACCGCTAGGCCCAGGCCACCATCACTCCATCTCATCCGGTGTGTTTAGAATCAGGCAGTACTTGGCCCTCTTGAGCTGGTTTGTGCCCACTGAGGACCGCACACTTCATGTTCATCCTCAGCGTTACACACAGTTGCTTAATAGTTCTCTGCTTGCAGATGTCATGTATTCTTCATCCGTTTGCTCATTGATGGGCACTTGGGTTGTGGGACAGATTTGGTGCGAGTGCCAGAGTTGGTAGATCTTACAGTGTAGTTTCAGCCCCCTGACTTCATAGCCGGAAGTGAGCTGCCCACGGGTGGCATGGATGAAGTCATAGCAGTCACAGTGGTCTTCACATCTGGGTTCATAAACAGCTGTCTTGCCTACGGATTCCATGACAGCACATTTCCCTCATTCTTCCCTGTTTGGCACCACTTCCTATCCTTCAGGGGATGCCTCTTCCGAAGCTGTTCCTGGGCTGTGTCTTTGTCTGAAATTCTCTCCTGGCTTCCTGGGGAAGGCTCACGTCCATCTGCTAATCGTTAGCTCTCAGCAGATGACTCCCTCATTTTCAGTTGCCCGAGCTTACATCTGACGGGACTGCAGTGTTCTGGCATCCCCAGCCCAGTGTCACCTGCTGCTGAGCCCTTCTTCTCAAGGACAGCCCCTTCTCCTGTCCCCTGGTCTCGACGGATGCCATCACCAGCAAGTCCAGAAAGCCTGGCATCGTTTCAAACCCTCCCTCTCGCATTACACAACTGACCTATTTCTTGAGCTCTGTTAGTTCTATTTCTTAGATGCATCTGTTGTCGTCCTTTGATCTGTGTTGCTGCCTTAGGATGAGTAATGGACCTCTTCATCTTGAATTATGTTAGGTTTGAGGAAATCACAACCTTTAGCCCTTGCTTTTCCTAACGCACACCCTTCATTGTCACCAGTGCTCTGTCTAAACTGCAGATTGAAATACAGCTTTCTTTGTCCAGAATTTTTTTAAAGATTTAGTTTTATTGGGAAGTCAGATACACAGAAAGAGGGAGAGACAGAGAGGATGATCTTCCATCCACTGAATCACTCCCCAAGAGGGTGCAATGGCTAGAACTGAGCCAGTTTGAAGCCAGGACCCTGGAGCCTCTTCTGGGTCTCCCACGCAGGTGCAGGGTCCCAAAGCATTGGGCTGTCCTTGACTACTTCCCCCAGGCCACAGGCAGGAAGCTGGATGAGAAACAGGGCCGCCGGGGTTAGAACTGGCACCCATATGGGATCCCGGTGTGTGTGAGGTGAGGATTTAGTCACCTAGGCTACCACATCAGGCCTGCCCAGATTTTTTTTCTTTTAAAAAATTTTTTTTTATTAATTACATTGCATTATGTGACACAGTTTCATAGGCTCTGGGATTCCCCCAACCCCTCCCCGTACCCTCTCTGTACCCTTCCCCCATGGTGGATTCCTCCACCTTGTTGCAGTATTACAGTTCAAATTCAGTCAAGATTCTTTCATTGCAAGCATATACCAAGCATAGAGCCCAGCATCTTATTGTCCAGATACATTCAATGGTTTCTTGGGGAGACCATCTCTGGTCTGAAGGTAGAGTTGGCAGAATATCATCCCAATCAATTAAAAGCCCCAACATAGCATCAGCAACAATTTACAACATTATAGAATTATTTGACATGGTATTGAGTAACCAATATGTTAAAAAATGCAAGTTCTTAACCACATCCTGTGACTACTTCACTGACATTTCATTTTTTGTTTAAATACAAGCGGCTTCTATACACCTTAAAATGGCTATAAGGTACTATTCAGCTGTCTCGTGTCTATTTTCATCTTAGTATTTAGCAGTTTATAGTGTTGAAGCACAATTTTGCTGAAGCTGGCAGATTTTAGAATAGTCTAAACTGGCTTATAACTCTAACAAGGCATGTGTCAACAGTTGGCGTGCAGCACAGTTTTAGGAGCGGTGTGCAGAGAAATCTTCAATGCCTTACTGGGGAGTAACTTATCCTTGTGTCTTACCTAGTAAGGTATATGTGAGTCCATGCTGACCATTTCCTTTCTGGTCCTAAGCTTTCCTTGTTGTTCTCTATTTATTCTAATGTGTTTTTGTGTGTGTGTGTGTGTGTGGGGAACTTTCGGAGCGACCCTGATGGTCATTGCAAGAGAGGGTGGGGATCCAAAGTTGGAACTAAGTAAGGACCAGAGAAAGCTCCTCTCCCTAGTCCCAAAGGAAGTTTACTGTTCTGTTTCTGCGGACCGCTCAGGGCTCCTGGCTGTTGTTCCGATGGCATTGGATCCTGAGAGGAAGGATCTGGGCTTCTTCTATCCCATGTGGGAGATCCAAATGGGGGGTGGATGACCTCAGAGTTGTTGGCCTCCGAAGGCACTCCAATTCCCCGTGGTCTCCTTGGCAGTTGGGAGGTAGTCCTTGGTGCTCGTACTGATAGTTCTTGGTGAGGATCCGGGAGTCTCCGGGGACAAGCCTCCTCCTGTCCACCTGTTCCACTCGAGGGTACTCCCCTGCTCTGTGCATGTGACCTCCTGTTAAGAGGTTTTCAGGATCGCTGTTGATTCCCCCGTATGTCTTTGTAGTTCTACTATTGTCCAATGCTGATTTGAGTCTGTTGTCTATAAGTTACCTGTTATGTTCCTGCTAGGTTATACTTCACGTCTTCCTCACACATTCTAAGGAGATGGAAGATTTCTCTGCTCTCCCGTCCCATTTCCGAGGAGCATAGGGTCTTAAAAGTATATTAAGTTTTACAGTTCTTTGATGTAGATCATAAGCTGTCTGACTCACATTGATTGTTGGTTCATTGGTTACATCACAATATCTTATTGCATAAGATACAGGCTCTTTGGGGTTGAAATAATATTATGGTTTACAGGTACTATTTTCTGGATTGACATCATTTCATCTTAAATTAAGGCAAAGATGTGGTATCTAACCTTTTGGGATTGGCTCATTTCCCTTAGCATAATGGTTTCCAGTTGGGCCCATTTGGACACAAAGAACTGCATTTTGGTTTTTTTTTTTAAATAGCTGAGTAGTATTCCATGGAGTAAATGAACCATAGCATTCTTCTTCAGAATTTTAATACTATTTGAAGCCTACGGAGAGATAACAACACCTTATCAAAGCACTGTATGATCAGCTATAACCTATAATTTCATTGAAGTATTTGTTATAAGCTGAGCATCCCTAAATGAAAAGTCTAAAATATGCCAAAATAGAAACATTTTGAATAACAATAAAAGTGAAAAATTCCACACTGTGAACTTTTGTTTTATGCAAAGAAAGTGTTGCATAAAATTGTCATCAAGCTATGTGCATATTGTCAATGTGAAACATGAATGAAATTTACCCTTAGAATTGAGTCACTTCTGCAAGATAGCTCATTACATATGTGCGACTATTCCCAAAATGAAATAACCCAGAATCTGAAATGCTTACAATCCCAAGTAATTTGATAAAGGAATACTCAACCTATCCTACAATCTTTGTAGACTAAAATGAAATATTTCTTTCTTTTCTTTTTTTGTTCATTCACATACATATGATTTTGCAATCAATATTTCTTAAACTCTTATTAATTTATTGGGAATTGGGAAGGTCTTATGAATGAATATATATTCTTTCTTGAATAGCCACGTTTTCTCTGGACACATGTTACTGTGATGGGAAAAAAGCGTAAGTAAGAGTGTATAGATAATTGGGGGAACATGGCAGGAAAACAGACAATTACAATACAACATGTTGAACAGTAAGGCATGTTAGTCCTAGGATGGTGTGATGATGACAGTTAGGGATCCCAATGTAGGCTGATAATGGAGCACAAGCTGATGGCTTTAGGGGGAGATGGAAGCTAATCAGTCAAATGAGAATGAGGATGAAGCAGTAGAGGGATGACAGCAGCAGAGGAGACACAGTTCTGAAATGCGAAAACGGAATGGGCTCTCACAGGTGCGCAGGTGGCAAGAGTCCTCTTCCACATCAAGTCGGTTAGGAAAACCCTCAGTCCCGAGGAGATTAACTCAACTGTCAAAGGCCCAAGCACCAATGGCATTTGATTATCTCATGTATTCCATGTTTGAGGGGTGGGTAGCTCAAGGCTGGAACAGGAGTTGAACACACCTGCTCTGGGCTTCTGTCCTCATCATGAGGACACCTGTGCATACAACTGCCTTTGTTTCTGTTGCAGTTTACCAAAAAGATCTACATTTCAGTGGCTTTCCAACGGTGAAGATTTGCTTTTAGTATATTCTATGTATTGTCTGCCTGTTTTCATTCAAGGCTAGTTGCATTGGGAATGTGCTATTCCCCTGAGAGAAGAAAAAAGGAGGAAAGGGCAAGCACAGAAGAGCTTTCTTGAGTGTGGTTAACGCCAAGGTCATTACCTGAAGCAAGTCCTGTTTTTGAACCCAATCATCAAAAGTGGGGAAACATGCTATTCTCAAGAGGGGGGCGGGGATTCTGACTTCCTTAACAGTCACTAGGAGTATTTTGTCTTCTGATAGGATGACGACAGACACTGGAATGCAATGGTATAATCTATCACATCTTTCAAGACTGTGAAATTGCTGCATAAAATCACCTTGCCTGGAATCATCTTGCACAATTGGGATCAAAGACAGATTAAGGGGAAGTTTTTGAAAATTGCAATTTATTATGTTCCTTTGAGAGGCAAATAGAGAAATAGGCGGGGGGGAGAGACAGACACACACTCCCAGGTGCTAGTTAACTTCCCGAATGTCTGCAATGACCAACGCCAAGGCTTGGAGCCAGGGACTCAATCCAAGTCTCCCACAGGGCTGATAGCAGCCTGATTTCTTGAGCTGTGCAGTGTCCCAGCATCCACACTGTCAGGACACTGCAGTGAGGATTTGGAGCTGGAATCAAACCCAGTTATTTCAATGTGGAATGTGATACCTTAACCTCTGGATTAGATGCCTGCTCACCTGCTTCATATTTTTTATGTTAAGGATCAATATGATCAATATGTGTTTGCAACGAATGACCCAGTATTACCACAGTTTGATGCCCCTCTCACTGGCAAATCTCAGAACATTGCAGTATGATTTTGAAATATCCAATTCCCAAGGAAATGCAAAAGACAGAAATGTAAAGGTTCTATTCTTCTCATATAGTGATTAACTTATTTATAATGTGTGTGTACCAATTTCTAGAGCTGAGACTTTATTCAGGGCTTACTCAGCTCTTGGTTTGACTTTTTTTCCTCATGATCTGTCACTGTTGAGTTCTATGGAAAAATGCCATTCATTGTAAGAGGTCTTTAGACCCTGGCTGACTTCTATGTTTGTTGTGTTGGTACCGTGGGAGAGTATAAGCCATTCTTAACAATATAAACCTCTCTTAGGAACGTAATTTGTTTATTCATAGGTAGCAATGCATTTTACCCAATGGCTCTAGTAACAACTAATAGACTCCCTTTTGGTGACCAAAAATTTGAGAATCATGTCTGTGACGTCAACACTTCAGAATAATGAAGTGGATCTGTTACTCTGCAACACGGAGGCAACACTCTTTTGTGTTGTGTAACTTTCCACAACTATCCTGCAGTTAGCCAATCTCCCTTGTCGGATCACACTGTAGTGTCAACTCCATGACTCCCTAAACCGGCTGGAATTCTCAGAATGAGGAAACTTTCTGATGACTTTCAGCCATTCCATATGGGAACAATTTGTTATTTTGGAAAAACAATCATTGTGTGACTTGGAGCACAACCCGAGTAATATAGATAAGGACTGTTAACACTGGCTTCAGCCATGAAAGGTCTTAGAGCCTGTTGTGGATTTTGAGTGAAAAGTTTTGAACATTTGTACAAAACATTTGGGCTAGTAGACTCTTGTTTTCAAGTGTCCAGCCTTTCATGTTGACCTTTTACCTGGAAAGTCTGCTGCTGTCTGATTGGTATGAGAACCTGTATTTGACTGGGGTTCAATAGAAGATATATGAAGCCAGGGTTTAAGATTTAAGCCCCTTCATAAATAAGGGGATAGGATATCCAAAGGATGAGATGCATAAAAACCATAGGCACTAACATTTCCATCACAGGGGAAGGATTTAAAAGCACCTGCTAGTGTGATTTGAAATAAATTTAGTCAAAGCAGTGGTTAATATTAAGATCCTGCCCTGCTCCAAATCTATTGTAAGTTGTACAAAATCAATGATGCAACGCAAGATGAAAGGTATTTTTAGTTCCTATTCTTGCTGTTCTCTGCACTAGCCAACAGCTCTCCAAATGTGTTCGGCTACTTCTTAGCTCATGAACCAGAGCAATTTTTTTTCCAGGAAATAATGCCAAGAGTTTCAAGCAAAGCATATTAGTAATATTTTTTAAAGGATTGTTATGAAGTGCTTCCAAGTGAGGGAGATTTAAAATCTTATAACCAAACCCAGGTGTGCATTTATATGACCAATTTTATTTTTATTACAATGAAGGGAAATAAGAATCACTGAAACCCGTGGCTGACTATGAAATCCCTAATTTTAGTCTTTAATTATTTTGCCCTCCAATACTTTGCAAGAAGTGCCAAATACCAGTGAGTGGGAGTTGGATGGATTTTCTGTTTTGTCTTTGACCTTACATACCTTCCGTGCATAGCTGGGACAGAATGATTGATTTTCAGCAACCTGAATGAACAGACTACTGGATAATCCAGATGTTCCAAGTGTCTGTTGGTCTATCCATGAACCAGTTATCTATCTAAATGTTTCATATTTAGAGAGGCCCTGAACTTCAGCTTAGGCCTCAGATCTCAGGCAAAGACCTGCCTTCATCTTAGGATTGGATCTTACATTCTGGAAGATCAATTAAAGAGTGCTTAACAGGGGTCATCTCTGATGTTCATGACCTCCTGAATGATTAGTGAGAAGGGTTGTCCTCAGACATAACAGACTTGACAATGTCCATATAAAAATAAGGCAAGTAGCTCAAGTTTATTGATATCTAAATGGGCATGTTCAGACACACCTACCATTGGGAGATTTAACTTGGGAAGTACAATCTCTGTGTGTGCTTTATAGATTGGAATTTTAATAATCGGTAAGGGACAAGTGCATATCCATGACTATAAAGTAAAGTGCTTTAATGATGAATGATGATTATATTAGCAAAGCTATTTCGATTCGTGAGCATTATCCATAACGTTTAGCTCAGCTTTTGTCAGCATGTCACAGTGCATTCTGGTGGTTCTGATCCAAGGGCTGTGTTGCGATTTTTGATTAAGGCACAATGGGAGCTAGTGTTGTGGTGCACTAAGTTAAGCCACTGCTTGCAAGGCTGACACCTCATATTGGAGCATTGGTTTTTTAAATCCAGGATGCTCCAGCTCCCTGCTAATGTGTCTAGGAGAAGCAGCAGAGGTTGGCCAAGTACTAGGGCTCCTGCTACTCATGTGGGGGACCTGGGTGGAGCTCTGGGTCAGTCTTGGCCATCGAGGTCATTTGGGGAGTAACCCAGGAACATAAGTGTGCTCTTTCCCTTTTTCTACTTTGTTTCTCACTTGCTGAAATTAGTAAATACTTATTTTAAAAAAGAAAGAGAGTAGATGCAGTTACTGGATCATCTCCACCCCGATGTGCCTGGGCCTTGTGGGAACCCTGATCTATGACTTAATTTCATGTCTTCATGGGATGTGGCTTTGTGTTCGTCAAGCGCACTGTCACTCACCTGAGTTCACCAAGTGTCCTTGCTCCTGGGGCTGCATGAGATACACTTCATTTCCCAAAGCAGCTCACAGCTTCTGAAACATTCTGTACGTACCCTTGGCGGGAATCATACCTTCTAGGGAATCTAAAAGAAAAAGAAAATGGAGGTAACTTTCCCAAGATCCCATGGAAGAGCCTGGAAAGAAAGATTAAAATGCAGATTGGTGAAGAGAGAGGGAGGGAGAGGGGGAGATCTTTCTGTCACTTCTCCAATGGCTGCCATGAACAGGGCTGAGCCACGCCAGACCAATGGAGCCTGGAACTCCATCTTACTCTCCTATGTGGGTGGCAGGGGCCTGAATTGCTGGGTCATATGCTCCTGCCTTCTCTGGCACCAGAACAGGGAGCTAGATTGAAACTGGAGCATCTGGGACTGGAACTGGCATTCCTGCGGGATGGCAGTTTTGCAGGCATCATAACAACATGATGTGATCCTATTTGGATGACGATCTATGACTGTGTGTATGAGTACATACATGGTGGTCTGCTTCCTCCAGTTAGGCTCAATACTGAATCTGCTGCCAGAGTGTAGGACTGGGCTTCAGTTAGGCACAGACGACTGCTCAAAATTGAGTCGGCTGCCAGTATAGGACCATGTTTCAGTGGGAGCACTTACTCGACATAATGGCTTCATTTCTTTCACTTAGTTTAGAAAGAATCCCAATATCTGGTTTCACAACAACACTTGTAGGGATTTAATGATTGGGTTTTCTCATAGTCGGCTGTGTTCTTCCAGTTGTCCAGACTTCAAATGGTGGCAAGTTCTAAAATGTAATTTTTATTTATCTAAAACAGAGCACAATCCCTATTGCAAAGTGTTGTAAGATAATACAACACTTACTCTAACCATTCAGCCTTGTAAAGGCAAAATGCCCAGAGTAAGGTAGTGACTGTTTTTCTTGACTTGGATATATAACTATTGTGGTTTTGAGCTGGGCTCAAAATAGCCGTTTTCCCCCTAAGCTGGGAACCCAATGAGAAATAAAACTGCAGAGACACTCAGGTAGAAATTTTAGTGCCAGCTTGTTACCAAAGGAGTGGTGAGGGGCTGGTCTGTTGCTGAGAGAGTGTGAGGGTCAACACGCCTGTTCATTCCTAGACCTCTTTAACTGATCGCACGCCAACATTTCCCGTTTGTCTGTTGGCAGAAAGATCCAAAAGCAAGAGGAAGGCTGAATTGAACTTGCGTAGATTCATCTCTTCTTAACAATCTTAGAGCCTAGAGTACTGGGGTTATTTGTGAGGTTAAGATCTACTATAGACACTTATGTCTTTATAAGTTCGTGTAGTTAATAAGTGTCATGGGCCACACTTCTTTCTGCTAATTTGCTCTATAGTGCTAACCTTCATAGCCACAGTTCATAAACCACAGGTAGGACAGTTGATGATCTATATTCACTAGGACTGATTCCTTGAAGAACTATTACTTTCCACAGAAGTGGCAATGGATTTGTTTCAATCTACCAACACAAGTATGACCAGTTATTGATGATAGTGGCAACTGGGAACAGGTTGGTAACATGTTCAGGCATAAATGGCCCAAGAGAGAAAGTGAGAATGTTCTGTGCAAATCACTGTTAAAAACTGGTAACAGTGTTCCATTCACATGCCACCACGTCATTCTTATTCCCTAAATATTACAAGACAGCAAGTGCAGTATGTTGGAACCATAGCTGCAATGAAAACACAATGCCAACCAACATGGCAGATGCATTTGACCAATAAGGAATTAAGCTTAGATGTCCTTAGGCGACACACATGCACAAAAGTCACTTGCTGTAGGTTTAAACTTAGTTTGTCCCAACTGTTTCTAATTTGTATTTCTGCAAGGTGGATTTAGTCTTGGAAAAGAGTACTTATTTACCTGAGTTTAACCAATGCATATAAAAAGTATTACAACCTTTCTAGTGGATTCCTTTCTTTCAATAGCAAAATCTTACCATAGAACATTTGATTATTCAGTTGTAACCAACAAGCCAGCACAGGTCTGAAACGCTGAGACATAATTTGCTGTACTTTCTCTAAACCCTACCCAAGACAACACCTGAGATCCTGGATCATTTTTCGTTCTGGGGCACTGTGGAAAGTAAGAGCGAGTTCTTTTTTGCCTCCTGTTTCGCTCTGTTGAATCCCCAATGCAGGTGATGATTTCGAGCTTGGCCGGACGTTGCGTCCCTTGGAAGGCTTTGGAGAACAGTGGCAGCTAGTTGGTGCTTGCTTTCAGATTCTTCTGTGGAATTTGTATGCTTTGGTCCTGGGCATCAAGATTTTCAAAGCTGCAGGCTCTGTGAAGTAGTTGGGTCTCTGCCATCTAGTAAGATATTTGGATTGAATTCTCAGTTCCTGGTTTCTCTCTCTCTCTGTCATTTTAACTTTTTAAAAACATTTTTCCTCCAAAAGTCAAATTTTTACATGGAGATAAGGAGACATAGAGAAAGGTCTTCCATCTGCTGGTTCACTACCCCAAACGGCTGCAACAGCTAGAGCTAAGCTGATCCTGAACTGGGAGCCAAGAGCTTTCTCCGTGTCTCCAATGTAGGTACATAGTCTCAAGGTTTTGGACCATCCTTCATTGCTTTCCCAGGTCATAAGCAGTGAGCCAGACAGGAAGTGGAGCAGCTAGGCATAAACTGGTGCTCTTATGAGATGCTGGCACCACGGGGCAGAGAATCACCTTGCTGTGCTACTGCACAGGGCCATGCCATTTTTTTTGAAGTGCCTTGTTTTGTAACGGTGATCGATTCCTATGCCACTGCAAGTAATGTGAAGTCGTGCACAGAAGCCCCATGTGGCCCTCACCAGTTCCCTCCATAGCAATAGCTTGTGTCCTACACCACACCAGGAGCTGACATCAGCACAGCGCCTCACTTTCCGCAGAGCTCAGCCGCTCCAGTTGCACTCCTGTGTATGTCTTTGACTCCATCCCCTTCTTTTACCTTCTGAGGCTGCCCTGTGACATCTGACTTTCCATATCCACGTGGATGTCAAGCTAAGGGCAGCTCTTCCTCTAACATCAGAAGACAGCCATCTGTTCACCCTGGATAGTCGTCCTCTGTGTGCCTCATTCCTCGGCGACAATGACTCATTTTGCCTTTGCTTCATTTTCCCTTCCTATATATGGAGCTATAAGTGTCACTAGTTCCAGTGTTGAAAAGGTGAGTGCTATCAGCTTTGTTTACACAGCCTTTGCAGAGGAGGGTTACATAAATTATTCAGATATCCCGGTATGAGTCAATTGTCCCCTCCAAGCAGAGTTGAAGCAATCAAAACCAGTTCCATCAGCACCTGTCACCTCTCCCTAGCCAGGCCCTGTTTCCAGTAACATTCAGTTCTTGGATCCTGCCTTTCCAGGGATCCCTGGGGGTTAGACTTTGTCCAAGCACAAGCCACTTAGTTAAAACTGACAACCTCATTTGACTGTGCATTATCAGCTTAATTAGAAATTAGCTGAACCATGTCAGACTGGATTTGCAACTCAGTTAAGAAACTGATTAGTGAGGTGATGAGAACAGTTCAAAAGTCACATATATTGTCTCTTTCTTTAGGTAAAATGTTGCCTTTATTGTACACTTTGTGCAATCTATTAAAAAAAGATTTATTTACTTACTTGAAAGGCAGCATTAGAGAGAGATAGAGAGACAGACAGAGAGAGAGAGAGACAGAGAGAGAGAGAGATTTTCCATCTGCTGGTTCACTCACCAAATGGCTGCTGCAATGACTGGGACTAGCCCGGGTTGAAGCCAGGAGCCTGGAGCTCCATCAGGGCCCTCCCAAGCACTCTGACCATCTTCCTCTGCTTTTCTGGATACAGGCAGAAGTAGAGCATCTGGGATACTAATCATTGCTCATGTGGGATGTCAGTGTCTCAGGTAGCAGCTTAACCTGATATACCACAGCACCAGCCCTCCAGGACTGGTGTTTGCCTGAGTACTGCTGAAGACTGCTATGTGCCTGAAGCCGTGACACTATAACTTACAGATCTGGGGACAGGAACTGTGGTCCCAGCTTGAGGCATTTGTGGCTCCAGTGAGCTTGCTCCTGCCTGGGTTGCAGATTCTAAGTGATTTTAAGTTGTACCCAGTGGTTTTGGTGATCAGCCAAGTTTGGTGAATGTCATCTTAGGTGTCAGTGTAGGAAACCCCTGCAGGTCACGGTCTTGTCTTTGAAATGTAGGGTCAGAGACTGGGACCGGGAGATTGCCCAGAAGCTGCTTCCGGAAGCCTGGGGACGTTACAAAGGAAGCTGTGTGGCTCAGTGGGCCCTGTGTTGGGCAGACAGTATACATGTGAACTTGGCAATAGTTTAGTAGCTCTGTTGGGTTACTTTTGTATCTGTGGTTCTGCAACCTTGAGTTTGAGATAGTTCAATAGAACTCCAAAAGGTAGAGCCATCTGAATCTGGGATCCAGAGGAGACACAGAAGGAAGCTAGTGTGGTCTGATTTGAGAAGATGGTGCACAAACATGTGTGGGTGAAGGAAGGACTGAGTTGATGAATTCAAGAGTTGGAGAATGATGCTTCCTTAGGAGTTGGGTGCTGGGACCACAATCATTTCCCTCTTACATCTGTTTGAAAGGGTTTCACCTGTCTCCTCTCTTTGAGGTCAGGAAAGGGAGCTCCTGGGCCGTGGAGAGGCCCAGAAGGGCTGCTTCCTGCTTACCCAACATCTCCCAGGGATGGCAGGGACCTCGCTGCAGAGAAATCATTGAGAAATTGTCCCTAGTTCTATAGATTTTACTTGCTGGCCCCCCGCAGAGTTCTTGGGTTCTGGAGATCAGAAGCCATGCAGTACTGCCATGTACGTCAGTTCAGACTGTAAAGTTTCCACTCCTTAGACACAAGTGGGGACACACAATTGTTTCTTCATCACCACAGAGGATGCGCTCCAGAATTCCCTGTGGATATGACTACCTGTGGGTGCTGAAGGCTCTGGTAGAAAGTGGGCTTGTCTTGGTCTATAAATGGGCAATCCTCCCACATGTTGTATGTCATTGCTAGACAAACTCCAATGTATCATTCATGGTAAACAGTATGTAAATAGTTGTTGGCATGGGTGAAAATTTTTGTTCCATGTATTTTGGATTCTAGTCTGGTTGAAGACACAGGTGCTGAGCCTTAGGATAAATTAGGAGGGTGGCCCTGTATTGGGTTAGCACCGAAACTACACAAACTGAAGCACAGGACATCTGATTTTTTTTTTTTTTTTAGATTTCTATTTGCTTTTATTTGAAAGGCAGATTTTCAGAGAGGAGAGAAAAATTTTCCAACCACTAGTTCACTGCCATAATGGCTGCAGCAGCTGGAACTGAGCCAATGGAAATCCAGAATCCAGAAACTTCTTCTGTGTGTCACATACAGCTGCAGGTGCCCACAACCTTGAGCCATCCTCTACTGCTTTCTCAGGCTGTAATCAAGGAGCTGGATGAGAAGTGGGGCAGCTGAGACATGAACCAACGCCCATACGGGATCCCTGCGCTGGAGGCATAGGATTTGCTTATTGAGCTGCAGCACCAGCCCCAAGGGGCATCTGCTTTTTAAAAAGTACCTCATGTACTGATGGAGAAGAGTTTTCATCTCTCCGTTTTTATGATCCTGAACTTTCAAATTCAAAGTCAAATGTGATCATGTGAGACTGTGAGAGTGTGGAACTGGTTCCTGGAGCACACTCCTTTGTAATTACACACTTACAGAGATCCAGTCAGCCAAGGGACAGAAAGCTATGCAATCTGGCTTATTAACATCTGGTGTCCCCAAGAGCTAAGTGAGTATTCTAACCTAGGCTGGTGTGTGTGCCTTGTAACTGAGTCACAGCCTTACACTTAGAGCAAAGTCACACATGTGACAACACGGAAATGCCGAGCAAGCAGACGTCTTCAGTCTGTGCACCCAGAGTGAAGCAGATACTGGCTGAAAATCTGAACAAACCACCTGCCTTTGCAGAAACCACTGTAATAATAATTACTATAATAATCACAGGTGACCACGAGCTTGAGTGGCATTACAGAGCTCTTGTGAAAGAGGAAATTTTATGAGCATTGGAAGAGATGAAAGAGACTTTGGAAAGTCCATTTGTTTTTGGACATTGTATTCTATACACATCACTCAGATTTTTTTAAAGATTTTTTTTTGAAAAGTAGAATTACAGAGAGAAAAGGAGAGACATGGACACAAACACACGAAGATCTTCCATCTGCTAGTTCACTCCCTAAATGGCTGCAATGGCTGGAGCTGGGTTAGACCAAAAACAAGGAAGAGTTTCTTCCATGTCTCCCACTTTGGTGCAGGGGCCCAAGCCCTTGGGCCATTTTTATGCTGTTGTGTAGGCACACTAGCAGGGAGCTGTATTGGAAGTGGAGCAGTCAGGACTTGAACTGGTGCCCAGATGGGATGCCAGCCATGCAGAAACAGGCTTTACCTGCTATTGCCATGGCACTGTGCCTTTAGATTTTTATTAACATCACACAACAGGTGAATGCAAAAATCGAGTTTTTCCAACAATTCCTAATCTGTGGGTGTAATATACCCCTGAAAAACTCCTATCGTTTTCTGTAAGTCCAGCTGTCAGCTGGCCTTTTGGATGCTATCTGAGAGTCGCCTCTCTGTCATATGGAGCTGTGTGGATGGGTGGGGAGGTGGGTATGTTTTATGATTCAGCCAAGTCCAGTGTGGTTGCCACTTACATTTACATTTTGGCCCTTCGCAAGAGAGCTCATTACATATTTATAAATAAAAGGATAAATAGAGTCATTTAGAAAACAGAATGTAATACTTTTATTTATACTGAGTTTTGCCTTCTTAAAGGGAAAAGACTTACTGAGTAACAACATAAATGAGCTTATAAACCCGATGGCAGAAAGAAGAGCTTGATGGTCCATGTGTCTGAAGGACCCGTCCTGTCTGACTGTGGAAGGCAGATATTCCCAATCGCTTTCATTCACCAGGTAAGGCTCTGCTTTCCAAATTCCACACCTGTGGTGGAAGGATTAATGACACAGGATTTTTTAAAGTTATTATGTTTAAAGATTTACTTTTATTGGAAAAGCAGATATATAGAGAGGAGATACAGACAGAAGGATCTTCCATTGCTGGTTCATTCCCCAAGTGGCTGCAACAGCCAGAACTGAGCTGATCTGAAGCCAGGAGCCAGGGGCTTCTTCTGGATGTCTCATGAGGCTGCAGGGTCCCAAGGCTTTGGGCCGTCCTCGACTGCTTTCCCAGGCCACAAGCAGGAAGCTGGAAAGGAAGTGGAGCATCTGGGATATGAATTGGTGCTTATATGAGATCCTGGTGCATGCAAGACAAGCATTTAGCCACTCGGTTATTGCACCAAGCCCGTGACAAAGGATCTTAAAGCAGGCTTCTTCAGGACTCCAGAAATACAATGCTTTGTTTTTCTCAGTTCCCATCGTTCCTTGAGTGATCAGAACTTATCTCCTTCATTTCCTGTTGGGAGGCGGGGGGCCTTTGGATGATGTGCTAGGAGCGTGAATAGCTGTTCTCCCAACAACCGTGTCTCCCCCAGGAATGCTGTAAGCATCTCACACTCACTAGCCGTTGATCCAGCCTGGCCAGTCTAGTCACCATTCTCTGTGTGTCCTCTCCATCTATTTTAAAATCTTCTATCTCCATCAATTGTCTATCATATCTACTTGTCATCTATTGATCACCTAGCTATCATTATCTATCATTGATCTGTTATCAATTTACCTATTATTTCTCACTTTTCTGTCATCTACTATGTCTCTAACCATCATCCATCACCTCTCTCTCTCTCTATCATTTATCTATGTCAGGTTGACTGCATTCTTACAATAATGACCTTCTGCTCTTGGTTCTCTGTCATGGTGCAGAAGCCACACTGAGTAACTAGTCCCAGGAGTGGCTGTTGTGGCCCCTCAAGGATGTTCTGGGCGGTACAGATGTTTTATCTTGAGAGTTGTAACCTAGACGCCTGCCGAGGCTTGTAAATTTCTGGCAACAATGAGCAACTCTGTGAATAAAGCTTTGGCTTTTATGAGCTTTCATCTGAAATGCACTCACACCCGGCAAGAATGAGTTCTGGATTTGTAAAGCTGAGGCAATGAATGAGAGAATCGCTTGCCGTCTCCACCGACGCAGGTGCCAAGCCGAGACTTCTGGTGCTTTAGCCTCGCGTCGGTTCCATGGCCTTAGCCTGTTTCTGCCCCAGGCGTGGGACTTCTCCGGATTGTTCCAGCAAAGCACAAGATGCAAAGGAAATGAAAGAATGGAATTCTACTCATTTGATGGAATGAAATAACAGGATTCTACTTTTAATGACTGTTTTCCACCTTGTTGCATTCATAGCATCATTCAGCGTTGCTGAGAAGTCCCATTTATCAAGGATCTGAACTTGCTCGCGGATCTTTTCAGACTGATCCTGCAGGAGTGAAGACAAGAAAACACACTTGGAATGTTTCAAAAGGCAGATGAGCAGGATCTGGCATTGTGGCATAGCAGGCACAGCCTGTGACGCCTCCATCCCTAGAGGCACAGGTTGCTGTCCTGGCTGCTCCACTGCTGATCCAGCTCCCTGCTAATGCATCGGGGAAAAGCAGCAAAATATTACCCAGGTGTCTGTGCTCCTGTCACCCCTGTGGGAAACCCGGATGAAGATCCTGGCTCCTTGTTCCTGGTTTTGGCCTGGCTGAGTCCTCGCCGTTGTGGCCATCAGCGGAGTAAATCAGTAGATGGAAGATCTCTCTCTCTCATGCTGATTTCTAAAACAAATACTTTAAAAATTTTTTTTATTAATTATTTTGCATTATGTGATAGTTTCATAGGCTCTGGGAATCTCCCCACCCTTCCCCCTCCCCTCCCCCCTGGTGGATTCCTCCACCTTGATGCAGTATTACAGTTCAAATTCAATCAAGATTCTTTCCTTGCAAACATATACCAAGCATAGAGTCCAGCTACTTACTGTCCAGATGGGTTGAACAGTTTCTTGGGGAGTCCATTTCTGGTCCGAAGTTAGAGCTGGTAGAATATCATCACAGTCAATTAAGAGTCCCAATGTAACATCAACAGCAATTTGCAATATTATGGAATTGACATGGTTTTGAGTAACCAGTATGTTAAAAAAAAAAAGCAAGTCCTAACCACAACCTATGATTAGCTCATTGACATTTCAATTTTAGTTTATATACAGGACCGGCTGCTATATACCTTAAAATGGCTATAAGGTACCATTCAGCTGTCTCGTGTCTATTTCATTTTAGTATTTAGCCATTTGTTGTGTTGAAGTATAATTTTGCTGATCTTGGCAGATTTTGGGATAATCTAGACTGACTTGTAATTCTAACAAGATATTTGTCAACATTTAATGTGCAGAACATTTTTTTGGGGGGGTGCAGGAAAATCCTCAACACCATGGTGAGGAGTGACTAATCTTCGTGTCCCACCCAGCGAGGCATGAGCCAATCCATGCCAGCTCTTTCCTGTCAGATTGCAAGCTCTACTTTCTGTTGTTTGTCTATTTATTTTAGGTTTTTTTTAGTAAGAAATACTTTTTTAAAAAAGGAAAATGAACAATAAAAATATTTAATTTCCATATAACCTGAAGCTGCCTAAGACAAATCAATAACTATAATAGATGCATAATAATTGCATCAAATAATACAAAATACAATTGTGTCTTGGTGTCTGCAAGAGATCGTTTCCAGGAACCCTTGCAGATTCCAATGCTCACATCCCTTACATAAAGTGGCAAAACGTTCCCACATTACTGGGCACTTCGCCCCTAGCACTTCAAATCATCTCTAGATGATTTGTGGCACAAAGATACAGTATCAGTGCCAGAAAAACAGGTGTTTCTCTGACTAGCTGAGGAAACAAGAAGAAGAAAAGCATACTCGTGTTCCTCATAATTGTACTTTTTTTCTGGATATTTCTATCCATGATTTGTTGGTTCCATAGATTCAGAACTCATGGAGATGGAGATCAATGCACTCTATTTTTGCATACCTGTCTGGATGAAATCAGACATCTGTTGAAGAATGTATCAAAAGAAATTTGCTTGATATTTCCCTTGATCCAAAGAAGCAACTCAGTACCCTCGGATCTAATATTAGGTTGTTGTGTGGTCAAAAGATCTCTAGAAGGGTTTTCTTCCCTGTTTTGAGAGAAAGAGGAAGCAGAGAGAGAGAAACTCCCACAACCATGGACATTGTTTCTCACCTCAATTGTTCCCAACAGCTGCAGGTAGCTTGGGTTAGAGCCAGGGAGCCAAGAACACAAGCCAGGAATCCAAGCATGGAATCACCACTCCTGCCTCGCAGGGGCAGCGTTAGCAAGAAGCTGGAGCCGAGGCTTGGGACTAAGACTCAAACGCAGGCATTGTGGCATATAATGCAGCCATCTTTACTGCTAAGCATAGTGTCTGCCCCTCAAAAGGGTGTTTTAAATAGGGTGTTTACATCTCTGTGTAATATATACATATACACACATACATAGTATCTACAGTATCTATATATGCTATGTATACACACACACATATACAAGAGAAATTTAAGGTGAAATCAGATATGTTTCTGTTCTACACACACTTAATTCTTCATAAAGTTGAAATCATTTAGCACTCTTCTTTTTAAATGTAAAGAGAGTAAGATTTGGCTTACCCCTTGACGTGATGAATTTGTAGTTTATTTTGATCCTCATGAGCACTTCAGCCTGAGAGATTCTGTTGTCTTTTGACTTATGTCAGAATTTAAAAGTCATGTTTCATAACGGATCCCTTTGGCATGTGTTACGCAAAGCCATTTTGGACACCAGGGTGCTGGGACCAAATGGAGATGGGTCTGTGCACCTCAGCATAGAATCAGCGCCACCGTGATCTGTTTCACCTTGGCCAGCAGGTCCTACTGTGCAGCAACAGAGGTCTGTATCTTCCAGCATCCTTTTCAAATATGCTCCACAACAGCCAGGATCAGCTCTGGCCATTGTGTCCATTTGGAGTGTGAGACAGCAAGTAGAAAATCTCTCTCTCTCTCTCTGTCTCTCAGTTACTTTCTATTTCAAATAAGTAAGTAAATCTTTTTTAAAGAAGAAAGTTAAGCACACACACAAAAATCTCATCAAATAGAACAGATTGGGAAAAACAGTTAATGAATCTCAGCAAATCTCTATTTGTAGCAATGACCTCCCTACAAATCATTGCTCAAAGAAAGGAGGAGGTCATTGTCAGGTAGCTTAAGGTGTATGTGACACAATGTCCAGAAAAGGTGAGTCCACCATATGTGGGAAAAAGCTATTGTCAGTGTTCTGGTGTTGGGCAGCTCCAATGGGAAGAGGTGCCAGGGCTTTACCCCTTCACTTCCAGGGGCAAAGAAGACAAAGAGGAAAAGAAAGGCAGCATTTGGCAAATGTGGCAAGAAAAAAAAAAGAGGACCAAAATATCAGAGCTCACACCAGATTTTTCCTCCTGTTACAACATTTAATAAAGAAATCAGGCCCTGGTACAGTGACGCAGAAGAGGGTTCCGCTGCAGTCTTATAACTCATTCCAATACCAAATGAGTGGACAGGGGGAAAATGGAATACATTCATACAGAATTAGTATTTAAAAAAAATAGAAAGTAGTTTTGAACACATTCCAACTCCTGCAAACCCCCACCCCCACGTAAACAGCCATGATATAGACAAGAAATTATAAGTCAGCACTCTAATCTGGACCAAATATATTTCAACAAGAATTTTGAAATAAACAAAGCCACCTTGAACCAGAAATTAAAAGAATATATGAATAGAAATGGACAAAAGAAAGAGAGAAATGGAAAGAGAATTGATTGAACTTGGGGGGAAAAAAGAAAGAAAAACAAAATCTCATGAAGGAATAATAAATTATAAGGTACATAAAGGAGAATAGACCGAAATGAAAATTTAATGAAGAGCGTTGAAGAAAGGCAGCAAAAACAACCAAGAGAATAATAAAAGAGGTTGAGCAGGAAGTCACCAAAAGAAAGTGGATGTAGAAGCCAGACTCAAAGGAAGTAACATTGAAATACAGCAAAAACTACAGGCGATACAAGCCTACATAGTCATAAATGCTCCAACAACAGGAGCACATGAAGTGAGCAGAAGTAATTGAGCAATGAGAAGAATATCTGAACAACATAGCCATTAATAAAGATATTATGGACATATGCTTTTAACACTGTGAGAACTGCCTCTGCTTTATCTATGGTGCCTGTGCATTGTTCACAAAAATTGATCCTGTATAGGTCATATGCAGGTCAAAATAAACGATCATAAAAACGCATTTCAAGTTTCATGATTCCATCTAAGGCAATAAAGTGGAAAATTATTAACAAAACTAAAATGTTCTCACACATGAAACATTTTAAACTTACTGTAAAAATTACCCTTAGGTAAAAGGGAAGTAAAACCAGAATTAAACAATTTAAACAAATTTATCTCAGATCATATAGGATATGCTTAAATAAGCAATTAGAGAAGTCCTAATGTCCTTCTTTAATTTTTTACATTTGCTTTTACTTACTTGAGGGCGAGAGAGAGGAGACAGGAGCTCAGTCTCTTTCACATGGGTGACAGGGACATCACCCATTACTCCCAATGGCTCCCGTTAGCAGGAAGCTGAACTCGTATGCAGCACCCAATACAGGATGCGCGCACCCTAAGCAGAGCCTTAATCACTGCCCTAAGCACCCATCTTTTTATCCAAATAGTTAGAAAAAATGAGTTGTTGGTGGTTAGAGAGCAGACTCTGATTGTTGCAAGAGTTTGTGTTTTCTTTTATCGAGACCTTGCACATAAGCTGGTTCACAGATCCATAGAGCCTTATCTGGAAAGTTCTAGTAATTAAGAACATGGGATTTATTCCACAGATACACACTGTGAATCTCCCTCTAAGCCTTCCGTGGATTACCCTTTGCCATGACAACTGTTGGCTAAGGAAAGGAAATTGTTATTTCCAGGGTTCGTTAATGTTCTTCATCAGCAGCAATCTCCCAGAAACTACAACTATAATTAAAAGTGGAGGCTTATAGACCCCATGTGACACAGTACATCCTGACTCAAGTCTTTCTTGAAATAGGTTCAGCATGACCTCAGCCATGGGCCACTTTGATTGCTTTCATTGTAGTTAAGGCTCTTATGGTAGAAGCCCAAGTGGAAATCCCTGGAATTGCCCCATTTATGCCACTCCTTTAAAAGAGCAAACCAAAAGCAGTACCACATTAGTGAGGACAATAACAGACTTGTTATCAAGGACTTCCAAGAAGTAGGCTGTAATCTCTACTGCCATCTTTAGTTCAAGTGTGCATCCTGAGAAGTAGCCTGCAAAGTACCTGGAGGCCATATAAACTAAAGGCTGAGGACTACTATTTTCTGGATGTTGTAGCTTTGCTAGAACAAATCTCCCTTGGTATCTGAGATGTATCCTATTGGATTGAGCAAAACAAGGATTAATTCCCCTGGAAAGAGCAGCAGCACACATTTACTGCTTTCCTTCAGGTCTCCAGGCTTTGCGATCCCATTGTCTTCATTTCTTGGAAGTCAAGGGATGATAAGTTCTCAGATATTATGGCCGAACTATTAGACTAAAGCTGTTTTGGGCTTTTTCGAAGGTGTAGAGTTACCACATGGCTGTGGAAACAGAGTCAGCATTCCGTGGTGTTTTAATTCAACCTAACCGCAATGTCTTTTTCTTTACAGTAGCAGTCCAGAAGGAAGCAGAGCAGGTGCCTCATCCGGAGGGAAAAGGTTGACCATCAGTTTCCAACAGTGCATCTGTCTGATTGGACCTGCCTGGGCTATGCCCAAGGGACGCTTTAGGAGCTTTCCCATTGTAAAGCCTACTCAGGAATTCTGTTGGACGGAATAATTGAATCATTCTGCAAAACACCGAAAGCCAAAGGAACAGGGAAGTGCTTTGTGGGGCAAATTTCTTGGTGCCTGTGTTGGCCTAGACCTACAGGGTCACTGTTTGAGGCTCTGATGCCAGTGCGTTGTTCAGATTTGCCTGGGCACACACATGCTGACACCTCCGTCCTCTCGTGGCCTCCACTATGGCTTCACTCTCACAGAGACTACGCTTGGGTTTTTTAGCTTGATAGCACCTCTTGGCCTAACCTCTTTAACTTTCCTTTGGTATCTTGGTGAAGTCAGCATGGTCCTCTAACTCTCGTATGACACATGCGTACAAAACTGGCATCGTATGAAGAATGCCAAGCTCTGTCTCCAGCGCAAGCTGCACCTTACCTTCCTGCCTCAAATATGTTTTGCTAGCTAAATACAGGATAAGCAAATGCTGAGGCCATCTTGGGCAAGCTTATTGGGAAAGTCCTGGAGTTTCACAAAATGATTTTTGTGATTTTTCTCCGAAATATCTTCAGACTCTATCTCCCAGCATATGGCCAATTAGCAGGCATTTAGCTTCTACCTGCAGCAATTTCTTTAGGGAGTGGGATCTCCCGTTGACTTTCCTGTCCTAAGCAAGCCTTTCACTCCTCCTTTCTGTGGATCGATGGTGAATTTTCTAAATTTTTTTTGCTCCACTCCTCTTTGTTCTTTATTCTTGCTGCAAAATGGTTGAACAGCAGCCAGTAACACCTGTGCTGCAGCATGGAAACCTCAGCTTGGGAGCCTCATGATCCAAAATCAGGTGGGTTCGTGGATCCAGGGTCTGAGGAGGACAGTGGGCGGTAGAGTGCAGGAAGAAGGATCACACAGTGAGCCAGGGAGTCGAAGAGAAAGTGGCTGGCACTCACTCAAGTTCATGTAAGAGCAACCCTCTTGTTAAAGTTACCTTCAGAGAGCATGGCCCTAGTGACCTGAGGACCTCCCACTGTGCTCGCCGCCAGACGCCATAATTGGATCACATCTCCATCCTTAATCTTTAACCATTAACATTAATCCATTAACTGTGAGCCTATCACTGGAGTTTAAATGTATGTGTGAGTCAGGAAACCAACTCATATTCTAGTCATAACACATTTCCTTTCCCTTAGTCTCTCTGTTTCCACTCCCTAATATTAAAAAGTCTGTATTCAATATACATGGGGAAAAAGGAAGAGCATTTGTCCCCAAAGAAGCAGATAGTTGACTTACTATAAAAAAAGCACCCCCCCAAAAAAATTCTGACCAACATTCTTAAATATTCCCAAGAAGCTAAAGAGCAACATGAACAAGGAAGAAAAGGAATAGAGGAGAATAATGTCTCAATAAGCAAAGAGTTAAAGCAAGAAACACAAAGATAAAAAGAAAAGATAAAAAGGATCTGGGAGCTGAAAAGCATGACTGAAATGAGAAAAGCTGTTAGAGGGACTTAGCAGAGGATGCGCAGATGAGTTCATGAGACGGAACATAGGTCAAAGGAGACAACCTCATCTGAAAAGCAGGAAGGAACAAAAAGAATGAAGAATCCACAGAACCCAAGAGCCTGTGGAATACTACCAAATGTATCAACACGTCCAACATAGGAGTTCTAGAGCTAAGGGGGTGCAGGCTGAAGAAATAATAACCCCAAACAGCTTTCATTTAAAATACAAAGATTTGTTTTGTTTAATTGAAAGAAAGAGAGAGTTGTCTTCTATCTGCTCTGGTGGTTCACTCTCCATAATTGGCTACAAATGTTGAGGTTGTGCCCTGCTGAAGCCAGAAGCCAGGAGCTTCCTCTGGGTATTCCATGTGGATGTAGGGGCCCAAATGTTTGAGCCATCTTCTACTCCTTTCTGAGGCACATTAGCAGGGAGCTGAATCAGAAATGGAGCAGCCAGGACATGAATCTGTTCCCAGATGGAATGCTGGAGTTGCATGCTGTGCCTTAATCCATTCTGCCACCATGCTGGCCTCACAACATCTTCATGTGACAAAAACCATCACTCTACGTATCTAAGAAGCTTGGCGAACTTCTCTCTTAGATGAAACTTGAAAACAAGACATAGTAAGACAGAATAATCAAAAGCAAAATAAAATTTCAGAAACAGGAAGATAACTGAATTCATTTGAATGTTAATTCAAGGAACCGTCAGGCACACTGACTGTTGATTTCTCAGCAGAAGATCCTAAAGGCCAAGGGATAGCAAACTTACAGTGTTGAATGGATAGAGGTATCCTTGAGGGATGGAGTTGCGTGGTACAGCCTGTGACATAGGCGCCCCGTATCAGGGCAGAAGTTGGAGTTCCAGATGCTCCACTTCGATCCAATTTCTGTGAATGCTCCTGGAAAGCAACAGAAGATGTCCCAAGTCCTCAGACCCCTGGCACATGCCTGAGAGACCAGCAGGTAGTTCTAGGCTGCTAGCTTTTGTCCCAGCCTAACTGCTGTGGCCATTTGGGGTGTGAAATCAGCAGATGGAGGAATCTCTGTGTCTCTCTACCTTTCCCTCTCTCTGTAACTCTGACTTTCAAACAAATAAATATTTAAAATTTTCTAACATCCAGTAAAACTGTTCTTTAAGGATGAAAGACAAATCCTAAGCTATTGCCAGATGAAGAAAAGCTGTAAGACCTCATTTCTGATAGACTGTCCCGATACGAAATGTTAAAGGGAGTTCTTTAAATAGTTATCAAAGAATACTAAGCGGTAACTTGCAACTGGTAATAGTAAATATAAAACCTGTTATTATAGAAATTTATGTTTGTAACTCCTTTTTTTGATCCTACAACTTAAAATATAATTGCATGAAGCAACAATTACAAATCTATCCTAGTGGACACACAAGTATAAAGACATAATTTGTGACAGTTACAGCCTAACCTGTGAGAGACAGCTACAGAATACATAGAGAAAATAAATTGATAATCAATTCAAACTAGTCTTGACCTCTCTCATCTGTGCTTCCAACTCAACTTTCCTCCTGATGCCTCTAGAAGGGGTTACTTGGGACAGGTCAAGGAGAAAGATTGTGGGAGGCCTTAACATCCAAGAAGCTTTGTTGCTGGTGATTCCATAGGGTTTCCATAAACCACGCCAGTGGGAGGCTATTCGAGGCATACAGCAAGAGGTCCCCATGCAGAAGATGGAAACTCCTGGGGAGACCAGGGGCTTGGGTGTGCAGGAAACATCACTCAGCAGCCCAATGGAAGGAAGAGTCTTGGAGTAGATGGCTCTGGAGGCATATAGCAGTTTAGGAGGGGTGTGTCACCCCAAGGCTCTAGCTTGCACATGGCCAGTAGATGTGGAATAGATTTTGGCATAGGTGAGAAGTAAGCAGGCTCTAAATAACTTCAAAAATGTTGTTCTGTGTGGGTTAGTTTCAAGTCATTAAAAGTGGCAACAACTGAATTAGGTGTCAGTAAGTTTTTGAGCTAGAAGAGCTCAGATTGTGGCATAGAATTAGATAATCCAGGAGCTGAGTTGCAGAAGTTCTCTCTGGCTCATTTAGTCAGCTCTTTCCACTTGGAAGCCAGAAGACAAAGGTGTTCTCTTGGTGCATTTCCTAATCACCTGGCTCCTGGCATTGTGGAATAGGGGTGAGCAGCAGATATGAGGGGCCAGGGAGAAAGTACAGCAGCCTGGACCAGGAGCAGGATGTCCTGATCCTACTCCAAGCAAGTCTGGAAATAAGACTGCAAATCCGGCATGGGGGAGTCAAACTTTGGGTGATGCATGCTGTTTTTCCATTGACCAAGGTACAGATTAATGCTGATTTGTGTGTGATAAGAGAACATGTTGATGGCTTGGCCAGTGGCATGGAAACAGCCACGCTATAAAATGAGAACAAGCAGTCTTGTCAGAGATGTCTGTGTGTGCAATGATGTCTGGCTTCAGCACAAGGCCTCTTCCTAAACCATCACTTCAGCACAAGGCCTCTTCCTAAACCCCTCAGGCAGAGAAGAGTGATGGAAAACTTCACACCAGCAATTCCTCCTTTCCCTCTCTGCTGCCCATCCTTCCTGCCTTCTCAGTTTTCCTTCTTTCCTTCCCTTTGTTTTTCCTTCGTTGTCATCTTCTTTCAAAGCATACAAGGAACTTTGCAAGTGGTCCATAAGGCACACCATGACACACCTGTTCCGGATATTTGTCGGTGTAAAAAGAAAGGATGCAGCGCCAACTCGAGAGCCATTTGTTTCCAGAGAGTTCTAGCAAGATTGATTCCCATCATGTTAAAATGAATTAGCTTAGCATTCACTCACTAGCCTTCAAGACAATGTTGTAATTAGGATTTACATGGAACTCCTCACATTTCAACCTCCTCTTTTCCTCATCAGACTTTATTATTGAAAGACATTTGTGCTCTGGATATCGAAAGAAGACCTTTACCAAAGGAGCTTACTTGCTTTCCTTCCCAGCCGGTAAAGCAGAGATAATCTCCATTCATTAACTGCCTGAAGATCATTAGGTGTAAGATTTCATGTGTAGGATTCTGCAGGGACGTGATACGTATGATGAGTGCTCCACTGGGTCGTCTTGCCTAATGCCAGGGGTTCTACATTAGCCTTTAGTTATGCATGCAGCTAAATTTACAAGATCCTTCATCCACTGTAAAATTCCAGATGATTCTCACACAGAGGAAACCCTCTGATGAGTATGCATGTGAGTGGGAGCCACTGCAAAGACAACCTTCCCAAACAGATATTATTGTGAGCTTATTAAACAGTGCCTGTATTTTGCGAGTAGCTCCATGCGCACTCAGCTGAGGGTCGCATCACCCACAGGTATTATGCTTACTGCCGTTTCAGCCACCACTAAGGAAAATGGTAAGGGCAAATATAATTTACACCAAGTATTGGGTGTAAACAGAGGCCAAAAATATGTGGACAGTACAGATACAAGGATGAAAGTAAAATAATGTAAGCAATGTAGGGAGCTGCCTACTGTGGGTGTGGATGAGACCCAGAGTAGCATTAAGAAAATGTACTAGAAAGACAGGAAAAACAGTTCCTAGTTTCAGACCAACATTCAGTAGGAGGAATGGGAAGGTAAAATGGAAACACCATAGCACAGAGAAAAGACACACCACACTGGAGAGGCCAGGATGGGTGGAACATGGCTTGGCATTCCAGGAGCCCTGGGCATGGCTTGGAGGCTGTTGGGCACAAACAGAAGGAACTAGAGAATGTGCATATCTGACTTTGTGTGGATTGCTGGTCTCAGTTATTACTGCAGTGGTGCGCATGCCCTGATACGTAGTCTTACCACGTTCTCTTTCACAGTGTTAAAGATGAGACCCATTGCAGCCTCATCACAGATGCTGTAGTTGAATGGAGAAAACCAACAATGAGAAGAAAAATAAGGATGATAAGGAGGAAGTGGAGGAGAAGGAGACAAGAAAAGATGTTCCCATTTGAGCTCATTTCTTGGACCATCTTGCACGCTCTTGAGCCTGTCCGTTTTTTTTTTTTTTTAGCACCAGTTGTCTCAGCAGGGTAGAGACAGATAACGTGACCTGGGCCACCCTGGCCAATGGCTCATGTGCTTTGCTTTTTCAGGTACTGAGGTAGCTGGTAAATCTTTCTCCAAACTTAATGGCTCTACCAGATCCTTGGATGTGATTTCCTGAATTGGCGATTAAAGACACAGAGGTCTGAATTCTGGAAGCTTGCTGCGGCCAATGGAGTTCCACAGTTCAGTTTGTTTCTTGCTATGATTTTCCACACTGGCAGAGAGGCAGACTAGCCCTTTCCTAAGGGGGTTGCAATTTTTATCCAAACTCTTTGTGTTGATCAAATAGGGTGTCTGGATTTGGTGGGAGAGAGGTTTTCATGTGGGGGCATATCCCACTGAACTACGTTCTAGGACTTTCCATATAGGGAAGTTTTGTGCACCTCATATGGACGCCTAAGACTACAATAAGGTTGCTAACTTCTCTCATCTCATCCAATGCTGCCTCTCCTTTCTTCCCTGCTTGTCTGAGTCACAAAAGTCAAAGGGGACAGATGTCCCATCCATAAAGTACCGTGGAAATAGGAGTGAGCAACACAACACAGACTACTGTGGAAACCACACAGGATGGAGAAACACTGAGGAGAGCTTCCTGGAGGAGGCGGTGTCTATGTTGCCTTTGGGAGGTCACATTAGTCACAATAAGGGTAAGAAAGGGCATTTTTGGCCAAGAGGATGGCGTGAGAGTCTTAAACAACAGGAAGAAGGAAAGGACAAAAGATGAGAGAATGTTATCTGGTACATGAGCTGTTTTGCCTATGGCAGTTTGACTGGATGGGCATGCCTCTACTGTTAGGTTTTAATGTGGTGACATATCAGTTGGAGAGCAATGTTGCCAGGGCCTTTGATCTTAGCCAGCATGACCTATATCTGCCCTCTACCCTTAAGAATTCCTTGGGCAGGGATAATCGTGGCTTCCTGTCTCCTATTACAGAAGCTTCTTGGTCTACTTAGCCAGAGCTCCAAGATGCTGATATGAGGGTAGTAGCTAGGCAAGTCTGAGTGCCAGAAAGTCACAATTTTAAGGCAATGTGGCTTGTAGCACTGAATTGGGCTGACATGGAATCCAATCTGTGATGCCCTATGTTTTTCTATGTACCTATGATTTTTTTCGCAGGGGGTTGGGGAGGAGGGATGAGTAGTCACTCCTGGCATGGTGCATGAGCACTGTAAGAAAACTTAGCCTCTTTGGTTTCTCAAATGTTCTGTAGTTAAGACTTTTGGGATGCTTGGTGGTTAAACAGATGACCAGGACTGGCTACCAGAAATTTGGTTTCAATGTAAACCAAGAGGCAGGTCCTGGGCAATTCTTAAAAACAGGTGCTGTTGGCAATGCCTCTTGTCATGGAAACGTGAAAAACAGCACAGTTAGTCATAGACTGAACAACAGGCCGCAAGGAAGTGTTTTTGTCTGTGCCACCTGCCCACAGCATGCATGGTTTTGAAGGTGTTTTGTTTTTTACCTGTTTGGAAACTGAAGATTTTAGAATAGTGCATAGCATAGGACTACACTGTTGGAAGTGTACTGACCTATCTTCAAATCTGTTTTCCTCTTGATCCAAAAGCATTGTGGCATATCTGTAACAGAGATCCCTGCAAGCTGTCGAGGTTGTGGGGTACCTTGTCTGCCTCCCCTATAAAATACTGAGCCTCTTGCTCATCCCCATGTACCAGTAATACAGCCTAGTAAATAACTGTTCATGGAATGAATAGCCATGCACTTGACTGACATACAAAATGCAGCCTCCCTGTGGCTCTATAATCGTCTTTCCTCTTGTGGATTTGGGAAACCTGAAATCAGTTGACAAAGGACTGAAACACATAGTGTATGTGTACAGATGAAGCAGTCTTCCCACTGTAGAGCTTGGGCGCAACACTCCTACACTGAACTGCTCCAAGGGAAGGAATGAAAATGAAATTTGCACAGAATGGCAATGTTGTATGATAGTATTGCTTGGTAAGAGGACCACTGTGCTGGCGGGTGACTCTGTCACTGGGCACACACCATGAAGTGTACTTAGCACAGAGATGACCATGGAGGCATGATGTGATGTAATTGTGAGGGATGACCATTTGATGTGCTGGTCAACAAAAGTTCATCATGTGGCGAGAACTGCTCTACTTTAAAAGTTACGTGAAGCTTTTCTAGGTCCATAGTACAGGGTCGATCCCGAGGAGTGGTCCGTGATTGGTTATTTCTATAGGAGACGCTGAGGAAAAAAAAAAAAGTCTCTTTTCCCAAAGCTCTTTGAACAATCTGTTGCACAATTAGTTTGCTGGTAAGTAATTGAAAGGAAAATTTCATTCAGGTTTTGGCAAAATCATAACAGATTAAGATGAGCTAAATTAATTGTGCATTTACTATCACTTACAAAAGTATCAGAAAGTGTTACAGGAAATAGAAACAGAAAATAATTCAACTGACAACTCCATGGAGGAGTTTTGTGTGTTGATACATCTTACCTGTTTTTGGTTTTTTATTTTGAAAAACACATTTACATGACTTAGACCTTTCAACTTCTGAGATAATATATAATCTTTTCAGAAATAACATTATTTTAACCACGTCAGCATCCTGGATTCAGAATTTTGAGTTCCGACAGAGTCAACTCAGCTTGCTTTGCCTCCTCTTTGTTCTATCATCACCATATGAAAAAGGGGGTGTCTGAAACCCTAGAACCTAAAAAAACAAAAAGGTCCAATCAAAAAAATCCACGAAAGGCTAGCTTCCTAAGCTCTAACATGAACCTCCCTCACATCTTATCACGCGAACACCGGTCATTTCTTGTATGAGGTAACAGGTGCTAGCCCCAGGAGCAGTGACTTTAAGGGAGTGTTACCTTCCCAGCTGGGAAGGCTGAATCCAGGTTGAACTCAGGTGAGTGGCCGACCTGGGCAGTCATGGCTGTCTTCCTGTATATGCGAGCCACTTTATTGTCATGTTGCGGCTACTCATCATTAATACTGCATAACCCACATGTTTGCTTTTCCTGTGTAAGCTTCTGTTTGTCTTGGGGGCAGAGGGTAAATGGTTTCATTAAAACATTTTTAAAGATTTATTTGTTTTTATTGGAAAGACAGATCCATAGAGAGAAGGAAATACAGAGAGAAAGATCTGTCTGCTGGCTCACTCCCCATGTGACTGCAATGGCCGGAGCTGAGCCGATCTGAAGCCAGGAGCCAGGACCCTCTTCTGGGCTTCTCACACGAGTGCAGGGTCCTCCACAGCCTTCCCAGGCAACAAGGAGGGAGCAGGTTGATAAGTGGAGTGGCCAGGACATGAACTAGTGCCCATCTGGGATGCCGGTGTATGCAAGGCAAGGATTTTTAGCCATATAGCCACCACACTGGGCCTGATTTCAATAAATGTGAAAAGTCCAGTGGCTGGCAGAGTGGTGCAGTTCGTTCATCATCTGCCTGTAGTGCTGGTTTCCCATACTAGTGCCATGTTCCCATGAACACAGTTTTGTCCCAGCTGCTCCACTTCCCATCCAGCTCCCTGCCTGTGGCCTGAAAAGCAGTAGATGACGGCCCAAAGCCTTGGGACCCTGCACCTGTGTGAGACCTGGTAGAAGTTCCTGGCTCCTGGTTCCTGGATTCTGATCAGCTCATCTTGGGCCATTGTAGTCATTTGTCATTTCTCTGTCTCTCTGTGAATCTGTTTTTCAAATAAACTCAAACAGTCCCAGGATTATTGCGGCACTGGCCTTGACTGAGGCATCATAAGCACACACAGTGCTCTGATGAATTAGTCCTGAGAATTACTCCTAGTGATTGAAACTTCGGTTTAACCTCAAAATATCAAAGTCTGAATTCTAATTTTCAGGCCATTTTCTGCCCTCCCTGCCCCACAAGCCCCCCGTGCCACCACCAAGTATTGTACAAGCCTTAAATACAGGAGTGCTGGTACTTTTGGACTACTTTATGTGGTAGTTTATTCTCTAATCGTAAGAAACAAATTTTGGATTTTCGTTAATATTTTCCTGCACAATACTTGTAAGGGTCACATTCTAGCATGGGGCTGGCATTGTGGTACATGGGGTTACACTATGATGTGCGACCCCAACATCCCATAAAGGAGCTGCATCCTGATTACTCCACTTCGAATCCGGCTCCCTGCCAATGTGTGTCTGAGCCGCTGACACCCACATGGGAGGCAAGGATGGAGCTCTGCGTTCCTGGGTTCTGCATTGTGACCACCTGGGGGAGTGAATCAACTCATGATGAGAGATGTCTCTTTTTCTGTCCCTCTCTGTACTGCTTTGATGTGTGGACTGTCCGATTTGAATGGGCCAACAGGAGTTCAGTGCTTCTGAGCTCCTGGCGGTGGGACGTGACCTTCCTCTTTGAACTACAGACTGAGCTCCCACTCTTGGGAGGCAATCTGGCTTCAAGGTCTTGCTGGAGACCTGCGGGCCTGGTCTGTGTAGAAGCTCTTGGGCTGGAGAACCACCTTGTGCCAGCAGAGGAAATGGCAGTGCCCTGTCTGGCTGTGCTGCTGCCCAGGTTCCATGCCAGGACGGAGCTTCCAGTCATAAACATATGTGGAATCCTAGAGTCATCCTCCAACTCACTCCCCCCCACACCAAACAACGCAGTAAACCCCTTTGTAAGCACGTCCCCACCCCCACTGGCCTGGCTGTTTAGTCTATGCTGGGTTAAGCTCGCCTTATAAACTCCTTTGATTGGCAAGCCCAGTAGCAGAAACAACAAATGCTGAGAGCAACCCTCCTCCCAACCTAAAAACTCTTTCAGCTTTATTTGGACTGAAACTTGATGAGAGCTTCAGAGACAGGAAGCAGACCCCTCCTCCTGAAAATGCCACCAGCGGGGACAGAGTTTCTCACAGACTCAGCTTCTAAGCTGCAGGGACCTGAAGTGCTCGCTGGCTTGAGAATTCATGACTCTTGTCAAAGAAGGAAGTAGCTGGAAGCTGTTTATTTTTGCTGAAGATGAAGCTAATTTTCTAACTCCAAAGTAGAGTTCCAGCGGCTAGGAGGCCGGGCAGAAGAATCAAGCTGCCCTGGAGGCTGATGTGCAGGCATGAGAGCGAAGGAGAAACAAAGATTTGAAAAGAAGGAAAATGAAGAAGAGGTGAATTTCTTCTTTGCAAAAGCAGAATGAAACAAAGAATAGATAACCGGACTTCCTCAAATTGAAAAAACAAACATTTAACTGGCTAAAGATACCATAGGGAAAGTGGACAGACAGCTCACAAAATGAGACAAAAATCTGAAAAAAAAAATAAGTTGATACAGAGATCTCTTAATACAACTCAGCTCAATAAACAGGCCAAGAATGCAATCATGCAAGAATGTAAACAGACAGGTCTCCAAAAAGGGTCTACAGGTTGCAATAAGCATATGAGAAGATGTTTAAAATCATTACCCACAGGCAAATAAAAACCCAAACTACAGTGAGATATTGTTTCCCATTAATCAGGGTGATTGTACTCAGGGATGTAGACAACAGACGATGTTGGTGAAGACATGGAGACATTGCAACCTTCATATACGCGAATAGAAAACGAAGGAGTTACCTTAAAATTACAGTTTTGGGGCCAGTGCATGGTGCAGTAGCTTAAGCCTCTATCTAAATGTTGACTGCTCCACTTTTGATCCAGCTTCCTGTGCCTGCAAAAGCAGCGGAGGATGGCCCAGGTGCATGGGCCTCTGCCACCGGGTGGGAGACCCAGATGGAGTTTCAGGCTCCTGGCAGCCCCAGCTGCTGCGGTCACTTGGGAGTGAGTCAGAGAACAGAAGATCCCTGTCTCTGCTTTTTCCTTTATCCCTGAAGCTCTGCATTTCAAATATATTTTTAAAAAGATTTACTTGCTATTTGAAAAGTAGAGCTATATACATATGTGTGTGTTTTCTATTATATATATAAATTACATATATTAAATATGTATTTCTATTTGTTGGTTCACTCAGCATATGGCCACAAGGGCTAAAGTTGGGCCAGTTCAAAGCCAGGAGCCAGGAGGTTCTTCCAGATCTCCCACATGCATGCAGCTCTCATAAGCATTTGAGGCTGTGGTGCAGCTGGGTGATAGCACTCCATGGCAGTGAGCAGATGTGATGCTTTGAAAGAGGACAGGAGGGGGTCAGTCCCCTGGCAAGCACGACTAATCAGAGCTTTCTGCCTCTGTCAGCAGGTTTGCTAGCTGATTGCCCTAAGGTGTAAGTTGATTGGGTTATTGGGTGGTTTGTAATGAGCCTACCTGAGTTGATTTGAAATCCTTGGCTGCTTCATGCCATGTGTGCTGAAAACTCCTGACTTTGGCCATGTACTCCGGTGGTTCCTGAAGTGTAGCAAGAGCTGCCATCATCCCCAAGCTTGGCTAATAAAGATTCCTCCTGACATCCGTGTGTCTGATGTGTTCTCTCTTGCTCTCCATAACAGGGACATCCTCTGCTGCTTCCTTGGGCCAATTAACAGGGAGTTGGACCAGAAATGGAGTAGCAGGGACTTGAACTGGCTCCCCATACGGATACTGGCGCTGAAAGTGGCAGCCTTACCTACTAAGCTATAACACCAGGCCTAATTAGAAAAATTTTTTTTAAAAAGAAAACTCAGTTTCTTAGTTTATTGAGAAGTTCTGCATAGAGTTGTACGCAATAATTTTGTCATAGGTAGATACCCAAAGTTTCACATGTAGCTACGCAAACACTTGTACCTGAATGTTCATGATTCATAATGGCCAAAAAGTGGGCACAACCCTCATGGCCACCAACCAATGGCTGAACAAAGAAAATGTGATCTATTTGCACAGTGGAGTGCTATCCAACCATAAAAGAACACTCACATGGGCCAAAACAGGGCTGAGTCTTGACACGTATGCTAAGTGAGAGAACCAGCACACATGGCTACACATTATTTGATTCCAAGTAGATGAGTTCTCTCAAATATGCAAGTCCATTCTCAGAAAGTAAATGGATGGTTGTCCAGGGGCTAGAGGGAGGAAGAAACAGGAAGAACTGCTGATGGATGTAGGGGCCGATTAGAGGTGATGGAAACATCCTGGATTAGATAATGGTGATGGTTGCACTCTTTGTGACTACACCCCTCTACAGCTCTATACTTCTTCAAGGCAAAGTTGCATGCCTAAATGGAATTAAAAGTTATTTTAGTGGGACCAATGTTGTAGCATAGCAGTTTAAGACACTGCCTGCAAGGCTGTCATCTCATATTGGGTGGCATGGTGCCAAGTACACCCAACGACCACCTTTTGGGGCCTTCCCAGATCCATTAGCAGAAAACTGGATCAGAAGCAGAGTATCTGGGACTCTAATTCACATTCCAGTATAGAATGCTGGTTGCAAGTAGTAGTTCAACCTGTAGTGCCACAACACCAACCCCATATGTTTGAGATCTTTTTGTCCCAAGATGAACACTCTTGAAAGTGTTTGTTTCTATTATTGTAACCCATCCTCCCGAACAATGGTGTGTGATAATATACCATGGTAATCCTATGGCTCTGGTATCATGCATAGGGCGGGGATCCCTGCAGTTTCTCCCAAATAAGAGATGCTGGTCCAATGGCACTTCAGCATCTATCCCAAGACGGCCCCAGGACAGATGTCACTGAGTGTCCTTCAGGTTCTGATATAGAGCAGGTTAAGCGGCCAACCACAACACCAGCATCTCATATGGGTGCTGGTTCAAGCTTGCTGCCTTTCTGATTCTGCTCCCTGCGAATGGACCTGGGAAAGTGGCTGAGAACAACATGAGTTCTTGGGCTCCTGCGCTGATGAAGGAGATCTGGATGAAGCTTCTGGCTCTTGGCTTTGCCCCAGCCTGCCTGTGTCCATTGCAGGCATTTGTGGAGTGAACCAACAGCTGGAAGATCTCTGCTCCCTTCTCCTCTCTGTCTCTTTCTGCAACTGCATATTTCAACTAAGTAAATTATATATATATATACATATATATATACATATATATATTAAAAAGAGAAAGATGAGCATGAATCTAGAAGGGCAGTTGGAGTTAGAAGTAAGATATGTTATCAGGTGGAGGGCTGAGCTGAAATCCACAGAGATGAAGGGGATGGACCTGTTGGCCGAGGGAACCTGAGACATTGTTCAGGACTGCATTGCAATGTGGGTGGAGCTGTGGTTTTGCATTCTGTAGTTTTTCACAACACCAGCCAAATCTTCCCATACCTGGGGAATACCAGCTGAATGTCTTTCTCTTTCATTTTGTAAGGTATCGGATGTTCCTAAATAAATTACATTGTTTATCAGACGTGACGTAAGACTTATCATTCCAAAAGCAGAGTTGCCTTTGATTTTTGTCAGGTGGTTGCTACTAATCTTGTTGAGAAGATCTTTCAGGTAAAAAGAATGAAAGGGTCGAAACTGATCAGGCAATACTCGTCACTACGCATAAGGTTGAGAAGGAGTAAGGGCAGGGCAATGCCCAACCTCATGTTCACCATTCAGAAACACACACTTACAGTTCATACAGGTGCGCTTCCCTACGTGACTGGTGCAGACTGAGAAATCTCCTGGTGGAAGCACTTCTGTTGGCTCTGCTGTGGTGTGCAGAGCCCTTGGCAACCCCTGGTATGCAGTTCCCACTGTGGTAGCTTTCCCCAGAACCCATGATAGTTGGCTTGTTGGCCTCTTGCATGTCTTGGTACTACCCACACACTGATGGATCTGATCTTCTGCATTGAGGCCACCCATGTCAGTATTCCTGGGGAACTGTGTTCGGAAGGCTCTGAGACCATGCATCCTATACCATGGCCTGACTGAGTGGCCAAAACCTGCCATCCATGAGAGGAAGTGACATCATGGGAAACCAACAAGATGTGCAGAAGCCAAACGGCACTGTTAGCAAACTAACACACTCATCATGTGGCTGTAGGTCTGTCCCCATGCATCATGAGAGAAGCCCTGATGGACCTATCAAGTGATCCCCAAGGACTTTGAAGTCCACATTGTGCAAGCCTGGGGAATCCTGGAAGTGGGAACTGAATGCTGGACCTGCTCCCATCTTTGCACAGAGAGAGAGAGAGAGATGGCGTAACCATGACTTACGAACCCTTTCAGACCTCCATGATTCTTTTGTTTTCTAGTATAAAATTTACGAATAAGGAGCACGTCTTCAAAAAGTTAAGCATGAATAAAATCCAGCCCTTAGAAATGAGCTTTCTACATTTCTGAGCGTTTGCAGTTCAGATTCAGAGTGGAGCTGTGTTTTATTCCTGGTCTCTGAGTGTTCCTGATTGTAAATAGATTCCTTCCTTTATCCTTCTCCTCCAACCACCACCACTGAACCCTTGTTTTTTCTGACTGAGGCCACCAGGCTTCCCTGGAAACCAAACCTTGATTTGCGCTTTTACAGTCTTGGATGTGTGTACGAATGCAGAAGCCAGAAGCCAGAATGTAAACAGTTCTACCAGGAGAAAGGCAGCCTCCATTTTATTCTAATGTTTATTATTCTATGATACACAGATGATTCTTTATTCCATAGCTGATGCTCCTGTCCACAATAGCAAGGACTCCACATCCTTGGCCAACTTTCTCCAGGCACTGTCCATGCAGAAATGAGAGAGCCAGGAACATCACTCTAAGCAGCTCTCCCAAGCTGATCAAACAAGCTGGGCTGGCATTGCTGTTACAAACGGGAACACAGTTTGGATAAACACTGGAATCTTTTTGCTCTGACTGTTTTTTTGCTTTGGCAACTTGCAGACAGATCTCTGCATTGTTCCCAGAACTTAAGCACAGAGGATGCTCAACACACACCTTTGCTCTGTTGAGTCTCCAGAGTCCGCACCACGGAGGGTTTGGTTGTGATGATTTGTGTGTGTGTGGGGGGGGGTTGATCTCGAGGAATCTGAGAGTGACAGATTCCTGAGCAGGGGGAAATAGGATTAGGGTGTGCAGGTCAGGTGCCATACAATGAGGAAGTGAGAGCAAGTGGATACACAGAGGAAATAGACTACGCCCAGGTCCCACAGTGGTCTGGAGAGACAAGGACAAGTGTGGAGGTGGCAGTGAGCTCAACCAGCACGTGTGTGAGAGAGAGAGGGGCCCTGCAATGTGTTGGGTTTTGGGTCAATGGGATGGAGAACAAGCAGACTACACTGTACACAGTTGTGTTCTTTTTCTGTTCTTTCCTCCCTCATAATAGATTTTTTTTTTGATGATGTTTACATAGTTGAGAAGGATGCATGTCCATGCGACCACCAATTAAGATGAGAAGAGTCCAGGAATTGGGGAAAGTAGATGAGACCACTGCTTCCAATCTTCCTGTCTATTCTTCCTGTTTCTGGGTGAAGAGGAGAGAGAGAGGGGGGAAGAGAGGGCTGCTCCCATCAGCCTAACCACACCAGCACTCAAGGATACGGGAAGCCACTCAGTGTCATCCTAATGTCTTCAATATCAAGCATGTTCTGAGAGTACTGCTTAAATGGTTTTGATAGTTCTGTAATGCTATTGATGTCATTGCTCCAAGGTTGAGGAAATTCCTCCAACATCCATTGGCTGACATAGTCCACATCAAAGCGTTGACTTGCCAGATACCTGCTGTTGAAGTTTGGCCAGGAGAGTTGTCCATTTTAATCTTCCTTTCATGGAACTGGACATCCTCTGCAGGCCTCAATGATCTGTCATCTCCGCCATGTGCATCTGGGCCTGCTCTCTGCTGCACAGGCTTCAGCATCTGAGGACGCCTGGTTCTCCACGGTCAGAGCACAGATCCTGTGATTTTCCCCATGGCTGGAGTTTGAAGTCCAGTGGTCCAGTTCTGGGGGTGCCCAAAGAAACCTTGCCAGAGGTGACCCCAAATCTGATTTCCATGTGTGCCAGCCAGTTCAGGGTCTAGCTCAGTCCATCGCAAACATCAGCCTATACACACACCAATGGTTTCAGCAGCCTGGTCAGTTCTGTTCCCGACTGTTTCTCATATGCAAAACAGAGGATGCTGCAGCTCAGCTTGACACTGCCAACCACACCATCAAGAACTATAGCCTTGTCTGAGTGGCCACCGGTAACTCCCACCAGGCCTGCCCCCAGCCCCGGTTGCTGTGTATGCTGGTAGGTGCAGCAGACTAGTCTGCTCTGTGCCGCAAACTGTTTGGTTCTGGTACACATCAATGAATACTGTAGCTTAAACTTCTGCCAGCCAGGCCTGCCCTGCCAGGCCTGCCCCTATCTTAGTTCTCATGCATCACTGATATTGTGATGTAACCAGTGAACCAACAATCAATGTGAGTCAGATTGCTTATGATCTACATCAAAGAATTGTAAAGCCTAATATACTTTTAAGACCCTATGCTACTCGGAAATGGGACAGGAGAGCAGAGAAATCTCCCATCGCCTTAGAATGTACGAGGAAGAAAATATTTCATTTTTATCTCCCTTTTATAACACATTGCCATCTTTCATGCCCCTCCAGCCTGGCATCTACATATCTTTGCTTATTTTGGATTTGGGTTATTGGCTGAATTCTATTTGGCCCATATTTATGATTCAGACTTAGCCCCCAGTATCTGGAAGTATGACTGTATCTTAGGAGAGGGCCTCTCAAGTGTAATTAAGTGCAGGAAGTCAAACTATTAGGGTGTGCCCTAATTCAGTCAGCCTGGTGTCCAACCTTTCAGACACCTTGATCTTGGACTGCACGAGGAGAAAACAAATTTCTGTCATTTGAGGCATTCAGTCTGTGGTATTAGGGAGTGGTCGGGCTGGAGGACTAATACAGGTGACTTTCCCCATTCTTGTGGAAGCTACAAGAATCGTTGCTGATCATTCTCCTTCTTGTAGCCGCATGCCTTGGCATTATGACATGACAGCTCAGAAGGTGGACTATTGACCCTGGAAAGATTTTGTGGACTTGTTCTGGCTGATAAAATGTGCCAGAGGTGATTTGGTGCCAACCCCTGGGTTAGACTTTAAGAGGTTTTTGTATGCTTCTGGGGATCCCACCTATATCACCTGTGCACAAAAACAGGTCACTTTGTCCACCGCCTGTTGGAACAGCCTGGTGGACTTCAAATATGTGAGTGAGTTGAACGCAGATCAGCCGAATTCCTGGGCTTAGTCCAGCCCTGATTGTGCAAGAGATGATTGATGGAAACCACTGCCTGTCAGTGACTCATCGGGCAGCAAAACGCACTGGCACCTGTAAATCTCATTTTGTCCAGAGGAGCAGGTAAGAGCCAAGCCACGGCTTGTTCGTTCAAACCCTCGGACTTTTATTAAATGCTGTACTCAGCCACAAAGCTCTACACCCCCAGCCAGAAAGACATAGAGGTTGAGAAGTGGGCCATGTTAAGTTCTGTCTACTTTGTTTGGAATTCTTTCACTCCCCGTGTGCTTAAAAGAGTTTCCTCTGCCAACTAGGAAAAGCCCTCTGTGTAGGTCTCCTTCATTAGAGTCCATCCGCTACACTCCCGGAAGGACACCTTGTAGTCCTGTCAGATGAGTGAGGAGGAGCCACGGGTGAACAGGTCCTGTATCTCACCTTCTGTTTGACAGCATCTGCTTCCTGATTTTGAGATGAAATCGAGTCCCTATCTGAGCAGACGTACACATCAAGGCAGTTAGACCATGTTCTGCACTATTTGGAACGAAGGCTGTGGGTCTGCCCAGGTTTGCCTAGGTCTGCCCAGTTCTTTCCCAGAAGGTGGAGAGGGTGGAGGCCCTATCCTCTCCCTGGTCTGTGAGGCATTTGCTAGTGGGTGCTCTGTGGAGGCTCAGGAAGATGAGTCGCCAGATGGTTTGTGGTGAATGTTGTTGGCGGGCTCGTTGCCAGGAGCAATCTACGGTGTTCACTGCTGTAGATCTGTCATCTATAAAGCCTGTTGGACATTCTTTGAGACAAAGCAGTACAGGGATCTGCCCCAGGTCGTTAAAGTCCTGTGTGTGGGCAGTCTGCGTGGGGGAAGCACTGGCTGCAGAAGAGGTAGTGATGTGACACTAACCTGGAGTAAGCCCAGTGGTGCTGGATTGCAGGAGTTTTCTAAACCCAACAGTTCCTGATTACCTACCTCAACATCTCTCTTTCTTGCTCTCTCTCCCTCCCTTTGCATCTAAGTACCTGAATCTATTATCCATGTGAGGCATCTATATATCATCTATGCATCATGTTTAATCTATCATCTGCAGTTTGTATCCATCTATGTGCCATTCGTATCTCATCCATCATCTAGAGCCCTCTGTGGCCTATGGATTTCTCCATCTATCCCTTCTACTTTTTTTGTATTGACCTATGTACCACCTGTTTCTGAATAATCTATCTATATATCCCTGCATTGTCAATATACTTACTTATCTACTTCATCACCTCTCGTTGTCATCTCTCATCCATATTTAATCTAGCTTTAACTAAAATTGAACCATATGTATGAAAGAACTCATTTGCACACACATTCACACACACCACCTAATTCTCCCTCCCAGTCACTTCTCCCATCCTGTCCATCCAAATAAAAGCATGGTACATGCTTTGGACCTCAGTTCTTGCTTCCTGTGGCACTGCTTTACGTGCAGAGGTTTGTTTGTGAGACAGCAATGCTTGATAGCAGTTCCATCTCTCGTTGAACATTAGAAGGGACAGGCACAACACTCTTTAGACCAATGCCAATTTTCTTCTTACAGCACAATCCTATAATGCTGAACAAAAAGATTCGGCTCCTTGAATGAAAGCTTTAACACTTTGCTTTTGTTCAATGGTTGTATCCACCTATGCCCTTGGAGTAGGCATGAAGTTATCTCCAAATAAGAATTAGCCACAAAATTCCCTACTCAATTATTCATTGTGTTTCATCTCAGAAATGTCAAGAGAGAGAAGGGAAGGACTAAGTCCCTGAGTGAGTCAGTCTCCTCCTCTCCTCGCTAGAGGCTGCTGGGCACAATAGACTAAGAGTGTACATCTGAGAAGCTGTACTTAGGCAGTGAGAGCCTTGTGCACCTACACTATGAGGACCCGGTGAGAACATTATACTATGAAGGGCATAATGAAAATATCAATTCTGGCAGCTAGAAAAAGTGCTGTGATTTCTGCTGTTGAATTGACCAGATAGTCTGAATTCCAAAAAAATTGATTGCATAAGCTAAGTCGCATAGATGTGGGGAATGAGCCAGAAGAGAGGGGAGCTCTTCCCAGACTAAGTTACCAGCATTGTTCTCTTTGTAGAGAACCTCATGTGTGCTCTGGAGAAGCCTGGGTACCCAGTCTGGTCCAGTTTCCTCCAGCATCTTCCCGTGGTCTTCCGCCTGCGACAGTAGCCTGTGTCCTCTGCCCTTTTTTTGGTCATTTATCTTTCCTTGTTCTGCACAGAGTTGTCTGTGTCAGTTGAGGTGGCATCCCCATGCAGGCTGTTTCATTCTGTTCCTAGACAGACCTTGATTCTTTATATGACTTCTTCCTCAAATCTGTAGGCCAATCTGATTTATTTATTTGAAAAAATAAAGCAAAACAACACTTGCATCTACTGGGTTGCTGCCCTAATGTCCCCAGCAGGTAGTGTTGGGCCAGGTTGAGGTCACGAGCCTTGAACACCATCAGTGAGCATTAGCAACAAGCTGGAATTGAAAGTGGAACCAGGACATGAACCCAGGTACGCTGACATGGGCTGTAGGCACTCCAAGCAGAGTCTCAATCCCTGAACCAAACCTCCTGATTTATCTTTGCTTTTTCTCTGCTTCATAGGTTAGCATTGCATGGCTCACTGCCAGGCATGTCAAGAATTGCTTTTGAATAAGTGAATGAATGGATAGAGGTTGGTGTGGGGGGTACTTTATTACCAAGGCTATTTCCTCCTTTTGGAGATTCCTCTGATGGATATAGAATCAGAGGGAAGTTTGCCCCTGAACTCACTTTCGTCCCCTACTAAGACGATTTGTGGAGGCTCTCTGAGTTCATTTGCAGCTACATTAGGACCAGATGGCACTCCCAGTTAACTGCAGGACTAATGGTCCTTGGCACAAGTTGGTCATTTCAGATGTAAGCATTGAGGGAAGAGGCAAGAGAAGAAATGTTCTAGAACTGATGGTTCCATACTATCAATGTGACTGATGGTGAATACCATCTCAATAAAGCTGGCTTTTTCCCCTACAGATTTATTTATTTTTATTGGAAAGTCAGGTTTACAGAGATAAGGAGAGACAGAAAGACTTTTTGTCCACTGGTTCACTCCTCAAGTGGCCAAAATAACTGGAGCTGAGCTGATCTGAAGCCAGGAGCCAGGAGCTTCTTCCTGGTTTCCCACACGGGTGCAGGGTCCCATGACTTTGGGCCGTCCTCCACTGCTTTCCCAGGTCACAAACAGAGATTTGAAAGGGGAGTGGAACAACCAGGACACGAACAAGCACCCATATGGGATCCCGCCGTGCATGCAAGGTGAAGACTTCAGCCACGTGTCTACTGTGCTGGGCTTATTTTTTTCTTTTTAAGAGTGAAGGCAAAAAAGGGGGGAGAGTTAAGGAGAAACATTTCACATGTGGCTCCAGTGGAAAAGCATGGAAAGCATGGGGATTCTGCCAGCAGTTAATGCTTGACTGCCTTATAACCTGGGAGTGACAATTTATTTTAGAGAAGATTCTGGGTGCCAGAGCTTCGGCAGGCTTCAACTCTCAGGTTAAACTTAAGCTGCTGGGGATGGCGCAGAGGCCCTTTCATCACTGCTGCCTCTCCCAACTCCCCCTCATGTCTGCCCACACTCCCACTCCACCTCCACACAGCCCAGCCTCCGGGCCTCCACTGCCTGTGCTGTTTCACGATGTGATGAGCAAAGGAGGTGCCTGGAGATCAGCTGTGGGGCCGGAGAAGGGAAGAGAAGCCACTTCCATGGCAGTTGCCTGTCCTGCTGACCTGTAAAACTCTACTCTGGTTTTTGTTCAAGCAGCTCAGGTTTTCTGAGCCCAAATACTATCCCTACCTGGGATAGTATTGTGTCGATCTGACACTGCCCGGGTTGTCACTGTGTCACTGTGTCACAGCACCCGACACAGGGTAAGTGCTGTCAGAAAGCTAGTTAATTCGAATTTCAGAGAATTAAAGACAGACTAGAACAAGTGGCCAGAGGCTGTTACAGTGAGACCAAAGTGTTAGTTGCATTATCAAGATGCAGGTGCCATAGTTTAAACATAACTTGGAACTCCAGGTTACTTGAGCATTGAGATCTCAAAGTCCTATGTTGCTGTCTTATGGAATCTTATTGGCTGGCAGATTAAGGGTGGGAGCTTGATCCAATTTTGTTGGTGGGAGTTTGGCCTAGGGTCTTTAGATCATAGGAAGGCAATTCTTGAGGGGGTTGGTTGCATAAACAAAGTTTGGACCAACTGTTCCCCGTCTGCTTCCTGGTTTTCCCTATGATCCTGCACAATGGCTCCACCCTCTCAGGGGCCATCTGATCTTGGACTGTGGACCTCCACATTGTGAGCACACATTAACCATTTCCTTTATAAGTTAGGTTCTCTCAGGTGTAGTTCCAAGAAGCCAATAATACGTGAGACATCTTTCTGTTTTATAAAAGTCAACAAAAGAGGTGAATGCCTGATTTGGCAGCTATCCGGTTGATGGGTTCCCAAATACATGTTCTTACTTTCCCTTCACCGTCCTCCATCCTTACACATTCCATGGGGTTCCATCAAGATGTTACAGTGCTCAGCAGCATACCCACATCTCAGCATCTACACAATAGGAGAGAAGAAAGGGGAGGTACCTCCCTAATGTCAAAATATCACTTCTCATACACATCCCTCTGTCCAGAACTCAGTCCTGTGACTCTGTCTAGCAATGTGGAGGAGCCATAATGCTCCATGGGGGAGTGTTTCCCTGAAAGAAATGCTTCATTCACTTAGTTAAGGATAGTTCACCCATTCATATCTGTTTTGGTCCACATCTGACCCAGATCCTTGCTAATGATTTCAGTAAAGCAGAGAAAGATGGCCGAAGTGCATGGGTCCATGTTACCCAAAGACACTCTCAAGGACACCAAAGGTCTCCAATGACCTCCAATGGATAAGCATAGTTTGTTGAACATCTAGATAAATTTGAATAGACATGAATGGGGGAAGAAATCTAGGAATGGGATGAGCTACTCCCCTAGAAAAGATGTGTGTGTGCTGGAGGGTGGGGAATTACTGTGTAGAAGGGAAAAGGGAGCACCTCCAAGCTAGGGTGGGGGATTTGTGGAAGCTGGGCACTGAGTATAGCCTGCAAACCCTCCTCCTGGCTTCTTTGGGAAACATCCAACAGGTTCTGTTTCACATAGTGTTATTTCTGGGTGAGTGAGTTCTTTAGAAAAGCCTCAAGACTCCATCATCTGTGTGCACCTTGGTTTTAGGGCCAACACAAAGCGCATTCAAGAGGATACAGGAGGCAGAGGGTGACTTTGTTGACGTAAGGAGTTAGAAAGTGGTAAGCCTGGATTACCCTGCCCCACCAAGCCCTTCCACACCTGTTTTACTAGGTGTGTGACTAGTACCCTTTGTTTTGAGAGTTAGAACAAAGTTGAGGGAGATTGTCACATTAGTGGTTTCTGGGATGTGTTCCACACAACGTGGATGACCGGATAGTAGGGATACCACTAAACAGGGGTCTATGGCAAAATGAGCTGGGCCAGGGAGACATTGGAATGAACTAAATGACCAAGTTCTTTTGCTGGGAAACGAGTAGAGATCATTAAAAGAATTCTGTGATAATGCACACGTTGAAAGTCTCAGAGTGAATGACATTTCCCAGACATTTAAATTCCAATATCTGGGGTGTGTGTGTGTGTGTGTGTGTGTGTGTGTGTTGGGAGGTGGGTGAGGGGAGGATGATACAGGGCTGGGCTAGGCTGAAGCCAAGAGGGGCATGCAGCTCTCTTATGTAGGCAGCAGGTGCCTAAGTTCTTGAGTCATTTTCTGCAGCTTTTCTCAGTACATTAGCCCAGAGTTAGATCAAGAGCAGAGCAGTGGGAACTTGTACAAGTGCTCCTATAGGGTACTGCCATCATATCAATGCCTAAAAATGGGGCCCCAGGTGTAACCTTCCCCCCTACTCCGTATACAGCGATAGTTGATCTGTGCTATTATCTTTCAAAGATTTTTTCCATTTATCATTGTACTGTGTGAATGCATTTGTCTTAAGTAATATAATGTTGATATTTCATCTTATTTACAAGATGAAGTGCACATATAATTTGAGAGAAATATAAAATAAATGCAGGTATTTCTAGTCATCAGGGAAAAATACATTAAGCAATAGTAGTCAATTAAATTGTTCAATTATTTTTTTAATTGAATAGGAGAAATCATTTTAACAATTTTCCAAATTCCAGGCTGACATGGTCGTATACTAGGCTAATCCTCTGCCTGAGACATTGGTACCCTAAATGGGAACTGGTTCCTGTCCCAGCTGCTTCAGTTATGACCCAGCTCCCCGTTTATGCCCTGCCCTGATAAGCAGTGGAAAGTGGCCCAAAATTTAGGACCCCTGCACCCACATGGGAGATCAGGAAGAAGTTGCTGGCTCCTGGCTTTGGATCAGCTCAGCTCTGGCCATTACAACCACCTGGAGAGTGAACTCGCGGATGGAAGATCTTTCTGTCTCTCCTTCTCTCTGAAAATCTGCTTTTCCGATAAAAAGAAATAAATCTTTAAAACAAGAAATCCTTGTGGCTGACTTTCTTTTCAAAAAACTGTGCAGCCCCAGATGCCAGGTCTTTGCTCTGACCGTGTCAGATGTTGTATGCAATCTTGTTCCGAAACCACACGCCCTGTAGAAAGCGGGGGCTGAGGGTACTGCAGAGTGCTGAGGCATTGTGCATGTTTTTAGGTTGCATTCATCAGGCATCGAGTGCCTAGAAAGGCCCTGGGTAGTTCCTGCCTAAAGGGGCTCACTGCCGTCACATGCGGTAACTGGAGGCTGTGAGCCAACGGCCCCAGTCCAAGTTGCATGGAGGCTGGCAGCAGGAGCCATCTGTGGGGGCTCCTTGGTGAAGAGTGGACACCTGTACCCCAGATTGAGTCTCTGAGGTGCCCTTGGGGATCTTCGCAGCTAGAAAGCTGCACTATGTGAGCCCAGGACTGCCACCCAACCCACTGCTTTGGGAGCTTTGGACCTCCCTGAGGTTATCAGAGGCATGGGTCTGGGGGTGACCAACCCAGTTGATTTTTCCAGAAGCAACCCCTCCTCCCCGCCCAGCCCTCACCTGACCTGATAGGCAGCCTCCTGTTTGTAGGCACTGTTTTCATACTAAATTTATGGTTCCTAAGGGCTAATCTCAGGTGGGATTTCTCGTATTGACCACAGGGAGAGTATACACCCTGCTTTACAATTCCTTTATCTTACATACATAGCGACAGTGGATAGCAGTCCCTTTGCAAATTCACACCTCCAGGGAGAGCCAAGCAGCGATAGGACTGTGTATCAGCTCCCGTCTCAGTCCTGGCATTGACAAGGATAAACAGTGATACAAACAGCCAGGTGAGATAAAGGTTAAGCTAGCCAGAATAAACTCTGGGGGCGAACCAAGGCAGACCCAACCCACCATTTGATACCTTTGCCACTGGGAGAGAAATGCCCTGAGAAAGTGCGAGCAAGCAAAACCCCAAAGCAAAGAAAGGTGTGGGCTGTGTTGGAAAGGCATCTCCATTCTGCTTTGTTTTTGCAGCCAGAGGTGGGACTTTAAGCTTTGCCTGAGCTAACCATCCCGCCACTGTACTTGGCCTCTTGGAAGACAACAGGGAGAGCTATGGGGCTGGTACCTGCTGGAGAGTTTTCAACTTGACCTTGTAGTTTCCACCAACCCTTGGTCTCCATGCAGGATTCATTCCAGGACTCCTCTTCTCCTTCTACCCAGGCTGCATTGACATTAAACTTCAATGTCCCTTACATAAAATGGCCAAGTGTTTGCATATGACCTGCACACTTCTTGCTGGATCCTAAGGTCCTTTCTGGGGGACTTGCGATGCTTGGGATAGCATCAGTGCTGTGGAATCCTTGTTGCCTGGCGTTGTCAGGGGCTAGCGACGGGAGCATGTCCGAGGTCAGAGGGCTGATCAGCTATTGCTGAACTTATTGTAGCTCTCCCCTCCCCAGCTGGATTGTCTGTCTTACAAATAACAGATATCAAGACATCCCAAAAAGTTCATGGAGCAATGGAATTAAAACACCAGTGAAGTTCATTCATTTTTTAATTTTTTGCTTCTTAAGGCACATGTTTCTCACATGACCCTTTAGAAGACGCCTCCTACAACAGATTTGTAAACCAAAGGACTGAGTTGCTTTGGTGTGTGCTGTTTTTAATCTGTCCATTATGCCTGAAATAGAGTAAGTTGAAGTGTGTTAGTAAGGCATGGAGGAGGCTGGGCTGATGAGGCCAAAGCCTAAACTCAGCTTTCAGGCGACTGAAAAGAATATAGAACAATCAGTCACTTAGTGCCAGCAGATTAACCAATGAACTATAACTACACTTTAAAAATAAGATTCACATATTTATTTGAAAGGCAGAATGAGGGAGAACTTTCCATCTGCTGGTTCACTCCCCAGGTCACAGTCACAATGGTCAGTGCTGGACCATCGTGAAGCCAGGATCCTGAAGATACATCTACTGTGGGGGTAGCAGGGCCTCAGACACTTGGGCTGTTCTCCACTGCTTTATCCTCAGACAAAGTAATAAGGAGCTGGATCAAATTAGTAAGAAATGGAGTAGCCAGGGCATAGGCCAGAGTGTTAGGTAAGGGACTGACATGGGAGCCATAGGCTCTACCAGCTGCATTGCAGTGCCGTCTCCTGAATCGTAGCTCTATAGCATAGAATGTTTCCCTAGAAACAGTGTTTATATTTTCTTTTAAAAAAAGATTTACTTTAATGTACTTGAAAGGCAGATTTATAGAGAGGAGGTGGTGATGGAGGAGGAGGAGGAGGAGCAGGAAAAAATTAAAGAGAGAAATCATCTGCTGGTTCACTCCCCAAACAGTCCCAATGGCTGGAGCTGAGCCAATTCAAAGCCAGGATCCAGGGGCTTCTTCTGGGTCTCCCACATGGGTACAGGGGTCCAAGGTCTTGAGTCATCCTCCACTGCTTTCCCAGACCATTATGAGTAAGTTGGATCAGAAGTGGAACAGCCAGGACTCAAAGCAGTGCCTCTATAGGATGCTGGTGCCACAGGTAGAGGATTAACCTACTATGCTACAGTGCCTGCCTTGTATATTTTCTTGTCACTCTCATTTGACATTTAAAAACTGACCTCTCCCTAATGCCAATATTAGTCAAAGGAGGTTTTTTTTTAATTAAACATAATCTTGAAGTCTGAGATATACTGTCAGAAAATTCCTAATATGCAAACCTGTTTTGGTTAGATACGCTTCTATTTGCGGAGGCAGAATGGCTTGCTGTTAGTGTTATCACACCTGTCACTCAGGGCACACACTCAGGGATGTTTTCTGTCATTGTGGTCAGTACTGAGAGTAGGTCAGTGAAGCAGAGCCGAAGCCTGTGGCCTTCTGGTGGCTGGGCCAGAACTGATGGCCGCTGTGTGATAGTGGTCAGCTTGTCGGGAATGCAGCAGCCCAAAACCACGACTGAGGTGCGAGGCAGCCGATGGTGTGTCTTGAGGACTTTGAGCAAACGAAGGATTTTGAATGTTTTTTTTTTCAAATGATCAATACCATGAAAATCAAGCTTGAAAAAACAAAGTATTTAACAGAAACGAGAATCTGTCCTTAAAAATGGCTTCTTTGTTAGACTCTCCAGTTTCATGCTTGCTTTCAGTATCCAGTGACATCAGCCAGCCTTGGTCTGGATATTAAAATCATAGAGTCCCTCACGAGCTTGATCATGACTTCAGAGATCCAAATTTTGACCAAACTTGACTCAGGCAGAAATCTCAGTTGTTGTGGTCCTGCCCCCTGGCCAGCCAGTCCCTGCCTGGACAATCTGAGAATGGAACTGGCTCCCTCTTTCGTCATATTTGAAGAAGTCTCCCACCATTGTGACCTCCTCCTATAATGCAGGGCTCTAAGGGCGTCACCATCAGCCTGCTGGTCATCTGTGCTGTGTCCAGTTGTCAGAGACACCATCTAGTTTTGTATACCTGCCAGATGAAGCCTCCAGAGTGACCCATGGGCAGCAGAACAAAGGCCTCTACTCAGTCCAGAACAGGGTTCTGCTGTGTGGGCACCTGCTCATTGTCTGTGTTCTTTTGCCATTAAAAAACACCTGCAGTTAGATTGTTCATAAAGAAATGCTATTTTTAATGGGATTTTTGCCTCATGCTCTTGGCAGCTGAAAAGTTCAGGAGTTGACAGCTGTAAGCAATGGGCTCAGGCCTGGTGAGCCATAATGTGGCAGGTGGCCTCATACCAGCACTGTGAAAGTGGACAGTGTGTAGAAGCAGAGGCAGTCAAGTTGCTCTTGGTTAAGAAAGAATCTGTTCTCCAGGCTCTCCAGAAATGCACCTTCCCTGTTAAATGCCCCATCTCCGGATACTGATACTTTGTTCACCAAGTTCCCATCATGAGTTTGGTTGGGGGCATTTGAGGGCTGCATGAGTAAAGGCAGAGGACAGGTGGCAGTGGGGGTTCATAGAGAGGACTGAAAGGCCGGGGTGGCCTGCTTGGACCAGTCAGTGGCAGAAAGTGGAGTCTCTCCACAGGATCCCAGATGAGCAGGCCATGGAGCCATACATCTGACTCTGGGTGCCTTCTGTTGTGTCTCAGCCCTTTCCTAGATCTATGAAGAGATCCTGAGCTGTGGTGCAACACTCCTGGACCTGCTAGTGTTGCTGTTAAATACTTATGTATCAGAAAAGCAGAGTTACCAAGACAGGGAGAGAGAGAGGTTTTCCATTTGTGGATTCACTTCCCAAATGGCAGCAATAGTCAGGACTGGGCCAATCCAGTCAGGATCCAGGGATTCTATCCAGATCTCCCACATGGATGCAGGGGTCCAAGCTCTTGGGTCCTCTTCTGCTGCTTTCTCAGGTGCATTATCAGGGAGCTGGATTAAAAGTGGAGCAACTGTTTATATTTCATCTGTTCACTCGCTCACTCATCAAGTGTTATGGGGCATCTCCCACTCTAGGAAATACACAGACAAGGTTGCTCAACTTTCCTCAAATCAACATTTCACCTTTCCAAGGAGTCTGAACACTCTCAGGAGGGAAGACCCCCCAGACCACTGCATGAGTGACGGCCCTGATGAGAAACCTTACAGCAGCCAAACTAGAAGAGCATTGTAGGGGTTTCTGGTTAGAGCTCAATTAGCCACAGTCTCTGCCATCTTTATATTCCTGGTCTATTTGATATGGCTTCTCTACATGCTTATCATTGACCTTTCCCTTGGGGTGTTCCCACAGCTACCACTCTGAAGGAAAGGGGTGGATCCTAAGTTAGCCTTGATATTCTCACTGTTTTTCTCATAAGATTCCTACTGCAGATTTCCTGAAGGTGTGTCGTGTTTCCACTTGAATTTACAAAGGCATTAACAATTATTTTCTCTTAGGGGTGGGAACTCAAATAGATGTTGTTACTTTTTTTTTTCTTAAGAACTGTGGGAATTGGTGTGGTGCCATGTTAACTGAAGAACTGGCATGATGTTGGGTGTGATGGGGCATTGACTGTTCTTTCTTTAATAATCGCATTACAGAGATATCATTCACATGACACTCACTTTCCTTAATGGAAGGGTACGGAGCAGAGACTCTCTCCTACCCATCTGTTTGTGTTGAGCAATGTCTTTGGCAAAATGCTCCAACTCTGGGTCTTGAAAAGAGGTAAGTTAAGAGTGAGGTCATTTGGGCACGTTCTAGTCCACCTGACTATTCCTCTCATCTGATGAGATCAGACACACGCACAGAGGGAGACCGCATGGAACCTCAGAGAGAAGACAGCCAAATACAACCCAAGAAGACAGGCCTCAGGAGAAAACCCAAGCCTTGAGCCTCCAGCACTGTGAGGAATCAAGGTTGCTGCTTGAACTGCCCGGTCTGCTAGTTTGTTTTGAGAATCCTAGAAAACCAATTTCTGAAAACATTTGCTTTTCCTTTAGAAATGGGGGCAAATGTGTCGGTGGATGGAATGTTGCTGAGCTTGTGTGGATTCGATCATCACTGACCGTCTTCGTTGCTAGCTTCACTGCTGATCGCAGAAACAAATGCAAACAGCAGGTAGTTATTCTCGCTGGCAAGCGTTTAAACTGGGTTAACCAAGGGCTTCAGCCCCAAGTAGCACAGAAAGACCTTAAAGCCAAGTCTTTTAAAAATTTTTTTAATTCTTTTATGAAAGGCAGAGACACAGAGGGAGGTCTTCCATGTGCTGGTTTACTTCCCAAAAGGCTGCAATGACCAGAATTGAGCTGATCTGAAACCAGGAGCCAGCAATTTCTTCTGAATCTCCCTCATAGGTGCAGGGACCCAAGGACTTGAGTCAGCCAGCCTCTACTGCTTTCCAAGGCCATACACAGGGAGTTAGATCAGAAGTGGAGCAGCTGGGGCTGGAACAATTCCTATATAGGATGTCAGCATGTGTAGGCAGAAGATCAGCCTGTTACACCACCGCAGTGTCCCCAAACCCTAGTCTTGATTCTGAACCTCTTTCAGGTCACAGCTGCATTCCTAGAACTTGGAGCAAGGTAATGTTTCTGGAAAAGGTGCTCCAAGTTGAAATGATGTAAGTCGAATCCAATTTAGTAATAGAAAAATTTTATAGCTGGGGAGACTATAGTGTGGACCCAGGATTTGCTTCTCAAATTATTATACAAAGAATAAAAAAGAAAAAAAAAACCCATGTGAGCTCAAGTCCAAGTTATGTAGCTATATGGCATACAGTGAAAATACGCAATTTAATACCTGCTCTTATTAAATTTAATTTCATTTTTAATATAATTCCCAGGAGAGGGCCTTGTGCAGAAGGGAGGAAGGGTGAGAGGTTTTGTGGAAACAGATGGATAGTTCCTGGTTTCCAGAGATTTTGGCCAAATGGTGAGGCTGAAGTGACCCAAAGGACAGAAGTGATATGGATACGGGTGGATCGCAAGAACCTGGCACTAGGATGTTGCATGCTTCAGGAAGGTCCATTCGCGGGCAGGTGCCTTGGCTTTTGTAACACAATAGAGAAACCCGGCGTGGGGTGTTTCTTGGATTGAGAGTGGAAGAAGCCTTCTCAGGGCTTTGCATCATATCCTGGCTGAAAAGCAGTGCTTTGGCACCCAGCAGCACAAAATGTCAGAGCTCTGTGCCCACAAGCAAGCATGGGGTCCCTCGGTGAGGAGAGAATGTTCATTCAAGCCAAAGCTGCTAAAATAAAAAAGTCCACTGCTTCTTTGTGATGAGGGTGAAATGCAAGCATCAGCTGTGAACTAACTGCTCAGCTGTGGCCCTCTCGGCCTAAGCACCAAGGTGCTTACTCAGGCCCTGATTGTTTCATCTCACTGAGGGCTTCCCCTCTGCTTCATCGTGGTCACGCTGGAGGTGGCATCTGCAGCATTTCAGTAGATCTTTGGCCATCTGTGTCTTGTGCTGGTGAGACAGAGAGAAGTGTGTCTTCTTCCCCTTTTCCTCCTCCTCCTCCCCACCTGTCCTCCGTCTCCTGCTCCTCTTTCTCATTATGCATTCCCCTTTCCCTTCTCTCCTCTCCCCTCCTCTCCCCTCCTCTCCCCTCCTCTCCCCTTCTCTCCCCTCCACTGCTCTCCTCTCCCCTCCTGTCCACTCCACTCCTCTCCTCTCCCCTCCTCTCCCCTCCTCTCCCCTCCACTCCTCTCCACTCCTCTCCACTCCACTCCTCTCCTCTCTTCCTCCTCTCCCGTTCTCTCCCCTCCACTCCTCTCCACTCCTCTCGCCTCTTATTCACCTTATCCTTTCTCTTCCTTTCTTTGCTCTTGTCCTGAGCCCACAGCTAGAAGGAAATATAGTTTGGCCATTATTATTTTTAAGAGGTTGAGGAGCATGTGGTTGTAGGAGCAGACTCTGGCCTAGATTGGGGTCTGTATCCCATTACGGTGAGTGACTTTACTGAGGATCTGACTGGGCTCTCTACTGTTGCTTGCTTATAAAGCTTGAGTCGTCCTGTGGTCGTTACTGTTGTTGCTGATGTGAAAGAAACCAACCTTACAACAGCCAAACTAGAAGAGTGATTTATGGGTTTCTGGCCAGAGCTCAATTAGCCACAGTCTGCCATCTTTATATGGTATTTTAAATAAAAATAAAACTAAAAGGAAAGCTAACACACAAGAAAACTCCCCCAAATCAGAGATAGACTAACTTGGTCATTTTTCTCATTCTTTCTCTCTCCTCTTTTGTATGCTGATTTATCTATCTATCTATCTATCTATCTATCTATCTATCTATCTATCTATCATCTACCAACCTGCTCTCCATCATATGTAAAGTCTATCAGTTGTCTCTGTATTCACCATGTATGTGTTTATCCACTTGAATTGGAGAGGAAACCAGGGGCACACTGATGTCTCTCACCCCCACATTTTCAGTGGGAAAGTTAATCCTTGCTAGCTGTGAAAATATTGCTTTGCTGACCTTTGGGCAGAACTTTGGGTCTGAAACAGATGGCCCAGTTGCATCCTCTTTTCTGCAGCTCTCACAAAAGCAGGGGGTGGACATCTAAAAGGGAGAGTGAAGGAGAGACCTGTGAGATTGTCCAGCTCCCCTCCAGCTTCTCCGAAGTCCAGAAAGATGGGAATCGATTGTGGTGTCTCTTAGAATCTCCAGAAAACTGCACTAGTTTTGTTTTCTGCACTGGGAATTTTTGCCACGTTTTGGTTTGTTTGTTCTTTAACAGTGATAAGCTGGGATCAGGTATTACACAAAACCAAATTTCTGTCACGATGTTAGCAAACCAAAATGGCATCCCCATTTTATACTCTTTCAATTTAGCTAGCCAGGGTGGGAGTTTATCAAGGCTTGCATTCTGGCGTAATGATTTGATTGCCAGTGAGTGTGTCTCATCCTCTACCTTATTCTCAGCTGTCAGGAACTCTAACAGCCCCACAGATTGTGACTAGATTCTCATGAGAAAAAATTCTGGAGAGACAGGAAATGGGACCCCCGGGTGGCTGTTCTCATGACTTGGGTTCAGTGGAAACAATGGCATGGGTTTGCTCTTTCTCCAGATCTCAGTTGACTTTCTTCTTTGATGATCTTTCTTCTCCTGACCCCTGCACCCAGTGTGATCCTCTCCCAGGGATGGGAAGCAGCATGTTTGCACAAAGCTTTTTGTCCTTTCATGCGCCCACGCTCTTTTCGGGCCACCCTCTCACTTCCCATTTCAAGGACTCAGGTGCTTATGAACTTCCCAAGGGAATATCTCTGGGTAATCAAGGCTTCTGTCTCCACACTAAATAAATAACTGGCAGAATCTGTCCAAAGTCACCAATAACACCAACATGAAAGTTTTTGGCACCATTAATATAGTAACTGTCCTTTTAATGTTCAAAAGGACCCTAACTGAAGTGTTAGCAAAGGTCATGTTCTCTTAAGTTCAGAGCACACATGGCAGAAGCTCTGTTCTGAGTTTGCTGTGATCCTGAGGGCTTGCAGGAGGTGATGGCTATCAGGCAATGAGAGCTAAACCCAGCAGGGATTGTTAAGAGCCCGGCCAAACAGATAAAGATTAACAGTATCTGTTAACAATATCTGTGATTATTGTTAACTTGCAGGGTGTGATCCTGGGTTTTGGTAGATCAATGAATCCTGGAAGTGCTGTTCCACCTCCCAGAATGGCCAGCACGCCCACGCAGCAGGCAGAGCGGCTCGCTTGTGGTGGCCAACAGCCAAAGCAGACTCGCGTGTCAGTGTCTTCAGTCTGCAGATGGTGGGTTAGTTGCCCCCACAGCCCAAGTCTCAGTTTCTGCTCCGTAAAGCAGATTCCCCTGAGACTTGCTGAATACGTTCTTCTTAAGATTGATTTATTTTTATTGCAAAGACAGATATACAGAGAGGAGGACATACAGAGAGAAAGATCTTCTTTCTGCTTTGGTTAGCTAAGATACATTAGCAGGAAACTGGACAGGAAGTGAGAAGCAGCCAAGGCTCAAATCAGCCATCGGATACACTGGATATCCCAAGCAGTGGCTTAACAACTGGGCCACCACAGCTCTTCTCTTAACTGTTTTTTAAAGATTTATTTTATTTTCATTGCAATGTCAAATATACAGAGAGGAGGAGAGACAGAGAGGAAGATCTGTCTGATGATTCACTTCCCAAGTGACCGCAATGGCCAGTGCTGCACTGATCCAAAGCCAGGAGCCAGGAACTTCCTCCAGGTCTCCCCATAGGTGCAGGGTCCCAAGGCTTTGGGCGGTCCTTGACTGTTTTCCCAGGCCACAAGCAGAGAGCTGGATGGGAAAAAGGGCCGCTGGGATTAGAATCAGCGCCCTTATGGGCTCCCAGCGTTTTAAAGACGAGGACTTTAGCCACTAGGCCACCGCATCAGGCCCAACTTCTCTGAACTATTTTTTGAAGGGACGCTGTCCTCACCTTAAGTTGGAAGGAAAATTAAGCAAATGGAAATCACCCTCTTGAGACTCAAGCAAGATTTCCACTGCTCACTTAAAAAACTGGAGAGGAACTTTTAGAAAAGCGATAGACAGCCTGCTACTCCCCCTGGGCTTTAGTCACACTGTAAGAATGTGCCGGTTCGTATTCAATCTTTGTTGAACTATATGTTCAAGGCAAAGTTTGCTCAACTAGATAAAGTGGTTGGCTACAGACTGGGAAGCCTGCCTTGCTCGTTTGTTTTAGACTCGTAACTGAATTTATAACTTGCAGATTATTGTTGTGGAAATCTCCCTAATGGTTATAAGAAGCTTTATTGTTTGTAACTCATTATCACTGGAGCTGCAGGTGCAGACCAAACCTGAGTGCCATGGCTGTAGTCAGCTGATAAGCTTTGAAGAAAGGCTTGGCGGAAGAACATTGTCTAAAACAAGTTTCATCTCTCCCTATTCTGTGTTCTTTCATACCTTTTCTCACACCAGACTCAAAAAGAATGGGCAGGGAAGGAAAAGATGATGGGGCAGAGCATGCCCATTGTGCCAGTCCGCACAGCGATAACGGTTTGCTTGTCACCGGGAAAAGGTGAAACAGCTTTAAGAAGCCTAAGGAGAATACAAATTTCACATGGACACTGACTTAGTTATACTGCCCCCACCCCAACTAAGGAGGCTTTTAAATACAGGAGTATTCATTCTTCCCAATAGAACCATCTCTATGTACCAAAGCAGGTGGTACACCGCACTTCGGAAAGGGCTTATGGCATGAATGGGTGATGGTAGGATCCAGGCTGGGAGCACTCATATTGCAGACAAGTTGGAGGGAAGCAATGACTATCATTTTTCATGTGCCTGCAGCAGCTCTGAGGATTTGCAGAATGCGTCGCCATAATGTGTTCTGCTGGCGAGTGCCTCGTATTGGGGCCGGAGAACAGGAGGGAGTGCCGGACGGAGGTTCTGGAGCTGTGGGTTCTGGTGGTTGCTGTTCTGTGGGTGAAGACTGACAGCAAAGTCTGTTGTCCTTTTCTAATACACTGACAGAGAGAGAGAGAGAGAGAGAGAGAGAGAGGAGAGACTCTTCCATCTGCTGGTTCACCTCCAAATGGCCACAATGGCTGGGGCAGGGACACGACAAAGTCAGAATCATGGAACTTGATCTGGGTTTCCTATGTGGGTGGCAAGTACTTGGCCACCCTCTTTTGCCTCCACAGGTACATTAGCAGGGATCTGGACCTAAAGCTGAACAACACAGACACAAACAGGTGCTCTAACATCAGATTTGTTGCCACAGGTGGTAGCTTAACCTCATGCACTCCAACACTGACCCCTGATTATGTTTCCCTGTGGTCAGAATCCTGGGACGCTTCTTTTGGGAATTGTCCAAATACAGCAATTTGATCATTTTGTAACTGTACACGAGCGCTGTGTGAGGTTTGCTGCAGTCTTCCTCAGCTCACTGTCCTTGGCCTGTATGGTGAACATACATGCCCGATAGAATGGGCACAGTCCTCTGTGGCCTCTGCTCTTTGCTGGCCCCATGTGCTGGCCCACACCTCATCGTGGCCTTGCAGTATATCACAACCCTGATTTCTGGGCTGCCAAGGACATTGCAGAGAGGCCCCAGCTGAGAGGAACAGGGCAGGCAGCTCAAGGCAGCATGAGGGAGAGTATACTGAAGAATTGGGTAACATCTGGGTCCAGGCAGGGGCTGTCTCTCAGTCTCGTCAAGATTAATGGGGTGGAGGGCATTAAGTTGCCTCTAGCTTGGAGGGCTCAGCTGTGGGGACCATACATTTTTCTCTTGATGAGCAGTTGTGGAAGTAATTTGCAGAAATTGAAAAAAAAATAAATTCCTAAAGAAATCATCATTCTTTCCTGGGGTCTGAACCACTGCCATCCCAAGTTCCAATGAAAGTAGAGTCTCCCTCTGTGTCAACAACCCTCCTTCCAGAGAGAAATGCTGAGTGAGCGGAGCGGTAAGGAGGTGACTGCTTTGGCCAGGAGGGTCAGACACCAGTGACAGCAAAGCAAAGTAGCTCATGCTGCCTGCAGGTGGAGAAGTGGTGGGGAGTGGCCATGGACAGCCCACTTTGGAAGAAGCGGGTGAGACTTATTCATATGCGGCTGAGAGGGGCAGGTATCTGCCATGTGAGGCAGTTTCTACCAGGAAGCAGGGGGATCAGTGAATGTTGGGTCTCCGTTCCACACTCCATACCCGCAGCCATGTTCATGTGTACCTTCAATGCCTGAGGCCCTCGAGGTCAAGGGAGAGTCAGTGCAACTCTACGCCACTATGACAATCTGAGAGCAGGGGTATCAGTGCATGGGGGTGACCACACACAGCTCTCCTCACATGTGGGACTCGACTGTGTAACCACATAGGGAGGTCAGCAGGTGTGCTCCAAGGTTTCTGCCCGGTCCCCAGACCAGCAGAGGGAGCTTGTTGTCTAAACCAGCTGGGCCCTTGTCATTTTATTTCCACCCCAGAACTGTTCTCTCATCTGAAGTCTGCTTTTGGTCAGTGGTCCACCTTGGTTTCCCGGAGACCCAATAAAAGAAATACTTCTTTCACTCTAAGTTGCTGTCTTGGTAGAACTATAGAGGATTTCATTCTACACTTACAACAGGCTTTGACAAAACACATGAAAATCACAATGAATCCAATTTTAAAAGATTAATTTTATTTATTTGAAAGGCAGAATGACACAGAGAGAGACATAGAGAGAGAGATAGAGAGAAAGAGAGAAAGAGGAAGAGAGAGAGAGAGAACTCTTCCATCCACCAGTTCATTTTCCGAATGGCTACAATAGCCAGGGCTGGGCCAGGCTGAATCCGGGAGCCCATAGGGAGACCCAGATAGAGTTCCAGGCTCCTAACTGGCCTGGGCTAGCCCCATCTGTTGTAGGAACTGAGAAGTGAGATGGAAGACCTCTCTCTCTGCCTTTCCAAATAAGTAAAGATATAAAACCCTTTCAAAACTCTTATTTGACTTAAAGGTAGAGTTATATAGAGAGAGAATCTTTCATCTGCTGGTTCATTACCCAACAGACCACAATGGCCAGAGCCGGGCCAGTTTGAAACCAGGAACTTTCTCCAGGTCCCCTATGTGGATGCAGGGAGGTCTTGGGCCATCCTCTGATGCTTTCCCAAGTGATTAACAGGGAACTGGATTGAAAATGAAGCATTTGGAGCTTGAATCTGTGCCCACATTGGATGCCTATTCCACAGGCAAAAGTTTAGCCCACTACATCATGATGTCAGCCTCATTATTTTAAAAACAAAGGTTTGACTTGTAACCATGATAAAGAGCAGATGGCTATCCTGAGATTTCCAGAGATGGTTGTTATTACTGCACAGTGTTGTTGGTTATGAACCTCATAGAAAGACTTCTCCAAACAATAAAAAAAAAACCAGGTAGATTCTTACTTCTACATCTAATCCCAACCTCTTTGAAACAGAAACGCTCTGAGAGACAAATGTGGCAGCCCCTTCCTTCCCAAGATCCAATGAGATAGTGTGAGTTTCAGAATTTTTGAACTCCAGGCTGTAACCACCTGAGAACAGGGCAGCTTATGTCAGTCATGACTAATTAAAAGTCATGTGTAATTGGAAGTGTTCTGGGTCATTTCATGTTTAATGTCTGCCATTGCTCCCCTTGCCTGGGTAGTGGTTGGTCAATTTGCCTCAATCTATCAGCAAGCTTTCTCAATTAGCCGCAATAATTATAGCTCCAAAGTCAACAGCAGTATCAAAGCAAGGTTAAGGAAACATCATAAAGTTATTAAGATCAAGCAGGAACTGCAAACCTAGCCGTATTATTCACAGGCAAATGGGAGAATCAGGTGCAACACAGACATTTTTATAAAGGGAGACAAAGGAGGTGTGGATGGTTGGGGGTACGGATGAGATGGTGAAGTGGGGCTCCCATAGGCTGAAAGGCCCCAAATTCAAAGAGAACTCAAGCAGGGATGATAGACGAGCTCTAGAAAGTTCTAGGCCTTGCACCTTTGACTGATCCAGGGCACTGTCCTCCCTGAGCAGTCCTGCAAGCAAGCCCTGTGAGAGAACAGGAACCACAGAGAAACAGAGCTCTAGACCGCCAGTAGAAACTCGAATCAATGTTTCTGCTAATGAGTTTATGTAAGGAGAGGAAATGAGACGGTGTTGACTTAGCCAACCCCTGCCCTCTCCTTGTGGGTGTTCCTTAACCAAATCAAACTTCAGTCCACACCCGAGAGGGTAAAGAAAAGCTATCACAGTTTGGCCCTTCCTTGTTCTATTCTTCCCTGAACTGACAGAGCATTTCCTGTTCTGGGCTATGAATTTCTTCCATAAAATTGTTTAAAATTACTTTACAAGCAATATTACCAGGGAGGCCTTGGATTTGAGTTCTCTCCCTTTCTTCACCACTGTATCATTTGGTGACATACATTTGCTAGTGTGTGTGTGTGTGTGTGTGTGTGTGTGTGTGTGTACACATGTGATGCATAGCAACACCCCCTTCTTGAAACACACACACACACACACACACACACACACACACACACAGAGTTTTCCCTTTGGAATTCAAGGGCCCTGGTTGATGAGACCCCAGGGACACCAAAATCTGTGGCTGAGAAAATATCCCATGTAAAAAAGTGCAGTAATCACATGTAAGTGATGTACAGCGCTCTCACATGTTTTCAGTCATCTCCAAATGACTTGTCCTACCTGATGCAATGTGGTCATACTATGTTGTTCGGGGAATAACTAGAAGAAAGAAAGTGTGAACAGATTTAGGGAAGAGCCAGCCAGCAGAAGTCAGCTGTAGATTTCATCATGCATGGTCAGTTCAATTCATGATTCCATACGGTATTGACAGCATACGGCTGTCTTGTCAGCTCAGGCTCTTACAGCAAGGTATCTGCAACGGGGCAGTTGGGACAAACTTTGTCTTGCATTTTTGAAAGCTGCATGTTCAACAATAAGGTACCCTTCCATTAAGGGTTGGAATCTGGTAAAGGCTCATTTCCTGATTTACAGACTGGTACTTCTCACTGGCATCCTCAAATGAGTGGAGGTGGGTGGTGGGACAGAGATGTGAGTGGTCTGTCCTTGTAAAGGCATCAGTCCCATAGTCAGGACTCTATCCCACGGCTTCATCGAAAACCTGATTATCTCCCAAATACCATCACATTGAACACTAAGGTTTCAACATGTGGATTTCAGTCCACGGTGGTGACTAAATGAGTCAAGTCACGCAGATGGTTTAGACGGACAGAGCATGCTTCTCTATGGGTCGATGTTGCCGCACAGCAGTTACTTAAGTCTCTCCTTTGTCTTTTCTGAGTTTCCTCACAATGGCTTTTGTGGTTTAATTATGTAACCATGGCTCAAGCGTGGAGCTCATCAACTCTGCTCCCATGGTGATGTGTTGATCACCACCATCCATCTCCAGGGATTTCTTATCTTCCAAAAGCAAAACTCTGCATCCGCTGAACAACAAGTCCCCACTCTCCTCCCCGCAGCTCCCTCTTCTCCTCCCACCAGCGGCCCCATCCGTGGCACCAGCCAGAATCGCCTGTTACTTTAGTGGAATGTCCTCAAGCTACATCTGTGATGCTGTATGTGACAGAATTTCCTTCATTTTAAGGCTGACTCACTTTCCACGGTAGGTACTTTGTGTGTCTGTCCATTCCCTTTGTCATTGCCTGCTTTTATTAAGGTTTCTTTTTTTAAGCAACAGCCTTGTCTGGCTCATTTGCACACCATCGGTGGCTAAGCAGAGGTACGTAATTAAGAGAGAACCTAATGGACTGCAATGCCAAAGCTGTTTACTCTCTAGCATTTTGTAGAAAAAAAGAAAACAATCTCGCAGATTAAGGCGACAGAAAATATTCTAGGATAAGAATTTGTTTCTGTTGTGAAAGAAGCAAAAGTAGTCTCAAGGACTTCCAGTTCAAATCCAGCCACCCCACTGGGTCGTTCTGCTGCCCCCGGGTTCAGACCTGTGCCCACTGTAGGTGTCTCAGCTGGCTGTGGACGTTCCAGTGTGGGAACCCGGTACCATTCAAACGTGGCTCCCTGCGAGTCATGGCTTGAGTGATTCTTTGCCAAGTGTCTTTGACCCTGCTTTGTCCTGGTAACTTTTTGAGCATGTGAACAGGTGCATGTGCCCTGCTTAACTATTTCATTCATGCTCTGCCAGTCACACCAACAGAGGGAATCCACATGGGCTGTTCCCTCTTGCACAGCCCTCCTGTACTGCCAGATTGGATAGAGCAGGGTCCATGGCTGAGAACAGCCTTAGCGTGTGCTAAGTGTGCAGAGCAGCCTAGAGTGTTAAAAGCAATCCTCTTCCTGCAGGGACGCTCTCTTGGGGTCAGCACCATCAGAACACCACTCATTGTTCCCTGTGATTCCTTTTCCTACCCTTTGGGCAACCAACCGGGCAGTAGACTCCACAGTCATAGCTTTGGGGGTTGCGTATCAGCCACAGACCCCTTGTAATCAGCATTTCCAAGCTCAGGAATCCTGAAAGTGAAAGTACAGTGAGGATTGCCTTAGGGAAGCTTCCTAGAAAGGCATGTTTTAAGGTAAATGTTTATAGATCAGGAGCTCTGGTAATGTTTTCTGCCAATCCAGGCCAAGCGAAAGAACCTTTCTTAGACTGGAAAGAGTGTGGACTGGTATATAAAGGCCTGGGCAAAGGGAAATGAGAGTCTTTAGGGAGAACACGGCCCCACGCTGGCTATGGTTGTTGGAAACAAGCTAAATGTCTTAGCAGTGGCTTTGCTCATGTCATTGATAGTTGTTGTGGATAACTATTTCTGGGCTGGAAAATAATTTTAACGACTAAAAATACATATCTTATTTGATTAAAGTTTATTTCAGTTCATTATAATTAATAAAGGGTGGCTTATAAAAATGGCATCTGTTTAACAACACAATTAGCTGCTTAAAGCGCATCCAGCCTCTTAGCTGCTCAGTCCTCAGACGTCTAAGAACTTGACCAAGAGATCCTTCACTGAAAGTCTCTGTTAACATTTTAAAATATTTATTCATTTGTCTTTTTCAGAAGAGAGAGGGGAGAGAAAGACAAAGAAAGAAATTGACTTTCCATCTACTAGTTGACTGCTCAAATGGCTGCAGTGGCTAGGGCTGGGCCAGAGAGAAGCCACAAGCCAGGAACTCCAACTGAGCCTCTCACATGGGGTCAGGGGTCTAAGCACTTGAGCCATCTTCCACAGTTTTCCCAGGTGCATCAGCAGGGAGCTGGATCAGAAGTGAAACAGTTGGGGTAGAACCAGAGCTCTGAGATAGGATGCCAATGTGGCATGTAGAAGCTTAATCCGTTGCACGCAACACTGGCATCTATGAGGTCTGTGGCCACTGAGCATTAAATCCATGCAACATCTGAGACCGGAAGCCCTGGGCTCTGGTGTCCTCAGCCAGGGGGCATTGTGCATCAGAGAGATTAATAATGGACTGTGTTCAGATACCTAAGGCATAATCAGCACACAGCTTGGCTAATATTTCAGAACCTATATGGTTCTGCAACCAACACACGACCAGTTAATTCCAGCCAGAGAAACCCTACTTTTCTTACCCAGGAACTTTCCACTTTATCCAGCCAACATCTAGAATTAGACCCATGCATCTTAGGCTATTTTCACTGGGTGACTGAGGTGTTGGGTAAGTTGTTCACATCCTCTAAATGTTTCCATACTCATTGACACAGCTGGAGAGAAGAGAGATGACTTTATCATGTGTTGATGTATGTCAACTCTAGTAAAATACATAGATAAAATGCTTATTTATTTATGTAAATAAATACATAAATAAGTCCCTCCAAAACTCTAGTGTCCCTACCAAACAGACCAAGAGTTAGATAAACCACAGCTCAATGCCTGTGTGGTTAACAAATCTTTACAGGTTCATGGCCAAGTTGACTTGTTTGCATGTTGCTGAAGGCTACTCTGCTGTATAACGGCAGATTTGAATTTCTGTGATAGACTTATCATAACTCACAGAGGCTAAAGTGTTGACTCTTGGGTCCTTTATAGCAAAAGTTTGTAGCCCCGACCTAGGCTAATGCTGAAGAGTAACTCATGTCCATTAGCTCAAGTTCGTATTCTGTGAGCCTGCCTATGATGTCCAAGATCTCTAACATAGATGCACTCTTGTTCTGTTCCTACCTAATGGTCTTTGTTAGCACAGTAAACTCAAGCAGGGAAAGGAATCATTTGATTGAGTGAATACCAAATGAGAGACATTGTGTTTTCCTGTTTTACTTTTGTAAATATTCTTATTAGCATCCTTTCCATCAGTTAAAATGATCCTGGGGTTAAAGACTCAATGACTCTACCATTTCAACAAACCTTTTTGCTTCCTCTTTTTGAGCCCTTTGTTTTTGCTGGTACTTGCTGCTGGCCTTTTTTTTTCTCACCACTCCATCCTCCCTCCTGTATTGCTCTCTCCCTGCCTCAGTACTTGTGTGAATGCTGATGACAGACTTCAGCAGTTCACCAACATGGAACTTGAAGCTCTTTTACTGACACAGCGTTTGACTTTTGAACTAGGAGACTTGGATACAGGGGTCCACTACTGTCATCGGCCAACAGTGTGATGCTGGGCCAAACCCATTGGAAAGAGTATGTCACATCTCTTAGTGTGTGTTAATTAGAATCCATGCTTCTGATCCAGCATCCTGCTGATGTGCTTGAGAGGCAGAAAATGAAGACCCAAGTACTTAGGTTTCTCTCACCCATTCAAGACCTGAATAAAGTTTCCAGTGTCTGGCTTCAGCCTGGCCCAATCCTTGCTTTTGTGGTCATCTATCTCTGTCCTTTCCTCTCTCTGTCTCTGTGTAATGAGGATAAATAAGCATTTTATATATTTATTTTTACATAAATGCTTATGTAGTTCCAATGTATTTTCTGTTCATATTTAAACATTATAGGTATTTAGTAATGCTCATTATTTTAATACATATTCTGTTTACTTGTAAATAAAGCTTTAAAATAGTAGAAAATGAATATTGATTGCTTGAAGATTTATTTACTTTATTTGAAAGGCAGAGTTACAGAAAGTGAGAGAAGGAGACAAAGACAAAGAGAAATCTTCCACCCACTGGTTTAATCCACAAAAGGCCACAATGGTCAGAGATGGGCTGATCTGAGGCCAGGAGGCAGGAGCTTCTTTTGGGTCTCTCATGTAGGCATCAAGGGCTCAAGGATGAGGGCCTTCTTCCCTCATCTTCCTTCCTGCTTTTTCTACACCACTCCCAACTGAGTCACAAGTGGGGCAAACACATGGATCCCTGAACCGTAAGCAGCATCTTTACCTGTTACACCCAAACACTGGCCTCACAAAATGAATAATGCTTTAAAATTTTTTTTCTGGGTTCTCTGTTAGATTAGGTGGCAGAATACCACAATAGATAAACCTTAATGTTTCTGGAGCCTCCAATGTTGCTTATGGGGGAAGGAAAGGCTTGGTGCTGCTCATTGACCTCTCCCATTGTAACATCATCACCAAAGCCCGTGAAAGGAGAAGGCAGTAGTAGGGGTTTTGCAGGAGTTTTTTGGCCAGATTTGGAGTTGGTGCACATTATGGTCTTCTACTCATACTTGTCTGTGCACACAGCTCCAAACAGTGTGCAAGAAGACTGGGCAGTGGAGTTTTGTGGATTCTGCAAAAGATGAGGAGCTAGGAGCACCAGGCTCACTTACTCTGTGCCAATTCAGATGTTTCACAGTCAAGTGGCATCAGGATGAGAGTTCTGGGCAGGTTCATCTGTTATCAGGAGCTTTGATCTACAGACAGGAATGAAATCCTGTCTCTTCTCATAATTGAATTCTTACCCTCAGGAAAACATTCTGGAAATAATTTGGAACTGCCTCGTTGGAAATGAAGTGTTGCAATGAAGTGGTGGTCATTGTCTTTGGACAATTCGTATCTCATCTTAAATCATTACACCTGTTTTTCAAAATTTTTGTTCTTTGGATATATGCATATACATTTATAATTATGTATTTATTTAAAAGAGCAGTGAAGAGAGAGAGGAAGAGCAGTGAAGAGAGAGGAGGAGGTAGAGAGAGAAAGAGGAGGAGGAGGAGGTAGAGAGAAAGATTTTCAACCCAATTATTCACTCCCTAGATGGCCACAACATTCAAGTTTGGGCCAGGTCAAAGCCAGGAGCCCAGAATTCCATCCTAATCTTTCACTTAGGTGACAGGAGCTTAAACATGTGGGTTGTCCTCCATTGGCTCCCCAGGTGCATTAGCAGGGACCTGGATTGGAATCAGAGCTGCTGGAACTCTAACCAGTGCTCTGCTGTGATTGGCCAATGTCTCAAGTAGTGGCTTAATCTAATGTGCCACAACTCTGGTTCCTTTAAACATTTCACTGGTGGGGGCATTTGTGTGATATGTTAATACATGGCCATCATGCATTATGATCACTCTGCAGATCAGCTTAAATACCTGTTGTCTCTATGTTGATGAGCATTCAGCATCTTCCCTGATAGCTGTTCTGGAATACACACCTAATTGTGATCAGCCTTAGTTATCCTCCTGTGCTACTCACAGCATTGAGAGTGGCCTCTTCTACCCCACTCAGCCTTCCACTATGGTCTCTTCTACCCCACTCACCCTTCCACCATACTAGGGATGAAAGGATGACATTTCAACACCACAGCCACACTTGTGTGGCTTGCGTCATTGTACTGCCTTCTGCTTTGCTTGGAAGTTCCTCCTAAGAGCCTGATAATGAGGGATAGGGAGGGAAAATGGAGAATCTGCAAGGGAAAATGTGGTGTTCTCCCTCTTAGGGCTGGCTCTCTCTCTGTGTGCCACTCTCCAAACCCTGACCACTCCTCTGGCATGTCCTCATTTACAAACTGATGTTCCTGGTGGCCTGAGGTGAGTGACAGTTCAAATCAAAATGTACTGCAGATAACATACAAGTTCACATTCAGGCTATTTGTAGATGAAACACAAATAAGTTCTGCCTATAGAGTTGGATCCTATCTTCAAGAAACCTCATTATACATATACAAAATTTTTCCAAAATTTAAAAAGATCCCAAATCTGAAAACTTTCTAGTCCCAAACATTGTGGATGAAAGACATTCAATCTGCTTTTCTGAATTGCAGAAGTTTTCTATTTGTCAGTTGAATCCAATATGTGTAAGTGGATATGTGGGAGCTCTGAATGAAGCTCCTGTTTCCTTGGTTTGGGGAATGAGCCAGTGCATGGAAAAATAAAATCTCTCACAGCCAGTCTCTCTCTCTCTCTCTCTCTCTCCCTCTCTCATATTGCCTTTCAAGTAAAGCTTCACAAAAAACTCTTACAGATTCAGGGAATTAAAATATACATTTATTTTGCTGCAGAATTATTTGAAATCAATGCATAGTTTATTTATAATGTACATTTGCCATGAACTTCCGGAAAATCCTTAATGTATAACAAAGTCCCTGAGTTCAGTACCCTCTGGGCAATGAATTAGTGTAATTTCAGTTCTGCTGATTGGCACCTGATAACAGTGATTTTCCAGCTGAAAGTGAGCATTCCATGGTGACTTGCATTTTGCTGGTTTTGATGAAGAGTGTTTGACTGTTACCTGCATTGCCAGTAACCCTACAAAATATTGCTAGTTCAGAAAATTACCTGCTTCTAAGCAAACATATTTTCTTTTCTTTTTGTTATAAGAAAGGACTTATTAGAAAAAAATGGCAAACAACTAAAGAGAGAATGAGTTGAAATAGCTACACTCATGTAATGAAGGTCAATTACAGATTGAAGTGAGTATCTTCCACACAGTCCACTTTATCTTTGAAAAGTGAAATCAGTTTTAATACAAGCAATTAGTGGTCTGTGCATATCCAAGAGATCTTAACATCAGGACACAATCTTCGCTCCACATCTTAAATGGATGAAGATTAAGGACTTCGGTTTATGTTATGCCAGCACTTGATGTTGGAGGCCTTGCTGCCCTGTGTGTCTCTGTGTGCATGCGGTGTGTCTACACTGCACACTCCTTTGCTCAGTTCCTGACTACAGCTGCTGTGCCTTCTGCCTACACAGCCTTCTCCCTGCCCCCGGGGCACCCCTGCGCTCCTATGGTTATATTGTGCTGTGGAGATACTCAGCAGGCTACCTTGGGATAACCTCTCCCACCAGGTCAAGAGTCGCTTTAGGTCAGCAAGGCCATAGTCTGTCATCTTTGTCAGTCATGTGGCTGGCATTCTACCTGGCTGTCCCAGTTGCTGCATGAAGTTCAATCAGGCCTCTCCCTTGCACATGAAGGATAAAGTCCTACCTTATGTAGAAGAGCCTGGAGTGACATGTTTGCCTTTGTAACACCCAATCCAAGTGGTTCAAAGTCACATAGGTGGAGCTATATGCAACTAGAATTAGTCATGTGCTCTGAGCATGTGAGACTCGGGGCAGTATCTGGTGCATGAGCACAGACTTTCCATGTCCTTGTGTTGGCACTTGAGCCTGAGTTTCTACCCATATGCAGAGTCTGCACAGCAAGAATGAGGTCTCTCCATCAAACAAAAGAACCAGAGGGTCAGTCAACCCAGATCCAAAAGAGACAGAGGGAGAGGAGGCTTTTCTCATTTTCTGGTGTACATGACCTCTGATGGAAAGCCCAGACCTGCCCTTGCTCTTTGAGGCGAAGACTCCCACCCTTCCCACAGGGTCTCTTAGCTCCATTTATGACTCTGAGTTTCATAGGAGTAATAGAAGCTCTGTGTATAGACAGCTGCTTTGAGACGTCCATGCAAGGTTTTTCAGATTGGCTAGAGTTTAGGCTGGTATGGCTGATTATTTTATTTTTTGCTAATGTTACAATTTAATTGAAAAGACTTAGTTTACTGGCACTAGTTAATCCAATTTATTTTTTCCTAGTGAAGGAACGTGCCAGAGCTGTAATTGGATCATTTTTATGTGGGCCAAAATAGATGCTGGCTTCAGGATGAGAGGAGGGACAAGGGTTTTATTCCCTTTCAAAATTGGTCTGACAGTTTAACTAGCAACGTTAACAGGAATGAGAAGAAAGAAATTTCAAAGGGGGAAAATATGCCATGGAAATCCTGAGATATTTTCATAGAGAGCTGCCTAGGGCGGCTGTCTGAAGCTGTCTACAGCTCCTTGATGAAGGTGCTCTGGGGTGTATCTCCTGGTCCTGGTAACACACCACGGAGCTGTCCAAACCTGGTGGCCACCAGACAGCCCTTCTTCATCCATCTCCAGAAAGCCTCCTGGGTGTGCCGAGTCTGGTGGTATGCCTTTGTCCACTCCAGGCATGGGTGTGTTAGATGCTAAAGCTTCCAGTTTGCCTGCTTAGCTTCTGCTTCCTCTCATTGATAGTATCTGCCTTAGCTGCAGGATTGAATGTCGAACTTGGAAGCTGTCATCCAACTAGTACTCACTGCCCTTCCCCTAGGCCAACCTCTGATTAGGGGATGGAAGCACTGAGTGTTGACATAATCTCTGCACGCACAGTCCTTACAGTGTTGTGGGACATACAACACATGCATCCGTCCTCTTATGCATGCTGCTGGAAGTTCATTGACAATGCGAGGCAATCATACAACAGATGCCATTGGGTGTTATAAGGTCTACTGCCAGATTGTGACCACCAATGCAAATGACAGCCACGAAGGAGAGGTGAGTGACTTTGGTTGGCTTCTACAAGGCGGCCACGACCAAGTGCAGCCAGCCACGGAGAGTGCTTCTGCTCCAAAATTGTTTGTTCTTCAGCAGGCGACATGAAAGTATTTCAGAAGACACTGGTGGGTTCACTGACCTGGTTTTCTGTGACCACCGTAATCACCTCTGCAAGCCTCCTGCAGCATTGGTGACTTTGACGTTGTCCACATCGCAACCACCAGAACCAAAGCCTGCAGGCTTGCCTTGGGCTCATCTTTCCATTCCGCTGTGTGTATGCTGATGCCTCTTTTCAATTGTGCTACATGGGGTGGTGGACTGCATCTCCTTCCTTCCTGTCTGCTCCCATCCTCTGGCTTTGTCATTTTGCTTGTGGTTTCAGCTGGCCCAGTTTTTGGTTTCTGGTGGAGAAGGCCCTGTTCATTGTCATTCTCTTGCACTTTCCTGCCTCTCTCAAAATGTCCTGATTGCTTAGCTCTTTCCCAATTTTGTTTCCCATCATCACCAATGGAACACATTCCATTGTCTCCACTCTACCGTGTTTTGAAGGTACCTTGGGTCTTGCTGGATCTCCTGCATTTTGGAATCACTTAGACAACAGGGCTGTCCGCTCTGTCTCCTGCTTGGTGCTAAGGTTGTGTTCCCTATTCTGCAAGGTCGCTTCTGGGCGGTGTTGTGGTTTCTGGCAGGACACTGAGAATATTGATCATTATATGCAGGAAGCAGTGCATGTGGTAATGTGCAGAGGGGAAGGTAGCCATGCATTTTGGGGACTGCTGTGTATCCCACTTTTCCCGACACGCTCCTCTGCTGCCAATATGGAGTCAAGGACTTTTTTATTTCTTCTTAACCCAGAAGAGGAGATGCTGTGCAGAGGAGAGCACAGAAGCCTAGGCTGACTAAACACAGGTGATACTCCCTGTGTCCTTTCTCCACAGTAGGTGCACAAGGGCCCCAGGGCACTGTCTGAGACTTACTTTCCAAGCTGGGCAGAGGCTGTGCAGCTGGCTTAAGTGTCTCAGCTCCCTAGGAGGAGAATCTGCAAGTTCTCCTTTACCTACTGAATATGTAGTTTTTCCTCTCTCTGTATTGAGCTCTCATTTTATTTCTTCCTTAGATAAATTTATTCTGTAGATGAAATTATACTTGTTTGAAATTGCTCTTCTTGGAAAGCTGTCATTCCATCAGTGATATGTCTAACACCTGTTGTCACTTGGAACCAGCATTGTGTTGTTCTCATGTTGTGTTTCGAGCAGTCGGCACTGGTCTCACCTCGCCTCTTTCCAACATTGCCTTCTACCAAGATGAGAGATGAGCAATGAGAGTGAGTGTGTCAGGCAGACTGGGATAAGTCTGCAAAGTCTTCTTGCTGTGTGCACACTGAGCAAAGACGTGTGCCCCTAGACGGGGTCAGTGGAGTCTCCAGGGCAGGAGCCTCTGGGTGAGCTCCCACAGGACAATTAAGGGGTCAGTCTGTTTCTACACAGGGCATACAGCTGTTTGAAACTTGAGGATCTGATGACAGCTGTGTGCATAGGCACATGCCAGTGGCATACCAGCAGACCAGTTTCAAGCCATGACCAGCACTAACCCTTCCTTTCTTTTTCAGGGAGCCTGGAAGGCTAGCATTATTCACAGTTAACTTGGGCTGACATCAAACAACGACAGGTAATAGAGCCTGGTGCAGGAAGTCTGATAGAGGGACTAACCACCCCAAGTAGAGGTGGGGCATTTTGAAAAAAGATTTATTTTTATTGGAAGGAGTTACAGAGAAAGAAAGAGAATCTTCTATTTGCTGATTTACTTCCCAACGGTCACAACAGCTGGAGCTGAGCCAATCCAAATTCAGGAGCCAGGAGCCTCTTCCAGGTTTCCCATTTGGGTACATGATCCCAAGGCTTTGGGCCATCCTCTACTACTTCCCCAGGCTGTAAGCAGGCAGCTAGCTTGGAAGTGGGCAGCCAGGACTTGAACAGGAACCACGGGCTGAGGTTTAGTTTGCTTCCCCATAGCGCTGGCTCTAAAGGTGGGATATTTTTTTTGTTTGCTTCTAAGATTTTTTTTTTTATTGGAAAGTCGGATTTACAAAGAGAAGGAGATATAGAGAGAAAGATCTTCTGCATGCTGGCTCACTTGCCAAGTGACCACAATGGCTAGAGTTGAGCCAATCCAAAGCCAGGAGCCAGTAGCTTCTTCTGGGTCTCCTATGCAGGCACAGGGTCCCAAGGTTTTGGGCTATCCAAGCCACAGCAGGGAGCTGAAGGGGAAGTGGAGCACACAGAACAGGAACTTAGTGTCTATATGGCAGCTCGGCAAGTGCAAGGTAAGGCAAGGATTTAACCACTAGGCTACTGAGCCAGGCACCTGGAGGTGGGATTTTGAAGTGGGTCAGGAAACTTCTAGGCATTTACAGGAAGGGCCACCAGATTCTTTCCAGATGTTTTCATTTAATGTTGGCAGGATCTTAAGCATGATATCAACACAGCTAATGTTTGGTATCATTCATGGTTCCTGTGAGAGCTTTGCCATGATCTGAGTTCATTATATATTTACAGCCGCTCAGGATACCACTCAAGAAAATAATGGGACACTTCTGTGCTCATAGGTCTACCTCTTAGCAGAGAAGAGGAAGGGTCAGTAGGAGAAAGGGAGAGAATGATGTTGGAATTCTGCTTCACAATTATCAGCAGAACAATAGCTTGGTGGAAATAAAGGACACCGAGTTACTAGAAAATATAGCAAAAATGTAAAAATACATGATCCAGTGTACAGATATAAACATACTCTGAGAAGTTGTGTGAAAATAGTACCTTTCATCTTCTGCCTTGCTTTTCTCTTCTACCTTCATCCTTTCCTTGCTTCTTTCTCCTCCCTCCACCCTTCCTGTCTTCAACAGATCAGAACTTGGAGCTCTGCCCCTGGCCAGGAAGAGGGGGTGCTGATGTGTGGACCCCGCTTTTAGGTAGCTTGGCTACAAGACTTATTCTTCAAGTGAAATTGAGCCAATAGACAAATTCTTTGAAGAACATGAGAATTCATGCTCTACAGGGTGTTGAGAGCAGGAAATTGCACTCCTGGAGAAATGGATCTATCGTTCTGGAATGGTTGTAGATAGTGGTGTGACCTGTGTGTGTATGTAAAGGTGGCAGATGTGTAGACAAGTATTATATAAGCAGAAAGATAGATGATAGATATATAGATGAATGATAGAGATCCACACATAGATAAGTAGTAGAGAGCATGTGGATAAGTATCTAGCTCTATATTGGAAAAGCTTGGGAACAATGAGCAGACCTGGTCCCGCTGCCTTGGGTTCCAAGAACCATAGTTCCTGGAAGAAATAGCTGACTCAGAACTGGGCAAAAAATTACAAAATGAGCATGAATCCTTCCTTTGTGCCAGACAGTATAAAAGTGCTAAAAAAATTATGTGGGCATATTGAGCTAACTCATAAAGCAGGCCAAAGTTACTCCCATTAATCAAATGGGACATTTAAGTATCAATATAAATAATGATACCTACAGCTCGGAACTTCTCAGGAAAACCTGGGAGGGCAAAAGGCTTACTTTCTTATTGAAGTCTGGAGTTTCTTGGCACAAAACATGACTTCTCAGTTAACGAATACCAACTTGCACAATGAGAAACATCACAAATCTCAACTAAATCAAGTCATAACATCAGTGTTGTGGCAGGAGCAATCAGTGCTAGGTGGCCCCAAGAAGGACATGGGTTGTTTGGAAGAGATTCGTTGCAAAACAATAAGCAACAAACACCAGACAAGTTCAAAATGAGAGACAGTCATGCTAAGTAAATATTTATATTTTTTTAGTGATTTATTTTTATATGAGAGGCAGTTTTACAGTGTAAAGATGGGGAGAGATCTTATAATCACTGTTCACTCCCTAAACAGCCACAATACCCAGAATTGATCTGATCCAAAGCTGGGAGCCAGGAGTTTCTTTCAGGCTTCCCACATGGGTACAGGATCCCAAGGACCTGAGCCATCCTCCACTGCTTTCCCAGGCCATAGGCAGGGGCCTTGATTAGAAGTGGAACAGCCAGGACTTAAATTGGTACCCATATGGAGGATTAGCTTGCTAAGCCACTGTGCCGGTCCCCCAGGATGTACGCTTCTTACTGATATCAAGACTATGGAGGACAAAAAAGATTGAGGACAGATTTGAATGACAGCTATTTGGAAAGGTGACACTATATGCAGCAGTGTTCTGAACTGGAACCTGGATCTGTCACAGGTGTTGGTACCATCAGGGCACGGGTGCTGGAGACATGACCGCATGCTCGGATCCGTTTGATGCTCCTGACTTCAATGGCTGTACTGGGGTCATGGGAGAAATGATCCAAGTTTGGAGGAAACACACAGGGAGGTAATGGAGCATCAAGTCTGCTTGTTCTCTTTGGATGATACAAAGATACACACACACTGCTTTGGTCATGTGACAAAGTGTTGATACTTCGGAAGTCTGGGTGAGCAGTGCACAGATAGAAGCTCTTTGTGCTTTTGGCAATTAAATTTTTAAGGCTTATTTTATTTTTATTGGAAAGTCAGATACACAGAGAGGAAGAGAGACGGAGAGAAAGACCTCCCGTCTAATGATTCACTCCCCAAGCGGCCGCAACGGCTGGTGCTGTGCCAATCCGAAGCCAGGATCCAGGAACTTCTTTCGGGTCTCCCACGTGGGTGGAGGGCTCCAAAGCTTTGGGCCGTCCTCGACTACTTTCCCAGGCCACAAGCAGGGAGCTGGATGGGAAGCGGAGCGCCAGGATTAGAACCGGCACCCATATGGGATCCCAACGCGCTCAAGGGGAGGACTTTAGCCGCTAGGCCATGCCGCCAGGCCCCAATTTTTTTTTTCTAATTTGCGTTTTTTTGGGCAGAATTTCCAACCCTAGAATTTCTAGAAAATTCTAAAAATGCTCATTCCTAGTTTCTGCTAAGATCTATTGGGGTGAATAACTTGTGATTGGTGGAGAGGTCTTTTGAGCAACACAGTTGTATGTTTCTGACACTTTGGCTCAGAATAAATGAGGGTCACCAGGTTCCCTGATGGGCTGGAGCTAGGGGCTGAAGTCCAGGAACAATGTTTTTTTCTCTATAATTTCCACAGCACAGCTGGAACAATCCCTGCCAGACCTTTGTGGGACACACAGGAGTGTTAAAGCACTTGCCACATGCTCAGCCTCGGTAGCTCCCGGTGCGTTCCGTGACACCACCCGGGGAGATGTGTGCTGTCTCTGGGGTCCAGATACCTGGTGGGCAGAGTGGGCTCCCCTTGCATGGGACCCCAGCTTAACAGATTCCTTCTCATCCAAAGGCAAAAGAACAAAACAAAACAAAAACATTTTGTCCAAAATGCCACCTCTACCTTGTCTGGTTTTTGATTCCCCGTGTCCAATTTAAGCTGGTTTATGGAGTTCAATGTGTGAGCCTTCTTATTGCATTTTTTTCTGGCAGGCAGTTTTGCATCCCACAGGACACCTGTATGAAAGTCCGTAAACGCCTTTTTAACAGGTCTTCTAGCAGCCCTGGACACACAGCTGGCCCGAGCACACGTAGAGGGAAGGGGACAGCTGTTTGGCTGACAGAATTGGAACCGGCAATAGTGGCTGTAAACAGGAATGAATTTTCCCCAACCTTTATGAGTCAAATATTGATTTTAGGAATATTAAGAAAATCAAAAGGATGTGGTGTACTTTTAATTTTAACCAATGTGTAGTTTTAAAAATACATGTTACTTAGTGAGGGAATCCTACATTGAAGCCTCAACCAACTTGGAAACACCCAAACCTTCTTGCTCCATGTGTATACCACTGAAGCAAGTTTGTGAGAACACATGATAAAAAAAAAAGTAACAGAATTCTTCTTCCCATAAACTAGGCATCAATTGATGAGCATCTTGAAGACTCCCAAGTGCGCTATGGACAGGATATTTCTGAGGCACTGTGTGTGTGTGTGTGTGTGTGTGTGTGTGTGTGCATGTGCAGGCGTGTGTATGGGTGGGTACCAGCTGTTGTGTGTGGTGATGGATGCAAGATCACTCGCTTGACACTCTTCTTACCTCCCTGTCTTTCCTTTCCCTCATCCCAAGGGCACATACACACGGCTAAGGGGATGTTGGAGTTGTTTTCTAGTGGCTAGGAACAGATTTGTGGAAAAATACCTTTTTCTCTGGGATGAGATGGGGAAAATAAAAATTCCTTTCTCAAACTATGGAAAGAATCATTTTGTTTGTTCTTTTGCAATGAGTTGCAATAAAAAAACCCCTGGAAAACAGAGAAAGGGAAATAAGGAAATAAAAGAAGACAAAAAAGGAAAAAAGGAAAGAAAGAGGTAGAAATAAAAGAAGGGAAGAGAAAGAAGGAAGGGAAAGGAAAAAGAAAGAAAGAATAAAAGAGAAAGAAAAAGTAGTGTTTATCTTTCTCTTGGTTTTGCTATGATTGTGCTTTGTAGAAAAATTTGTGACTTTTTTTGCAAAACAGAAGTAACTCCACACTTTTCACAGTCCTGTGCCAAAGCCATGTTTGAGACTTCTTGTTTAAGCATATTAGGTATTTCAACATGGGGACAGCCGAACGTGGTCCAGCCCTGTCTCTTCAGAGTGGGCAGTGGGTTGCATGGCCAAGAACAGCTCCTGTCAACACCTGGAGTTTTGAAGTTTAAACCTCAGAAGCCCCCAGTCAGTTAGAAAACTGAGTGCTTCCAGAATAAATTCTGGTTAATGACCAACTCACTGCTAAGTACAAGTTTAATTTGAGTCTTTGGCCAAGTTCAAGTCAGAATTTCACTATTGTTTTTAGACCAGTATTTGGAAGTCAGAATTCAAAGAGTCAGAATCAAAGAATTATGGAGTAAGAAGTTTTCAGAACCTTAATAAGTCTCACAGCTTGTCAAAAGCCAGTCTCTGTTTTCCTTTGCAAAATACAACTGCGGTATTTTAAGATTTCAGAGCCAGTCAGGTCTTTAAAAGTCGTCCAAGTCTGACATCCTTGTGCAGTTTGAGGAAATTAGCTCCATGAAAAACCGGGGGAAGGAATTGAATCTGAGACTTATAATACACTACTCAGCTTCTTTATAGTATGTATGTAGTATGCGTTGTTGTAAGAACCTCACTCTATAGCGAAGACTAATCTGTTGAAGGGATCGACTAACTCCACAGCCTGAGGGGTCTGAGCATGCTTGTCTCTTCGGGTGCACAGCTCTGCTCAGCCAGCTTTTCCTTCCCTCCACACCAGCCTTGGCCTCTGCCCCCACCCCTAGCAGGTAGCAGGCGGCAATGGAATAACTATCTGAGTGGATTGAACGACAAAAAGCCTCATCATTAGTGCTGAAAGTGCAAATGGGCATTTTATAAATGTCCTGGTAAAATGCTTTGCCAGAGACTTAGCAACAACTGTACAACATAGTAACGTTAATATTTACGCTTCTGAATGTTGCTACCACATTTAAAATCTTATACATATGCTCCAGGAGATATTTAAAATGGCCATAGTGATTTTTTTAATAAAAGAAAAATCCCAACTGGAGACAGCACCCCAAGTATGTACAGAGATTGAATACATCTATTGGCTGCATTTGTAATTTTGAAGGCCACCTGGCAGGGAGACATGTGCAAATCACAGCTCTGTGCGTAGATGTGGATGAGTCTATGAATATTGGATGGAGAAGCAATTACGGAGCAAACAGCAGGAGGCCGCCTGTGTGCAGTACATGTGTGTAGCATCAGTTAGCATTGCTTTGTAAAAAGCGTGGCAAGCAAATGATGAAGACAGTCCATGCTACTGGCTATTTCCGGAAGAGAGGAAGCATAATCTCATAACGGAAAGAACGTGGAAGGGAGCGTAAGGCTGGTGATGTGAGATTGTCCTTGCCTGATCTGTCATGTCTGTCATGCACTCTAATTTCTTTATCATCTGTTCATCGATGTATCATCAACTATATTTTTATCATCTAACATCTCTTGCTTTATCAATTACATCTACTTCATACAAAGTTTAAGAAAAGAGTGAAATAGGAAAACTGAGCCATACTGACAGTTGCAGTTTGACTGTGAGTACCTTCCAGCAGCTCACATTGTCTGGATACATTTGATCATTGTGACCAAGGAACGCGTGGTAAGGGCACAGCATCCTTGCCATCTTGGCACTTGATTCCTTATGTTACACGATCGCATTATTTAGCAGCCACATGTGTATGCGTTTAACAGAGAATCCCACAATGCCTGGCAGATGTGAGGTAGATGTTTGTGTTTCTCTCGTATAACAAGATCTGTGACTTTTTCAGAGGTTATGGCTCATCTGTCATCTTTTTGTCACAGTACCCAGGCTGACACCTCCATGTTTCCAGTTCAAAGAAAAAGCAGCGCGAAGGGGAAGAAGCGACAATGGATCTCAAGCTCACCCTGAGCAGCTGTCCTGGAGGGTCCACTCAGTACATGGCCGACCTGGACTGCAGGCGAAGCTGGGAATGCCAGCAGCTGGGTGCCTAGTTACCAGCCACCCCCACTGAGACCTAGCTGGAGAGAGAGAGAAAAGAGTAAGGACGGAATGGGCAGTCAGCAGGGTCTCCCAAGCGAATGCGTGCTTTCTGAATAAAAAGCTGAAATACAGCAGGGAGTCTGAAATTTTTAAAACTAATGAGTAATAGGCACATTACTGTTACAGCAGTGACTGATTCTGCATACAAGATACAGTGGAGGGCTAATTCTATTTTGCTGTAAGTCTCTAAAATCTATTTTTATCTTGAATGTATTTATTAGAACATTTGGGCCCTATGACATATTAGAACATAAATATATTTAAATGATGTTAATTTGACTAAACCTGATGATTTATGTACTAAAGAGACACTAAGCTATTATTTAATTAGAACCAAAATGATCAAAATGTCCAACTACTAAATCAAGAAATATTAAAATTTCTAATATTTATCACTTGGTATGTATTTTTTATCATACTGTTTTTTAAAATCTTATGAATTCATATGTAGTTAGTAGATGGTTTCAATACATCAGAAAAGTTGCTCAATTAGTATAAATTACATTGTCATTTCATGCGCTGTGCCCACATACTTTCTATATGAAAAATGGCAATATATTTTCTAATGAAAGCCACTGCAGCCTCCTTCAGATACAGTTAAGAAAACATTTCGGAAAACCAAAATTCTTTTTTTTTATTTGTATGAATTTTTTTAAAAAAGGCTTTTGTCAGCAAGATAAAAAAAAAAATAAAAAGAGAGTTTTTAAATTATCTGACTTCTTTCACAGACTAGCAATTCAAAATGCCATTGACATGGTGGAGAGAATTCAACCAACTGCAAGACAAACAAAGATCTAACACAGGCCCCCTGCTGTGGAAAATGAATTCTTTGTGATAGGAACAGGCCACAGCCCGTCATGATGACATCAGCTCATTGTAACCTTCCCTGAGTGTAGACAAAATAACCAATAGGTCCCTCAGATCTGCCCAAGCCACTGCGGTGAGTCAGCTTCCTCTGCGCTGGGACTTCCTGTACCATGCCAAGCAAGGGTGCAGCCGTTGAATAGCACCTTGCAAGCACCCTGCCTCCAACGCTCAATGCACAGTGGACATCGCCTTGATGTCTGATAAACAGGTGGATGCAGCAAGGCCCAGCAGACCTGCAGACACCTCAGCAGTCCGCACAGCAGGGTGCACCCACCTGATGGCAGAGGCCAGAGGGGGGGACAGTCACACGGGACTCTTGGACAGCTCCTGTCTGCTGCGACAACAGCTATGAGTGCAGTTCTGTGTATGGCATCCTCACCTTTATTTTGAAGTCCATTCTACATTTCTCTAGTTTTTCCTACTCGTCATATTCTCTTACAGAGTATCAAGTGAGGCTCAAGCTCCGTGTTCCCCACATCTTCAACACCGCTCTTAAGAAAGCAGGGTGTTTGACTACGGGTATTTGGAACTGAGAGGGGTGTTTCTCTGAATGCACCGATTTATTTGAAATGTTTAATTAATACACAAGAAAACCCCAAATCTTCTGCCCCATAAAGATCTGTTTCACCGGCTCTCACACTTCTGAGAGACAGCATAGAGTGATCCTGCCCACCTCCCCCCTGCCACTCCCCCCACACCTGCCCCAGTAACCGGTTACCTCCCTGGACTTGGCAGATTGCTCAGACTCCCCACACCTTGGCAAACGGGAAAATGGAGTCGGCTCTCTTTCCCGCTGCAGGTGGTTGAAGGATTAATGTTGGAATACCTCCAGAGTCTCTAACAAGGTTTTACATCAGGACAGATTCTAAGTAGTCACTCTGGTAGCCTATGAGCTGTACCCACTTGTGGTCATGGGACTGATTGGGAAGTGACCCAGCTTCCACATGGTCCCTCACACGCTCCCGTCCCCATAGCAGCTCGTGAAGGTGCCATCCTCTATTGGATACCACGAAGCTGTAGCTTTGGAAGTAGATCTGGTAAACGAAGCACAGGGTATATCACAAGCTCAAACCTTAGGAAGGCGCTGCAGACAGACACAGAGGGACAGACGTGGTCTTCAACAGAGGAGTGGCAGGTGTCCAGGCAGGACTCCCCGAGGCCTCTGTGCTCTTCAGGTCTGATTGACTACAGCTACTCCCACCCAGCAGCTCTGAGCTGGGCTTGTCTCCAAGTGTCAGCCAAGCTGTCCCGCAGCCACCTTGCATCTCTGACTCCAGATTGATGATGTCACAGTGCCTGAGAGACCAAAGAGAATGAAGAAGATGGACATTCTTACTGCTTGAGAAAACTTTCTGTGGGTGTTATGGGCTGAATGTTCATGTTCTCCTCAAATCCTGGTATTGAAACCCACCCCATGACGTGATGGAGTTAGGAAGAAGATCCGTTCAGAGGTGGTTCAGCTTAGAGAAGACCGTGAAGACAGAACCCTAGCCTTGCAAAGTGTTCTTAAAAAGAGCTAAGAGAGAACAGAATCAGAAGGTGTCACCATGGAGTATGGTTCCTCACCGGGCACTAAATCTGGCATGCTCTTGGACTAGCTCCCAGCACTGTAAGAAATAAGTTGTGTTGGTTCTACACTCCTTCATCTATGGTATTTTTATTACAGCAGCTCTAAGCAGACTAAAGCAGTGGCGATACAACCATGCTTTGCCCCCTCCCCAGTCATCTGCATTATCAGTAGTAAATCATAAAGAGAAGGAGTAGAAAGTAGGATTCCCAAATAATCCCCTGTTAATGGTACAAGTATCTGGGCTGCTGGGATAGCCGAGTGACAGCCGGGGCAAATGCCACCATATTATGAATGCTCTTCTTGGCTGACGTCTCACAGGTCCCTCCCTGCTTCCCAGCTCTCTGCACCTGCATAGAACCCACCCACAGAGACAGCCAATCAGCTCCTTTCTCTTTTTTTTTGAGATTTATTTTATTTTTATTACAAAGTCAGATATACTGAGAGGAGGAGAGATAGAGAGGAAGTGGAGCTGCCGGGATTAGAACCAGCAGCCATATGGGATCAAGGCGAGGACCTTAGCCACTAGGCCACGCTGCCAAGCCCTCCTTTTTCTTCTGCTTCCCAGCTCCCTGCACCTGCATAGAACCCACCCACAGAGACAGCCAATCAGCTCCTTTCTCTTTTATACCAGAACATGGCAGGGCTGTTGGCCTCACTTCTCCTCTGGGGTACACTGATTCTTCTGAGGTTCAGAGCTCTGTCCCACACTCACTTGCTCCTTATACTCTTCCTTCTCTGCCCAGATCATCTACAGAGAGGGAAGTCTGCCTCCCCACCTCCAGGAGCCTCCTGGAGATGTTGGCTTTTAGTGTGAAAGGTTATGAAAGCGAATGTGTGTGGATAGGCACCATGGCACAGCTGATGGAGGCACTGCCTGCAAGGCCTGTGTCCCATGTGAGCCCGGCTCACCTCCTGGCTGCTTTCCTTCTGATCCAGCTCCCTGTTGAAGTACCTAAAAGGAGAGTGGAAAATGGCTGAGGAGCTTGAACTCCTGCCACCCCTATGGGACATCCGGATGAAATTCCTGGCTCCTAGCTTTGACTCAGTTTGGGCAGTTACGACCATTTAGGGAGTAAACAAGTGGATGGAAGACCCCTGTCTCCCTTTCCTGACTCTGTAACTTTGCCTTTAAAATGAATACATAAATAAACCTTAAAAATCATATGAAAATATGATTGCTTAGAGGGGCTCTGAGCAGGGGTAGCCTCAATACAGTCACCTGCTCTTTGGTCATCATCTGCAGTGTGGTACAAAAGGAGTGTCGAGATAATTCTGTCAGAACTGTTCTTCCTCAGTGGACTCTGTATCCTGGCCAATCAGCCCCAAGAAAGCCAGCCTGGGACAGCCCTGCATTTGTTAGAATAGAAAACACTAAGAATCTCCCCCAATGCTCTCCTGGGCGCCCCTGTGAGTTTATTAAGCTCATGCTAAAGAGCAAGGAAAACATTGACGAGACAGGGAGAGCCCAGAGGATAGCCTCTCCCTCCATTTTCCAGCAGGTGTTATCCAGGAAAGCCCATCACACCCTTGAGTGTCTATGGAGCTGCCTCCTGGGCTTGTCCTGGGAAGCCAGTCCTGCCTCGCAGCCGCAGCCGTGCCCAGGACTCCTGCAAGCTTCTCCCCTCCCCTGCCCCAGGGGGACACTGAGAAGGTCTCCTCCTGCTTACTCCTGCAGGGGACAATCTTTGGCACCTCTGAGGCTTTCATTTACTCTCAGGCATCCAGTGGGATTTCGACATGCTTCAGGTAGGATTGTGCACCCTGAAGGACTTCTCAGCAGCCACTTCCAGTAGCTAAGAAGGAGTCTCATAGGAGTGACACATGTAGACGCCCAAGCTGGTGTGGTCAGTGGGTGGGTGGAAAAGAGAGAGGCGCAGGGACACAGATGGAGACAGACGGATGGTACATGGATGGAAATCTGATGTTCAAAAACGCAAGCACCACAAAGACAGGGATGTTTCTGTCTGCAGAGCCCCTCCCAAGTGACAAGCACTTGGCTCCATACATATCTGTTCACTGAACGACTGTGTGACAAAAATGACAACGTGTTTTGATGCACTCCCCCCATAAGGGCCTCCAAGAACAAAAACAATGATTCACAGTGGAAGAGTGTAACATAATCACCCCTGGGAAGTCCCAGATTTAGATCAGGAAGATTCAGAGCTAGACAAGTACAACTACTGGCTCCTATTCTGTGGCGATGGTAGGGCAGGGCACCAGCGCAAGTGCCCACCTGTCCCACAGTGTGGTTTACTCCAAAATGCCCACAATTTAGGGGAAAAAATATGTCATCTGGCCAGGACCAAAGGCTTGGGGGAAATTCCAGTCCCCAAAGCAGGCTTCTTCCTTTTTAGACACAGCTGTTGTCCTCTGTTATGACAGATGACCAGCTCGGCAGTTGACACTCACCATGGGCGGTGCAGCACCGGGCTTCCTCTTTGCATCACCATTTCTGGGGACAGACAAGCACAGTCCCAGCTGCAGCTTTTGGAGCAACAGGAGGGTGGACAGCAAGCTTTCGTCTTTGCCCAAACTGACTCGAAAAGCAAAAGCACATCAGCTACCAGGCCACCAGAGGACAGCAGTGGTTTGAGATCCAAGTTGCTGCTGCCTAACTTAGCATGGCTTCCCGCCAGGTGCCATTTACAGGCTGTTTCTGCTGCAGGACTCCAACTTGCAGAGATCTGATTGATAACTGTGTGGGAAAAACCTTCAAATGAGCTGTGCGTGCCAATCTCCAGCCATGCAGTGTTTTCCCTTTCTCCCTAAGTACAGTCTCCATTTGAGAGGCTCACACAGAAAACATGTGAAATGGTTCAGCAAGAAAACACCCAGAGCAAACCCTCTAGTGTGTCAGGCGTGTGGGGTCAGGCCTTGGGTAGTATACAAGGGTTTGACTAGAACACCCTCTGCATTGCTGAGTTATTTCTGCATCTAAGATTATACATTTGCTTTTATTCAACAAGTTAGTGAAACGCTATGTCTCCTTAATTAAACATCTTGATTAAACAAATATCCACCCCCCAAATCATTTGTTGAGCATTCCGTACATGTTGGGAATACGGAGTAGATTTCAAAGGTCTAGGAAAGCAGAATTAAAGAACAAGTTTAATGCGATGCAAAGCGTTTTTCAAAATATTCATGGCAAACAAAGGTTAGGAAAAAATTTGCACACACTTTTATTCCTTTTTAAAAGATTTATTTATTTTTATTGGAAAGTCTGATATACAGAGAGGAGGAGAGACAGGGAGGAAGATCTTCTGTACACTGATTCACTTCCCAAGTGGCTGCAATGGCCAGAGCTGAGCCCATATGAAGCCAGGAGCCAGAAGCTTTTTCTGGATCTCCTATGTAGTTGCAGGGTCCCAAGGCTTTGGTCCATCTTTGACTGCTTTTCCAGGCTACAGCAGGGAGCTCAATGGGAAGTGGAGCAGCCAGGGTTAGAACCGGTGCCCATGTGGGATCCCAGTGCACGCAAGGCAAGGACTTATGCCACTAAGCTACCATGCCGGGCCACAGTTTTATTCTTTTGCAACCCAGTAAATTTCTCTCTTTGTGTCATTTTCTACAAATGTCTTAAAAGTCCCTTTGTACTTCATATGTGCCAGGAATTCAAGCATAACAAGCTGTGGTTGAAAATGTAGCTGTTCTCGGTAAACGAGGAGGACAGACATTGAAGGTGCAGCTGTACTCAGTAAAGCAAGAGGACAGACAAAGGATTTGATAAATTATAACCTAGTAGGATACACAACACGGGCAGGTTGTGCAACGAGGGAGGAGAGGAGCATTGGCTGGGTGATGTTGACAAGGAGGGCTCCGGAGGCAGGGGGTGACGTCTAGGGTTAATAGTTGATAGATAAAAGGTTCCCCTGGACACAAGTACTTAGCTCCCCTTCACCTCACAAACCTCTCACCACTGATGACATGGGACACTGAACGACAGTTTCTCTGATTGCTTTCTACGCAGGATCTCATTTAGTTTCCATAAACTTAGAGGGACTTTGCTCTGTCCCATACCAGCTACAGCTGAGACTTAGGAAAGAAGCTGCTGGGAGTCTCCCAAGTAGAACCTACAAGTATTGAGATTGGACTACAGTCCTGACACTGCAAGGCTGGAATGGGGAGCCCTTTTGCCTCTCAAAGTTCCTGGTCTGGACTTCCTGCTTCCCAGCATCTCTTGAGTCACCACCCACTTCTGCAAGTTGGACTTCACATGCTGGAAGCTTCCTTCCAATTGAAGGCAGCAGGCTCCACCCCATTGCTCTGCTATCAAAGATATTGTTGACCTTGGAGGAGCCAGCATTGCAGTCGGATGACTAAGTAGATTTATCACCACCACCCCCGCCACCCTGGTCTGTCACTTAGCCATCTGCACTCCCCAAAGCTGACCAGCGCTGAGCGCCCCTGAGCAAGCCTTACCTTTCTAGCTAAGCTTGAGGTCGTAACTGTGATGGTAGCTTGGGCTTTTAGACTCCAGGTCAATAAGACATTTGTATAGCAAATTCTGCCATGAAGATTTAGTTTAACATACTCTCTTTGAAGTTCAGGGAAGATCCCCTGTCAAGGCTGGTCTGTGGGGTTTGGGGGAACATTAAGATGCAGTTTTGATGGAATATCAGACTTGACTGTATTGGCCTATGGGGAATTATGAGAAATGAGAGTGTTTCAGAGTCTTCCCTGGGCTTGAGAGGAAACAAATTCAGGAAAGGGCAGGGGTGGACAGGGATCCCGATATGTGCTTGCCTTTTGAACACAGTGCAGGACTGCCCTCTCGCAGGTCCTCATAAGCCTGTGAGGGATCATGTGATTAATTATGGGTGGATGGCACAGGTGAGGAATGAGCTTAGATGTTTTCTCAGTTTAGTTGCATTAAAAAAAATCACTTATTTGAAAGGCAAAGCTACGAGAGAGAGAAAAAAGGGGTGGAGAGATCTTCCATCCACTGTTATATCCCACATATCCCTAGGAGAAATAATGATTTGCTTAAAATCATCAGAAAACATACACACTGCTTTTCAGGATTTTGTGTTTTCCCTCTCCCACACTTCACATCGTATGAAATGTTGCTTATGGGATTCCAGACTAAAGCGAAACACTGAGATCCTGGTCGACTGAGCGAGAAAGAAGAGCTGAGGCTCTGAGGTGGGATGAGGAGTTCGTACGGGAAATTGAGTCTGTAGACGCCATGTGTTTTCTGCTGGTGTGCACCTCTCCGGAGATTTCCTTTCTCCTGGAAGACATTTCTTACCAGTAAGGCGTCCTTGGCTTGCTGATGGGGCTCTTCAAGTGACCCAACAAGACAGTCTGTGTGTCACTGTGGTGTAGGGATGGCATTCAGAGGCCCAAAACCTCTGATGACACATGTGGTTCTCACATTTCTTGGGATATCCCTGGGGCTCTGCAGAGAACAGAATTCATCAGGTCAATGTCCTTGGAAGATTATACAAGGAGAAAGTAGTGGGTTGCTCTGTGTCCCTCCAGAGTCCCTTCCCCAGCTTGCCACCTGTTGTGATGCAAATCTCTTTCTAAGAGATGAGTCATTTTTATAAAGACAAAATAAGCAGCAATCAGTGAATACAAACAATCCTTCACTGATTTTGAACAAATGAATATGAGGCAATGGTTTCAATGAATTGGAAGAACAGAAAAAAATGATCAAAATACAGAATCTGTCAACTTCTCTGGTGTTGTTGTATTGGGAATTCAAGTAATTAAATAAACACCGGGCAACTTCTGTCCAACATGTTCTGAAACACATGTTTGTGCCTTAATGGGCAGAGGAACATTATGTGGTTATAGAATTACTTTTTGAGCCCCTGGCTAGACTTTTTAAAATGCGTGATCATGAAGCAAAGTTTCCCTAGGATGAAACTCTTTAAATGTTATCAGCTGCTCTGAAGACTCAAAATCCAGTGGAAAATTTCCGGGTATTTAACAATTGTTTCCAGTTCTCATTTTCCTCATTGCAAGGTCAAGGAGAAGCATCTATTTTAAAAGATTTATAGAGCCCATTAAGTTGATGCTGAGGCAAATTAGCAAATGTAGACACAATTGCAGAAATTTCAGCTCTTTTCTGGTGGTAAGGTAGGTTTGTTCTACGGCCTTCTACAATGCTACAGAGTTCCATGCATTCCAGTTGATTTTATTTCTGGTTCTATTTTACAGTAATAACTACCGGCAGTTGGGATGAGTTGGGTTCTGAGCTGGGGATTGTGGTTGGGAGGTCTGGTTTTGGGTCTGGGATAAGAGTGCACAGCTTAACCCATGTGAAATCCCAGGAGCGCTGGCCTTGCCCGCAGCTCCCTAGGAGAGAAATACAGCCCGTCTCTGTCTCTCCGACCTAACGGAGCTGCTTCTCTGTGTTCTTACTCATCAGCGTGAGTGAGGGCTATTTACAGATTGCACAAAGTATTACCCCAGCTAGTCGCAAGAACTTAAGAGGAAATGCATTCTTAACTGCCTAGGAACTTGTTCTTTGGAGAAAAGAGCCTGACCAGATTCATTTATTTACAATGTCAAACCGAAGAACTCCTACTGTAGCCGAGTGAGTGAGGTCAGTACTGCTGGTGGTTTGTTGCTAGACACACCTTTGTTGCGAAGAGAAGAGAAAGGCACAGCTCTGTGATCTGCCTCCCAGGAAGATACCAGCTCACCATGCAGACCGTGACAGACAAATTGCAGCAATTCACAGGGCCTGTTAGTTGTTTAAAAAAGGTTAGAGTTCTAGTTCATACGTTACTACGATATTATTGCGTGCAGCTAACCCCGCAACCTGGTTCTTTACCGTGAACTGAAAACACCAGACGCAACGAGGTATCTTAGGAGGTTTATTCCAGCGGGGCAGGAAAGGGACGGGGTGGTGGAGAGGCGAGGGGGGGAAAGGGAGGAAGGAGTGGTAGGTTGAAAGAAGAAGAGCGAGACAGAGCTGCACCTGGGGGTCTTTTTGTCACTCAGGTGAGTCTGCAAGGTGTGGGGGGCGGGGATTGGGGGGGATTGAGGGCAGGCCCCAGGGGATTGGTGTCTGAGACTGTCACAGGGGATTGCCGAAGAATGATTGGTAAGTGGGCGAAGTTGGGGATGGGGCTGGGGGTTTGGGGGTGGGATTCTCAGGTGAAATGGCTGATTGGTGGACGGCTGGACTGGCACGAATTTCGTGAGCTGTGAGGAAGAGGAAATGGCCCCGGGTCCAGGGAGGGATATTCGAATCACTCCTTACCGGGGCTGAGGTGCATACTACAGGATATCTAGGTCAAGGTTATCAAAAGCTCCAAAAAGCATCATAGCCAAGAGGAACCTAAGCAAACGGGAGGACTAAACACAATGTGGTGTCCTGGATGGGGTTCTAGAGCGAAAGAGAGGTGTTAGGGACAAACAAAGGACATGTGGTTAAAGTGTAGACTGTCAATTGGTAATGTGTCCACACTGGTTAACTAATTTGACCAATTTGACGATAAAAACCATTAATTTGAGCAAGGTGATGCCAAGTGCCATCAATGATAATAGCTAATACTTGAAGAAAGAAGTACTCAGTCTAGGACGCTGTTCTAAGCATTTGAGTTAAGTAGTTTAGTCTCTCCTGCGAGCTGGATGTCATTCCTATCCCCATCTTACACCTAGGAAATTGAGACACAAGGTAACGGAGGGCATTGGGCCAGGATCTCAGCTGCAGCAGACAGGCTGAGCTTTTGAGCAGGAAGGTACTTTCCTGGCTACATGGTGCGATTCCATGCTGGATGAGATGTTTAGACCAGGAACTGTGAGAGGACAGAGCCAGCCGGAAGCATGGTGGTTAAACCCAATCCCAGTACTTCCAGCCCTGCTTGAGTCCATCGTGACCGGCAGGTGCACAATGGGCAGCTATGGCACCAGACACAATAGGAACCACCGTGCAGCAGAACATGCAGGCTGTAGCCATTTGGAGAAGAGTGTGTTGTGCTGGATGGCACCTTCAGTGTCTCCTGGATGGCTGGGAGGAGATGAGCACAGAGGTTAGCAGCCAAGCTAGAGACCCCAAACTAGAGTTTTTCAAATCCATGAAGGGATGGAGACTAAGTCTGTCTTTTCCCTATTTAACGCAAATATTAAAAAAGTTTTCTCTTTCTCAGTGGAAAAAGTAGAAAAGTGGCTGCCTTCATTAAAACTGCTTTGGGGAAGGTACCTGGTAGGGGACTGCACTGTGGGGTGTTGGTGTTAAGCTGTTGCCTACAACTCTGACGTCTCATATGGGTACCGGTTCAAATTCTGACTGCTCCACTTCTGATCCAACCCCTGCTGATGTGCCTGAGAAAGCAGTGGAAGAAAGTCCAAGTGCTTGGACCCCTGCACTCATGAGAAGACACAGAAGAAGCTCCTGGCTCCTTGTTTTGGCCTGGACCAGCTCTGGCTGTTGTGGTTATTTGGGGAAATGGATATCTATCTCTCCCTCTCTCTCCTTCCCCCCTCCACTCTCCATTTCTCCCTGTAACTCTGCTATTTTTTTTTAAAAAATTACAAGACAGAAGATTTTGGACAGAGTCCAAAGAGGTCTTTAGCCCAAGCTCTACCACTGCCTACACAGGCAATGCAGAGTCTGACACCTGGATCTCCTTACCTGTAGAATGCTGATGTCTTCCTAGCTGCCTGCAGGGTTTAGTGACTGTGAGGCAGAAGGGGAAGTTACAGCTGCTTTCTTTTTTCTTTTTTCATGTGGTAAATATCAGAAACCACTTGATGGACTAGATTGGCAATGAAAACAAAATCCTGGTCCAATTGCAAGGAGGAACAGACCGTGGCTGGGAAATTTCTGGAAATCACAGCCCCTTGTTGGCAGAGAAAGTCTCCTTCAAGGCACAATGCCCCTTGCTTTTTAAAGCTATTGGTGTGTTATTTTATTCTTTGAACACCTGCAATGGCTATGTTTGGGCCAGACCTCAGTCAGGAGCCAAGAGCCAGGAGTTGTATCTTGCTTGCCCACTTGGGTGGCAGAAATCTAACTACTTGAGCCATCACATACTGCTTTCCAGTGTGTGCATTAGCAGGAAGTTAGAATGGACAACAAAGGCAGGATTTGCACCCAGGATTTCCCATATGGAACTGCTAGGCCAAATACCTAACCTAAAGCCGTGATTTCTAAAACACCTTTTCTCATTGACCTCATTCTGTGCTTGAACTCAGTCATTGTAATAAGCCACTATGACATCGAGTCACATATAAAACCTGTGTGTGCCAGGAAGAGCCACATGACCGAGATAGAATTTGAATTTAGGAGACAATGAAGACATGAAATGTGACGAAGGAATTAGGTATGTCTCTGGCTACAATCAGCTTGGCACACACCAACGGCTGGGGTGCTGGAGGCTGCAGGTATTCAAAACCTTTGTGCTTCCCAAGCAAGAGAAGGCTGCTTGAAACATTCCTGCATTTTCCTTAGCATCTTTAGAACAAACAGGTGTCAAGGTGTCCACAAGTGGAAGGCTGCATGAGTAGGCTCTGGCTACCTTGCCTGAGGCCTGAGGAGCAAGGACTACAGCAAGCCTGGGTTGGAGCTGAGATCTTGTCAGCCCTTGGGTGAATGCCTTTCCAATGACCTTATGTGTTCCTGAGAATAGCCATTCATAGCTGATTACTGGAGGCCTCATGTATTTATCTTCATCTCTCTGTATCCAAAGAAACCCACAATAGGTTAAACAGTCATTGTTGCTTGCACCTCCCTTCCTGAGAACAGGTGAGCAATGTGCTGAGTAGCCTGCCTTCAGGGGCCCATGGGCAAGGCCTGGGCAGGAAGTCTGGAGCATGAGTTTGTACCCACCGGACCTCTTCAGCCCTAGACAAATGGGCTCCACCTGCAGAACTATGCACCTGCATTACCTGGCTCTGGGCAAGTAACCTCTGGGAGAACCTTGGAAAGTGGGCACTCTGACCTCAATGGTATGTTCCTCCAGCATGAGATGTGGACACCCAGGGGTAGCAGCCTCAGCTACACCATGCTTGTTTTTTTTTTCCAGACCACAGCTGCATGAGGTCCTGTAAGTCAGTAACCCTTACAAGGCCACAGCCACCCTAGTCATGGTCTGAGCACACGATCCCTACCTTCTGTTGTCTGGATTTTCACACCTCAGCAGCTGTGGGGCTTTTTCACCTTGGAGAGCTCACTCTTCCCGGGCTTAGCCAGTTCCTAGATGGAGCAAGTGCTCTCCAAAGAGCTTGCTTTTCACAAGCAAACCAATCAAACCAAAGTCCCTACTAACCACCCCTTTTGCTGGGCTCTTATGCCACCTGCCCTAATCACCCCAGCACAGGTTCTATATGGAAGGAATAGCCCTTGGTGACAGAGCTTACTGAAGTGCCCACAGCAGATAAGCCCAAACCTCACAGACCTGCCTTGCCCCTGCCTTCCCTCAGAAACTCCAGTAAATGCTTCTGCCTGTAGTAACCCCAGGGTCACTCTGCTTCCTACCAACCCTGGTGCTTCTTCGTGATTCGCCCACAGCCTGGTGCAACCCCTTGCTTGGCATCTGTGAATGACAAATTGCCTCTTCAATATCAATCATTTCTTGTTATTCATGTTTATTCACCGCAAATGTGCTAGTAATATCCTCTGTTTTAAAGCATGGAAAATCCAATGCCCACTGGCCAACCATCAGCACTCACACTTATACAGTTGATCAGACTGATCAAGGTCCACACCCAAAGCTATTCTGGGGGCTCTCCAACAGGTTTCTTTCCTGGCGTGGCTGCCTGGGACCTGATCCTTCTGGGACTTGATCTGCCGAATTTTCGGAACAGCACCATCTTTTGCAAGATGCATCTTTGCAGGTAAGTTTCAGTGCGAGGAGAAAACCCAACCGCAACATCTACTCTCATTGGCCTTTTCCACCTTTAATCTCCTGGCCTTTGGTCCAGATTCCTTTCTCTTAGTGGGAGCAGGGTGGGGACCCAAAGCTTGAACCTGAGTCATAGTCTCCACCCTGGATGCAGGCGCCCGACATGAATAATTCCCTCACTCTCCTGTGCCTTGGAAAAGGCACTGCCGAGCAAGGAGCTCAGATAGTGGGGGAGGCAGGATTGACCAGAGTTCCACAGACAGCCAAGTTGCTGCTCTTTTGTCCCTTGCAAGGAGCCCTGGGAAGAATGAGGAGGAGGAGGTGTGAGTTGTATGGGACCTGCAGATAAAAGAAAGTGCATAGCCTGGTTCCCATTCCCTCCTCTTTTTCTTATTTAGCTGTGTGATTTTGGAAAAATCTGAGCATCAATTTCTTCATTGGCAAGTAAGGGAAGGAAATCCTAAGCAGTGAGATTTACTGAGCATCCTAACAGGGCATTATGCTCAGTTGTTTTATATTCTGAATAACCTTCTGATGTAAGGGCCATTGCACTGAAAAGTGAAGTGTCGTGAAGGCAATAGGATGCATGTTTGGGTAGCCTATGTCCAAGGCATCCTTGATCACCACGGCAGTAGATGTTCCCCAGAGCCCTGCCTGTGGCCTACACAATGCTCTGCACCCTTGCTCACAGTGGCTGCTGTTGTTATGTTGGGTTAGTGCTGCTGTCTTTGGGATGGTCCTACTCTGTGTGCCAATTCCGTCTCCTCAGGGTTTCTTCCAGTTTTCCTCACCAGCATCAAGAATGAGGGATGCAACCAGCTCAAATGATGGCTCCTACCATGGACCTGTTGTGTGGGCTGGAACAGCTGCTCCAAGGGCACATGGGGGAGAGGCTCAGGCCTGCAAGGTCCCCACCTTTTCCTTTTCTGTACCCACTCCCAACTGCCCTAAGAGTGGCCAGCAGTAGCCATCATCTCCCCAAAGCCTGTGCTGCCCAAGTGCCTTCATATGCATTGTCCTATGTAGGAACCATACCATAGTGCTTTTCAAACTCTTTTCTGCCTTTAGACCACCTGTATTTGGGAGTGCCACAGCTGTCCATCAGTCATATGTCACACTATCACAGAGATTATCTTAAGGAGGGAGGGGACAGGCATAGCTGAATCTCTGGAGAAGGCTGGGGAGGAGAAGTAGGGTGTTTGATATAGCTCCCACATCCTGTGTTGAGCAAGTGTAGCTTGTCCCCAAGGTCCAGCGTGTTCTCAGCCTCACATTAAAGGTCTGGCTAGTGCTTGCCCAGAAAGATGGGATTCCACAGTCCACTCAGGGAGGCTGGCCCAAACAGACACAGCAGAAATGAGGGCAGAGGTGAAAGATAGAAATTGTGACAAGTGGAACATAAATTCAACCTCCCCAAAATAGTGAGGGTGTGGTCAGTCAATGAAAGCCAAGATTCTATGCAGACTAAGTCAAACTCAGGGAATATCAAGAAGCCCATGTGTGTACCGCTGCTACAAGACCATGGTTCTATTGTACCAGTCCTCAACAGACCAATTGACTGGACATTTATAAGTATGAAATGTTACCATTTAGAAGTTCAGCTTATGATTGTTAAAAAAAGAAATCAAGGCAATGACCTTAATGTTTATGACAATGTTTAATTTTTAAAAGGTCAAGAAAAATCCATGCATTTCATGTAGTAACATTAAGGACTTTCAGGAAAACCTAGTGTAAGTTTACATAGCGCAGTTCAGTTCCTGTGTGTGCCCATTTTTGCTTCTTTCTTGATAGAATGATTGATGTAAAGGTTCTTATTTTACAAACAGTTTAAGTCACTAGAAAAATTGTTTTGAAAGTCCAACAGAAAAAGTAAGCCAGAGAGTTATCCTCCATCTGCTAGTCAACTCCCCAAGTGATTGCAAGAGAACCATCTGAAGTCTGGAATTCCATCCGGGTCTCCCACATCGGGGCTAGGGACCCAAGCACTTGGGCCATCATTCTCTGCTTTGCAAGGTATGTGGGCAGCAAGATGAATCCTAGGTGGAAAGTCAGGACTTGAGCTGGCTCTCTGATAAAGGCACCACAATGCAGATCTTTCACAGCTTCCAGACCACTGAGGTAGATTTAAAGTGTATTGATAAAGAGCAAGCACCATAGTGTAGCAGTTTAATCTGCTTGCGGGGCTAGCATTCCATAATGGGTGCAAATTCGTGTTCTGGCTGCTCCACTTCCAATCCAGCTCCCTCCTAATGCAACTGGAAAAGTAGCAGCATGTGACCCCTGCTTGGGCCTCTGCTGTCCACATGAGAGACCTGGAGGAAGCTTGTGAGTTCTCAGCTTGAACCTGCTCAGCTTTGGTCATTGTAGTCTTTTGGGGAGTGAACTGGTGTATGGAAGATTTTTCTCTTTCTCTCTGTCTAGCCTCTCTCTGTAACTCAGCCTTTCCAAAATTAAGTAAATAAATCTTTCAAGAAGTGTATTGATAGCCTGGCATGGTAGCCTAGTGACTAAATTCTAGCCTTGTACTCAGTGGCAACCCATATGGGGCTGCTTTGTATCCCAGCTGTTCCATTTCCCATCCAACTTCCTGTTTGTGGCCTGGAAAAGCAGTCAAGGATGGCCCAAAGTCTTGGGACCTTGCAACCACAAGTGAGTCCCAGAAGAAGCTCATGGATCTTGTCTTCGGATTGGCTCAGCTCCAGAATTGCAACCACTTCGGGGTGAACCAGCAGACGGAAGATTTTTCTCTTTCTCTCCTCCTCTCTGTATATCTGACTTTCCAATGAAATAAAATAAAATAAATCTTAAAAAACATGTATTCATTGATGACTGAGTTTCAGTTAAAAAACAATTTCCTTGAGTATTTGGTGGGAGGGATTCTGTGCTGACAACCAGTGACTTCAGCTCTCAGCTCTGCTCTAGGGAAAGCCTGGTGGGAGGAAGGCATGGACCTGTGAGTGTCCTGTCAGAGCACAGAAGGGAACAATGGCCACTGGGAAGAGGTGGGGAAGAAATCTCCCTGGAAGGGGCTCTCTGAGCAAGCCCATTCACAGCGGACTCTGGGGGAGAGAGAACCCCAGCAAAGTGTTGAGTGTTGACACGTCCACTTTCCAACCCTGCATTCTGCACATTGTCTTTTTTTTTTGAAACTCATTTTGATGATAGTTTCATAAGTTCAGAGATTTCCCCTCTCACCCTCCCCATTCTCCCACATCCCCCAATTCCCCTTACGTTACAATAGTGTAGTCTTTCCAAATAGTCACAAGTCCATCATTCTATTTATGTGTGTCATAACGTTGTAGGTAAAGCAAACTGTTTAGGACATCAGATTTCCAATCCTTCCCTCTGCAGAATGATCTCGTCAGAGCCCTGAAATCTCCAGGGATTAAAATAGTCTGAGATATCCCTGGATGACATCACATTTTTCTATTAAGAAAAAAAAAAAGGAAAAACACCAATGTTGAGTATCTGCTCATACTTAAAAAAAATTCTATGTCTTGCACGAATCCAGTGTCTCCTGCTATCATATATATTGAGATTTATTCTAAAGTAAGAAAGTTGTGCCACAGAAGCTTTGCTTCCAAATAAATATGTTACCAAGATGTTACTGCTGTTATACACTGTTACCCAACCCTAGAACCTGTCACGCACTGAATCTCTGTGGACTTCCTCCTGCTGCAAACTTTGTCATGCATTGCACATCACTTTTTCCAGGGAACCCTCAGGCCTTTAAGACCAACTCATTGATTAAGCACCACAGGAGCAGGTGTGAGTGGGAACACTGGAGCTGTCAATTAAACTGAGAGATTAAGGTAGGTAGGACCCAGGGGTGTGGTTGGAAAGGTATGTGCTATGACAGCAAGGGCACGGCCATCCATCCACAGAGAGTGAGAACAGGGTGGCCATCCATCCACAGAGAGTGAGAACTCACTCGGCTATTCCCCGGGGAGGGGACGGCGATTTCCAGCTGGTGAAGTGATGTCTTTGATTCACAGGCTTCCCTTGCAAATTCTGCTTGTTCAAAGGATGGCAGGCAGCTCAAGGACTTAGGAGGATTTCAGTGTATTTAGCTATAAATTAGAAAGCTTGCACATCCTTTTGAAATACAGCTCTTTCCAGTTTTTTCTTTCCATGATTATTTTCTGCAGGCTCCCCGCCCCCTCCCGCCCAAGTGGTGATCACTACCGCACAATGTTTGATGCTTGAGTTGAATCAAAACATCCGTTGATGGGGGCATACATCTTCCCACAACTTTTGTTATGAGAAAATTATTTTTGTATACACTTTCAATGTATTTAACAAGAGTAGATTTCATGTATTTCATGAAACAGATTAAGAAACATATGGGTTCCTCCCTCCCCCTTCCCACTTTCCTATCCTCTCCCTTTATTATTCCCAAATTATGATAATGGAATTTGTTTTCACTTCACAATCACAAGCTTAACATTCCAATATGTAAAGTTTTCATGAGATAGCAAGCAGAGAAAAAAGGGGAAGACCTACTATAACTCAGAATAGACCCAGGCTGTAAATCCTAGGATATTTAGCTTGCTTATAGAGGTCATATTTCACATGCTTGGAATTCTAATCACAGATATTTGTCTTTTGGAGACTGGCCTATTTCATGAAGCATAATAATTTCCAACTGGATCCATTTAGTTGCAAAAGACAAGATCTAACATATACAGTGGCTGTTGAAAGAATGGGGCAATAAAAATCAGGTTGACTTCTGTGTAGATTCAGTAACTCTTAATATTTTACTACCCATGTAAAATATGTCAGATATGTCAGAGAATCTCCCCCGTAGCTTGTGGATAATACGTATTCTCTTTTACTTCCATTTTACATGAATTTTTGAAGTTCCCTTGTGTGTGTAAATGTATAAAACTACATAAATATAATACTTATGATATAAAGCACATTTTAGCATAAATCAATATGTAACTGTAAATATTATGATATGAATTATTAAATAATATGCTGCATGTTTGAAAATGTTTGGCTTTCATGACATTTCTCTGTTCATGCTTTAGTGTTTGCCTTCAACATCAGAACAATCTCCTCCAAAACTACATTATAAGAACGCAGAAAATTAGCAATAGCCCCATACCGTCTAGTACGTAGTTCATATGCAAAGTTCTCCAGTAGTTTTAAGAATGTGTTGAGGGGGTGGGCACTGTTTCCTTTTCCAACTTCCTGCTGATATACACCCTGGGAGACAAGATGGCTGCCTCGAGCTGCGCTCTCCTGATCAGCCTGACCCTGACCGGACAGCTGTGGGCATTTGAAGAGTAAGCAACTGAGACAGAAGAGTTCTCTCTGTCTCTCTCTTACTTTCAAATAAAAATAAGGTTAAAAGCAGAGGGAGAGAGAGAAAGGAAGAGACAGAATGATCCTCCATCCTCTGTTTTGTTGCCCAAATGACTGCGACAGCCAGGTCAGAGCCAGGAGTTGGGAACTCCATCCTGGCCTCCCACCTGGGTGGCAGGGGCTATCTGGGTCTGAGGAGTGAGTGGCAGGATCTGAGCACTCAATCGGCTTTCCCAAGTACATTAGCAATGAGTTGGAATGGAAATAGAGCATCAGGGATTTGAACCTGTGCACAAATGGGATGCCAGCATTGTAGGCAACAGCCTCAGCAGCCATGCCATAGCACTAACCCCTAAATGTTTATGTTTTAAACAAATACCCAAATCCAATCTAAAGTCACACATTAACATTAGTTGGTATGATTCGCCCCTGTTTTCCCAGCTAAATCAATACTGTCCAGATACACAGGAGCACTTCAGGAGTCTGTTTAAAAAGTAACAATCAACAGTGGAAATTAGTGTTAAGATAGATTTATTTAACCCTGCCTATCCAAAACCTGAAAACCTCAACATGTAATCAATGTAAGAACATTAGTAAGAAAAAGACCATACATTTGTTGTAAATTTATGAAAGTCTGAGTTCTCTGTAGACTTCAGCTGATTCTGGTCAGATGTCCATGCCTGGCAGTAATACAGGAGAGGTAATAACTATTGGACTTGCTTTGTGTTCATCCTCTTTATTTTCATGTTCGCATCCCATATGGAATGACCTGGATTCAAGCCTTGGTTCTGTTCCCAATTCCAGCTTCCTGCTACTATGTGTTCCTGGATGGAATAGTGGTGGCTATAGATTCTCTCTCTCTCCTTTCTGGATAAATTAAGTAAAAATCTACAGAAAAAAGAACTTGTCATCTGAGGTCTACTATTTCCCCATGAGATAGAAAACAGGGCCAGCATCTCCCCCAGGTAGTGAGAGGAGCTACTGAAAGGCTGATGAGGGTAGAAGGGATGAAGCAGCCACACAAGAGACTGGAAACAAGGATCAAACAAAGAGTCTACCTCCCAGGCCCAAAAACAATGTAAGGGGACAGGAGAAAAGGCTGCCCTCGGCAAGGCACAAGACCAGCAGTGGGCAGCAGCCTAAGGGAGAAACCAGGCTACACGTAGGGCCGGTGGAGTGGAGATGATGGCTTTGGGAATTGTTCCTAAAGGCAATGGAATTCTTTGTTTTGTTTTCAGTGATTTTTGGTACATGCACAGATTTGTGGAGCTGTCACCTCAAAAAGAAACCCTAAATTCATTAACAGTGACTCCTGCCCCTGGCCCTTGCTCTAGGTAACCTTTACTTGATTATATATGTCATGGATTTTCCAATTCCGGACATTTCATATTAATGGAGCTGCATAATAATGACCTGACTGACTTCTTTCTATTTAGCAATGTGTTTCTGAGCATAATTTCACAAGCTCATCTATGCCAAGTTCAAGTTTTTTTTCATACCCTTGTGCGGCACTGTAATTCCGCTTAAGCACTCACAGGAGTGTAATTATCCAAATGTGTGTGTGCACACACATTTATTATAGCATTGTTGCTAATAGCAAAGACATACAATCCATCCACAAGGGAAGGATAAACAAGTTGTGCTCTAACTGTACTGTACAAAGACATTCTTTGCCTCTGCTCTGGAGAATGATGAATTTTTGAGTGAGTGGAGCATGCAAATTAAATATATGTCAGTACAAGTATGAATAAGAAAAGGGAATCTGAAAGATAGGTACAAAATTTTAAATGTACAAAAGTGATTACTTTGGGGAGCTTAGACCATGGGGAATTTTATTATTCTCTGCTTTGTAGTTCTGTAAAGATTGTACGAAGTTTATATAAAGCACATGTAGCCATTTCACAAACAGAACAAAATGAAGATATGATAATCAAACATTATGGGTTGTTTACACATTTGGATTTGATATCCTGATGATTTATCTTACATGAGATACTTTAACAAAAACATGAATATGCATGAAGATGCTTAATGCAGCAGGACCTGTGGTGGACAGAAATTGGAAATAGCCCAAGTAAACAAAGAATTATATCAATTTGATGCAATATTTTTGAGGAGATTAAAATTAGAGTTTTTTTTAATGGAAACTGTAGCATTTGGGGGGGAAAGAAAAAAATCCTGGAATGCAAAACTTCTGTACATAGTTGGTGCAACTATGTAATGCACATGTAGATTGGGACAAAAACTGAAATGAAAAATGAGAAATGTTAGAATTTTTGCATGATGGTGTTTTCTTAAACTAAACGTGTGAGTTCCTTTATACGGTCTGGACCCTGACTCTGAAGAAGCTTCAGGCCATATATCATCATTGGCCTGAGCTTCTGGATTTAATCAGAGAGCCATGGTCTCATTACAGACTCAATAGATATCAAGGCTGGTTAACACCTATGTCCCCTCTCCTCGTGAGGGCTGCGGCATCCTTCCAAGTGGAACTCCTTCCTCCCAATTACCATGTGCAATCACAATCCACTTAAGATATCAAAATAGAAAGCCAGCATAAGAATGTGTAAGTTCTGTTTCCCAACATATCAACTGGGCTGCCCCCACTTCTTTAAAATGTCAAATGATTTTGGAAATGGTCCATGTGGTCCCTTAGCTGCTATCCTAACCTCATGATCAACTCCACTGATCTTTGTCCAACTTCTTCCCTTTAACAGTTGTTAACTGTCTTAGGAAACCAGGCAAAGCCATTGGAAATGTTTTCCTTATTGTTTTTCCTTCGGTCTCTGCACTTTCATCAATCAGGAGCTGATTTGCACTGTTTCCTTTGAACACCTTTGATGATATCACTCGTCTATTCACATGGATGCCAGCTTGGGTCTAATTGCCACCTTGCTGTCTTAGGTCAAGGGGTGGCCGTTTCACTGGCTCACAAGGCTCCCATCTCTCTTGCTTCTGACTCATTCTAAGCTCTCCAAGCTGCCACCTTTAGCATCTTAACTCCTTTGCCACAACATTTCCTGTAGATTTCTCATTGCCTACTTCTTAAGTTTAGAGACCTCACTTCCCAGGCTAGATTGCCTTTGAGACAGACCTAGTTTGCCATCTCATGTCTTCCACCTGTCTCCTCTCTGACACAATAGCCTTCCCAGGAAGCTGCTAGGGAATAGCACCTTGCTGTGAGTGTTACCTGGTGGGACTTCTTGTTTTTCCAAATCAATTGTAAGCATGCTCACAATCATTACTTCTTTAGCTTCTGTTCCCATTTCTTGCTCTCTAATTGATTGCACCAAATATCATTTTTTAAAATTAAGACCTCCTTATTTCTATTAGAAAGACAGATTTACAGAGAGAAAGAGAGAGACAGAAAGATCTTCTGTCCACTGGTTCATGCCCCAGGTGGCTGCAATGGTTGGAGCTGAGCCAATCTGAAGGCAAAGGCCAGGATCATCTTCTGGGTCTTTCACATGGGTTGCAGGGTCTCAAAGGCTTGGGCCATCCTCTACTGTTTTCCCAGGGCACAAGCAGGGAGCTCGATGGGAAGTGGAGCAGCCAGGACACAAACTGGTGCCCACATGGGACTCTGGTGCTTTCAAGGTGAGGATTTAGCCATTGAGCCATCATGTCAGGCTCCCAAATATCTATTTTCTATGTTGTATCATTTGGAATCATATGCATTAATGTCTTTAACAAATATTTGGTGAGCTTGAGAAAATGTCTTCAGTGGAAGAGGGCATTTTCTGAACTCTTGGGTTCATTTTTTAAAATAATATGTAACTGCTTAGTATCCACATCTTGTCTCTTTCAACAGGTTTTAAATCCTCATAGTAAGCATAGACCACAAGGTCAGCTACTGATTATATTATAAGGAAAGAATGAATCCCAAGAGGAAAGCAATTGCACATGAAGTGTCCAAAAGGAAATACAACATCAAAGACTTTTTTGGACATGTGGCTTTAAAACACAAGAAGGCTGTCAGCAAAAATAAATCACTTCTTCCATTCTTACTAGTTTAGTAGCCTGGCGCCACTCATAATGAAAGTAGTCCAGTTGTTTTTAAAGTGGGGAGGGAGAAACCACTCCAATGCTAATGGTAAATTTCCACAGACCATTTCATTTTACCATGGCTAGGCCCTGGGATATTATCAATTAACTCAGCAAACGGTGAATGAGATGATTTGTCACCGAGTAGTCCACAAGCATCTGAAGTGCCGCAGTTGATGCTGGCTAACAATCAGGAGATGACACAGCAGCATTAGCCCAGAATCTGAGGGTGATGGCTCCAGCCTGCTATGCTTTCTGTGCAGCATGAATACCTCCCTGTATACTTTTTCTTTCTTTTTCTAACTGGCAATGAGAAATAATAATGTGTGAGTCTGGTTGATGTCTGCTTCCCAATGCCCAGCCATTTTGAAATTAATTTTGTTCTGGTACTTTTTTGGTCTAAGTCTGTGTGGTAGTTGTATATCTTTCTCCACTTAAAAAAATCTTCTCATATTTGTAAAAGTAACAGTGCTCTTTGAAAAGAGTAGACCATGTGCTCAAGTATAAAGAAGGAACTAGAAATTACCCGTAATTGCACCAGCTCTTCTTATCAGTTCTTCTAAGCATGTGTAATGTTCTGATGAACTCCACCATATCACATGTTTCTTATCTTAAGCTTTTCCAAATAGTGTGAAAAAAGAGTGTGAACTATAGTGCAGTGATTTACTGTATGGAGACACTATCTGCTTAAATTTTTTTTTTTCATTTGTATGTTGGAAAGGAAGAGTGACAGAGAATGAAGAGGGAGAAACAGAAAGAGAGGCTGAGAAAGAGGAGAGAGAGAGAGAGAGAGAGGAATCCGCCATCCATAAATGCTTGTTATGGCTAGGGTTGGGCCAGGCTAAAGCCAGGAGCCCGATTTCATCTAGTTACCCCCAGTGGATAATAGGGAGCTAAATATGTATGTCTTCATCCAGTGCTTTCCTGGGTGCATCGCCAGGAGGCTGGCTTGGAATTGGAGCAATCAGAACATAAATGATACTCCAGACATGAGGGCTTTGCAAGCCAAAGCTTAAAACACTGCACCACAGTGCCAGCCCTGAAACACCTCAACTTAACTATTCCATCATCTATATGGTTTCTAGCACTATTCTATTAAAACACTTGCGGTGGGTTTTTAAATTTGTTTTGGAAAGTAAATCACTGATCATCTGTTTAGCTGCTTTTACGACAACTTCTTAGAAATAGAACTCCCAGAAGATTCTCTGTGTTTTCATCGTTTTCTTTTAGAAACTTGTATTGAACGGCTTCCTGCAGGGATCTGTAAGCTTTCCCAGCTGGTGTGTTTTTCACTGCGTCGTGCTCTTTCCTGAGTCTCAGCGACTTCTTCAGTGCACCTGCACCTGTGCCTGCAGCGCATCCTCTGCCCACATCTGCGACACTTCACCTGGCACTAAGTCCTCCTATTGCCCTTCCATACAGAGCTGTACCTCGTTCCCAAGAGAATCCTCCTGGCCTTGAATCTCTTTTTTCCACCTGCCTTCTTGAGGTCACTTTTAACTCATATGAAATCACCATTTTTAAGACTTCACAATGAGTGAGATCATGCATCCCTATTCTTTCCTGCCCCCAGTTTATTGGACAATGTAACGACTTCCAGTTTTATTTGGATTGCTATGGATGACAAGACTTCCTTTTTTTGTGGCTGAGTACTGTTTCATGATGCACCCAGCCACATTTTCTATCCATATCTATTTACTGGTGGATGGACATTTCCGTTGTTCACATTTTTGGTGATTGCAACCAGCACCACAGCGAATGTGGGAGTGCAGCTGTCTCTCCAAAGACACATTCAATTTCTCTTGGGTTTGTCCTCAGGATTAAGATCCCTGAGTTATACGTACAGAAGTTCTGTCTTTAGTTTTTCATCATTTCCATACTGTTTTTCTTAATGGCTGGACATATTTACATCCCTGCCGATAGTGTGTATAACTTTATCACTGACTTCCACTCTACTGATAACTTTTTGAAGTACACTTCTATTCTCAATGAATTCGTAAGATGGAATTTCATCCACAGTGGATGATTTTTTTGATTGTCTTGAAAATCGTATTAACTATGTCTGTCACCTGGTTTAGCAGCCACCAGGAAAACAGTAAGCATGAAGATGTTCTGTGCAAACAATTCAAGAATAGGAACAACTGGGGTTGCTTATGGTGAGTTGACTGGAATCTGCTTCTTCATTGAAAATTTTGAGTACCCAGAAGCATGCAGTTAACCAAGAGTTCTTTAGAGAGACTGGAAGGATTCAGACAGCAAGTGGTAGTGTCTTCTAAGGTGATCAGAGAAATTGAAAATTGATCCACGGAACAGAATAGTTTCCACAGTTTGAGAAGGATATGGACATCGTCTTTGGGCAAGGATCATTCCACAAAATATTTTCAACTATTGGTCACACACTGGTGTGGCCTTGGTGCTGTAACTGCTTATTTGGTAAATGCTGACTGTTATAGCTTTTCTTTTCCCTCTTCTTTTCGTTGTGAACCGCTAAAGGTCTACAATGGATAAGCTAGTAACAAACCATTCTGTTGGGCCTAGTGCGGTAGCCTAGCAGCTAAAGTCCTTGCCTTGCAAGTACTGGGATCCCATATAGACGCCAGTTCTAATCCTGGCATTCCTGCTTCTCATTTAGCTCCATGCCTGTGGCCTGGGAAAGCAGTGGAGGATGACCCAAAGCCTTGGGACCCTGCACCCATGTGGGAGACCTGAAAGAGGCTCCTGGTTCCTGGCTTCGGATTGGCTCAGCTCCGTCAACTGACAGAAGATCTTTCTGTTTCTCCTCCTCTCTGCATATTTGACTTTCCAGTAAAAATAAAATAAATCATTATAAAAAAGGAAACCACCCTGTTGGTAGTTCTACGATAGGAAAAGCAACTTCATGTATTTTCTATTAGCCAGAATTTCTTGCAAGTGCTCTTACCCCTAGTTGCAGCAAGATTTCATATTTCAGCCAGTGCAGAACAGATAAAACTTTCATTGACTTGCCTTCAGGTCAGCAGATCAATGACTTCCTGGGTGGTAATATCCTTTCCAAGATTAATACTCTAAATGTATGACCCTAGCTTATCAGATAACTTAAACAAGCAGTCTCTTTGTTAATTGCTATTGAGGGTTAATATTATTTATAAAATGAAATCAATACAGTCTTTATTTCTCATTAACTGAGATGTTCTTTGCTCAACTGTCTTATTTTCCAATTAACCCCTATTATTTTTCCTTACTGACCTTTGAAAATAGCTGTGGAAACTAACTTAATGGTTCTGAAAAATGCCAGAGTCAACAAAATGCCCTAATGGAAAACTGTATAACAAATGAGTATAGAAAGGAATCCAGAGATGAATCATTGGAAATTATGGTAATTATTATACCCATACAGCCAACCTTTATTCTGCTCCTTTAAGAAAAAATTACTCCTTTAGTATCTATAGGTAACATTCAGTTTGTTTCATTTTTAGTAATGTAATCAGGAGCTTTAGTGAGAGTTCCTGAAAGTCATATCAATTTGAAAGGGCAATCTCTTAGGGAAGGAAGACAACTTCTAGAAGACCTCATGATTAGGAGCTAACTGGCTGGTAAGGCTGGACTCGAGGTTAAATCTTGTTCCTCCTCTTTGGGTCCTGTGGTGAGCTGAGTCACGGCCCCTACCCACTAACCCCATGGCTGTGCCACCTTACACGGCAAAGAGGCTGCACATGGGATCCATTTAAAGAATCTGAGAAGGAAGTGATCTTAGATGAGTGGCCTCCTGTTATAAGGGTCTTAATAAGAGGAACACTGGAGGGTCAGAGAGGAGATATGATGACGAGCAGAGACCAGCACATCCAAGGGCGTGTCCTTCTGGCAGCTGGAAGACACAGGGAGAGGAATTTTTGTCTTAGAGCTTCCAGAAGGAACCAGCTCTGTCAACACCCTGATTTTAAATCAGAGAGAGATCCATTTTGGACTTTAGGCCTCCAGCGGCCTCAGAGTGGCTTCATGCAGGATAGGAGTGAGCCAATGCACATTGGAGCATTAGAGTTGGCCAAAGGAGAAACCCTTCCAGGGCATAAAGGAGCCACTCAGTGTCTGAGCAAGAAGACTAGTCTGAGCAGGGTGAGCTGATCTAAGAGCACCTTTGTTAACCCCACTGACATTCTGAAGCACACGCCCAGTGCTCCAGGTGTAGACCAGACCATTCTAGAACACAGCTTGGTATCCATTCTTCCATCAAAGTAGGCAAGTGTGAAGGAATTTTAGAGCTAAATTTACCTGGTAATATAATAAATTTATATTAGGACTAAATTTCCTGGAAGGAAAATGTTCTGGAAGAATTTCAGTTCAGTGGAAATGATGCTGGTTTGCTTGCTGAACTTTTTCCCCATTTACTACTTTCTATCTTTTTTACTTGAATCAATTTACTTTTGATTCTAAGCGAATAAATGGAGGGACTACCTGCGACTCCTGATGGCAACCATGGGGTGAAATAGAGAAATCAAGGTAGTATTTTAATGTATACATTAAGCTTCTTTAGTGAGCATTAGGGTACAGAGGGTCGGTCTACTCTCAGAGTGCTAATTTGAGTCTTAACATTTACATTTCTAATCCAGCTCCTTACTAATGTGCTCTGGAAGGCGGAGGACAATGGGCCAAGTGCTTGGGTCCCTGCCCCCTTGTGGGGCACCTGAATGGAGTCCCAGGCTCCTAGCTGCAACCTGACTTAGCCCTGGCTGCTGGCTATTGTAGGTATTTGGGGAGTGAACCAGTGAATGGAAGATTTCTCTCTCTCTCTCTCTCTCTCTCTCTCTCTCTCTCTCTTTTTCTGTAACTCTTTCAAGTAGATGAAAAAATATAAACACCTTATTTTCTCCACCAAAATATCTTCATGGAGAGAGCTTTCTGTACCTTCTTATCAAAACATAGTCACAATGTAGCAAGATCAAGCCCTCTACAACCTGGGCAAAGCGGTCGCTGAGGCTGATTTGCAGCTTGTGTCCCTCCATTCTTTCTTTAACAGGGTTGCTAGTGCAAGGACGGACTGTGTGCCAAGGTGTGTTTCAGAGTGAGCCTCCAGTCTCAGCTGAACAGACTCCTGGCAGCACCACCACAGGCAAGCAGATCTACTAGTCGATATACTAAGGAATTGTAAAGTACTTGTTGCCTGTGTTTGAGTTTTAGCTGTGCCCTGAGAATCTGGTTGTGACTTTGGCCAAGCTACCTAGCCTTTTAAAAGTCTCCAGAAATAGGAACTCAGAAATAGCAGCTTACTCCATGGTGAGCCATAGACTCATTCAGATATTTGAGGGGAAAAAAATTATGTTGATTTTTTTTCAGTTGCCAGAAAATAGCTTCCATCCAAATGAACACTGGGTATGTGTCAGACACTGTTAAGAAACCTTTGTCACACTCCGTTAAGAATAACGATTGGTTCTATTATTGCACCCAATTCAAAGTTCTAAGAAGTAAGGCTTATAGACAGCAGGCATTTTGTCCAAAGACTTGCATCCAGCAACTGACTTGGCAAGAACTGAGCGCAGGAAGTGAGACCCTGGCAAGAATGCTCTTACCCACTTCCCTGTACCATGTGGAGCACAGCCTGGCACGTAGGAGATGCCACTTTACAGATATGAATGCGTAGAAATGGAATCACTGCTCCACAACATGGCTCATGCTGAGCAAACCCTCCCAGCCAAGGCTAGGGCTTCACCTCCTCGCTCATGCGATACGGAGTTCCAACTGAATCGAGAGAACGTGTGCCCGGCTGGAGACAAGGGCCGCAGTTTTCAAGGCCCCAAGTAAAGAAAACAGAAGGAGAGGTGTTGAAGTCCATCAGCTGCTGCTGCCCCTGCCAACCCCAGCCCAAGGCCATTTTTACAACTTGAGTCAATTTGTGGACCTTTGCTCCCAAGATCCTTTGAGCCAGAGGAGGGACACAAGCAGGTGTGGGGTGCCACCGCGGGCAAGGTCTGCTAACAGAATCCCTTTGCTCCATTATCTTCTATTTGAACACTCAGGCAACATGTGTAGTGGAGGGGATTTGTCTCCCACCCTTGTCTCTGCTCTCAATAGCAACATCTTGGCTTTTCCAGGGAATAGCCAAGAAAAGAAAGCCTGACTTCCTCTGATCTAAAAGGCTCAGGAAATGTCCCCACAGGCCCTCAAGCAACAAGTTTCCTCTGAGACGCTATTGTTAGATGTTGTTTCTGATACAGAACCTACAACACGCTGCTCAGAACTTGGGCACTTGGTCTGCTTGCCTAACTCTCACATTAGACCCGGATGCCAACCACACCGACTCTTCTGAGCGCATTTTCCAGCTTGGTGCCACGTGAATGGCCATAATGTGGACTTTCAGGATGAAACCGAAAATGGCTTTTTAGGGCTCACTGAGCTCATTAATTCATTGGGGGAATTAACAGTAGCTGCTGTTGCTAGCCAGAGCTCTTCCCTGTGTGGGTAGTGTGCCTGATGTTTTCTGCTTTGTCCACTTAACCCTTTTCATGCCTCTGTGCTGTAGGTGTTCTATTTATGGATTCAGAGACTGAGGTCAGCTCACAGTGACGTTGGCAGGTAAGTGTTTGGTAAGCAGCAGAGCTAGGGCTCCAACCTAGGTCATTATGATTATCAAGAGATACTGTGCCCACAATCACGATGAGTCACTTGGCTCTTGGAGACACTCAGGGCTGGGCTCCTTGTGGAGTCTGGACCAATCACCTCCTTTGCCGATTTGCTCTTTGGAACATCCATGTAGTCACCTCATTGACTGGAGAATTTTTTCCTTCAGATTCTGTGCTCTCCAGAAGCCTAATATTAGAAATACACGCAAAGTTCCCAGAAAAGCCAGCACTCTGTTCATGTTCTGAATAGCCTGAGACTTTGAACAGCATACCCAGGGGATTTAGCAGCCTTCCACAGGCAGTGGGTTGGAGGGAGGGGGTAAGACCTGCTTCAAGCTCACAGCGGCAAGATCTTTGTGTCAAGGAAGGTAAAACCTAAGAGGCTGTCCCTTTAACAAGGAGATTCCAGAGCCCATGGGAGTGAAACTTTTCCTTCTGTGACTCATGCAATCTCCATGAGATCCTTGCTCCACTTGGTAGAATCGTATGGACCAAATTCTTCCAGGTTGCCCTCTGATATAATTAACTGCAAATGAGGACCACATTGGAGACTCAGTTCCAGAGTTCACATTTTACTTGTTTGTTAGTCTTTACCACGGTCTTTCATTCGTTTCTTGTAGATATGGTTGTCCCTGGTATGCCTCAAGCCTGTAGCATATGTATGAAAAAATCTGCTGGTATTTTGCCTTTCCTACTGGACTGTAGCAAAATTAAAACTAGAATAAGCTAGAGCTGGTGCTGTGATATGCTAGGTTAATAAGCCTCCACCTGCAGGGCTGGCATCCCATAAGGGTGCCAGTTCAAAGCCAGGCTGTTCTGTTACTGATCCAGCTGCTTGTGAATATGCCCTGCACATGGGGAGACCCGGAAGAAGCTCCAGTGTCTGGCATTGGACTGCCTCGGCTCTGGCCATTGCAGCCATTTTGGAGACTAAATCAGCAAATGGAAGATCTCCCTCTCTCTTTCTCAATCTCTCTTCCCCTGTAAATCTGCCTTTCAAATAAAAATCAAAGGATTTAATAAATATATATTAAGTCAAAGCTTTAAAACAGGATTGCACATGAATCTTCCTGATCAAATGTATCCTTGTGTAGTCGATTGATTTTATGTGAAAGGCAGAAAATGCTCTCTCCAATGAATTATTTCCATGACAAGAGCTATACTGTGTTGTATTTCCAAAGATGGACCTATCCTGAATTACTAATTAAATCACAGGGTTAAATATATATATTTAATAACAACCATTTCCCTCAATCTGCTCTGTTATTCCAACAGTAATTTTTTAAAAAAACAAATCAATAACTGTAATGATGCTGTCAATTGTACGTCTACGTTCAGAGCAGATTGGTTGTCTAGGGCTAATTTGTCCGTTATGGTAGCTCCTTAGCAACAGGTGGTATGCCAGCTACTGAGCGCTTAGCATGTGGTAAGTTCTAGTGGGAGCTCATTGTATGTGTAAAGGACACTCCAGATTTTGAGCATTAAACATCAGCATTATTTTAAAAAACATGAGTCTATTTATTTGAAGAGTTATGGGAAAAGGCGCGCGCACACACACACACACACGGACGCACATGCACAGAGATCTCCTATCGGCTGGTTCACTCCTGAAATGGCCACAATGGCCAAGGCTGGGCCAGGTTGAAACCAGGAGCCTGAAATTCCATCTGGGTCTACCATACAAGTGACAGAGTACCGATTAGTGATACTGTCTTCTGTTGCCTTCTCAGATACAGAATCAGGGAGCTGGATTAGAAGTGAGCCGCCAGAACTTGAACTGATACTCAAATGGGATGCCAGTGTCACACTGGCTTCGGCTGCTGGGACAGTCTTGGGCCCACAGAAGGATTTTTGAATTGCTTCCACGCTTAAGTATACTATTTTGAACAGACTGGATAAAATGAATTAGTAAAACAAAATTTACTCCTTACTTTTTAAAAATGGCTATTGGAAATTTTTAAGTTACACACATGCTGAAAATTCTTGCTCTCAATTGATTTCTTTTAAGTACTAGTGATCTGGAATCTCCCAGTAATCAGAAGGCTCTTTCTGGGTTCTTGGCTGCATGATACAGCAGAGTAACGCTTTTAACCTAGTTTGAATTCAGTATAACCACTACTTACGAAATTGTACCCTAGTGGTCCAAAGTAGTTAATTTACATTCCAAGTGGGCTCTCTTTTACAAGTGGGGAGTGACTTTCTTTGGAAAAGTTCTCCTTCATAAATTTTAATGGACAGTAATACTAATAAAGGGGGATTAATTAACAATTATGGTTTATAAGAACAAGTTGTAGAAAAAAGCTGAGATTGTATTTACCCATAAACTTATATAGACCATAATCCAACACTACACATAACTTAATATTACACTATTATAAAGTAAAAGTACTTGATTATATATCTGTCTTCATGCTTGCCTTCTTAGTTACCAGTGAATTGGCAGAAGTTTACAATATAAAATTAGCTTTGTAACACTAGGCATAATTAGTTATGAAATTCTTCCGCTATCAAATCATTAAAACATGAACACAAGCAAGGACTTGTAAAAATAATTCATCCTTGTATGTTTATATGCTGGGAGGTATCTCTCTTACACATCAGTTTCCCAATGTAGTCGCTAAGAGCCAATATACTTCGAACCAAAGGGAAGCCAGTCCTTAATGCCAAACAGCGACTCCAGGGAGAATATTTTAAATGTTTGCAAAGCCAGTCCCGGTCTCCCTCCAGTGCCCAAGGGGCCGTGTTTGTGTGTTTGTGTGGTCATTTACATGTGATGCTGTTTTTTGTTCTAATACTAATGGTTTGTTTTCTTCCTTGTACAGACCACCTGGCATTCTTGCCAGAAGCTCTCTTTATATTCCTTACAGGTTTGGTTAACATCAGTTATCTCCCCCTCCTCCTTCACTTCTTTGTGCCCGGATTCAAGACAAATGTTTGTGGGTGTGACTTGTACTCCTAGACAACCTTAAACTAGAGCAGAAGAAGAAGGGAAAAGCAACATCAGTTCAGTAAATAGGATTAGCTTAAAAAAATTAATATCCAGTGCAGAATATCTAGGAGTGGTTTGTTGAAAAGGTGATTTCATGAAATGGTATGCTTTAATCATTAAAGCAACCATAAATGCTCCATTAAACAGTAGCTATTCTCATTATGGACTAGAAACATTAGGGCAATGGATTAGGGTTATTTACAAACTGAGATTTTTTTTTTCCGGCTCATTAAAAAGTCATGTTTGAAGTAGCTGGAATATTGTCCGTATGGCTCATGTGCCAAAGTGATTGTGTAAGAGAATGCAGTACATTTAGGCCAGCACGATTTAGATGACCTAGTTGTATTTTCACTGTTTCCATTGGAGACAGCTGGAGTCATCCAACTTTTCGAGATATGAAATCGAAGGTGACAACATTCTAGAGAGCTGCTGGTCAAGGGCCAAGCCCTTTGAAGTGTTTGCCTAGCCTGTAGTCCCAACAGTTTGCTTGAAATACTACAGAGCATCTGGAGTCATTTCATGGAGGAAAAAGCAATGATTTTTAACATGTGTCATCTTGGCAAAGATTTGTCTTCCTTCAATACCCATCATGGCCAAGGCTTGATGCTCTGGGCTGTTGCACCTGGGCCTCTTGGCCCTTTTCAGCTTGCTCTTCCTGCAGGACCCTCGGCACAGGGAGAAGCTCCGCAGAAAGGGATGGTGGAGGGAAGGCACCTCTCACCGTATCGAGTTTTCCACCATTTCCCCCCATGTTCTGTCTTGTCAAATACACATTTTGTAAACACCTGTGATGTTAGTACTACTTGTTTTTAAAGTTTCATTCCACCGTATTGGTTTATGGATGGTCACTTGTCTTCCATGTCATTTGTCTTCAGGTGTTTTTCAGATTTTTCTCCCTCCCACAGGATAGTTGAGATTCCCGGAATCCTGCTTGGAACTCCATCTAGAAATGCGTTGTTAAATATGAAGATTTTTTTAGGATGTTTTCTTCACAAGATTTAATCTTGTGACAATATTTATTTTAAAAGACAGAGTTGGAGAGAGAGAGAGAGACAGTTGGAGGGCGGAGAGGGGGGAGACAGAGAGATCTGCTGACTTATTTCTCAAATGGTTTGAATGGCCAGGGCCAGGCTACAGCCAGGAGCCAGAGGCTTCATCCAAGACTACCATGAGGGTACAGAGGCCCAAGAATTTGGGCCATTTTTCACTGCTTTCTCAGGTGCATTAGCAGAAAGCTGGGTCAGATGTGAGGGAGCAGACAGGACATGAACCGGAACTCATATGAGATGCTGGCAGAGCAGGTGGCAGCTTAATGTGCTATGCCATAAGGCAGGCCATACAACTTAATTCATTTGACTACTCATTTGTAAATCGTCTCCTTTGAGACTGCAAGTTACCACTTTAAGCCAAAAAAATCTATAGTCTTGTGCTTGCTAGCTACAGGGATATGTGGTGAGAAATGGTTTTAGATGATTTTGTCATTGGGCAAGCATTAAAAAATGTAGATTTTATACAAATCTTGATGATATGAACTACGACACACCCGGACTAAATGGAACAATCACCATCACATGTGTGATGTATCGTTAACCAAAATGCTGTCTTACAGTATCATGACTGCATTTCTCTGTTCTTTCCTCTCAAGCGTATTACAGAGGATCAAAAAGCAGATCATGGACCACGTGTTTAAGATACCTATGTCCCATGTGGGAGGGCCTGAGTTGATTTCCTGGCTTTGGCTCCTAGTTCCAGTTTCCCGCAGATGCAAATGCTGTGAGGCATCTGTCAGGGCTCAGGTGACTTGGTTCCTGCCAGCCACACGGGAAGGTGTTCCCTGCTCTGGGCATTCCCAGCTCTGGGCATCAGACTGGCTCAGTCCTGGTACTTTGTGGGTATTTGGGGAATGAACCAGTGGACAGGAATGCACACTCTTTCTCTCCCTCTAACATTATAAAAGAAAATGAAGTCTTGGTTGCTTTATCATTGAATAAAATAAGTGTACTTAAAATTAACAACATTAATTTTTAATTTTCATTTGAGAATTCTATAAGAACTGAAATGGCTAACTTCTAGGGAGTGTTTTGAAATAAATTAACTTCACATTGCAAAGGTTTTGAAACAGAATTATGAAGAGTAATTTGGCAGTATTGACACTTTTTTATTTATGTGTGCATTTGTGTACTTAAGCATCAAGGGAGAGATAGAGATATATATATAGAGAGAGTGTGTGTCTTTCATTTATGAGTTCACTCCCCACATAAATATCCAGGGCTGCGCCAGGCGCCAGGAACTCCATCTGGGTCTCCCATGTAAGCGGCAGGAGCCTATAAGTACTTAAATAATTTCCTAATGCCTTCCGCAGTGTGTTGGTGGGAAGCCAGATCACAAGTGGAATGATTCCTTGAGCACCACCCCAACATTTTGCAAGTGGTGGCTTAACCCACCACCTCACAGTGCTGGCCTCATTGTTCATACTTTTTAATCTAGCAAATCAAGTTCCCAGATCTATTCTATGGGAAGCAGCAGAAGATATGAATAAGGACTCATTACAAGCGTGGCTCCTGAACATTATTTATGAAGAGTTGGCAAGAGTTTAAAGGCTAGGTGTATCTTTAAATCTTACACAGCCATAAAAATCATATTTTTGAAGAATATGTTTAGTAAAAGTGCTCATGGCACAGTGTGGAATGAAAGGATTTCAGGATCCAAAAATCTATATGCAAGCTGTTTCCAAGTTTCTTCTGTGTTCAAAGGGCATTGTTAAGTTTGCATGGAACAGATTACTTCTCTTTATGTATGTGTGCCTATTTTTGCTTAAAATGTGGATTACAGTGTCATTATATTCTTCTGTTTTTCATTTTTGGGACAATGATATAAATGGCATCTATTTTTATAGCAGTTATTTGAACAAAGGAAAGTATAGAGAAAGGAAATTCAGTCTATGCTATGCTGAAATAAATCCCCTAAACAAACATAGAGAAGATTAAGCATGGAGAGGCAAGGAGACCATTTCTGATGGTGAGTCAGTCACTGCTAGCAGGGCCCTGGCCCTCTGGAATTTACCCAGAAATTTGCAAATACCTGGCGAGCAGGTGTGTGATCCCAGTGGCAAAAGCTTTCTTCCACTCAGCTTCCTCAAAGATAGTTTTGACTGGTAAAGCCAACGAAACCGAACCAGATGGTTCATGTTTTCTTTAACAATGTAGACAGATTGAAGAGGAAGAAGTTTAGCAATACATGCATACGTACATACATACATGTATTTGCGAACTGGCCAAGCTGACATGTTTGAGAAATGATATGGAATTCTAGAAAAACTGGAAAAACACAAAGGAGTCTGGAATATTCCCACTAAGTGTCTTGTGATGGGTGCCCCGGACTGAAGAGTAGAAGCAGGGCCGAGGCACCCATCTGTTTTGAGGGAGTATGGACACTGTCAAGCTGGGGTACTGAAGCCACTTGGTGTTGAACATTATCACGCTGGCACAGAGAAGGTGGTTTCATTTTCTCAGCTTGCTGTTAATTTTTAAGAAAATTTCCTCTTACATCTTATCTTTCTCACACCCAGACCCCGCGGTCTCTGGGTCACAACTCATGACTCTTCCTCTTCTCTCTCCCCCATCACGGTGCTCTGCAAGGCATGGGGTCAAATCAGCCTCTTTAGGTAACTACTCCTTGGTTCTGGGAATTCCAGGTCTCTCTCACTCTGTCTCTTTTTCCTTATCCCTTGTCATCATTGTAGAGTTTCACTCCTTTTTGATGCTAACCTGCCTTGTCACTGGAAGTTCTAAAGTGACAGATTCATGAAGACTGTCCTTCCCGCACACAGCTTCCCCAGCCACACTGTACTGTTTCTTCATCGTCATCCAGAGTCTACTCTCCCACAGAGATCCCATTTACAGATTGTTCTTGACTTCATGGCCGTTGGATGCAGGATTTTTCAGTGTTAGGATGGTGCAGAAGTGTGCCCATCCATGCAATGCTCGGATGTTCCCTTTCAGTATAATACTCATTAATTTCATGGCATACTAAGCATTTATAAAGGAGCCCTTACATTTAGATAATTTTTGTCCAGCTGTAGGCTCAGAATGTAAGTGTTCTCAGCATGTAGAGTAATGATGTTTAGGGGGTTACGGATATTAAATTCATCTTTTTAAAAAATCTGTGCTTATTCACTTATTTAAGAGGCAGAGAGACATGTAAAGAGGCAGAGATGGAGCTCTCACCAATAGGCTCACTCCCCGCTTCCCCCCAAGGATCTCTGTGTAGAAGGCACATGCCTGTAGCATTGCACCCAGGCCAGGAGAAATCAACAGGCTGATCTGTCTTGTCTCTGTTCAGACAACAGAAAAGCATCTTTGCTCTCACATTGTATTTAATATCTCTCCATTTGTTACTATCAACTCACAGAGCCAGATGTTCCCTGACCTTTTGTCACTGTTGTCCAACTTGTTCGTGTCTTGGAATCACTTGGGTGTTTAGAGGTCTCTATTGCATCCTGTTTCCATTAGCCTGAGAGTATAGCCTGGGCATTGTGGCATTGTAAAGCCCTGCAAGTGATTCTGATGGTGCTCTCTGTTCTAGAATGCTTGCTTTGTGAAGTTACTGCTCTCTGCAGAGAAGGTTCCTTGACACCCTCTGGTACCCTACTGCAAGCTCTTTGGGACAGGGACTGGATCGGCACCTGTTCCTGTGGACTTTCAGCTCATATTGGCACACTTGTCCAACCTTAGATACTTCAGATGAAGACTTCTGTCCCAGGCTTCAGCTCTTCTACAGGTTAGGAATGTGGTCTTGTTCCTGGACAACAAGTTGCCCTCCCAAACCTTTTACAGCATTAATCCCATTATATAAAAAAACAACAACAGCAACAAAGCAAACACTCATTTAACAGCTTAGTGTTGTCTGGCCAATATTTGGATACGCTTAGCTGGAGGCGAGGTGGTGGTGGAGATGGCATAAATTAAGGAAATTTTTTTTAGATCATTGGAGATTTAATGAAAATCATTAACATCCTACATCGTAGTGCTCCAATTTATGAACTCAGTCCTAAAGTATTTTCTCTGCGAAGACAATAGCATGAGGCCAGTGAGCATGCTTCTCAATAGGACACTCTACGTTTCTTGGCTTACTCATAACCAAGCTTGACACATTTGGCCATTGGATACAAGGAATAGTGTCATTGTGCGATGCTGAACAGAGACAATTGCTCCAACACTTTCACCAGGCTCCAGGGAACAGGCAGAATTTGGTTACGTCTCAGCCCAAATGATTATTACATGGCACCATGCTTTTGTTGAGGTCTGTGCTATTGTTTGCACTTAAAACTGCACTTAAAAGATAGTTTATTACTAAAAAAATCACAACTTTCTGAAGTGTTGCAGCAAATATTATATCTAAAAGTCATTCAATTTCACCTCCTCAAATATAATGAAAAATAATTTAATACAGTTCAGCACCACTCATTGGCTATGAAATTAGAGTCAAGTTAACTCTGTACCTCCAGCAGAAAGAACTGAGGTCTTATAATTTCATCAAGGAATCCAGGAAAGTACCTATGTTTGGATTTTCAATGCTCTGTTCGCTTTTGGCAAATAAATGAACTTTCCAGGAGAAACCCGCACATCCAAGTGCTAGAAATTTGTATAAGAAACCTCAAGGATTGACAACAAATGTTTTCATGATGAACACGAACCAGAAATTAAAGCTTTGTCAGAGGGTAGCTGGAATAGTTGTTATACTGTTAGTGCCAAGGTTTTTGTCTTGAGAATGAAATGAGGTAATGCGTATGACCTACTTAGCACAGGGCCTGAACTTATGGGAGGCACAAAAGGAAGACCAGCAGATTCTGACTAGATAACGTGTACAAATGAAATAAAATTGTTCACGTGGGAAGTGGACTTGGTGAGACCCACGGCTCAGGGGGGTGAGCACACGCAGCTCTCTCCTTCCAGAAGTGCTATGGGTCTCCTTTCCTCACTCTACGTTAGCTGAGGCTACTCAGTTTTCTTCATTCCACTATCATCAAGCCTGTTGATCTATGCTATGGGGAATGGGTCTATTTCTTTTGTGGTCTGTTGTAAGTTTTCCTCCTTCTGAAGTCTGTTATGGTATTGTGTGTGTTCCAAGATATCCATCCGTTTCTATTCCACACATTTTCACGTTCATGTGCCTAGAGTTGATCCAAGTTGGTTGAGCAAAGATAATTTTCTGAAAAAAATATTTTAAGAGGGGGATTCCAGGAAATGTTCCATAATTCTACAGATGTGTAGTGATCCATTGAACAAAAGGCAGTCTTCTGACATTGTCCCCAGCAGCTGAAGAGTCTTTCATGGCTGTCACTACCATGGCAACTTATTTTGTAGCCTCTACACCCGCCTTTCCCCAACCCCCAGCACCAAAAAAGAATTCTGGATAGTTGGCTTGCAATATCCCTTTAAGTACAGCTGTGATGCTGTACGTGAGTGACAATCCTGAATTCAAAAGACACATCCCCCTTAGCACTTTCTCTGGATGAAGTTGCTAATCAGCGAAACAGGTGCATTACCTGCTTTACCCTGCAAAGCACTCAAAGGTTCTACTATTCCCATCAAATGTCCCTGATTCTGTGACTCAAAGCCATCAGCAATTTGGCGAGTTTTCTAATTTCAAGGACTGAATCCCAAATGGAAAGCCAGGAAGTCAAGAAAGTTGACATGCCAAGTTCTTAAAACAAATGCAGTCATATTTAATCAGCTGCAATGTGCTCTGGGCTGAAGCACTTCCTCATTGTGTAACCTTTTGGACTTGAATTCGAAATGTTCTGATTGGCTTTACTCAGTGGGATAACCAGTCCACCCAGGGCACCTCGTAGTGCGTGCCCTGAAAGGGTCACAGTTGGAAGATAGCACTGAGCAGCTATAAGGTATATAGGGTAATCAACCAAGAGGATCTTGTTTCTTTTTTGAGCATTTGTGAAAAATACACAGAAATGGTACACAGTGCATATAACACTGATTAAAAGATATTGAAAAATATGTAACCAACAGTGTAGTGGAATTGCTTGTTATTGCAATTCTTTGGCCAAACACATTTAGCAAAAAACTTAACATAGAAGGAGAAAGGAGAAAAAAAAACAACCCGAGGCAAATGATAGACGGTCCCGAGCATTAGAGAAAGCTGGGATATGCTAGCTTCTGCTTTAGAGGAGTTGGTGCACACTGCTACATAGCAACACATCTGGGCCAGGCATTCCAACTGTTAACACGCACAAAGTTTCAGACTCACAAACTTCCAGGATAGCTGTTTAAAGTTCAATACACCTGAAGAAGTTCAAAGTGGAACCGTGAAACAGGAGACATGAGCTAGAAGAGATCTCATTGTCTGTGATCCGTTCTTAGAAATTAGAAAATATTCTCTTTGGTGGCACTTCAATGGAGCTTCTTGATAATTCAAAGCTACAGAAGGGCCTTTTAATGCCTTGCTTAGACTTTTGGTAACTGTTTTATGACTTGCTTGATTTTTTTTTTTATTTGAAAGTCAAGGCTTGAGAAAGATATCTTCCATCCACTGGCTCAGTCCCCGCAGAGAGCCACAATGGCCAGGGCTGGGCCAGTCCAAAGTCAGTGGCCTGGAGTTTTGTCTGGGTCTCCCACACAAGTGGCAGAGGCTCAAACACTTAGGCCATCCTCCACTGCTTTCCCAGGACTCTAGTAGGAAACTGGATCATAAAGGAAACTGCTGGGACTCAGACTGAAGGCTGTAATGTGATGTTGGTATGGCAGTGACTTTATCTGCTATGTCAGAGTGCAAACCCTGCCACACTTGCTTTTTCACTGAGTGTGTTCTGTGACAGATCTAATTCTCTTTTGATTTTTTTTCAGTTTTCTCTGATCAGCTTATTATTATTATTAGAAAGGTAGACTACAGAGAGAAGGAAAGACAGACAGAAAGATCTTCTATCTGCTGGTTCGTGATCCAAATGGCTGCAAATGCTAGAACCAAGCTTGGCCGATTCAAAGATAGGAGCCAAGTGCTTCCCCCAGGTCTCCCATGTGGGTGCAGGGGCCCAAGGTTTTCCCAGACCACAAGCAGGTAGCTAGAAGGGAAGTGGAGCAGCCAGGACACAAACAGGCTCACACATACGTCCACTCCTCACCATAGCATTAGAGTTAAACATGCTGTATGTTGATCCTGAAGGGTGGCAGTCTCCTGTCCCCTATGTGGAGTTCACCTGCAAATCTGATTTGGGAAAATGCTGCAAAACACCCAATCATCTTTCGTTAAAAATAAGATTTATTTTCTCTCTCTTTAAGATAAACATATGTATAAACATATTTACCTATATATGTATTGATGTTATATTTTCACGAGGATTGCCTTATACTAGAGAAAACATAGGACATTTGTCTTTTTGTGATTGGCTTATTTTGCTGAGCATAATGTCTTTAGCTGAAACTATTTTGTAGCAATTGGTAGAATTTCATTCATTTTAATGACCGAGTAGTATTCCATAGAGTAAAAGTACAACCAAGAAGTGAAGATACATTGCAATATGCACCCCTGCTCCCAAATAAAAGGTGGGCTCCCAATACAACTGTTACGTATATCTTGACAATAGGATGCTGAAGCTTTCTACCACTATCTATACCTATAATGCCATGATACACTTACACAGCAGAATGATAGGCTTGTGACTGTTGTTGAAGGACTATATTATTGTAGTAATACGGAGAGTGGAGAGGGTGGATGGAGAAATCCCTGAGCCTGTGGAATTGTTTTATGAAAAATATTCCCCAGCTGTAGACAGCTGACTAAATTGCCTTGAACTTATGCAAGTGTCATGCTGCTGGGAGAAAAGCAGCCAATAGCTGGTTGGCATCCTGCACCCCCGCACCTGGTTCATGCTAATTATGTATTAACTATATCAATTTACTGGCATGGTTGTCTTTTCTTCAATATTAAGCCTGTGGGGGATGGGGGCAAGTGGACTGATACCACCCACTATCCAGGGTACTTGGACTGGAGTGAGGAATATTGAGGGCTCTTGATGTGGGAAAATCTATAGCCATGGTCCACGCCAGACCAAACTGCTGCACCTGCCAGCATGAGTGAGAGCCTGGCTGGGTGCAAGAAGGTTTGGAGGGCTATCCTGGGTCAGCCCAGTGTACCCATCAGTGTACATGAGGGCTGGGGTTTGGAGCTCACTGGGAAGGAGGGCCTAGAGGACCTCCCCAGGCCAGGCCTATGCATCTGTATGTGGGGGAGACCCACCAATGGCTTTTCGTGTCTTTAAGCACCTCATCTTTTCAGTTCATGTTGGGTTCAGACATGTCAGGAACTTCGATCTCAGGGAACAGAATCCATGGGTGTACAGTGTGGTCTCAGCAGACATGCATGATTAGACCACATACTGTACAGATTCCTGTGTGAAGAAACCAGAAATACCTCAGAGTAATGATGTGGGAGACATAGCCTTGGGTGCTTAATCAAATTTTTCTAGGCCATGATAGGAATCCATTTGATGAGATAGAAAAAGAGTCCCCTTTTAAAAGATTCATTGATTTTTATTTGAAAGGCAGATTTTTACTGAGAGAGAAATCTTCCTTTGCTGTTTAATTTCCCAAATGGCTACAACACCCAGAACTGCACTGATCTAAAGCTTGAAGGCAGGTGCTTCCTCCAGGCCCCCCATATGGATGCAGGGGTCCAAGGTCTAGGGCTATCCTACACTGCTTTCCTATGCTGTAAACAGAGAGTTGTCTCAGAAGTGGAGAAGCTAGGACACAAACCAAGGCTCACATGGGCTTCCAGTGTTTGCAGGCAAAAGATGTCTGTGCTATGCTACCACACTGGCCCCAGAAAGAGTATTTTGAATCCAGGATTGGTGAGTCCTACTCTTTTAACCAGCAGGAAGTAACTACAGAAGACATGATGAATCTTCACCCTTCAGCAACCCTTAGAATAAGCGTCAGAAACCTCTGATGAGGAAATGAAATGGGACAGGTAGGTAGTTCATTTAGGGTCACTAGCTAGACTCTCCCTCTGTTTGTAAATTCCTTCTGCCTATCTGTTAATCAAATGACATCTGTTAGTCAGGACATTCTTCCCCTCATGGGAACTTGGAGCAATTCCTTTTCCTAGATCGTATGAAGGCTGGCAATAGGGTGGGGGTATCTCTCTTCCTGCAGATACAAAATGGAAGAAAGAAGTATTTTCCTTTTGCTCACTTTCATTCATCCTCCCAATTTCACCCCCAAACTGCCCCCACTTGTATCTGTGGTCCCCTCACCTTTTAAATAAACTTTAAAAAGATCAATTTTGGTGCAAAAATGAAGATTTACTTACTTAGTTGAAAGAATTACTGAGCAAAAGGGAGAGATGGGAAGAGAAATATTCTGTCAGCTGGTTCATTCCCCACGTGGTCACAATGGCCAAAACTGAACCAGGCTGAAGCTAGGAACTTCATCAAAGTTTCCTGTGTGGGTTGTATAGGGGGCAAAACATTGAGAATCTGCTGGTTTTCTCAGGCTATTAGCAGGGATCTGCTTTAGAAATGGAGCAGCTAGGACATGAGCCGGTGCTGGTATGAGATGATGTTGCAGGCAGTGGCTTTACCCATTATATCACAATGCCAGCCCCAAGGCCACTCCACTCTAGACCCAATTCCATACTAACGCACCCGGTAAAGCAATAGAAGATGGCTCAAGTGCTTGGGACTCCTGCCACCCAGATGGGAGACACAGTCGGAGTTCCTGGCTTCTGGCTTCAGACTGGCCAACCTGGCCCAACCTGGCACAGCCTGGCATAGCCTGATCCATTGGAGCCATTTGGGGAATGAAGCAGGTGAAAGATCTCTCTATATCCTTCTTTCTGTAACTTTCTTTAAAACTGATCAATAAATGTTCAAGTGGGGTATTTGTAACTTGAACAGGAGCTCTTAGGATAACACCATAGTAGGTAGCAGTTTGCTGTGCCACAGTGTAGGCCCCAGTCCTCTGTTTATCTTGAAAACAGAAATGGCTTGGAGACCAACTCTGTAAGCAAAATTTGACCTAAAAATTATGAAGGAATTCATTTTCATTTTGTTTGAGTGACAGAGACAAAGTCAGCCTGCTTCTATCTCTAGGTTTAGTTCTCATCTGGTTAGGCGCCAGAAACTCAATCTCCCACTGAGTGGCACAGACCTAATTGCTGAGCCATCATTGTCACAGAAAGCTGAAATCATGAGCAGAACTGAGACTCAAACCCAGACACTGACCCAGGACCTGGGCACCCGGAGCAGTGCTGCTAACTGCTGAGCCAAAGATCTGCTCCCTAAATCACACACAATTTATTCCTACAGTTTTTAGGCATCAAACCTCATTGTCCTGAGGTGCACCTGTGAAATAAGTATGTATTTCCAAGATTTAAATGCTTTATTTTGAATAACATCCTAATTCTTTAAAGGTATGTCACAATAAAAGTAAGTCACACTAGAGACTCTTCATCCACTTGTCTCCCCGTTGGCCCCTACAATTTGCAGAACTTCTCCATCTGTCTCTCTCATTCTAAGAATCAGTTCTAAGATTGTGTGGAGAGAGAATGAGACTTCTGGTAAAACATCATCCCAAAAGGGGGGCGATGTAAACAAGAGGAAAGCCATTTTCAAAGTGATCTGTATAAACAACATTCTATACGTAAAAACTGATGGGAAAAAAAATCCATGTTTCACAGAGTCCCACTCAGCAGTGAGGGGTCAAAATCACATTGCATAGGAGGAAGGCTAAAGCTTAGGGTTTTATAATCACCTCTTCCCTTTGGGCTTCCCCCTGTGTGCACAGGTGTCTGCATACATTAGAACAAGCAACTTGAGCAGGAACTTTTGATGCTGGCGCCCATGTCTTGATCTCCCTCTGTCTACAAGTTTATCTGGCTCCTACCAAGCTGTTGTCACCCTAGCAACTTCATTTAATTCAGTATTTGGGTGTTTATTTACATGTCCCAACAAACCAAGAGTTGGGATTTGATGGCTCTGCCCCAAAGCCTTAGGCCAACCTTTGGCAGGTAGCACAAGTTTGAGAGAGCATGCTGTGGGAGAGGGTGGGGCTGGTGGCTGGAATCTCGTGGAATCTGCCTTATTGAATAGGCTACGTGAGAAGCACAGTAGCTGACTCAACTCATGTAGAATGTGTCCCTGACTTCCTGCCTTTGACAGAGTATCCAGTTCCTATGGAGGCTGTCTCAGCTTGGGAGTCTACGCTACTCATCTCTTTCCCTCTAGACCAAAGAAAACAGTTCCATGTTAGAAAGAGATACCTTGGTAGCAATTCTGTAAGCATCAATGAGAGCTTGTGTTTCATCGCAGTAGTGGTGATGGATCCTGGGAGTTTTTAATTGTTTGACTGGAGAGTTGGACAGACTCAAGCTGCAGTCATTTCAGAATTAAGCATCATGACATGATTCCTGGGGATGCCAGACCCTCTGGAATGGGCTGCAGACAGAAGCTCTGAGGGCACCTACCCCAGACTATGTGACATGAAGTATGTGTGGGATGCCGGATACACTGAAGGAAAAGAGGACTAAACCAACCCTTGACCTTGCAATTTCCTGCGCATTGGAGATCTTCACTTTCCAAGGAGTTAACTCATTTCTATAACTCTTGCCTGTCGTTCCAGGTTATCCCCATTTGCTCTCAGACAATCTTTGTGTGTCTCTGCTGCAGGTTAAATTCTCCATCGCAGGCTGTCCTAGGATATAGGGTCTCAAGAGTGAGGTAGGCCCAGAGACAGCTGGCTTTTGGGGGCCTCTGTATCCTCATCTGCAGCATAGGGGCATTTTTCTAAAAACATTTTTCGGGGGGCTGGCATCACAGTATAGTAAGTTAAGCCTCTGCCTACAGCACCAGTGTCCTATATGGGTGCTGAGTTGAGTCCCAGTTGCTCCACTTCCAATTTGCTTCTGTGCTGAAGTGCTCATTAAAGCAGCCGAGGATGGCCCTGCTTGGTCCCCTGCTGCCCCTATGGTAAACCTGGAAGAAGTTCCTGGTTTCTAGCTTTAGCCTGACCCAGCCCCACCCATTGTGGATCTCTCTCTCTCTCTCTCTCTCTCTCTCTCTCTCTCTCTCTCCTCTCTCTCTTTCCTTCTCTGCTTTTCAAAAACAAATAAAATATTTTTCAAGTATGCATTCATTTTCATATATATAGAGTTAGAGAGTGCTTCTAATCACTGGTTCATTCTCCAAGTGCCTGCAACAACCAGCGTTAGTTCAGACCCAAGCAAAGAGCTAGGAACTCTATTCAGGGCTCTCATGTGGGTGGCAGAGGCCCAATTACCTCGTTACCTTTCTAGGTGTAACTACAGGAAGCTGGATCAGCAGCAGAGTTACTGGCACACTAACCAGCACCCCTTATGGGATGTGGGTGCCACAGTTGATGCCTTTGCCCACAATGCCACAATGCCTACCCCAGAAAATCATAGTGCCATAATGCCTGTCCCAGAAAATCACAATGCCACAATGCCTACCCTAGAAAATTCTTTCTTGAAGACGACTGGTGCTGTCTGCCACCACTGCAATGTTTCACCTCCTTTACATCTTGGTCCAAAGAAGAGCTGCAATGCCACCTCCCAGACCTCGCAACTTTCCATCTGCTCTGAGCCATGAAACCATACCATTATCCGTATCTTGAATATCTGTAAACTTTCATTACTCTTGACACCTTGCTTTTGGTTATTCACATTCTCAAGTCCCTTCATCAAGAGAATCAAAAGTACTCTTCTATTTTTTGAATATTTATTTTAGTTGGTTGAAAGGCAAAATGACATTCCCACAGAGAAGGGGAAGGAGAGAGGGAGAGGCAAGGAGGGAGCGGAAGAAGAGAGAGGTGGGAAGGGAGGGAGATAGAGGGAAGGAGAGAAAAAGGGAGATGAGGAGAGGAAGGGAGGTCAAGAAAGGGAGAGAAAGAGGGAGGGAGAAAGGAATCCAGGGAGAGAATGAGGGAGAAGGAAGAGAGAGGGAGGGAGAAGGAAAGAAGAGGGAGGGAGTTACAGAGACATCATCCTTTCACTGGTTCACTCTCCCCATGTCTGGGCCCAGCTAAAGTCAAGATGTGGGAACTCCATCCATGTCTTCCATGTGGATGGCAGAGACCCAAGCAATTGGACCATCTTTCATTGTCCTCCCAGGGTCCTAGAAGCAAGCTAAATGGTAAGCAGGGCAAGTGCGACTCCAAGTAGCCCTCCAATATGGGATGTAACCATCATTGTGGGCACCAAAAACTCAGGGTGCTGCCTGGCATGAGGGGAGGGTGGTGGAGGATGAGCAGATACCACCCACCCAGCATCCTGATGAGCTGTGCCTTCCACAGGTGCAGACAAAGCAAGGTCACATTGCTGAGTCCCATAGGCCCAGGAGAGAGTGATGTTACGGAGCTCCAAGCTAGCACCGACTTTTAGGTGTTTTCCATGCATGGTAATTTATTGTCTATAAGATGAATACAAAAGCTACTCCACCTAAAGGTAGGAAGCTTGTCTGTCATGCAACACTGGTTATGCCAGCCTACTCTGAGCATTTCATCTTTACCACACAGAATGAAAAAAAAATATTATTTTCTCCATTTTTTAAAAAAAGTTTATTTATTTGAATATGAGTTAAAATGAGAGAGAGAGAGAATCCATCATAATCCATAATGGCTGAAATTGTGCCAAGTCGAAGTCAAGAGCTAACAGAAGCTTCCTCTGGGTCTCCAAGTGAGTGCGGAAGTCCAAGAACTTGGCCTATTCTCTGTTGCTTTCCCAGGCCACAAGCAGGGAGCTGGATCAGAAGTGGAAGCATCTGGAACCCTTATGGAATATTGCTATCACAGGCAGTGGTTTTATCCTTGCTAAAGGCTTTGGAAAACAGCAGAGGATGGTCCAGGTCTTTGGGCCCCTACTCCCAAATGGGAGACGCAGAGGAAGCTCTTGGTTTCTGGTTAGAATTGGTCCAACTCAGGGCATTGTAGTAATTTGGGAAGTGAACCAGTGAGGAGTGCTCTCTCTCTCTCTCTGTCTCTCCTCCTCTTTCTATATAACTCTGCTTTTCAAATAAACAAATGAATTTTTGAAAATCAAAAAAGAAAATTCCCCAACAGGTCACACAGTGGTCTCAGAACTTCCAGGGCCATACACTGCTATCCCTTTTTGTTTCAAGAAAACTCTCTGAAGGCTGATTTTTAGCTGCCTTTGCAAAACATGATTGTGAATTTGGGAGCAGAGTTGGCCCTGAGCCCACAATGAGTTCATGTGCCTTCAGAGAAGTGTGCCTCTTTTTACATGCTGAACTTTAAAAAGGTTTTGTTTTAAAAAATTTTTAAAGAGTTTCTTATACAACATAAACTATGTAACACTCATGCTTGATCCTACATACTTCTACGATACTACACTTCAGTTTTTACAGTAATTTTCACCCATCGATCTTCTAATAAGTGCAAAGTTAAGGGAAGTTTATTTTACACCAGAGTCATGGAATACATGAGCCTCTCCCTCTCAGCACCTTGCAACTTTTCCTTTCTTCCTCTGGAAGACAAACACTGCTCAAACACATCCTACCTCAACCATCATCCTCTCCTGCTTCCTGTCTGTTTAGAAAGGCCCTGCTGTACTGTACTATTTTGCAGTGGTATCAAAGTTCTACTATTTTGAGGTGAAAAAAATAAGTGACCAAGTCTCCACTATGAGTTTGATGCATTTTGCCAAACAGCTGCCAGCGTACTCATGGGTATGTGTGTAACAGTGTGAAAAAAGAAGCCTCCATATATCGAAGATACAGAGCTACAGCCTCCTGTTCACACCAGGCCACTGGCTTATCCCAGCCATCTGTCTCTAGATATGACAATCTACAGGTTCTCTCTAGACCAACCTTTGATCCAATCCCAATTTGTTGCATGTTTGACTAGGGAATTCCACAGTTATTTTTGAAAACAAAAACGCAATGACTTTCTTCTTGTACAACAGACAAACCTGTGTCGTAGGGTTAGGGTTAGGGTTGAAATAAGGACAGGGGACAATCTCATTAGGTAACTTCCATCGTGTACAGCTCAGAATTGTGTCTTCCTGGCAGGGCAGGCACTATGTTTATTGCAGTCCAAATCAGGCCCAGTGTCATTTAAGAATGCCTTGCATAGCTGTTCAGATTCTTGGTTGTATTGAACTTTGCCTGTGCAGATGGCTGTACAAGAGAATCAGGCTTCTGGAAGCTGGGAAGCCTGTTGGCAAACAAAGATATTGCTTCATTCTCCGCCCTTGGCATTGATTTGTCAGACACAGCTTCACAGTAGGAAGGTTTACACCATGAGGTTCTCAAAATTCTAGCATTTGGAGTTTACTTCAAATTTGTGACACACACACACACACACCACACACACACACACACACTACTTCTGAGGCAAAATGAGCAATGAGATGGTCACTCCTGCTGCTTAGGAAAGATCAGAAAAGAGAAATCTCAGCTTCACTGAAGGCTCCCCTGCTAATACACTGGATTCGTGGTGCAGGCATAAGCATCTAACAGTCAGGGTGGTTGGCTGGACTTCCTCCTACCTTACACAGAATCTTTTGACTTTCCTTCAACTCATACTAACTGAGCCACAGAAGGTTCTGGTATAAGCTCTGTGATGGACCCCAAACAAGTAATGAGTGGGTGTAGCAAGCTGAAGAGTGGGCCAAGAATCCCCTCTTGGAGGAAATTCTGTGTCTCAAGGATCCATGAGTTGAGGAATGAGCTTGATCTCGGCTCAGCCATTAGTATTGGACAACCAGACCTGAGAAACTGACTGACCACTTGGGGAGAGGCTGACTGTGACTGTGAACCTCAAATCTCTCTCTGAGCAGTGTGGGGTCCCCTCAGTGCTTGTGCTCAGCATGGTTCAGCTCCTGGGAATTGCAGGCAGCACTGGTTCCTCAGGCCACAAATGCTCATCAAGTCCAAGCTTACAATAGATTCTACCTCATATAATCCACATTAGTGAATTCTCTCTAAAATATGGGAAAATGTGGTCAACCTCTTTCCTTTGTTCTGGGCACAGTTTCCAGCCATGGGAGTAAAAGTATGTTGAGTCAGGATAAAATAGTTCACAGATGCAAAATCAATGGAAGTTCTCATTTTTCTTCTGTATACTTTAACCACATAAAAATTTATGCAGCTATAGTTATGCCATAATAATGGACTTGAGTATTCTTTGAGGTTAGGGATGTGATAAATAGTTAAAGGGTGGCCAGGAAAGGCAGATATTTTGAACAATATTAAAGCAAGACGTTGTGAGACTGAGTGCTACACTGAGCAGCACGATTATTGTAGTCATGTGAAGAACATGACTGAAGCAAAGAAAGTCTTTAACTTTGGCACTTGGCATTTCAAGATAAGAATACGGAGAAAGGGATATATGAATTGTACAAGGAAGGATGAATTAACAGAATAGCAACAGGGAGCCATGAGGAGTAGCCAAGTCTTCTAGCCACTGGTTCACTTCTCAATGCACACAATAGACCAAAGCCTGAAGCCTGGAACCAAACCCATATATTCCACAAGGGAGTTGGAGTGAATCATCACCTGTCACCTCCCAGAATCTGCACCAGCAGACAGCCAGAACTGGGCAGCACTTCTGAGGACTGGACCTAATGTTACAATGGCCAGGACTACAAGCCAAAGATGGAAAACAGCACTTCATCTAGTCTCCCAAATGGATGGCAGGGTCCTAAACACTTGGACTTTCTTCTGCTGCCTTCTCAGGCCAATAGCAGGGAGCTGGATTAGAAGTGGAGAAAATGGAGGAATCAAAGCATTAATCAAAAAAAGATGGAAAATGGAGTAGATGAATCAACCACCTCAGCTTTATGCTTGCAGCGGAAAACTGGACAAGGGGAAACCCTAAGACGGACTATGTCAATCAGTGGACTCTGCACCAGCCTCATCATACCTGGACTGTTGCTGATGATATGTTGGTGCTTCTAATTGATCGAGGTGACGCTCTGCTGGCTCTGCCTACAAACCTGAGAGGGCCTCCCTAAGAGGCGGTTGAACTTGAACTGGACAAGTGGGATGCTGGACTCTGTATGGTGTAAACTTTTAATTAGGGAATCTCAACGGAACTTGAGCTGTGGTTATGCATCAAGGTGAAGGAATTCATGATGGGGGAAGGGTTTGGGGTGAAGGGGGGGGAATCCCAGTACCTATGAAATTGTGTCATGTAATGCAATGTAATTAATGAATAAATGAATATTTAAAAAAAAAATAGAAGTGGAGAAAATGGGACACAAATCCAAACAGGTGCCCATAAAAGATACTGGAGTCTTGGAAGATGGCTTTTTGGTACTCCCCAAGTACCAAAACACCTGTCCCCAAGATTTTCTTTAAATTCATGCCTCTGGATCAAAAAACACTAGTTAAGAATGAGAAGTACTGCAAGCTACATATTGCTCATTTTCACAGCTATTCTGCCTTGAAAACTATTCTGTGGTACCAGTTCAGACCAATCTGCCAAACACCTAGAAGCTTCAAGAGAAAAATAATGTTTAAAAATATGATGAAATGCTAATTATGGTTGGTTTTCTGTTCAATCAATAGCAGATTGAAAGTGTTCTGTTTCAGCTGATTGCTTTCAGAGTTGCTGATTTGCATGGGTAGATGGCAATGGTACATCTTTCTGAAGCCCTGTGTGAGGCCTCAGAATATTTACTCCATCCATGATGAGTTGGCCAGCTCAGAACACTCGGGTGATCCATGTCTCAAACACAAGAACTTCTCTGGATGTGAACATTCAACAGCCTTTTCTGGGGATTTTGAATTATACAACAATTCCTATTACTAGTTATACTCACTGTGCAATAGAACACCAGGACTTACTCCTTTCTGGCAATGGCTTTACACCTGCTAGCCTTTTACTCATTTCTCTCCTTCTCCTCTCTTCCCTAGCCTCTGAGGATCACTATTCAACCCTCTACGATTTCAAACTCCGTTCATTCGTATTTCCACATAGTTGTTAAGAAAGCTGCATATGGGAGCATGCCTAGGAATGGGCTTGTGGAAGTGTATGACATTTTTAGTTTTTTTGAAAAACTTCCGTACTGTATTCCAGAAAGCTGTTCTAATTCACATTCCCACTGATAGTGTTTGAGAGTTCCTCTTTATATCTTCACCAGCATTTGGCACTTTTTTTTTTTTTTGGTCATGTTTATTACAGCCATTGCATGTGCAGTGAAATGATACCTCATTATGGTTTTCATTACCTTGATGATTAATGATGTAGAGCATTTTTTAACATAGCTTTTGGGCATTTGCATGTCCTTATGAAATGTCTGTTCAAATGACTTGCCAATTTTTTAACTGAATTACGTGATTTTTGTCTTGTTTCTGCTGTTGACATTTGTTAGAGATTTATTTTTTTTCTTCCAGGTCTCCCATGTGAATACAGGGTTCCAAGACTTTGGGCCACCCTCTATTGCTTTCCCAGGCCATTATCAGGGAGATGGGTCAGAGGTGGAGCAGCCAGGACATGAATCTGGCATCCATAAGGGATGCTGGCGTCACAGACACCAGCTCTTGCTGTTGACTTTTTTTGAGTTCTATACATATTTGACATTTTAAACCCTTGTAAGGTGCATAGCTGGTAAAAAAAAATCTTCTTTAACTTTGTATTTTTTGCAGAAAATGATACCCATATTGAACATGCACAACGCTTGGTCATTATTCTGTAAGCATTATGGTGCAAACATTACATAGATGGCATTTGCCCTGCATTAGGCATAAGTCAGCTAGAGATGATTCCAAGTGTACAGCATGATGACCACTCACTATATGCAAACACGTTGCTATTTTATATAAAGCAGTTGAGCATCCAAAATTTTTTTCCCAAAATCCATTCTCAGGAGATGCTGAGGGGCAACAATATTTGCGAAGCATTACTTCAAGGTGCCAGGATGGTTTTGTCAAGATTTCTGTTTTTATTATCTTTTAAGATTTCTTAAGCGTTTTATTCTGAAACTATTTCGGGCTTCCAACAAAACTGCAAAAGCAGAGCGATCAATTCCTGCTTACTCAGTATCCAGCTTCCCCAAATCGAAGTTGGCAAACTACTAACTGCAACGATATTATTAGCTAATCCCTCCCTATACTTCATTCAGATGTTCCCACCACTGCCCTTTGTCTGGGCCAGCTGTTCTGTCAGCTCAGGCTTTTCCAGTTTGGGACAGCAGCTCCATCTCTCCTTCTTTCATGACACAGATGGTTGAGCAGTGATGCAGTGGAAAGTTCCTCAGCTTGGATGGTCTGGTGTTTTGAGGGCTGTGTCAGGAGGTGTTGTGGTTCTAAGACATTCCATTTCCAGGCAGCATGTACCATCTGACAGTCTAGGGAGGAGACTGGTGCCTCCAAAACATGGGGCTGTGTAGAAGTTGTACATGTTCATGAGATTTCTGCTGTATTGCAGAGGATCTGTGAACCTGGGAAGATGCTACACATCCGCAGCCTGTTTCCCTTCTCTTAGACTCCCTTCCCCGGCTCCTGCTGTCTCTTTATGTAGACATATTCTCTCTCCCTTGGTTGATCCTTGTTTATCCCTGCTAGCCATCATTCCATTTCTTTCCTACTCCCCCCCCCCCATTTAAAAAAGATGCATTTACTTATGTGTGTGAGAGAGAGAGAAAGAGAGAGAGAGAGAGAGAGAGAGAGAGAGAGATCTGTCAACACTGGTTCATGACTGCCATGGTCAGTGATGAGCCAGGCCGAAGCCAGGACTTAGGAATTTCATCTGGGGGGTCCGTGCATGAGTCTGGGGCCCAAGAACTTCAACCATCTTCTGCTGCTTTTCCCAGGCCATTAGCAGGGACCTGTATTGGAAGTAGAGCAAATTGGACACAAATTGGTGCCCATATAGGATGCTGGTGTTAGAAGTCGCAGCTTAACTCACTTTGCCACAATTCTGGCTTCTCCTTCTTTTCTTTTGAGATTAAAAAGAACGAAAGAGGGACTGGTGTAGTGGCACACCAGAATAATCCTTCGCCCTGTGGCACCAACATCCCTGGGACGCTACACCTAGGTGGGAGACTTGGAGGAAGCTCCTGACTCTGAGCTTTGGATCAGCTCAGCTCCAGCCATTGTAGACATTTGTGAGAATTAACCAGCGAATGGGAGACCTTATCTCTCTGTCTTTCCCTCTCTGTAACATTTGCATTTTTGCAGCACATACTTGCATCCCTTAGCTCTGTCTCTACCTCCCACTCACACTGGCACCAGCAGCCACCTGGTCTACTGCCTGTTCCAGCTCAGATGATCAGGAGCCACTGTGGTGCCCAGACATGTGCCCACTCCCCAGAGCCTGCCCAGTGACACCACTGTCTCTGGGCTTTACTTCTGTCCTGGCTGGGTTCACATCCTCATTAGGCTCTGCTCCATTCATCCCATGTTAAGACACTGTAGGAAAGCAGCTCTTTGCTCCTCCTCTCCATCCAACTCACTCCTTCCCACAGTGGTGAGCACCATCCCACTTAGCTGGAGGCTGTCCTTGCCTCTTCATGGTTTAACCTTTACCAGGTCCACCTGTGCCAAGGGTGAATGAGGCTAAGGGTGCCTGCAACACATAAAAGACTCCTCCCATGTACCCTGGACTGACACCCCAGAAGAAGATGCTGCCATACCCCACACTCCAGCATGCCTGTCACATGGAGCACTTGTGGCTATGAAGGTTCTGGCTCAACGTCCCACTGGTCAGAGTTCAGTGTAAGGCACTGCTCCTCTCCCTCAAATGCCCAGAGCCTGTTCTGCCCACCACCCACCTCTCACTCTGCCAAGAGGACTCCCCGCCCATCATTTCAGACAGGTGCCCAGTTGAGACAACACATGACTCAATATTGAATTTGAAACCAAATGCTCCCGGGTAGATCTACTGGGATATTCCACAAGGGGCTTAAATCAGCTTGTGGGAAGCCTAATTGCTTCACATAGAATTTTTCTGGTTAAAAGAGAGACAAAGCAAATTCCAGAGGAAGGAGGTACTTTGCAAAGCAGGCGATGATGGTGTCCACTTAACTGGGACAAAACTGTGCTCCCTGTCTCAGCTCTGTCTCTTGGGATCACAGGATGACCAGGAATTTCTCTTCTTTCTCCAGATCGTCTTTTCTTCCCATGTTTCTCCTCTCTGTACTTCCTGTCCTCCCAGTGTAGACCTTTGCAGAAAACAAAGGGAAAATGATATGGGCTGGACGCACCTGCTTCCTTAGTTTTGGCTTAACAAACAGGCAAACTAGGAAGAGTATGATGCAGAGCTGGACAATGGCCCAATCCCGTGTCCGTTAGCCATGGCCTAAGGAAAGGCTGGCACAGTCGTGGCCCTGATGTTCCCTGTACGTTTCAGAAAAGATTGCTGCAAACTGGGGAAACCAGCCTGTTTATATTTACACAAATCACACTACTTTCCCTCAAACCAGCTTCTACACTGTACCAGCTTGCATATCACCAGTAGGCTGCTAAATGCTAAATGCACAGCTTCCAACTGCTCCCTTGGTCTCTCTTTGACTCTCTCATGAACCCCCAACCTTCACAGGCCCCAAACTGACCATCTGATTCTTCCCAGCTGCGATCTAAGTGCCAGCAAGTTTCACCAGTTGTTTCCCCAATACATTCAGGCTGCAGCCATTTCTCTGTAAGTCTGGCCCACCCCACCATCTAGTCCAGACCATCACCTTTGCCCGCACCATGCAGTGAAGCCAATGACAGCCAAGTTTCATACTTGAAGGGCTGTCATTCATTCCCCAAACAGCTGACCAGATGGCATTTGGGAAATAAATCTAATGACTTTGCCTTGTGCCCAGGGGAAAATCCATTGCTTCGGTGACAACTATACACTCGGGGAGGGAGCCATCCCAGAACCTAAAACCCCATCTGCTCTTCTGCCCACACCACACACCTGCTGTGCGTCAGCTGCATGGGCATTCCCTCTGCCCAGGCCGAGCTGGTGCTCAGCTATGTGTTTCTTTTTCCCCTGCCATGTTTCCCCTGGCCCATCTCCCCTGCTCTAGAAAGAAGCATTAGTTATCCTGCAGGCATGATCTTTATGGACAGCTGTCATTGCTGATGGAAGTTACCCTGCTCAGGGTTAGCTGGGATCAGAATCCAGGAGCTCGGAACTCCACCAAGGTCACACACATGTGTGCAGGGATCCAAGGACCCAGGCCATCTTCCACTGTTTTCTTAGGCATTTTATCAGAAGTGGAGTGGATGAGGACTTTTAATTTTTACTCACACAGCTTGTCAGCTTTGCAGCTCACAGCTTAACATGCTAAGCCACAATCCTGGCACCAAGATTTTATTTTAAAAGGTTATTTTTCTAATCAAACAAGTAAAGATTCCAAAAGCTCTTAAGATCCCTTGTCCTAGGAGTTGCATCTTTTAAATCTAAGACCAAGATAAATAGTAGTCAGCTATTTAAACTCTTGCATATTTATTCACCTCCTCAGATTTTACTTCTCTCTCTCCTTCCACACACACACACACACACACACACACACACACACACACAGTTTGCACTCTAGCCATTTATTGATGCCTGTATGTAGTGATGCCTATATGCTTGTAGCAAATGCCTCATTAGGAATTTTATTTTTGTCACAGTTAAGTGCCTGAGTCTCAGGAATGAGACACTGACCATCAAGACATTGAAGTGAAGAGAGATCTCTTGCTGCTGCTAACACGATGTATGACTTTCTTCTTTCAGGACACAGAAGGAACAGGTGTGTTATCTTACCAATAAACAGAAGGAACCAATATGTTATCTCATCTGGGGATGCGTGGACACAGTTTGTCAAAGTGGCCTCATGCGATGGAAACTTTTTTACGTGCAACCACGAGCAAGTCCCACACTCACATGCCGGGGTTGGAGATGAGTCACTCTGTGAACTTGAATTCTTGTGGTTTTCTTGAGTTTGTGCTGGAGAAGGCCTGGGCTGGTCTGCCTCCATAGAGCAGATGGGGTAGGCTTTCCCAGAGGGGGGGAATCCAGGCCTTTAAGTTTAAACTCCTCTGCACACCAACAGGCTCACTTGTTCCCAGGATTTTTCAAGACTTCCTTGGATGAGGGACTTGGTGAGGTTTCCCCTACCCTTCCCCTTTTTGTTAAAAATATGAGACTAAGTGGGACCAGAAGATTCTTGGAGGACTTGCTGGCTCCAAGGCTGGAGTGAGAAGAGGCTAGGAGGAGCCCCCAGATAGAGGACTCCTCAATCCATGATGGGACACTGAACATTTAGCCTACTGGCTAAGCCATCAATGCCACATATCAGGGAGCTGGGATCCACCTTGGCTCCTGACTCCAGCATCCCACCAGTGAAAATCTTCAGAGGCGGCAGTCACAGCTCAAGTTCTTGGCTCCCTGCACTAACACATGATAACAGGGATAAACCTGAACAAAGTATGCAGGCTGCATCAACCTGCACTTCACCTGTCTAATGAAGGTCTTGGCTTCTGTGCTGCAGGACCTTTGACTGCAAAGTGGGCACATGGTTGAGCCAACTCAGAAAGTTGTCCCTGCAGAGCCAAGTGTTTATTTTCAGTATGTCCCTGCCCTATAAGCAACCCTAGTTTCTGGTGCTCAGAGCAAATGAACTACAGTCTGTGCCTTTAGGATGCAGTAAACATGGAGATCAAAGCACCTGAGCTCCCCAGAGAAACCCAAGGACTTAGTGTTCCATCTGTAAGTGTGTAAAGGCACTGCCTAAGATTACACCTTTAAATGGATTCAACTGGGCAACATGAAGCTAAAATTCAGGCAACCCAATTTAGTGACCTGGAAATAGCAAAGTATGAGGCCAGTGTGGTGGTGCAGGGATACAAGCCACTGCCTGCAGCCCTAGCATCCCAAATAGACACTAGTTTGAGTCCTGGTTACTGCGTTTCCTAGGTCCCTAATAATGTGCTTGAAAAAGCAGCAGAAGATGGTCCAAACACTTGGATTCTTGCCACTCATATGGGAGATGGTGTGGAGTTCCCGGCGCAGTGCTTCAGCTTGGCTCAGTCCCAGGGATTATGGCCACTTGGAAAGTGAACCAGCAAATGAAGATATTTCTTTTTTTTTTTTAATTTTTTTTCTTTAATATTCATTTATTCATTAATTACATTGCATTACATGACTGGGATTCCCCCCCCTTCACCCCAAACCCTTCCCCCATCATGAATTCCTTCACCTTGATGCATAACCACAGCTCAAGTTCCGTTGAGATTCCCTAATTAAAAGTTTACACCATACAGAGTCCAGCATCCCACTTGTCCAGTTCAAGTTCAACGGCCTCTTAGGGAGGCCCTCTCAGGTTTGTAGGCAGAGCCAGCAGAGCGTCACCTCGATCAATTAGAAGCTCCAACATATCATCAGCAACAGTCCAGGTATGATGAGGCTGGTGCAGAGTCCACTGATTGACATAGTCTGTCTTATTTTTTTTAAGAACACAGCCAACTGCACTTTCCAGGTTTACTTTGGAATAACTTTTTGTTTCTTTCCCCTCAGTGATTTGCCCTTCTGAGACAGTCCTGGAGTTGTGTGTCCTGGGGTCTCCTCCCTGACTTGTCCTGCTGATACCAGGGTTTGTCGGGACCACCTGTAGGTCCACTAGAAGCTTCCTGCCTGTGTCTGCCCTTCCAGCTCAGTTCTCACTAGGATAAAGTCAAGCTTCCTTTACTTTCCAGGCCCCTTGGTCTAGGCCGTCACAGTTGGCAATGTGGCCTCTGAGCCCTTGTTTAAGGATACAAACTCTGCGAGCCTAGCTAAGGCAGGGCTCCGCTGCTGAGAATGCCGAGCTCAGAGAGACTCCAGAACAATGATCACCTCCAGATCCCTGCATCCACAGCTGCTGTCACTTGGAAAGTGACCTTCTCAGGTTCCAAGGTCAAGAACACATGCATCTTAGTAGACCGCTGTTCTCCCAACCCCTGCAACCATTCCTGTACCATTTGTGTTTTCACTCAGATCTGCTCCATGTGAATCTGTGACCGGTTATAGTTACTAGCTAAAATATTTGTTATGTTGTCTTTTGGGAATAATTTATTTCCTGCCTATGAGTTAATCTTGCTAAATCTTTAGTCCCCAAATAGATCCTCTTTTTTTCTAAAGATTTGTTTGAAAGGTAGAGAGAGAGCTTCCCTCCACTGGTTCACTTCAAAATGGGAGCAATGGTTGCACTGGGCTACACCAAAGCCAGGGTCTGAGTCTGCCACTTCAGTGCAGGAACCCAAGCTCCAGGGCCATGCACTGCTGCTTTCTCAGGCACGTGAGCAAAGAGCTGGATCAGAAATGGGGCAGCTAGGACCTGAATCATTGTCCAAATAGGGATACCAGCCTTATAGGCAGTGACTTAACCTGCTACGCCATGCTGCCCCTCCTACCCAGAAGATAATTTTAGCCATCCCTAGCACATTTCAGCCCAGTTATCAGTGACTCAGTTACCCCAAAAGGCAGAGAGCTCAACCCACAAACTTTAGGAGGAATGGCAATTATTCATGTCTGTAACTTTAGGTTCTGAATCTCTAACTGCTAATCTGCATGAGTTTCATAAATCTCATTTAAAACTCAGAAATGTCAAGGATGGGAGCTAACACTGTGACACAGCAGGCCAAATTATGATACAGCTTGTGACACAGGCATCCGTATCATCACCACTGCTCCTGTCCCGGCTGCCCCACCTCTGATCCAGCTCCCTGCTAATGCACCTGGCAAGGCAGAGGAAGATGGCGCAAATGCTTGGACCCAGTATCCATGTGGGAGATTTGGAAAAGCTCCTAGCTCTAGCCTGGGATTGACGCTATCCTGCTGGCTGCTGGGGTCATCTGGGGAGTGGACCAGGAGATGAAAAATCTGTCTCTCTTTCTCTCTCCGTCACTCTGCCTTTAAAACCATTGCCAACTTTGCTCTCTCTTTTTGAGTTTTGCTTTCTATCTTCTGCTTTTCTTTTTACAAAGGGGGTTTACTTATTTACTTGAGAGGGATGGAGACAAAGAGAGAGAGGTCCAATCCATCTATGATTCATTCCCCCAAATGGCTGTGAGAGTCAGGATTGGGCCAGGCAGAAACCAGGTATTTGGAATTCCATCCAGGGATTCCTGGATGAGTGACAGGGGTCCAAGCATTCAGGCCATCTTCCACTGCTTTGCCAGGTACATTAGCAGGGAGCTGGATCAAAAGGTTAGATACCACATGTTTGCCTTAATTTAATGTGATATGATGTTAAGCATATCATGTTATGTTATGGATATTATGTCATTTGTAGTATATAAACCAAAATTGAACTGTGAATGGGGGCTCACAGAAAGTGGTTAAGAAATCGCATTTATTTTTAACATGTTGACTGCTCAATACCATGTCAATTAATTCCATAACGATGTTAATTATTGCAGATGGTATATTAGTGCTTTTATTTGACCGGGAAGATACTCTGCTGACTCTGTCCTCAGACCAGAGAGGGTCTACCCAATAAGTAGTTGGACTTGTCTGGACTATGGGATGTTGGACTCTATGCTTGGCAAATACTTGCAGGGAGGGAATTTCAACTGAACTTGAACTATGGTTATGCAGCGGGGTGGAGGAACCCACCATGGGGGGAGGGTGGGGGGGAGAATCCCAGATTCTATGTAATTACAACACAATGTAATTAATGAATAAATTTAATTAAAAAAAAGTAGAGCAGGGCTCTAATATGGGATAATGTCATTGCAAAAGTGGCTAATCAAAAGATGACAAAATTTGATTTCCTCAACAAGTTGGAGATGGATAATTTAGCATCTTATGCATAACATGAAGCTATGAGGTGCTGGGTGATTTTTTTCTATTGTTAAAAAGATGCATCTCTTTACTTGAGCTATAGACAGAAGGAGAGAGTAGGAAAGAGCAAGAGAGCAAGAGAGCGAGGGGATGTTCTATCTGCTGGTTCGCTTTCCAGATGTTCATACTACGGAGCAGACAGGACAAGAGCTGCTGCCTAAATGGGTTACAGGTGTTGCTTCGCTTGCTATGCTACAATGCCAGTCCCTTTCGTTTTCATTTATAAAACCCTCTAGATGGTGCATCTGCAAGGGTACTTAGAGGAATGTCGGCAGTGGGCAGAAAATGACCCATTTTGTCTTGTTTTCTTGCTCATTTTGTTTTCTTACTTCCTAAGAAACATTCATTCTTCTCTCCTTGGCTCTGAGTTGGGACCCTTGCACATGGATTACACTGTTCCATCTTCCAGCACCTCTACTTCCACATCTGTACACCATGGGTAATAATGGTCCAGCATTGTGGTGAGGACTAGGAATTAGAGGCAGCAAACCCAGCACAGAGCCTGGCACACAGATCAGCAATGATTACTGTTCCCTTCTATCCTAATGTAGCAGGACGATAGGACCTGTCTAGACCTCGTTTATGTCATAAGTGCTATCATCTGCACATGTCAGAAGGCTGTATTGACCAATCCCTTGCTGGCTCCATCACCCAGCCAACTAGTCAATCCTGCAAGGACAGGGCCTGTGACACACTTACAACCCTTAGGAGCATCGGGCACTGTACATGTTAAGGACACCCCATAAACATCAGCTCTGAAGATTGATAAGAGCCCAGCCATGTAGAATCAGTGTCGTTTTAAATATCTGCTTCTCTTAGGTTTTGATTTCCTAAAGGTTTGCTTCTGTAAGTTTCATGCCCCTTAATTTCAGATTTTGTTCTCTGCTAATCAGTGGTAACCTTGTAACCCTGTTCTCCACCAATCCGCTGTAACTCATGGCCCTGCACCTGATAGCCCTACTCACCAATTCCTCCCAGCCCCAGAGTTTCAGTACCAGTCCCCTGCCATAATAGCATGATCCTACATGCGTGGGCTCTCTCTGCCTTTTCTCCTTCTTCATGGCCACCTTTCCCATTGGAATAAAGATCTCCTATGTGACTCAATGCGTCTGGCATTTTGGGTTTGTGGCACAAATTTCTAACACACCCAGTCAGTGCTGGCAAAACAGAAATGTACCCACTAGAAAAAGGTTACAAGCCAGAAATTTGGGCTTGAGACACGTGAGAAACAGATCTGCTGGGTGGTTGGCCATTGAGTGATGATGATTGCTTGAAACATATCTGAATGGGGCAGGCAGGCTGTTGTAGAGGTGAATGTCCACAGTTCACCAAGGAACTGGAGAGTGAGAACAAACATATACGGTGCCTCTCATACCCCCTTCAGACACGGGACCAATCTCTCGGAGAGGCATGAATCTGAGCAATCTGCCATGGTGTCTCTGGGTGGTTCTGTGCCGCCAGGATGAGAATTAAAGGTGCGGTGAAAGAACTTGAGCTTCTGTGGCTCCAGATCCCAGGATGAGCGGCCCCCATCACAAAATCCTGGGCACTCCACTCAGCCTTCATTTCCTGGTGGAAAAATAGAAAAAAATAAATAAAGGACCTATCTACCCACAAGTTACTGTGAGAATTAAGTGAATGTGCCAGTAGTGCTAATAAATGCTAAATACTGTTTTTAAAGCTTTAATTATTAACTTGAAAGTCAATGAATTTTGAGAACTCCATTAGTTATTTTTAAAGGATTTGGAGAGAGAGAGAGAGAGAGAGAGTTATTTTTAACTCCCTTAGTTATTTTTAAAGGATTCAGAGAGAGAGAACGAGAGAGATAGATTCCGTCCGATGACTCATTCTCCCAAGATATCTGGCTAAATCAGACAGAAGGCGGGCATCCACAACTCAGTCCTGATTTCCCATATGGGTGGTAGGGACCCAAGTATTTGAGCCATCTCACAGAGTGCCATCTCACAGAGTGCAAGAGCAGGGAGTTAAGACTGTAAGTGAAACCAGGGCTCAAGCCCAGAACTCTGATATGGTATCGAGTTATGCCAAGCACTGCCCCTTCACTTTATAATAAAACAAGCATCATTACCTAAGCAGACATGGATGGCTCAGAACCAAGCAAGAATCCCAACAGCTCTGGGGAGAATTAAAGTGATAGAATACGTTCTCTGTGTGTGTCCTTTCTGTAAATCTTTCTGATAAAAATAAATAATCTTGAAAACAAACCTACAACTGCCACCACTTTGAGTGGTCAGGGCAGCCACCTGTTGAGATGCAGTCCTGACCCGGGCAGACATACAGGGAGGTCATTTGCTGACAGTATGGGAAGCAGTTTTAAGTGAACTTAGGAAGACTTCCAGCCTGCTCACTGATCAGCAGGGTCCAGGGAAACCCTTGTTCCCCAACAAGAGGCCATCTAACTTTGCTCTATAGGTAAACGTCCAAAAGACTCTTGATTCTTCTCCCGTCCAGGACAGGACGCATGTGTGGCAGAGGATAGGATTGCCACTAAGTGTTTCCACCTGTCCATCCCAGAGCTAGACAGCATCCTGTTTCAGTTATGGGTTCACATAATAAACATAAACACTTTCTTCACTGGGCTAATGGATGGGATCTGCCTTCCTGGCATTCCTTGGGAAATTCTACTCCAAACACATTTAGAATGGGCAGAGTAACTCTGTTCTTTTAGATGATCAGGAAAAGTTCACAGTCGATTTAAGAAAGTTGTATTCTCTAGAAGTACAGTGTCTCATACATCACACTTCCAACCAGAGTTCGAACAAGCCGAGTGTTAGTTGGTAAAAATGGCACTGACTCCTCACAGCCAACTGCAATGCTTTAGCACTGCTTTTCTGACGTTCTTGCAAATGTTTGCGGCAGTTCTCTCACAAGCATCGTCAATCTCCACAAAGAAAGTCCACGTCCTAGTTCGTGGCTAACAGAGCTCCCATGTGGGCATTCAGCATCTCAGCACTGAACTTAGTGGAATTTGTGATTGCTCCAAACCAGGAAGACGTGAATGAACTTCTCATCCCCCGTGCAGTGTACACGGATGCATGATTTATGCTTCCATGGCCCACGTGTGGGTGCTTCAAAAAACATGAAGAATGGAATTAGAAGATAACTTTTGTGCCTATTTTTTAGTTCATGCCTTTTTCCCCCACATTTTGCATGATCCTTCAAAGATTTTCCCACAGTCTTAAAAATTTTTGTGTTGAAATAAACTTATCTTTTAATTCCATTTTCTGCACCCTTTTGGAAATACACTCTGGATGTAATTTAGTACTCTATACATGCCTTTTCAACGTAAAGGAATCCAAAGATCACTTAGAGAGCCTAACTCTGTAATGAGATGGAGTTGAAAACATCAGTGGTTCACTGAGACCACTGTGGTCCTCCTGTTTTGCAGCGCACCAGTCTTTACTTTCTCCCACTGACTGTGTGTGCATCTTCATGCACCTGCTGTGTGCCAAGCTTCACACTGAGCTCCAGGAATGTTTCAGGCAGTCCTTCACATTGAGAGCCCACCCCAACCCAGAGGGATAAGGCAGGCTAGCCAGCACGTGGTTACTGGATGGTGTGCTACACATTGCATCCATGTGCCCGGCTGTGTGCTAGTAGTCCCCGAGTTCATTTTTGTAGGCATGGAACATTCTGTGAGGACTCATCCATTTTTTCCATATGTCATCCTCCAAACGGTAAGCAGTAGGGGTGAGTTTCTGGTGTGGCTGTGAACAGATGTGTTCACATTTCACATCAGAATGCCTGGGTTGGCATCCTAGCTCTGTCCCCTGACTCCCTTCCTGACAGTGTGCACCCTGGGAAGCAGAAGGTGATCACTCAAGTAGTGAGATTTTTTTTCTATCTCTGTGAGAAACCTGGTTGAAGTTCCCTGCTCTTCTCCGCAGTCTGGCCAAGATCTAGCTGCTGGATGCATTTGGGAAGAAAATCAGTGGATAGGAGCTATATGTTCTGCCTCTTTCACTCTGCTTTCAACTAGGTAGCCAGACAAATATTAACAAAAGAAAACAGAAAGCAAAGGGAAACATTGGGAAAATCCGGAAAGCTACGTTTGAATTCAGATTCAGCTGTACACTTCCTCTATGTTCAGTAAATGACTTCATTTGTCTGAGGCTCACGTTTTTCAATGGAGATAGTAAGACAAACCTCAGGTGGATTGAAAGGATGATCTGTTGTTCTTCAATGTGTTTAACATGTAACTTCTCGGGGAGAGCGATGTGGTGAAATTCAGGAGTTATCTCCTCTCCATCAATCTTTTCAGTGTGGAAGAGATCCAGCCATGAGGTTTTTGCCCACCCCTCAGTCACAGCGTGCTCTCCACACAAATACTCCGAATCAAGGGACCACAGTAGCAGGAACTCTGGTAAGTTATGAACATGCCAATGTAAAGATAGCACCTTGAAGAGGCATGGGCAAGATGGGAGGTGACAATATGAGTCACGGCTCACCATCAGAGCAGTGACAGACACCGAGGAAATCCATGTTCCCATTGATTCACCTCCTCATGCCAATGGTTTTAACCTGCAAGCACCAGGATCCCCACTGCAGGTAGAATTTCAACTGACTAACACTCTGATAGATGAGTAAGAGCTCCCCCAAAGCACAGTGGACTCTTGAAATCCAACTTTGAATTGCTCGTGAGACACCAAGGTCCCAAGAGATTCATGGACTAGGTTGCAAACTTCCAAAAGGCATTGAAATGGGGGTTCACACCTGCAAAGAGCTTCCAAATCCCTCAGTGATGGAAACAGTGGGAAAGTCTGACATCAGAATTCCAAGAACCTCTGGCTGAAGGCTTGGAAAGGCTACTAGAGAATCCTGAAGCAAAGGCAGTGGAACAGGCTGGCCTCCAACGCTGCCACCCTCAGCCCTTGGCTGGGAGCACCAGAGAGAAGTATGGGCTTGGCGAGGACATGGTGAGAGACTTCAGAGGCAAATGCTGGCTTTGGGCAGAGCTGGACTCCCACAGCAGAAAGGTTGTGGCTCTTACGGCCTTTGTGATGCACCCGGGGTCCTAGGCAAATTGCTTGCTCCTTTGTGGCTCCTTCTGTGAAGGGAGGAGGGTGGGCTGGACCACATTGCTCACCACTACTGTTGACCTGAGCATCCAACTAAGGACTCAGCCGCTACCCATTCTAAATATCCTTTCATTCCTAGAATCTTGTGAGCTCAGTGACTGGGAATGACTCCATCTTCAAGTACGAAGGATTTCAACTCTCGAGTATCAGTTTCTTCTCCCCCAGGGCTGCCGGGAGCCCCTATATTTTTTTTCAAGTGGAATAGGAGAGTAACCAGGAAGCACCTTGGTGGAGCCCTGGGTGTGGCCCTTCTTGCCCCTCTGTGTAGAACAGTCCTCACTCCCTCCACCAACCTCTGACACCTGATGTCAGGCAACACCAGATGCATTGTCACTTGGTGACACCTGGTCAAAGAAATTATGTCTGCCAGGATCCAACAGCACACGAAAGTATTTCCTCACAGCTGTGCTCTGGCATCCAGGGGCCTGTGTGTGCCTCCCCTGGTACTTCCAATGTCATAGGATCTACTAGGTTGCTTGGCTTTAGCAACAGACTCCCTCATATATGGCCTGAACCTGCTACAGAGCCTGCCACCCTCTTTTTGGTTGTTTCAGGTTCTCTATAGCTGGCAGCCCTCTGTTTCACTCCTAAGCAAGGAGTGGGATGATTCGCGAGGAGGCTCCCAGTATGCTGCTCCACTTCTTTGTGGTAGCGGCTGCAAAGTGCAACAACATACCATTTATGTTAGTGCAATATCCTAGTACCTCAGTTGGTGGTCCCCAAAACCTCACTGTGGTTCTCACCCCTAAGTGACTATACGGTTTGTTGTATTGAGTGTCTTTCCAAATCCTCCAGGATGCCAGGCTCATCTCACTTGTCTTGTCCAGTCAATATAAGAGTGTTGATCAATGTAACTCGCCATGGTAATTCATCCCAACTGCGTTGTCATAGAAGGCAGAGGGTTCAAACAGCACTGTGGCAAGTTATCAGGGATGTTACCACCCCTCCTACCTGCGTGTGAGCAGTTTCTGACCCCATTCTTTCTTTCCTTTTTCTTTAAATTGGAAGGAACTGCTTTTAATTTTTAATTTTTAATCTATTTATCAGGAAATTATTTTTATTTATTTTTATGTTACCATGACTACTATATTCCTTAAATTTCCATATGTGTGTGCAGTGCCTGTGTTACCATCTGACAAACATAATTTTGGAAATGCGAAGAAAGCATGTCTTGGCTCTTATATAATCTAAGTTGAACATTTTCTATTCCTTGGCAAATGGGGAAATGTGGAAGCTACTGTTTTTGTATCACAGATAATGATGTTTCAAAAAATACCCAGTGACCCCCTTCTATTTGCAGCGACAGAGAATGAACCTGTCAACAGCAGCAGGCATGCACCATGTTAGCCTCTGTAGCAGCTGGGCTTTGGCCCATTGCTAACATGGTCTGGGAGCAGTGGCCATAAACACTCATTCTCCGAGATACGCCACCTGTGTGGCGGCCAGTCTTTGCCTTCCTTCCCTATCTCCTAGTGATGGACAATACTGTTTTCACTTGCAGTTGTGGCCCAGCTAAGTGATAATGGATGTGCTTTAGCATCAGAGATTTCCACATCTTCCATTTGCCCTTTCCTACCACGACAATTCTGGCCCATCAACACAGAACCCCACCCCCTGCTCTGGACCAACCATCCACTGGGGAACTGAGCAAAGACCATTTCAAGCAACAGGTTGTACACCAACTCAGCATGTGCATTGTTAACTGGACACCTGCCAGACCAATTCATGACTTGACTGAGATGATCCTGGGGGTCTCTGCATATTCCTGTCAACTCATATACCATGTCCCTTTGCTTTTAAGAAGTCTGGTGGCAAGGGGATGGGGCGAGATGCTGTGGTGTGGAGGTAAAAGAATAAGTTCCAGTCCTGGCTGCTTCATTTCTGATCCAACTTGCTGCTAATACTTCTGGGAAAGCAACAGTAGATCGCCCAACATCTTGGGTTCCTATACCTGCATGTGAGACCCAGATGAAGTTCGACTCCCAGCTTTAGCCTGGCCCTGCTCTGATCATTGCAGTCATTTGGGAAGTGAGCCAGTGGATGGAAGGTTTTTCGTTCTCTCTATTTGTAAATACAGCTATCAAACAAATAAAATTCAAGAGAAAAGTATGATCTTCCTCTGTACAGCCTGGAGAGTGATATTTAGAGAAAGAGCTGGTGGGATCATGACATCCTGTCGGCAGTGTACGAACAAGCAAGTACTACAGTCAGTGGGTTTCAAGTTGGAAATCCGGGACCAGTGGAGGTGGTACTTTTCATTGCAGAAACCTCTTTCACTTGTCATTCCTCTAGTCTAGTCATTAGTAAAGATCTTAGACAGCAGCCCTGCTGGAGAAGCATCCCCCCTTGATCCTTGCTCTATTGGCCATCTTTAAATCTCCCTGTGGGTTATATAATCTCTTAGCTACCCTGGGCAAGGTGTTTTTCTGTAGCTGTGGTCTCCAGGTTTATAACCTCTATGACTCACCCTCTTGGATGCTATGGGGTTTGATGACTGCTTCTGGTGCTGCCAACCCTGGCCTGCGTAGAGCTGCTGTCACTGAGTTTCTTAAATTCTAGTGCCTCTTCTTAGCGCCTGCCAGGTGCCTCTGACAATTTGTCCTCCAGACTCTTCTGAGAGCATCGACCTTGGGGGTTTGGCAAGTGGAGGGCATCTTCTGACCTCATCCAATAAACCCTCTCCAGCACTCCCAAGGTCCTTGGTTTCTCTAAATTAAGAAGATTTACTTTAAAGGCAGAGTAACTCAGAGAGCAGAAAGAGAGAGGAGGAGAGAGAAAGATACGTTACATCCGCCAGTGCACTCCTCAAATTGTCACAAGAGCGGGGGCTGAACCGAATTGAGGCCTGGAGCTAGGAACATCAGCCAGGACTCCCACATGGGTGCAGGGGCCCAAAGTTGTGAATGGGCCGACATTCACAACTCTTCTAAGTCATAAGCAGGGAGCTGGGTTAGACGTGGAGCAGCTGAGACATGAACCAGCACCCATATGGAATGCTGGCACTGAGAGCAGGGGCTTAGCCTATGCCGCTGGCTCTGTCCCTGGTTTCTCTAGTACTTCATCTTCCACCTGCTGGAGCAACCCTCACTCTGTGGAGATTGGGTCTTTCTATTTTCAGTCCTGATTCCTTGACACCTTGGTCAGGGTATTGAATACCACATACTGAAGAAAGAATCTCCTAACTAGTCAAACACCTCGAAATCCAACCCCAGGCACCTCCCCTAACTCCTGATTGAAAGCATGCCATCTGGGAGTTTCCTTTCTTGGGCCGAGCAGTCTTCCTCCACTCTTGGGCTGTGTGCATGTCACCCAGCTAGGCTCTGTTGGGAGGCAGGCCCAGCTATTGTCCTGGCTCCCTAGAGGATAGAGTAGCTGTAGTCATTCTGAGTGGGGTGGTGGAGGGGTTGTCTTTGCTTTTTAATAGAAGATGAGTCAGCTGTGTAACCCCTCAGGGACCACTGGGTCCACGGAGTTAACATCTTTTGGGGACATTCACCCAGGAACCTCACTTTAGTTTTCAGAATTCTGAGTTTCTCTCTCTTGGATCTGCCAAGCAGATCATAGATCTGACTGGTGCAGCTTCTGTACCTCTCTGGAGCTGAAAACTTGCCCCAGTCCCTGCCACTCACCAGAGTCCACCTCCGGTGCCAGGGGGAAAGTCTCTTTGGCAGCCACCCCTGAAGTGCTCAGGCTGTTTCATGCTTTAGCCAGGGCCGCTGGTAAGTGGGCTTCAGGCTCCATGCTTCATTCTGCAGGACATGAATTGAACTTAGCAATAGCCATTCAACTGCTGTCTTTGGCAAACACTGTCCCAGCATTCTTTTCAAACGCTTTCATCATTACACCTGTCTAACATAATCCACCGTCCAATGATGGTCCAAGGGCAAATCCAGTGACCTCTTGAGCAGAGCCACTGTCTTGCCTTAATGACAATACATGGCCCTCCTCACCCGACCAATTAATCTGTTGCTGTCGTCACCCACCAGTGAGTGTGTGATGCAGTCCAGAAGTGCATCCTGCCACCTCCTCACTTAGGTCATTCCCGATTCCACCCACGTCAGTCTGGGTCTTCTGCAAAGCAGGTGGGATTACGGTTGGCTCTCTCTGCGTTATCAACTTCAGTTGGCAGAAAATACTCAAAAATGAGAATTATGCCTGTATTGAATATGTGCAGCCTTCCTTGACATTATGCCCTAGACAACATAGCTATTTACATGGCATTTACATTACATTAAACATTAAAAGCAATGTAGAGATCATTTAAAATATTCAGGAGAGGCAAATGGTTAGCCTAGCATTTGACACACCAGCATCCCTGCATCTCACATCAAAACACCCAGCTTCAGTGTGAGCTCCCTGCCAGTGCAGAGCCTGGAACACAGCTCACAACTCAAGTAGTTAGGCACCTGCCCTCCAGCGAATTGTGTTCAAGATCCAGCCCAGCTACTGGGTACGTTTGAAAAGTGGGCCAGCAACTAGGAGAACTCCTATCCCCACCCTATTTCTGCTTCTTTATCTTTCCCTTTCAAATAAATGATACTTTAAAATATGAGTGTGGGTTATAGGTAACACTAAGCCATTTTGTATAAGGGATTTGTGTATCTGCACATTTTGGTATCCACAGGACGTGATGGAACCAATCCCCTAAAGATAACCCAGGATGGACTGCCTGCCTAGAGCCTTAAACCACCCAAACTGCCTGAAGGGAAATCTGCCTGACAGCCAGTGTACAGGAGTGAGCGGGCAGTCATCACTCATGCCAGTGCGAATCCAAGGACGCCAGGTGGGTCCCTGTATGCGGTGCCGTGTAAGGTGGGCTCTGTAGGTTTCCCGTCCTCAACCCAAGCTAACCTTCAGCGGAGTCCCAAAGCATTCAGCCATCGGCTGAGAGCTAAACAGGAGCAGTGTGGCTGGCCCTGAAAAAGGAACAGGTGTCCATGCTAAAAGCAGCTGTGAGCTGCAGCCCAGTCAGGAACAGAGGTCTAGCTTCCTCCTCCACCTGCTCTTCCCACAGCCCCTGCAGGCCCCTGCGCGTGACACACGTGACCACCGAGCCCTCGCCACTGTAATCAGGACACCAGTAGGAGCACCAGGACAGGAGGTCTTCCTCCAGCCTCTGTTTAGAAAAGATCCGGAGTTTCTTGCCGAGACCCAAAGGCGAGGTCCAATGTCATGGCCGGAGAGGTCGCCCCAAAGCAGGACACGCAGCGGGCACATCCCTTCCCAGGAAGTCACTGGTTCCTGTCGCGGGCTCTGAGAGCTTGAAGGAACATGCGTGCTTTGTGATGACACAACCAAGGAGCGATCCGTTAGCTAAATTAAACCCGGAGGCGGTGCTTGGCCTGGAACCCCGAAGTGGGGGGATGTTTATTCAGTGTGCTTTCTGCAGGGGCCAAAGACAGACTGTGGCTTTTAAGGCACACTGTGGTTTTGTTCTTGAGGAACAAACATCCATGAAAAGCACAGGAAGTTTCCACTTTAAAATGTTCTAAATGAACTATTTAATATACCCCTGCTGAATGGAGAACATAAACATACAGGAAAGGATGCCAGACACCAAATGACACGGAGGCCTTCAGGACTCAACGAAGATGTTCCAAAAGTCACCCTGACAAGTTCACGTGTCCTTTCAACCAGATGTCCCCAAGCCACTGGCGCTGTCTCTACAAGGCAGGTCATAGGCCTTTCCTGGCAAAAGATGTTTCTGAACTAAATTGGGAAATCAATCCCCATTCCATCTAATTCCTCACAGTTGTGTTTGTTTGAGCTTGGTTTGACCTGCCCTATTTATAGATATTGAGAAAGAATCTAATTGCAAGTCTCTCTGGGTTTGATTTTCCTTGCAAGATGCTCATATCACCACCTCAAAACTAATCACATTAAATAGGAACAAACATTTAGGATTTATTTTGTTTTATTTGAGAAAGTTACAGAAAGGAGAGACATTGTGAGTTCCTCCATTCACCGGTGCATGCCACAATGGCCAGAGCTGAGCTGATCTGAGGTCAGGAGATTCTTCTAGGTCTTTCATGTCAGTGCAGGGGCCCAAGGACGACAACCATCCTTTGTTGCTTTTCCAGGTCATGGCAGGGAGCTAGATCGGGAGTGGAGCAGCCGAATCATGAACCGGTGCCTAAATGCAAACAGAAGCTTAACCCGCTATACCACGATTCTGCCTCCAGAAAATGTTTTTACTTAAGAGCAAACGTACGCTTAGAATTCTAAAGATAAACAGTTTAGGATAATGATGAAACGCCAAGTGACATAATTGTCCCTGCTGAGCATCGCGGATGATCTCCAGTGAGCATGTATCTGCAGTCTACTGGTAGTTAGACTCCCTCTGCCTTAGTAGATTTCACTTGCTGTGTAAGTGGTAGCAGAGCTGTGGCCTGGAGACCTTGAGTCAATAACCTTTCCTCTAGTGGTGAATTAGCAAGGGAGCTTTCTGGTCAAAATGTTCCGACGGGCAGCGTCAGCTAGCTCCTGTGATGTGAATGCATGGGGCAAGGCTGTTTCCAAGCCCACAAGGTCGTGTCTCAGAGCCTGGCCCTGACACAGGTGTGCAGCGTCTGTCTTGCTAGGCACGTAGGAGAGACTTCAGGTTACCTCCTGTCACCAGTCGGATTGCTGACCTGCTCCTGCCCTCACAGACTCAGCCCACAATATCTTCCCAATAACTGCAGGTAACACTCTGCTAAATGGCTCAACAAGGGACTTCGTCATTGCGGCAGCACCTGGAATGTAGTTTCAGAGGCTGAAATAGTACAATCACTCAAAAGGAGCACAGCAGGGACAGTGTGATGGTGTAGTGGGTAGAGCTGCCATCTGCAACACCCAGCATTTCACTGGTTCTAGTCCCGCTGTTCCACTTCGATCTAGCGCCCTACTAGTGCACCGGGGAAAGCAGTGCAGATTGGCCCATGTTCACACATGGGATACCCCAATGAAGCTCCCGACCCCTCACTTCATCCTGGCCCAGTCCCGATCATTGTGGCCATTTGGGAAGAGAACCAGTGAGTGGAAGATACCTCCCTCCCTCTCCTTCTTTCTTATCTTGTAACTCTGACCCACAATAAATAAACAAATAAATTTTAAAAGCACCAGCACGCATAAGTCATATGAGGCTCCTGCTAGCATTGCATGGCAGACTGTGTTATAGTCAACACTGTTTTTTTTTTTATAAAAAATTAAATAAAAAGAATGCACACTAAAATAGCAAGTAGAAGTCATAATATGGTAAATATATAAATCAGTAGTGTCGGCTTTTTTTTTAAACATTGTATAGTGAGTACAGATGTTTGTGCTGTATATTTATATGGCTGAGAACACAGACTATATATTTTTTTAAAAAAGATTTATTTATTTGAAAGGCAATTGTGCAGAAAAAAGAGACAGAAGAGAGATCTTGCAGCCACTGGTTCGCTCCTCAAATGGCTATGAGTGCCAGGGTTGGACTAAGCCAAGCTAGGAATCCAGGCTCTCCATCCAGATCTGCCATGTAACAGGGACGCAAGCACTTGAGCCATTTTTTCACTGCCTTCCAGGTGCATTAGCCGGGAGCCAGATCGGAAGCTGAGCAGCCATGCTGACTCGGGGTGCCAGCTGACCCTGCTACGCCGCAATGCCAGCCTTGTAACAGCTGCATTTACATCAGTATCAGCATCAGTACATGAGGAAGGCAGTGAACTTGGACCACAATAGCTGATGTCATAATAGCTATGACATCCCTGGGCAATAAGAATTTTCAGCTGCATGACATTCCTGCAGGACCACCATCACATGGTCAGTCTGCTGTAGCTAAAATGCTATCAGGCTGTGTGTGAGCTGACCACTTCTCCTGCCCTTTCAGACTAACCAAACACCGCCCCTCACAGCACGGACTCCGCGCACAGCTGTTCCTCTTCTGAGCCTGCCAGTCTGACACTAGCATTGGCACAGTGGGATCCTGCGCCATCAGGATCATGCCTTCCTTTCCAGGTTTGGAAGGTGATGTTCTGGGGACTCAGAGACACCCCCAGAATGGTTCCGATCCCATAGGGCCACACCTGGTGCCTTGGCTGAAAAGCCGGTATCAGCGGCCACAGGAAGTGTTGGGAGAATAAGTGGTTCAAGTTGAAAGCTTCTGGGGAAGAACTAGTAGCCTTCTTGAATTATTGTTTTAAATCAAAGGCTGATTTTGAAAAGGTCGAGTCTTAACACAGACACCCAAGACAGGCGGACCAACTGAGGGCGGAACACACAAAGCCGACTGGAGCCGAGAGCCCCGTGACCACCTCTTGTCCACCAGCCCAGCACCATGCAGCGCTGCAAGGGCAGCCCACTTCCTCCGGGAACACCTGTTCAAGTTCAGGACCAAATACCCAAGCCCAGTTCTTTGCTCCCTTTTGTTCCCTTTGCACAGCTGAGAAAGCTTAGGGTTTTCAAAAGATTTTTTTTTTTAAACTAAAACCTCACTTGAAAACAAACAACCCCGTAACAAAGAAAAGACCAAAAGCATAAAAGCAGTCTTCCAAGTTCTGGTACTGAGGCCTCGAGTGCGGAGAGTTAGATTTAGCAGGCCGGTACGAAACGTAGTGCTTCGCTTCCCGGGCCTCTTTTTCATGCGGTTCCGAGATTCTCTCTGCCTCCAGGAAGCAGGACCAGGAGCCGGGGGAGCTAGAGGTCCATGTGGACCCTCTGGACTGTCCCCATTTGGTAGGTATGGCTTAAGAAAGGTAATGAAAGGTAATAAGGTAATGAATTTGGATGAGCTCCAGCACCCTTTGTCATTAGGACTGAAATCAGTGTCAGGGGTTATTCCCAAGGGGTGTGAGGACAGAATGGAATGACACGCATGCGGCATTGGCACCATGGCTGATAGTGAGCCCGAAAGGTGAACCATCCCAAAGGATGAGGAAGGACTGATTGTCATAGAGACCCCACCAAGTCCCCAATAAAGACAAATGCGGAGCACCTTGAGTCCATGTGAATGAGCCTGGAATGGGCACAGCTCTTGGGAATTCTGCTCTTTTGAGTCCTGTTCTTGCTGGCAGTCACCAATCAGTAACTCCTGTGGGCACGTGTGGGAGGAAACGGGCAGGCCCTTACCTTGAGGATGGGTGGAGAGGAGAGGAGAAGCATGAGACAGGAGCCCAGGAGACTGTGCTAAGCTCCAGGCTTTGGACTGTGCTGAGTCATGCTGGGAGGGTTGAGGAGAGCTTTGGGGTTGTGCTGAATCACACTGGCAGGCTGAAGAGATGGGAGGAATTGTTCTCCGCTGTCAGGGACATCAGGTATGAATCCTGAAGCTTCCCTTCCTCATTTCAGCTTCTGCCTCCCTGGTCTTCTTCCACATACAAACAAGGAAGCAAATAAGTGAACGTTTGGGGAAAGAGATTAGTGGTTTTTAAACTGCTTGAAGTCAGACTTCAACCCTATCACTAGTTAGGCTGTCCATCACTAGACAGTAAGCTTCAAGAGGGCGGGGGCAGTGTCTCCCTCCAACATTGTCACAGTTTCCATCCCAGAACAATGCCTACCAGGTGGCAGGTGCATGATGTAACAATGAGGAAGGATGGGACAGCCTGGTGGCTCCATAGGCTAATCCTCTACCTTCCAGTGCCAGCATCCTATATGATAACCTTTGTGTCCCAGCTGCTCCACTTCTGATCCAGCTCTACACTTGTGGCTTGAAAAAGCAGCAGCAGAAGGCCCAAGTCCTTGTGGCCCCGCACTCACGTGACAGACCTGGAGAGAAGCTCCTGGTTCCTAGTTTCTGACTGTTGCCGGACCTTCTCTTTATAGATCTGCATTTCCAATGAAAACAAACAAGTCTTTGTTAAAAAATGAAGAAGGGTCCAAGGTGTTATGTTAATCATATTCTAAGGACTTCCAATTCAAAATGAAAAATAAGAATATTTATGTCCTCTCTCTCTGGAAGTTATAAAATTGGTCCAAAAAGTAGATAGAGTGAAAAAAGAAAAAGAAAAAAAAAAACAAACCCTGCATCTTGAGTTTTAGAAAAGATTGGATTGAGTTGGAGATCAACTTAAATGCAAAAAATAGAATTTCTCCCAGGAGATACTCTGGCATGTGAAGAATAGTTTCTGGTTGCCATGGCTGCCTCCATTTTGCCTTCCTAAGTGTACCTCATTTTCCTGGCTTCAGCTTGAAGCAGCCCCAGTCATTGTGGTGTCTGGGCAGCGAACCAGCAGACAGGCGACCTCTCTCTCTCTCTCTCTCTTTCTCTCTCTCTCTCTATCTCTCTCATTCTGCCACTCTGTCCTCCAAATTAATGAGGTTTTTTTTTTAAAATAAAAGGAATAAACAGGAAATATTGTGTTCTGGTATATTAAACCATTCTCAAATAAGAGGGAGACCTGCGGCTGCAGGTGAAGGTGCCATGGGTTTTGGACCAGGAAGAAAACCAATAATACAGAATTCTGCATACTGAGTCATATCTTGATAAACTTGCTTCTATTGAGTTAGGGTTAACAAACAAAAGCAGGAACATTCAGGCAAAAGGCAAGTCACGACCAACGAGTGGAATGAGGTAAACTTGAGTCTCTCTAGGAACATTCAATAACGCTTCAGGCTTCTCATGTGAGACCTTTCGGTTTCCTACCAAAATTTCCATTCATCCCTTAAAACTCAGAGCATGTAGCAGCCACAAAATGGTTCTGCAAAACTGCCTGATGACTGACATTTACTTTATAAGAGAGGAGTCCACGGCAAGAACAAAGGAACACAGAGGTAGCAAAGTGCGAGACCTAACCATGACCATTTAGTATCAAATCAAGTGTGTTGATTTTGAAAATGTGATAGTACTTATGAGGACAAACACATGACCAAGAAATGAGTAAGAATACGTTTTATAAAGGGAAAGGATTGGAGCCAGCATGAGCTGTTCTACTTCCCAATCAGCTCCCTGCTATTTTGTCTGGGCTGCTAGCAGGGGATGGCTCAAGTCCTCAAGTACTTGGACCCCAGTACCCATGTGGGAGCCGCGGAAGGAGCTCCAGGCTCCTGACTTAGAATTGCTTCAGCTATTGTGGCTATTTGGGGAGTGAAGCAGCAGGTGGGAGGGGTGTGTGTGTGTGTGTGTGTGTGTGTCCTCTGTGTAAATCGGCCTCTCAAATAAACATAGGTAAATCCTTGCATTAAAAAATTAAAAATGGAGAGGATTATATGAAAGAAAATACGTAGTCCAACTTTCCACAGAGTGATACTACATCTGAAATGTATTACAATGAAGGTAAAAAGACACCCAACAGAAAATTTCAACGCTCTTACTTCCCCAAATGTTGCAAAAGAGAGCCCATAAAAAGAATGCTTCCTATCATTTCTATTTTTAGAGATTTTGTTTCACACTTTATTTGAGAGGCAGAGTGACAGAGAGAGTGGGCTCCCATTTGAGGCTTCACTTCCCCAAGCGCTGGCCGTGCCCTGAGCTGGGCTGGGCAGGAGCTGGCAGCTGGCAGCTCAGTTCACATCCCCGTCCTGGGAGCCCAGCTGCTTCAGTCCTCGTCATCTCCTGCCAGGCTCTGCCTTGGGAAGGAGCTAGATCCAGGAATGAACGTAGACACATGCATCCTAACCCACAAGGCTAAAGTCAAACTCGGCAACACTGTTTGTCATGTCCCAGTTTGGAAGGGACGTGTCTAGAAGGTAGGTGAATGAGAATGAGGCATCCTTAGGTGGCTTTAACATTAGGATTCAGGGTGTGTGTTTGTGTTACACCTGATTGCCAATTGGGCCTCCAGCTTGTTTGGTTATGAAAATGTCACATTCCTATATGGGAGTGTTTGGATTTGATTTCTTGGCTCCAGCCCCTGATTCTAGGTTTCTGCCAAAGCTGACCACAGCAGAGGCTTGGATCGAGTCCCTGGCTTCCAGTTTTGCTCACCTCTCACCCTTTGCCATTCAGACATTTGGGGAATGAACCAGTGGGTAGGACTGTGCTCTCTCTCCATCTCAAATATTTTACATATGCTTATTTTATATATATATGGGTGGGCTATACATATATATATATATACAGGCGGGAAAATTTTTTAAATGTAAATTAAGGCTATTGTTGATGGAATTGGCCTGCAAATTTGATATCAAAAGAGCAACTGTCTGCCTGGCTCAGTAGCAAAGAGTGAATCAGAACTGCTCAACTTCCTATCCGAATACTCCAGGGGAAAAGAACCAATGACCAAGTTTCTCAGCTAATTAGCATCTGCGTTATTTGCAAAACAAAACTCTTCCATATATTAAGTATACTAGCCAAGACAGAATAACCCAAACAATTTTGTCTCAGGCTGCATGAATTGAAGAGCGGACGTTTCTTGTCTCTTGATTCTGCAAAAGGGAAATTTGAGAGTGAGATGACTACAGGGCTGGCTGTTTGTCTTCTCTGCCCTGCTTCGGAGAGCGACCTCTTTGCCCCTGTCCTCCCTCAGCCTTGTCTTTGTGTGCATGGGAAGAGCAGGCGAGAGAGAGCTCTCTGCCTACTATTTTTTTTAATTACATTGAATTATGTGACACAGCTTTATAGGCGCTGGGATTCCCCCCACCCCTCCCCAAACCCTCCCCTATGGTGGATTCTTCCACCTTGTTGCATTACCACAGTTCAAATTCAGTTGAGATTCTTTCATTGGAAGTATTTACCAAGCATAAAGTCCAGCATCTTATTATCCTGGTAAGTTCAATGGTTTCTTGGTGAGACCATCTCTAGTCTGAAGGTAGAGCTGGCAGAGTATCATCCCAATCAATTAAAAGCCCCAACATAATATCTACAACCATTTACAACATTATGGTATTAATTGACATGGTATTGATTAACCAATATGTTAATAGGAAAATGCAGGTTCTCAACCACATCCTGTGACTTCTTCATAGACATTTCAGTTTTGGTTTATATTCAACCGGGTTCTATACACTTTAAAATGGCTATAGATTACTATTCAGCTGTCTCATGTCTATTTTCATTGTAGTATTTAGCTGTTTATAGTGTTGAAGCATGATTTTGCTGAACTTAGCTGTTTTTGGGTGGTCTGAACTGGCTTATAAGTCTAACAAGACGTGTCAACAGTTTAGGTGCAGAACATTTTTTAAGAGGGGTGTGCAGAGAAATCCCCAATACCCCTGTGAGGAGTAACTAATCTTTGTGTCCCACCTAGTGAGGTATAAAACAGACATAAAAACAAACAAAAAACCTAGAATAGATAGACAGACAACAACAAGGAAAGCTCAGAATCAGACAGGAAATGGCCAGCGTGGATTTACTCTCTGCCTACTTTTTAAAAAAAGATTTATTTACTTGAAAGGCACAGTTAGAGAGAGAGCCCAACACAATGGCTCAGTGGTGAAATCATTACCTTGCCTGCTCTGGGATTCCATGTGGGCTCCAGTTCATGCCTCAGTTGCTCTACTTCACATCCAGCTCCCTACTTGTAGCCTGGGAAAGCAATGATGAGCCAATGCCTTGGGACCCTACACCCATGTAGGAGAGGTGGAAGAGGCTCATGCCTCTTGGCTTCAGACTGGCTCAACTCGGGCCATTGTGGCCACTTGGGAAGTAAACCAGCAGATGGAAGATCTTTCTCTTTGTTTTTCCTTCTCTCTTAAATTTAATTTTCCTTTCCAAAAAATGAATAAATCTTGAACAAAAATAATCATAAAGAGGTGTGGTGACCTAGTGTCTAAAGTCCTCACCTTGTATGCCCGCAATCCCACATGGGCACCAGTTCATGTTGCAGCTGCTTCCCTTTGCTGATGGCCTGAGAAGGCACAGAGGACAGTCTAAGGCCTTGGGACTCTGTACTCTCAAGGCCTTGAGACCTGGAGGAAGCTGCTGGCTATTGCTTCAGATCAGCTCAGTTCCGGTCATTGTTGCCACATGGGGAGTGAACCAGCAGATGAAAGATCTTTCTCTCTGTTGCCTTCTCTCGCTCTCTGTAATTCTGACTTTCCAATAAGAAAAAAAATCTTCCTTTAAGTAAAAAAGAAATTGATTTTAGAAGAGAGAGAGGTCTTTCATCTGCTGATTCATTCCCTGAATTTCTGCAACAGCCAGGGTTGGGCCAGTCGTACACAATTCATGATTCAGCAGCTTCTCCCACATGGGTACAGGGACCCCAACTCCTGGCTCATCCTCCGCTGGAACTTGAACTGGCACCGATATGGGCTGCCGGTGTTGTAGGTGGAAGCTACGCCTACTGTGCCATAACACTGGCCCCTAATCTTTTCCTCTTTTATAAGACAGTAGAAAAACCTAAGGCTTCATTTAACCTTGATCACCTCCTTCAAGACTCTGTCTCCAAGAATGTCACTTTGTGGAGGGCTTCAACATATGGATTCAAGAGGGTACATAATTCAGTATATAAAATTTAATAATTTATCATACAATGTTTTTAGAAAGCCCAAATTTTTCAGGGTTTATTTCTGTCAAGATTATTAACTTTAATATTTATATAGATACTAACTCCATATAAAAGAATTCACAGCTTATTTAATAACTTAACAGAATAAAAAAGATCCTATTTTAGCTACCATAAGTTCCTGATCAGCCAAAGAGAGTGGTTTGCTACATATTAAACTATTTGTTTTATAATTTTATGTTTTGGACAGCCAACAAATTTTGGAATGAAAATTAAATTTTCAAAATAACTGTCCAACCGGAGTTAAATAGCTGTAAATATTGCAATAAAACACTGTACCAGAGATCTGTGCTGTGGCACAATAGATTAAGACAGGACTGCAACACCGGCAACCCATTTGAGCACCAGTTGGAGTCCCAGCTGCCATACTGTGGACTAAGCTCCCTGATAGGAAAGCAACAGAAGCTAGTCCAAGTGTTTGGAACCCTGCCTCCTGAGTGAGAGATCCAAATGAAATCTCACACTCCTGGCTTCAGACTGACCTATCCTGAGCCATCGCAGCCATTTGGAAAGTAAATCAGTGGAAGGAAGGTCTCTCTACTCTGTCTCTCTCTCTCTCTCTCTCTCTCTCTCTCTCTCTCTGTCTCTCTCTCTCTCTCTCTCTGTGTGTGTGTGTGTGTGTGTGTGTGTGTGTGTGTCTGCATAACCCTGCCTTTTAAATAGACAAATAAATCCTTAAAAATAAACTGGACCTAATAGGTATTAGAAAGGAGAAAGACATCCAGTGTATAAAAACTGGAATGGAGGAGTGAAGTTGCTCTTTTACACTGAGTGTGTAAAAAAAAGAGAAAAATGGTGCAGTCACTAGGGGAGATAGTATGGCAGGTGCAGAAAACCACTAAAGTATGGTTAGTATATGAAACAACTGACACTGGAGATTCAGGCAAGTATTTACACAGGCAGATTCTTAAGGGTTTTATTGCAGCAGCCAAAAGACAGACACCACTGAGTGACCATGAAGAGATATGTGAATAAACACGATGTACAATATCCAAGTAATGGATCCCAATAACAGATTCCCTATAAAGGGAAGGTTACCCAGTCAGCTGCTTCAACACAATGGACTGTGAAAACTGTGTTCAGAGAAAGACACCAACCATAGAAGGACATTGTGAGGTGCATGCTAGAAAGTCCAATGGCAGAGAGGAGGAGGGCTGGGAGAATGGCAGGGCTGGGAGGAGAAGAGACCAGGGAGCCACTGATTCCTGGGTGTGAAGCTTGTGAAGGTAAAAGCCTTATGGAGACATATTGTGACTGTACTTCATATGCTTAAAAATGGTTAAAGTAGGTAAATTCATTTACATGGTTTGTATCCTCCTAAGCTAAAACTGTATCCTCCACATCCTATATCTAGCCTGCTGCTCCCTCCTTCCCTGAGTGTCTAGTGACTGCCCTTCCACTTCCCACTCCTATAAATTGCCCCGTGTAGGTACCTTACATCAGTGGAATCATTGTTTTTCTGTGATGGACTCGTTTCACTTGCCCAGTTTTCTCCAGATACATCCACTTTGTCGCATGCAGCAGAATCCCTCCCCACTTTGCCTTGGTGTGCACACCCCCATTTTGCCTATGCATGCACCTGTTGATGGTACTTCAGATGTGTTCATCTTTAGCTGCTGTGAGCATGGTGGCGCTCTGCTGTCAAATCTGATATATATCCAGAAACAGAGTTCCTAAGACACGGAAATTTATTTTTACTTTTTCGAGGAACCTGCTGTAAACTTCTACTGCAGCTCTGCAATTGCGTGTTGCACCTGTGCATAAGGGTTCCCACTTCTCCACAGCTGCGTGCCTCTTCTTATCTTCTGTTTGGTTTGGTTTCCATGACGGCTATCCTGATGGGTAAGAGGCTATATTCCTTTGTGGTTTTGATCTCTGCTTCCCCAGTTGTTGGTCATGTATATTCAACAGCCACTTGTGTACCTTCTTCAAAGAAATGTTTATTCCAGACTGTTTTAGGGTTGTTTTGTTTTCTTGTTGTTATTAAGAAGAGTTCTTTAGATATTCTGGAAAGTAACATCTTATCAAGAGTACAAGTCGCAGATATTTTCTCTCTTTCCATTTATTGCATTTTTCACTATTTTGAGACTCTCTGCTGATGCATTAAGTCTTAATTTTGCTTATGCCCAACCATCATAGTTTTTTTCTTTTTTCTCAAAGACTTATTTATTTGCTTGAGAGGTTGAGTTACAGACAGGGGGGAAGGAAAGCAGAGAAAAATCTCTCTGATGCTTCATTCTCCAAATGACCACATTTGCCAGCGGTGAGACAAGCCCAAGTCAGGGGCCAGGAACGTCTCCCAGGTCTCCCAGAAGGGTACATGAGCCCAAACATTTGCACCTTCTTCTGCATTTGCAGGCATATTAGCAGGGAGCTGGATTGAAAATGGAGCAGCTGGGATTTGAACTGGCAGCTGTACGGGATGCAGACACTGAAAGTGGCAACTTAACTCACTGCATCACAATGGTTTTGGCATCATCTCCAAGACATTTCTGCCAAATTCAAGATTATGAAGACTTTCCCCCATGTTTTCTTCTGTGAGCTTTATTTTAGTGTATTACTAAAATCCATTAGAAAAAGACTGATAACCCAATAAAAATAAGCTACCAGAAAAGAACTACAGACAACTCTTAGATGTATTCAAAGATCTTCAGTCTAGGATAGTTGCATTGAGATGCCATTTCCACCTCTCAGATTGCCAAGTCAGTATCAAAAGGTGTGAGGAAGCCTTGTGCTTGTATGAATGGGGAGACAGGCCTACTAACACATGCGTGGTGGGAGGGTAGGCATGCCCATTGGTGAGCCCTTGGCAGGATCTGTCACAATGTTAAACATACACAGCCTAGACTCAGCAATACTATTTATGGGATTACACTCTCAGGAGTACGTTTATCTACATCACAAGGTTTGCACAGGGTTATAATTCATTGCCTTATCGCTCAGGTAGCAACTAATTAGAAACAAGCTAAATATACAATGTAAGATTATAAATGATGGCACACCCATAGGGTGGAATGTTACACAACCGAAATAAACAGCGAGGCCAACTGGTATGAACTGATTGGATCAATGCCCCAAATCTACTGTGAAAGGTTATTTTTTAAAGCTTTAAGTGTATTTTGTGGGGGTGGGTATATATTTATTGATTTTGGTTGAAAGGTGGACAGCAGAGAAACTAGCAAGGAGAGGAAGATCTTCTCTCTACTGATTTACTCCCCAACTAGCAGCAATAGCTAGGCAAGCTAGGTTGAAGCCGGGAGCCTGGAACTCAGTGCAGATCTCCCATGTGAGAAGCAGGGGCCCATGGACCTGAGCTGTCATCTGTTGCCTCCAAATTGGATTGGAAGCAAGAAATAGCCAGGACTCAAAGCAGTATTCCAGTGTGGGACACAAGGATCTAATGTGCTGGACCAGAACACCTGTCCCTGTTGTAAAGTTGTTTCATTTTTGAAAAGACTATGATTTGGAAATGTGAACACCATTTTTTTTAAAGGGAAGTGAATATCCACAAATGTGTTTCTGGTAGTGTATGCCAGAATGTAGTACCAGCAACTTCCTTCAAACAGGAAAATCTGGGTGACTTCAACAAAGAGATTTTTTAAATTGAATATATTTTTTGCTACTAATTTTATTGTCATTTTGTTTATTTTTAAAAAGTTTGCATCTCCTGTTCCAAAATTAGTAAACACAATCTGAAATGAAATTTGAAACACGACTTCATAATAACATTGGCAATTTCTGTGTGGAACTACTCCACTCTTGGGAAAATTGTGACTACCCCTATAGCTTGTCCTTGCCTGTGGAGTGTGCTGGGTTTGTCTGGGCATGATTTTGTCATGGCTGGTACAGGAGCCCTTGCAGTTAATAATATGCCTGTTACTTCTTCAGCTTTGTCAGTTTAGTCACTATGTTACATTAGCACAAATACGCTTGATTTATTGCGTGCTGTGTTAAACATTATTTCATGTACGGAAACTCCCCTCTTCTTTTTAAAAATTAAATTCCTGTTGCTCATCACATGAAAACGTTCTGTTATATGAATATGAAAAGGAAATTTTAGTTGCCTGAGCTCTCACTATTTTGAGAAGTTGAATGTTTTGTCAAAATCAGTAACCTTGGCTGAAGGAACTGGAAGGAGTTTTAAATAACCTCGTCATCACAGGTTTGCAAACTGTCACCATCAAATGGGCCGGAAAGAGCGAATATTTATTCTGTAGTTGGTATTATCAGAGTATTTTCCAATGTCAAGTTGGGCATCTTCAGTGAGTTGTAAAACCTGAAATAAACAAGCACACGATAGAAAAGAAACTCTCACAGCAAATAACACTCTCGGGTTGTGTTGAAAGCTGGGCTCAGGCACCTTGGAGTTTGGTGCTGCGCGTGCAACAAATCATTCTGACTCCTTCCGAATCCTTGCAGAGTTTACTGTCTACTACGGGGCGACAGGCAATTAACAAACAAGCAAATAAATCAATCAGGGCAGCGTATAAACAGCAGCAGCAAGGAATTAGCAAGGTGCTAGGGCAGGGATAGCAGGGATGGTGAGGCTCAGAGAAAGGCATCCAGAAGGCATCCCTGAAGTGTGAGAGGGTTAGCGTGCTGGAAAGTGAAGATAACATTGCAATAAACTTCTCTACTCCCGAATAAAAGGAGACCTCCCAATGAAACTGTTCAATATACCTTGGCAATGTCACACTAGATTTTCTTCCATTGCCTATACCTACAATGCCATGACCCATTTAGATGGTAGAATAAAGGACTTGGTGACTATGGATTGAGGATTACACTACTATTATAACCATATTGGGTGCAATGGTGTTGGGGTGGAGAACAGGGAGGGAGAAAAAGGAGAATCCCTAGAGCTACAAAACTGCCTCTGGAAATAATAATTACAATAAAATGATAATGAGAGATAATTATAGCAATAAAAAGTAAGTGGGTGCAGGTTAGAGAGCTCCTGTGAGGCAATGGCAGCCAGGAGCCCAAGCAGAGCAAAAGTGCGGTATTTCTCAGGAGGCTGGGCATCCAGCTTAGAGCCCACACGATGAAGTGGAGCCAGCGGCTGCCAGGCTCTGCAGGCCAAGGGAAAAAAGGAAGCATGGATTTTGTGCTAGGTGTGCAAGGGGGCCCTGCACACCGTATCAGGGCACTCTTATCAGGGGGGTTCCATGGTCACCGTCTGAGAATATCATTGCGGCTTCCTGGTGCAGCAGGAGTGAAAAGGGCAAGAGTAGAAGCAGGGACAGATGTGGAAGGCTGCTGTTGCCGCCTTTGGGGACAGGTGTGTGGGCTCTGGTGGGGCTGGGGTGGGATGGGAGTGGATTTGCCCCGACTGGACGTAGTGTGGACCTGGGGGTAATGAGGAGAGCGAGCAATGAGCACGACCTAAGGCTTCATGGCTTTAGTATTGGTTTTCATTCTTGTAGGTTCTCACTCCTTTAACTGACTGAAGACAGTGTCAACAGCTTGGCATGTGGTTAAATTTGGCCTGGTGGAATGAGCTTTCCCTCTTGTGCAATGTGGAAACTTGACATTCACAGTTGGCCTTAAACTTTGTGCAAATCTGCAGTTCTTATTACTTTGAGCTATTCAATTCATGTGTCAGCCTTACATTTATATAATCTATACTGTTTTTGACCTCATCATTTCACATAGTATTTTATAGGAACAGGATCTATAAGCTTTTTTTTTTCTCTTAATTTGTAAGAGTGAAAGGAGCCAGCATTGTGATGCAATGGGTTAAACCATTACTGTTGATAGTGGCATCACTTAAGGGTGTCTGTTCATGTCCTGGCTGCTCCACCTCTGATCCTGTTCCCACAAGGCCTGGGAAGGCAGCAGAGGACGGGGCCCTGCACTCATGTGGGAGACCTGGAAGAAGTTCCTGACTCTGGCTTCAGATCGACCCAACACAGGTCATTGCAGCCGTTTGAGGAGTGAACCCGTGGATGAAAGATTCTCTCTCCTCTCTCTCTCACTCTTCCTTCCAGTAAAAATAAACCAATCATTTTAAATAAAAGAGAGCTGACATAATGAATTATTGATTTTGCTATCTAGTATGGTTTGCCATTGATGTTGAATCTGATCTACCTTTTACATTTGTTTTCACTTAAAAAAAAAAAAAACGTTTTAGGCATTGAACTACCCATCTACCTCTAACGTGAGGAAAAAGTATAAAAAATTGGAACAGAACATATAAACAGTACAACGGAAACATCCCTGTTACCAAATTTACAGGCATTCTCTCCTCTGTGCCACAGACCAGACAAACCCCAGGCATTCCAAACTGTGCTTCTACCCCTTCCAAGGGGCTCAGTTTTTAGGAATCCATGAGGATTGCTCTGGCCTCCCCTGACTTTTTACAGAGCTGGCACCCTGGCCCCAGGTGGGAATAAACCTGACTGGTCATCAGAGGCATCTACTCAAACCAAGAGCACCACAGGAATGCAGTTTGTCATCACGGATTGACAGGTATAGGGTCTGGGACAACACGGGCTCTCCAGGCTTTCAACAAAAATGGACATAAACCAGCAGCCCGAGCTGCTGCCTGGTGACTGAGAGTATGTGAAGGTCCACAGACACCGCCGTTGGACACCTGCTGTTTTAAGATGCTAAGAAGAGTAATAATGTGTTTTTTTTTTTAGGGGAGGCTGTTTGTATTTTTTATTATTTTCAATTTATATGAAATGAGTAGATTTCATACTTTTCACAATGCAGATGTATGAAATAGGAAGTTAGGATTTGCATAACCGCTGAGGTTTAAATGTTCTAGGGACAAGTTTCAAAAGTCACAGAAAGAGAGTGTGGGGGCTGACCTCTGCAAATCACCCCATCTGTGCCACCAGATCAACAACCTCAGCAGGAGTTCGGGACCACCCCCAAGGACCATGGGCAAGGTCATGATGGATGACACCATCAAACAGAGATGCTGTAAGACCCATAAAGTCTCTTCTTCTGAAGCAGTTCTACTGTGCTTCGCAAATGAGATTTGTGTAAGTGGTTTTCACCTTGGCTTTAAAACAAACTTCTTCCATTCATATTTAATCAAAAGATCTTTAAACATTCAGTTGGGGCCTGTGTTGTGGCAGAGTGAGGTAACATGCCATGTGTAGCACTGACATCCCTTATAGACACAGGTTCAAGTCCCAGCCACACCACTCCCAATTCAGCTCCCTGCTAATGTACCTGGAAAAGCAGCATGAGATGGCCTGAGTGCTTGGGCACCACTTGCAGCCATGTGAGAGACCCAGATGAAGCTCCTGGATCCTGGGTTCAGCCTGATCCAGCTCTGGCTGTTGTAGCCATTTGGGGAGTGAAACAGCAGGTGGGTAATCTCTCTCTCTCTCTCTCTCTCTCTCTCTCTCTCTCTCTCTCAACACACACACACACACACACACATACATTCTCTCTGTGTGTAATTCTGCCACTCAAATAAATAAATATCAAAAAGAATCCAAATCGTTAAAATAAAACAGATTTTTTTCTTAAATCAAAATTTAATTTTTATTGAAAAGGCAGGTTAGATTTACAGGGAGGAGGAGAAACAAGAAAGATTTGGTTCACTTCCCAAGTGGATGCAATGACCAGAGCTGAGCTGACCCAAAGCCAGGAGGCAGGAGCTTCTTCCAGATCTCCCATATGGGTGCAGCATCCCAAGGCTTTGGGCCATTCTCTACTGCTTTCCCAGGCCACAAGCAGGGAGCTGGATGGGAAATGGAGCAGCCAGGACAGCAACCGACAGGCATATGGGATCCCGGCACATGCAAGGCAAAGATTTAGCCACTAGGCTATTGCGCCGGGCCCCAAACTTAGTTGTTAAGAGCTAAAAATAACAGTATGAAGCATTTATACACATATGTGTATGGATTTTATACACATATATGTGATATATATATAGAGAGAGAGACAGAGAGAGGAAACATATACACACAAACACACACGTACTCTCCCCCTTTGGGAAAACCTGTGTTTTAACTTTATCGAGTCTGAGAAGGCTCAGAACTCTGAAAGCTTTCCACATGCTCAAAGCTTCAGCGCAAGGATCCATGGCGTGGTCTTGTGTGGATGGTTCCACACCATCCGCCAAAGGACAGAAGGAGCCATAAGGGACCGGAAGTCGACTTGAGGGTTTTGGACCAGCTGTGTGCGTGTACGCACAGCTCTAACTTCAGGGAGAAAAAAAAAATTCCTAAGGGGAGCCACGCCACAGGGTGGGGACTGGGAACAAAAGAATACAAGAGGTTCTGCAAGCGCCACTCACCACTGCCTTGATTCATTGCCACCCACGCACTGACGTGTTGCTGCTGTGACTTTGAACTCGGCCTGTGATGAGGGCTGCGGATTCCTGAGCACGGCCCCACCTCTAGTGGAGCTGGAAGTCACCATCAGTGGCGGCTGACGCAATGCTACCACCCAGCCATCCACTCTCACTGTCGGGAGCCAGGCCCGAGGTCACTCCCATGCCAACCCAGGAGGGCTCCCTGCGTCTGCCTCTTCGCTAGGGTGTTCTCTGTGCAAGCCGTCGACTTGACCTCTCGTGACTCTGCTCCTGGCTGCACTTTGCCCTTCTCGAGGCTTAGCTGTTAATCTGTTTGAGGTGCAAGGAAGGGGTAGAGGGCTGGAGCTGCAGTTTGCGTGGTGGGTTAAGCCACCTCCCGCAACGCCTGCATCTCATCTGGACGCCAGTGCAAGTCCCAGTTGCTCCATTTCTGATCTAGCTCCTGCAAATGGCCTGGGAAAGCAGCAGACAACCCAAGTGTTTGGAGCCCTGTCACCCATGAGGGAGCCCTAGAGGGAGCGCCTGGCTCCTGACTCTGCTGCCTGGCCCAGATGCTGGCAACTGCAGCCATGGGGGGATTGAACCAGCAGGTGGGAGCCTGTCTTTCTCTCTCTCTCTCTCTTTTTCTCATCTTTTTCTCTGTGGCTTAAATGAATTAAGTAAATCCTTTGTAAAGGATAACAACATAAGAAAAAACATAGCACAGATCACAACAAAAAGAGGTAATTGAAAGTTGATCTGGCAAGTGTAGACTTGGATTTGCTGCCTAGTGTAGAAAATGTAAACATTTTTCTTCCCAGCACACCTGCTATGATCATGTTCATCAAACTTCTGGCTTCAGGAAAGAGACCGCGGACCCCTACAGGCCTAGGGGGAACTGGCACAGGCATCTGAGTGCCAGAGAAGCTGGGCCCTTGTGCGCACACTCCTGTCTGCAGCCGTGGCATGCTGATGTGAAATCATACACTGAGCGGCATTTACCCAGCTAAGCTGGGGCTGCCATCCTCTGCCTCTCCCCTCATCCAGGCAAAATGGCAACTGTAGGTGTTGCCTCTGCCCTGGCCCCAAGTCCTGGCTTCATCAGAAACAGGCAGTGTGGGGCGCAGGGGAGGAAACCGCCCAGGCACAGAATTTCTCGCCATCATTGAAACAGTCGCCCTCTTCCTTTGCCCCAGGTCTCAATGCTTGGTCTTCCGCCCTGATCCTTGAGGAACTCGTAGACTTTCTTTCTGCTCATGGTCCTTCTTTAAAAATAATTTAAAAATTTATTTATTTTTTAAAATTTTTTAATTCATTAATTACATTGTATTACATGACACAATATGCATAATACTGGATTTACCGTCCTAAGTTTTTTTTAGCATAGTGTGCAGTGGTGTTAGACACATTCACGTATTGCATGCTCAGCACTACCATCCATCCGTTCTCCTGTGCTCAATCCTCTTCACCCCTCAAGACTAAAACTCCAGACCTGTTAAACACTAGTTCTTCCCTCCCTCTTCCCCCGTTCTCTGTCTCTGCAGCTCTGACTTCTCTCGATGCTTCTTCCAGCTGGACTTAGCACAGTCGTTGTCCCTCTGTTTCAGATTTGTGTTACTGAGCATCATTTATGCAAGGTGCATCTCTGATACAGCATGTGTTAGAATGTCCTTCCTTTCTAAGGCTGACGGCTAGCCATTATCTGCATGCTTGGCTTGGCTTGGCTTGGCTTATCCGTTCACTCGGGGATGCTCCTGCCTTTCAGCTCTCATAAATGATGCTGCTATGGACACGGGGCACAATGGGTTCTTGCTTTTGAAGTTCATTGCCATTGGGCAGAGAGAGGGCCATCTCACTCCTTTCTGCCATTCTGTTAGGCATGTATGGTTTGGAGATAATGCTGAAGTTCTGAGGCTTTTGCTGTAACTTTCAGCTTCACAGTAAGAAAGAGTTTGGATGATACATTGTTATGTTTCAGAAGTTAGGATGGGAGTTCTCCTCAACATTACAACTTCCAGTTCCAGTCCCCTTCAGGGATTTGAATCCAAAGTGGCTCATGGAAGAGATGACAATTCTGAGCAGGAAATTAATTGACAAAACATGCGAGGTGGAGACTGGGGTCCCACACAAGGCTACTGGCGGATCTGAGTGCAGCACAGGGGTGGGTAAGCAGAGGCAGGCAGGAAGCTCCTTCATGTTGGGAAGTCACCAACAACATGGAGACATTAAACACACAGCACTTACAGATTATCCAAGAGACCTTAGCAAGTAATTTATGTAATTTTAAAAAGGACACTCTGTTATTTAAAAAGACATGAAGTGGGGCAGGCATTACGGTACAGCAGTTAAGCTGCTGGTTGGGACACCAGCATCGTATTAGAGAGTTTGCTGAGGTCCTCTCTGTGGCAGATAATGGGTCAATTATTTTTACCCCACTAACCAGGTCAGAGACCAGGATGGAGTTTCTGCCTCCTGGCTTCAGTGTGTCCCAGCCTGTTACAGCCCCTTGGAGAGGGAACCAGCAGAGGAAGATTCTCTCTCTCTTTCTCTCTCTCTCTCTCTCTCTCTCTCTCTCTCTCTCTCTCTCTCATTCTGCCATTCAAGAAAATAAATAAATATTTTAAAATAAAATTAAAGTAAAAGCAAGAAGTAGGCAAAACAGTCTAAATGAACAATACTTCTGAATTGATGTACTTTCCTTTCTTGATAGAGAAAAAGTGCTCCTGACTCCACATTTATTCAAGATTACTACTAGTAGTAGGTGACTGGCAAGTCCTGAGTGGGGCATGACTGGACTTCCCTCTGAGGGTATAAAGGGTTAAATCCACTCCTGTGCCTGGGTAATCTATTCACCCTTTCCAAAATTTCAGCAACTCTTCTTTAGAATAGTATGAAAATTAAGCGGTGCACGTTTTGGCACGGCACAGACTTTGAATGCTTGTTGTCTCCCAGACCTTCCATCCCTGGTGAGAGTGGCAGGGACATCTCTGCAAGCTAAGCCACATTCTTCCTCATACACTCTTCTCTGGGCCATTTTCTCTGAAAAGAAGTTCACTTTGAGCTCAGAGGGTTCTACGGCTAAGTAGGGAGGACGTCTCTTTGTGATCACCACTCAGAAATTCTGGCTCAGCTGGCGTGCCAAGCACCCCCAGCCCCCACCGAGTTACCTTCTGATCTTGGTTTTTCAATACAATGCTAAGACATGGGGTGAGCCACATCAATGCTGCTATGTTGGGGGCCCCTCTTCCCCAGTGGAAGCAAGCGCCCTTGGTTTGTTCTGGAAGCTCCGTTCTTTACGGGAAGGCTACACGTGGAAACTGTACAGGGAAACCGCGTGTGATGGTTAGATTTTCCCTGGCTTCTTTGGTCTTAGGTCTCACACTAAAACCCAGATGTCTCTGGGCCCGTTCTTGTTTTGGTTGCTCAAACATCACTAGCTATGTCTGTAATCAGCCCGTGGCTTGCCTCTCCTCCTTGTAGCTGTTTCCGTAAGTATATACAGTGAGGCAAATGATGTATGCTGTTTAAAAAGATTCTGGTCAGCTCACATCTCATCTTTTCTTCCTATAATCATCTGGAGACCTGCCACGCTTCCCAGTGGTAACCCGCGAAGTGTGTGCCTTGCTTGGGAAGTACTGCAGCGGCATGTGGGACGTGGAGATTTGCACATCAACCTGGGGGCCAGGAATCCTGCAACGGCAATCCTGAACTCATCTCCTGCACCAGACCGCTTGGTAAACAACGAGCAACAACTCAGAGTATGTCATCCGGTCAATGCTGCAGCACCGAATTCTAACATCGTTTGAACAAATCATTGTTGAGAAGTACTGAGTGCCGCAAAGTGACAGACGGAGGATGCTGAAGGTGGACCGGGGTGGGGGTGGGGGGTGGATTCTCTTTCCTTTGCTCATATCCTTCTGAGAAAACAGATATTGAAAAACTGACCCCATGTGTACTCAGAATCCTAACAGGCCAAACCAATAAGACTTTAGTTCTTAAATTCTTTTTTAAAAAAAGACTTATTGATTGATTTAAAAGGTAGAGTTTCAGAGAGGATGTCGGAGATCTTCCCTCTGCCGACTCACTCCTTAAATGACCAACATGGCCAAAGCAAAAGTAGGAAATTCCACGCAGATATGGGTGGCAGCGACCCAAGTAGTTGGGTCATTATCCATGGATTTTATTATCTTGCAGCATTGGTAGGATTTTTCATGACATAGCAGTGAACAGAGAGAGCTGTACAGATGGCCTTATTTTTCATTGGAGGCTTGTGGGGAGCTGGCTCAGGAGCAGGGCAGTGGTGACTTGAACAGGATCTCCTTTGGAATGCCAACATTGCAGCCAGCAGCTTAACCCAGTGTGCCACAATGCCAGCCCCACAGAGATGGAGTTCCAGCTTTTGAGGTTGAATGCAGGTTGGCTGGGCTATTCCAGGCGGGTCCTATCAACAAAGCCGATGGCCCTGGGAGAGCCCTCAGTTGAAACTGCCAAGCTGTCTGGTTTGAAAACTCCAGTCAGCACACTTCCCGAGTGGAGCAGGCCCAGGGCAGGAGGTTCTCCAACAACACTGGTCTAGAGCCCACTGCCTAAGTGTTTTAACCTGATGAGCAGTGAGAACCCAATGATCAGCTGCCAGCCCAATCTTCTTCGTACATTGAACACCCAGACTTTCTCTCAGTGGGTTTACCAGGGAAAAAAGTTATCAGGTACACTATTAACATATTTCTCAGAACAATTGGGTTTATCAGCTTGGCTTTCTAGTTCCAGAATGCAGTCCTTGGCAGGAAGTCACTGGTCTGTTGACTTAATGAGCAGGATAAACAAACCTCCTTTGACACACAGAGTGGCAGAAACTGTGGTTTCCTCCCTACCCCCAAGCAGGCCAGGCAGCTGAAGTCAGAGGAAGCAAAAGGCTGGGTCAGATGTGGATTCAGAACACAAAGCTGTAGTTCCAGAGCTGGCAAGTGTCCCCTCGGAGGCAAGAGGGAGCAAAAGGCATCTGTGTCACCTGACCGGACTCAAATAAGGGAGAAAGCACAAAACATGAGACCCACTTCCCAGCTTCCAACGAGACAACTGCTGGGTGTATTCTGAGATCTGCATGGGTCATTTTTGACTGCCAGCTGATATTACAAATTTGAACCGTATGGTTTGGTAAAATGATTGTTAGCAAACTAGGAATGCAAAGGAGAAGCATGTCACTCACCGTGTAACTGTGCAACGGAAAGCAAGAATTAGGACTGAAACTCGTAATGATTTTCTTCTCCTTGACATGGGCTCAGTGAGGTTTAAAGGTGGCTCTCCCCTCAACCCAGATGAAAAATCAAGCCATCTCTGTGTGTCTGGTCACTACAATGTCACTGCAAGATAAAAAACCAAACTCAGTCAAGACATCACAATGCTCCGTTCAGTGGGACTAGGTTTATATCTCAAGAAATATTCAACTCCTTGCCTCTGTTGGCTGATAGTGACAGTGTGCAGTGGGGGTCAGGTGGCCTTGGCTCTTCACTGTGTTTCTATTTGCTGCACAGATTTCTCACCTGTTCATTGCTAAGGGGCGGAAGGAAAGGGAGAGAAAAAAGGAAGGGAAGAGAAAGTTTTTGCTTGATTGTTGCTGCCATAAAATGGCTCCAGGCTCTCCAAACCAGGAAGACATCAACAGCAGACTGTCCTCTGAACACTTTTATTGGTTCAGTGAGGGGAAGGAGGCCAGGAAAGATTTGTTTGTACTTCCCAAAATAAAGATGGCACTTTTCCCTCTGGCTAATGCCAAGACAATGCTCAATAATTACAAGTTTTTTTGGTGTGGTGGAAAAGCTGACACTACGTCAACAGAAACAAAGACTATACTGTTACTCCCATCATGGAAACCAGCCCAACACATTTCCTACCTCCAGCACAGCTTCGAACCTGTGATTACTGATGTCCTTGTTCCTACCTTTCCTGAAGCCCTGTCCTACAGTCAATATGAGCTCCCGGCCCATTTCTAGGTACAATGAAAACCTGTGTCCTCAGGGGCTCTTGGAATCGAACCCTCTGATTCCATTTTGCTGTAGAAATCCTGAATCTTCCAATTTAGGAAATGGGCAAGTAACACTACGCCACAGGATTGGGGACAGCATTTACAAAGCGAGCAGGTGAAGTCACATGCCATGCTGACACATTGCCATGGACATGAATTCTTTCCTTATTTCTTCAAAAGAATAGGAGACAGCTATCCCACTCCTGGGAATATACTCAAATGAAGTAAAATCTGCAAACAAGAAAGCAACTTGCATCCCTATATTCATAGCACCACAATCCATAATAGTGAAGACATGGAAACAACCTAGATGTCCATCAAAAGAGGAATGAATAAAGAACCTACTCCATGGAATACTACACAGCTATTGAAATGATTGAAATTCTACCATTAAAACAAAATAGTTCCAAGTGCAAATTATCTATGTTCAGTGAAACAAGGCAGTTGCAAAAGGACAAATATCATATGTTCTCTCTGGTATGAGGCATTCTTCATGCAAAATACACAACAAATAGATAAGTCATGTAGATGAACTGTCTAATGGAAATTGGCATACTGGGAAGTGAAGATACAGTGCAGTATGCATCTCTACTCCCAAATAAAAAAGGACTCTTTTATTTCCAAATAAAATGAAACTGTTAAATATACCCTGACAATCTCAGATCAGATTTTCTACCATTGCCTATATTTACAGTGTCATGGTACACTTAAACATCAGAATGTTCGACTTGTAACTGTTGCTGAAGACTATACTACTGTAATAATGGGGGGGGCATAGTGGGAGGGAGAAAGGGGAAGGTAGAAGAAGAGGAGGGATCCCTAAACCCACAGAAACTGTATCATGGAATATAATAACAATAAAAGGAGTGGGAGAAACGGAATAAAAGCAGACTTGTAAAGAGTCCCTAACGTGCCAGGCGATGGTCAGGATAAACAGTGCCACCCACTGCTTTTCCGATTTATTAGCATTTTATAAATAAACTTGAAAATCTGCCAAAATGGTCAGCTTTGCTTTTATAAGGAAGATATGTGTGTGTGTGTGTGTGTGTTCATCCTTGTTCTATTGTAACTGCACACCACACACCGGGCAGTTGATAAAAAGTTAGAGATGTATTCAGATCACGGTTATGGAGGTTGCTGGCATCTAGGGAGGGTCTTTTGGCTGCTTCTTCACAGGTCAAAAGGCCTCAGAGGGAGGACCAGAGCAAGCCTGCTGGATTAGGTCTCTCTTATTCTTATAAAGCCGTGAATGCGATCAGGGAGCCCACCCGTATGATCTTCTTGATTCCTGAAGTCCCCACCTCCAAATGTTATCAACTCAGAAGTCACAGATTAAGCTTGTAACACAGACATTTTGGAGGTGCCTCACACAATGGCTTAAAGGTTGAACCTTGCAAATGCCACGATCCCACATGGGCTCCAGTTGGTTTCCCAGCTGCTCCATTTCCCATGCAGCTCCCTGCTTGTGACCTCGGAAAGCAGTGGAAGATGGACCAAAGCCTTGGACCCTGCACCTGCGTAAGAGACCCAGAAGAAGCTCCTGGCTCCTGGGTTTGGGTCGGCTCAGTTCCAGTCATTGTTATCACTTGGGGAGTGAACCAGTGGTGGAAGATCTTTCTCTTTGTCTTTCCTTCTCTCTGTAAATCTGATCTGCCTTTCCAGTAAAAATAAGTAAATCTTTTAAAAAAGAAGAAGAAATTTTGAAGATAAACATACAAAACTTGGGAATTTGTGTTACAGATTCTTTCTTTTTCCCATAGATTTATTTATTTATTTATTTACTCAAAACACATAGAGAAATAGAGAGGGGAGAGAGAGAGAAAAAAAAGAAGGATAGAGATCTTCTGTCTGCTGGTTGATTCCCCCACATGCCTGCAATAACCAGACATGGGCCAAGCCAAAAGCAAGAGGAACTTTCCCAGTGTTGGAAGAAGCCCAGCTCTTGGGCCAGCATCTGCTGCCTTCTAGACACTGTAGTGGGACGCTGAACGAGAAGAGGTGGGACTCCATCTAGGTCCTCGGCTAAAGGATAGACTGATCCAAGCAGTGACTGAATCTGTCATACTACAACACTCACACCAAAGTGTTACATATTCTGGGCTTCTGTGTGAAATCTGATACTAAAAATTGGCAATTGTAAAAGAACTAAGTAAAGAAAAGTTCGTTATTGATTCTGGGTTGTTTCACTTGCTATGTTGAGGATCAATTTTCACTTTGTGATGGCTAACTTCCCAAGTCTCTCTGCTTAAAGACTCAGTAATTAGAACACAGATCACATCACTCCAAGTAACCTGTTAGGTTTCCAGTCAGCAAATACCCCCCAAGAACACCAGAAAGGACTGATATCTCCAGAGCTGCCTACAGCAGCCTGTGACACTACGCTTCTGGCCTTGAACCCCACTGGGAAGCAGAGGGAACTGTGACTTTCCCAGCTGGGAAGAGAGACCCATTGTTCTCCCTGCTGGGAAGCTGCCCAGCTGCTGGCAGTTAGCTCAGCTCCACACAGTTGCCTCATTGCACCGCGGTGCCACAGACACAGAGGCAGAATGCCATGGCCTGCTGTCTGCTGTCACTAGTTGGGCTGGCTGGTTTAACCTCTGGCACCAACTTGAGCACACCTAGGACTATTCTTTGCTTCAACCCTGAGAATAAAGACAAAGCATTAACGGTTTAGGGTTTGCTGAGTAATTTGCTGATGCTTAGTCATTATATTTAACTGCCTAACTTTTTTCCCCTCCCCGCATCAACCATTAACACCATCTATGGGCCCCATCTCAGGGGCTGAAAAACTACACAGCTGAAAAGCCACAGGGTCGGATGGAAGGAACTAAAGTTGTGTTCTGTGTCTCGGATCTGTTGCACAGATATCTGGTCACTGTATCTGTGATGCAGGCAAAGCTGCCAGAACACTTCCTGTTGAGTGGTAGACATTGCCTGCATCATTCTAGTCTCTTCTCAACTCTGCAGCATTCCCTTCTGCCTAGTCTAGTCTCAGCCTGTTCAGCCAGATTTTAACCATTTTGGAAGCATCTGGATAGCGCATTTCTAAGCAAGTCATTATAACAGATTTTCATTTGTCCTCTCTTGTTTTGTTGGGATTAGAAATATCTCACTGGCCTTAATCACCTGGTCCAGGTCTTTGGTCCACCTGTGCTGTAGGTACTGGGTTCATGAGCCCCGGGAGGCAGGGGATCCGGCAAGACCTGAGTTGCCTGGCCCAGGTCCTTGGGCCAATCTGTGAGAACTGGTCCTCCTCAGTGGAAAAGATGAAGCAGTGGACAGCTAACCCAAATTCACATGAAGGATATGGCAACCCATTGAGGCCTGCAGAAGACATCTGTACAGTGCCAGAGAAAGGAGAGCAGATCAAATTAGGCAACTGCCCTGGCAAACGGTGACAGCAAATATCTGGGCGAACAGAGATTCTAAGGTTGACTCTGTCAGCCAATACACATTGAAAGGGTTCCCTCATCCTTGGATTGGTGAGATCAACAGCATTTCAGAACTATTGAAACCACCTGGGCAGAACATTCGGAGCATGCACCACGTTGGGACCCTGGGTTGATATTAGGTGGCCATTCTCCATCCCTGGTTACTGGGATGGTTTGGACACTGGGTATGGCTTCTCTCCTTAGCCTCCTCTCTACCCCTAGTAACAGAAAGAAGAAATAAAAAATTTGGGTGCAATGATCACACTCAGTTTTCTCTAACCCTTGATCCTTTCTGCCCTATTCAACTATGTTAACATCATCTAAATTTTAAAAATAAATAAAAAAGTAAATACAATTTAAAAGAAAAGAAATAGCCCACCAAGGGCACTTGTTGATGATGCTGATGCTTGGTGAGTAAAGGAGTCTCATCCTTCAGCCAGCAGCGCCAGCCTTTCTCCCTATCCATCCCCACTTTCACGGAAGGAGACATGGTGCAATGCACCCTCTGCCATCAGACCTTGGCAGCTTCTACCCAAGCAGCACTCTCTCTGCCCCACATGCATGGCTTCCACCTGCTCTCTGATCTTCAAGTTGCAAGGAAGGACAGATGTCTTTGCACTTCTGCTTTGCTTGCTGTCATGCACCAAAATAGCAATTCTCTTCTCTCCACTTTAAACACACATGCTTTTCCTCTTGCTTGCTTGCCTGCCTCATACAAAAGAAAGAAAACATCCCCGCATCCTGGACTCGCAACCACCTTCAAACATGATTAAACTTCCCCCAGTTTTCAAAGAGTTGGACTCCTCCAAGACTTCCAAGTTCAGATGTTCAGCTCCAGGGGGGCTGCTTCAGCTGTGTGTGACCTTTCCCTGAGACCACCGACGGCACATCAGGAGACTCATGGAGCTAAGGGCAGCATTTTGTTATCTGCTTCCTGTCGTCTTGGCTGCTGGGTTGGCCTGGGACTGGGAGTCTCCTGATGCGCCACAAAGGACACAGTGGGTTTGAGTTCACAGGCCCTGCAAGAAGAAAGGCTCGAACATTTCCATGGCCAGCCCCTTTGTTGTGTTCTGCCAACATGTTTGCGAAGTTCATGGAAAAGTCTCAGCTTCCTGCTCAACTTCCTCTCCCCAAGGTTTCTCATCCAGGGACCCCAAGCCTTTGGAAAAACATCATTAAGTAGAAGTGTCATTGCGTGCCTTTGTGGGAACAGTTCTTTCCTATTTGGAGCTGTTTAAAAAATGTAGAGTGAGCTATGAAGCACAAGGTTTCCATCCTTAGACGTGCTGGGACCAGTCGAATGAACCTGACTCTTCGTTAGCTTGAGCAGGCAACTGGCTTCTCTCTGTCTCATTTCCTCCACCTTTGTAAAGGGTCACCAATTTCTACCTTACAGTTATTGTTCTGATTAAAAACAATCCCTGAAAAGTTACTTGTGCTATGCCCACTACAAAGTAAGTCACCAATATTTTATTCGTGTTTTTATTGTTAAAAGCATGCTTTATGCATTCTTTGAAACTTCATATGAGCTAGATCATAATAGACATTCAGGACCAGCAATAAGAGACAAGCACTAATCTTCTATTTTTTCCCTAAACCCTCAAAATAGCTTGTAAAAATATACTTGGATGTTTTTACTAAGACTGGAAGACAAAATGAATGTTGACTTCTCTCTGGTATTTGGAAGCACTGCATATTTGTCTAGGGTGCTTGATAAACCGAGTAGATTTAAATCTTCTGGCTTCAGAGTCAAGTAATAAGGTATCATTCAAACTTGCTTAAAAAAAAAAAAAGGGTAGATGAAAAACTGGAACGCTGTAAGACCCAAGTGCTCAGTACTGTAACTGTGAAAAATAAATGTTACTGTTGGCCTCAGATAGATATGATACAGGCATTTTTATTTATCTAATTTTTTAAAGTTTTTTTTTTTTTATTGCGAAGTCAGATATACAGTGGCCGCAATGGCCGGAGCTGTGCCGATCCAAAGCCAGGAACCAGGAGCTTCTTTCGGTCCTCCCACACAGGTGCAGGGTCCAAGGCCTTCAGCCAGCCTCAACTGCTTTCCCAGGCCACAAGCAGGGAGCTGGATGGGAAGCAAGGCTGCCAGGATTATAACTGGCACATACAAGGCAAGGACTTTAGCCGATACTACCGTCCCGGGCCCTATCTAATTTTTTTTTAAAGACAAAATGACATAGATAAATATTCCATCCACTGGTTTACTCGTCAAATGCCTGAGATAGACATGGCTGGACCAGGCCAAAATTTAGTGCCACAGACTCAATTCTGGGCTTCCACTTGGGTAGCAGGAACCTAAATCCTTGAGCTCTAACCTGCTGCTTCCCTGGGTGTACAAAGACAGGAAGCTGGAAGGAAATGCTGAGCAAGGCTCAAGCCCAGGCTCTCCAGCAACGTGGGACGTGTGTATCCAAAGCAGCATCTTAACTACTGTCCAAACACCCACCCCTCATGTACGTAGGATTGAACACCTACCCCACACTCTGCCTCAGGCCCTGGGGATTCTCAGAGGCACAAAGCTCCAGTGTTTCCACAGCTCTCAAGCTGCAAAAACAACCTGTCTGTTCCAGATCCCGCTTTGCCAGAGATGCTCTGAGCTCCCCCAGACTTTCAGATCCTGAAAGTTGGCATGAAGACAGAATCCTCACTCCTGGTTAGAGATCCTCTGGGTTGGCATGAAGACCCAATCCTTACCTTGGCTCTCCTGTGCTTCAATTCACAAGACTTAGCTGTGCGCCCAGGGCTTGGCTGGTCATGGACTGAGATGTCTTGTCCATCTCTTCCATGAGATAGGCTTCGTAATCAGCATGCAACTAAAATGACCTGCCTGTCCTCCAAAGACATGTTTGTTCCCAGAAGGTTGCACGCATGGTCCGCATTCCTCTGATTTGTCTGATTCGTCTGGGCTGTCCTGGAGCTCAAGCTGTCATTCCCATTTCTGTCTTTTTATAGACTTTTGTACTGAGAGCTTTGAAAGTATTTAACAGACATCGTTTGTGATTCCATTGTTGTTTGTGTTTATAGCTTTCTGTCACAAAAAGGGGGGATTTCATGCTGAAAGAAGAGATAAACTAAACAAAGTGGTAATTTTTCACAAGGAGAGGGACAGTGTCTGTTCAGATCATTTGGTTCTGGTCCTGTGACTAACACATAGTAAAAATGTAATACATGTTTGTGCATTGTTGAAAGGCATGTGGGACTACCATAAAGACACACTAGTAGAAAATATAAGGCCAAGAATTAATCACGATTTCTGCTTTAAACAACAGTCTCTGAGTTTTGTTGTTGTTGTTGTTGTTTTGACCTAGATATTTTGGCAACCTTACAAATCTACAACTGGACCTAATTTAGGTCTCTGTTTGAACAGACATAACCATGAGTATTGTCATAGACATGGCATATGATGAAGGTAACCGCAGTCATAGCCAAAAAGCTACAGACAGAGCCACAGCCATAACCCAAACCGAGTTCACGGCCATAGTCACAGACACACCCAAAGCCATAACCATAGCCACAGATTCTCCACGTTGTAGGAAAAATTCAGTCTTTGACAGCATCATGCTGAAGAAGGCTTAGGCATTTCCTGTGTGTATGGCATTTTCTCATCATGTCTGAATTTAAGTCACTGATGTATGAATCTATTTCTTTGCACACCTTTATCTAAAGGCTTTGTCAAGTCTGTTAGGCTCCCTTCATGGACCAGTCTCAAAAGAACCTGAGTCTTTTGGGACCCATCATGGGTTTCAGCCTTTGAAAAGTGTTGTTGAGAGCCCAGTGCAATGGCCTAGCGGCTAAAGTCCTCATCCTGAATGTGCTAGGACCCCATGTGGGCCAGTTCTAATCCCGACAGCTCTGCTTCCCATCCAGCTCCCTGCTTGTGGCCTAGGAAAGCAGTCTAGGATGGCCGAAGGCCTTGGACCCTGCACCTGTGTGGGAGACCCGGAAGAGGTTCCTGGCTCCTGGCTTTGGATCAGCGCAGCACCAGCCCTTGCAGCCACTTGGGGAGTGAATCATTGGACGGAGGATCTTCCTCTCTGTCTCTCCTTCTCTCTGTATATCTGACTTCACAATAAAAAATAAATAAATCTTTTTAAAAAGTGGTGTTGTTGTTACTGATAGTGTTAATTCCACATCTTCACTTACACTGTTAAACTACATTTCCTTATTAAGGTATGCCTATTATTTTCCCCAACATTTTAAGTAATCATCCACAGTGATTTAGTGACACGTGATCCTGGAAGAGACCTCATGCCAACGTTCCCATTTCCTCTCAGGCAATCAAATTTCACTGGTGGCAAATAGTACTTGTACTCCTGAAAACTTCTCATGCAAAATGAATTGATTGTTGACTTTGTAACAGCAATCAGAAAAGAAAAATTCCACAAAAATGAGAACACCTTGAAAACTTATGATCATGTGGTATGTGCCTTTATATATTATTTTTTTAAATATATATGCGTCATTTGAAAGGCAGAGTTACAGAAAGAGAGAATGAAACAGTCGCAGACAGAATTTTTCTTTGGTTGACTTGTTGCCTAAATGACTACAAGACCTAGAGTTGGGTAATACCAAATCCGGGAGCTAAGTATTCCATTCAGTCTCTCACGTGGGTGACAGGGTTCCAAATGCTTGGGATGTAGTAGGTGCAGTAGCAGGAAGCAGGATCAGAACTTAAGGCAGCAGCCAGAGTTTGAACCAGAGCTCAGATAGGAAATAACAAATAACACTGATCAAAAAAAGAAGTGAAATGGAGAAGCAAAAACATGGATCATGAAGATAGCAAAGAGTAGCAATGTATGTAGGAGACATGGATGCCTGAGAAGAACTTCCAAGAAATTTAAGATAAAATCTTCAAGCAGGAAATGTCTAGTCTCTCTCAATTGGGTATGAAAAAGGTGAACATGAGAATCAGAGGTCCAGAAGCAGCAACAGCCAAATACAGCCCAGAGCCATCAAGGGGCTGTTACTTCTCTCATTCTTTCCTTTGCAGAAATGAATATCTGGAAAAAAGGATTCTTTAACCTCAGCACTTTGGACATTTTCAGCCAGAAAACTCCATTGTTGTAGTTTTTGTCTTACATGTTGTAGAGCATGATCAGACTTTTAAAAATGAGTGGGAAATGCTATTTTGAAGAAAGCATGGATCTCAGCATTTTTTTTCACTGAAATAAGTTTGGTTTTTTTTAAAGTTTATTTTACTTATTTGATGGTAGAATAGCACAGGGAAAAAGGAGAGTCAGAGAGAGAGAGGGAGATTGAAATCTTCTAAATGCTGCTTCTCTTCTCAGAGGTTTTGAAGGTTGGGACTGGACTAGGCTGAAGTCAGGAGCCAGGAATGCTACCCGGGTCTCCAACATTTTTTTTTTTTTTGGTCTTCTACCATTTATTTTTTTTTTTTTTTTACATTTTACTATTATTATTGCTATCATTTTATGATACAGCTCCATATTCCTTTATCCCCCTCTCCAACCCCCTCCCCCCCACCAAGTTCCTGTATAACATTACTAACATATAGTTCTTCATACTCAGTCATATGTCCATCATTGTGGGCATGGACAATGGCAGAGTCCAGATTCCTATTGTCAAGATATAGTAAACGGTTTCATTGTAAGTCCATCCTTGTCTGGAAGCAGAAATGCATACCACACTACATCCTCACATCTGAATGTTAGTCTCCATTTCACAGCTACTGTACATCCCCTTAAATGAAAAGTCATAATACAAAATCAACAATAGAAAGAAAAGAAGAAACTTACAATGCCATGAAGTTAAATGACATGTTACTAGATATGACAGTCTCCATTACACAGCTACTGTACATCCCCCCACAAACTATTTGCAGTTCCTTCAGTTATGGCAATATCTCTGGCCACCTGCCCCCGCAAAAAAGGAAGCCAGTAACTTTCTGCCCAAGCCCTCAACTCTGGTTGTGACAACCAGAAACATCTCTGGACATCACCCAAAGTCATTGGCCATCCCGCTATCATCAGCTGACGACCACTGGTGCAGGGGACAGGTATAGGAAAAGCATTTATGTTGTCTCTCTGTCCACTATGGAAGGGTGTTTAGCAGGAGGACGAAGAAGACACATCAAGAGGTTGTCTTAGTAAGATCATCTTCACCTGACTCTCAGCAACCCCCATTTCCGCTTTTCTCGTCTCCCCTCTTTCACACACGTTCTTTTCCTTCCACTGAACCTGTTCCAATAGCTCTGCAACTCCTTCAGACCAAATTTATTTGCCTTTGACAATCACCCCTTTGATTCCACCTGAGCCAGGGGTGGAGTGGGGTGGAGGTGGGCTGTCCTGTCCTGTTGTGAGGCTCCTTTCCGTTCTCTGTGATCTCCCTAAATTGTGTAGAGATTGCAAAACCAAAGCATAGACAAGGCGTTGAGACAATAGGCAGCCTCATTAGTAAACCCTTTGAAGTGCACAAACAAGGCCACTGCACACGCCTCCTCTTTCCCTTTCTGCCTCCCTCTTTCTTCCCATCCTCTCTTCCAGATGCCACTGGTGGGAATTTCCAAAGCAATGCAAACTGAAGAGGAGAAATGTGGCCTGAGAGAGACATGAAGAAGGCATGTCTCTTCTGCTCACTGGCGAAGAGCCCAGGGAGGCAGCAGCATGGAGAGGGGAGCCGCGTCCACAAACAGACCCCATGTTGTGGCGGAAGAGCATTAGGTGTTGGTGTGAGCTGAGGGAGGTGAGCAGATTAGATGCTAGAACCAATTGTTCACAATCTGAAATGTGTCAGAGGGGAGCAACTCTTCTCTGATTCCAGACCTCCTTTCTGAAAATGTGTTTATTTCTTAGGACAAAGTCAAGGGTTCAGATCCCACTCTGGATTTCCCACATGGATGGCAGGAGTCCAGGTACTTGGGTCACCTTCTGCTGTTTTTTGGCAGGGAACTGGATTCGAAGTGGAGCAGCCAGAACTCAAATCGATGCTCACGTGTGATGCCATTGTCACGGGTGGCAGTTTGGCCCGCTGTGCCACAGCAGAGGCCTCGGAGGTTAATGTAAAGCCTGGTCTTACCTTTGCCGTCTGTCAGACATGTGGATACTTCCAAGGGAACTGTACATTTCGTGTATGCACACTTCCTGGAAATAATACTTGTGTGTTTTTAGGTTTCTGTTTGTATTCTGGATGACCTTCACATGTAGATCGGAAAGACATAACTAGGGCAGATTTGAGGAAGGTCACTATTTGTCTTTTAAAACTTATTTTGGATGTGTGTGTGTGTGTGTGTGTGTGTGTGTGTGTAAGATCATGCACTTGCTTCCAAATCCAAGGCAGAATATGCCCTGGGGTGAGCTCCTAGGCATGACGGACCTTGCCTTGGGTGCATATCCTAGAGTTTCCTGCAATTGAACAACACGAGTTCAAGATGGTTTCCAGTGTGAGGCTCTTGACGAAGTGACACAAAGCCTTTTATAACATGTGCATTGCTGATGTAGATGTAAAACCAATATGGCAGTTCCTCAAAACAGAATTACTATCCACTCTGACAATGGCACTTTTGGATGTAGACTCACAAGAAAGCAGGATTTCCAACTGTTGTTTGCAAAACAACAGTAATAGCAGCTTTGGTCACAACAGCCAAAGAATGGGAACAACCCAAGTGTGCATCCATGGATGGATGGATGGATAAAGGAAATGTGTTTGCAAGCTATGGGACATTATTCAGCCTTAAGAAGGAAGGAAGAGATTCTAAGACAGGCTACTGATAAGGGACAGGCAGGCAACTAGTTTAGGATCTGCCAAGTTACACACCACTGTCTCCTCCTGATACCACATATGTTGCTCTGTCTTCCTACTTATCAATCAAAATGTTCCAAATTCTGAGAGAAAAGCACAGTGAAAATATGTATATTGGGGTTGGCACTATGGTGTAGTGAGTAGAGCCTCCTGCAGCTCTGGAAATCTCATAATGGCACTGGTTTGAGTCCCAGTTGCTCCAGTTCCATCCAGTTCCATCCAGCTAATAAGCTTAAGGAACCAGTGAAAGATGACCCAGCTGCTTGGAACCCCGCTACCCATGTGGGAGACTTGGATAAAGCTCCTGGTTCCTTACTCTGGGCCTGTTTAGCTCTGACCATTGCAGCCATTCGGGGAGTGAACCCTCAGATGAAAGAGTACTTTCTCTCTCTCTCTCTGTTTTTCAAACTAATAAATCTTAAAACAAAACAAAAACATGTATAGTAAGCTCCACGTGAAATTATGGAGACACCACAAAACTCCCAGATGGCTTCAAACGTCCAGACGCACATTTCCCCTACCCCATCCAACTTCATGAAAAAGGCCAACAACTGGGAACACCACAACTGGAGGAGATGCTATAGCTCTCTGTCTCCCTTCCCCAACCCCTGTTTCCTTTTGGGCCCACTGCCAACTCGTGAAGTACATTGCTCTGTGTGTGTGTGTGTGTGTGTGTGTGTGTGTGTGTGTGTGTGTGTTGCCTCATTGTCTGAATACTACTTACCTTATACAAGTCAGCTCTGAGAATTTCTATTTTGATGCATGGCAAGAGCATGGAATAAGATGAGTATCCCATCTCTTCTCTTTAGTGCCATGTGAGTGGACCTTGAGTACATTACACTCAGTGCAAGAAGCCAGTTACCAAAGAACACACAACTGATGATCCTACACATGCGGAATCAGAGCAGTCAAATTCTTAAAGACAGAAATTCGAACAGGGTTACCAAGGACAATGTCATGAACTGAACTACTTCATGCCACTGACAGGTGCACTCAGAAACAATGAAGATGGCCACTTGGGTTGTGTGTATTTTATCATAATTTCCTGTTTTAGCCTTTGAACTCAGAGGCTTATTTTTACAGACCTTAACACAGACCACAACCCAAAGTCTCTTCAGTGCCCTGGGTAACCCCCTTTGGGCAAAGTAGATCAGTTGCTAAATGGGCTCAGAGTAGAGAAAGGCTGCTGTGTGAGGGAGGGGAGCCTGTGAAGAGAGCAAGCACTGACCAGGAGCCTTCCCAGGAGCAGAGCTTCGTAGCCCAAGAGAAGCCTGGAACAGTCACAATGGGAGGAATTGGCTCTTCTCTGGGACAGCTTGGATCAGCGAGCGCTGGATCTCTTCCTCAAGTGCTTTTACATTCTCTTCCCTGGACACTCGCTCCTTTTAATAAAAAGAACTCAGACTCACCCAGGGCTAACCAATGGCAGAAACATTCCTGGAGCTCCCAGAAGTGAGAAGCCAGCGAGAAGGGTGATGGAGAAACACAGGCATCTTCACACTGTGAATTCCATTCATTGTATTTTAAGATATTTCCGAAGCAACTGATAAGTAGAAAAAAAAATAAAAGTCCAGCTCCAGGAAAAGTTGCAGGGCATTCCAGTTTGCCTAGCTGTGGTTTTAGCATGCTTGCTTTGTCATTTTCCTTCATATATCCTTTTAGTATCTGTATATATAATATATGCATATATATCCCTAAATGCATATTTTCTAGAAGCAAAGACAGGATTTTCTAGAACTGTACATTTAACTATTCGACCCAAAAATTAGCAGAAGCAATGGTGTGAGAGTATTTCACACTACTAGCTGCCCATGTAGAATGTAGGATTTCAAAACTGTTAAACTGATCTTCTGATTCCATTTCTCTAGGCAGTTCTTGAAGTATTCTGTTACGAGTGCATGGCCTCCATCTCACATGCTCACATACAGGGATGCCTATCTCTGTTAGAGCATGTAGATCTATCCCTATTGTAACAAATGTGTGTTGATTCTGAAACCTAACTCCATACAGACACATGCAATTTTGAGACTCCAGTATGGTGCTTATCCTAGTCTTCCCACTGTCTGTCCTGAGCTATCCTCTTCCAAGGTGGAAACCTGACTCCCACTGTTCTCAGGGTGTTGCCTTGTTTTCTTCATCCCAGACGCACAACAACCAGTACATTAGCCACTTTGCCGGCCCATCCCATGCCAGTGTCCTCGTCAATGCCAACCTTTGATGGGGTCTACTCTTGATGGTCGCTACTTGGCTCTGGCCTCACCCACTGACATCCCTGTTTGCCCTGATCCCACCCATTGATGGCCCTCCTCACCCTGCCCCTGCCCACTGACATCCTTCCTTGCCCTGGCCCTGCCCATTGACATCCCTCCTTGTCCTGGTGCTGCCCAATGACATCCCTCCTCGCCCTGACCTGCCCACTCAGTTACTCCTGAGGTCGGCTGCTTGGCCCTCACTCTGCCAGCCTGTTTCAGGCTTGCACTTCCTGCCTTCTGGGCCTCTTCCAATACAGATGATTTCTAAGCTAAGTTTTGTGGTTTTTTTGAGGGGGGGGTGGGAGGGTTTAATGCTAGTAATACGAAGGGCAGAAATTTGTATCTGGGCAAGAATACTCTACTCAGTTCCCACCAGTGCGTAGAAAAAGTTGCATCCAAGCCTGGAAGTTAGGGATGAGGTGCACGGGGAGGGGCTGCCTCTGAGGATGGTCTGCAACCCACCTCTAACCAAGTGCCTTCTCGCCACACCGTTAGTGCTTCTCAACTGTTGAGAGGGACACTTGACCTCTGACTCCTACATGCCACACATTGGCCTTGAGTATGCCTTGTGAAGGACAAGGTCATCTTGCTTCATCTCATGGGGCTTCCTCAAGGCCACAGAGTTTGTGCAAATGGCTCCTCTGCTCCGACTCTCTGGTAAGAGTTTTTACACAGGAGAGCTGGGGAGGCCATGACACCAAGCATCCATGCAGATGAAGCCGCTCCTGGAAGAGGGGAGACAGAGCAGAGATGACCACACCCAAACTCTCTCCTAGGCTGTTGAGAAGCACTAATGGTGTGGTAAGAAGGCACTTCTCATGTAAGTCCAAAGAACTTGGATTTTTTTTTTTTTTTGGCTGATGATTTTTTTTTAATTCAATGACAGTGACTACCAGATCTGTTACAGATTCCAGGGGGAAATGTTTGTGTTGGTGTAGACCAGGCACACAACTGTTCATGCCTCTGTCACAGCACAGCTAAAGGTGGGTTTGACTACACCCCCCTACTTCTACAGCTGTGCACCCTGGAACTCAGGGGAAGAGAGCAGCGAAGGGAGCTCACAGGCTTTGAACTGCCTGTACTCGCAAGGGCACAGTCTGTTCTTTGTCCTTCTTCCACAAGTCAAGAGAAAATTCAATGCAGTCTGGAGGTGGGCAGAAGCCCTGCGATATTTCATGAGCATCAACAGTCTCTCCAGACTGTAGGACTGTCACAGCACAGGTTAAAATGTAGGGCTTTGCATTCGCTGACATAATGTGCTAATAACTTCACACTTTCCACTCACTCAAGAGAAGTTATGACCCTTAGCTTCCATTAGAAATTGAGCATCATTTTTGTTGCATTTTTCACCTTAAACGCTTTCCTTTCATATTTTGGACAGATTTGAGATTGTTTCACTTTCCTCCACCCACCTTGGCTGCTGAGCTGATCAAATATCTCCAAGTAGCTGGACTTTTCCTCTGCAGCGTAATTTGTTTATGGTGAGCTAGATCCCCAAGAGAATCTCAGCCTTTTCACCAACAGAGTTGTCCTTGTGGTGGCCATTCAGAGCTATGCCACTGACAGCTTGCTGACATGTTGCTAAGATCAGATGTACTTTTGGCCAAGTAATCTCAACTGTAGTGACTCCTTCTCAAAGAGCTGGCCCTCCCAAGGGGGTCGTAGGGTCTAGTTCCAATAGTTGAAGTTGACTGAAGAACCAAAAGCAAGGTCTCTGGGGAAAATTGCTATGTCATTGTCTCCAAAGAAATCAATGAGCTGATCAATCTCAAATGTGTTTTCCAACCAGAAGTCTTCCAAGTTTGAAACTTTCCCCCACTGTATTGTGTGACCTCTCTGTGCCCTGTTCTCTGAGGGCCTGAGTCACCACCTGGGCACCTCTCAGAAAACTCCATGTAGCCCCAGATCAGATGGCACGCTTCTCTCGTACGTCAGTGAATCAATGTCATGTGTAGCTTAGGGCATGTCAGGCCTGCAGGGGCAGCATCAGGCTGTAGAGGGTGTGAACCAGGTACAGAACAATAGAGAGAGAGGCCATGTGTTTTGATACTGGTGACTAATAAGCAAAACGCAGACTTTATTTATGCTGGGGTTGTGCCAGCTCGCCAGCAGAGGATGGGTGTGGGAGGCCCTTTGTAGAAAAAGCCAGTTTGGAGGGTAAGTGTGTACGGAGGCTCTGCTTCCTGTGACCAAGTAAGGCAACAGCCTAGGAGAGAGTTTGGGTGTGGTCATCTCTGCTATCTCTCCCCTCTTCCAGGAGTGGCTTCATCTGCATGGATGCTTGGTGTCATGGCCTCCCCAGCTCTCCTGTGTAAAAACTCTTACCAGAGAGTCGGAGCAGGAGCACAAACTCTGTGGCCTTGAGGAAGCCCCATGAGATGAAGCAAGATGACCTTGTCCTTCACAAGGCCATTCTGTGGCATGTAAGAGTCAGAGGTCAAGTGTCCTTACTACTAGAGAAGAAACAAAAGGAAATGAAGGGACCAACCAACACCTGCCAGAAGCCAGAACAGGCATCCCAGGTCTTTTGGCTCCCAGATGTCATTCTGGGTCTATGGACAGTGGTTGGTTGCTGCTATAAGGCAGGCATTGCAAAATCTACTGCCTCCAGGACCTAGCTGGGGATGTGCATAAAAAAAGTCAGCTCCTGACATGAGAGAGTTGGTAACAGTTCCGAGTGCCCGCATCTGCTCAGCTCCTCAAGACACATGCCCTGTAGGATCTAAATCCAGGCTTGCTGGATCCTCTGGCTCACAGGAGAAGCCAGAGATCCCCAAAGGTTGTAAACGTTCTGTGTGTGCTTGTGCTGGTAACCAAGCTGATCTGATTTTTAAAATCACACACCAGTGACTTGAACTTGATCTCACCTGGTAGCCTCTCTGAAATATCTCTGGGAACAGAAGTCAGATTAAGGATGAATAAAAGGCAAAGAGAGGAATGAGGAGCCCCCAAAACATGAGCAAAGCATGGACATGCCCTTTGGAAAGGAAGGCTCTGGGAGGGGAGTTCAATGGCAGTGATTGCTTCTACCTTGTCCCTACAAAACAGGAGCCCAAGGAAAGGGACTGGGTCCAGCTCTGTTAACGCAAAGAAGTCAAGATGAAGGAAAATACATTCAGAAGAGATTTCTGGATGTGGCTGTGAAAATAGCCTGAGGGTTTTTTTTTCTACCCTTGAAAGTTGGAGGTGCCAGTGAAAACAAAGCAAAACAAAAACAGAGAGAGGGCGGACAGGCAGTATGCAATAACCAGAAACATCCCAAGCATCTGGGGAACACTGACAATACGTGGGGCATTGTTTTCAACCTCAGCTGCCATCAAGCCACTCTCCTGATACCACAGGGTGTTCTTGGGAACACACACCCCTTTGCAAGGTGAGGAATCAGTCACCAAGTTTGTTCACCTGCCCTCAGTCACCCGCCTGAGGTCGTGGCAGCCACCAGAGTCTGACCCTAGGTGCATGACTTTAGCTACTTTGTCATTCTCTGCTCTGATCCGATCAAAAGCTAGAGTGAGTAGATGAGATGGACTCAGTCAGTTTCCAATATCCTTGTTTGCCAGGAATGCTGGGATACTCGCCCGGGTCTGAGCCTCTAATCTAATCGAGTAGACTAAGCCTTGGCCAGAAACTCAGCAACGTGGGTTGTTTTTTAGGTTAAGGTTAATCACCCATCCAACACTGGATAAGTTATCAGTGAATAGAAGTCATGGTTCAATTCGCAGGAAAATAGGGGCACTAGGAAGTGCATTAAAGAAACAGTAACTAACAACAGAGCTGCCTCTCGATGTAGATGAAGAAATAGCACCATAGGCCCTGGAAGGCCAACACGGTTCCTTATTACAGGGCTTTTAGGGAAATAACAAATCCCGTGGGCTTCCGAAAGAAACCACACACTCCTGCAAGTGGGCTTCAGCCTGGCGTCTTTCCTCCCCTAGCTCTCACTGGCCAGATGTGCAGAGGCACACTGGAGACTCAAAGGGGACCAAATGTGCCCGCCCCTCTTCGTCACTTCCTTGTTGATTGTCAGCAAGGGCCCTGATGGCTACAGTTCTCTGCTCCTCCCTGTGTGGCTGATGACGCAAGCAGTTTCCGGCGACACGGGGCTAACAGCGTGTTTGGCTCCCTTCACCCAATTGCAGATGAGACGGGGGAACTAGAAAGGAAGAGGGGCTTCAACAACGAAGCCTATCCCACTAAGGCATTTCTTCAGACTTCATAACTAAGGAAAATCCAGCTGATATTCCATGGCCAGGCAATTAGTTCACAAAGAAACAGGCCTGGGCACGCCAGCCTCAGGAGAAGGCCCCCATCAGTTCCATCACTGTTCAGTAATGATTTATAGTGAGTCATCTAGTTTATTTTGCACAACTACACTCAGATATCTAATTGCGTGCCAGCCTGGGTATCCTGCATGGCATTGGCTGGTAATAGGACAATGAAGGATGTCAGGACAGTAAGTTGAAAGAAAGAAGCTGGGGCTGACATTGTGAGGTAACAGATAAAGCTGCTGCCTTCCATGCTGGCATCCCCTCAGGGACCATGGGTTTGAGTCCCAGCTGGTCTGGATCTGATCCAGCTCCCCAAGATGTGCCTGAGAAGGTAGCAGAAGATGAACCAAGTGCTTGGAAAATTTCAGATGAAGTTCTAGGATTCTGGCTTGGGCCTGTCCTAGTCTCTAGCCCTTGTAGAATGGCAACCTATCAGATCTCTCTCTCTCTCTCTCTCTCTCTCTCTCTCTCTCCTTCCACCTTTTGAATGAATGAATGAATGAATGAATAAATAAATAAATAAATCTCCCTATATAACAAAGAACAAAGGTTCTCTTCGAGGTAAAGAAGCAAGCTAAGCAGCTGTCAGGCTGTGGCCTGGTAAATCCTGAAAACTGTGTGATTGTGGACAAGGACTGTCAGTTTCCTGAAAGGATTGAGTGAGAATCATCACACCTCTTCATGTAGTGTTCAGGCCTCAGATGTCAGGCCCATGAGAGTACTATTGCTCTCTGAGTGCCCTCACGAAATAAAGAAATCAGAAAGATGCCAGTTAGAATTCAAAGACTGCCTCTTCCACCAAACATGCAAGCTCCCCTATCAATGTCTGCAGGCCTGGATCCCCACACAGCAAGTGCCACACATGATATATGTACACGCATGCTGTCTGTGTGACGTATAGTATTTTCACAAGTGTGATGTGTATAGTGTGTAATGTATGCATGATGTGTAGTGTGTGCACATAAATGTGATGTGTGTATATCTGGGTGATGTGGCGGGGCATGTGTGTGTGTGTGTGAATGTGTGGGGGAATGACTCACCAAGTTTTCAGCTTGTCAATCTACAAATTCTCTTCTTTAGTCAGGGTTCTACAAACAGTGGAAGCCGAAAGAGCGGAGGGAAAGAAGCACAAAAAGCTGAAGCCACGTCAGCCAGCAGAGGTTGACCCACCATTGAGACAGCATTTCTTGAACAAAACAAATAACATGGGCTGATAGTGAAATCCCCAGCAGACCAGAGTAGCCTCTCTTGCTCTCTTCCCTGCTTCCCCACCCCCCAATCTAATGATGATAGGTGCAACTACAAATAGGGACGCCTGGAAAGTGCTTTGCCAGGTACTGAGGAGGCCCAGCTGGCCATCTGGCACCCACTTTTCTAAAGCCAGGGTCATTGTGACAGGAGATGTTTTCCTTTGCCTTCTCCCACCCCCACCTCCGTACTGGGCTGTGGTTCTGATGTCCTGTGTTCCATGCACAGGATTTGAAGCTCAGCTTCTTGGGCGGAAGTGATGCAAACTGGCACTACCGAGCTGAGGAGGGGACTCCTGAAGATGCTGTCCCTACCATGGACCTGAGATGAGATGAAAGTCAAGAACCCTAGCCAGCACATCCTCTCTCCTACTCCCACTGTGGTCTTCCACCTTATCATCTCTCGCTCGCTTATTCTCTCTGCTCACCAAATATCTGCCAGAAAAGACATTAGGTTTCGCCTGACCTGGGTGCAGCATCTCTTCCAAGCTGAATGAAGCTGACTTCATCACAACATACAGTAGATGAACTGAAATTACGTTTATTTTGAAGGCAATATGGTTTTTTTGTCTTTAATGCTCTATTTATTCCACTAGGATTTTAAGTAACTTCTTCTTGCTTATTAATCTCTTGGAGAGTAACAGTGACCACCCAAAAAGGAATCCAGTTCTCTGGAAGATCATGCTAATTTGGCATCACCAAGATGACAGGCCCATGCAGTCAGGTGTTCCAGCAGCTGAACGCTGATGTAAGTAGATCCCCAGTGGACTCATCCATCAGGAATAAACCGGAGAGAAATATTAGCAATCCACAGCATCATGGTGGGAGGTCACTGCACTGCACTGCACTGCTTTGAGACATTTCCCATTTGTCAGATGTTAAATTGCTCATGCTGTGATGGCTCTGCCCCAGCCCAGGGGCCCTTTATCATATGAAGTGGCCCATGATGCGCAGTAAGCAGTGGCCTCAGCACCCCACTCCACCCTGTGACCCCTGCACAGGGCTGAAGTGTGTTTCCAAGCACTGGGTCTCCACCTACACAGCCTTTGAAATGTCCTGACATTGTAAATGAATTCACGGGACGCTTCACAGCTTCTGGCTTCCTACAGAGGAGGTCCAACGTGGGTTTGTTATTTGTTCTCTCTGTTTACATTTCCCTGAGGTGGGCTCACTTTGCTCTCCAGGGTATGGCTTATAAATCTTGTGTGTGTGGGGGGGTAAGCTGGGGGGTGGGAGGCATGACAGGTGTTTTGAAGACTGTCTTTCTGTCTGCTGTGGCTTCCAGGGAACACTGCTTGTCTGTGCTCTATCCACTCTCATCCAGCAACATCTCTCTGCAGAGCCACCATGCCCAGGTGCAAATGTCGCCATGTCCTTTTCTTTGCTGCATCTGTCCCTTAGCTGCTTTGAAATCTCACTGGCTATGCCTGGGCAGCAACAAGGATAGTGCCAGCTCAGCACCTGATGTCTTGGGCAAACTGGGATGGGTGGAAACATCCCAAGTTCCAGGCAAGAGGGTTGGGATGGCCTTGGGCACCGATTGCTGCTTCAATGCCCAGCAGCCAGAGATCACCTTATCATAATCAAAGCTCTCCAAATGGCAGCGCAGTGGGCAGTGGACTCGCACTCTGGGCTCCAGAAAGCATCAAGCTCACGGGGAGGGAACTGAGAATGGAGGCAGCATGAGGGAGGCGTGCACTCAGGGATCAAAGGCACTAGGTGACTCTCCCATCTTTCTCCCAAGGACTAAGTGGTCTCAGACTCTGCTGATTCAGGATGTAAGTGGCCAGAATTTTTCAGATATTGACTTGACACCTTTGAGGGATTTGGGAAGTCTGTCTCACACCCTGTGTCCACCTCCTCCCAATCCCAAGCCAAACTAGTTGCTGAAGATATTGAGCGCATGTCCAGGACCAATGATGACCACACAAGTAGTTGAAACCTGCTCAGACCACCATCCAGCACACAAGGCAGTTACATAACAAACTAAATGGAGGCCAAGTTTCCTTCCTTGCTATGAGAAAGTGCTATGGGAGCTGAGCCTTGAGAATTAAGAACCTTCAGGAGCCCACACTGATGGAGACTGCATTGGAAGGAAAGAAAAGCTTGTGAAAACCCCCTGGGAAGTAGCAATTAACCTGGTAGGCAGTAGACACTAAACTTCAGTGTGGCCAAGTGGATGTGAGTATCTGCAGATCAGCCAATGCCAAGGAATTCATCAGAACATTCTGTTCACCCCAGCCAGGGAAGGGAGAAGGCACCAGCCATGCCTGATGGGGTCAGCTCCAAGGAATACTTGCTCAGACCTTCCCCAGAGTGAGAGCAGAGAGGTTCAGGGCAACTGACAGACCCTGCACTGTCCTATGAGCTGTGGTATCTCCAGTGAGGAAGGTACTGCTATTGTTGGGAAGGAGAATGCTCTAGAATCACCTGAGGCAATGTGACTCAGCAGCCAACCATTCGTTACAAACAGTGAGAACTCTGCAGATAGAGCTTTACCATCCAGTTACAAGGCTGGCGGACAGAGGGAGGCAGCCCTTGTTCAATCAAATCTGCCAGCTCCATAGTCCATGGGGACCGAAGCTCCTCATCAAGAGCCGGAAGTAGTGTGGCTTAAAGAAGAGCAGGGCATGAAAGGAGCCCGGGGAGCCCAAGAGAGTGATCTTCCTCCCCAGAACTGTGACTTCAGAAGACTTAGGTCCATGCAGGGCCTGCAGGCAGGACCACCGTGGCAATGGCACTCGAAGATCAGCAGGTCTCAATGTCAGCTGGCTGGGAAGCACAAGATAAGAAAAAGTAGAAAATAAATGAAGTGGAAGAGATCGTACAAATGTGGAGTGGCTGGCATTGTGCTATATGGCACCAGTGTGTGTCCTGGCTGCTCCGCTTCATGTCTAGCTTCCTGCTGACTTACCTAAGAGACAGCAGCAGGTGGGCCACAAGCTTGGGTCCCTGCCAGCATGTGGGAGATTGGATGAAAACCCTGGCTCAACAATCAGTAATTGCAAAAACATGGAAACAACCAAAATGCCCATCAGCAGAGGACTGGATAAGAAAGCTATGGTTCATCTACTCCATGGAATACTACTCAGCTATTAAAAAAAACAAAATGCAGTTCTTTGTGGCCAAATGGGCCAAACTGGAAACCATAATGCTAAGGGAAATGAACCAATCCCAAAAGGTTAGATACCACATGTTTGCCTTAATTTAAGGTGATATGATGTTAAGCATATCATGTTATGTTATGGATATTATGTCATATGTAGTATATAAACTAAAATTGAACTGTGAATGGGGGGTCACCAAAAGTGGTTAAGAAATCGCATTGATTTTTAACATGTTGACTGCTCAATACCATGTCAATTAATTCCATAACGATGTTAATTGTTGCAGGTGGTATGTTAGTGCTTTTATTTGACCGGGAAGATACTCTGCTGACTCTGCCCTCAGACCAGAGAGGGTCTACCCAATAAGTAATTGGACTTGACTGGACTATAAGATGCTAGACTCTATGCTTGGCATATACTTGCAAAGAGGGAATTTCAACTGAACTGGAACTATGGTTATGCAACAAGGTGGAGGAACCCACCATGGGGGGAGGGTGGAGGGAGAGTCCCAGATTCTATGTAATTACAACACAATGTAATTAATGAATAAATTTAATTTAAAAAAAAAAGAACACCCTGGCTCAGCCCCAGCTATTGCAGCTATCTGGGGAATGAACCAGAGGATGGAGGATCTCTCTCTTTCTCTCTCTTGCTCACTCTCGCTCCCCCCCATATTTTTCTCTATAGCTCTGCATTTTAGATGAATAAATAAATCTTCAAAACAAAAAGGTATAGTGGGTGATGGTTCGCAACTTATATGCTAAGGGTCCTGAGGTGGGAAGGAGGGGGCTGCTAGAGTTGGCTGAGATGGTCTCAATAACTTCCTCTTTGTCACCTGAAGCTCTGAGGTGCCTAGTGCCTGCCTGTGTGTAGCATCTTGAATGTCCCCACTTGCCACTTGTGCAAAGTATCCAGACAATGTGACAATGGTCCCCTTAGGTGGTTCCTGAAAATGACCTAGTGAGCCTTGAGATGGTACATTCTCTGGATCTCAGCTCCTCCACAAGACTATTTTTAAAATAGTGATTTAGTTATTTATTTGAAACTCATGGTTACAGAGAAAGTGAAAAGAAACAGATGCAGAGGGTGCTCTTCCACCTGCTGGTTCCCTCTCCAGATGGCTTCAGTGGTTAGGACTGCACCATGATGATGCCAGGAGCCAGGAGCTTCTTCCAAGTATCCCATGTCTTCTGCTGCTTTTCTCGTACCATTAGTAAGCATTTGGCTTCAAAGTGGAGAAGCCAGGAGAGGAACGTGTGCCCCTGTAGGATGCCAGTGTTGTAGATGGCATCTTTCACCTGCTATGCCACAGCACACGCCCTCCCCCCCCCACCATCCCCAAGATTCTTGTTTCAACTGTGGTAGGGTAGGACCTGGTCCATGAAATCCTTTAGATGGTCATGTTCAGTCAGGTGTGAGATGCACTGGGTCAGGTGGAGGGTAGCAGTCACCTCTGACGGTTCTGTCCTCATCTGGGCTAGCCATAGCTCTTGCAACCTGGATTCCGCTCACCTTAATGACCACATTGCTGGAGGGGACTTTCTAAGCCTCCCCAGTGACACCTTAATACAGACGGTGCCAAAACTCACATGTACCACACATCTTCCCATGCATGTGTATCTGTGATCGAGTCTGACGTACAACATTAAACACGGCAAGACTGACAACAACAGCCAACTTGGCCACCTTAACCCATATGCTGTCATAAAAGTTGTGCAAATGTGGCCACTCTCTCTTAAAACATAGTTTATTGCTGGACTTTCCCATTTAAAATTTTCAAGCTGAAACCCTTTCCCTTCACCATAAAGTTCAAGTCCTTACTGCCTCATTTCCAATCCAGCTCCCTGCTAATGCATGTGGGAAAACAGTGAAAGGTGGCTCAAGGCTTTGGGCCCCTGACACCCATGTGGAGACTTGGATGGAGCTCCTGGCTCCTGGCTTTAGTCTGGCCCAGTTGAAGCCAAATGAATCAGCAGATGGAAGATTCTCTCTCTCTCTCTCTCTCTCTCTCTCTCTCTCTCTCTCTCATAAATGGCTAGATAAACCTTTTCATTAAAAACTGAAGTAAGATTTAGGCTTGGAGACACAGAGAGTGCATAGAGAATGGCTATAGCACAGCCAGCGGCAGTCACAAATTTCAGCTTGACTCCTGAGCGAAGGCCGCACCCCAGAGGGAAGGCTCCTTCACCTGTATGAAGCAGGGGCAGAGGAAGGCTGCCCCCAAACCAGATGCAGCCCACAGCATTGGCTGCCTTTGTAAACACTGCATTCTTGGAAAAACGGTCCCACCCATTGTTTGTGCAGTCTGTGGCTGCCGTGTGAGACATGGCCCAGCCAAGGAGCTGTGTCAGACGCTCCATGACCCTGAACAACTCCAGTATATACTAGCAGGTCTTTTATGTTCTCCAGCCTCTGTTGTAGACCTCCAAGCAGCATCAGATAAACACAGAAGTCTCCGGCAAGAGGACTTGTCATTTCTTTCTGGTTCAGCCTATTTTAAACTGAAGCCTAGGGGAGGGGCATCCTCAGTCATTCTGTGCAGAGGGAAAGCTTTATCAAGAGCTGTTCCCTTGGCCAACACTGCCACTTTCGTTGATAAGCTACCGGCTCCCTCTCCGCTCCCCTACGAGTGTGGGTGTGCCTCTTGCTCAGGTCTCTTGGTGGTGATGTCATGGCATCTGGCGAACGGCTGTGAGCCCACCTACCCCTGCCCTGGAGGGGGTTTTCTTCTTCCTCACATTTTTTTTTCCTTTCTGGGCTGGGTTTTGGGTAGAGGGCTGCTGCCCTCCAAAGCTACAACCTTATGTGATTCCCAACAGCTCCACGTGCAGAAAACAATGACAATTTCGCTTCAAAAGGAGCAGGAGAAAATCTTACAAATTCAGTCAGAAGCTGCTCCAACACAAGGATGAATATTGAAATAACTGAAATAACTGGTGAAGACAAAAGCCTTCACTTTCAGAACATTGAGGCTGCCCTGGAGGGATATTTGTTCCATGTGCGGGGTCCCATTTTACCCAGAGATGGAATAGACACCAAGGCCATGAGGAAGAGCACATAAGTAAACACACACTGGGATGCGATGGCAAACACAGTCTTCAGCTGGCCTCAGACACAGTCTTCAGTTGGCCCCAGAATTGGGGTCAGTGTGGCAGGCCCATCCTCCTCCTGTACTGCCACCTGTACTGCCAACATCCCATACTGAGGCCACTTTGTGTCTTGGTTGCTCCACTTCCCATCCAGCTCACTGCTAATGTACCTAGAAAGACAGTGAAGGATGGCCCAAAGTCATGGGGCCCCTGCACTCACATGGGAGACATGGAAGAAGCTCCTGGTTTCTGGCTTTAGATCAGCTCAGCTCTGGCCATTGTGGCCATCTGGGAGATAAACCAGTGGATGGAAGCTCTCTATTTCTGCTTCTCCTCCTCTGTCAAATAAAAGTAATTAAAATCTCTCCCCATCCCGCACCAAAACAAAAATGAAAGAAGAAAGTCCCAGTGCCATGGCAACAGAAGATCATTGCTCAGATAGGTCAAGTTGCAATCCTTTTGATTGCTTATTTAATAGATAAATTTGTTGTTGAATGGGACATCTAAGCATAGACAGACATGCACACACACACACACACACACATACACACACACACACAGCATTATGGAGGTCTAGCTCACACACGCCTGCATGGTTTTCAAGGCTACAGCATGATGAGCCTGCACCTGTGCGGTCTGTGAAATGCCACCGTGGTCAAGTTAGGGCACCAGGCTAGCAGCTCAGCTGGTAAGTTTGTTTTGTTTCTGAAACAAATGTCAAGGATGCAGTTTGGCACTGTTCCCTCCGGGCACTGGGCAGCACCTTAGGCCTCTGGACTTACTTGCCAACTGCAAGCACCCCTTTCAGCCAAAGTCTTGCCCTTGTCCAATCCTGTCACCAGAATCATCACTGCTCTACTCGTTGTGTCTGTGGACGGGACTTGTGAGACCACACAGCGTGTCTGGCCTGACTCAGCTCACTATTGTTCTCCACATCCATCCATATTGCCGCAATCAGAGGGCTGCCTTCATTGAATGCTATACTTCATTAAAACAATTTTATTCATTTATCTGAAATGCAGAGTGACACAGAGAGAAGGCATAGAGAGATCCTCCATCCTCTGGTTCACACCCAGAGTGTTGTAACTTCCCAAACAGCTGGACCAGTCCAGAGTCAGGAGCCTAGAACCCCAGCTGGGTTTCCCACGTGAGTGCAGGATCCCAAGCACTTGGCCATGCTCTGTTGCTTTCCCAGGTGTGTTAGCAGAGAGTTGAATGGGAAGATGAACCACCAGGACTTGAGCTAGTGCCCACAAAGGATGCCTGCATACCTTTTTCACCACTAATGAAGAGTGGAGCACCTTCTTTCAGCCAAGGGTGATTTGAATATTTATATCAAAATGATCAACAGAAAAATGAGCCTGCTGAAGTTCCAGTCAACTTGACTTTGCAAGGCCAGATGATTTCACAGGCCTTACACAGTTTCCCAGCCCCAGACTACAGTTTGGCTCGTCTGTCCTTGGACACCTACTCTGTTGCTCTGTGTGGAGTTCTGTCCCAGCCCGAATCCAATTGTTGTTCCATGACAACCATGGAGAGCCAGGAGGCTGGCTACTGTCGCAAGTCAAGCCTGCCAATCAAACAGGGAATCCTTTAGTTGACGCAGCACTGCACATGCTGGGGCTGCACTAGCCCAGCCCCCTCAATGGCAAAGATCCAGCAGTTTCTACTCTCTGCCTTACTTCCACACTATGAATAGTACACGCACCAGAAATATTTATCTGACTGGGAATGCAAGACCGATCAAGGGTGCTTCATCTTACATCAGAATCATGCTAGTCCACTCAACCGAAAAAAACAGAAACTGTTCTTTTCTGTACCTCATTTGGAAAACATTAATGGAACAGAACCAAGAAAGAAGATAAGCAGGTCCTCTGCTTTCCCAGGTGCGTTAGCAGGGAGCTGGATCCGAAGTGGAATAGTCAGGACTCAAATCAGTGCCTTTATGGGATGCTGGCACTCGAGGTGGAGGGTTTTTTTTTTTTTTTTTTTAATTACGTTGCATTATGTGACACAGTTTCATAGGCTCTGGGATTCCCCTAATATACTTTTAAGACTCTAAGCTACTCGGAAATGGGGAGGTGGAGGTTTAACTCACTGTGCCATGGTGCTGACCCCAGGTTGTTTCAGAAGAATCCTTTCTTTAAGTAAAACTGGAAAAAAAAAAAGCCCCCTCTGCCCCTAGAGATTTTCTGCTGTCATCACCCACCCCCCAGGACTGGTGCACAGCTCTAGGCCTAGCTGAGCCAAGGCGGGGCTGAGTTACCCCAGGGAGCCTCCTGTAGGTCAGCATGTCTGGGCTAGGGACGTGATGTTGCATTCATATCTGTGTACCTGCACGCAAGATCGGTGGATCACGAGTGACTTCTCCATCCATTGCCTGACATAGAGGAGGGCAGACCACCAGCTGTGAGATGGACACATGTCCTCTGAACCACTGGGCCACAGTTCCATGGCTCTGAGCGACCTTCCCCGGCCCCTGCCTGATCACACTTGCTGATATTTACCTTGGGGGAGGGGGCACTTTAGAGCTGGGCAGCTGGCATGGTGCATACCCTGACTGTGAGTCAGCATGAAGTGTGACCATGGCTGGACACCCACGGAGGCCACCCCACTGACAACTCTTGCCTGACTTCCAGGAAGCACCTAGAAAGCATGGGCTTTGGAACATGCCACCCCAAGCTCTTGTTTTCAAATAGTTTTGTGGGGCAGGGGGCTGGCATTTTGGCACAGAGTGAGGGCATTGCTTGTGATGCCAGCGTACTGATTGGAACACTAGCTTGAGTCCTGGTTGCTCTGCTTCTGATTCAGTTTCCTACTAATATGCCTGGGAAGACAAGTACCTGGTCCCTGACACACACATGGAAGACCAGGTTGTAGGATGCAGGTCCTTGGCTTTGGCCATCAACATTATAATAGTCTCTGTCCCTCATTCTTTCTGTGTCACTTTGCCCTTTTTAAAAAGTTGCAAATACTTTTTATTTGGAAGGCAGATTTTCAGGAAAATGCGAGACAAACAAAGAAGAACTTCCACCCACTGGTTCAATCCCCAAATGGCTGCAATGGCCAGAGCTGAGCTAATCCAAAGCCAGGAGACGCTTCCAATTCTTCCACCTTGGTGCAGGATCCCAAGTACTTGAGCTATCCTGTGCAGCTTTCCTAGGCTATAAGAAGGGAGCTGGATTGGAAATGGATCAGCCAGGACATGAGCTGGTGCCCGTATGTGATGCTGACACTGCAGGCAGAGGATTAGCTTGCTAGGCCACTTCTTGGGCCTCTCTCTTTGCCTTTCTAATAAATGAAATCCATGTTGGAGCCGCTTTTAAATCTCAATCTGATCCTGGGCTATTCTTCCCCTGGGGGCTAAGTAATTAGCTTGGGCTCATGACAAAGGAAGCAGCTGGACAGGGAGCCCAGACTCCCACATGCATCAGGTTGGTCCTCCCATGACCAGTGAGCACGAAGCCATGGAGCCAAAACATCCCCGCACCAGGCTCTAGCACTCACTCCCAAATGTCACTCCCTCCTGTGAGCCCCTGCTTCCAATTTTCCACGCTAGGCAACTGGAAAAGATCCTGAGATAGAAGCGGGCAGGGGAGAGGGCATGAGGCACAGAGGGGAGAGAGGAACTAATATTTGCCTCCTTTATCGAGAAAAGATTATCCTGCCCTCTGGTACACTTGGACACGGTGATTGCTCAAGTGTTTCTCACTCTTTTTCCTTTAATTGCAAATACCAGTAGGAACCAGTTTGACCAAGGCGTCTGCATGAAAAGTGCTGTGCCATTTGAAAAAAATCTGATCATGACAACCCAACTCCTCAGCTGGTGGAGAGCCCCGGGTTCATGAAATTACAAGGGCAATCTAAATGAAGCCTAATGTAGCACTTCAAAGTCCGCTCAACACATTAACTAATTCATCACCACCTCACCCCTTCCAGGTATATAAATAGCCATTATCCTCACTTTACAGTTGGTAGAAATGAGACACGGATGTTGGCACACTCGCCCTGGGGCCCTAGATGAAGTCAGGATGGCCAGTGCCAGCGAAATCCAGCCATTTCTGAGTCTCCCCACTTGACTGAACCGGCACTATTCCTCCTCCCTTTTCCTTCCTTCCACAGCTCAATGAACTAAGTTTCACAGAGGGACTTGGAGAGATTTCAAATCCCCCCCCCTTTTTTTTTCCTCAGTGCGACTGTTTCTGACATAGACGCTGTAAAACCAAGGGAGTCCTAACTGATTATGGTTGTCACACATTGGAAGACTCGAAGGTTCGTGTCTTCAGCGGAGGAAAGAGGTCAATTGGCTGCATCTGAGCTTGCTTATGCCATCTGTTACCAAATGCTTTCCAAATTGGGTAGTGTGCAGGCAGGATTTTGCCTAAGAGTTATACCAAGCTCAAAGACAAAAGCAACTAGGACTTTTTTGTTTTGTTTTGTTTTGTTTTCTGGAAGAGGTAGACCTTGCTCCATTGGCCCCATCCCATTAAACATATGGTGATATGCAGAGTAAACCTGTAGTAACAATAAATGAGACCGTGAAATCAGTCTGCAAACTGTTTTTTAATATCTGGCTACTTCTTCAGTGCCAACCCCTGGCTGTCTCAAAAGTCCAGGTTTATCACGTGGGTGGAAGGGACTTTTTTTTCTACCCAGAGCCTTGCTGTTGCTGCTTCAGTCCACAAGGTAACCAGAAAGGATTCTGAAGTCAGAGACATGAAAGGACAAGAACAGGTATGCAGGAGGCTGCCCTCAATCCCAAGCGGCTGCTTGTGCAGGTGGGAGGGGAAGCCCCTGAGTGTGCACGTTGCTTTTTGCAAGACAGCAGTGCCAGGCAGACCCAGGAAGACAACCCAGGGCATTGCTCTTTCCACAGGATCAGCCCTGGCTTTTAGGGGGCGAGGGCTGTTCTTGATTTAATTTCACGAATATTTCACTTCATTTTATTCTTGGCCTCAGTGCACACCGCCTTCCTCCAACCACCACCGCCCATCCCGCCACCGCAAAAAGGAAAAACAAAACAAAACAAACACACCACCACAAGTAAATCAATGCAAAGTGGATGAAATTTTTTTCTCATGGGAACGATGATAAAATCAGAGGTTTATTTCTAATCAAGAACAAAGCATCAAACAGAGCACATAGAGGAGTAACAACAGCCATAAAGGCAAGGATTAAACAACCACAAACCTCAATGACCTCACCTGCAAAATAGGTATAATAATGGGATCCCTCTTGTAATATTGGGGATAAATGGAGATAACGTTGGTGAAGCAGTCAACATAGGGCCCGGCTCTTAGGAGCCAGTCGTAAAGTGTTGGACTAAGTTCTATCAACTGTGAGGGATGTTGGTTCATGATCTTCTTGACAGTGTTAAAAGGCAGGTGTTGTTATCATTCCCATTTACCAAGACCAAGGCCGCAGATCTGCAGTTAAGTGGCCAGCTGAGTCGACAATCTGCCTGCATAGTCCAGCCTCTTTCACGCCTATGCTCCAAGTGCAGTTGAGTTTCAACTAGTTCATGGAAATGGAGTTAACAGCTAAGTTATTTTTGGTGCAAAATATTATGAAAGCCAGAGAAAAGAAGGGTCTTCCACAGGCTTGTGGATCATATAAAAAGTATATGTGAGTGTCAATTTTCTTTTGCATCAAAATGAACATAAATGTTCATTCCACATTTTTCTGAGTTATACTCATAGAGAGCTGACATTTAATGAATGTTAATGTTAGCATATCATTTGAACAGATGAATTATCACCCATATTATATAAAGTAGAACACAGATTCTGTGAACACTATTTCATAAAATGTCATTGTTTTATGAATTAAGGGAAATTCCTATGATGATAACACAGTGGAGCATAAAGCTGATCCCAAATTCATCTCCAGAAGAAATGTGTTCAGTAGTTTAAAGGTACTTTACACAGTATAGAATCCAAAGTATTGGAAATAACTTTCTAATGACATTTGAGGCTCTTTCCCTGAATAACATTCTTAGAAGAAATAGTGTAAATGTAGTGTGTGGGGTTGGTGCGCTCCCCACACCGGTGTTGTTAAAAGGGCATTGGAGAGGCTGATACTGTGGCACAGTAGATAAAACTGCAATTGATGACACCAGCGTCCCCTAGAGGAGTATCTGAGTTCCTGCCACTCCTCTTCCAACTACATTCCTGCTAGTTCACCCGGGAAGTGAGCAAGTACCCCACAGGGGGCATCTGAATAGAACTCCAATCTCACCTTGACTTGGCTGTCGCAGCTACTTGGGAAGTCACCCAACACATAGAAGATCCCTTTCTCTCCATCTGGCCTTCTCACATTGGAATAAATTCTTTAAAAAGAAGGCCACTGGAAAATTTGCTCAGTGTGAAAGACTATACACAAAAGGACAGACAACACCATAATACCTTATTCATAGGTACCACTCAGTTCTGTAAAAAAGCTTAACATTTGATAGATTTCAGCATTGCTTCATGATATCTAGGAACAGAGGGAGAAGTTTCTGAAACTAACTATTGTGACTACATAATTGTCCCAATTTCACATTATGGTCCTTCAAGTTGAAAATTAGGCATGCATGCCCACTTGCCTCTTATGTGTACCTCTGGCCAGAATGAAATGCAAAAGGAATGAAATAAAAATCCCTAAGAAGGCCATGGAACTACGAGGATTCCATGTATTGTGGTGGAAGGTCTTGTTGTGATTAATTTTAATTAAATTGGATGTTAACCAGAGAATAAGGCTCTAATGATAATTCAATTTTCACTGGTATTTGTATTTGGACAAATTCAGGGTTAAGTTTAGGCAATGTTCCAAGGATGCTTGGTTAGCAAGTGTCTATTCTGGGGGCTAGAACTGTGGAATAGTGTGTTAAGCCTCCGCCTGTGGTGCTGTCATCTTATAGCAGTGCTGGTTCAGGTCTCAGCTGCTCTGCTTCTGGTCCAGCTCTCTGCTAATGGCCTGGGAAAGCAGCTGAAGATGGCGCAGGGCCTTGGATGCCTCTGTTTGGGAGATCTGTGGGAGGATCCTGGCTCCTGGCTCCTGCAGACTGGCTGAGTTCTGGCCATTGTGAACATTTAGGGAGTGAACCAACAGATCATCTCTCCCCATGTCTCTCCTCTAAAACAGAGAGCTCCAGGTACTGAGATTCTGTGCTGGCTGAAATGACAATCTTTGTTGGGACAGGGTTAATGGGCAGACTCTCAGTGTCTGCCTCGTTGCTTGGAACCAAGACCCAAGGCTCTGCAGCGTGCCCCCCTGCACCAGCCCCGCTCAGCCGCTCAGCTCATTCTTCCATGGTGATTGCCCACAGTCAAGCTCAGCTGTGTGTTGGACAGGCTGCTTGTTCACACTTTCTATAGAGGTATTTGCTGTTGGAGAGGTTTCATATGGTTTATCCCAGCCTTCCTGCAACCAGAAATCTGTGCTAGGGATATGGTTTGGAAGCCAGGCACAACCTAGCTTCCCTCACCTTCAGCCTCCCTTTTAAGCTTACTCAAAGGTTGATTCAGGATGGCCCTCCCCTGTCCCAAAGGCACTGTGGAAAAGCAGTTCACACGTCATTGGGAAGTTCCAGGTTAGGTGGGAATTTGTTAAAAGCTCCAAGCACCCTGGCCGCTGCAATGACTGTGGAAAGCAGAACTGGGCAGCTCTGAGAAGTTCAGGCTGGGGGTGCTTTGGTTTATTAGGAAACATTGACCCTTGACAATGCAAAGTATGAAGTGTGGTCTAGTCTAATCTCTCCCAAAGGAACACTGTGTGTTCACAGAACAAAAAACAGAATGCAAATCAGCATGCCGTGGTTGAAACCCCATGCTGCACGAGTTAAAAACAAGCCCTTGATTTCTAATTCTTTTACACCAAGTCCCATGTCGGCCTGTCAGCTCTTTCTACCCTCCTTCCGGTAGTAAATATTTTGGTTTATAAAAAGTGATTTTTTTTTTTTACTTTTAGAAGTAATTCTATATCAACTTGATGGCTGGATCTGCTTCTCAAATTTCTTTCAACAAAGTGCCGCTGCCACTGGCGCTGACCCTGCTTTTCCCCGGGATGAGCATGGACACGAGCTCAAACACACGTGCTCACACATGTGCACACAGTACCATCTATGTTTACAAATGCACACAGTATAATACACATGTTCTCATGCACACGATAGAACAGCTCACATGTGCACACACATGCACACAGTAACGCACAGTGCATGTGACCATAGGATAACACTTATGAACAAACATGTGCACACAGTAAGACGTATTGTGTGTAAGCACACATGTACACACACTTACCTGATCTCCAAACTGAGCAGGCATGTCCTGGAACATGTTGCTTTCTCTTCCATTGTCTTGCTCTTTCATCCATTGAGTTCAGATTTCTTAAGTGTCGTTCTGGGCACCTTGGGAACACGAGAGTAAATTCAGAGAAGTATTTGCCTGTGAAGGTGATAGCTCACCATTAAGTTTTATAAAAACTTTGAAAGGAAGAGCAATTGAAAAAGTAACACACACACAGATACACCTCCTAGGTGTCTTAGCAGGAAGCTGGATCAGAAGTGGAGTAGCTGGGACTCGAAACTGTGTTCTCTTATGGGATTATGATGTTGTGCATGGCAGCATAATTTGCTGTGCCAACATGCTGGTCCCTGCTACCTTTTATTGTGTGCCTGTTAAAGATATAAACACTTTACCTCTTGTCAAAAAAGAAACTAAAAAATGCAGTAGTATTGGTTTAGAGTACTTAAGATTGAGTAAAGAGGCCATTGTCAAATTGGTTTTCAGACACATCTCCTGGACCATTGAACTGGTCTGCCTGCTGCCCCCAAATGATCTTTGGACTTTGGCCCAACTGTGATTCACTAATATTGCTTTTAGTAAAAAGCATGTCTCCCCTAAGAGTACAAAAGATTGAAATGCAATAATACAGATGCCAATTCCAGATAAGAAAGCAATGTAGACAGCAGCCCACCTTGCAATTTTAACCTTGGGGCACCATTGCAAGGTTGCTCGATCTTTTGGCTTTCTGGTCTGTGTGCCCAAGCAGCCCAGGTAAGGCTAGTTCTCTTTGCTCCTGACTTGATTCTAGGTGGACCTTCATAGCACCGTGGCATTGTCAGTGGGACTCTTGGCTTCTGCTTGGGGCTCAATGCTGGCCTGTACCTGTTGCATCCCTCCATCTCCCCAGGCCCTCCAGGCTGTGGAGCTGAGGCCTGCATTCCACCTCCCAGTCTCTGGAACTTTCTTTCCACCTGTGCTCGTGCCACTGAGCTTCCTGCCACCAACACTTGTGAACATGAGGTCACTTTCCAGGCTGCTCAGATCCAGATCCTACCTGATGAATGATGATTTCACTGATGCTCAGCATGGCAACAGATCAAATTCAAATGCTCATATATTGAATTACTAAACCAATACCATTCATTATAGGATGCTTGCTCAGCTTGCAAGTTTGCTACCTCCCGTCTGATCTTCCTCCTTAGGCAGGCAGGTTGCCTGTTGGAGGCGGTGGAGATAAATCAAGGTTGTATAAACAGAGACTGGAAACTTATTTCCCTCACTAGTTCTCATTTTATCATCATAGCTGCGAACATACACTTAATATGCCGAGCCGTACAGTTGAGTAAAATATCCTAACAAAGTGAATGAGACGATGTGTACAGATAAAATGATAGACAATAAGAGATGAGACAATACAATAGACAAACAGTACTATTGAGACAAAGTCTCATCAGGAAACTGCTTTCGCTTACACACTGTAGCTTTTCCTCTAAAAACAGTTTGTCTACACACCTCCTTTGTCAAAACCGCAATTTGAGTTTACTTCTGAAGATGCCAGACCAGTTCTTAATAAAACACAGTTTCAAATCTCTAACAACTCATGTGCTAGACCCAGTGGCGGGTCTTTTCCTCCAGTGAATTTGGAAGCAATATTTCAGTGCATGCCAAGCACTTTCACAAATACTTCGAAGGGTCTGCCCAATTTTATTCCCATATTCCTAGTTTGGGTTCTATCACTACCATCTCGCGGTTCAGGTGCGGGGCTAGATCACAGGCCTCACAAGTTGTCCAAGGCCACATGCTTGTTAAGTGGTGACCCTGGATTTGAACCTAGGAAAGTGCAGTTTGGAGCCTGCATTTTACTTTCCAAATTCCTTTTTCATACATGTAACACAGATGAAGAGGCACAGGATACAACTTTTATTTCTTTCCTCTAACTTTTTTTTAATTCATCTTTTTCTTCCCTCAAACATTCTGCACTCATTTGCTTTTCCTGTTAAGGATACATCTTACAGATCTTTCCTTATCATTTCATAGAGTTTTCTAATGATGCTTTTATTGATTTATTTGAAAAGCAGAGCATCAAGAGGGAGGGGACAGAGACGAGTGGAAGAGAGTCCATCTGCTGGTTCACTTCCCCAGGTGGCTGTTAACAGTCAGGGTTGGACCAGGCTAAAGTTGGGAGCCAGCATCTCCAGCTCAGTCTCCCACGTGGGTAGAGTGACCCAATAACTTAGGTTATCATTTGTCAGCTTTCCGGGTGCATTAGCAGGAAGCTGCATTGAAAGTGCAGCTTTGATATAGGACGCTGCTGTTGCAAGCTGTGGCTTAGCCTTCTGCACCACAACACCAGCCCTTTTCATTCTTTTATAGATATTCTGCCATATGGATGTGCCATCATTTCGCTGGTTCTGAAGTGAGGGAAACTTAGGTTGCTTCCATTTTTTGCTACTTACATAACGTTGCCGTGAATCATCTTGCAATCCATCTATTTTATATGTAGATGTTTTAGTCTGTTGGACACTTGAAAGTCAAAAGAAACACTTCTATTATTTTCCTAACAATGAAGAATTCATCTTCATAAAATTAATTCCTACATCGTCCTACAGTTTGAGGGATTGCTTAGCTTTCTTCAAAAGAAAGTGCTGTCAAACCTGGAATTTTTGTTCATCTTACATAGATGAAAAATGTTATAATTGAATTCACATATAGTTTATCATGTACGGCTTGCTTAGGATATTTTCTTTGCCATGAACTATCTTAATTATATTCTTTGTTCATTGTTTTTATGAAAAACTTTTTCAAAGATTTTAAAAGATATTTGATGCACACACACAGGAGAGCATATCTTATGTTTAGAGACAATAATGTTGAAAGGCCAGTAATTGAGATTTATATTCAGAATCCATAGATTGACCTGAGAACCTTTTATCTGTACTCAACAGGTCAATAACCTTTGCAACCTAGAAGAAATGAAGGGAAATCAAGGCCTTTCTTCTCTATTCCCTGGAGTGTGTAGATTCCACTCAGCGTCTGCATTTCTCCAATGCTGTGTCACTTTCCTCTTTTAAAGTGGATTGGAAAAGTTGGTATTATCAAAATGTCCATACTGCCCCAAGCAATTTACAGGCTCAAGATGACTCCAATCCAAATGCCAAATATGCTGTTCTCCAATCTGGAAGAAGAAAAAAATCTCACATTGACTATCAAATGCAGAATTTTCTCTCTCATGCCAATTCTGCATTGTTTTGATTCTAACTGCAATCAGGTGTTATGGATGCCTCCAGCTTTATTTTTGTTATTCAGGGTTGCTTAAGCAAGTTCTCTTGATTCTGTACGAATTTTTGGACCATTTTTCCCCAGATCTGAGAATAATGTCTTTGGTGTAGTGATCTGAGTCATACAAAACCTATACATTGTTTTGGAGAGTCTGCACATGTTGATCATAATAATTCCTTCAGTCCATCTCCAAGCTTCATAGCTTGGATGTCTGCAACTCTCAGGCTATGTTGGATAATAAACATTTAAAGAGGAAAGAAATACTTTATAATGTCTACCTTGCAATATATATAGCCTTACTGCCAGGGTGAATTTCTGGCCTTTCTCTCTTTGCCTGGGCTGGAAAAAGGGAGGCGTGATATTCCAGGACTTCCTGCAGTAGGAGGTGAGGTGACGAGTGCTCTCTCTGTGGTTATGTGGATATGAAGGACAGGCAGAGCAAGGAGCCATTTCTGAAGGAAGTATGCCCAGACCAGTGGAGCATGCACCAGATACCTACAGGGGACAGAACATGTGTGCAAGAGAAACCGTGAGGTCCACGAACTCCCTGTGTGGACTAATTCGAGAAGTTTACAAGTTGCTCAAAGCTGCTGGTCAATCCAGTCACAGCTGCTTTTGAGCAGAATTTTCCTTCTGAGTGTGACTGGCTCATACCAACAGTATGACACCTCCTTATTTGCACCTAGAACGCATTGTTCTTTGAGTGTATCGGTTAACGAACCACAGCCTCAGGGCTAATTTTTTTTCACTTGTAGGATTTTACTATATTAGAAAAAAAAAAAGGTAGATCCAAGTTCTTCCAATTCTTGGTTTTAGAGTTATGAAATTGTTTTCACACAGCCTCCTGGGCAGGCTCATTTAGTATAAAATCTGGATGCTTAATTCCTGTGTTTCTCATTGCAGCTGCTAGCCAACTTCATCCCCATTTCAATGGGGAAGCTGTGATGGAAGAAGAATGAATATTAGCCAGTTATCTTCAGAATTCTTTAGATACTGTAGAAAAGCATTGGTGTTTTCTACTAATAATGCATTCCACCATGGCCAAACAGGAAAAAAAAAAACCAAAATTTTGCATTTCATTTTCATAACTTGCTCTTTTTTCTTAACAGATATTTTATTTATTTGAAAGGCAGGGTGATAGGGAGGAAGGAAGGGAGGGAAGGAGGCAAGGGAAGGAGAGAAAGATCATTCACCTATCGGTTACTCCCCAAATGGCTGCAACAACCGGGGCTGAGCCAGGCCAAAATCAGGAACCTGGAATCCCATCCTGGTCTCCCATGCGGGGTGGCAGGTGCCCAAGCGCTTGGGCCATCTTCTACTGCTTTCCTAAGAGCACTAGCAGGAGTGCTGGTTTGGAAGTGGAGCAGTTGGGACTGGAGTCAATGCTCTGATACACCCTGCTTTTGTTGCAGGCAGCAACCTAACGTGCTGTGCCACAATGCTGATATCTCATTCTTCCCTTTAAACCCTACAGGCAAGTGTGACCTTAGGAAATGATTTAATCTCACTTACAACTGACTCCTGTGTCAAATTACGGCCTGAAGGTTCCCCGTGATGTAGAGACCATGACTAGGGGCAGGGTATCCTTGCATGTATTTTATCCTAGTGGATTTGAACCAAAACTCATGGTTGGGGGAGAAACCAGTGTCCTTCCAGAGGTGGAATGCAAACTCCCACCTCCAGGACTCCACCTACCCTTGTCTTGTCTGCCTTCCTGACCTTCTCCTCACACCTGTGCGCTCCCATCCTGAGGGCTCCTCCAGCTGTGCACACACACACCACTCCTCTCCCTCAGATCATCTCCGGGCCTCCCAGGCTCCCACTGTGTTTGGAGCCATGTCTTCTCTGTCTTCCTCCCTCCCCCCCTCCCCCCCTCCCCCCCACTGCCTCCAAGGGCAGTGAATCTTTCCTATCTTTTCACAGGGTTTAAACAACTGTGTGGTATTCAAATTCCCTGCTGGTAGGTGAGCCCTGTGAGAGAAGAGGTGAAGCTGGCCTTAGTCCCGGCCCCACCGCTGGAATGAGCCCTGAGCAGAGCAGGCATCCTGAGTGGTGCTCTGACCTTGAGCTGGTCTTTCTGTCTGTGTCATCACTGTTCTGGACCGCAAATACTAGACAAAGGCTGACTGGATTAAACCAGTGAGCTGTGGAAACCAAGCGCTGGCAGAAGCGCCAATTTGTTTTCCAATGTTGAACAGGAATCTTACATGTTCTTCTTGCCATGTGCATTCTACTCAAGGGGTTTTTCTCCCACAGAGTTTCTTTAGCGGTTCTCTTGGAAAAGCTACCTCTCTTGGGTGCCTGGAAGGTCTTCCAGCTTGCTCAAAGCAAACCAGAAGTCTTCTTCGGGGTGATTATGGCCCCTCCAGGACGACCTGGCTGCTCTTATTGAGTGACTCAGATTTCCCAGGAGCTGAGAGGCTCCTCACGTGGCCCTGACTCGTGGTCTGTTTCTGAACATCTGGATCAATTTTCCTCATTTTGTTGCAATGTCTGCGTAGCTCCCAGCAGGGAAGGAAACAGCCCACATCCCATCCTGAAGGTTCGCTTCATCTGGCCATTTTCAATCACTCTCTTGATGAGGATTCTCCTAGGAAGGTGCCCTTGCTTGTCATGTGTCCTGCAGCCCCAGGGGACTGAAGAAAAACCTCCAGCAGTAACATTTCACACCACACACACACTGCAACTCTACACACACCCAAGACTCACTAAGACACCTAATGCCCACAGGCAACCCCCCCCACACACAACCACAACCCAGTTCTCATACACATGCAGCCCCTGCAGAGGCTATGCATGTACAACACCCATGGCATTCTGAGGCCTCTCTCATCACATTACACACACACACACACACACACACACACACACACACACACACACCCCAGCATTCACCCACACCCACCAAGTGCAAGGAGCCTAACCTTGCTGAATCTTGAAATGAGAGTCTCACTGAAGCCTACAACTCCTCTTCCTTCCTTTTCTTCCTTTCCTGCCCACTCCCCTCATCACTTAACCCACCCTGTTATTTTGGCAAAGGTTGTTTTACGTCCTCCATTCAGATAAGAAATTCTCACGTGCTTTCTGTTGCTCTGAGAAACACCTGAAATTGGGTCTGATAGGAAGGGAAGAGGCTGATGTAAGTCACAAAACTGAGCCTGGTGCTGGCTTTGGTGACCAGGTCTCCGAGATGCCAATGGCAGCAGGATGGAACAAGTGTGAGGGAGAGAGAGCGCAGGCTGACACAGAAGGCACAGGGATTCAGAGGTGATACCTTCCCAACAACCCACTCTCCTGGGAATTCTCTCCACCCATAAGGCCAGCACTAATTGCCTTTGAGAGATGGGACCCTTCCAAGGGCCTGATCACCTGTCACTAGGTCCTACCCCTCAAAGGGTCCATCACTTTCTAATTCTGCCACTCCTACAACAAGCTTCTGACATAGAAACCCTAAGGGAGCTCTAAGATGGCTTTTGGCCCCTTTCTTGGGAAGCGCAGCTCCATGCCATCCCAGATCAACTACAGATTATAGAGTCATTCCAGATTCTACTATAGTTGCCTTATATTTTTCCCTCGCCATGTGGTGGAATTGTCCTTCCCACTTTCTGCCTTTTTTAGGGTTAATTCATTTTTATTTTGAAAGGCAGGGTTGCAGAGAAACTGAGAGAGAGAGATCTTTCATCTACTGGTTCACTCCCCAAATGATCACATCAGCTGGAGCTGAGCCTGTCTGAAGCCAGGAGCCAGGAGCTTTTTCCTGGTCTCCCGTGTGAGCATAGGGGTCTGAGAACTTGGGCCATCCTCCAATGCTTTCCCAAACAGTAAGCAGGGAACTGGATAAGTAAAGCAGCCAGGACTCAAACCGGCATGTATATGGGACGCCAGAACCACAGTGGAAGTTTAGCTTACTATGCCATGCTGCTGCCCCTGCCTCAAACTTCAGCTTTTAAGATAAGGAATAGAAGAGCACTCATATTACATCAATAAGAGGTAATACCATCTCATGCTCTTTCCCAAGACCATTGTGGTTTAAAGTGGCATATGGATGCTCCTGAGAAAACTGTGTTTCATCACAGGAATGACTTTCAAAACAAGCAATTTCAACTGTACAGTGTCTGAGTGGGCAATACACACAGCTTCTTCTGTGGGAGTGGCCGTCCCTTATCCTGGCTCTTTTTTTGCAAATGTGAGCACACAAGCATATGAGGCAAAGAGACCCCTGGGGCCCACTGGCACCTCTAGCACCTGCAGCTGGCAAGCAGTGAGCCTGTTTGTCCCCAGGGGCTCCCTGGGACATTCTGAAGCTGTATGCAGACTCTGATCCTTGTCCACATCCACAGATGTCTCTGTCTTTAAAGACACAGCTCCTGAGCACTGCCCAGGAAGACTGACTTCGTGGGCTGTTAAGGTTTGGACGACGCTTGGGTATTCCCCCAAAGTCCCTAGTGTTCAAAGTTTGGTCCCTAGAGTCTTCCATCCATGTGTTAAGGAGGGCACTTAATCCAGTTAGGAATATGTGGAAAGTGATGGGATTGGCTTAGAGTGTTGGAGAGGAAGCCAGCTGTGGTGGCTGCCCAAGATACAGATGTATGTGATATATGTGGCTACACACAGATATAGAGGACAAAAGTGCTCCCTGTCTCTACTGCCTGGCTCACTTTGTGGTCATCCTTTCTACGATGATCAACCTCCACCCTCAGCCAAAGCCACTAGAGCTTAAACTGCGAACCTTCCAAACTGAGCCTAAAAAGGCCAGCTACTTCCAGGAGTCTCCTGAGTCAGATGGTTTATTGTGAGTCAAATATTTAAATGTGACCACAAAGACCCACTTAGAGCATGGACTGTTATTCTTCATCAGGAAGAGGTCAAAGACTAGCCTGTGCACAGATTTTCACAGCAGGCTGATGAGTACAGCTGAGGCGAACTGGGCTTGCCTCAGACAGAAACCTTGTAGCAGGGTTAAAGAGATGATGACACAAGGAAGGCCATTGCTGCAAATCCTCTTCCAACATAAAGACAAGCTGTAGCCTCCACTGCCACCAGTGCCAGGCTGAAAGGAAGATCAAACTCAAGGTCATTGCCAGCAACACTCCCAGTCTTATAGTTTTATAGCAAGACACTTCCTAGTGTCTTGCTATAAAACATTCAGCCAACTGATTTTCTCAAAAAGCCCAATTTCCATGAAGACCATGAGGGTGTGAGAGGTTAGATGGCTCATCCATCCCTCGCATATTCTCTGACACATCCATTCTTACCTGCTTTCTCTCCTGTTGGTCAGATCCAAGGAGTGGTGAAAGATGGGGAACCTGTTGGCTGATAGCCTCCTAGCTTCACACTTAGAGGATGGAGGGGACAAGTGCCCCACACCCATCAGGAAAGTTCTCCAGTGGTCCAAGTGTGGTCATGTTTGGTATGAATCATCTTTACCCAAGGAAGTCCAGGAGTTGACAACTCCACAGAACAAGCATCCCAGAGACCGGGGTCCCCAAGAAAGGACTCTTTTATTTCAATAAGTACTATTATATTTGCTTTAAAGAGGAGGCATGTGACAGGAAGGTTAAGGTACCACCTGCACTGCCAATACATGGAGTTTTCTTCTTAACTTGGGGCCTTTGAATCTGCTCACCTGTAGGCTCAGCTTATGGTTCAGTTCTTCAAGGATGCTGAGTGCTGAACCTAGATCTGCAGGCTAATTAGTGTGCCAATTTGGTTGGGTCATGGTACATAGCTTTTGGTCAAAACAAAATGTTTTGTTTTAGATGCCTTTTTAGATGTAATTGACATTTAAATCAGCAGGCTTTTGAGTATTATAGATGACCATCATGGTAATCTAGATCATCTCCAAGCTGGCACATCAAGCTGTGCCTTCCAATGACCATTCTGTTGCTCTACTTGACCAGAAGCTTCTGGTGAGGCAGGTGACCATTCAGGAGATCTTGTGATCAGGAGAGCCATAGGTCATTTGCTATGATGTGGCTCAGTGCAGTTAATATAAGCATGTTTCCATGGTATCTGTTGGAATGCACTGTAAGCCCTCAAACAGTGCTGTTAGCCAAGCCTCTGAGGGAAGGTGAGGCATAACTGTACTTGCAGTAGGTGTTTGGTTCATGTGGATGAAGCCCAGGACACAGTAGCAAAGGACGGTGCCATATTAGAAACCCAGTGCTGGTTTCTACTGTTGACTTCAGGCAATGGTGGTGGCCTGGTCATCAGTGGTAGGGGAGCGCAATGCAACATTTGCATGTTTGCTACCTGGCAACTCTGCTCTCTTGAGCTGCCTGCAGCAGCAGCAGGAGAGGGCTGTGTAGGTCTCTGTCCTGGGGTGCCCCATGGTGTGCATTCCAGGCATGGAATGATCTAGGTCCACCCCCTAGGGCGACCTACATACCTCCCTCTTCCTGAGGCTTCTTTGTTCCCAACCATTCCAATCCTTCTCTCTCCAGATCCCTGGTGGGACTAGTCAACCAAGACGAGCACTACCCATGAGTCTGGGTATACTATTCATCCATCTACTGTCATAAATCAGTTTCAACCTTTCCTCCTCCTCCATCATTTGCCCCTGAATGTTCTCCTATGTAGTTAACAAAAGGAACGGACACAAAGAGGTTAGAAGTATAGGAGTAGGTTCTATAGCTCAAGGATGACAGCAATGATTTGTTTTATATTTCAAAAACAGCTAGAATGCAAGGCTTTGAGCTTACTCACACAAGGAGAGAATAAGTATTTGGGATGATGGACATGCTAATTACCATGATTTGATCTCTGCATATTATACACATATATCAAAACGTTGTGCTACATCCCATAAATGTGCATAATTTTAAAAATCCCCCCAAACCCTGGTTCGAACTGGGGAACTGGTGTGGCAGCAGTGGGGATCATATGGAACAGGGGAGGACCCCCTGGTCACATAGCTTATTTTTTTTCCTCTGACCTTGTGCCTAAGCCCAATACATCATTTCTGTCCTAAGGCAAATTTGTTACTAGGCCTGCTACACCATACAATGGGTTCTGATGGAACGTAGCTGTTGATGGGAAGCTTTGGCCAACACTACACTTGATGTCCCAAGGTCAGGCTCTCAGTTTTGACCAGGGCTGGTGGTGTGGCAGGAGCTCTGTGTCAAATAATGTAGAGCTCCCTGTGGTAGATAATGTGTTCCCACCATGGAACCTCGGGGGCCAAGTTCTGACGCACACCGTTCACACCTACTTTTGTCGTTATAGTTACCTTCTGGCTCCATGCGACTCATCAGATGACATGTCCCAAGTGGCAGAGCCATTGGTACTGAAGCCTGGTCCCAAGGGTGTTCCTCCCTTGGGTCCACTGCACACTGATAACCTCCTATGTCACTTGGTGAATGGGGTTGGAGCAGTATCAGCAAGGAGAATGTGTTGCTTTCAGAATATGAAGATGACAAGCCAGGGTTGTGTCTCCTTCCTGGCAGTGCTGATATGAGAGTTACCTTCTCCCTTTTGAGGGAGCATTCCAGTGTGCCCTAGAACATGGGTCCTCAAGAGCTTCCCTTGCATGGGGGATCCACTATTTGTAACTTTGAATTCGTCAAGTTTCCTAAAGTAGATTACATTTCCCAGCATCCCCTTCACTGGATAGTTCAGAGTTAAGAGTTGGCTGGAGGGGAAATGTGCATGAAATTTGGAAGGCAGAATGAGCCTTGTGTGTGTTGCTTTGTTTGGTATAATCCAAGTTGGGAGACTGGAGGAGAACATGATTGCTGGCCTGCTGGCTTAGCTTGCAGGAGTGGGGAGTGGGGCAGCCAACCTGACTTCAGCTCCCCTTCTACCCTCAACAGATTGGCTCCTTCAGCACCTCTGAACCTTGAGCTGCTGCATCCATAGCTTCCTGGGGCAGAATACCTTTCAGACTCCACCCCCAGCCCCCTTGTTTCCAGTTGCCCACTGTGGATCCAAGGGTGTTCCCGAGGGTGACAGCTTGCTGTCACAGCTCCAGTCTAACCTTATTCTGCCACGTTCTGTCCCATTTTTTTTGCTGATTCCAGGCCTCCACCAGCGGCAGAGATCGCAACCTTCTTTGGACTGCCACATCAGCTGCTGTGCTTTCCCCACGCCTCACCCTTACGATAAATCCTTTTTGTTTCTGTATCATGCATAGTGTTTTTGCTTTCCTGATCCCATCCTAACAAATCAAATACCCCCTAAATCTTTGGCAGGTGGACTGCTCATCCACACACCTCACAAAAATCTTTGAAGGCTTTGTCACTTTCTGATAATCAGGTGTCATCAACATACAGTTGTCATCACAGTAGAGGCAGTGGCCTGTGTGATAGTCCACTGCTGTCCAGACATTTCAGGTCTCCCTGTGGGCTGGAACATGACAAAAACTGAGTGGAGCTCATTTCTACTCCACTTGCAGCAGCCACATCTGAACAACTCCTGCCCCCAACTGCAAAGAATGCCTTCTTCAGATCAATGACCACACACCATGGATCTAGGCAGATTTCATCTGCTCTGACAAACATGTCATATCTGGGATACCAATTACAAAGCTGCAGCTGCTATTTAATTGAACTTGACATCTGCCAAGATCTCACTGGTTTCTGTAGATGCCAAAGATGTGAATTAAGTAGAGATATGATGGAAACCACCACCTCATCACCCTTCACATCTTTGTAGGTGGCATAAATCTCAATCCTTGGGATGGCATTATTATTTGTGATTTCTTGAAGGGGTGGATACATCTAGTTGGTCTTAGACCACATCAAAGGAATAATGGCTGGTTTTTCCAACAGTCAAGAATCATACTGATACATTGGGAAATCAAAGCAATGACTGTGACATTGCCTAGGCACAGGGAACCCATTGTGAGGGAGATCTCGGGCTAGGGCTACATGCATGCTCTGATCCCACGAGCTGAGTGACAGTGTAGGTGCTCGGATGTCTCTGTAAACTCAAATCCCATAGTCAGCATTCCTCAAGTATCTGAGCATTCATCTCTTTCTAGGAGAGGTGACCTAAGGAAGTGGACACAGGTGCATTTGAGAAAGGACCAGAGGAGTCCCTTCAACACATACTCATGTGCATGCACACACACACATACACACACACGCACGCTCACACCGAGTGGTATTGCCAATCCTTCCTCAAGGACCTGAGATGAGCCTCTCTCTAGAGTGGATTCCAAGTCTAAGAACTTGCTCGACTCTAGAGACTGGGCAAGGGAGTGTGACTTGAAGTTGTAGGTCTGAGCAATTCCTTTGTTAGTTGCCCATCTTTCTTGCCCTAAAAATATGGTATTCGGGACTCCTTGGAGGTTATTCAAATGTCCTGCTTGTTCTGGTAATCGTGTCCTCCTTGTTGTGGACAGGAAACATCACCTCTATGCCTTCAGGATCTGATCATCCCCATTGCTATCTAGGATGCCAATTCTACAAGCAGCCCTGCGAGCCTTCTTAGCTCTGGGTTGCCTGGAAGCATTTACCGCTGTGCTTCCAAGTTAAGTATATACCCTCTGATACAGTTTATTTCTGATGATTTTGGGGGCCTCTAGCAGCACATGATTAGCTGGTGTGTGTTCCAGCCTTATGGATGAAGGCCCAATTTTGTGCATTCTTGTAATCCTTTATCCATTACTTGCCATGCCAGCCTGTTACTTTAATCTACATGAGCTGTTGTTTTGACCAAGTTCCCATTATGCATTGCATTAATCTGTGGATGCTTTCCCTAGGGTCAAGCAAAAGTGGTACTATTCCTTCACTGATTACTCCCTTTCTCCCTTGACAGGCTAGAACTCTCCAACATGGCTTATGTTGTAACCAAACTCTCACTATTATCTGGTCCCTAGGACAGGAGGTAGAGATAGATTTGGGTAGAGGTATCTATTGTCTTGTAAAGCAAGGGTTTCTATATTACTCTCAAGCAAGTGGAGAGGACCGACTGTTAGCTAAGAGAAGTGGGCTACTTATGAAGACACAGAAAGTTCAAGAGAATCTGAGATTTCATGACGTCTTTCCACATGGTTCTGTCCCAAGTCAGAGTTTGTCTGCTTCCTGTCATTTATAACCGCAACTTGCCACTTCTTTTCATACCTTGTAATGTTTGTTCAATGTTGATTTCTTTACACACTATGTCATCAGAATTCTGGACTAATTATTTTCTTGTTATTTGTTTGTTCTAGTTGTTGTTGTTATTTCTTGCTTGCTTGTTTATCAACGTACTGGGACTGATCTTTGAAATCTGCATCATCTTCATTGTATGATCATTGGTATCCCTGCTGAATTTTTTCTTTCTCTTCAATTTTCCTTAAATTGTGGCTTCCTGGGAGTTGCCCATGTATCTACCTGACTTTAGTATTGCAGGAAGACTCATCAGGGCATGTAGCTTAAGTCAGCATGGGCACCACACTCTGTTAATGGATCAGTGATGGCGGGGGCGGAGCAGTGCTAGGGTGCAAAACACCTTCAATGCTCCAGTCATTTTCATGTTTGTGGTCTCATTTCTTGCAGATGTGACAAGCAGGCACCATCAGCTAGGGACTGTAGGTAGTCCGAGGCTATTCTGACCTCTTCTGCCCATATATCCTACCTCTGGTCAAAACCCAGGCACAGGGGGAGCTTTTGTGGCCCTCCCATTGCTGTTCCATCTGTTCAATTCCATATCTGATGCACAGCAAGTCAATCAGGTTCACAGCTCACCCTGGAGCTCGCCACTTCCACTGACACACCCAGACTCAAATGGGCCCCCTTCAGCAGAGCTTGCCCCGTACAGATTAAATGGATTCACCCACAAGGCTGGGAGCAGGGCTTATCCAGACTGCCAAAGTGATGGTTTGACAGCTTTGTACCAGCCTAAGAACGGCTGTGGAGTGAGCAAATCTGTCAACCCTATTCTATCCAGTAAGATGTGACTCTTCCAAGTTTTGTTTTGTTTTGTTTTGTTTTACAATGCTTGTGCTCATAGGAAAGCCCAAACAGATGTGGAAGGATAAGTGAATTCGGAAGTAGTAAGAATGGCTTGAAGCCCTTGGATCGGGGTGTTGCAGGTCCACACAGCACATCCGACAGAGGAAGCAAAGGTGCATGTGGTTGAGGAGCCTATAACTCCATGCTCCCACTTCTGGCGTAAGCACACACTTGCCTTTGGGGATGTGGCTGACAGCAGATGCCCAGGAATGGCTCCTGACTCACCTCTTTCAATGTCTCTCCTGTCCAGTGGCCAAACTAATGATAAAACCAATCTCAGATCTCACGCAAAGAGGATGGAGGTAATGCCAACCACAGCCAGTCCATGACACTTGCCAGGGTTCTCAGGCCCCATTACCTGCCCTTAGTGATGGTTTTCTGACCCCAGGGGACTCTGCCTCTTAAATGAGGGCTAGGCCTTAGACAAACTGTTGTTCTTCTAGCTCAGACCAAATCAGAAAAATATGGAGAGAAGTCTAATCTTGCAAAGACAACGATTTTGGACTGGATTAGGAATCCTGGGAAAAGCTCCATGTAGGTCATTACAGAGCTGTCACTCAAGTCCAGGACACACAAATCCCGAAACACTCAGGACCAGCAGAGTTTGGAGGCTTTCAGGTTTGGGAATATTTGCATATGCATAATGAGAGATCTTGGGAGTAGGCCCAGGCCTGAAAACAATATTTGATTATTTGACACTCATAGCCTGAAGATAACCGTGTACAGTATTTTTAGCACTCCTGCGTCCTCCTAGTCAGGAGATGCATCAGAAGTGGAGCAGTCAGGACTGAAACTGGTACCTAAATGGGATCTGGAAACCGCAGGAGGAAGCTTAACACACTGTACCGTGGCACAGACCTCAGGAATTTAACACTTTCCAGTAGCTCATAATTATTTGTCATTTTTTGTTTAATCATTAGAGCAGACATTATGAAAAAAAATCACAAAAGTAATATTCTAAAACTTATTTTTGCTATCTCTCGGAGACGGATATTGGGGCACAGCCAGTTAAGCTGCCAATTGGGATAAGTGTTTTATTTCAAGTCCTCGATCCTCTGGTTTCAATCCAGCTTCCTTTTAATGCATCCTGGGGTTCACAAGATTGTGACTCAAGTTCATGGGCTCTTGTCGCCCATGTGAGAGACCTGAGTGGGGTTCCAGGCTCCAGGCTTTGAGCCACTCCAGCCCTGACTCCTGCAGACCTACAGGAAATAAACCAGTGTTGGAAGCGCTGTGTGACTCTGTTTTTCTGTCTCTGCCTTCTGTCTCTGTCAAGGCTTTCGTTTATGAGCCATGTCGATAAAATCTAACTCACATAAAAAGGCTCTAAGGAATCACAAATCAAAACTGCTTCCAGTACTCTTGGGGATCTTTCCAGTGTGTAAAAATCACCTTTTTGTCTTTTAAACTGGACAATTAAGACTTTTTCTTTGATGCTGATTGTAGCTCTCAGAGTGATCTGAGCCATGCACGTGTGCAATATTTCTTTGGAATGCTACATTGTCAGCAAATGAACAGCACGTTGGTTACACAGCTATCTAGCAGGAAGGAGAAAGACACTTAGGTGTTCTGATACGAATAGATAGGCAGGTACAGTAATATCCTTCTACAGGTGTCGTTTTATTTCCCAGCCAAGTTAAAATGAGAAAGAAGATTCTAGGCATTTTGATTTGTTTTAGTTGCGGCAGCAACTCAACTGTTAACAAAGCCTCTATCAAAAACTTCATAAGTGCATCCATCAGCATCGGGGGAACAAGGAAAAATGAGAGAACTTGCAGTGGCTTGAGTGACCCCAAACTCAGCGTGCAGACTGAGACTGGTGCAGAGTGGCAGCTGAAAGGACTGGGCTTGGTGCGGGTGGAGGGAGGCAGCCATGAGGCGGGAGATTCTCCTCCTGGGTTCTCAGCTGACTCCACCTGCGAAGCCCAGTAAGACAGCCAAGTCTAAAACCAGCTTCACACAGTGTGAAGAAATTCTGTAAACTTAGGATTATCGTGTCAAATCAAGATGACATGCTTCTCATTGTTTAAAAACATTCTAATGGTTGGAACGTAACAAATACTGCTAACAACGGTGCCGGCTGAGCCAACCTGCCGCCTCCCAGACATGTCACTGCTCGCTGCTCTCCCCTCTTTGTCAAATGGTTTACTTAGGGAGTTGCAGAGCCTTGCAGACCTGGCCAGAGTTGTACCCCCACTTGCAGAGCAACTACCTGTGGTCAAACCGGAGAGGACCTCAAAGATAAACACACTCGCTGTATTGGTATCAGTGCTTGCCTTTTATTTTCCCAGCCTCTCACCTGCTCTCTCTCTTGCATTTCTTAAAGGACTGGAGATGGATGTGGGGTAGCAGCTCCTCTGGAAGCCGCTTGAGTGTTGCTCATGCAAACACTGCAGTGTTGTGCTTTGCCATCCTAAAGGTCAGAGCCGTTTTCTCTTCGGTTTTCTTTGCAGAGAGGGAACCACCCACTGCCCCCAGCCCCGGCCCTCCCATAACGCTGTGTGTTTGGAAACCTTTCTAGGACTCTCCTCGGAAGGAGTGGGCAGGGCTGTGATGCAAAGACGTCAGAGTTTTCTCCAAAAGTCCAATTCCAAAGCCAACACTTTGATTGAACAAGAACATGGGCAGTCATTTGTTTTTTCTGGCTTTTTCTCTAGAGACGGTGAAGTTTGGGAAAGAACCTTCCAGAAGAGGAAATGAAAACGTTTCAACTAAAAGTGAGGCAGGGTAGGAGTGAGAGGGTAGATTGGATAGAATGAAGTGAGCTCCTATTTTGGCATCTTCCAGTGGTTTCCGAGATGAAAGGGAGTCAGCCTGTGGATTTCCTTTGCAAGAACCCATCATTCCTGCCTTTGCCAGCCTTGTTATTCCCTTAACACTCTGACTCGTCTCTCTTCCTGGCCATACCTTTCTGTTCTAACAAATTCTGACACTCTGTCACATAGCTATGACGGAGTCAGAGCTAATAGGCATCATAGGAGAGAAAGGACACAGTCAGTCATTGGGGCCACCAGGTCTTTCTGGTTTTTCATTCTGGAAATCTAGGCACACTCCCAGCACTGTCAAGTTCCCCAAACACTAACATGTAAATACTGAATGCCATGCTAAAATAACAACCTCCCCTGCTCCCAATAGCGGTTTCACATTTCCAACAATTGGTGGGAATTATGGGATTTGCATGAATTTTTTTTATCACTCACTCAGGGTGAGTGATATTAGTCCCATCTACAGGCGAGGAAGCAAAAGCATAGAGGATGAAAAGGTTTCCTCCCAGGCGACATGCGCAGCAAGAAATGCAGCCCACATCTGCCTCACTGCAATGGCTGAGTTGTGAACCACGTGTGTCAATTTTTTCACTCTGCACACAGACTTGGGCTGAAAACCTTAGCCTCATCAGACATGCAAGAGGAAGTTAACAAGTTCACTTTGATGAGATATGAGGACTAAGCAACAACTAACCCAGGCATTACTAAAACAGGATCTCACAATCAAAAAAGGGATCATGGAGGATTGAAGAATTGCATGGAAGGAACAAAACCACATAAGTGTGAATGAGCAGGGAAGGCTAATGACAGATGCACCTAGGATGTAGGAATCAGAGCCTGGTTTGACGACAGGTGCAACGGTCCGCACTGTGATTCAGTCATTCATACGCTCCCTCAATAGCTATCCTGAACGCCAAGTGTGTTTCTGGGTGGTTGGAACCTAGCAATCAACAAGCCTAGCACGCTTGTAAAGAGTGAAACAGAGCTGAGAGATGCTTTATAAGCCAGTCAAGTGGAGCGCACCTTCAGCTGACATGCTTCATAAGCCAGTCATCTTCGGTTGGCATTCTACCCTGAGTTGTCTGTCTTCCATGCCGATAGAGCTCTAAATGATGATGACCGGAAGATGTAAGTTGCAAAGGTGTATTTCAGTTCTTCCCTCTTATACCTGTACCCCTCTATTTATAGTAGCGCCACTCAGAATAGCTAAGATACGAAATCAATGTAAATGTTCATCAGTTGATGACTGGATAAAGATAATTGTGATCTATACACACTATGGAATATTACTTGGCTATAAAAAATACAATCCTGTCTTCTTCAATAAAATGGATGCAACTGGAGACCATTATGCTTCATGAAATAAATCAGACCCCTACAGGACAAATACTAGATGTCTTCTCTGATTTGTAGTAGCTTACACATAAGGTACAAAATAAACATTTTTTATTTGATTATCGTTCATAGTTCTTGTCAATACTTCCATAGAGCAGTGGTCTTTCTACTGTTAAGTTGAACTCTTTATGTACTGCATGATTAAGTCTGTAGTTATAAAACAAATTAACTGGGACTTGAACAAGTGCCCATGTGGGATGCCATGATGGCAGTACAGGAGGTAGCTTCACCTGATACACCACAACAGCCCCACCGTGTATTCTTAGCACTGTATCTATGAAGTATGTTAAATATGCTGTCTCTATATTAACAACAGTGAAAGACAAATTCTGCCCTCCGTACAGAAAATCTTCTCCTAAGACAAATAATCACAACATATGTGTGCTAAGAGTAACCTTACAAGTCACTCAGTCAATGCTATGCATTTCAAAAATGAAACCCAAAGGCTCTTACAGGTGGCCTCTTGAGGTCTGAACATGGCTCTCATTTCCAGGCCACTGCTAACGCCCAGCAGCAATCATTCCACTGCACACATGTCTCCTGATCATGCCTTTTACTTTCATTGGCTTCTTTCTCTTCTGAAAAACTCATGATGAGCAGATTGACTTCCTTAAACCATATTCCTGGGGCCCTGGGACCCAGTAGGGCCCTGGGTTGTTACAGCCAACAATTTAAGCAGGGCAGCCACTATGAAAGGTGAGCTCCACAGGTTTCCTGAGGCAATGCATACCAACCAAGGACTGGAGCCAGTCAAGACTGAGAAGTGAGTTCCTCTTAAGGTACAAGAACTCTTCCCAAAGGGAGAAAAGCTATGGAAACAATTTCATCTGCCTCCATCCGACAAACAGGAATTTATAGCAAGAAGATATCTTCCCGCAGATTTGCTGTTGTTAGTAACACATACCACTTCCTGGGCCGGGCCTAACAAGGTAGAACAGTGGGGTAAGCCACAAGCTTGTGACACCAGCATCCGAATCGGAATGGCCAACTGCCTAGCTTCTGAATCAGCTCCGTGCTCGTGCGCCTGGAAAGGAAGGGGTTGATGGTCCTGGTGCGAGGTCCCCACCACCCACAGGGCAGACCACCATGGAATTCCTGTATCCTGGCTTTGGCCTATTCCAGATCTGGCTCTTAACCGTATGGGTGGAGTGAAGCATTAGACAGAAGTTCTTTTACTCTGTCTCTTCCTCTCTCTCAGTTGCTCTGCCTTCCAAATCAGGAAACAGTTTTTTCAAGAAAGATTCATCACTGGAAAGTCCCAATATCATGCTGCTGGTATCTGGCACATCACAACCTGGTGTGGAAGCTGAAGGGAACTGAATATGAGTAACAGCCAAAGTCCCCAAGGCTGGCCTCACCTTGGGGTAACTAATTTGGTTTTTCGAGACCTTAACCTCTCGTAGAAAGAAGTATCGCTGCCTTCAGAGATGAGGGACCTTGTGATTTAGTGACCTTCACTCGGGCCAGGGATGAGGACGATTTTTAAAATTTTCATTTTAAAGGCAGAGTTACACAGAAAAGGAGAGACGGATAGATAAAGACTTGTCCATCCTCTGATTAACTCCCCAAATGGCCATACTGGCCAGATCTGAACTGGTTCAAAGCCAGGAGCCTGGAGCTTCTTCCAGGTCTCCCACATGGGTACATTGGCCCAAGGACTTGCACCATCTTTTGATTCTTTCCCAAGCACATTAGCAGGGAACTAGATTGGAAGTGGAACAGCTGGGTCTATAATTGGCACCATAGGCAGAGGTATAACCTACATGATACAGTGCTGTCCAGGGGAAAATATTTTTATACCTAGGACCATTTGGATCTTTTTTTATTTTTTAAGATTTTAATTTTATTTTTATTGGAAAGGCAGAAATACAGAGAAGAGGAGAGACAGAGAGGAAGATCTTCCCTCCATTGACTCATTCCCCAAGTGGCCGCAATGTCTAGAGCTGAGCCAATCTGAAGCCAGAAGCCAGGAGCTTCCTCCAGGTTTCCTACGCGGGTCCAGGGTCCCAAGGCTTTGGGCCATCCTCGACTGCTTTCCCAGGCCACAAGCAGAGAGCTGTATGGGAAGCGATGCTGTCAGGATTAGAACCTGTACCCATATGGGATCCCAGTACATGCAAGGCAAGGACCTTAGCAGCTACGCTATCACGCTGGGCCCTATTTCCTTTTTTTTAAAAAAAAAATTTTTTTAATTATTGGAAAGTCAGATATACAGAGAGGAGGAGGAGAGAGAGGAAACTTCCATAGGATGACTTACTCCCCAAGCAGCCTCAATGGCCGGAGCTGAGCCGATCTGAAGCCAGGAGCCAGGAGCCAGGAGCTCTTCCGGGCCTTTCATTCAGGTGCAAGTTCCCAAGGCTTTGGGCCATCCTCAACTGCTTTCCCAGGCTACAAGCAGGGAGCTGGATGACAAGTGGGGCTGCCAGAATTAGAACTGGCAGCCATATGGAATCCTGGAACGTGCAAGGTGAGAACTTCCACTGCTAGGCTAGTGCACCAGGCCCTATTTCTAACATCATTCACTGGCCATGAAAATAACCAATTGAAAAATTATCTGGCTATATAGGTTTATTGGGTTTTTAGTACCAGCTGTGATTGCTTTGGCAGAGTACAACGCAATGATTTAGTGGCCAAGGGCTGGACATTCTCCACCCATGAGCACTTGGCCCAGCACTATTCAACATGGTTATGTCGGGTATTTGGTCTGCAGCAGATGGACCATTGGGTGAGGCTGGGGACTATGTGTAAACCATGACGAGAGGCTGATGGAGAGAAGCCACAAACAGCAGTGTCACAGTCCCTTGTGCGGATGCTCTAGAAGCACACGCATAAGTCCAGAGAAGGTCTAGCCACATTGACCATCAGCAGAAAGCAAGTGTCGGTCTCAGATCATCAACAGGATCACCTGTACACCGAGAGTTGGCACCATGCAAGCCAGAGAGGTATCTGACCTGACCATGCAGCATGCAGAGCAAACGCAAGGTGTGAACACTACAACTCAAAATGATCCTTCCCCAAGATTGCAGAAACAGGTAGTCCAAGAATGAGATCAAATAACGTGCATTGGCCAACATCAAACACATTGTGTTAATTGCTGCTCTGGCTAATTTGCTTGCCATGACCTCAGTAACCTCTTCTCTCCTACTTCTGGTTTCAAAAAACCCAAGAGAAGCCCAAATGTCTCATAAGATCCAGCAAAAACAAAACCCTGGGTTTGGAGAAATGTCCGTAGGATTGTACGCAATTCTCGCTTGACAATAGCTCCGACTCAGAGAGGGCCTGAGAACTCCTGCCCTAGCATCAAAGCCGAGACGCTTTAAGCTCATAGTTTACTGCTTTTTCTCCAGCCCAGCTGTTGAAAGATAAATTACAGGGAGAACACAAACAACGTACCGTCCGCTGCAGGTTAGTCCTCGCTGCATGACACCATGTCTTTTAACATGCCTCTTCAAAAACAACTTTCTGCCTGTGGCACTTCTGGGGCCATACCTAAGATAGCCTGCACACCCTTGAACTTTGTAAAGCAAAGCCTGCAATCCCACAGACTCAAAAATGTTTATTTTCCCTAGGCCAATTGCACATGCTTGGGTTTATGCCAACTCTGCACTGAAGTCACACTGGTTATGAGGAAGTTCAGGGTAACAGATGTGATGGGGTGGTAGGTGTTGAGAGACATGTTAGCGTCCATTTGTCTACTTGTGGACAAAGTGTCCCCTGACACACAGTAAAGTTTCGTTACAAGGCAGGCAAGGGCAGCATCGGAAGACACTTCCTCTAATCCTGGTCTTGGAGGGCTCTGGCCTACAGGGTGCACCTGCCACACTGCCTGAAGGGCAACCGGTCTGTTACTGACTGAGCAAACATGAAAGAAGGAAAAATCGTCCTTGACCATCAATGCCTCTGGCAAACTCACACTGGGCACCAGTTTTCTTGGCTGTCATTCTTAGGTAGCCATCCACAAGTACATTTGAAACTCAGACAAGTGGTTCTGGAATTTCAACATCTATTAGGCACTACAGAGAAGAAATGAGCTCAGTGCACAGGAAGAGCCTCCTGCACATCTGCAAATCTCAAGCAGGATGAGATCAGAAAAGCCACAGCTCGCCCGCACGGCTTTGACACTGAAGAAAACAGTGACGTGCAAGGGGTGTGGCTTGAGACACAAGGGCAAAAGCCAACCCAATCTTTTAGAGGAGGTTGCTGCTACCCTGAGGATCCGAGAGAAAAGAATGTGGGCTCTAAGGAGAGCAGCAGGCTGCGCGGAGGCTCACACTGGACCACCTTACCCTCTGAGCCCAGACCCAGACCTGGAGGCCTCTCGCCGTGGTGTCTCTGGAGAGCAGCAGGAGCTTCAAACCCCAATGCTCTGGGCCCGAGGTGTGCGAGGGCCATTGGGTACCTTCTGGCTTGCCAGCAGCTGCAGCTGTGGCGCTGGCGGGCTCTGGTGAGGCCCGTTTCCTGAGAATGAGAGCTTGTCTTCTGGAGGATGACACACAGAGACCACCTGCGAACAATGTTTATAAACGCCCTGCGGGGGCTGATTGATCTTACAATGGGGCTGTGTAATATAAACAATCCATTATTCTACAAGAAAGACCAAGCACAATACCACCTAAGGCCCTCTGAGAACGAGTCTGGGAAGTCAGGAAAAAAAAAAAAATGAAAAAGCCACTTAACAAGAACTAGAGCTCTTTTTAAAGCCATGTTAATAATATCAACGTTGCCCGCGAGGAGAAAAATAGCTTTTTTCACTTGGGAGATATATGTAACCCCTCCAGACAGTTGTGAGATAAAATTAGGGCTGAACAGAGAGCTGTGGATCTCCTAATTTGGGGATTAACCCATTTGAACAGGTGCTCAAGGCAGGTGGGTTCAACGTGTGTCCATTTCCAAGTGTGTCTGTGTCTGCAGACACATGTTTCCCACTCCACCCCCAACACACACCGGCAGGTTCACTTATTTGGTGGCATTCATGTCAACAGGACACGCCCACCTCCAGGGGAATGTGATATGACGACATGCTGGAAATGTGGCGAGGACAGAAAGGGAATTTGCTTCGTCCCCATGCTAGCAAGTAGGCCAAGTCAAACATGAGGGTAGGACAGGAGAAAAGGCCAGGGAAGAAGTGAGGGGAGAGAAGGAGGAAAGAAAAGGGGGAAAGAAAGGGGAAGAGAGAGCCTGTGATCCCCTGGCAGCTGTCACTGCTTCACTCCGGCACAGTTCACTTCCGGGGAATCCACTGCTCTTAACTAACGAACAAAACAGAATAAAACAGGTGTACGCGCAACTGGAAAACCATACTGAACTTCTCAATAAAACGGATACCTTAAAATGACTTTGGTCAGTTCAGAGTTGACTTTTCTAGAAGGCAAACAATGAACTCTTCCATGGTGTCCAGTCACCTTCTGAGAGAGGGGAGAGGGGAGGAGTCCAGGGAAGGGGAGTCTCTTATTTAGCTATAAACAAACTCCAGAAGGCTTGGAGATTTATGGCTCCTGGGCCTTCCCGGGGAGCGTGTGCAAGCCCAGATTCTACAAAAGTCTCCCGGCCGAGCCTGTTGTAGCCACAACATAACTGCTTCTTGTGATGATATGTACAACCTGAAAAACAAACTGCGAACAAGGACCGGTTGGTTCCACAGCGCATCAAAGACCTGGAAGTCGGAACAGGAAGAGCAAGGTGCGGAATGTGCCAGCCTGCTTGCCAGCGAGGTTGCCGGCGTGGCGGAAGTCTCCTTCCATTTTCCTGCCCCCACGCAGACTCGTGAAGAACGGTAAACATCCATTGCAGGAAGAGCAGAGTCGCCGCCCTCTTCCCGCTCCCCCAAAGTGAAGCCAAGGTAGTCGATGTCAACCCAAGACCAGATGATTCCAGGCATCAACTAATTTTAACCAGGCTGGTGATGGTGTGGAATGCGCTGGGGAGATGACTGGGACGTTTGGGCTAGGGACGAGGCTGGCCAGGGCAGGGGGTGGTTTGGGCTAGGGGCGAAGCTGGCCAGGGCAGGAGGTGGTTTGGGCTAGGGACGAGGCTGGCCAGGGCAGGGGGTGCTTTGGGCTAGGGACGAGGCTGGCCAGGGCAGGAGGTGGTTTGGGCTAGGGACGAGGCTGGCCAGGGCAGGGGGTGGTTTGGGCTAGGGGCGAAGCTGGCCAGGGCAGGGGGTGCTTTGGGCTAGGGGCGAGGCTGGCCAGGGCAGAGGGTGTATCTGTGTATTTGAACCCTCTGAATTCAACACCCTTGTGTTTTAGTGTATTATTGTTATTATTATTTAACTTTTTAAGATAATATATTTTAGATTTACACTACAGTAAATGGCTTAATGCTGCAGCAAATAGAAAGTTGAAGACCTCAATTTAGTGAGAATATAGGCAAAGGCTGGAAGCAATAGAAATAAATAACCATTTCACCCATGTACAGTGAATTATAAGGTTATCACAGGTCATTACAGCTATAGTAGTGCAACAGCCATATATGTATGTGTATATATACTTTTTATTGTTTTTATTGGAAAGGCAGATTTATAGGGAGAAGGAGAGACAGAGAGAAAGATCTTCTGTCCACTGATTCATTACCTAAATGGCCATAACACTCAGAGCTGAGTTGATCAGAAGCCAGGAGCTAGGAACTTCTTCCATGTCCCCCACGTGGGTGTAGGGTCCCAATGCTTTTGGCCGTCCTCTCTTGCTTTTCCAGGCCATTAGCAAGGAGCTGGATGGGAAGTAGAGCAGCCAGGACATGAACAGGCATCTATATGGGCTCCCTGCAGCATGTGCAAGGTGAGGGTTTAGCTACTGAGCCATCGCACCAGGCCTGTAGTACAGCATACATAATCACTGCTTTGACAAAGATTCGAAACAAGGTTTTTTCAAAACTTCATTTGCCGCAATATCTATACACACAGGAATTTCTTTATTTTCTTTCTTTTTTGCTTCTTTTCTTTTTCCTTTCCTTTTCTTCCTTCCTTCCTCTTTTTTTCTTTCTTTCTTTCTTCCCTCTTAGAATAGAGAGCATGAGAAATTTCTCTTTCTGAGGCTGCCTTGCCTCCCTTAATTATAAATCCTCAAGTTGAGTCCATTTTGCTATAAATGGTAGAATTTCATTCTTTCGGTGTAACTGAGAGTAATGTTCCATTGTGTAATATACCACATTTTCTTTATCCATTCATCTGATGATGGGAGCCTTGGTTGATTCCAGATTTTATGGTACTGCCATAAATACAGTATTTTATTTTTCAAAGATTCATTTTGTGTATTTGAGAGGTAAAGTTATGGAGGAGAGAGATAGAGAAATAGGTGGAAGATAGATTTTTTTCTCTCATCAATTTCCCACAGCAGCTAAGGCTTAACCAGGCTGAAGCCAGGAGCCTGGAACTCCATTCTGGTCTCCTAGAGGTGCAGGTTGTTGAGCCATCTTCTGCTGCCTTGCTAGGTGCATCACCAGAGAGCTGGATTGGAAGCAGAGCAGCCAGGACTGAAATCTGCACTCTAACACGTGATACTGGCGTTACAAACGGCAGCTGAGCCTGCAGCACCGCCATGCCTGCTCTTGTCTCCCTTTTAAAGGATGCTCCATACTAATGTCATGGTAGGAGAAGCGTGACAGCCAAGTTACCAGACGTCTAATTAATCCAAACCCACTGCCACACTGAGGGTGACAAATCACTTCCAGCCTTGTTTGAAGCACCCAAAAGCAGGCACAGGAGCTAACAGAGGACCACATAAGTACTGAGTTCTGGGTTCTCGGTGTTTCTAAGATCAGGTCTCACCCATGAGCCCACAGCAGAGGGGAAGACAATTGAAGCTGTACGCAGGAGGAGGTCCTGATAAGGATGCATGATCGTTCTCTCTTTATGCTGAGAGTTTAGCACAATGTCCAAAACCTAGCAGAGAATTCATGAAATTTTCACTGAATGAATGAATGCGTGAGTGAACAGATAAACCAGACAGATACAATGGAGGATACGAAAAGGTTGTTTCAACATAGTGCAATGAAGAAGCAGCGTGGAAAAGCAGGGTGACTCACACCCAAGAGCAACAGAGTAAGAGGAGGTGTCTTCCTTCCACTCCACTGCTGCCCCCAAACACCGGTCTCCCCCACATTCCCACGTGGGGGCAGCCCTAGGCAGCCATCTCTTTTTCACGGAGACCCAGGTTCACTGACCTCGGGAACATGCTTTTCTCTCCATGCAGGCCCTGTCAGGTTGTTCTTGAGGACTTGGACTGGGAAACAAGCAGGAGGGCAGAAAGACATGGCCAGCTCAACAATGTGAGGTGTCAGAGCGGAAGAGGCAACGACTGTTGAGCGTATGGAATGTCTCAGGCCGTTGACTATTGCTACAACAGGACATGCAATACTGGGTCCTTTACAAGGACGGTCCTGGTGGTACCTGGCAAGACCACGAGTCTGGAACCTGCAAGTGAGGTGCAATTCATGACAGAAAGGAGAAGGCAAACAGCTGTGTGGAAGGAGAAATTCAGCTGGCCCATTCCTTGAGAAAGACACTGATCATTGTGAGGGTCTCAAGCCCCACTTTCCCACATGGCCGCACTGAGGGGTTAGGGTACTGAGATGGGGTCAGGTGCGCCTTTACTTGCTGGGATCTGCCCTCGTGAGTGGGTTCCCTCATCCACGGGACTGATGGACGGATGGACTCATCTAGACAGCGTGTCTGCTACAAAACCGTTTAATTTAGCTGCGCATCTCTTGTTCTTCCTGTCCCTCTCCGTATGACATCTTGTGTCACCGTGGGACTCTGGTGACAAGGCCATCAGCAGATGTGGCCCCTTGACCTTGGACCAGGACTATGAGCCAAAGTAAATTTTTCTTCTTTGATGCTCACCCCATGTGGTTTTGCGTCGTCAGCAACAGAACAGGCCATAAAGCAGTCTTCGTGTCTTCTCTTCCACTCAGTGTCTAGTGTCTGCCCACAACAGCCGGAACCACTGGACCATGGCTGGCCTGTGGCCACGGAGCCTAGCACAGAACTCACAGACACAGAAAGACACAGTTGAACGGACAAGTCATGTTCATCCTAAGGGACGTGGTTGAACAACTAAGTTAACACACAAGCAAAGTTTGGGACTTCCTTGTGTACCAGGTAAGGCATGGATTTTGTTAGGCCAACAACCCCATGTTCTAAGAAATGTAGAAAGTGCTTGAATAGAACGAATACATGTTATACACAGAATGCCCATGACTGCTTGGAAATACGTGACGCAGGCCCAGAAGGCAAACCCAGCACACGGTTGGTACATCGCTGCGCCTTCCGGAACTGACTCTGACTCTTTCCGGAAACTCTCGAAGCCCTGGTTTCCTTCCTTGTTCCTCGATCCTGCCCTTGATTGGCTTAGATGGTTCTCCTAACTTGACTTCTGATGATTTTGCTTCTCTTGGTGGTCATGATTGTCTAGCCTGTTTCTAAAAAGGAGATATGAGGTGAAAGAGGTTCATGTAAGGAAGTGGTTTTGCAATCACAGAACCTTGTCTTGTGTGGGAGAGTGCCGCTGGCATCATCATTGCTATCACTGCTTTTAGAAGACGCTGCCATCTTTGGAAAAGGGTAAATCAAGGCATGTGGTCACCAGCCCACATCTAGAAGCTCAGTGCTCTGGTGGATTTCTTGTTCCACCCAAGATGGAAGATGGCTTCTCACTTGGCCTGAGAAAGTGATGCTACCAGTGTCATTACTCCAGGCTGTCAGGGAGCTCATCCACTCGGAAGGGGACTGTCAATTTGGCTTTGGGCCAGGATGACTTTCTTTCCTGAGACAAACGGTCTGGGATAGGGGACACAGGATTTCTTCTCTAAGCCACTGACACTGCTGTGGAAGTAAATGATTTGTGTGTGTGTGTGTGGAGGAAAAGGATATCCCCCATTTTCACCTATCTTCTTAGCAGGCATTTTAAAAGCTGCTAACTATGCCTGAAGTAAAAAATGAATCACTCTCCATAACAAACTCCAACTTGCATTCAGTGGCTATGAAATTGCACAAATTAAGCCAGCGAGATCCCAAAAAGCATGCAAGGGTACTTCCAAGATTCCTGGGGGGAAAGGAAGAAAAGATTGGTTTATTTTGGTATAAAACACTTTTGTAATCCAGATGTGGTTTTTGCACAATAATGCATTTTGCATGAACTTTTTGAAGTATGTGGAGTGCCTCTCTAAGGGGACTGTTTCCTCCGTTAGATGGCTAAAGGGACACACTGCTGAGCAAAACAAGGTAAAGCCAGAAACTCAGGTTTCAGTTAAAACAATCTCGATGTGATCCCAAATCTCCATGGATAGCATGCTGTTGTTTCCACTAACCTTTCTGCCTACAGAGCTCTTCCGCATCTTTTTTTTTTAAGTGAGAGAGAGAGAGAGAGAGAGAGAGAGAGAGAGATATTTTCCATCAACTGGTTCACTTTCCAAAAGGCAACAACTGCTAGATCTGGGTCAGTCTGAAGCCAGCAGCTAGGAGTTTCTTCCAGGTCTCCAATATGGGTGTAGCCATCCTCCAAAGCTTTTCCCAGCACATAAGCAGGGAGCTGGGTCAGAAGAAATACAAATCAATAGATAAACATGTGTATACATATATTCATCTAGAGGAACTATATAATAGAGACTATCATACTGAGAAGTGAAGATAGAGTGTAGAATGCATCTCGACTCCTAAATAAAGATCAACTCCCAATGAGACTGGTGAGTGTATCTTGACAATAGGATGGTGGGCTCTCCACCATTGTCTGTACCTACAATGTCATGACACACTTAAATAGAAGAATGATGGGCTTGTAACTATTGATGAAAGACTATACTATTTATATGAAAAATGATTTTGTTTCTTAGGAAAAGTGAAGTAACCAGAATTCAAACGGGCACCCATATGAGATGCCAGTGCTGCAGGTAGAAGATTATCCTGATATGCCACCACACCAGCCCCATCCACATGAAGTTTGAGGTCACATGAGCATTCTAACCATAGCAATATCTGAATACTTGCTTGTCAGATGTTTTTCATTCTTGCTTTGTTTTTCGTTAAAATGGATCACACCATTGCTGCTTACTGAGGGGCTACAGGCACAAAGCTCTGGGCTTATGAGGTGGGGGAGACTCAGTCTGGCTGCCCGGGTCAGTGATGGGTGGTCAAGGGACTTAAACAGACAGATAATTACAGTTGAGGAGGAGGTGGTCTGGGGAAGAGAGCAGTTGCTCATTTCCGGTCGTGCCATTTGGGGTGGACCACAAACAACTCTGACGGTTGTTCGGCCTGGACGATACCATGTTCAGTGCTCACTCCTGCCTGCATGCTCCAGACCAGCCTTTTTTCCACCCCTTACCACACAGGCAGCTTCCTCCTTCTGTTCTTCAACTGCATTACACCTCCCTGAATCCCTCCGCACTGGCCTACTCCCAGCCTAAGAACCCCCAGGGACCTCTGCCCTGGCTATTACCCGTGTGTCCCCACAGACCCCATGTCATTTGCCTTGGTGAGATTTGCTTCTGGCACTTACAGTGGGACTGGAAATCAAGGCTATACCTTCCCTTCCACTCCCAGCCCGCCCAGTGCATCCACATCCTGGACTGGACCTCAGGCTGTCTGCCAGGTAGTATGTGATGCACAGCCCGCTCCTCTCCCTCTCCTCACATTTCTGCTTCCAATGTAGACTCAAACAGGCTGTTTGGATGGGTTATGACTCCTCAGGAAGACATCATCTCCTTTTCCTGCTTTCCATCACCTCCCCTAGAGCATTCCTAGGGCCTATAACTGGAAATGCAGGTGTTGGGCCAAGGTGACTACAGTCTGTTTCCCATCTTGACCCTCCCTGACACTGGATAAAAGAACTCCACTGCACTGCATGGTGCATTCTGACCTCCAGGTTGGAAACTGGCAGTGTTTTGGTTGTTGCCAGAGGAAACAGGCTCAAAGCTCCATGGCTGGTGGAGACCGCGGAATCTTCTGAGTGCTGCAGCAAACACCCAGGTGCAGCCTCACGTGTGCCATTTGCCCTGGGTCTGGGTGAGGTGCTGCTGCCTGCACACCAAGCACGCTCGCTGCCTGCTCACTGTAGTGTAGGAATGAATCTTGTTTGCCAATGGCGGGCAGCTTTCCAAAGATGGGAATCACATATTTGCACCACTCACCACACTCAGCCTGGAATGAAACCATGGGAGAGGCCGTGGAAGGAAGTGCTGGACCACAAAGGTGCCAAGGCCACACTCCAGCCCTCACCACCTTTGCTTGTGTGATGCATTCACTGGTGTGACCTCCTTCACAGCAGAGCACCATACATCTACCAGGTGCCTGACACCTGCAGTAAGACACATACACCTCCGTAGCACCGTATCAGTATGTAACGGAAATGAGAGTTTCACAAAATGCACCTTACGTTGAGTGACACATTTGTTAGTCTTCTCTGATTTTTCTACTGTGGTCTATGTGGTTCTAATCCACCCAATTTCATTTCTTGAGTAGCACAAACATGGCAGCTGAACCCTTTCCACAACTCCTCAATGGCTACAAAACCCTATTCTGAGAGTCTTTGAATCCTTGGGCATCAGGAGAGACCCTTGAGTAGCTAACCTGGACAAGGCTCACCCCCAGACTCCTGACAACTCAGTTGAGGGATGAAGCAGGAAGCCACTGAAACAACCACACTCAAAAGAGTATCTTTTCATTACCATTTCCAGTATGAATAGAAAAACCATTTTGAAACCAATAGTGTGTATGACAGTGAACAGAGGTTCAGCAGTGACAAACAGCAGCACACCAACATGCCATGAGAATGATGATGGCCTCTGAATTGGCTGCACCCGTCACTCTTCATCAGCGTGCTATAAAAGGGTTACCCCAGCTGAAGAGACATGTTCCCACACAAGTCGTGCTGTCACTGGAATCTTACAGAACTTCCACTCAGATCTCATCTTTGGTTATCACCAAACCTCCTGGTGCTATTTCTAGCCCATCTCAAGTTTTTTCTGGAAAGGGCTAGGCAGTGACCATTTGGACAATGCAAACCACATGAACCCCATTGCAAATACTGAATTCTGTTCTTGTTGTGCAAACACAGACAGCACAGGCACGGCTGTGTTCCCCAAAAGCTTCACTAATGGACACACTAAATTTCAAATTTCATATCATTTTCATACATTGTGAAATGTTATTTTTCTTTTGAATGTTTTTCTCAACATTGCAGAAGGTGCAATCCCTTCTCAGCACCCAGACCACACAGAAGCAGTATGGGAGCTTGATTTGCCTTCACGGATCACAGTCTACTGACTTCTGGGCCTTTGGGAATAGAAAATCATTTTGGTTTTCTGTAGCAGGAGCTGAGAGACCCCAGCTCAGGCTCTAAAAGAACTGTGGTACACAGGCAACAAAGGATCCTGTGGCGAAGAGGGATGTTTTCCAAGAGCTTTTGCCCAGGGACAAATACTTGGACAAACTACTGCTGCTCTGTGGAAAAGGGGAGAGGACTGGCAGAAATGTGGGCACATGGAAAGAAATGCAGATTTGAATGTCATCAGGTGAACTCAGCCCTTCTTGGGGATTTTTGTCTGGCATGACTATTTCCAGATAAACTATCACTTTGTTTCCTGATGCAGGAATCCGACCTGCATGGCCATGGAAAACACTTAAATTGCAATGGGCAGCAAGCTAAATGAAGTGTTTCATTAGTCAGTCAGCTCTGCTTCATCGGCAATGCCCCTTGAGCAGCTGCACACACCAGTGCGTGGTCAGAGCTTTAAAGAATGCTGCTAAGCCTCCCAGGCACAGCATGATTATGACCCCACCCTCCTCTTGGCACACAAACACACACAGTGGCGCCGTGACTTGTCAAGTTATAGACTTCTGGACATAGCCAAGGGACATTCAGTCACGGACTCCATGTGACTTTCACTTCCTTCTTTCACTTGTGAAATTCATCTGTGTCTGTTTTCAAAACTCAGTCCAGAAGGATCCAAAATCCCATCTTGGCCCTTTCTCTTCTCCGCCTGGACAACTCCTGACAGTGTGGCGGTGCATCGTTCTCCACATGCCTGTTGTGTATTTTGAGGTAGGGGCTGGTCTTGTGTTTTTGACTTCAAGAGGATCTCCATCTCTATACGATATGTAGAAGCACCTGATTCTTACCAGCCGCTTCTTGCTCACCTGTGGGCTGCACCTTGACATCCGACCTGCCCACAGGAATGGCAAGCTCTTCTATCCAGAAGAAGCAATGAACTTGTTCATTGATTTCCATGGCTTCTTGGGTTGTGCCCCGCCACACCGATGAAGGATAAATGCATGAACCTTCCGTGAAAAAGCAACTTCCTTAAGGCTAAGTGGAAGGGACTTCAGCCAGAGGCTCTGCTACAGCGCTTTCCCCACCCCATTTGGTTTTCATGCTTCTGAATTACATTTTTAAATTAGCCAAACTGGTCATGTGGCGTCTAAGATATTATCTGGGGAAAATCTGGCTCCAGGGGATTCCTTCGGAGCCAGCGGTGTCTGAACGTGTCTGTAGCAAGCAGCGCTGGTGAGGTGCTTTACCAGCCAGATTGTGCAGGAAGGAACAACAGTGATTCTGCTAACACACTTGGGAAAGGGGGAAGTGTGTAGCTTTAAAGAAGAAAACACACACACACAAACAACTTTTTTGAGGTATGGTTGTCAGACCATGGAACTAACTCCTCTTAAATACGCAATTGAATGACTTAGAGCATGGCACCATCACCCACTCCGCTCCAAGAGGCTTGTGCCCATTTCTATCCTGAGTGCAAATGTAGATTTCGCTATTTCTGGACACTCATGAGATGAAATCATATGCCAGGTGGTTTGGGGGAATGTTAAGTGGTACTGTCACTGACGGAAGACAATGCAGAGGTTCCTCCCCAAATTAAAAAATAGGACACCTATAGCCATCCCAGTTCTAGTATGTACACAAAGGATGGGAAATCAGTGTGTCAAAGTGATTTCTGCACTTCCTTTCTCTTTATGGCATTAGCCACAATCGCCAGATAGCAGAAGCAGCCTAAGTGCCCAGGGACAAATGGAGAAGGGAAAGTGTTACACAGCAGCTTCGCCTTCTCCGTGGCTGAGCGTCTCAGCAGATAGCTGAAACCACAAGTAGCACCAAGAGCTGCAGATACACTGTATGTTATACTAGGTAATACATATGAGGTCTTTCAGAGTGTTTGCAGGAAAGAGAATTCAAATATAATGTGCATTTCATGAACCTTTTGAAGCCCTTGTATACACCATGACAACGATTAATTTGTAAGTTGGATACAGTGAGAGATTGCCAACAGGAGCTAACCATAAAATAGAACAACCCCAACAAGTTATTACCATGAAAGTTATTTAAAACTCGTGAGTAGTTTGTTTCTCCAATGTTCCAATTCATAGTGTAGCCATCAGTGGCTCACAGATCAGTGAGGAAAGCAAGAGAACAGATAAGCAAGAACTACTGTACTTACATGACCATGGAATCACACTCAGACTCTAAGCCAAACAGAAACAGTGGTGATTTAGACAACACAGATGAACCTAGAGAACATGGCTCATCAAAGCGAGCCAGGAACTGAGCAAATACAGCAGCGAGCCTTTAGGGCCTTGCCCTTCAAAAGGACCTGGAGATTCTTATTTGCTACACTAAGAGCAACTCGAGATTAATCCTTGCATCTCACTCACTCATTCTGGGAAAAAAAAGAATGCTTGTGCACAGCATACCGCTCATCTCCTTTCCCTGGTGTGTGGCGACTTGAAACGTCCATTCTCCTCAGACTGGAAATAACCACCCTCCTGTCCCGCAGACTTCACCCCGTTCTCACCATTTCTGTCACAATTGTTATGCCTGAGAACTGATGTTTCTAGCAACAACCTCTGCCGGCTTGTGTGTAAAAGACAGAGATCAAAGCAGGACAAAGAAATCCAGATGCAAATTTGCTACACAAATGCATGCTTTAAGAGTCTGGAAATGCTTGCGACCTTTTATTTTCAAAAACATCTGTTCTTCCATTAGTCATGCTGGCTTCCAGTAATAATTAGCAAGTGTGTTTATATAAATCACTCAGGATATGCTCTTCTGACTTTTACATTTCCCGTCAGGCTTTCTATCACAGCTCTGTAAGAGACATGCTTTTGTCTTGCTCAGAAGCATGCTAAGAACGTGATGGAGTCGGTTGAACCTTCAGAGTTTCTTGGGAAGTGATATGATCTGATAAATGAAGAATGAGAACTAAATCAGAAAAAAAAAAGTCCTTGAAGTACACAATGAGGATGATCACAGGTCTAGAAATCCATTTGTACCACCTGCACCCCTCATGCTTTTAAAATCACCCGAGGATACACAGGACAGTCCAACTTATGCGTACAAAGCCTTCCAAGGGAAGACAGCCTTCCATTTCAGAACATTGTTCAAAGTAACTGGCTAATGCCAGCTGCTCATCTTGAGCATTCACCTCTGCCAGTGCTCACGTTCCAAGAATGAATGGAAACCCAGGATCAGAACACAGAGCGGAAAGAGAAACAGAATGGTGAAACCTGGGTCAGACTGAGGTCGTGGGATGGGTTTTCAAAGATTATCCCGGGGCAACTGTCTTGCCACAAGTATGTTTCCTAAAAACACATCCTGGCTAAAACCAGGAGAATAAACGTGGGATGTGAGGGACACTTTCAAATGACATGCAGTGACAGTTGACCTCATGGGTGCCTACGGGAAGAGCATCAGGAGAATAAATGTGGGATGTGAGGGACACTTCCAGATGACACGCAATGACAGTTGGCCTCATGGGTGCTTACGGGGAGAGCATCACAGGATTCAAGGAGTTGAAGGGGGAAGCGGCCTCTCTTGGACACTGCCAGCTGATGGGGTTTCTGGAAATGAAGATGACTTGAAGTCTCTAACATGAGGAACTCAGAGGACACCAGAACCATTTCCTGAGAAGGGCAATATTTGTCAGTCTTGTCAATTTGCAGGGAAAGATCATGAGTTTGGTTTTAGATGTGTCCATATGGATTTGGAACTGGAAATAGAAATTTTGCAGTTACTGAAAATACATAGCATATGGAGCGATCCAAGTTCCAGAGATCGCAAGTATGGAAAGAAAGCTGAGGAAGTCCTTGCTAAGCTTTGATATAGAAGAGTCAGGAAGAAGTACAATAAGGGCAGAAGAGGACATGGTTGTAGGTCAGGATAGATGTGGAGGGAAACAGTTAAACAGTGTCAGAGAAGAGACATAGGAGTGGACACAGCTGTTTGGTACCACATGACCTTGTTAAGAACAGCCTTAATGAGAGTGGGCACAAATTGATTCCAGAGGAAGAGGAGGAAGGAGTGAGAATGGCCTTGGTGGAATGCAGGCCTTGCTGGACCCTGAAGGTAGAGCCGGGTTTCCTTCCGTGAGAAAGTCTGCAAGCTTAAAGGAAGTCCTCTTGACATCAACAGAATGTGTGGCTTAGCTTGGGTTTATACTTTCAGTCTACCTTTTATTTCCTTGTTTTCCCTCTCTCTTCCCTTGGAGCCAAAAGCAAGAGAAAGTGAGGATGAAATAGGGATCCTGGCAAGCTCTTATTCCCCAAACTCTGGAGTTCACTTTTGTTGTGGTTTGAGTATATAGCCCTGCAAAGTTCATGTACTAGAAACTTAACCCCCAAATTTACAGATTGGTGCTGTCAGTGGTTGGGGCCTTTGGGAATAATTGGGACTGATGAAGTCATAAAGCTCAAACTTTCATGATGGCATTAGGGTCTCTAAGGAGAGGAAGAAAAGCCTGCCCTGTGGTCCCTCCACAATACCAGCATCCAGGAGGAGCAAGTCCAGGTCGCTCCACTTCTGATGCAACAAAGCCTTGGAGATTGCACAAGCACTGACACTCATGTGGGAGATCAAGACGGAGTTAGTTCCAGGCCCCTGGCTTCAGCAGGTCCCAGGCCTGGCCACTGCAGCTATTATTTATGGAGTGAACAAGCAGACTGATTTCTTTTACTACCTTTCCTTTCCTCTCTATAACTCTTGTTTTTATCACTGGGAGTCGTTCTTATTCCTCTTTTCATTGTGACTGCTCCCCAAGAGCCCCCTGTTGTGGCCCAAAACCTCAGGTCACAGGTGCTTCACCTGCTGGGGGAGGTGGGCCCCAAGGACTCACTTCCTTTATGTCCTGCCGATTATACACTCTTCCCTGTAGTGGGCAATTTCTTTAATCTTGAGACGAATTGAAAAGGACATTGGAGGTAGGATGGAAAGTGGAACATCTCTAGCAACATTGGATTTTTCCTTTCATGAAAAGCATCTTTCCTTGGATGCCAGCTCTGCCATCCTGTTCACAAACTCATCCTGTCTCCCCAAGCACGTGTCCCAATGTGAATCATCATACTCGAGGGAAGAGGGCTTCCCTGGATCCTTGTCATACTCTATGCCATCAGCATCCCTGCTCTGGCAAGTACAGCATTGTTCAGTTGCGCCAAAGCAGAGAACTGAGCCTTCAGGGGGAACCTATCCTCTCACAGGGAAGAGTTTATCCGATCAAGTTCAGGGGAAGATCATCCAAGAAGCATCTTTCATGCATCAAAGGATGCATCTTTGTTGCATCCACTGGCGTGTGTGTTTGGACTGATAGTTTTATGTTTTGTCTTTTCCCTCTAAAGTTTGAACAATTTTACTTTGTGGATGGAATGGACTGTAGACAGGATAACAGAAGGAAAACCAAATCAAATCTGTTTCATGCTTAGGAGTGGGAACCACATGCCAAGTACCAGATTTAAAGGAAGGGCCAGTGGTTGAGACTCAAACAGAATTTTTGAGCCACAGAAAGAAATGGGAGCTAGTACTGGCATTTAGGGACGGGTGGTTAAGATGCTACTGAGGACAGCTGTGCCCCATAGTGGAGTGCCTGGCTTTGAGTCCCCACTCTGCTCGCATTTCTAAACATGGATCTTCCTGCTAATATGCATCCTGAGAGGCAGCAAGTGATTGGGTTTCTATTACCCAGGCAGGAGAGCTGGCTCAAGTTTTTGCCTCCTAACTTTAACTTGCCCCCAATCCCAGTCATTGTGAGAAGTTCATTGGGAAGTGAGCCAGAAAATGGAAACTGTCTTTCTTTCAAATAAGTAAATGAATAACAACAACAATAGCAGCAGCAAAAGGCAAATAGGGCTTGGGGTCTCCTGAAAGAGAAGGTAAAACAGGTAACAGGAGGGTGAGAAGGGACTTAGTTGAGGGAAGGTATCTTATTACTGAGATAAAGTCCCTGGGACAGGGATCACCTGTGCCTTCTATGTCTGGGCCAGGTGTCAGACGCCCAATCTCTTTGGCTTGGGCAGATAAGGAAGCTCAGAAAGTGGCTCCCAATGTGCTGTTCACACTCCTTTCCACACAGGGACAGCTTTCAGAACCATTCCCAGATCTGCAGAGACCTACAATTTCTCTGAAAAATTAGCCCAAGAGTTGCCCAGGAAGTATATTCAAGATGGGATGTTGGGCTTTCCCACAGTGTCTCTTTTATAAACTGTATTAACATGAAAGCTTTAGCATTGAAAGGCTCCATGTGCGTAGTCATGCAGTCAGCTCAACTTCTGAAAAGTCTGCCTTTCAAACATAACACAGCATCACTCAACCCCACTAGAAGAGATAAATCCCTTGGTTAGGCAGGTAGCCTCTGCTGGTGAGGCCCAAGGGTCCCCAGGGCTTTATAGAGCCGTAGAGATATTCCTCCCGCTTCGCCCAGAATCTGTCGGGTCGAATAGGAGAACAGCTCTGATCAGACGATGAGAAAACATTGCTTCTGTTCCTTCCATCAGAGGTGCTGGCACGGAGACTCATGTGCTCACATGAACTCCTCAACCTGGACTACAGCCCAGTCTCAGACTGGTGCTGGGGCCGAGACTGGAAGAGGAGGGTGTGTGGCATTAGGGTGGCATCTGCAGTGGTGAGGGGGGAGGAGAAAGAGGTGGTGAAGGTGGTGACAGGGGGCAAAATCCCATAGAGGGGGTAGTGCCATGCCCATGGCTGCCATTTGGAGAGGGAACACTTGGGAATCAGGCTTTAGAAAATCAGAGTGCCCACCCCTTCCCATCTGTGGCATCACGATGGTGTGTAGGTGGAGCACAGAGCCCCAGTCTCACGGAAGAACCACAGCAAGGAGCTCAGCAGGTTGTGCATTCCAACTGTTTTTTAGAGGGCTTGATAGAAACTCAACATCAGGCAGTTAACAATCTCCAGGAGATCAGGAATCTTTCCAGGATATGAAGCTCCAGAGAAACTTACATCCAAGGATATGTTCTTGCAAACGCTTCAGGGTGATCTCATAGATGTGAAACCACACATGGAACTCTATCTTAGAACAGCACTCAGACACCTTCTTACAAACCTGGGCCACTTTGCAGAAACATAGAACAGGGTGCACTCATCCCTTGAAATTACAAAATAAACTAACTTATAGCTTAAAAAAAACAGTGAGATAAAGCTTCCACTAGTCATAAAACCCTATCTCAGCTCTGGAACATAACTGGTTGGAAGATAACATGGTTTTAAGGCCAACCATGAGACAAGGGGAGTAATACCATGCAGCACTGCACAAGCCACTTCAGTCCTAATGTACAGTCAGGCCTGATGCTTTCACCCCCCAAGATGGTGTTATATGCAGAGCACATGATGAACAAGATGAAAAATTAACCATAGAGACTTGTAAAAGCAAACTATAATTATGCTAATTATTAATGCCATTTAGACTTATAAATGACAAAAGCAAATCTTGGTTTCTTCCACATTAAAAACTAGAGGTGAGTGCTGTGCTGCCTGTTCTGCCCAGGGATGCGGCACTGTGCCCACCAACAGGCTGTGTCCCAGCCTGCGGAGACAGCAGGAAAGCTGTTGCGAGGCAGAGATAAGTGACTGCCTCTGGGAGAGTGGTCAACGTGGAGCTAGCATCTTCAGGCACACACACATCCTTCAGTCTGGCTGTTTATCCCAGAGTCCTGCTGTTAGCACCGCATCAACCCACACTTGAGAGTATCTGCATCCCTGAGTTTGTAAGTGACGACATCAAGGAGCAACAGAGTGAACTGCGCAAGTGCAGTGGATGGCAGAGCTGCTTGTCCGACTGATGGGAAGTTCTTGGCTGGTGCCAGAGAGTGACTGTGTCTTCTTTGCATTCTGCACTAGTGGATGGCAGCTCTTTCTGTCATTCAAATAAATACATAAAGTTTTAAATAAGAAGGTCTTTGGGGGTTATGTTCAACTGATCTGTTTCTTATTGTGTCTCCCAATGAAAGATCTGATTCTTTTATTTTTCATTGATTAAAGATACTAGGAGACCAAAAGGCAAGTTATTTTCCCCAAGATTCCACTGCTGTGAGGCATGAAACGGGGCTATTATAAATAACATTGACTTTCAGCCTAGAGCTCCTATGAATAGGAATCCATTTTAAGGAAATCATCACCCATGAAAACTAACACCTCTACCCAGAGCTGTTCATACCAGTGCTGTTTACGGACGCAACTGTCCAGCACATGAATTTTTCATCCAGAATTCAGTCATTCATAGTTGTTCTCACACACACACACACACACACACACGACTTGTTCTTTTGTCAGCACATCCCTTTAAATCTGCATTAATACCATTGTCCCTCTTTTAGCCCCATTCTAGACAATCATATCCATAACATGATGAGTACACCTGGTAACTGGATGTTTTTCTCTGATATGCCTTCCAATGAACTCTATATAGCTATTTTTTTTAGATGATCTTAACATAGTTGATTAGAGTAGGATAGATCAAGGTTTAGGGAAGAGTAGGTGTGATCATTGTTTCCAAATTTTTTATTTCTCCTTCCTGTTTCAGGGTGTAGAATAAGGGGAAAAGCCACACCCAGCCTCCCAACAGCCCCAGTACCACGGGATGGGGGATGGCCATCTGGTATCAACCCAGGGTCCCACACTCCAAAGGTACTACCCAAGCGGTTTTGATAGTTCTGAAATGTTGATCTCACTGATCCAAGGATGAGGGAACCCTTCCAATGTCCATTGATGGACATAGTCGACATCAGAGTTTCCATTCACCCAGATATTTGCTTCATCGTTTGGCTGGAGTAGTTGTTCTGTACTGCTTTCTCTGGGATGCCACAGACGTCCCTGCAAGGCTCAATGGCTGCCATATCCTCCATGTGAATCTGGGCCAATCTCCACTTCTCCATCTTGTGGAAGTGGAAGACCACTTCTCGCAGGTGGGCCAAAGGCCCGAGCCAGTAGACCCAGGTCCCACTAGACCCACACCCATGGGGCTCATGGGCTTGGCACCCACCATGCAGGCAGGCCAAGAACCAGGGCAAGGCAACCAAAACTGTGCCAGACCCCTCACCCCCAGGGCACATGGACCCAGGCCAGGTGACTTCCTACTCTCAAGGCTCATGGAACTAGCACCTACCTCCTCCTGACTAGCTCACCTCACCTTGGTGTCTACCAGAGGATGCTGCAACCTGGCTCAGTCCAGCCTACCCTCAGTTCCAGCTCATACTGGTGGGTACTATAGCCTAGCCAGGCCAAGCCAATCCCCAATAGCAACCCTGTTGTAAACTGATTGGTATTGCAGCTTGATCCCACCCCTCCTGCACCCCATCCTGGTTCTCAGATCTGCCAATGGATATCATGAACTGGCCCAGCCTGGCCCACCCCCAAGTCTGACAAACAAGTATGCCAGTGGGTATTATAACCTGACCTGGTCTGGGCTACTTCTTGCCTTGGTTCTTGCATTCACCTGCAAGGACTGCATTCTGTCAAAAGAGTTTCCCAAGCTCCCTTGTCAGGTTTCTTCTCAATGGCAGATGTTGCACACACCAGTGGATCCTTGGTCCAGGTTGACTTTGTCTACCTCTTGTCCTGGCAGGAACAGTGACCTTGTCCAATCTGCCCACACCCATTCTGGTTCTCACTGTTTGGTGCTACAGCCCAGCCATACCTGATCCACACCCAGACACAACTCTCACATGGTTCAGCATGAGCTGAGACCTAGCCCAGCCCATTCCACACCCATGCTAGCTCTCAGGTGTATCAGTGGGTGCTGGGATCTAGCCTAGTCTGGTGCTCCCCAGACTCAGTCTCTACCTACCGGGGGGAGAAGACAGCCATGTCCAACCTAGACCACTGTCCATTCTGACTCGCATGCTCACCAGTGGGAACCACAACACAGCGGGGCGTCTCCATTCAGGCAGCTGGCAGAGTGGAAGTCCTGGATTGGGAGGCTAGGCTGCTCTCATTCTCACCAGTCAGAACTGTGTGCAATTGGTCAGGTGAAAGTTCCACATATTGCTATTTTTCGAAAGGCATTAGTCTACACGCTAGTCAAGATGAACTTATATAACACCTGTGGGAAACATCCGTTAGGTCTGATGACACAGTCTGTGTTATTCAGTCATTACATTTATTTGGCATGGGAAAATATCCATTATGATATAAAGTGGATGGGTCCAAGCATTGTGGCATAGTAGGTAAAGTTGTCACCTCTGACGCTGGCATTCCACATGGGAGTCAGTTTGAGATCCAGCTGTTCCATTTCTGATCCACCCTGCCAATGGTTCTAGTTCCAGAGAACTGCCCAAGTGTTCAGGCCCCTGCATCCATGTGAGAATCCAGAAGAAGCCCCTGGATCCTGGCTTTGGCATGACCAGCCGTGGCCATTGCAATCACTTGGGGAATGAACCCATGCATGGAAGCTCTTTTTCTTTATCTCTCTCATTCTCTCTGTTTGTCTCTTCCTCTCTCTGTAACTCTGCTTTTCAAATAAATAATAATTTTTAAAGATGTAAAGTGGAAGGAGAAGAATCATAATACAGCCTGAATTAAACTAAATAAAGTGCAAATATAGAAATGTATCAAAACAGTTTTATATGATGGTTTAAACAGAATCTGCCTCCTTAAACTCATGTGAATTTTTAAATTTCAATGTCTTATGTTAGTGGTTAATAGACTAATGAGTAGGGTATTGAGAATGGAATTTATTCCAATTATCACGTCTAAAGGTGAGGCCCTTAGAAAACAGGAGGTTGAGAAGCCCTGAGCGGTCCGCAGACACAGAACAATAAACGCGCCCGGGGACCAGGGAGGAGAGCTTTCTCTGGTCTGAGCCTGGCTCTGGCTCTGGACCCCCACTCTCCCCCGCAGTGACCATCGGGATCGCTCCGAAAACCCCTCACAGCAAACAAACAATCACACAAACTTAAAAAAAAAAAAAACTAAAATAAATAGACAAACAACAAAAAGTAGAGCTTGGAATCTGACAGGAAAGAGCTGGCGTGGATTGGCTCATGCCTCGCTGGGTGGGACACAAAGATTAGTCACTCCTCACCATGGTGTTGGGGACTTTCCTGCACACCTCCCCCCAAAAAAAGTTCTATACCTTAATTGTCGACAAATGTCTTATTGGAGTTACAAGCCAGTCTAGATTATCCTAAAATCTGCCAAGATCAGCAAAATGATACTTCAACACAACAAATGGCTAAATACTAAAATGAAATAGACACGAGACAGCTGAATGGTACCTTATAGCCATTTTAAGGTATATAGCAGCCGGTTCTGTATATAAACTAAAATTGAAATGTCAATGAGCTAATCATAGGTTGTGGTTAAGAACTTGCATTTTTTTCTTTTTTTTAACATATGCATTTTTTTTAACATACTGGTTAATCAAAACCATGTCAATTACATAATGTTGCAAATTGCTGTTGATGTTATATTGGGACTCTTAATCGACTGGGATGATATTCTACCAGCTCTAACTTCGGACCAGAAATGGTCTCCCCAAGAAACTGTTCAACCCATCTGGACAATAAGTAGCCGAACTCTATGCTTGGTATATGTTTGCAAGGAAAGAATCTTGATTGAATTTGAACTGTAATACTGCATCAAGGTGGAGGAATCCACCGGGGGGAGGGGAGGGGGGATTCCCAGAGCCTATGAAACTGTCACATAATGCAAAATAATTAATAAAAAAAGAAAGCAAGAACTATCTGCATGAAAGCTGATAGAGTTTTATAACCACTGAAAATGAATATAAAATATATAGCTTAACTTAAATAACAGATGGCAAGATTACAATTATTTCTTGGTAAAATTCCCTTTAAATAAATATAAAACCTGATTAAAATTAAAAAAAGAAAGAAAGAAAATAGGAGGTTGGGGTTAGGTAGCTGGGGTGGATCTAGTGTTTGGATTATAATGGCTTTTCCAGGAGAGGTCACAGAGACAGTAAGAAAAGGGCTCCGGGCCCAGTGTGGTAGCCTAGCAGCTAAAGTCCTTGCCTTGCACATGCCAGGATCCCATATGGGTACTGGTTCTAATTTCAGCAGCCCCGCTTCCCATCCATCTCCCTGTTTGTGGCCTGGGAAAGCAATCGAGAATGGCCCAAAGTCTTCGGACCCTGTACCTACATGGGAGACCCAGAAGAAGCTCGAAGCCCCTGGCTTCAGATGGAGCTCAGCTCCGGCCATTGTGACCACTTGGGGAGTGAATCATCAGGCACAAAATTTTCTATTCTGTCTCTCCTCCTCTCTGTATGTCTGACTTTTCAATAAAAGTAAAATAAAATAAATTAATAAATAAATCCTAAAAGAAAAGAAAAGAAAAGAAAAGAAAAAAAGAAGAAAAAGGTCTCCTCGCTGCTCTGTTTCTCCCAGTGGGGAGTCGTCCTCCACTGTCATCAGGCCATGGGAGCCTTTTGCACTTGGACTGTGAATTTCCAAACTTTGCATTGAAATAAAATCCTTGGGTCCAGCTTTGCGGCAAGGTGAACCAAGCCACTGCCTGCAATCGCGCAGTTCCATATCTGAGCACCAGCTGAGTTATGAATGTCATACCTCCTATCCAACTCCCTGCAACAGAAGATAGTTCAAGTCTTTGGGCCTCTGCCACTAATGGGGAAAACTCAAATGGAGTTCCACTCTCCTGACTTTGAACTCGCCCAGGTGTTGCAGCAGTTTGGAGAGTAAACCAGTGGGTGGAAGATTCTTGGTATCTCTCTCTCGCTCTCTCTCTCTCTCTCTCTCTCTCTCACACACACACACACACACAAATAAATAAATAAATCATGGAAAGAAAGAAAAAAGGAATGAAAGAAAGAAAGAAAGAAAGAAAGAAAGAAAGAAAGAAAGAAAGAAAAAACCCTGATTTTTCCTAAATTGCTTGTCTCAAGTATTTTGGATGTGATAACAAGAAGCTAATGCAATAAAATTATCTTTGATGATGACATGTATGACTTTCTATTTTCTTATTTCTGCCTACTCTTTAATATGAGTAAGGTGAATACGACTTAACAATCAGGTACAGAAACAGATTTGTTGCAAAGTTTTTGGTGCGTTTAGAGCTTGGTCATCCCCACAAGCGCCTATGCTGCAGAGCGGGCCACTCTGTTGGTGAGGATCAGACAGGGAGTGAAGGGCAGTGCAAATTTTGCTGCCCAAAGAGAAGAATCTCTCTTGCTTCTGCTTTTCTTCTCTCGTGTAGCTGCAGGAGGAGCAAAGGGTTCCCAAAACGACCCAGGTTGGGAGAATCGGAATGAACACCCATGAGGACAAACGGATGTGCTATAAGACACAGTGACTTTGATTGGCTCTTCAGTAGCCGAGACCCCTGGAGACACCTTGGAAGCCAGCCCTGGAGGTATTTCACAGGATTCTTCGTTTGTACAGATGCGACCCTGCCTGGCCTTGGAAGACCCACAGCAATCAGAAACAGACGGGCAGTCATACTGAGCTCTCACGCATCTCACAGCATTCTTTGGGAAAAGAGGAAAATCCACCAGCCCTCCTGCATGGCGGTCCAGCCCAATGACTGCATGAATGATGATGGAGTAATTATGTATGAAATATCAAAAGTAGTGGTAAGAGACAGGATCAAAAGCCATGTCTAGCACAGCCCCAGTCTGAGTTGGGCTTCAAACACTAATCGCCGGGGACAGATAAGCCCTGGAAGGAGCCTGGAGAATTAGAAGAAAAGTGCAGGTGAATCCCAGGCTCCGTGAAGGAGGGGAGGCAGGCCGTTGGCCATGTGTCTCCCGGGACTCAGCTAACATGGCTGTCAGCTTCTAAGCTATGAAGGATGATGATTTTTTTTAAGATTTATTTTTATTACAAAGTCAGATATACAGAGAGGAGGAGAGACAGAGAGGAAGATCTTCCATCCGATGATTCACTCCCCAAGTGAGCCGCAAAAGCCGGTGCGCGCCGATCCGATGCCAGGAACCAGGAACCTCTTCCGGGTCTCCCACGCAGGTGCAGGGTCCCAATGCATTGGGCCGTCCTCGACTGCTTTCCCAGGCCACAAGCAGGGAGCTGGATGGGAAGTGGAGCTGCCGGGATTAGAACCGGCGCCCATATGGGATCCCGGGGCGTTCAAGGCAAAGACTTTAGCCACTAGGCCACGCCGCCGGGCCCTGAAGGATGATGATTTGATAATCACATTTTACTCAAGTAATACATTTTCCTTATTCCTTCATGGAATGTTTGTTTAAGTGCTTCCTTTTTTTCTTTTTTCTTTTCCCAGAAATATGCATTTCCTTATGTATTTGAAAGGCAAAATAACAGAGAGAGAGAGATTGATTAATTCACCAAATAGCTAAAAGAGCCAGTGAAAAGCCAGCCCAAAGTCAGGAACTGGAACTCCATCCAGGTCCCCCTATGGAACCAAAAACTTGGGGTATCCTTTGCTATTTTTCAAGGTGTATGCACAGGGACTGGATCTGAAGTGGAGCAGCCGGGACTTGAAGCAGTGCTGTGATATGTGGTATGGGAATCACAGGCAGTAGCTTATCTCACTGTAAACCTTTTTTGAGAGTCGTAATGGTAAGTCTCATACCATAATAGCAAGTAGCTAAAGAGCTTGATCTGAATAAATGATTTTCATGATGAAAAAATGCAGGTAATTTTAAAAAAGGATGACTCCAGTTTATTTGTTTCATGTCAGTAACAGTCTTAATGGCAGACAGTGGTATCAGAAACTTCGTCATTCCAAAACAAGGGTCAGAAAGATGGAATGCCAACCATGCCAGCTGGGTCTTGGTTCATCTGGCATGTATATGGATGTACAGATGGGAGGAGTTGCTCAAGTTCAAGATCATGCCCCACCCCTGCCAGTGAATGAGGTGGGGACCAGCTGCATTCCTAGAACACACAGGTGTGCATGATAACACTTGGCATAGGTCACACAAACCCAGAGCCATCCTGACGGCAAAGGCTATGGCCTTGGCCCAGGACGCTCCATGTAGCCAGCAGGCATTACTTCTGGGAACAGCCAGACACCCCGAAGATGTACAGAATCCAAGAGGGAGTCGGGAGCTGCTGTCATTTCCTGGGACTCCACACTGATGCTAACCTCCAACTCAACTAGCATTGATGGGAAAAAGTTGTTCTCTATCCTGAAACTGCCTCTGGGCCAAAAGGACATTTAGTATGAACTAGTATGAATTTCCTTCTCCTCCAAGTGAACTGGATGCCTCAACTAGATCTTTTGACTTCCCTGACCTAGATCCATGCACATAGCATGAGGCTGAGCGGGAAAAAAAAAAGACACTTAGCCCCAACAGATTAACCATCTTCCAAGGCAAACTGTGGAAGAATGTCACATCGCTATTAGGCCTTCATAAGAATGTGCCCACGAAGCATGAGATAGCCAGAGTCTCCCTAAAAACTGGGCCCTTGTTTTAACTATGCTGAGTGAACTGAAATAACAGGCCCGACATGAGAGACTGCATGCTGAGCTGGACTCCATCCTAGATGAGGTACACCCCTCTCCACATGAGCCTGTAGCCTGGCCGAGAGAACTGCATCCTTCTGGGCGAGTATGCTTGAACCCCTGGCTAGGCTGTTCAAGCATGACCAGGATAAAAATGAGTTTCACCTGCTACTACAACAAAGGCTTCAAAGTTAGTGATTAGTAAGTTGTCCGTGCTAAGAAAGCTCTGTGTTAGCTTCAGTGTATTAGCTCAGTCCTCCTGAGCCCTTCCCAATTTATGGTTTTTGCCTTAATCAACCCCACTGTGTTCAGGCTCAAGAGTTCTTTGGGGCATGGGCCCTCTCCGCTGCCAGCAGCAGAGGACTTTCCGGCCTTACCAGCATGTGGCGTTGCTCTGTTTCGGTTCACTTGGATATAACAGTATGATAACCAGATTGAAAACCTGGTGTTGATGCTCATCTTTGACTTTCCTGTTGTTTACAAATACAAGAAGCATCTTGGTTCCTTTCACAGCCTAGAAATCCTTGTGCTGTGCAGAAAATTCAAAGGCCCTGGAAATTGATGGTCCTGGAAAAGCAATGTTAGATGGGATATATGCAATGGGAAGGCCAGGAGAATGTTGACAACAGGTGTACCATCCTTGTCCCCTGTCCCAGTGGGAGTGTCTGCCATCCTGAAGCAGGAAGGAACCAAAACAGATACAAAGTGTACCCTTGTATTTCATGTACTGTGTCCCTGTGGACCCACGTGACCTAAATCAGTACAAATGTTAAACTCATGTAAGCTCTTGCTAAATTTAAAGAACTAAATACGACTTTTTCACATCTAGAATGTGAAAATGAATAAGTAGCACTATCAATCGATCAAAAATCCGCATCTTGGAATCAAGATGGTGGAATAGGGTAAGGACACGTTTATGCGGACAGAAAAACATTTAATCAGGATGAAGCAGAGAGGACATATTTTAGGAAACAGGAAGGGACAGAACAACAGCAGAGGGGTACCTGGAGACTGACCGACACAGGAAAGCAGCAGACACAACGATGTGGTGTTGCAGAGACTGATACTCCAGCACGGCGATCTAAACTCCAACAGCATCCGGAACTCCACCAGCAACCAGGTGGGAAGGGACTTTCACTGGGAGCTCGGATGGTGAACCCAAAGAACTGTCCGTCCTGCTGGTCCGTTTGATTTGACCAGGAGCAGAGACAGAGCAGCAGATCTCACACGGACAGTGCGAGAACAGAGTGGATTTCACAACCCAGTCAGCTCCTTAGAGCTGAATTGGGCGCCATTTTGCGAAAGGAGAAAAGGGCAAGGGAAGGGACTGAGCATGCGCTGAGCTGGGAATGAGCTCATTTCTGTCTGGGTGAACTGCAACGACGTGGCATTCTATGGGTTCCACCCAGGACAGGTCTGGATAGCCCTCGGATTTGACGGCCAGCAGATCAAGAACTGTAGTGGTGGACCCCCGCCCTCGCTCGCAGTGACCATTGGGATCGCTTCGAAAACCCCTCACAGCAAACAAACAATCATACAAACTAAAAAAAACCCTAAAATAAATAGACAAACAACAGAAAGTAGAGCTTGAAATCTGACAGGAAAGAGCTGGCGTGGATTGGCTCATGCCTTGCTGGGTGGGACACAAAGATTAGTCACTCCTCACCATGGCGTTGAGGATTTCCCTGCACACCCACCCCCCAAAAAATGTTCTGCACCTTAATTGCCGACAAATATCTTGTTAGAGTTACAAGCCAGTCTAGATTATCCCAAAATCTGCCAAGATCAGCAAAATGATACTTCAACACAACAAATGGCTAAATACTAAAATGAAATAGACACGAGGCAGCTGAATGGTACCCTATAGCCTTTTCAAGGTATATAGCAGCCGGTCCGGTCCTGTATATAAACGAAAATTGAGATGTCAATGAGCTAATCATAGGTTGTGGTTAGGACTTGTTTTTTTTTTTTTTTTTTTTAACATACTGGTTAATCAAAACCATGTCAATTCCATAATATTGCAAATTGCTGTTGATGTTATATTGGGACTCTTAATTGACTGTGATGATATTATACCAGCTCTGACTTCGGACCAGAAATGGTCTCCCCAAGAAACTGTTCAACCCATCTGGACAATAAGTAGCTGGACTCCATGCTTAGTATATGTTTGCAAGGAAAGAATCTTGATTGAATTTGAACTGTAATGGTGCATCAAGGTGGAGGAATCCACTAGGGGGGAGGGGAGGGGGAGGGGTGGGGGGATTCCCACAGCCTATGAAACTGTCACATAATGCTAAATATTAATAAAAATATAAAAAATTTAAAAAAAAAGAACTGTAGTGGTTGTATATCAGGCACCATTTTGGGCACTGTGGCAATAGCTTTCGGACTGCAGGGGACAAGAGTGAACTGCACATGTGCTGATCTCGCGAGAACTTGCTGAGGTCCGTGATTGCACTGGTCGCGCAGGAAAATAATACTGACTCTGGCAGCGTACTGGTCAAAATAGGTCCGTGTGGCACCCAGACCTAAAGTCCAACAGGTTCCCGCAAGATCAGTGCCACCAACAACCTAATTATATAGGACACCTGGTGTCTCTCTAATCCTGGGACCTGCTCCAACCAGAAGTGGGAGAAAGGTTGCAGTGACAACAGTGCAGCCTCAGCACAGTGTCACAGGAGGTGGAGACTGGTGAGCCAAGAGCTGGGGCTGTGGAGACCAAGGTGGAAATCTGACGTAAGAACACAGACCTGGAACTCGCTGGAGGTTGTGGCACAAGTGGCTGCAAGGAAAAAGTTTTGTACCAACCGCAATAAGTAAAATCGCATTGTAGACCTGTGGGTGACAAAGCTTAGAAACCTGCCCCAAGGAATTCAAGACTCTGCTAACCAGAAGTGCAATGACCAAGAGCAAAAGAAGAGACAAAAGCACAATGAATATTATGGATGACTCCCCTGTAAAGGAGCAAAACCCTATGCCAACCTCAGAGTTAACTGAGGAGGACATCGAGAAAATGGGGCACTCAGAATCCATAAGACTCATTTTAAAGATTCTGATCAACAATGAGAAGCTCATGCAAGAGTTCAAAGAATTTAAGGAAGCAACAAAGCAAATCAAGGCTGGTATATCAGAAATTAAGAACACAGTAGAACAAATTAAGAGTACTGTGGAGAGTCTCCAAACCACAATGACACAAGCAGAAGAAAGAATCTCAGAATTGGAAGGTATTTCCTGTCATCAGGGGGAAGCAAACAAAAAGCTGGAAGCAGAGCTGGATCAGGCCAAAAAAAGTATTCAAGAATTGAAAGATACTATTAAGAGGCCAAATATCAGAGTTATGCGAGTCCCAGAAGGTGCAGAAAGAGAAGCTGAGTTTGCAAATGTATTTAATGATATAATAAAGGAAAATTTCCCTAATCTGGAGAAAGAATTGGGAAACAAGTTCCAGGAGGGGCACAGAACTCCCAACAGGCTTGATCAAAAGCGATCTTCACCACGACATATGATAATCAAGCTCTCTTCAATCGAACATAAGGAAAAGATCCTTAAATGTGCACGTGAAAAAAATCAATTGACATATAAAGGAATGCCAATTAAGCTCACAGGAGATCTCTCACAAGAAACTCTACAGGCAAGAAGAGAATGGAGCAACATATTCCAGATTCTAAAAGAAAAAAATTCTCAGCCTAGGATAACATATCCAGCAAAGCTTTCTTTTGTCTTTGAAAATGAAATAAAATTCTTCCACAGTAAAGAAAAGCTAAAAGAATTTGCCTCTTCCAAACCTGCCCTACAAATGATACTTCAAGAAGTTCTCTTGACAGAAAAGAGGAATAGCACCTACCAAAACCAAAGGCAAAGGTGAAGAACATCCCAGTAAAATGACAACAGAAGATTAAACCAATGAACAACCCATTCCTAAAATGACAGGACCAAAGTAACGCCCATGTATATTAAACTCTGAATGTAAATGGCTTAAGCTCAATCAAAACCCATCTGCTTAATGTCTGGAGGAGACACACTTCAACAAAGATCAGTGGAAACTATATCACATGGGTTTTGTTGTTTTCTGTTGTTTTCATCTCTTCAAAACACTTCCTTCTGATTAAATCATTCAATGACTCGTAGATCATGCAGTGGCATCATTTTCTTCAAGAAGTTTCTTGATTTTCATTTCTTCAGCTACACATTAGTCATTTAATAGCATGTTGTTTAACTTCTTGATGTTGTTAACTTCTTGTTTCTCCCGGATGTTGATTTTGTTTTGTGGCTTTTCATTTAAGGGGATGTACAGTAGCTGTGAAATGGAGACTGTCATATCTAGTAACATGTCATTCAACTTCATGGCATTATAAATTTCTATTTTTCTTTCTATTGTTGATTTTGAATCATGACTTTTCATTTAAGGGGATGTACAGTAGCTGTGAAATGGAGACTAACATTCAGATGTGAGGATGTAGGGTGGTATGCATTTCTACTTCCAGACAAAGATGGACTTACAATGAAACTGTTTACTATATCTTGACAATAGGATTCTGGACTCTCTGCCATTGTCTAAGCCAGCAATGATGGACATATGACTGAGTATGAAGAACTATATGTTAGTAATGATATAGAGGAACTGGGGGGGGGAGGGAACTGGGGAGGGGATAAGGGAATATGAAACTGTATTATAAAATAATAACAATAATAATAAAATGTTTAAAAAAAAGCATGGTAGACACCCTTCATATTTGCTGTGAGCAGTCCAGTGTGCAGAGAGAGAGAGATCTTCCATCTGATGATGAACTTCCCCAAGTGACCTCAACACCCGGTGTTGGGCCAGGCTAAAACCAGGAGCCTGGAACTCCATCTGGGCCTCCAACCCGGATGTCAACATTCCAGGTATTTGGACGCTGCTCCACTGCTTTCCCGGGTGTGTTAGCAGGGAGCTGGATTGGAACTGAAACACGGGACTCAAACCATTGCTGGATATGAGATGTTAATGTCATAAATGGTTAATCTGGGCCCAGAGCAGTGACCCAGAGGCTAAAGTCCTCACCTTGAACATGCAGGGACCCCATATGGACGCCTGTTCGTGTCCTGGCAGCCCTGTTTCCCATCCAGCTCCCTGCTTGTGGCCTGGGAAAGCAGTCGACGATGACCCAAAGCCTTGGGACCCTGCATCCACGTGGGAGACCCAGAGGAAACTCCTGGCTCCTGGCTTCGGATCAGCTAAACTCTAGCTGTTGCGGTCACTTGGGTGGTGAATCATCGGACGGAAGATCTTCCTCTCTGTCTCTCCTCCTCTCTGCATATCTGACTTTCCAGTAAATAAATAAATAAACACATCTTTTTTAAAAAAAAAATTCACATCTTGTGTGGGCCTCCTGCTGTCTCTTGATGCAGGAAAAACAAGCAGGCAGATGAGGAAGAACAAAACTTGCGACCAGGCTACCACTGCACCTGCTAAGCCAATCCTATGAGAAGCATTCACTCAGTCTTATGAGAGTAGCATATACCACACTTAGCAACTTAATTGCCCCTCCAAAGGCCACACCTCCTAATACAGCCATCCAATCTCTCAACAGGAGTTTCAAGAGGACAAGCCTTATGCAAATGGAAGTAGCTGGTGATGGAGATAATGGGCTTGAGGAAAACCCCAGTGTCAGAAATGTGTAGAATTGATGGGAATAGTGAGAAACATGGAATACTCAGCCAAAAGTTCAGTAGGCTGCAGTAATAAAGTCAAAGTGGCACATTCATGGGTGCTGTTAATGCACAGCCAGGGCTGTACAACAAGGTTGTACCCTGTAATTGTGTTTTCATAAAGAACAAACGGTTTTTTAAAATGTATTTATTTTCTTCCCATCCCCTGCCCAAAGGAGAGAGAGAGGGGAAAAAAGGAAAAAAAGAGGAATGATTTCATTCATTGGCTCACCAGGACTTGGGCCAAGCCCAAACTGGGAGCCTGGAACTCTGTTTTAGTCACCCGTGCACACGGCTGGAACCTAACTGCTGACTCATCACCTGCCACCTCCCAGGGTACACATGAGCGGACAGTGGAATTGGAAGCAGAGCCAGAACTCCAACAGGCCATTTCAGTAAGGGATTGGGCCCTCCATGTAGTGTGTCTTTGTGCAAAGACTTGTTTATTTTATTTGAAAGATTCATAGAGAGAGAGGGAGCAACAGAGAGAGAGAGATCTTCCGACTGCTGGTTCACTCCCCAAATGGCCACAAGGACTGGAGCTAGATCGGTCTGAAGCCAGGAGGCAGGATTCTCTTCCAGGTCTCCCACATTAGCACATGATCCAAACGCTTTGGACCATCCTCTGCTGGCTTCCCAAGCCTTTAGCCTGAAGCTGGATCAGACAAGAAGCTGCCAAGACTCGGCCCAATGCACATATACGATGATGGCACTGCATATGGAGGCTTAAAGCCTGCTATGCCATGACACCAATCCCAACCCCTAAACCCTTTATACAGTTTCTTTTAAGAAAATAAGTAACAAGGACCAAAGCACATCTCTCGGGTGGATGCCTGATGAGTGACAATCACCAGTGGAATATGTCAGATTAGAAGGTTGAGAGTCACCCATTGAGGATTTTCCTCTCACGTGCATGGAATCTTGGAAAGCTGTCTAGGTCCTTGCAAGTAGAGCTATACAGCAGCAGCAACAAGACCTAACAGCTATCCACTGGAGGATGACCTGGGTGACTCTAAGGGGAGACCAGGAGAGTATCGGGAGAGGGAAGGAGAATGAAGAGTGATACAGGGAGAGGAGAAGGAGACTGAGAAAAAGAAGAGAGAAAAAAGGAGACAAAATTTGGAAACCAACACAGTATCATTCCACAATGCCCACGAGACATGTGTGATCTATTTTTCATATCAGTAAGTAAAGGGCAAATGTCCTCAAAACCAAGAATGGCGTGTGCACCTGCATCTGAGGTTGGAGAGCTCAATGCATCCTTTCTGATACTTTATGCAAATGACACTTGGACTACAAACAGTGCATCTACCAGGGAGCAAGTCTGCAGATTCCAAACTTCAGCTGTAAATGGAACTATAACCAGAACAGTCACACTTCCAAACAATTAGGGCCATAATTACACTTCCTGTGAGGCGTCACCTCACTTCTGTCCAATCTCTCTTGCTGTTCTCTTGAACATCTCAGCTTCTCACGGCATCCTCAGATGTGCCCACCACGTAAAAAGGATCAAGCGATCAGGGTTGCATCAATTCCGATTTCAGAGCTGTGTTATCTCATCTGCCTGTATGTCTCCTTTTACAACATGTATTTCTGAAAGTTATCCAGTGACAACGTATTATTTGAACTCCATGTGGACCAACTTGCCTCAAACAACTGAATACCATTGTGCAGGGAATCCCAAATTTTCCTCCAAATGTGTGAATCTGAAACCAAACTCCATGGTTCGTGATCAGCATTAAGTGTTGCAGAAATATTGGGTGCTGAGATGTCAACTTATTCATTGCACCACATTCGGCAGAGGTGGCACAGCCCTGGATAGCATGTACAACCTGATGTCTTGAGGTGTCCCTGTGGCAGCCACTGATGTTAGTATTTCTCTGCGCCTTGGCTTGCCCATTCTCTTCTATAGGAAGCAAACATCCGTTTATCCCTTGGTGACTGGTTCCAGAACTTCTGAAAATAGCAAGACTGTAAAAAATAACATCATTTGCATGAAAACTAGTACCTTCTCCTGTAGGCTTTAAATCAGCTCCAGATTAACTAGAATATGTCATGCAATGTAAATGCTATGCAATGATGTAATGACGTTCTTTTTCTGAATACTTTTGATCTGCATGCAGTTAGTTGATGCAGAACCAACCTCTGGATTTGGAGAGCTAACCATTCAGTAATTTTATAAAGCATCTTTAGGAACATTCTAAGGAAGCCTAAAGGAAGTCCAACAGGGAAAGAGTGAGTTACACTGAAGATAAAAGCCATGAGTACCTTCCCTGTGGCTCTGTTGCCCAGACTCCTGGCCCATTGTGGTCCAAGTATCGCCAGCCTGTTCCTGGGGCAGTCCCTTCACAACCTCTCTCCCATACAACTGGAGAGTGTGTTTTCCCAAGTGAATTCAGTCTTAACTCAGGAATCTGGATATTCCATTTACATCTAAGTGCAACTGTAGCAACAGAGAGACAGATAACGGAGACAAATGATGTTATCTCCTGACATTTCTCACAGCAAAGACAGTCCCTTAACAGACACAGACCACGGGTTTAAGAGGAACTTATAAGAAACACAGTCCTTTGAGGTTACTTCTTGACCATCTAAAAGATACAGCTAAGACATCTAAGCCAACACACAGGGGGATTTTCACCTGCCAAGCTCCCATTGCCCTTTTATTGAGACAAGCAAAGTACCACTACACACTGTTGAGCCCATAGGTGACTGGAGAGGTCCATGGCAGCTTCACTGGCATCCGCAGCAAACCAATTCAGTGCCCACTAGAGACACCAAGTTCACACAGTGGATGGAAAACTCAACAGGAAGATTTACAGGAGAGATTTCCTCTCAGTAGAAACAGGATTCTTAGCTCTCTGGAGAAGGCCATCCAGTAGGCTCTGGGCTCAGACGCTGGAGAATGGGCTTTGCCCTTTGCTCCTGAAGTCTGCAGGTGACCCAGAGGCCTGATGCAGGCGCTAAGGTTCCTTCTGCTTCCTTTCTTATTTTGCTTATTTATTTTTTAATTTCAACACATGATTCCTTACTAAAATACCTGACCATAAAAGGATAGAGATCATGGTTCCTATTCCTTTCCAACTTCAAATGACAAACATGCGCTAGTCCTTAATGTCTCTGATTCTCTAAACAAGAGAGTGACATGCTCAGATTGCCATCAGGATTGGGCATTCAGTCCTACCTGAACATGAATTCACCAGAACAATGGGCCTGGGGTGTTGTCTGAGCTCAAGAATACTCCACTCTGGTTGACAACTTCCCAGGGGAGGCACAATCACTGAGGGCCTCCTACCAGCAAGTCCTCATGGCCATCATTCACCTGGAAAGTGTCCAATTAGCTGTGCCAGGTGGGAGCAAGGGTTTCCTCCTCCAGGACATGCTGTGGCTGCTTCCATAGAGACAGAAGGCGTGTGGCATGACCTCCTTGGGGAGGTCCACAGGAGCCATTTGTGACTATGTGCTCTCTCCTGGAGGGCAAAATGCAAAGTTGGTTTCCAGCATGTGTCTTGACGACCCTGATTTCCAGACTCACATTGGAATACTTCCTCTTACAGGTTCTCAACCAACCCAGACATAAGAAACAAGCTTGAGACCTGGATCGTCCAGCATCCTGTTGACCTTACGGTTCCAGTGGAGCTGATGACACCATTGTTTCCAAAAGGACCTCTCAGTAAAAGAGGCTGTGCAAAAACCGGAAGAGAAGGAGTTTCTTCCTGGCTCCTTCATCCTGACGAAGGAAATCCCTACAGCAGAAACTGGGGGTGTTCTTTCCTGCTGTTTCGCCAGCCCACAGTGAGCTAGCTGCACACACAGAGGTGCTGGGTAAGCAAGCTTCTGTAACATACTGGAAAGGAAGGTCTCTAGGCCACAGGACTGCCAATACCAGCTTACAGGTTAGCTTAAGGTCTTTGTACTTAGTCACTGAAATAAAGACTGATAGCTTCTCACTAAAATAGTGAGTCAAAGGACAATTTTTGTTTAAATGTGAGAGGCAGACAGACACAGAGAACTCTCATATATTGGTTTACTCTCTAAACGCCTACAGCAACCAGGATTTTGCCAGGCCAAAGCCAGACACTGTAGACTCAATCCAGGTCTCCCCTGTGAGTGGCAGGGGACTCGTGACTTGAGCCACCATTACTGCTTTCCTGCATCTTGCATTTTCAGGAAGCTGGAGTCAGGACCTGGAGCCAAATACTGAGCCCAGATACTGTGGTATGGGTTGCATCTTAACAGCTAGACCAAATGCCATATCTTTAAAAACCCGTTTTTATAAGCATCTTGAGATGGATGGTTGTAAAGATCATGTCATGTACTGTGGCAGTTGGTGAAGTAAGACACAAAGCTATCACCCCAGAAAGTGTGCTCTCCCACCCGCTCTTAGGCAGGATTCACCAATGGTCAGAAACAGTGACCTTGACCTAGGAGTTCTGGTTACAGATTGAACGTGGCTGTTAGCCTGTTCACTCCCGCCTGCTCAGTTTCTTTCTCATGTTTCCAGGTAGTTTCATTTTTGTTTGTTTTGAATGCTTATAGTGTGCCTGTTTTCTGTAGGAGGATTAATCTGGGAGAGGGGCATCTGCCCCTGTTGCTGCCATAACCCTAAGGTCATTTGTACTCTTTCAACCTCTTCAGTTTTAGGTCAGTCCCCCCTCAGCAGCCTGCTTCTGGGCATTTTTGGCTATAAGTCATCTCTTCTAATGGCATGTTTTAATCAAGCTGTCAAATTCTGTGGCAGATCTAAGTCTCACATTAGAATCATTGAGACAAATCTGAACTCCATAAATGCATTATCTTCATTCAGATTTTCCAAGAGTTAATCCACCATTCAGCAAAATGCTTGCAGAGGGCTTAGTGTGTGCCAAGGTCTGTGCTGTGTGATCCAGATGAAATAGAGAATAAGACAGATCTCATGGAGTTCAGATTTCAGCAATTTCTGGAGTTGTGTATTAGAGAAAAGAGTGCAAGCAAAGATTGTTCAAAGAAATTCCTTTGGAATAAAATAAAAAACAGCATGGTCTTCTCAGAATCCTGAAATATAGCAAAACCACAGTGCACACAGCCTGGCAGTATTCCTCCCTCCTGACATGGTAACATGTACCTGCTGTGTTTGGCCTCCAGTTAAAAAACGGCCTTTTGCTGGGGTTGGGAATGAGGAGAGCAGGGCTGATACAAACTGATGCTGTATCTTTGGAGACAGGTGGAGTGCTGAAGCTGCAGAAGCAATGTGCTTGTAGTGGCTTGCGGGATGGTCTGGAGACCTGGGGTTTGTGCTCACCATGAAACTTCAGGGCTGCAAATTGATCTTCCAGGCAACATCCAATCCAAGCAAGAGACCAGTGGGGCAGGCTTTTACTGAGAAAGAAATGTGTTATGCAACAAATCCTTGCACTTTGCTGGGAAACAGGGTGTACCTGTTCATCACCCTACAGTCCTGTGCAAACAGTGATATTAGGAGCAGATATGTATTTGGGGTTGAGATGAGAATATTTCAGACAGGTCAGATTGGCCTTTGAGGTCTATAAAATATGAAGTATATACACACACTCCTTCTAAATCTAACTACAAGGTCGACAACTGAAAATAGACTTTCCTAAATAGAGAATTTAGTTCTCTTTGAATTCTAAATGCAAACTAAACTCAAAGCTGAGTGTGCAATTATTTCTGGCCTGGGGCTTGTCATGTCACATCCACATGAACAATTCCCAAGTTTATTTAGTGCTGAGTGTTGGCTCTTGCATGTCAGAGCTGGGGAGAGTCTTGCCTGTGGTCTCCACTGCTCTGGGGCATTCTTGGTTGCTCTGTGACTAACATGCAGAGCCTGTCATGTGAGCCCCAGAAAGGGCTGTTGAATCATGTCAGGCTGAGAGGCCAATTAGCTAGAAACGTTAACCAGAAGCAGGGCAGGTTGGAGTTGGGGGAAGGGAGCTGAGAAAACCAGCAATGGCAGAGAGAGAGCCAGAGGAGTGAGAGAGAGCACAGACAGGAACAAGAAGAGGGAGAGACAAAAGATGGGGAAAATAAGAGAGGTAGAGAAGGAGATACATAGAGAGAAATGCTAGGGGCAGAAGAAGGAGCCATTGGACTTGGTGGTGGAGTGGTATTCTGGCTGAGTTAGCCCATGAGGCTACTCATGTGGTCACCACAGGGAGCCGGTCAACCTGAACTTAAACACAGTTTTCCTTCTAGAATACAGTCCACCAGAGAGGGTTTATGCCCAGACCTGAAATGCATCCAAGTGCGCCTCAGCTCCCACTTTGTCCTTCTGTACTTGGAGGAAATTACTACATTGGATAGTGTTTGGGGTTTAAGCCCAGCACTATAAACCATCTGCTAACATCAAGATTGAGCCTCCCCAGAGAAATACACCATAACTGACAGTGTCTACCACAAACCACTCGCCAGAACACAGAACAGGACCTAGGATCAGGTATCTGACTGTGCTCAAGATTCAGTGGAGCCTTGCCCAGCATGACCAGAGTTTGGTGACTAGCAACAGATTGGGACTTTTTACATTGAAAAATATTTTACTTTGTTTTATGATACGGTTCCACATATGGTTGCCGATGCCCTTCCCCAAGGTCCCTCTCCCCCCCATTGATTTCACCTGTAGTTTTAAAATGGATGTCCTTCATGAACAGTCGCAAGTCCATCATGCTGTTATTGAAGTGTTTCCTGACAACGTAGGCATGGACATTGTCAGGGAGTCCATCGTCTTACTGTTAGGATGTACTGAATTCTTTCACTGGGAGTCCATCTCTGGTCTGTATACATAGAGACATACAGCATTTTGTCTCCACATCTGAACATCTCAGTCCTACACCTTCATTATGTATCCCCTAAAATGCACAACCAGTGAGATTGGCAATTTTTAAGCTCTGCTCTATGACATAAAGGAAATGCCCTTCTAACAAATGGACACCTGGGAAAATGCAGTAGAGGAAGGCATTTGTAACCAGTGAATGGACATCCTGGATCTAAAGAGAAAAATTCACTAGCCGGGACTAAGGGAAACGACAGAAACAATCCAATGAGTGTGCGCAGCCCTCCATCTAGTTGGTGGCTGTGTTGAGAGAGTGAGCATCATGGGACTTGAGATGCATCAGTTCCTGACCAAGGAGCAGGTGGAGGTTGGGTCTTGAGGGCGGGTCTGGCTCCTTGATGCATGTACCAGGTGGAACTAGTGCAAGACAATCAGATCATCCCCCCGCTTGCCTGTTGGAAGTTTCGGCCAGACCCTTGGATTCACACTCAGAGAGGGAAGAATGCGCAGAGCACCACACACTGTGGCTCTACATTAGAACTCTCAGCAGTTTTGTGCTCTGGGCTCTAACCTTGCAGCATTGAGTTTCACAGGTCCAGCGGAGGGGATGTGGTTCGCTCGGCAGCCACAACAAGCGGATCAATGACAGCCCATCTCAAGATGCTGTGGTCCTTCCCATGAGTCACGTTTTTACACACTACTTCAAACCACTGAGCATTACAATTACAGTAAGAACGCATCATTCAAGTATTAGCAGTAATGGTAGCATTTATGTTGATACTCTGAAAAAAAAGGATCCCTATTTCAACTTTTTTGAAAGTCCTTTATCGATGTGTTCACTGTTATGTTATCCAAAGATCCTGTAGCTATTTTATTTTCTTTTTAAAGATTCAGTTATTTTGGGCCCGGCATGATAGCGTAGTGGTTAAAGTTCTCACCTTGGATGCACCAGGACTGCATATGGGCGCCGGTTCTAATCCCAGTGGCCCCATTTCCCATCCAGCTCCCTGCCTGTGGCCTGAGAAAGCAGTCAAGGATGGCCCAAAGCCTTGGGACTCTGCACCCGCCTGGGAGACCTGGCAGAGCTCCTGGCTCCTGGCTTCGGACGGGCTCAGCTCCAGCCGTTGCAGTCACTTGGGGAGTGAATCATCAGATGGAAGATCTTCCTCTCTGTCTCTCCTCCTCTCTGTATATCTGCATTTTCCATCAAAATCACTAAATCTTTAAAAATCTTTAAAAAGATTTAGTGATTTTGATGGGAAAGGCATATCAGATTTTATGGAGAGAAGGATAGAAGCAGAGAGAAAGATCTTCCATCTGCTCTTTCATTGCCCAAATGGCCACAGTGGCTGGAGCTGAGCCAATCCAAAGGCTGGAACTTCCTCCATGTTGCTCACAGGATGCAGGGTCCCAAACTTTGGGCCATCGCAGCTGCTTTTGCAGGCCACAAGCAGGAAGCTGGATGGAAAGTGGAGCATTTGGGACACAAACTGGTACTCACATGGGATCCCAGCGCTGGCAAGGTGAGGATTTAGCCACTACACCATTGCGCTGGGCCCAACCCTGTAGTTATATGCAATAGATGGAGATAAACCTTAAAGAATATCTCAATGGTGGACCCTGGAGGATTCCATGTAACACTCCTGGGAAGTCTGAATAATGTGAGTGCTGCTTGGAATAAACTTTGGGTTGCTATTAAAAATCCATAAACATTCACCAGCCTCAAGAATAAAGAGAAAAATAGAGAGAAAGTGAGCAAGAGAAATAGGAACAAAATCAAAGTTCCTCTAAAGGAAACTAGTAAGGGAAGTAGAGTCCAGGAGGAGAGTGAGGAAGTGACACAGAATGCTTGAAAATAACAGCCAAAAGTCATACATTGGTATATTCAAGGCGCTCTGAAGTGCGCAAAGACTTTGGAGACAGTGTGTATAGAACAACCGTTTTCAAACACATACCGATACTTCTTCCTCACCGTGTGAAACCCTAGACAAGAAATTCTGTGACGCATGCCTCACCGCTTCTGGTCACAGGAAGCTCGTGGAATCCATCTTGTCTCACGTCCCCATCTGTCTTCTCAAAGGAGATGATTGGAAACTACTTGTTTTCAGGGATTAGTTGTTCTTAACTCATTGAAATTCAATAGAAAACAGTTTTTTTTTTTAAGTACTTAATACTAAAGCCGTGTTACTGAGTTTAAAAATAGAGAATGGATTTGTAAGCAAGAGTCTGAGGCAACATCCAATCTTTTCAGTTATCGGACAAGTAGAAGAAAGCCTTAAAACTTGGGAGAGAACCTGATTTGGCAACAGCTGATGGCTACTGTTTAATTGTTGCAGCCTCTTTCTCCATGCCTCCTTGGTAGCTGGCAGGAGAGCTGTACCCACTGCTGCTTGTTCCTGGGTGCCAGCAGTGCCCTCTGCCATCTTGGCATTACCTGCAGTGCTTTCCTAAGTTTGTGTGTCTTCTGAATCAGTGTTTGGTGCCCAGGGCATGCCACGGTCATTCACAGGTTGTAAAATTGCAACATCACCTCCCGTCCTTGGACATCATCTTTCTGAAAAGGCATACCTAACTCATGAGCAAACAAACCTCCATCTATCACCCAGTGCTCTGGGTGTTTCCCCATCATAAGGAGATGAAGAACTCTGCTGGAAGGTTTTATTCTCAATTGCTTGCTCCTTTCCATCAGTCCAGAAATTAGTCTTCCATGGGGCCATTGATACATGTTTGGCCAAAACATGGGCAGTGGAGGGTGGCATAGGCCATCTCCACCACCAGAGAGTCCTAATTCCCTGTTGCCAACATCAGTTCTCTTACAGGCTCCATGGAGAGGATCTGAAAGTCAGGCTCCCCCCACCATCTCACCAACCATCTCTCCTATTATTATCATCATTATTGAGAGGAATGTTAGAAACGTGCTGCGTTTTGCACAGAGGTGCAGGCTGCCAAGTGCTCTGCACGAGATGCAGGATTAGTCATCAAGCGCTGTCAGCTTCGCTCACTGACTTTGGCAGTGGAGTCCACCTCGGCGGGGAAGAATCCGCACATCAGCTGGGACATGTGATCTGCTCCCAGCATCACGGCTAGTGCCAACTCGTAGTAAATTAGGCGCCTAACTTATTAGTAGTGATGAATCCATTAGACTTGACAGGCGCCTGGCTGCAGTGCCTCGAATTAACTGTGAGTGGTCAGAAGTGAACAAGCACCAAGTCAGATAATTAAGGGAGTGGCTCCTTCTCCCCAGGTTTGGCAAAAATGAAGTTTCGGACTTGACGAGACGAAGATACACCCAGTATTGGAGATAAGGGATCTGCGCTAAAATTAGAAATATTTATGACTTGGCACAAAACCTGAAATTACTGTAAAAACAAGACATTAAAAAAACTTTCACAACTTGGCATGATTGGGCTGTCCCTTCTTGTTTGAAATACTTCTCCTTAATAGCGCAGCGCATTCAGGAAGACATGCCAGAATCCCACCCTCGGGTTCGTCTGTCTCTTGGCAGCATGCCCACCTGCTTGGAAATCGAGTTTATTGAACTCACCGCACAAATCCTTGAATGATTTTGAGCATTTTGAGCATGATTAATGTGTTTAAAGCCACATACTTACAGCTAAAGAAAAGACAAGGTTACCAGCATCAGTGCATTTGTGCCCGGAAAGAGGAGCATGGATTGGTTCCATGAAGATGTTTACATGGGGGTGAATGAACTCTGGCTCTAAAGGCACTCTGGCAAGTACACACAGAGCAACGAAGAGTCTTACTGAGCAGGACGCTAAGCTCTGCTGTAATGCAATGTGGCATTTTGCAATAGTCTTAAACAATATGGCTGGCTTTGTAAGTGAATGGAGGCTATAAAAATACCGTACTGTCATGAATAATCAAACACTGCACAGTGATCTGAACAATTCCAATGTAACATCTCAATGGCCTATTTTTTGAAAAAAAAAAATGTTTATTGGAAAGTAAAATACAGAGAGAAGGAGAGACAGAGAGGAAGATTTTTTGTCTGTTGATTCACTCCCCAAGTGGCCATTCCGGAGCTGAGCCAATCCGGAGCCAGGAGCCAGGAGCTTCTTCCAGGTCTCCCATGTGGGTGCAGAATCCCAAGGCTTTGGGCCTTTCTCAACTGCTTTTCCAGGCCACAGGCAGGGAGTTGGATGGGAAATGGGGCTGACAGGATTAGAACCGGCACCCATATGGAATCCTGGAGTGTGCAAGGTGAGGACTTCGGCTACTAGGCTACTGCACAGGGCCCTCAAAGGGCTATTTTGAATCCCTAAGTGTCACCCTTCTGGGTAGCTATAGAAGTTGAGGTAATGGAACCTGTAACTCAGGAGAGAAATTCATTCAAAATGATGCAGAATGGGAAACCTGAGTTTTACGCTGCAACACAAGGCATACACTTTAGCTCTACTAGTCAAGTATAGAGCGTTAGTTTGCTTCTATAAGACATTATTTCTATAAGAAATAGCCAGCTAAGGAGTACGAAAGGATACAATTACTTAAGAGCTAGGATCATGGACTCAAAACATTTTCAGATTTTTAAAAAAAATTGTGCTTTTGAAAGAAGCTGGAAACCATTCAAGGGAAGAACCACCAATGTGGTGCAGTGGGTTAAGCCCACTGTCACAGAGCTGATTCAAGTCCTGGATGTTCTGCATGTAACAGTGGGAACATAGCACAAATGGCCCGAATGCTTGGTCCCCTGGTCTCCCCATGAATACCTGGATGGATTTTCTGGATTTTGGTTTTGGCCCCAGCCATTGGGACCAGTGAGTCAGTGGATAAAAGATCTCATATTCTTTCTCTCTGTATCTCTGTCACTCTCTTTACAAGTAAATAAAAATATATCTTTTTATAAATAAAATAAGCTAAGTTACACAGGAGGTGTTTAGAATTAGGAAAAAAATAGTTCTCAAAGCACTGAACAGTTCAAAAGCTTTATGTTCTATAAAATTCCCAGTGTGATACAAAACTGGGCTTTTTTAATATATATACGGCAAAGCAAAAGATGATGGCTTAATATTGATTGGATCCCAATTGCTGCTTCAATATCTAATTAGCTTTTGTGTCTAAGCAAAGTTACTTCATCTACAAGTGAACCTCACCGTGCCCTGGGTTTTCCGCCATTTTTGTGCACAGCATCCACCTGCTGTCATGCACTAGGTGCAAGTGTTGCATCCCTAAAGCTTCATGTGGGCAGGGCCTGTTTTAATTCTGTTTGCTACCCTATACTATATTGCAAATAAGTATTTGCTGAAAAATGAACATCTCTTCAAGATACAGAATGTCAACAAAGTATGCCCTCTTGAACCCAACTGCCTTCACCAGCTTTCCTTATATTGGGGAATGCTTTTTGTGATGCTTGTATTTGAACTGGGAGATTGCGAGTAGCTCTTTCTAGTTTCTATCTCAATTTTCCATTTTCCTGTGCTAACCCCAGATTACTCTAAATTACATGACTTCTAACAGGAGCAAAATGTTCATGAAATTGAAAAAGATAACATGAACTTGTGATGTTGGAGGGAACTTTAGGCACATAACAAAATGGAATTAGAACATAAAAATTCAAAGACCTTTTGGAAACAATGGACCTAGCTATTTTTCCACCACTAAAGAACATTTAACTCTGGCCAGGCAGTCTGTATTATTAACTAAAGAAAAAGGAGTGCCCTTTAAAAAAAATTTTTTTACTGGTATTTGATTTTTATTTTTTAAATTTTTTTTATTAAGTTCATTCATTAATTACATTGTGTTGTAATTTCGTAGGAACTGGGATTCTCCCCACACCTCCTCACACCCTCCCCACATGGTGGGTTCCTCCACCTTGTTGCTTAATCATAGTTCAAGTTCAGTTGAGATTCCCTCTTTGCAAGAATATGCCGAGCATAGAGTCCAGCATCTTATAGTCCAGTCAAGTCTAACTACTTATTGGGGAGATCCTCTCTGGTCTGATGGCAGAGCCAGCAGAGTATCATCCTGATCAAATAAAAGCACTAACATACCATCAACAACAATTGACATCATTATGGAATTAATTGGCATGGTATTGAGCAGCCAACATGTTAAAAATAAAGGAAATGAGCCAATCCCAAAAGGTTAGATACCACATGTTGGCCTTAATTTAAGATGATATGATGTTATGCATAACATGTTATGTTATGGATGTTATGTCATATATCGTATATAAACTAAAATCTTTTTTTTTTAAGATTAGGAAACAAACGTAAGTCAGAAGGTGCCAAATCATGACTTCATGAATCTTCCATGACTTCTCAGCTGAGCTCTCACAAAATGGACTTTGTTTGATGAAGTAAGAGTATTTTGTGGTGGAAGACTCTATGGTGAAGCTTTCCCAGGTGTTCTGATAAAACTTTGGCTAAATTTCTTAAAATGCACACTTATTACACAGCTGTTATGATTCTTTGCTATTCCAAAAATTATGTACATACATACATACTTGTATGTATATGCATATATTATAATATCTACTGTGAGAGTTGTTGGACTGGATCAATTTCACCTCTCGGTAGCCATTGTTTTGATCATGCTTTACTTCAAGTTCTTATTTTGAGCTGGCACAGTAGCTCAACAGTCTAATCCTCCACCTGCAAGCACATGTGTCCAATATGGGTACTGATTTGTGTCCCAGCTGTCCTACTTCCCATCCAGCTCTCTGCTTATGATATGGAACGCAACAGAGGATGACCCAAAGCCTCAGGGGTCTACTCACAAGACAGACCGAGAAGAGGTTGATGGCTACTGATTCATGGCTTAGGATCAACTCAACTTCATCCACTATGCTCATTTGGGGAGTGAAGCAGATGGACAATTTTTCTCTCGGCCTCACCTCCTCTCTGTAAAATCTGCCTTTCCAATAAAAATAAATAAATCTTTGCAAAAAAAAAAAGGTTATGGGTAAATCTGTGTTCCCTCTCCTGCTCCAATCCTTAAAAAAAAAGATTTATTTGATTTTTATTGCGAAGTCAGATCTTCAGAGGAGAGGACAGAGAGGAAGATCTTCTGTCTGATGATTCACTCCCTAGGTGACCTCAATGGCCAATGCTGTGCCGATCCAGAGCCATGAGCCAGGATCCTCCTCCAGGTCTCCCACGCAGGTGCAGGGTCCCAAGACCTTGGGCCATCCTTGACTGCTTTCTTAGGCCAAAGGCAGGGAGCTGGATGCGAAGTGGAGCTGCAGGGATTAGAACCGGTGCCCATATGGGATCCGGGCGCATTCAAGGTGAGGATGTTAGCCACTAAGCCACCGTGCCGGGCCCTGCTCCAATTCTTGAGAACTTGTTCAGGCTTTTGATTCTTTGCCTTGAAACTTCCCATGGAATGATCTGTTCTGATCTACAACTGACCTGGGTGCCACAGTTTGGGTGCTCATCAAGCTATAAGTTTTCTCCACTTTAGTTTATCATTAGGCTTATGTAAGCTGACATGATTGGGACATCCACTGCATTGACTGTGCTTTTGGACAGTGGTTTCTGTTGCTGACAGAAACATTCATAAGCTTAGTTTATGGCATGAATTGGATTAAAGTTTTCCTTTCCCATCGACAAGGATATTTTTTGCTGTGGGCTTCATCGTCAATGCCATCTTCACCTTTCTTAAGCTGAGTTATCCATTTGTAAAAGAATGATTTCTTATTTCCTTGGACTAGCAGTTCCATCACACTTTCATAAAACATCAATAATTGTGCCATTATCTCATCAAAGCTTCACCTTCAATTTGATGTTACTCCTTAAATGTTAGCAGAATTCATAGAGGTCTGACAGGGGCTCTTTGGAAGATGAGGTCTTCTACGTTTTACTGTCCCACAATAGATACTTTTTATCATAAAAAAGTTACTGCAGATTTACTTTGGTGCCAAAAAAATCCTTAAACCATAAAGAATTGTTTCACCATGTGCATTGTATTTGAACAGTTGAAGGAACCAATTGTACAATAAATGTAGATGCTGAAATTTGAAGATAAAGTGAAATGTGTGACCCACTAATAGGACTTTTCCTAAGACGAATGCTTGGGATCATCGATGATGAGTTACTTTTTTCTCCCCTGATGACTGTGTGAAATTATCTCGCTTTCAGCCTGTTTATCCCTGCACTGAAGAGTGGCGCTCTGTGGCTCCTTCAGCTGGTCATTTCTTCACTGCAGGCTGAGGTTCACTAGCTCGGAATCTGTTCTCACCAAACTCCTGTGTTCACACATACAATGTAGTTTTAAGACCTGAATAAGTCAGCTTTGGGCTGTTTAAAGAGTCTCTCTGCTTTTTCGACCCATGCAGCCTCAGCTGATGACTGTCCGCCATTGCAAAGACTGGGTTTGGCAGATGTAAGACCTGCAGGGGCTGCTGCCATTAAAAACTCTCTGACCCAGGTACTCCTGCTATTTTACTGAGTGACAGAGTGTATCACTTCAACCTGTGAGTTCCCCCAAGGATTCCATCCAATGGGAAGTTTCGTGCCATTCTTCTCCTAGAAGGCCTCCTCTAGGTGGTCTCAAGCTCTGTTCAAACATCATTCAATTTGAGGGGTGTGTCTCTCAGACACATAACCGTGTCTTTTCTTTAATCAACACCAAACAATTTGAATCCCACACAACATATATTTAGAAAAAAACTTTACTCCCCAAAGAACTGTAAGTAAAAATTAAAGTCCAAGAAACATTTTCACTGCAAGAACTCCATGAGTCATGCAAAGAACATGTTTTGCAATGATTTCACGGTCAGAAAACTTCAACACGAATGACCTATGGGCATACTTTTGAAGGTCTAAAAATTCACATACCAAGTGTTGTACACATACACCTCATTTTAGACCAAGACTTCTCAGCTTTCATTTAATTTTGCTAAGCGATTAAAGAATCTGCAATTGAAGAACCACTACGATCTCCAGGTAGGTGGCAGATCCTCCCTTCAGGTCACATGACTACACCATGTCATACTAATCATGGCTCAGCTGGGTTGATTTCTGAGGCGAAGGCCATCCAGAATCCTCCACTCCAAGAATCCAAGGACAATTCACTTATACAGGAACAACTGGACACGCAAGGATGTGGCTAGAATGAATATACGGTGCAGAGATGCAATCAGCCATGAAGGCTTAAGGAAAGACAGGTGTCCTAACAGATGAGTTAACAGTAAGAACTACCGGAACTTTGGAGTAGAATCTTCTTTCTGAGTTCAAGGGACTGACAGCTATCATCGATTGAGAGACTCCCAAAATGGGGAGAAACATAGCAAAGGCTAGGACCAAGCCGGGTTGAGGAAATAGAGTTTAATGACATAAGCTCAATAGGAGGAAAGCAGGAGATGGCAGAGAAAAGGAAAATCTGGCCTGGCTTTGATAAGAAGGATTGATTCTGGACAGATCACTGCTCTGGATTCACCTAAGAAATCATAAATATAAAACCCATAAAAATCACATTGCCATAGCCTCTACAGAAAACAGGATGAAAATGTTGAAGAATCTGGAAATAGAACCCCCACATGATCCAGAAATCTCACTGCTCTGTATATATACAAAAGACATGAAATCATTGTGTCAAAAAAAAAAATGCCTGTTCCAACATGTCTGTCTCAGTGCTTTTCACGATTACTGTGGGAACAACCAAGACGCCCATCATCAGTCAGATAGATAGAGAAAACAGAATACGTGAACATGCAAATGCACGCGTGCACACACGCACCTACACATTCACAATGGAATACTGTTCAGTCATGAGAAAAGACTGACTCCTATTATTGTCAGCAAAATGGATGGAGCTGGAGTGGAATGAAGTCAGTCAGACACAAACAGATAAAAACGCCCGCTTTCATATGTGGAAGCGGAAAGGAAGAAATCCAACAGCAACAACAATGAAAGCCCACCTGAACACAGTATTTTTAAATTATTTTTACTATTTTCTGTTTTACAGGTATAGAGATCCCCATTTCACTCCTGTTTCTCCCTCCGCATTTCTCCTCCCACCATTTCCTCCTGTATTATTGCAGTAGTCTATAGTCTTTTAGTAACAATTAAGAGTTTATCATTCCGCTATTTAAATGAATCATGGCGTTGTAAATATAGACAAAGGTAGAAAATCTGGTGCCACACCGTTTGACTGGGCATCCTCCCTTTATGCAGGAGTGCAAATGCCAACTGTAACGTGTCTTCGGTTACCAGAGGGTGAACGGGATGTGGAAGATGAAACACTGAGGGAAACTGGATATGGCCCACTAACTGTGACAAATATATTATACTAACACTACAAGTCCATAAGGGAAGCTGGGTGTGGTTTCTGGATTATGACAAATACAGCATGCTAATATAAGAGCTTAATATTAGAGCAAGCTGGGTATGGTGCCTAGCGAAACCCTTTTTACACTGCTTCATGATTTTTGTTTGAAAAAACTACTTTGAAATAGAGCACTTTAACTGTACCACAGAACAAAACGTTAAACATTTTCATAGAAATACAACAAAAGTGTTCAGCACTCAACAAATATTAATAGATCTATACAAAACAAGGGAATACAATCATTAATGAAGAAAATAGTGGAATCATTAACCCCCATCTCATGTGAGTATGTATGGATTAGATCTAGTTCCTAATGTTATTAAATTTAGTATTACAATTGTGCTTCATTTTACAAAATTAAATAAACATGCGAACTATATCAAAAACACTCAAAGTGAACTTTTGGAAATTGAAAATTGAAATGTGGTTTAAAAATTGTATGGAAATAATGGTATATTAGACCTGAAAAGAGGAAAGATTAATGTGCTTGAATTGATTGTGATGAAACTGTTCAAAAGTATACAAAGAAAATAGAATATTAAAAAAAAAATAAAAAAGGGCTTCCAGGTCACTTCAAATATCTGATAGAGTTGGAGTCTATAGACAGAAAGTTATTTGAGTGAATGATGCTCAAAATGTTTCTAAGTGGCGAGAGCTATAAAATCCATACAACTAAAAAGCTCAACGAACACCTACAATAAGAAAAATTAGGATAATCACACTGAAGTATGTCATAATCAAGTTTCTCAAATCAATGAAAGATAATGTTTTCTTTTTCAATGATATATTTCATTTTTATTTGAAAGGCAGAGTTATAAGGAAAAGGAGAGACGCTGAGAGAGAAGGGATGAGGTGGAGAGCTCTTCCATCCACTGGTTCACTTCCCAGATAGCTCCAATGGCTGGAGCTGAGCTGATCTGAAACCAAGAGTTTCTTCTGAGTCTTCCTTGCATGTGCAGAGTTCCAACGCTTTGGGACCCTCTCCTCTGTTTTCCTAGCCCATCCATAGGGAGCTGGTTTGGAAGTGGAGCAACCAGGACATAAACCAGTGCCCATGGGGAATGCTGGTGCTTGCACACGGAGGATTAGCCTGTTAAGTCATGGTGTCAGCCCCGAAAGACAATATTTTCCAAAAAGCATCCAGCAAAAAAAGGCACATTATATATAAGGGAGCTTAGCTAAGGAAAATATCAGAATTCTCATGGAAAGAAAATGTAATTTTTAAAAAGCAGAAAAAGAATAAATAAACTAGTGTGTGAAAATAGAAATCTTTCAAGAAGGAAGGCGAAATGGAGATTTGTTGGCCTACAGAGCTGAAAGACTTGATTACCTGAACTCTGAACTAAAGTCCTCCAGACAAAACAAAAATTCTACCCAATCATAATGCGGACCCACACGAAGACATATAGCATGATGGGACCTGTGAAAATGCGGTCAGATACACAAGGCTTTTTATTATCTACTTTCTATAAAAGATAATAGGCCATTTAACATTTTTATGTATTTAATTGAGATGAACTCTGATGTTATAATCGCGATGTCACTAAGTAGTGGGAATGTCTTGGCTCCACTCTGATTTGTGTAACCCATCATTCAGCGTGTGTGCTGAGGCTGATGCAACCAGGCCCACTACACTGTCAGAGGCGTAAAACAATGTCACATATAGTCAGGTACAGAGCAGCATACTCGACAACAATGAGAAGTACTAGGGTCCTGATCTGTGCACTTACTACACTGGAGTCATGATTTTAGAGTGCATTCCTACTTACCATCCAAAGTCTCACTGCACAACAGAAGGCTGTGTTACACCAGCAGCAACATCACACATCTCACGGGTCCTGTGTCTGCCGGCTGCATCAAAGGCCATGTTGGGTCAGTGACTCACCCTGTTCAGGCTTGTGTAAATACATTCTATGAGGTTTCCCAATGAGGAATCGCCTGATGATGCATTTCTCAGAGTGTGATCCCATCCTAAAGTGGGGCATGGCTGCAAAGGTACACGTGCCGTAATAAAGGCCAGGAAGCAAGAGATGGAAGTAAGCTGGTGCTGGGCTTTTAAATTACACAGAAAGTGAAACTACTGTGTGGAAAACCGTGACGACTTTAGGTGTTTATTGTAGATTCTAAAGCTTGGTCTAAAGTAACAAACATAGCTGTAACAGTGGAAGTTAAAACAAAATTACAACTGAGGATTCAAAAAGAAAAAAAAATGAAAAATTAAACGTAAGTGAAAAACAAATAGTAAAAGTCTTAAATGTAATGCAGTTAACCCTATTGTATATGATATATTATCTATGTCTGCCTTTCAAATAGACACGTCATCACAAGAAGGAAAACTAGAAAACAGCCAAAACTCACCATATGCACCAAAAATAATCAGAAGCAAGCTTATGACACTAACTAAAAAAAGTCAGGTCAAGTAAGCAATCTGACTGCACCTCTAGGAACTAGAAAAAGAGGAACAAATTAAGACAATAGAAGGAAGAAAACAATAGGCTAAAGTAGTATGCCTGAAATCAAGAACAGGAGAACAATAGAAATAAGACAAATAGAAAACTGAAAAATAAATTCAATGTTGGGACTTTAAAAAACTGAGTGGATAATCCCTTAGCTAGACAAAAAAAGGATTCAAATAATATCAGAAACAAGAGACACTACTATAGTTGTATCAGAAACAAAAAGAGCCATAGATGATTTTTGCTAACTATATGCCAATAAAGTGTATACACTAAAAGAAATGCATAAAATGCTATAAACACATAAACATTCATCTTGTAAAAAGCCCAAATATGTAAATGAATTAAATCAGTAATCAAAAGCCCTCTTAATTTTTTTTTTTTTGCCTAGTATCAGGTAAGTTTAAATCTAAATTGTACCACGCATACAAAGAATCTAAATCAATCCTTATTGAAATCTTCTCAAAAAAAAAAAAGAAAAGAAAGAACTGGATAGAACCCTTTCCACCTCATTTTAGGAGGTGAGGATCACCCTGGTAACAGAATTGTACCCAGGTGGTGCAGGAAAACTGCAGGCCAATGTATCTGAAAAACAAAGAGGAAAGGAACATCCATAAAACATCAACAGAATTTAACAGCACATCCAAAATATTAGACATCACAGCCAAGCCAGATAGAAATTCAAGGTTGATTCAACACATGCCATTAATCAACAGCACATTAACAGGATGGAAGAGAAAAAACCCAAAAGCATTTCAACAGACACACAAAATAAAATTGACAAAAATCAAAATACAGTGATGATGAAACATATTAACCAAATAGAGAATGAAATTCCCTCACTATCATAAAGGTTAGTTATGAAAAAAACTCACAGATAACATCATAATTGAGGGGTAGGGGGATGGGAAGCTTTTCCTCCAGGCTCCAGTGCAAAGTCAAATACCTGGGCTGGTCAGCTTTATTGAACACAGTATTGGACTTCTAGCAAGAATGATTAGACAAGAAAATAAAACTGCATCAGATTGGGAAGGAAGAAGTAAAAAATAACACACTCATATGAAGGCTCTTTAAAAAGTTCCTGGAGATGTGCATTATGAAAAAAAGAAGTATGCATTGTCTTCAAAAGTTTTTGTAGCAAAATAGACATATTCTAATTTGATTGCTTCACGAATGTCTTGAAGCAGCCAGTGTTGGTAGAAAACCCTAAAGAATTCCATTTGAAAAACTGTTAGAAAAATACATTCAAAGAAGTTGCAGCATATAAAATCAACACACCAAAAAACTATTGTAATTCTTTACATTACAAAGAACTGATAAAGAAGAAAAAAAACTTTATTCATAATAGTATTGAAAATAACAGAATACTTGGGTTATATTGTAAGTTTAATGAGGAAGAAGATCTGCATACAGAAAATTGTAAAACATTGATGAAAGACATTGAAAAAGAGATGAACAGAAAGATGCCTGACATTTGCAGATTAAAAGCATTAATATTGCTAAAATTAGTCACCAAAGTCATCACAGATCAACACAATCCCTATAACAATTCTAAAGATTTTTTTTTGCAAAAATAGAGCAAATAATCCTAAAATTAATATAGAAGCACAAAACACTGAATTGTTCAAACAAAAACTTGAGAAATAAAGTGAGAAGCATCATGCCTCCCAGTTTCAAAACATATCACAAAGTTATAGTAATCAACACAGGATGGTACTAGAACAAAAAGAGACACAGCAATGGAACAGATTAGCCTAGAAATGAATTTGTGTTTATAGTCAAGTTATCATTTTTCCAGAGTACCACGAGTTCATAATGGTGAAAGGAAAAAATCTTTGATCAATGATGTTGGGAAAACTGGATGTCAACATACGAAAGAATGAAAATTGATTAATGTCATATGCAAAAATCAACTCAAACTTAAAGATTTAAAGATAAAATTTGAGCCATGGAACTTCTAGAAGAAATGAGGGGGTGCTTTTGATATTGGTCTTTCAAAACATCTATTTATCTGTTTGTTTAAGACACCAAGTTACAGAGAGTGGGGAGAGAGAGAAGATAAATGAGTCAGGAGCCTGGAACTCCATCCAGGACTCTCACATGGACTGTGGGGGCCTAAGAGCTTGGGTCATTTTCCACTGCTCTCTCAGGTACATTAGCAAGGCTCTGGATAGGCGGTAGAGCCATCAAATGGGATGCCAACGCCACATATAGTGTTAATCTGCTGAACCACCATGCAAGTCCCTAATGTTTGCCTTGACCATGAGTTTTGGAATATGATACTAAAAGTTCAGGCAACAAAAGCAAAAAGCTGAAAAAAAAACAGGGCCACAGCAAACTAAAATAAATATTGTACAATAAATTCAGAAGACAGTCTACACATTGGAAGAAAATATTTTGTAAATTATATATCATATAAAGGTTTAATATTCAACATATAACAACAGTGGTGAGTCTTTGGCGTGGCAATGAAGATGTTCTTTGGGATGGCCACAGTCCATGTTGGGGTGCATGGGTTTGGGTCCTGCCACTGCTGTCTAACCAGCTTTCTGCTAATGTGTAACCTGTGAGACAGGCGCCTTACCATCCATGTGGGAGACCAACTGATTTCAGGGTTTCTGGCTGTAGGCCAGTTCAGCTCTGACTGAAGCTGCTGGCATTTGAGGAGTGTAAACCAGCACATGGTGGATTTATTCGCTTTTCTCTCTAGCTTTCAAATAATTGTTAAAAGTGCCAAAATACACAACAAAAGTGGTTTAGCCAATTGAATAGAAAAAAACTAAAAAACAAATCATTTAAAAATAAGTAAACCTTGGAGAGATATTTCTCTTTTTCTTTTTTATTTGAAAGGTAGATTTACAGAGAAAAGGGGAGAGAGGGCTGGGGGAGAGAGAAGTCTCCCATCCACCGGTTCACATCCCAGATGGCTGAAATGGCGTGAGATGAGCTGATCTGAAGCCAGGAGCCAGGAGCTTCTACCAGGTCTTCCATGTGGGTGCAGCGTCTTAAGGATCTGCACCATTTTTTGCTGCTTTTCCAGACCATACGAATCGACCTAGGTCAGTAGTAGAGTAGCCAAGATGAGAACCGGCCCAATGAGATGATGGGATGGAGGGAAGATCCACCTGTTCAATCACTGTGCAGATCCCAAGATATCTTTCTAAGTCATGAGCAAATGCTTAGGAAGACATTCAACATCAGTTATCACCAGAGAAATGCAAACCAAAACCACAATGAGTCTCAGTTCACACCTGGTGGAATAACTAGTATCAAAAAAATAAGTGATAGTAAGTACAGACAAGGATTGATGTCGTCCATGGAGAAAACAGTAGGAAGGTTCCTCCAAAAACTAAAAATGGAGATGCTGTATCACTCAGTGATCCTGCTTCTAAGTATGCAGGTGATCTTCAAAAAGTTCATGGGTACGTGTATCATGAAAAACTACTCCTGTGCTTCAAAAATTACTACACCAAGATAAGATACGCTTTATTTTTTAATGAACTTTGGAAGTACCCTCACATATCCAGCTGAAATAAAATGTACATAGGGAAGAAATATCTGCCCTCTCATATTTAGTGTGGCATCATATACATTAGGTGAGATACAGAAGCAGTCTAAATAACCATTGGTCCATTGATGGGTGAGAGAGAGACTTCTTTCAGAGGTATATAAGCACCTTAACAAGAGAAGAAATCCTGTTATTTGAAATAACATGAATAAATCTGAAGCACATCAGACTAAGGGAAAGACACCAGACACAGGAACACTCCATGATCTCATTTATGTGTGGAACTTACAATGTCACACCCATAGAGGCAGAGAGCAGGATGGTGGTCACCAGATGTGAGGGTGTTCTACAGTATGAACAAATTCTTCAAGTCTAAGGTGCAAAGTGGTGACCATAGCTACTGTGAACCTCGTATTGTTCACATGAGGTTCGTAAAGATCTTCAGTGTTCTCACACAAAGAGCTGTGAAGGATACGTTAGTTAGCTTGAATATAGTAGTCATCTACCAACAAGTATGCCAATCAAGCATATACCCTGGGGGCCATTGTGGTGGCACAATAGACCTAAACCTCTGCCTGCAGTGCTGGCATCCCATACAGGCACCAGTTCACGTCCCAGCTGCTCCACTTCCCATCCAGCCCCATGCTTATGACCTGGGAAAGCAGCAGAAGATAGTCCAAAGCCTTTGGTCTCTGCACCCACATGGGAGCCACAGACCAATCTCCTGCCTTTGGGCTTTGGATTAGCTCAGTTCCAGTCACTGCAGCCATTTGGCAAGTGAAACAGCAAATGCAAGACCTCTCTGTCTCTCCTCTGTGACTCTCTTTCAAAATAAAAACACATTTAAAAAATAAACATACCTTAAAGAGATACCTTGCTTTGTAATTAAAAAACTAAAAAATTGTCTGCATTGACCAAAAAATAGAAAGAAATAATAACAAAGATCAAAGTGAAAATCAATGCAACAACAAATAGCAGAGAAAATACAAAATAAATAGATACAGAGATAGCCAAGTAAATATACATATTCTCATAAGTGAGCTGTGTAATGAAGCCTCCCACAGGAGGAAGTGAAGATACGTTGTGGCATGTAACTCCACTGAATGAAAGGAAATAGTTAAATTCACCTTGACAATAGGATGCTAGACTTTCTACTTTTGCCTACCCCACAATACCATGACACATTTGTATAGCAAAATGTTAAACTGTTACTAAAAGACTATACCACTGTGATAATATGGGGGGATGGCAGGAGGGAGAAAGGGGGAAGGGAAAAGGGAGAGAGGAATCCCTATATCTACAACATCGTATCACAGAAAAATCATAATAATAAATAAAAGGAAATTTTAAAACAGGCTGACATAAAAAAAAAACAGAAAACTAATGATTTTTTTTTTCAAGGAAATAATGGACAAGCCGCCGATTGGCAAAATAAAGAACAAGAAGAAAACAAAGCAAAAAACAAGAAGAATAATGAGGAAATACTACACCTGTAAGCTTGACAGTTTTTATAAAATGGATTCGTTCAGAAATAACAACTTAAGAAGAAATATTAGTGACTCTCTATTGGTCAAATAAATGTCACTTGTTCTTAAAATTCTTCCCACAAAGATACATCCTGCCTCCAATGTCTTTCTGGAGAGTCCTAGCAAACGCTTGAGGAAGAAATAATACTAAATCCATGCAAATGATTTCAGAAAAGTTTGAGAAAGTATCTTTCCAACTCAAATTTCAAAGATAGTACTATCTTAACACCAGAACTATGTTTTAAAAGTTCTGGTATAAAACCCAACAGGTTGGTAACTATTATGACCATAAATGCAGCAATTCTAATAAAAAAAAAACTTTAGCAAATTGAAACAAATACACAGGAAGCTTAATCATTGGCAGATGACACATATCAATATCCTACACACTCATCTATTACACACAGCTTATCAATACATGAGGCTCCTACCAGAAGTGAAGGTTGACTTCATATTTAAGAAATCAATGGTGGGTTAGCACTGTGGTGTTGTAAGCTAAGCTTCTGCCTGCAACACCAGCATCCCATGGGGGCCAGTTTAATTCCCAGCTGTTCCACTTTGGATCCAGCTCCTGCTACTCTACCTGGGAAGGCAGCGGAAGATGGCCTAAGTTGTTGGGCCTCTGTACCCACGTGGGAGACCTGGATGAAGCTCCTGGTTCCTCATATCTACTGGGCCCAGCTCTGAATGTAGCAGCCATTTGGGGAGTGAACCAGTGAGTGAAAGATTCTCTCTCACTCTCTCTCTTTCTCTCTCCGTAACTCTGTCTTTCAAATAACTAATCTAAAAAGATGATCCATTAGTAGCATTTCCTGGGAAAGCAGTACACCATGACCCAAAGCTTTGGGACTCCGCACCCACACGGGGGACCTGGATGAAGCTTCTTGCTCCTAGCTTCAGATCGGCTCAGCTCAGGCCATTGCAGCCATTCAGGGAGTGAATCAGTAGATGGGAGATCTCTCTCTCTGTCTCTCCTTCTCTCTGTAAATCTGCTTTTCCAATAAAAATAAATCAATCTTTAGAGCAAGCAAACATAAAGAAACTGAAATCACAGCAGCCTTGGGGGTATGGGAGATGATGGGTGGGTTTGTGTGGACACACTGATTCTAAAATTCATATACAAATGGGAAAACCAGAACACCCAAAATAACTCTGGGAAAGAACAAATTTGGAAGACAAATTGGACCACAATTCTCAAGACACATTATAAAACTGCCTATAGCAAGCTGATGCATCAGGAGTGGACCAAACATTGCCCCAAGGGGAGGTTGGTTTAACGTTCAAACATCGATGATTTAGCACAAGAATGAGCTGAGGAAGAACCAGTTGATGCCACAGTGCTGGCACAGCCCACTGAGGAATCCTTCCTTCTTCAAGCAATTCCATCCAGCTCTCCTCAGTGTCTGGATCTAAACTCAAACTCACAATGCAGGCAGCCTAATCCATGCTCCAAGACCTCACCCATCCAATGTGTGCTCATCCTTGCCTCTCACATGTGTCCACGAGGAGCCTCCTCATGGCTGGATCTCTTTCTGGGGAAGCTAGACAAACTATCACAAAGAATGCTTCAATTTTCTAAGTAAAGAATTTGCTGAGCAATAGTTCATCTACTGTGAATTGTGCATGTCAACTGTAAGCATAGTCTTTGTGGATTTGGGGAGCCGGAGAGAGCAGTACGGTGAGGTGGGCACCATGGTGTGAATCAGAATCCTGGATTCTAACCCTGTCCACTTGCTCATTGTTTTTCATGAAGCTGTCTTATTCATGTGAAAGGTAGAGTTACAGAGAGGTAGAGAAAGGGAGAGAGAGAGATTCCTTCCATTGGTGTACTCCCAAGTGGTCTCAGTGACTAGGGATGGGTCAGGCCAAGACCTGGAACTACAAATATCCATCTCACGAAGGACTCCCATGTGAGTGGTAGGGGCCCAGGTACTTGGACCATCTTCTATTACTTATCCTAGACCATCAGCAGGGAGCTTGACAGGAAGTAAAGCAGGTGCATAAACCTGCACCCATACAGAGTGGAGCATCACAGGCGGTGGCTTAATATACTGCACCACAAGGCAATCTCCCTTGGCTTTCTGTTCTTTAGCAGAGCACGCCGTCTGCCACCTTGCTAGTAGCAAAAGAGGTAGGTGCCTAGGTCAGATGTGCAGCAGACCTGGGTTTTTCAAGCTGAGTCTGTGAACACATGGGTCTCCAACCAACTTAAATTGTAGGCTTTGAGATTCTACACTCAGGAGATGAATATTCATTTATTTATAAACTGCACAGATTTATTGTTCCCCATTTCCATAAGCTACATAAATGTTAAAAATAACACAAATACTGATGAGTTCAAAACATTTTCTTCCATTTGTGCATCTCTGTGTTGGCATCCCATGGAAGTCTTGTCAGCCAGGGTGTGGGGGTGACCTCTTACACAGGGGCTCCCAAAGCCCTGACTACCTTGCCCAAATTAGTTCTGCTGCTTCTTATGTCTATACAGCTCACAAAGTAGATGTTCCCTGTGCTTTGTCAGTGTGTTTTGTTGTTTTGTTTATGTGTTTCTCAAAGCAGATCTGAGTTCCTGTCTATATTCCCCAAAATAGACAATGCATACTTCCTCCCTCCCAGTAGAAGTTAACTACGTTCTTGAATATTTCTTTTACTTACTTGAAAGGCAGAGTTACAGAGAGAACAAGAGAGAGAGAGAGAGAGAGAGAGAGAGAGAACAAGAGAGAAAAAATAATCCTCCATCTGCTGGTTCACTCCCCAAATGGCTGTAATGACCAGAGCTGGACTAGTCTGACACTGGGAAACAGACTCTTCATCCAGGTCTCTCATGTGGTTGCAGGAACCCAAGGACTCGGGTCACCCTCCACTGCTTTTCCAGGCACACCCACAGGGAGCAAGACTGAAACTGAAGAGCCAGGACTGGATATGGCACCAGTGTGGGATGCAGGCATGGACATTGTCAGAGAGTCCATCATCTTACTGTTAAGACGTATTCAGTTCTTTCACCGGGAGTCCATCTCTGGTCTGTATGCACAGAGACATACAGCACTTTGTCTCCATATCTGAACATCTCAGTCCCCGCTACACTTTCATTATTTATCCCCTAAAATACAGAACCAATGAGCACAGTCTACAATAGGGTAAAAATAATAAATTTTCACCAACATGAAGTTACCAAACATGCTACAAAAATAAAAATGCATTACAAGAGTGATGAAAACAGGGATCTTCTTGGAGGAATAGATGCTAGTGAGTGCCCCTTGTGGTGCTGTTCACATTCCCCTGGCCTCAGTCGGGATGACCTGAGAGACTGGAAGGATCAGGTTGTAATGGCAGTGGAGCCAATAATCATGGGTGGTCTGAGGGTCACTTTTCAACGGGTTTGTGAGCAAAACATCAACAAGACAAACATTTACAAAGTATCAATGATATGTAGCTGACCCCATTGTTGTGCGTTTTTTGTTTTGTTTGTAGTTGATACACATAGTTAGCCTATATATATATTTTTTCCTCTGTAATGACCAAATTAGTGTACTCAGCTTAGCCATCCCTGCACCCCATATCATTTCTGCCTGGCAAGAATAGTCCACATCCTCTCTTGCCTGTGGTATTTTGACTTCATGCTAAGACTAAAGCTGTACACAATTAATGAATCAGTGGACTTTCTCTGCCAAGGACCAAGTAGTAAATATTTTAGGTGTGTGAGCCTCAGGGACTTGGTAAGAACTACTGAACCCTGCCTGTGTAGGTCAAAGGCAACCATAAAAGTTCATTCACAAAAACAGGAGTAGGCTAGCTTTGGCTAGCAAGTGTAGATTTTCTGACCTCAGAGGTACAGAGAAATCACTCCTTCAGCAATCTTAGCTGCTAAACTAAGGATGTAGAGGTGAGAGGGTGGGAGGGGAGAGACCTCTCAGAAACTAAAACAGCCAGCAGCAGGTTTGTAAACCAGGATGTCCTCTCTTTCAGTGCAGAGTCCCTCCTGACATCTGCGGCCCCAAGCATTCATCCCAACTAGTTACATGGTGTTGCTCCAACTGGTTTTGAGAAATAAAATTTTCTTGGCCCACAGCCACACCCATTTGCATTGTCTGTGAACCCTGTCATGAAGGCAAAGTTGGATACTCAGCACAAAGACTTCCCAAGACTTTGGAAACCTGAAGTATTTGCTCTTCAGCAATTTCAAGATGAAATTTGCCAACTCTTGTCATAAGCCACCATTCTCAGGAACAGACTTTGGGAAACCATGACCGAAGCACCAACATTGCTTCCTTCCCTCACTCCAAATGTTTAATCAAAGGCCCATTGTCTACGCATATTTATAATATGAAAGTCCATATAGGAAAACAAACATGAATCTAGTCATTAAAAAGGAAGTCTATTAAGACACCTTGAACAAGTGCTCATCAAGCCTACATCTTACACAAATATTTACACAGCATACTGACAGCAAGCCTCTGAAAATGCCCATTCCAACTTAATCACCTAATTAGGTCCCTTATTACATTCATGTTGATAATAGCTATTCTTTATCTTCCTCAAGCATGCAAATATTCATTACATGCTGCAATATCTTTTATCCTCTAAACTTTTGGAATGTATCAGATGGTTTTTTAATGGATGGGGCTTTTGGAAGAACCTGCAGAGGTGAGGTCATTGTGAACCTGTACCCACACACACACCAAAAAGAGGCAGTGATCATTAGACCATGATGAAGGAAGTCAGTTTCCATGTGTGAAACAAAATACATACATATATTAGGTGGCGTTTATTGGGTACTACAATGTAAGGATGTACAGAAACCAAGAGGCATATCTGAAGCTTGGCAAATCAGCAGACCAACTTCCACAGGAGCTAATACTCTGGGTGAATTTGTCATTGGGCTTCAGCTTACTTTGGTACTTAGATTCAATGACAAGAGACATGGACATCAGCCAAATCTTCAAAGTGGAGAGTGAAAACTTGACATGAACAACAATGTATCTAGGAAATTGAATCTAGAAAGTCTTGGACCAGCTTGGTCTGTCTTCATCCTTGATCCTGTGTTCACTGTCTCCTCGGTTCTCTCTGTCCACCTCTCTTCTCATTGAGTTCTCTCACTTCCTCCTCCCTTTTTCTGCTCCAGTCAACACTCATTCTCCCTCGTGTTGGCTCAACAGGGCCCTGAGTTGGAGGTAGGGACCCTGGTGTCCTGAGTGGATGGGGGATCTCCACTTCCTGACATCCTGATGTCTGCTACCACAGTTAACCATCGTCATCCAGGAACCCATGGTTTCTGTTACCCATGTCTCTTTGGGTCACACAATACTTCTGCCTTATCTTTGGAATATGCACTAACGAGTGTTGAAATAAATTCATCCTGTTTAAGTAAAGTGGCTTGTATTACCATTTCAAGTCCTCTGGCAATTCTTTCAAGCAACTTACCATCTATTAAAAGAGACAAAAGGTAAGACAAGACATCTTAGAAAGCAGAGAGAGCTAGGATAAAACCATCAATGTGCAGCATTTGACATTCCTTCTGGAACTGCATTACACTTGGCTTTTTCCATTCAAACTTACACACTCTCATAAGAGATGAATAACCCAGTCTGTAGGCATTTGGCTGGTACAATTCAGCGTTCATGAGCAGTGCTCCACACACATGCACACCCACATGCACACCCAAACTGAGAATGTGCCATAAAGCTGAATGTGTTCAAATGAAGAAGACAGGATGACAAGAAAAATAAACAGATGGGTCAAGTGGTACTGGCAGTGGAAGAAGGCCACACAGGTGAGGAATAAAGCAGATCTGTTAGTATCAGTGGAAGGGCTCTTCAGGGAATGGTCCAAAGAAGATCACCAGGGACAAGAGTATAGACACTATGGAAGCCCAAGAGGGTCACATATGGGGTGAGAGGAGAGGGACTCAATGACAAGTTTTTGAGCAGAAGACACAGCAGTTGAATACAAGATTACTGAAGAAGGCAGTGACATGGACAGAACGCCAGGAAATTCCTTCTGTCATTAAGGATATGACATTTCACACAGACAGAAAAATGATCAAACTGGAGCTGAACTCCACTATGTGTCCAAGGAGACAACATTTTAAGGACCAGCATTGTGAGCTTAGAATGTGAAGCCACCATCTGCTTTGGCATCCCATTTTGTATCCTGGCTTCTCCACTTCTGATCCAGTTCCCTGAAAATGCACCTAGGAAAGCATCAGCAGATGACTCAAATCCTTGGGTCCCTGTGCCCATGTGGGAAACCATGAACAAGCTCTCAGCTTTGTCTTGGGCCAGTCTTGGCTATTACGGCCATTTGGGGAATGGGCCATGCCAATGGAAGCTCCCACTCTCTGTCTCCCCCTATTCCTGCAACTCTTTCAAATAAATAAAATAAATGTTTAAATAATTTTCAACACAAAAACCAAGCAGCTTGTCAGAATAAATGTGTCCAAAGACATTGGCTCAAGAGAGGTTCAAGTGGTCATTTGTCAGAGTGACAGAGGAGCTTCCATTTTTAGGGAATATGATACACTGATATGGACTCATCTCTAAATCATCTAACATTCTGTGAACATCTTTCACACACTGAGTTCTAGCATTAGCGTTCTAGCTACTGCGGCCATCATGTGGCACCTAAGTTTAAGAAGCTTCAGTACCAAGGGAAAAAATCATTCCAGACTTGGGCTCAAACATTTTTCAAAAAAACTTCCAGGTGATCTGCTGAGAGGTGTCTAAGCACTAACCAGCTTCAACATTTATTGAAGAGAAGATGATTTTAACAGCAGCAGCAACTCCTACAAGCATCAACACGACATTTTCTTCTTTTGAATTAGTTTAATAAAACAAAAATAAACAAACCTTTAAGGGCTTGAAAAACAAGAAGTTTTGTTCTTCCTTGTTTGGTACAAAGGCAGGAAGAAGGGAAAAGAATAGACTAAATTAGCTGCCTAATTCATCATTATTTATGTCTATGTTGACCTCGAAGAAAGAACATTTCAGTCTTAAAAACAAAAGTTGCATTTAAATTCAGAAATAGGAAAAGGACTGAAAGTCCATATGCTGTTTTGCAAAAGAATAAACATGGGGAATATGTATAGTAGATAAGCCCACTCTTTCCTGAAGTAAAGTGATTTAAATATGATTTCCTAAAGATTTACTTATTTATTTCCAAGGCATGTGTTGGGGGGGAGGGGAGGAGAAGGGAAGAGACAGAGCAAAAGAAGTGGAGAGAGAGAAGCAAAAAAAAGAGCAAGACCTCCTATCCAGTGATTTACTCCTCAGATGTCTACAATGACAGGAACTGGGCCAGGATGAATCCAGGAGCTAAGAGCTTCATCAGGGTTTCCCATGTGATTGACAGGGGAGGGGTTCAACTGCTTGGGCTATATCATTTGCTGCTTTCTGGTTACGTTAGCAAGCAAAGCAGCCTGCATTCTAACAGGTGGTCCCATGGGATACTGGCGATGCAAGTGGTTTCTTAAACTGCTATGCCACAATGCCAGGCCCTAAAATACACATATTGTTTAATTGTAATAGTGCCTTCTTTCCTTCCACACTTACGGTAAGATCTACAAAAAAACAAACAAAAACTTGTCTCTCCAAGTTTGTGATGAATGTTTAATTGCAGACATTTTGCCTTGCGATAGTTTGACAAAACATGCATTTCAATTAGTAATCATAGACACAAATCAAACGAATACTACGCTTCCTCATTTAAGTACAGAGTTCATCTGAAAAAAAAAAAAAAAAGGACTCCAGAAAGAGCTTTTAAAAAATGATTGGTGGGCCTCCGTTCTTCCTTCTTCTTCCTAAAAGTGGATTAACTGAATCAAAGGCTTTAAATCAAATTTAACTTAATGTCAATCTTGGGCAAAATGCAAGCCTTTTTATAAGCCATGGAAATAAACTACTTGGAGAAAGTTCTGCGCCAGTTCCCAGGAAAGCCTGATGGAGAAGATAACTGTTGGTCTCAGAAGCCATTTGTGCTTGGAGGCAGAGTTCTGACCCAGATAACTGCTGGGTGTGTCTGGAGCCCCATGGTTCTGTAACTCCATAAGCCAGCAGTATCCTCAGAGCCTTGAGCCACTATGGTGAGGGCTCCAGAAAAATTTAAAGGAGGCCACATTAATCGTCGTTACACAACACAGAAAACTCAGCAGTTAAGCATTTTTTCAGAAGACGGATTCTTTGGGTCCAAGAACAAATATGGGAAGAAAATATCTAAGTTGGTATCAAGCCAGACTTTTCAACTCAGGTATTAGATTTACGTGCAGGCCATAGGCATTTAGCCCAGCAGTTCAGATGCTGGTGTCTCACACATTCCCAGCTCTGGCTCCTGACTCTGCTGTCCTGCCGACGTGTACCTGAGAGGCAGTGGTGATGGCTCAAGTCCCCCACATGGGAGACTGAGTTCTCAGCTTCCAGGTCTAACACCAGCCCTATCCCGACCACATGTGTGGAGTGATCCAACAGAGGAGACCACCTTTTTTGTTCATCAGTTGCTATCACTCTGTTAGTTTTTGTTTGTTTTGTTTTTTAACGCTTCTTGAAATAAGATATGGGAACTTCCATGTTTAAAATATTTCTGATGCAACTGTGGCAAGTCCTGCAAGCAAATGGCCTTGTCCCACATCTGAGAACCATACTTGCTGTCAGGGTCTTATCCCAAGAATGTTAACCAATGGCAAAATGGAGCCCAAAGGGCAGGAAGGGTCATAAAGTAGGAGAATTCTTTGCAATATTGTTCTTTTTTTTTTTATTGCCTCTCTCTAATGAAGGAAAACAGTATTCACAACTCTGACCACTGGGCTTTCTTCTTCCTTTGGTTCCCACTGGAGTATCTTCACATCTGTTTTCTATGATGGTTTCTCCTCCCTCTATAAAGCCCTTCATCTTTTGAAACATTGTCTGCCCCCTCCCTACCACTAGAGTTCTATATTACCCAAACACGGCGTGAAACTTGAAGAAGTTTGATTTCAATTCAACGTATACAACAAAGACAGGTTAGGTCAGTCTTCACATGAAGACATGGTCACTACGTGGGACGGCAGTACGACCCCAGGCTGCAGGCTTCTGTGCACGTGGGACTAGTGTGACCCTCTGTCCACAGAGAAAGCAGCTTGGATGGAGATGTGGCAGTGCTGCTTAGGTGTGATTCTATGTGAGAACTGTGAAGAAAGCTAACGAGGATGCTTTACCATCAGGAGTGTCACACTTACTGAAGAATTATGTACTTTCGACAAAAAACATGAATCCCTTTTCACCCAAACAATGGCATTCAATTTCTGTATGTGTCCAAGTTACACTGAGTAATCCCTGGTCTCCTGGATTCATCCTTCAGCAATGAACCCTGGCCTGATGTATCCTTACCCCAGCAGTGTGGCTGGTGGAGTTGCTGTTTCTTGCAGATGAATACTCCGCTGTGCTTACTATATCAGCTCAAAGACAAGAACTAGAGCTCAACAAGAGCTCTGGGCCCTTGACTGATGGAGTTTCAGCGACATCCTACAAAGAGGCTTCAAGTGCTGAGATCAAATCAGCAATATAAGGGTACAAAGGAAAGCAACTCATCTGAATAACATAGAGAAGAGAATTTGGAGTCTTCCACCCCTCCTCTCAGCTACTACAGACAGTGGGAAAACTGGTAAAATCTCCCACCAACCTCTTATACAGTCAACCTCAAAACTCCTGGACTTAGGATCCTTACAAATTATACAGACTCACACCTCAAGAACTTTTGTTAGTGTATATATATATATATATATATATATATATATATATATATACACATATATATATATATATATGGGGGTGTATAATAAAATAATGTATTCACATTCTCTAAAACCTAATAGATAAATTAACAAAAGCAAACAAATATCCCAAATGACTGCAGCAGCCAAGGCTGGGCCAGACTGAAGCCAGGGGACAGGAGCTCCATCCAGGTCTTCCACATGAGTGGTAAAGGCCTAGGACTTGGAACATCTTCCATTGCTTCCATACGCATAATAGCAGGAAACCAAATCAGAAGCAAAGCCACTAGGCCTCAAACTAGCACTTTGATATGGGAAGTCATTGTCACAGGTTGGGGCTCAACTTGCTAACTCCAGCCCCAAGCAGTCATTTCTTAATAATTAGTTGCAAAGTGGAACTTGAGCACATAAGATTTGCAATAGATCCTTTACAATCTACTGGTCTCTCCTGGGGGACTTTTACATTACTCAACTAACTCTCATTGAGCAACACCAATATTCCAAATGATGAAAGCACTTCGTTTTATGATACAATATTTAATCTTTGTTAATATTATCAATGATCTCATCAGAAAATATCTGTAAGACTTTGGAATAAATAAAGGTTACAGTGAAAGCTTTCTAAATTTCTAAATTTCTAAATTTCTAAATTTCTAAATTTCTCAGTTTTTCATTGATAACAAATACAGCTAACTCATTTTACATGTTAAAATTTAAATAACCCTGGCTTTTCTGTCCATTGATCACCACTGCACAGAAAGATGGTGTGTCACGAAAAAAGGGACCCTGGCCCAGTGTGGTGGCCTGGCAGCTAAAGTCCTCACCTTGAACGCACCAGGATCCCATATGGGCACTGGTTCTAATACAGGCAGTCCCACTTCCCATCCAGCTCCCTGCTTGTAGCCTGGGAGGGCAGTTGAGCACGGCCCAAAGCCTTGGGACCCTGCACCCGCATGGGAGACCTGGAAGAAGCTTCTGGCTCCTGGAATCGAATTGGCTCAGCTCCAAGTGTTGCAGTCACTTCGGACAGAAGATCTTCCTCTCTGTCTCTCCTCCCCTCTGTATGTTTAACTTTGCAATAAAAATAAATAAATCTTTTGAAAAAAAAAAAAACAGAAAAAAGGGACGTACCCAGCTTATGACAGAGACCTACGCATGCATTTCCTGGAGGCCACTGACCATTGCACTCAGTGGTACAATTGAAGGACTTGAGGCTGGCCCCACTTCCCATGCAGAGTGGGAGCAAAACCTGTTCTACAAGGCCAAGTCGCTCTACAAGTTTAAGTTGCTTCGTCAAGAGCATTCGTGGTGCAGTCTGGTTCTGTGTGCTCTCTCTTTCCACAATGGGTGTGTACATTTGCACACAGTTGCTGTAGCATGAGGATAGATGCTGCTGATGGCTTCGTGCCTTCCAAGGAGCCCACAGTGTGATCCACTGCTGCCTTGGCAACATCAGCGCAAGGCAGAGAACCATGCGCACGCCCAACCCCTACCTGGGGTGCGCAGAAAACACTGGGAGAAATACCACCAGGTTTTTCATGAGAAAATGCAGACTCCCTCTAAACTTGGGCTACACTGGATCTCTGATGACTACATCTGGGTAGATTGCTTGATGTATATAGGTTCTATTTTCTTGTTTGATAAAATGAAGGAAATTGCAACACATGATGCTTATAGGTCGTGAACTTTTGGCTCTCAGCTGCTATGCTGAAATTCAATGCCCCCACAATCTCAAAGTCCAAGTGCGTCATCAACCGACCTTGTATTTCTGCCTGCTTGGTTAGTTTAGACCCCAGGAACTAGACTTTGCTAATGACTAATTAGCTTGAACTGTGTCATATTGTCAGTGTGACCAATACGTCATCCTGGTTGTGCAGAAGGCTCAAAAAGTAAATATGGACACATGCCAGTTAACAGTGGGGACAGCCTATGACACACATCCATCAATGATTCTGTCAGTGTGCACACATTGTGAACTATACTGATACAAACCTCAATGATGTAGCAGCACCCAGGCTATGCTTTATAGCACAACCTTTTGCTCCCAGCGTCATGATACTTAGCATTAGATCAAGTGAAGCGCAAGAGAATGATATGGTCAAAAGATACAGTAAACATGAGATCTATGAGGCTGCTGCTAACATTACCCAGCACTCTCTAAAACAGTGATTAAAAATATAGCATGATAAACCATGTAGGCCACTGAAATAGCCATTTGTTACCATCATCACATGCTGCGTACTGTGTAATATGCTGCATTTCATTTGGCTGGAAGTGTGATATGTGTATGACACCTACTTCACGACAAACATGTGAGAAATGTGTTATATCGTGACATCACAACAGCTATGACATCGCTAGGCAAGAGGAGATTTTTAGCTACATTAATTTTTTTAAGATTTTATTTATTTTTATTGGAAAGGCAGATATACAGAGAGGAGGAGAGACAGAGAGGAAGATCTTCCATCTGATGGTTCACTCCCCAAGCGGCCGCGACACTTGGAGCTGAGCCAATCCGAAGTCAGGAGCCAGGAGCTTCTTCCGGGTCTCCTATATGGGTGCAGGGTCCCAAGGCTTTGGGCCGTCCTTGACTGTTTCCCAGGCCACAGGCAGGGAGCTGGATGGGAAGTGGAGCTGCCGGGATTAGAACCGGCGCCCATATGGGATCCCGGGGCTTTCAAGGCGAGGACTTTAGCCGCTAGGCCAAGCCGCCGGGCCCGCATGATACTATTTTGATCTACAGTGAACTGCCTATACCATAATGAGCCTGTAGGAATTAATGCAGCTAGGGCCTGGCGTGATAGTGTAGCGGCTAAAGTCCTTGCCTTGAACGCACCGGGATCCCATATGGGCGCCGATTCTAATCCCAGCAGCTCCACTTCCCATCCAGCTCCCTGCTTGTGGCCTGGGAAAGCAGTTGAGGACGGCCCAATGCATTGGGACACTGCACCCGCGTGGGAGACCCGGAAGAGGTTCCAGGTTCCCGGCTTCGGATCGGCGCGCATCGGCCCGTTGCGGCTCACTTGGGGAGTGAATCATCGGACGGAAGATCTTCTTCTCTGTCTCTCCTCTGTATATATCTGGCTGTAATAAAATGAATAAATCTTTAAAAAAAAAAATAGTATCATGCAACACCTTACTGTATTGGGATGTATCCCATCCCCAAATTACTGAAGTGTGGGAATTAGTAGAATATAGGAAATTAACTGTTCCTGCCAAAGCATCAAAAACATATCAACAATATTTTCATCACTGATCAAACGTTTACAATGTGCAGCCCTCTGAACTGATGAAGTGAATTTACACACTAGAGAGTTGAAAGTGTTTCATCTTTTCGACACTGATTGCAATAAATCCTTCTCACTCTCCAGACACCAGAATTGCCATTGTTTTTCCCCTGCAAATATCCTGGCGGCGGAGACCTATATTACGAACAAGGAATAATAGAGAAGACAAAGGAAAACTGAAGCTGGCTCCTGGCCCCTTGAATACTCATAGAAATGTTGAAGCTTTGGGGAAAGAAGAAATTGAAATCAATAAATGGCTAAAACGAGGTCAGAAGTGCACCCAAGCAATTGTGCCTATTTTCTCTGACTGGCTAAGCAAGAACAACTTGAAGAACATCAAGTCTCTGGAACTCTCTATCAGATAAAAGATAACCTATTGGGAAATCAAGCTTGGGCCTTTCATACTGTTTATTTTGCCAGGCCACCCTTCTATTTTAAAGTCTCTAGATATAGGCAAACTCAATGTGTTTTGTTTGCATAGGGCTAAAATTTTGTAAAATAAAATTTTGGGTAAATCAAGTGAAATAATACTAAATTTTTGACAATTTTAACAGCTCCTAAGACCAAGAAAAAGGACAAATACTTTTCCAGCCTCCTCAAGCACATTCTTAAGATTTTATAGAAGACACACATGGAGAAAGAAAGAGTAGAGAAAGAGAGAGAATGAATGAATGAATGGATGGATGAATGAATCTTCTATCTACCAGTTCACTTACCAAATATCTACAATGACCAGGGCTGGGCCAGGCCCAAGCTAGAAGCTTGGAATTCCATCTGTTTTCTCACACAATGGCAGTGACCCAAGAACTTGGACTATTATCCACTGCTTTAGCAGAGGTGCATTAGCAGACAGCTTAACTGGAAGTGGAGCAGAAGAGACTAGAATAGAACACTCAAATCACAGGGGGCAGCTTAACCTGCCACATTAAAACATTGACTCCAAGGTATATCATTAGCTAATTTTCTAGAATAGAGCATGAAGAGCAACAGACTCAGAAAGTATCAGAGGAAGAGGTACAGTCTCTTGAACAACAGATGTGCACGTCACCTTGAGGCTAGGGAGAGTTCACAACTTAGTTCCTACCACTTGGAAACGCTTTCATGACAGAGAAAGTGGAGGTATGAAGAAAGCAAGAGAGAAAAATCCAGTAAGCGATTATGTGACCCATGGGAGTAGCAGTGGAGGGGAATGATGGTACACAGAAATAAGAAGGAAGATGGATGAAATAAAGATACAGAGAGAAGATGATGGAGGGTCATGTCTGTTGTAATTCACCATTCCAAAAAAAAAAAAAAAGGAAGTTAGCTGGGGAATGGGTGAGGGCAGGCCATGATAATAATATCATGGCACATCTGGGCTGAGTGTGATCTCATACATTCACAGGTGGAGTTCATAGAAGCAGATGGTAGAGTGCTGATCATGAGGCAGGGGGTGGGGTTAGCAACAGAGAGGCATTTTTGTCATTTAGCAATTATAAGATGATTCACTCTCAGGGCTGGCACGGTGGTATGCAAGTTAACCCTCTTCCCTGTGGCACCAATACCCCATAGAGGTGCCAGTTCATGACCTGCCTGCTCCACTTCAGATACAGCTCTCTGCTTATGGCCTGGGAAAGCAGCAGAGAATGGCCCAGATCCTCGGGCCCCTGCACCCACATGGGAGACCTGGAGGCTTCTTTCCTGGCTCCCAGCTTTGGATCAGCTCAGCGCTGGCCACTGCGGCTATTTGAGGAGTGAACAAGCAGATGAAAGACCTCTTTCTCTGTTTCTACTTCTCTCTATATAAAAGCTGACTTTCCAATAAAAGTAAATATTTTTTAAAAGATGACTATGCCACAGAGTGGCTACAGTTCATCATAATGCCCAATATGCTTAAACATTGCTAAGAGAGTGGGTACTCCATTTTCTCACCAAGATGGTGGGCAGGGGAGGTTAAGTATGAGAGGCTAGGGATGTGTGGTGGGCCATGTGTTATCTGCAGGGAATACATTCCAATACCTCATGTGGCTGCTCAAAACCACAGATAGTACCAAATCCTACACTTTCTAGAGCAGCACACTTTCATCAGTCAGGATATGATTTCTGTTCAAGGCTTCCACCTGCAGATCTGATGCCTTTTCCACCTTTAAGCCCCATAACTTTTGCACAAATTTCCTTTCCGTTTTTCACAATTTCATGTGTTAGATGATTGGTCCTTATAGTAGATCTTAGCAAATTTAACAGATGGTGTTGCTTCTTTTTCTTTGCTAAGCAAGTTAAACTTTTGAGTTGTTCACTTAAGAAGAACACCTGGTGGCTTCTCATTGACTTATCTGAGTTGCCAACATCACAGAACCACGATTTTGTGCTTTGGAGTCATTATTGAGTAAAATAAAGCCTACTTGAATGTAAGCATGGCAGTATCCCTACAGTCCAACTGATGACTAAGACATCTTGGATGTACTGAACAAAGATGATTCCTGCCTCAGTTGGAATGGAGTGAGATAGTTCAAAATTTCACCAAGCTACTCAGGAGCATTATACAATTTGAAACCAACAGACTGTTTACTTCTGAAATTTTCCATTCAATATTTTTGCAGCAAGATTGAACTCAGGTAACTAAAACAGGAAAGTGAAATCATGTACATGAACTGCCTTGACTTTATAATTTTGCAATGTGTGCACTGTAAATATACACAAATTGTACTTTAGTAAAGACACAAAGAAATAAATTTGCAACTTAATCTATGATATTTTAATAAATGTTCTCAAAGTTCTAAACAAAATGATTATTGGGCTTGAAAGAATCTACCGGCTCTTCAACAAAAATCTCTTAATTCATAAATGATTCAATGGACCATATCCTGGAAAATCAGAATAGAGATTAAAAAGGCCCAGAGATTGTACTAAAAACATCAAGCTAAAGTAGCAGCCATGCCAAGAGAGTAAAAGCCAAGCAAATTCTCCAGCTCCTTAAGGCTATGGATGGGTGAACACAGGAAATGAATCAAGGAACACCCAGAGGCAGAGGGGTAGACTGGGCTTCCTGTCACCAGAAATATCAATAGAAAATCTCAAACACTGGAGACTGAGGGCAAGTCTGTGCACTGGGAGTATTTGCTTGGGACTGCTTGGCTTTGTGACTGTGAGATAGTTTAGCGGTCTGGCTCACAATCTTAGCTTTCCAGTGCATTCCTGTAGCACCGATCAGAAACATAAGTTGACCAAAAATCTTGTCCTGAAAATGAGAATCTGGGTTAGGAGCCACTGGATACTCAGCTGATCAGTTGAGTTGCAGGAATGTCATTAGTGTCAAGTAAGGTGTATAGATCTCGTTCGTATTGTGCTCCTCCTTTCCCCGTCCCCCCAAAAACCACCAAAGCCAAAAGCCACAGCCTCAGTTCTGAAGTGGCTTTAAGCAGTAATGGGGCCCCCAGCACGTTGCAGGCAATCTAGGACCCGCGTAACACGGAGGACAGCCACTAACCACTCTCCACTGTGGCAGGAACCATTGTACTGAACTAAATCAGACAGAAAGGCAGCATGCTGGCGCACAAGGCCCACCCACAGGGAAGGAGTGCATCCTGAAGACATAAGTTCCTGTCCTCTTCCTCATCTTGCAGCTGCTGCGTCTTCAGTAATACATGCTGACGCATTGACTTCAGACACAGCAGGGTCATCTCCCTTTTCAGTCAAACACAACCTTTCCTTCACAGGCATATAAGGAGACTGGAACCGAGATTTGCAGCCCCAACACCCATGCAGCCAACTTATCCATATATTGTGTGTAATCTCCTAGATACCTCAATCGGATTAGTTTTCTCCCCTGGATCGCCAACATAGTCTGCGCAAATATTATGCATGCCAAGATTATCATCAGGCTGTTTACATCTGTGTAATCTCCATGACTTAATTATCCTAAGTGATATTTATAGAATGTCCACTAGTGGGTAGAGCTGTGGGAAAATAGGAAGAAGATAGGAGAGACAATTAGAGAGAGTTTAAGCCAACATCTGGAAGGGCAAGTTCAAGCTAATGATCATGAGTGTGAACTTCTGGAGTTACCTTCCCTCTCAATATTAGGGACTCAAGACCTCTGGGACTGCTTGCAAGGATTTTTGCTGTTGGTGTCCTCCCATCTCAAATCCTAAACTGAACCCTGTGCAGAAAACTTCACAGAAACTCCCAGTTAGTGACAGATGTTAACTCTCTCCTCCAAAATCCCCAATGCAATAGGGACTGTCAGAGTCTCTGTTGCAATAAGCTGTGTGTGGGTTAAATTCTACTATTGGAAACCGGAAACATTAATTCTGAACTAAGAAGGTGCTTGAAGGCAATTTTTAAAGGATGTATTTATTTATTTGAAAGGTGACATTACAGAGAAAGGGAGAGACAGAGGAAAAGATCTTCCATTTGGTAGTTGACTTCCTAAGCAACTAAAACAGCTGGTATTGGGCCAGGAGCCTGAAACTCCATCAGAGGCTCCCATGTGGATACCAGGGGCCCAAGAACATGGGACATCTTCTGCCACTTTCCATGGGCATTAGTAGGGAGTTGGACTGGAAGTGGGGCAGCTTGGACTCCAACCAAGTGGTGGCTTAGTCCACTAGCCCCTTGAATACAACATTTTTTCCCTACGAAATTTCACTAAAATCAAACTTTTTTTTTTTTAATGTGAAAGGCCACAAGCCAGGGAGAACAGAAGAAAACAGCTACACAGAGTCAGACAGAGCAGGAAAGTCCAGGTGACGTGATGGTGCCGGAGGTACAGACACTCAGAAACCAGGTTACAGGAAATCAACTCACACCCACTTGACAATCACCAGCACCTCAGACACTCCCATCACTGGGCCTTCTGCAACTGAGGATTTTATACATACAATGAAAAGCTGGAGATAAGGCAGATAGCGCCTATTCCCCAAAAAGGGGCTTGTCAATGACAGCCTCGCCCCAACCCCTGGACATGAGGTGACCAACGCCAGAGATAAGAAAGAAGGGCTCTTGATTGGGAATGCAGGTACATTCAGGGTCACAGTCACTGCGGAGGGACCAGAGACACGGAGACCCTCTACCTTGCCACTGTTCAGTGATCAGAACCCCAGCGATCATCAGACACTTCCCTTTGAATTTATATTCCTGGGCTAATCCATCCACCACGAGAACATCTCAGGGCACCCTAATTCAGCCCACATTTTTTCCTAGTTCCATTCCAAAAATAACCAAGCCATAACTGAAACTCATTGAATACAAGTAAGTGACCTATTATTCACTTAGAGTAGTCCATCATCCTCAATGATCTTGTACGTGGCCTGTCACTTTCACAGATGGTTTTCTTGATTTCCTCCTGAGGTGTTCTTTGCTGTGACTGACAAGACAAAGCTCTATAGGTTCAAGGCATGTTCCATGATGCTCTGAATTCATAGCCATCCTGAAATGATTGCTATGATGACTCAGTCAGCGCATACCACCACACAGAGTTCTCACTGTGTGAGTGCATGGAGGATGCAAATACTAGATCCATGCACCTCTCTTTTAAAGAAAAACTCGGAGGAACCTGGGCTCCTACAGGTGTGCCGTAAGTATGGATTCTACACAGCTCACATCGCACCTACTCCAAACATCACTTTCTGAAAGCTTTCGCTTGTGCCCGCTTCATCTTTTGAATTTGTGCTTAGTTTCTGTTTCTACTCTGCCTGGTGCCACTCATACGATACTCACTTAACTAGGTTCCCCGTCCGCTCCTTCCTGCTGAAACTACATAAAACTTTTTTTATTATTATTATTACTTGTTCATTTACTTGAAAAGCAGAGCAACAGAGTTTGAGAGCAAGAAACACAGAGGTATCTTCCATCTGATGCTTCACTTTTCAATTGCTCACAACAGCAAGGGCTAGGCATTTCCAAGGCCAGGGGTCAGGAACTCCATCCAGGTCCCCAACCTGAGTGGCAAGGGCCCAGTCAACTTGAACAATCTTCTGCTGCCTTCCCAGACACAACAGCATGGAGCTGGATTGTATCCAGAGCAGCTGGGGCTTGAACTGGTGCTCAGATGAGATGGTGTCTGAGCCTGCTGTACCACCATGCCAGCCTGAGCATATCATTTTTTTAAGGTCTGCCAGCCAAGGGTAGTGTTGTGATGCAACCATGACGTCACTATTGGGCCCCTCACATCCCCTGTGGGTTTAAGAGTTCTGGCTCTGCTTCTGATCCAGCTTCCTGCTAATGTGTGCACTGGGAAGCTCAAGTGATTGGGTCCTTGCCTCTCTTCCAGATTCCCTAGATTGAGTTCTGGGTTCCTGATATGGCCTGGGACAGTCCTGGCAGTTGTGGGCTTCCATAAAATGGAGAAAGGATCTCTCTCTCTCAACAAAAATTAATTTTAACAGATGATGAATTTCTCTTTTAAAATAAATGAATAAAGCACCCCAGGATCATACTCAATGGTCATTTAGTCAGTAGTATCTCCACGTGGGGGTCCTTCTGCATTGTGAAAGATCAGAAGAGCCCAATGAATCAGGACGGCAGACGGGGCTGAGTTAAGAGGCCGAGTCAGCCTTTATGAATCCCACGTGGTGGTTTCAGGCAGGTGGAGTCTTCTGGAGTTGTCTGAGACCTCTGAGATGGGCCCACCACTCCTCCTGGCTATGTCATGTCTGAAAATAGAACTGCCAGTGTGGTAGAGCTGTGGTCTGCTCTGTAAACTTACAAACAGCCAGACATGACGGCCAACTGCACGCCCTTGTCCATTCTGCTGATTTCCTGCTGCATAACAACCCAAGAAGTGGCTTTCCAAGTCTCTCGTGGTTCTGTGGGTGGACTGGGCTGGGCTGGGCTGGGCTGGGCAGTGTGCCACTGAGTTTTTCATGGCTGCAGTCATCCAAAGCTTCAACTAGAAACAGAAGATGGCTCATGCATGTGACTGGAAGTTGATGCTGGGAACTGGGCTGGGCCTATCCATCAGACAGCCTATATAAGCAGGCAGCTGCAGTGCCAGGCAGAGCCTCAAAGAGCAACTATTCCAAGGCACCTGTAACCTTCAAGTCCAGAATGCATCACCATCTTACCTTGGCCAAGCAAGTTACTAAGGCCAGGCACAACCCAACGACAGGAGGATGGAATCTTTTCCTCTTCATGGGAGGTGTGGAGTGCAGGTACAGGAGGGAGAGCCCATGGTAGTGGACATACCATGTTCTCACTCCTTTGCTGGCTGATATCTGAGATTAGAGCAGCCTACATTAGAATCTCAGATCTAAGCAACGCAGTCCAGGTGTATCTTAAAGTCTTTTGAAATGTGTACTCTCCTCCGTGCCTTAGACAAAACAGTGGATAGCATAGCCAGTGGCACATGGATGATATGGTAGTACATCAGAACCTGCAGAGGACACTTGGTACCATAACAGAAGACAAGAACAGAACAAATTGGTCAACTACCCCAGCCTAGTGTTGGCAGTGAATAACTGGTCAAACACAGACTCTAAGATGGACTATGTCAGCCAGCAGATTCTGGAGAGATTTTGTCATGCTTGGAGTGTCAAGATCGACAGCAATTCAGAACTGTGGGACTGTCAAAACCACTTGAGCAGCACCCTTGGAGCATGCCCCACATCAGGGACCCTGGGATGGTTGGGAGCCTGGGTGTGCTTCTCCCTTTATCTGCCACTCTTCCCCCCACAAAAAGGAAAGAAAAAAGAGAATGTGGAAACAATGTTCTTACAGATTGTCCTCAAGCCTTTGACCCCTTAAGCCCAAATCAAGTATGTAAAAGATCATCAAAAATTTAAAAAATAATAACTTTCCAATAAAAAAGTAATAAAAATGCAGTCTCCATTTTCTACTGGCTATAAAGCTTTTAATTCTCAATCTATGTCATCCTGAACATCACCCCAAAGCTCTCCCTTCCTCTACCCTTGAAACGCCAGACCCCTCAGATGGGCAATTGGCCTCACATTCTATGTTGGAGTGCCTGGATTCAAGTCCCAACTTGGTTCCTCATTGCAACTTTCTGCAGGGGGAAAGAGTCCCTGCCACCCACCTGGAAGTCTTGGATTGAGTTATGAGCTCTTGGCATTGGGTTGGCTCACCAAATAATCTGAGAAAAAAAATAATTCTGTTTGAGGAGGTCAGAAAAGACTGAAAAGTCAAAGAGTAGTGGAGGTGAGGATTTGAGCAGTTAAAAATGGAAAGCCCCTCGTGTTCAGAAGGGCTGCTTCCCATCAGCTATGTGTGCACCTGTCTGTCGGTCCACAGGTTAGACATTAACTGGAAGATGGAGTCTAAGGGGAGATGGGACTCAACCGAGCAAGTCTGATCTGACATGCAGATGTCCCAAGCTGTGTTTTAACCTGATGTGCCATCAATACTGCCCCTCTGCATATTGTCACGCTTACATGACTTTGTTGACGTTTTCATGAACTGACTCCTCCCTGGAGCCATACATGGGATAATTCTAATTTCATTGCTTGAGAAGCTGCTGCGTGAATTGAACACTGGCTCTGCCCATTATGGTCAGAAGAGCTTGCTCAAGCATCACAGTGGCCTCCTGGGCCACCATAACCCCCTGCAGGGACCCAATCAGCTCTACATGCACTGGCGTTTTTCTCAGAAACGTGTATCATCACAGTCTCAAGGGGTTTCATGTCTTTGGAAACTTCAAGAATTATTATTTCATCAACCAAGTCCAGAATTTATTTGACCTTTTTAATAATATTAACATTTCCATTAAAAGATTAAAATGACCCCAACTTACACTGCTTTGTGTGATTGGTTAACTGTTCTTAAATTATATACTTGTCTGGAGAAATTCGATTTAAGTCTTTTCAAGACACTCAAACAGTGGAACTAGATTGACACTTAGATTTCCAGAAAAATGTGCTAGGTATAATTCTTATTTTCTTTATCATAAATGTCAAACTTAAAGAGGCTTTAAAATAATTGAATCTCTTCAAAAGTTTTTTTTTCAGCAAATCTCAGAACATTTCTTTAACTGTTAATTTACTTACCACTCCTTTTACGGATAGTTCAAGGTGAATCAGTTCAACTTTTGTCTAAATTACTGCATATGCCAACTACAAGACTTCCAATCAGTCGGCTTACATTGCACAAATACACAGTTAACAAGATGGCTGATGTACCAACCTAGATAACAGCTGATGTTGAAATGACTTCACAATAACAACGCTGGGTGATCAGGGAAAACGATGCATGCTATAGACTAGGTGGGCAGCGTTGTTAACTCAGTTCTGGAGCTGGATGGCGGAGACTTCCTAGTGCCTGAGTACAGTCAGGAGTTGTCAGTTGGTCAGTCTCCCGTATCACCCATGGCCAAGAACATTTAACAGCAAATTTCAGAGAAACAAACAATCCACATGTTTTCAATAACCTTTACTATGTTATGTTCGCTGCTGTTGCTAATCATCTAATTTAAAAATGAAACCTGATCACAAGATGTCACATCTAGAGAAGAGCAGTGTTACGTTCTACACTCTGCATGGTTATAGGCGTCCATCGGTGGAGGTGGGGTGTAGCCCTCAGAGACGAAAAGTTACCAAGGTTCACTAAGGCTGACCTAAGCACAGACCAATCTTCAACCTTTTGAATTAGAATATTTTCAGAAATCTGCATGCCCTCCTGTGTTCCCTAGTCTCTGTTTAAAAAAAGAAAGAAAGAAAAAACCAGGTCCCAGCTTGATTTAATCCCCCCATCTCTAACCTAAGTACATTTTGGGGTCACTTAGAGTGCTATTTGCCACTTTTCATGCTACTTTGTCACCGGTGTCTATTTCTTTCCATTTCTGGAGGATATACCTCTTGCTATCAGGGCTCTCAAACTTATGCCCAGAACTCAGCCCACATTAGATGCTTAATAAATGCTGTTGGCAGAATTAAAGAAGTAGAGCTTTTTGTTTGGTTGTGAACAGATACAAACACCTAGGAAACAAAATAGAGGCCTCTGAATCCCACTTCTGCTTTCTCTTGAAAATCTCATGGAAGAAGCTCCATATAACCTGATGGCAGTAGGTGCATCCCATGAACACAACAGGGTGTGCGTCCCAGCCAAGGCTTTGGTGCTCTGGTGTAGGAGTTAGCTGGAGGTCAGACACACCACTCACCCACTTTCAACACAGCGGCCTGCTTGAGGAGAGTGGATGTGTACCTACAAGCCTCTCTTGCCCAAGCTTTGCGTTCCAGCCACCTATATCAACAGGAAGCCTTGGCCGAGCACTCAGCTGGTGTGCTTCTCCTGTTCCTTGACAATGAAAGTTGGAGTGTGGCATGTTTGTGTTTCAGAGGAAAGGTTTAAGGCACTCAGGGAGAGCCAGCCTCATTGCATCACAAACACTAATTAGCTGGCTTTCTTTCCAAGGAGCCTTTGATTAAAGTCTTTGAGGCAGTGACAGTAAAGAAAGACAAGGCCCAAATCTTCATATAGCAAACAAAACAAACACCATCTGGAACAATCAACTCTTAGATCTCAGTCAGAAAAGCAGACCATCTAATAACAGGTCAGCATTTGGGATCAACAGAGAACAATCTGGAAAATATGCCCAGACGCAGGGCAGAGCAGAATGCCCAAAAGAATGCCACCTGTCTACCTCAATATTTCTCTCAGATCAATGATTATACTGAAGTCAACAAATTACACTTGGGTACAATTGATTTTCTCAGGTTCTAAGAGTTGGGCAACAAAGAAATAGTCTGTGTTTGGTGAGAAGAGGATGAGGAGCAGGAGGGTTCAGGACATTTTGTCAGCGCCCTTTGAATAGTGTCATTGTGACTTCTGCTGGGACTTTGCTTCAGTCCAGTGTCCCCTGAGGTCCTCTCTGAGATGGACACTGGTAAACCAGACATGGATAAGACATCTCTCTTCTCAAAAAGCTTGGTCAACTACAAGGGTACAAGAGTGACCTTGCTCTGCTTTTGGTGTCATTGGGAGATGGGAATCATGTAAACCATACCTTGGCCTCCCCACCCACTCATCTTTCATGCAGGGGAGCTTGGGTATAGAAATCTCTGTTCTAGGGTTTATCTGCCTAGTTCCTCCCTCAGCCACGGCTCCAGAAAATTCCAGCATCCAAGTGCATCTGTGTCTGCTCTCTACTCTCTTCCTGGAGCTCATGGTTCCTAATTAAACCCAAGTATTGTTTCTGCCTCTTTCCTAAAAGACTCCCTCTTAGGAATCCAGAAATTGTGGAGGATTGTTTGTTTTGTTTTGTTTTTCTGATTTGCTCACAATTCAGAGTTTCCCTGGGTCCTGCCGCCCTCAGAGCCTCCTGGTGATGCACCCTTAGGTGCAGGTGGCCATGGATTACTTTTGAGACTAGACCAAATTTTGGTGTCTGAACCAGAAGGGAGCCTGGAGAAAGAGCTCTGCTCTACATGAGCTGTTACTATAGATGCTAGACTGGCTGGAGCTATGTGTCCTTTAGGTTAGGCTGTTTGTGCTCCAGGTAAAGAAAAACATTGGTGGTTGAGAAGCCCAGAGAAGCAACCATCAGAATCCATGAGTGACGCAAGATTATCAGATGCAGAAAGAAGGTGGGTCTGTCACGTATACCTGGAAATCCTTGCAACCTACAGCAATCACCAGTTCACTGACAGGTGTTACAAGCAGAATGGTCTATGGAAACAAATAAATTTGTCAATCGTAGCAGGAGACAAGAAGTGGATATGCAGGTGGGGAACTCTTGATCATAGTAGCTAATCCTTACTAAAAGAAGCTGCTACACTAACTGTTCAATATGCGACAAGGCTGTTCGAACCCTAGAGGTCTGTATCCCAGTCAATATCTCAGCTTCCCCAAGGCCAAGCTGGGACGCTGGGGAGGAGCAGGGCAGGGAGGGCTACTTCCCACACCTTCTTTGCTTGTAACTGAGAAAAAGAATTGTAGTCGCATGGGTAAGCAGGAGTGTTTCTTCAGACTCCACTGAAGTCCTTCAGCTCTTGTCAGAATGGGAAGGAAGCAGACACTCAGAACCTGGAGGTCATTTAAGGTGAACAGATCACCAGGGAACTTGGAGCCCTAAGGTACTCACTGGCAGTGCAGCTTGACTTCCAGCTTGTCTGTGATCTGGATTAACAACGAAAAATCTCAAAATGGGAATAAAAACAAGAGGCCCTGTTTCAGACAGACTGTCCCCTCATTTGGAGTAAGCAGCCTTCCCGCACCTCCTATCAGAACTAAGGCATGCGTTCCTGCCCCTTCTCCTGCCTGGTACACCTGGGATCTTGGGGTGAGGCCTGGGACAGCCCACAGGTGTGTGCTCAGCCCTCTCCTGAATGGCTCAGTGCAGCTCTTTCCACCCTATAATCAAATCACAATTTATTCTGGTGCCGTGAACCCACAGCAAAACATGAGCTAACAACTAGACTATTAATAAGAAATGAAAGTGTTATTTTTAGATTAGCTTAATGTAAAAAATGGGTTCACTCCATTTCACCTGTGTAAGATGACCATGGTATGTGGTTACCTCTTTGTGTATTTAGCGATATTCAGAAAAACAGGTACACACCCACTCATAACTTTTTGTGGTGATCTCTACCAGGTCTGGGTGATCTTGGCATGAAAGGGTCAGCTCTGTGAACATTTCTCTTCCCTCTTCACTCTAAAATCTCTTTCAAGTGCAGTGTAGACTGTGCCTGCAGACATTACAGATTCAATACATGCTGCATTTTGACCAGAATTTCACACTGAGTTCACATCTGTTCATTCTTTTTTTGAGTTTTCTTTCATGGTTAAAGGGATAGCAAATACGGAAATGATGACACAGTGCAAAATTGATTACTGCTACCGGTTTTTCCAGTAACATTTTTAGCAGAAATTATTTTTCAAAATTTCTAGATAGGGAAGAAATAAATAAACAACATTTTGTTAGACAAAAATCTATTTCCCTTTAAATACTCACAATATTTCTGACAACTAAATAGATGAGACAGTATACTTATTTTATAGATGAGAAAATTGAAACCAAAAGATCCATTATTTCAAAACAATTTCTTCCGGATTCTGAATTGATAACCTAATATCTTCAAATTTTAATTTTACATGTAAGTGCATATGTTGGGTCTGTCATTATGGCACAGCAAGTTGAGCCACTGACCGTGATGTAAGCATCACAAGCGGGCACATATCGATCTTCTTTTGCTCCAGCTCCTGGGAAAAGCTAGAGGATGATGCAATTCTTTGACCCCCTGCCAGCCATGTGGAAGACTCAGATGAGGCTCTTGGCTTCTGGCTCTGGCTTGACCCAATGCTGGCTGTTTGGTCATCTGCTGAGTAAAACAGCAGTTTGCTATCTCTTTCTCCCTTTTTCTCTCTTCCTCTCTTTCTCTGTTTTCCCCTCTCTCCCTGTAACTCTGACTTTAAAAATAAGTAGGTCTATAATATATATAAATGCATAGATATAATTCATTTTATAATACATGATACATATCATATACATTATAACATATTTAACATAGTTTTGTTTTTTAATCTATGTCCTCAGGAGCATCTACTTTATTATCTGAATAGGTAAAGTGGAGCAAAATAGTAGTTTCTAACTCAAAGTTGTTGATAGAACTTCCCTCACTGGCTCTGAGGCAGTAGCTCTTCATCAATCCACTGTTCCACCGTACAATGTACAAAGCAACTCTGGCCAAAAGGCAACAGACAGGAGTCCAGTCAGCCAGGGCTCCAGGGGCAGAGATTCCAGAGCAAGAGAAACACAGGTGGGTGCCGCGTTTTTCTTGACTTTCTCCTGGCATCATTGTTGCTGCCCAAGCAGTGCTCCCATAGAGGCTCTTAGCGGGTGTAGGAGTCAGGCGGTGGAAACAACACTACCAGGGCACTATACCAGAAAACTCAAGAATTTGAAGAAAGAGACATATGAGATAAGTGAAAACATATCAAATAAGAGAGCTTGGTAAGAGAGAGAGCTAAAGGGACAAAATATGACCTAGAGTTTTCCCAAAGTATTAAAAACATCGAATCCACATTTATTTTAAAAACTCTACAAAATCAGAGCAGGATAGCTACAAAAGGTGAGGCAGAGAACATTTAGACACTTCGGGGTTACATCATACTAACACCACCACAGACTCAACATGCCCAAAGTAACAAACAAAAGGAAATCTCAAAAACAGATATGGTGAGAGCTGGAAATCATGGGGAAGGAGGCACATTACATGCAAAAGAGCCACAGATCTACTGACAGCTGACTTCCCAAAGGAAATAACCAAAGGCAGAAGATTATGGGAGTAACATCCTTACGAGCCGAAGAAATGAATTTCTACACTCCACATCTATAAAAAAGTGTCTTCTGATAAGGAAATCAAAGGAAGTGTTTGCTCTGTAGCGTAGCAGACAAAGCTGTATGTATGTGGTTTTTTTTCAATTATTCATATACTGCTATTTCTTGTCTCACGCGTATTCCTCTTCCCAGATGATGCACCTGCAGGGAATCTACCTTCAAATACGTAAAATTTTGTCCCTAAGGAACAAGTTCTCTACATAGGTAAAATTGTTTGCAAACTTTCCAGCACTTTCCATCACTTTCCAGCTGTCTCGCCATGAGCAAGGTGCTTAACCTCACTCAGTCTTTTTGCTTCCATCTTCTAAATATGGACTAACATCTCAAAGAATTCTGAAGATTAAACGAGACAGCGGATGCCTAGGACAGTGAGTGATTCATGGTTGGCACTGGTAATACAAGGTGCTACTTTTATTATGTAGGCGTATCAGGTGGGAGTAAAGCTCTGAATGACAATGCTTCCAGTGGGAAGCAATAGAGAAATCCATTGTCTCTCTGAGAATGAGGAATAATCTGGGTACTAGAAAACCAGCATGACACTTATACATGCTGATTTCCTTGGTCTGCAAGCTGTGAAGTTTGGTTGCCTTAGAGATAGGGTAGTTATTAACCATCAGTAAAAATAATCACACTGCTGAGAATTTATAGGAAAATGTATTTAATTAAATGCCATCTGAGCCACCCACACTTGAACAAAGATCCTGGCAACAAAGGATTTACAGTTGCCAAGTTTCTGCCAAATGTTATTTTCCTAAGTTCATGTGCTATGTTTTTATTTTTCCTGGCAAAGTCCTGAGCAAAGAGTCCCAGATGGCAAGGTGGAATGAGAAAGCCCCATCATCATAGATCAAAAGTCCCCCAAAGTTTACAGAAGATTGGAAAAAGCTTTAAAATATTTCCCTTGGATGGAAGTGTTAGGATGATTGCAAAGTTGGAAACATTGGCAGTTAAACTTGGGGGAAAAATCTTTGAGGCTATTCACTAGGGTCCTTCTCAACCTGTGTTTCCTCCTCCAACAAATAATGTCTATGGAGGGCAGGTGCAGAATAAGGGTTCTAGGTACTGGTTGCAATTGAAGGATCAATCCTTTGCATAGGCAATAAGTAACAGCAAAAACAACCATGACTCATTTATTGCACACATTTGTATGTGTCAATCACTATCTTTCACACTTGCATTATCATATAATATCCTTGCAACGATCCTAGGCTAATCTTACTTCATCCTCAAGGCTCAGTCTCAGAGAGGCTGCAATAGAGACAGTTGGACTCATCCCCTGATCTGTGATTTGCTATCACTTCTCTGAGAAATTCCATCTCCACAGATATAGGATGCTAAAAGGAATCAACAGACACAATTAAACTTGACCAATACAGGAATTCTGGGCCATATGAGAATATAGGTAAAAAAAAAAAAAAACTCAGGAAGACTCCTGCTGTCCTGGAAATCACAGGGTATTCCATGTAACCAAGCTCAGTATCACAAGGCTCAGAACAAAATTATTTCAAAAAAATCAGCGATGGCCATGTGTGTACTTGGCCTTCTATGCCTTTATTAGAGAAGCAGTGTGTGCATGTGTGTTGGCGGTGGGGGGCATCTAAGAGAGTCTCCAGCAGCCTCATACACCGGTGTATGCTGTACGTCTTTCGCCTTAACTAGCAGAGAAGAGCAGATACATAAGGTGCAAGCATAATTGTGAAAATAGTTTAATTTTTTGCAAGAAACCAGATGAAATGACAACAACAAGGCCATTCAGAGGTTATGTTTTCACTACTTTTTAAAAACAGAAAATACCGGAGTCCAGACATGGAAAGTATTTATGTACCGGCTGGAGTGACATTTTCCCTAGGGATAGCCTGCCTCCATTTCATGGTCTCCACCATCACTCAAACCTAACGCCCTTGGGCAGCAGACCCTATGTCACTCCCTAATATCTCAACTGAGCCCCAAAGTGTGGAACCAGGTAGCTTCCAGAGAACCTCAGGGAAGTACCACAAACAGTTCAGATCCAATATGAGCAAAACTGAGCTTACCATCTTATAGAACAAATATATTCTCTTTTTTTTCCCTATTTCACTGACTATACCATTTTTGTTTTCATGACCAATAGCACAAGGATCCAGGAGTTATACTGGACACTTGCATTTTTCTCTTTGCCTTCTGAAACCAAAGTTCTGTCAGCTCCACTATCATCAGTCTCTTCATATTCACTCTCCTTCTTGCTCTCTCTCTCTCTCTCTCGCTCTCTCTCCCCTTCTCTCTTTCTTTCTCATCCCCAATTCAGTACTGCTATGTTTAACATTACTTATCACTAACAACACATTTATCTAGACATTTGACTTCTAGTTTTATTACAACATAATCCATCCTCCACACTGCATCGAGCATGATCTTTACAAATATCTAATCTGGCCCTATAACTTCATTGAGAAAAAAGGACTTCTTTGTCTTCAACATTTCTACATAAAATCCAAATGTTTCACGTGCCACATAAGATCCATCATAATCTATTACCCTCCTATTGCTCCATTCTTGACTCTAATCTTCCCTGGCACAGTTTAAAATGCTGTTCTTGACATGACACATTGTATTTCAGAATTCACTTTAACAGGAACCCAAGAAGAATAAGTCAAAGTACTGGCTCAAACACATAAACAGAATAAAGAACAAATTAAAGATGTTTAACTTTAGAAAGTAAGAAAGACTTTTCAGCTAACGCTCAAACTAATGAATAAATATCCCAAGTCATGCAGTGTCTTGTGTAAAGCCTTGGAAGACAGGACAAACTGAGTACTGATCCCTGGAGACAGCCCTTGGGAAAAAAATCAGGGAATGGCAGAAGCCTGCCAGAATCGTGGAAGAAATCATGGTTAAGGATAATCATGAAAAACAGGTAGATGTTACACAGATGAGAGAATGGATACATGATTAGGTGGAAGAAGAGATGGAACGCTTGACCAAATCTCTTTGCCAGTGAAAATACCATGCACAGCAACAAATTCAAGTAAAAAATATAGACACTTGAAAAATGGGCAGCAGGGGACAGGGACTCATGGAAGAAGGCAAGGAAACAAGAAAGCCCTAGGGTGGCTCTGCTCTCAGGCAGTGAGAGCTTTCAGTTAAGTAATAGGGCAGGAAGAGGGACTTCAGAGAGGGCCGGGAGGTTTCCTGAGTCGAGTAGACATAGTGGAGAATTCAGAGATATAAAGGCAGCTAGACTTGCAGTGTCAAGTAACAAAAAAGAGTGAGCTGAGAGGCAAGATGGTGGCCTAGGATGCAGACAGGTTTGGGATGAAGGACAATTATTAGACTGGGTGCAGCACAAGGAGCAGATTACAGGAAAAAATAGAAGTCAGGCAATTGGTAGAAGGGTATCTGGAGATGCCCTGCACACAGGGAAGCAGTGGCAACAGCAGAGCAGTGTTGCACTGAGCACAAAACTCACCAGCAGCCAGCAATAAGTGATCCAGACTCCAGCAATCCAAGCTCCAGTGGCAGCCAGGAATCCAGTGGTGGCCATAGCTATTGTGACAGCCAGGTGGGAGTGTAAGTTTGCGCAGGGAGCTCAGGAGGCAGATGCAGACTGAGACCTGCCCAACCTGCTGAATAGTTTGGCCCAGCAAATGAGCAGAGAAGAAGCAGAGGACTCCAGGGGATGAATCAGTGGCAGTGTGAATCTCACAGCACAGACATTGGGTGCCATCTTGAGTGGTGGGACACAGAGTGTGGATCTGAGGGGATGGCCCAGAATGGGATTGTTTCTGGCTGATCACAATTAGATGATCCCATGGGGAGGGTAGCGCTAGCTCCACATCCTGCAGGGTCTGTGAGGTCCCTGTACCTGAAAGCAAGCAGCCCCGATTCTCCATCAGTGCCCCACTGGGTGCCATCGTGTGAAGTGGAGCAGAGAGCAAATTTGAAGGGATGGCCCAGAGAGGGTTTGTTTCTAGCTAATCACACTGAGCTGAGTCCACAGGGAAAGTAGTGCCAGCTTTGCATCCTGTGGGATCTGTACAGTCCCCAGATCTGATGGCCAGCAGCCCCAGATCTGTATCAGTGCCCTGCCAGGTGTCATCTTGCACAGAGGAGCTAGGGCTCAGAGGACAAGAGAAGCAGTGGTAAACTGCGCATGAGCTAAATCAGTAGGCTCCAGGTGCTATTTTCACGGGACCAGAAATTGTTGGAATGCAGGGAGGACAGCTATACTCACAAGAGCTAAGCTGGGAACAAAAACACTTCCAGCTTAGAGCATTGCACATGCTCCTCAAAGAAAGCAGATCCGTCATGGCACTCAACAGACTCCACCCAAAATAATTCTAGGTGACATTCAGACTTAACGACCAGCACGTGTCAGCAAGATCAGTACTGCTGACAACCCAGTTATTCAGAACAGCTGGCATTTTCCTAATCCAGGACATGGGTAGAACATAAAAGTTGGCTTGTAGATCTGCAGGTAATATATCTTAGGCACCTGCCCTAAGGAGAAAAATCTGCCAACCAGAATTGCAATGACAAAAGGGAACAGAAGAGACAGAGTCGCTATGGATGTTCGTGAAGACTCTTTGGCAAAGGAGCAAAAGCCTCAACCACACTCAGAGTTCCCTGAGGAAGATATTGAGAAAATGGAGGACACAGAATTCAGAAAATTTGTTATAAATCTTGTGAACAACAATGAGAAGCATATAATACAGGAGGAGTTCAAGGAAGTTAAGGAATATGTCACATAGGAAATAAGTCAAATGAAAGCTGAATTATCAAAAATGAAGAATAAAATAGAGCAAAAAAAAGTACAGTGGAGAGTCTCAAAAATAGAATAAATGAAGCAAAAGAAAGAATATCAAAATTGGAAGATATTTCCTATCACCAAGGGGAAACAAACAAAAAGCTGAAAGCAGAGCTGGGTCAAGCTAAAACAGTATCCAATAATTAGAATATATGATTAAAAGGGCAAATACAAGAGTTATAGGAGTTCCCAAAGGCACAGAAAGAGAAGCTGGGATTGAACTCGTACTCAGTGAAATATTAAATGAAAACTTTCCTAATCTGAGTAAGGAATTGGAAACAAATATACAAGAGGGTCACAGAACTCCAAACAGAGTTGATCAAAAATGAACTTCACTATGACACATGATAATTAAGCTTTCTTCAGTTGAACATAAAGATCTTTAAATATGCACATGAAAATAAATCAAGTGACCTATAGAGAAATCCCAAACTCACAGCTGACCTCTCAGAGGAAACGCTACAGGCCAAAAGAGAATGGAGTGACATATTCCAGATTATAAGGGAAAAACTTTCAGCCGAGACTAACATATCCAGGAAAGTTCTCCTTTATCTTTGAAAATGAAAGAAAATTCTTCCACATTAAAGAAAAACTCCAAGAACTCGCCTCTTCTAAACCTGCTCTACAAGTGATACTCAAAGATATGCTCATGAAAGAGTAAAGGAATAACAACTACCATAAATAAAGGCTTCACTGCTGAATTCTACCATACATTTCAAGAGGAACTTAACCCAATCCTCCACAAGCTTTTCCAAATAATAGTCAGGGAAGCAATCCTTCCAAACTCTTTCTATGAAGACAATTATCACCTTAATACCAAAGCCAGACAGAGAAACAACAGAAAAAGAGAACTACAGACCGATATCCTTGATGAACATAGTTGGAAAGATCCTCAACAAAATACTAGTCAACAGGATCCAACAGAACATCAGGCAGATCATTCACCCAGACCAGGTGGGATTCATCTCAGGCATGTAGGGATGTTTTAACATTCGCAATTCAATAAATGTGATACATCACATCAACAAATTGAAAAATAAAAACCATATGATCATCTCAATAGATGCAGAGAAGGCATTTGATAAAATCCGATATGACTTCATGCTGAAAACCCTAAGCATGATAGACATAGAAGGAACATTCTACAACACAATCAAAGCAATTTAGGAAAAACCCAATGCCAGCATCATACAAAATGGGGAAAGATTGGAAGCTTTTCCACTACAATCTGGAACTAGGCAGTGATGTCCACTGTCACCACTACTCTTCAACAAGGTATCGGAAGTCCTTGCCAGAGCTATCAGACAAAAAAAAAAAAAAAAAAAAAAAAAAAAAAAGAATTAAAGAAATTCAAATTAGAAACAAGGAACTAAAATTATCTCTATTTGCAGACAACATGAATCTCTACATAGGAGAACCAAAAAACTCAGTCAAGAGACTATTGGAACTCATAAGAGACTTTGGCAGGGTAGCAGGATACAAACTTCATGAGCACAAATCAATGATACCATTGTACAAAAATAATTCCATGGCTGAGAAAGAAATTGTAAGTATAGTTCCCTTTAAAATAGCAGAGAGGAATCTTAAATACCTAGGAATTAAGCTAACTAAGATGTGGAAGACCTCTATGGTGAAAACTATAAGACACACACAAAAATAGAAGAAGACATTGAAAAATGGAGAAAATTAGCATTTCCTGGATTGGCAGGATCAACATCACCAAAATGTCCATATTACCAAGAGTAATATACAGACTCATCATAATTCCAATCAAAATCCCAAGAACATTCTTCTCAGAAATAGAAAAGAAGATACAAAAATTCATCTGGAAACACAAGAGACCATGAATAGCTAAAGCTATCCTGAAGAATAAAACTCAAGCTGGAGGAATCATAATTTCAGACCTCAAGACATACTACATAGGCGTGGTCATCAAAACAGTCTGGTACTGGTACAGAAACAGAGAAAAAGATCAATGGAACAGAATAGAAACACCAGAAGGGAGCCCACACATGTGTAGACAACTAAAGTTTGACAAACAGACTAAAAACAACCCAGGGAAAAAGTCTGGTCTATTCGACAAATGCTGTTGGGGCAACTGGATAGCAGCGTGCAGAATTAAGAAGGAAGACCCACACCTGTCACATTATACGAACACCAGCTCTAAATGGATCAAGGACCTAAATCGACACCCAGAAACCATCAAACTATTAAAGGAAAACATAAGAAGCACTCTCCAAAATATGGGAACAGGGAAAGACTTCTTAGAAAAGACTCCAAAAGCACAGGTAGTCAAAGCCAAAATAAACAAATGGGACTACATCAAACAAAAATGCTTCTGTACAGCAAAGGAAACAATTAACAAATTGAAGAAGCAATCGACAGAAAGAGAGAAAATCTTTGCACACTACACAAGTGATAGGGGACTAATATCCAGGATTTACAAAGAACTTCAGAAACCCAGAAACAGTTAAAAAAAAAAAAAAAAAAAAAAACAGAAGAAGTTGGCAAAGGAAATGAACAATGAATAGACATTTTTCAAAACAAGGGAGGATTCAAACGGCTAACATACATATGGAAAGATGCTCAGGCTCCCTAGTCGTCAGGGAGAGACAAATGAAAACCACATTGAGGTTCCACCTAACTCCAGTGAGGTTGGTCTACATTAAGAATTCTATGAACAGGGGCCTGGCGGCGTGGCCTAGCGACTAAAGTCCTCACCTTGAATGCCCCGAGATCCCATATGGGCGCCGGTTCTAATCCCGGCAGCTCCACTTCCCATCCAGCTCCCTGCTTGTGGCATGGGAAAGCAATCGAGGACGGCCCAAAGCTTTGGGACCCTGCACCCACATGGAAGACCCGGAGGAGGTTCCTGGTTCCCGGCTTCGGATCGGCATGCACAAGCCGTTGCAGCTCACTTGGGGAGTGAATCATCGGACAGAAGATCTTCCTCTCTGTCTCTCCTCCTCTCTGTATATCTGACTTTGTAATAAAATAAATAAATCTTTAAAAAAAAAAAAAGAATTCTATGAACAACACCTGCTGACATGGATGTGGGGAGAAAGGTATCTGTCTTCACTGTTGGTGGGAGTGCAGGCTAGTTCAACCACTATGGAAATCAGTATGGAGAGTGCTTAGAGAATTGTAAATAAACCTGTTGTATGACTCAGCTATCCCACTGCTAGGAATATTCCAAGGGAAATGAATATTGCACATGAAAAAGGGATTTGTAATCTTATATTTACAGCAGCACAATCTACAATAGCAAAGACATGGAAACAACCCAGATGCCCGTCCAAAGAGGACTGGTTGAAGAAACCATGGTACATCCACTCCATGGAATATTAATTATCCATTAAAAAGAATGAAATATATATCATTTGCAAATAGATTGTACCAACTAGGGACCATTATACTCAGTGAAATAAATCAGTCCCAAAAGGACAAATATCATATGTCCTCTCTAATATAAGGAAGCCCCATTCTGCCAATTGTAAGTTTAATAACCTTTCCATACTGTTTTTGCTGCATACCCTGTGTTTTTGATGTTTTTTTTTTTCATTTTCATTTCTTCCAAATGGCTTCTTTTCTCTTGTTGAATTCATCACTGGCTCATGGATCACATGGTGGCATCATTTTACCCAAGAATCTTTTGCGTTTTCATTTCTTCACTCATGTGTTAATTATTCAGTGGTGTGGTGCACTTTTTCAACTCCGTGGTGCTGTAATTTTTGTTGTTGCTGTTTTAACTTCATATCTGTTGTTGAATTTGTTTTGTGGCTTCTCATTTAAGGGAATGTATAGTGATGGCGTAGTAGAGACTACCATATCCAGATGTGAAGATACAATACAATATGCATCCCTACTTCCAAATCAAAGATGGACTTCCAATGAAACTGTTGGACATGTCTAGACAATGGGATGATGGACCATCTGACATTACCTGTACCAGCAATATTGGGGCACACTTAAATAACAGACTGATGGACTTATGACTGCTTATGAAGGACTATACTATTATAATATGTAGGGAAAATCAGTTGCAAGGTGGGAATTTGGGGTGAGGAGGAATCCCAGACCATATGGAATTGTACCATTAAATTCAAAATTTTAAAAAAGAGAGAGCTAAAGAGAGACACATAAACAGAAGAAAAGCTCAGGAGCTAAAGGGTGTTGTGTGCACTCCTCCCGGAGTATTTACTGGTCAGGACATGCTTGTGACACACCTGCTAGGCGGGAGGGAGAACTCGAGGAAAGAACAGGCAGAGCAATCCTTGGACTTAGACAGGGCAAGGAATCCTCGAGTGAGAAACTCTTGTAAGATTAGCAAGCTTCAACAAGCCAACGGAGAAAGGAATGTGTTTATTCCATACATAGTTTCATTTATACAACATGCAATTTTGCATGAGTTTTTTTAAAGAACAAATGTACATCATGGAGCATTGGCTAGACATAGCAGGCAGGCCAAAGGCTGCTCAGATGCTGTACAAGCAAGCTTGAAAGTCAGTTTCAAAAGGACCATTCATTTCCAGATAACTCAACTGTATCTCTGAACCAATCTCAGCAACAGATAAAGGAAGCAGTAAACATTGATATCAAATGAGATAAAAATTACAATTCCTAGCGATTCAGTCAAAAATCATCTGACAAGTAACAGGAGAATGCGACAAACAACAAGTAGTGTGATAGTGACAGAAGCAGAAATGACTCTGATGGGTAGATGGGAATGTTAAACAGATATGACTAAATTCTACACATTCAACGATGCACAGCTATCATTAGCAGAGTAAGGCACCGGGATTAGAAAGGACATATTAAATCTAGCAATCCACTAAAGAGAAACAGTAGTATTTCCTTTCCTTATTCAGAGGGTGAGCATCCCACTTATTGCCCCCCCCCCAAAATATTCTTGGAAGTGAAGGGATAGTGTTAATAGTAAGGGGGTAGTGTTAATAATTACCATGGAAACATAAAATGAGACTAATGGGGTTAAATTCCACCATAGGATGTTACTGTCATTTCCTCCCCAAACCTAGCACGAAACCAGGGCTGAAAAGTGCTAGGTACCCAAACATCCAAGAAAAATTGACACATAGCAGACAAGAGAATTTTTAATGCTGCCACTCTAAAGATATAGTAAACATCTAAGATGCAAGAAATATCATCACTCTGATCCTTACACAGTGTGCACATGTATTGGAACTTCACAGTCTATTGTGAAAACATTCCATGAAATAATTACCACGAAACAATTAAAAAAGTATTAAGAAAAAAAGTGGCACTAAAAAAATTTCAACACAAAAACAGATGGCCTTCAGTCTTTTGGACATTTTGATCAGCCATAAATCTCTCCTAGTTTGTCCTTCATGACCTCCAGCTGCTCCATGACTTTTCTTCCAAGGACTGTTCCAAGCTCAGATGCCACATCCTGTTGTCCCCTGTCATTCTTAGCTGCCCCTTATCTCAGACCCAGAGGAACATGCTATCTTCCAATCACCAGAGCCTAAGGTAAAAAGAGTTGTGCCAGAGATAAAGTGCTATCTCCCAACACGGGGAGATTTCCTGCCCCTGAGATTGAAAGGGTGAAAAACTGTCAAGCCCCCTCTTCTACAAAGCAGGTGGAGCTGACCTTTGAGGACAGTTCTCCAATTAAACTAAATCCAAGACTTGGTACTGACAAGTGTTGTGTCAGGTGGAATTGCAAATATTCTACATGAGGTGCCCAAGGGAGTCAAAACATTCGCAGATGTCAAAGTGAAAGATGATCTGTTGCAAGGTCAGAAACAGATGTGATGAAATCTTAACCTATCAACCTGGGGATGAGACATTTCAATCCAAGGGCATGGAGGAGAAGACACTGGGCGTCCTGGTGATTGGAGTGTCTACTGCTTTCACTGAATCTCTGTTCCTGTGCATAATGAGATAATCCCAGATCAAAATTTTATGTCATAACCTGATGGAGAGCCAGACCCAAACCTGTCCCACAGCATGGGATGAGCCAGAGGAGCTTGCAGCTCAGTTGTCACCACCTTTTCCAATGCAGCCACCTTCATTAAAACACCGTAAGCCAAATTTCTGCCAAGGACTCTGGTAAAGCATCCAAAGGGACTGGGGGAGGTATATTCTTTCAAGGAAAGGGTAGATCCAAGGTCAGATACTGACCAAAGCTAAAGCTATTCAATGAGGGGACTTCATCCATTCTAGAAAGAGATTCCACTGTCCTGATGACCAAGTGTAAAAAGATAGCAAAGTCATGTCTTTGAAAACAGACCTGCCCCAGCATGTGAGCCAAAGCAGACAACATGTCTTGAGCTCGATATGAATCAGAACACCATGGAAAATAGCCAGGAAAGTGGCAACTCTGTTACTCTGAGTCTCTCCATTCCTTCCAGGGAAAGAATGAGAACCCAGCTTTGGCTCCCAGCAGAAAACTATTCAAATGTAAGGCACACTTCTAGTCCTGTGACAATATTTAAGCCTGCCAATGGACACAGAGGGGGAAGACCTCTTAGCATCAGAGTGAGTCTGGAATAGCAACACTGATCAACTTCAAACCTGAAGACAAGCAAAGCATTCCTTGCCTTGTATGTTCAGAAGGGGTAAATGTTATAGCGGAGGTCCACAGGTAGATTCTGCATCTGGCTGAGGAGGAGAGAGACTCAAGTTTTTCATGTTCACCTTTCTCATTCTCACACACACCAAGATACGTGTCTGCGGAAGTGCCTCGTGCCTAGGATAAATGCTGTTCATTTGTAAAATAACTATTGATCTCTACACATTATTCTCCATTTCCTGTAAAGAAAGGTGTGCTTGTGTGTGTGTATATCCTCAATACTTGTCAGTACACACTCTGGCATGCACAAGAACATGAGCTATGAGTTCACACAGACGCACTGCTTGCCATCAGGGCATACATTCCAAGAACGGTGTCACAGCGTGGCTTCATTGTTGTGTGGACACCATTCAATTCACTTATATAAACAAGATGACTGCCAGGTCACCAGAGACTATCATTGTGTACAAAATCTCTCATTGTTCAAAATGTTGTTCATTATCGCGTGACCGTATTCAAAGGCAATGGATCCCTCTGCTTGTGGTACTCTTTCTCCACGCATCCACACCTAACTCCTTCACCTCACCAAGTGCTTGCCCAGGGGTCAGTTCTCTGCAGTTTCCTTTACCCCACTCAACTCCTTCTTTTCCAATAGGCTTGTGTTACTAGAAAAGGCACCGTTTCAAGGCCAATATTGTGCTGTGGGTTAAGCCGCTGGCTGTGAAGCTTGCATACCATATGAGCACGGGTTTGATTGCTTCTTGTTTGATTTGGCTCCCTGTTAAAGTTGCTGGGGAAGTAATGGATGATGCCCTGAATGTGTTAACCCCCTACCAACCATGGGGGTTGTGAACTAGCAGATGGAAGATTCTGTTTCTCTCTCTCTCTCTTTTTCCCCTTCCTCTTCTCTCTCTGTATGCCTGCTTATCAAAAAAAAAAAATCTATTTTTAATGGACTGATTTGAATTGGCTACTATTAGTTTTCACTCACTGGGAACCAGAATTCTTTGGCCTGGAGCAATAATCTAGTGGTTAAATCTTCACCTTGTATGCACTGGGATCCCGTATGGGCACCGGCTCAAGTCCCAGCTGTTCCATTTCCTTTCCAGCTCCCTGCTTGTGGCCTGGGAAAGCACTCAAGGATGGCCCAAAGCCTCGGGACTGTACCCACATGGAAGACCCAGAAGAAACTCCTGGCTCCTGGCTTGAAATCAGCTCAGCTCCAGCTGTTGCAGCCACTTGAGGAGTGAACCAGTGGACAGAAGATCTTTCTGTCTCTCCTCCTCTCTGTATATCTGCTTTTCCAATAAAAACAAAATAAATTTTCTTTAAAGAATGTAATTCTTTATTTTGTTCACTGGCTTAGCCACTGAGCACCTAAACAGGGTCTAGTTTAGCATAGATGTTGTATACTTACATACAGTGCCTTCCTGAACATTATTTCCTAGTTATTTTATCAAATTAGGGAGTTAGATAAGAATTGACGGTCTCTTTATTATTCTTCTTTTATTTAAAAGGAATAAAAAGGATGCTATAGGGGATTCAAGTATGAACAGCTGGTTTAAAAGAATGAAATAGCCAAATTTTTAGTTTTTACTAGTGGATGTGGAGATACCCTGTGCCACTTTGAATCATTGGAAACATGACATTGTCAAAAACCTGTTGCCCTGGTAAGAACCTCCACCTCTTTTTATTGGCCATGTAGCAACATCATGAGCACTGGCGGCCACAAATTTCCTTTCATCTATTCCTGAGGAGGTAGTTCCCCATCTGGCAGCTCCAAGGGCTTAGCCGAAAGAGAACTGGCCAAACTTCAATCAAGATAAATTCAAAGTTCTTTTGAGCAGAGGGTCAGGGAGCAATGCTTTCCACATGCTGCTGGGTTGTACCAAAGCCTTGCCAGGAACAGTGACAACTCCTGATGAAGAGGAAACAAGTCACAAGGAGAGGACACCGAACTGTATGTCAGGACAGCAGGGCACCAGAGCTGGCTTCATCACACCTAGCGATGGAGCAAGAATTAAAATTTGGGGGAGAGGGGTGGATCTTGAGAGTTTGGGAAATGACAAGGTTCAAGAAATCTTCTCTGAGATCCTGTTGACTTCCCTTTAATGTCCATCTCTAGGTATTTCTGAGGCATCCTGGATTTGATCTGTACTACCAGACAGCATTCTCTCTTCCGATGGGTCAGGGAAACAGAATGCCCACAATCTGCTAAAAAAGAAAAAGTATACAAAGAATTCTGATTGGCCAACCAACCACCAAATTACTTGATTACAGACCAGGAACGTCTAGTAAACAAGTCAAAACGTCTATAGTAATCCAGTAGAAAACTGATTGAAGGCCCCTGGAGGAACAGCTAAGAACACAAGCAAGAGATTGAAAAAAAGATGGCCGACTGCAGAGAGCTGGTGTAGGGTGGAGTAGGGAAGGAGGGGAGCCGATCCAGCAGAGAAACAGGCCAGGAGGTGCGAAACTGTAGGGAGAAGAACGAGAAGGTCACTGGAGTTCACCAAAGCAAGAAGATCTACACAGCGTGAAGGAACAGCCGCAAAAAGTAGGAAAGAAAATACAGCACGCCACGAGAAACCTGGTGAGTCACGATCCCAGGCAGGGGGAAGGCGGCGGAGGCTCAACCGCCCCAGGGAAAACAGAGGCGGCTGGAAGGATAGGCGCCCACACCGACAGGGGCACCAGTCCCCTGGAAGGCAGGAGCCCCCAGAGGAGGCTACTGGACTGATCATTGGGTGCATCATCCCTGCAGAAGTGGAGGAAAAGCAGGGGAGATTTCCCAGAGGCTTGCCTACCCGCTGCTCAGCGGCTGAGGGAGAGTGCAGAGGGAACAGGAGCGGCGCTGTGGGACTGGGGCTCAGAGATCCCCGTATCGGCTCTGAGCTGTGGACTGACTGTGGGAGAGTCAGTGGATCCTGTTGCTGGACTAGCCCTGAGCCCCAGAGGCTGGGCAACGCTCGACAGGGCCTCACGTCCTGGGCAGAGGAGCAGACTAGTGGGGGCACATCTCACCTCAAGGGCTCTGTGCCTCTCAGAGATCCGCTTCTACCCTTGAGAGAGTGCAGCTGAGGAAGTGGCTTCTTCAGGGCAGAGTCCCCAGCTGGGCTCAGCTAGAGAGGCCAGACCAGAGCTGGCTCAGCTGAACTGGCCGGACAGGTTTTCCCAGCAGGAGCCCACTCGGAAAGACCTGCCTGCGGTGTTGCAGCCCTCAGCGGAACAGCGCTTCCGAGTTTGGCACTGGGGCCGCGGAGATTTCCAGCCCAGCACAGGCCGGGGTTGGGGATTTTAGACTCCGAGCAGCAGGAGCCCCTGCTGTGCTAACCTCAAGCCCTGAAGGAGAGTCTCGGCTCAGCACTGAGGCGGAGACCCCCGCTGTATTAGCCTTGTGACCCAAAGCCCAGGTGCGGCTCAGCAGAGTGAATCTGTAGGGCACTGCCTTTGAGAGGGAGCCACAGGGGAAGGGGCCTGGCACTAGGGCTGGCCCACAAAGCCTCCTGACCCAGCTCAGGGCTGTGATCTACAGACCCTGAAAGCAGCTGGTGACTCAGGCAGTAAGCCCTGCTGGGCTCAGCCGGAGACCCCAAACCAGAGCCGGCTCAGCTGAATCACCGCTAAAATCTCAAAACAACAAGAAGCAAAAACACAATGAGGAGAAGTATCAGAAAAAGCAATGACCCAGAGGAAAGATCAAGCACTCCCTCCCAATACAACCAAAAACTAATCTCAATATCTGAGATGCAAGATGAAGACATAGAGGAACTATCAGATAAGGACTTTAAGAAGCTAATGATGAAATTCGTCAGAGAGAGTGAAAAGCGCTGGGAAGAGTCTAAGGCATTCGAAAACCATATCACTGCAGAAATAAATCAAATCAAAAAGGGAATCCTCGATATAGAGCACAAAATTGAAAGCCTAACCAACAGAATGAACACAGCAGAGGACAGAATATCAGAATTGGAAGACAATCAGAATGAAAGGCAGCAGCTCATCAAACAGTTGGAGACAAATCTAGAGAAAGCCAATAGGTCCATACAGGAAATGAAAGACAACCTCAAAAAATCAAATATTAGAATAATAGGCCTTCCCGAAGGAGTGGAAAAGGAGACAGGCTTGCAACGGGTGCTCAATGAGATAATACAGGAGAACTTCCAGAATATTGGAAATATAAATCCAGCACAAATCCAGGAAGGGCAAAGAACCCCCAGGAGATACGACCCAAACAAATCGTCTCCCAGACATGTGGTCCTCAAGCTACCTTCAAGTGAATACAAGGAAACCATTCTAAGACAAGTAAGAAAAAAGGATAAGATTACTTTCAGGGGAAGGGAAATCAGGATCACAGCCGACCTATCAGAAGAAACGCTCCAAGCAAGGAGAGAATGGGGTAAAACCTATCAAATCCTGAAACAAAACAACTGCCAACCAAGAATAATGTACCCAGCAAAGCTCTCATTTATATTTGAGAATGAAATCAAATACTTCAACAGTAAAGAGAAACTCGAAGAATACATCAACACGAAACCAGCTCTGGAAAATCTCCTCAGGAAGGTGCTAAACCCAGAAAGAAAAAATACAAACCAAAATCAAAGATGGCAAATGGGAAGACCTCCCCACTAAAATCCATACAAGAAAAGTCAACCAATCAAGAACTCTAATAGTCGCAAATACACACTTGCATACTTACACTCATGGCAGCCCAAAACCAATTCCTTTCAATATTATCTCTAAACACAAATGGCTTAAACTCACCAATCAAAAGGCATAGATTAATGGAATGGATCATCAAACAGCACCCAACTATATGTTGTCTACAAGAGACACATCCAACCAGAAAATCCTGTAAGAAATTTAAAGTGAAAGGATGGAAAAAGACATTTCATGCCAATGGACGAGAAAAAAAGGCTGGCGTAGCTGTTCTAATCTCAGATGACCTAGACTTCAAGCTGACAGACATCAAAAAGGACAGAGAAGGACATTATATATTGGTGAAGGGACTGATCCATCAAGAAGTAATTACAATCGTGAACATATATGCACCTAATTCCAATGCGCCTAGCTTCGTGAAGCAACTACTTACAGACTTAAGGGGAGACATAGATACACACACAATAATAGTGGGTGATCTTAACACCCCACTAACAACTATAGACAGATCAACAAAACAAAAACTCAACAAAGAAACAACAGAGCTCGTACAAACATTAGAACAACTAGACTTGGTAGACATTTATAGAATTTTTTATCCTAAGACCACAGATTATACATTTTTTTCAGCAGTGCATGGCACCTTCTCCAGGATCGACCACATGATAGGACACAAAGCAAATCTAAAAAACTTCAAAAAGATAGGAATCATACCATGTACCCTCTCAGACCACCACGGAATGAAACTGGAAATCAGCAATTCAAAATGTCCCAGGAAATATAGAAACTCTTGGAGGCTGAACAATATGCTATTAAACGAACAATGGGTCAGAGAAGAAATTAAAGATGAGATCAAAAAATTTATGGAAACCAATGAAAACTCTGACACAACATTCCAAAACTTGTGGGACACTGCCAAAGCAGTGCTACGGGGTAAACTCATCGCAATTGGAGCTCATGTCAAGGCCCAAGAGAGTCGCCAAATACAGGAACTAACCACACACCTCCAGGATTTGGAAAAGCAGCAGCAGATGAGACCCACACACAACAGGAAACAAGAAATCATCAAAACAAGGGAGGAAATCAACCAGATAGAAATAAAAAAAACCATACACAAAATCAACGAATCAAAAAGCTGGTTTTTTGAAAAGATAAACAAAATAGACACCCCGCTGGCCCGTCTGACAAAGAAAAAACAAGAGAAAGCTAGAATTAACAGCATCAAAGATGAAAAAGGCAACATAACAACAGACATTACAACCATTAAGAACATAATCAGAAATTACTACAAAGCACTGTACTCCAACAAATCAGAAGACCACCAAGAAATGGAAAAGTTCTTAGACTCACACAACCTGCCAAAACTTAGCCCAGAGGCAACAATCAACCTGAACAAACCCATAACTGAAGCAGAGATTGAATCAGTGATTAAAGACCTCCCAACAAAGAAAAGCCCAGGCCCAGACGGCTTCACTACAGAATTCTACAAAACATTCCGAACAGAACTAACTCCAATCCTCTACAAACTCTTCAAAACAATAGAAAAGGAAGCAACCCTTCCAAACTCATTCTATGAAGCCAACATTACCTTAATCCCAAAACCGGGCAGAGATCCTACAGAGAAAGAAAACTACAGACCTATCTCTTTGATGAACATTGATGCTAAGATTCTCAACAAAATCCTAGCCAACAGAATTCAAAAACACATCAGACAGATCATTCATCCAGATCAAGTAGGATTCATCCCTGGAATGCAGGGATGGTTCAACATTCGCAAATCCATAAATGTGATACACCACATCCAAAAACTGAAAAACAAGAATCACATGATAGTATCAATAGATGCAGAAAAAGCTTTCGACAAAATTCAGCACAACTTCCTGCTAAAGACCCTAACCAAGGTAGGCATAGATGGAAAAATCCACAACATAATCAAAGCAATATATGAAAAACCCAATGCCAGCATCATACTGAATGGAGAAAAACTGGAACCCTTCCCACTGAGATCTGGAACAAGACAGGGATGTCCGCTTTCTCCGCTGCTATTCAACATAGTTCTAGAGGTACTCGCTGAGGCCATAAGACAAGAAAAAGAAATCAAAGGAATCCAAATGGGAAATGAAGAAGTCAAGCTTTCACTATATGCAGATGACATGATTCTTTATATGGAAGAGCCAAAAGGCTCAACACAGAGACTACTAGAACTTATACGAGAGTTCGGTAGAGTGGCAGGGTACAAAATTAATGAACAAAAATCAACAGCCATAGTGTATGCTAACAGCCCCAAGTTGGAAAAAGATCTAACCAGCAAGATACCATTCAAAGTAACAAAGGAAAGCATGAAGTATCTGGGAATTAACCTAACCAAAAATGTAGGAGACCTATTCGAGGAAAACTACAAACGACTTAAAAAAGAAATTGAACAAGATCTAGAAAGATGGAGTAACATCCCATGCTCCTGGATAGGTAAAATCAATATCATTAAAATGTCTATACTGCCAAAAGCAATATATACATTCAACGCAATCCCAATCAAATTGCCCAAAACATTCTTCACAGACCTGGAAACAATGATTCAAAGGTTCATCTGGAAACACAAAAAACCACGAATAGCTAGAACCATTCTCAAGAACAGGAAATTAGCAGGGGGAATCACAGTTCCGGACCTCTGGACATACTATAGGGCAGTGGTTATCAAAACAGCCTGGTACTGGCACAAAAATAGAGAAGAAGATCAATGGAGCAGAATAGAAACACCAGATGGGAACCCACAGAAATACAGCCAAATAATCTTTGACAAAAAGACAAACGACAACCCAGGCAAATGGGAAGGTCTGTTCAATAAATGCTGTTGGGACAACTGGTTGATAGCCTGCAGAAACAAAAAGATAGACCCACATCTCTCACCATATACTAAGATCAAATCCAAATGGATAAAAGATTTAAACCTACATCCAGAAACCTTCAAACTTTTGGAAGAAAATGTTGGAAACACACTGGAACACTTAGGGGTAGGCCCTCACTTCCTAAAAAAGACTCCAAATGCAGTAGAAATCAAGACCAAAATAAACAATTGGGACCTCATCAAACTAAGAAGCTTCTGTACAGCTAGAGAAACAATCAACAAAGTAAAAAGGCAACCCACAGAATGGGAGAAGATCTTTGCACACGACTTAGGTGATAGAGGGCTGATCTCCAGAATATACAAAGAGCTACAAAACAACCAAAATGTCAAAACAAACAAGCCACTCAAGAAATGGGCACGGGAAATGGGCAAACACTTCACAAAGGAACAAACCCAAATGGCAAATAAACATATGAAAAAATGCTCAAGTTCCCTGGCAATAAGGGAAATCCAAATTAAAACATCAATGAGGTACCACCTAACGCCAGTAAGACTGGCCCACATGAATAAAAGCACCAACAACACTTGTTGGCGAGGTTGCGGGGAAAAGGGAACCCTACTCCACTGCTGGTGGGGCTGCAGACTGGTACAGCCTCTATGGAAATCAGTATGGAGAACATTCAAACAACTCAAATACAACATACCGTATGACCCGGCAATAGCACTCCTAGGAATATATCCAGAACACTTGTTTTATGAGAAACCAACATGCACTCCTATGCTCATAGCAGCACAATCAGTAATTGCAAAGACATGGAAGCAACCAAAATGCCCATCAACAGAGGATTGGATAAGAAAGCTATGGTTCATCTACTCCATGGAATACTACTCAGCTATTAAACAAAACAAAATGCAGTTCTTTGTGGCCAAATGGGCCAAACTGGAAACCATAATGCTAAGGGAAATGAGCCAATCCCAAAAGGTTAAATACCACATGTTTGCCTTAATTTAAGATGACACGATGTTATGTATAACAAGTTATGTTATGAATGTTATATGTTGTGTATAAACCTAAATTGAAATGTCAATGAGGTGGTCACAGAAGGTGGATAAGAAATCGCATTTACTTTTACCATATTGGTTACTCGTTACTATGTCAATTAATTCCATGGTGATGTAAATTTTTGCTGATGGTATGTTGGAGCTTTTAATTGATCGGGATGATACTCTGCTGGCTCTGTCTTCAGACCAGAGAGTGTATACCTAAGAAGCTGTTGAACTTATCTGGACAATAAGATGCTGGACTCTATGTTTGGTATATGCTTGCAATGGGGGAATCTCAACTGAACTTGAACTGTGGTTATGCAACAAGGTGGAGGAATCCACCATGGTGGGAGGGTTTGGGGAGGGGTGGGGAGAATCCCAGTACCTATGAAACTGTGTCACATAATACAATGTAATTAATGAATTTAAAATAAAATTAAAAAAAAAAAAAAAAAAAAGAACACAAGCAAGAAGAGCGTGCCCCTCAGATGCCAACACATGTGATGAAGGTGCAAAAGTCAAGATAGTACAGTACTGGAGTCGGGATTTCTAACAAATCACTGAGCAGAATCCAAGTTAAGGCCAAATCATGTGTACACGTAACCGCACACATTTCATATTGTAGTAGGCAACAGACACTGTTGTTGAACATCTTCCAAGCTTTTCTCTCCACCTGTGAAAGAATTCAAGTAGGCAAAAAGGTATTTGGGGAAGCAGAATTTGTCTTAAGCAAAGGAAAAGAATATCCTCAAGAAATAATTGCAGGCGAATTTCAAAGACAGAAACAATGAACAAAAAAAGCCAAACTACAACAAAAAAGACCTCACAACAGGTTTACAGCATCACATTAAACTATCAGACATCACACTGAGTGGTATCTGAGGTAGAACATATTGAATATGCAAATGGGGTGGAGTTTAAGATGGGGTTGAGTGCTACCCATTTCTGTGGCCTTTTTTGGAAATACTATTGCATTTCCAGCTCATGGTGTCAAGTATATCATAGGTGTGGGAATGTCAACTATGGTAATTTTATTATAATAAAATCTCAGGAACACATTTGGGAGCCATATTGGACATTTCCAGCTAAAACTAGCTGTAAGTTTTCAATACTGTGGAACTTGCAAGTTTATACAACACGGGAAAAGGGGACTGGGATGCGTAGCGGAGTTGACCATTGCGTGGGACCTGGATAGTGCAGAGAGAGGGAGTTTGAACAGTGCATATCAAGCAGCTGCAGGCTGTCATGAGGGATCAGCCACAGCTGCTGCCCCACATCAGACAGAAATGGGAAGTGGAAATGGACAGTTACTGAAGAGTCTGTGCAAGATGCCATGAGTGAAGAGGAGATGGTAGATCGCACTTAGAATGCGTGTGGTCACTTCACTGTAAAGAGAAAGAAGCGAGAAGCAAAGGTCTTGGATTAGCTTGCCAAGAAAATTGCTGGGAGTGAGGTGCTGAAAACCTTAGTTGTCAGGTAGGAATTCCAGGAGAGTTCCTCAACCAGACAACTGGTGTGCAGTTTTTTTTTTTTTTTTTTTTTTTGCAAATCTACTCCTTTCTCTTGCATCCTACTTGGAAGCAGCATGCAGTATCCAGAAACTCCAAAGCCATCCTGTATTGTCAGATCATACTGTGGGTGGAATCCGTACTGTCAGTATGTTGAAGAGAAAAAAATAGAAGCATCCCAGTTTCCTCAATCATCAAGCATCCACACCAGCCCTTAAATACCTTTATTCAAATCTTTTCTATTGAAAATGAATCTATTTCTCTTAGAAAAAAAACCCACATTATTTGGATTTTGTTAAGTGTTTAGTTATTATTAACTAATAAGAAGAATACAGGAAATGGGGAATATTGAGAGATGCATCAAGGTAGCTTCATGCGTATTTTGTACCTGAGACTTGCATGCAATATCCACTTACATTTATCGACAAAGCAGTGAGAAATATGAGGCAATGCTTACCATTCAGACTTGAGTGTGATCGTGATGGTAAACAGGGTGCACGCAGCACAAGAAGTGGTTTAATCCTTAGAGATCACCAATACTGCATTCTAATTCAAAACAAGTACATTCCCAATAACAGCTTCAAAACCCAAGAAGTAAGAACTGCGTGAGAACTGGCAGGAGATAGGAACGGTAAGCATTACCCACAGCAAGTTCAGTAAGCAACAAATGAGCCAGGACAGAGGAGCTCACACATCTCAGCCACGCTGACCTAACCTACCAAGTGGAAGTAAAGGAATATCAAGGTGCTGTGGTTTCCAGATATCCTTCAAACTTTCCATGGAGACCTGTCAAGTGCCAAAAGGATCCATTAATCGAAGTTAGTCTGACTCACTGGAGACATCAGCTGTATTTTTAAAGTTTATGTGCATTCTTATTATCGTGTCATACAAATATTTTTTTGTGAGACATGGGCTGTTTCCCCTCCTGCCTCTTAGACCTAAAACCAAAGACTGGAAGCCTAGGACCTTAGCCGCTCTGGTAAATGCATTAACAGGGTACTCCAGGTTTGAAGTAGATCACCACATTGCCACTTCCTCACTGTGATCCCCCTCCCTTAGTTCACATGTCTTTTTTCTCCTCATCTACAAAACCATGGTCATTCCCATGCTGAGAGCTTCCGAGATCAAATCAGACTCTGGGTGAGGCACCTGACACACAGTCTCCAATGACATTAGCTACTTAGAGTTGCTATGGGAAAGTTTCCAGAGAACACCTAAGCACTGACAAGCTTTACCACGTTGTAGGGTTGACTTCCTTGAGCTCTCACAGGCTGACAAGGGATGCTTTGGATTGCCCCACCCTCCAGGCGTGGGAGACAGGGCAGGATCCCCAGCAAACTATGCAATCCCTAAGGAGCTGGCAGAAAGTGTGTAAACAACTACACAAAGCTCACAATCCCTTTGGTGATCCCTGTAAGGACAACGGGAACAACAGTTATGACAGTGAAGCAACAATTATGACAATTAAGTTTAATGGCCATAATTAAGCCAACTTAAATAAACAAGCATTCTTTAGATACCTCGCTTTCTTCTTCTATTTCCTGTTCTTAGGATTCAGAGGAATAATGCAAACACTCCACCCCAGACTCTTCCTAAACAGAAGGTTAGGGAGAAGCACCTAGAACTGAAGATGTATGTCTTGTGCTCAGATCCTTTGCTCAGGGAGGGGCCGGTTGAAAGATGAGGCTGTTGGGAGTGTGTGGGGTGCTTGTGAGATGGGCCCTGGTTGTTCCCATGGGGCGTCTGTGAATAGCTGCGTTGTTTTCATACCTGGAAGGCCTCTGGTGAGAACTGTGGAATTCCACTCCAGTCCTGTCCTTCTGACTCTCCCTTTCATCTTCCCAGCAGGCTCTCAAGAGTGCCAAGATGGAGCCCAGAAGGAAGAAGACTGATCTATCCCATACCATAACTAAGCATGTGTTGGCTGGGGCTTACAGATTTGTAAGGACACACATGAATTTTTGTATGTATGGGAATAAAAATAGACTCTATGATCTTCATCAAGTTCTGGTGGTGTTTGGTGAGGCTCAATTAAGGTGCTCGGTTATTACAGAACTGTGTGGTGAGAGTTCATTAGTCATACAGAATTGTGGAAGGTGGTGGTTCAAAGTCAGGATGCAGATTGCCTGGATGCAGATCATAGCTCTGCCCCTCACCTGGGTGTCTGATTTTTGTCAAGTTATTCAACCGATCTGTGTTTCACTTCCTAAATTCTAAAACTGAAGTCATTCCAGTACCTGCTTTAGAAGGTTGTTGAGACAACTGAATCAGGTTCATCAAGGGAAGTTACTGAGAACATCCCCAACTGCACAGTCAACACTGAGTGGATCCCTCCTCTTAGCGCCCAAATTACATCCTTTGGGGGAATTGCTAAGGCATACATACTACTCTTCATTCGTAGTGTTGTTTTCCTTGGTTGCAGGCGGAATTTCACTCATCAAACAGATTACATACTGGATCTGGAAAGTTCTCTGAAGTCATAGAATGCTTTTGGGACTCCAGCACACCTATTTCTAATTATTTGATGCACATTGCTGCCTATTGAACCCAAGGACTTTAAGAAGTTTTTCATCCAGGTCCACCTTTCCCTAATGACGACTCTCTCTGAGTTTGCACCCATGTTATGTCCTAACAGCCATCAGGACCAGTCTCTCACTTCCTGTTGAGAAGCAATGCTTTGTGATTGTATTTCCACATGGCCATGTGAACAAAATCCATGGGTAACCTAGGTTAAAGGATGACCGAATGGAAAGCAAGTCTTGGAAGTTACAGACAGAAACTTCTTGAGAAGATTTTTGGTGCGAACACCTCTTTCATTACACACCAAAAGGCTGTAGGCCTGTATAATTCTTTTTCTCCTCCATTTGAGAAGGTTTTTCACATTCCCAAGTGAATGTTTCCCTCTGCACTCCTACCCCACCTGCCCAGCTTTGAGCCAGAGAAAAAAAGGAGATAAATTAAGTGGAAAGAAAAAAAAAACCCTCCCTTGTAAGTTCTACATTTCATAATTTCAATAAGTACATTGAGTGAGTCTCACTGTTCTCACCTTATAGGCACACAAAGAAGAGTTAAAGCTCAAAGAGTTAAAGCTCTGTTCTTTGGGGACCAGCACAGTAGCCTAGCGGCTAAAGTCCTCACCTTGCACACACCCAGGATCCCATATGGGCACCAGTTCTAATCCTGGTAGCCTTGTTTCCATCCAGAAGACATGGAAAGAACAGTGTTTAAACCAGGGCCCAGAGCGGTAACCTAACGGCTAAAGTCCTTGCCTTGCATGTGCTGGGATCCCATATGGGTGCGGGTTCTAATCCTGGCAGCTCCACTTCCCATCCAGCTCCCTGCTTGTGGCCTGGGAGAGCAGTCAAGGATGGCCCAAAGCGTTGGGACCCTGCATCCGTGTGGGAGACCCAGAAGAGGTTCTGGGTTCCTGGCTTCAGATTGACTCAGCTTTGGCCGTTGGAGCCACTTGGAGAGTAAATCATCACATGGGAGATCTTCCTCTCTTTCTCTCGTTCTGTCTGTATATCTGACTTTCCAACAAAAATAAATGAATCTTAAAAAAAAAACAAAAACAGAAATTTACTTCAAAATGTCCCCCCCAAATCACATCATCTTTGTTATTGTTATTGTTTGATAAGGGGAGAAATAGAAAGATAGAGATGTCATCAAATGGTTCATTTTCCAAATTAAATGCCCAAACTGCTAGTGCTGGGCTGAGGCCAAACCCCAGAGACTGATGCCGAATCCTGGGTTCCCAATCCAGGGTAGCAGCAGTCCAAATACCTGTGGCCATCACTCTTGCCTCCTAATATCCGCATGAGCATGAGCTTAGAATCAGGAGAAAGAACTAGAGACCAAACTCAGGTGGTGGACTGTATGATATGATCACCCAAATAGCTCCCACGTTATCTTTCAGTTCAACTTTATAAAGTGTCCTCATGCGTAATGTGGATTTCTGATGACAAGTATCTGAACCGACATTCATGCACATTTCTACTTATCTAGTTATCTAGTTAGCGCTCTGAATATCTCCCTGCCTACGTATCATCTATCAACTATCATCTATCTACTTATTATTTATTTGTCTTATGAGGCGGGATAAGGTCAGACTTTGTGTTCACAAACACGCATCTGTTTACCAAAATTCACTTTTCATATGAAATCACTAACGGATAAAATGATGAATTCCTAAAGGTTTAGCTCTATTCGTTGATGTGTTCCCAAACGTTGACATTCCTCCCACTTTGCTTTTGCAAATAAAGAATAAATCCACAAAGGTTTTCTGAAAGTGATTCAGAGTTCCCGAGATAAAACCAAAATCAAATCCAAGCATTTGACGGTCCACCATGCTGCACTGGAGTTGCCTCGCACTGGGAGCTCTGACTAGGGAGGACGTGGAGCTTAGACCAAGAGTTTCCCAAGGCTCCCTAGTAGTCAGCCCTTCCCCCTCTGGTGCTCCCACTCTCCCTTTACACAAGCGCAGGGGTAAAAAGTGGAACTGGCCCTCAGATTCCTCCAAAGTCTCTCACATTTCTTTCAAGGCAGTGTGATTTGAGTTGTTTGTATTGTTTTCCTTTACTACTGTCAGACGGGGGTGAGGGGCATGACCGGTGTCACATCTGGGACATGGATTAGCAGTGAGAAAGAGTGGCAGAGGAAGAGGGAATGATCAGAGAATGGGGAGAGATTTCCTCTACTCTAAGCTCAGGAGAGCTTCCTTCTGCAGGTGTGTTCCCAGATAGGAGCTGATAGTCTACTCTGTGACCTGATAAGAAAATAAGCCAAGTGTTTGGATGTCAGCTGCTGATCTTTGCCCAACTCTACCCTCAGATGAAGACCTGTGAAAGGGAGATAAGGTGGGATCAAGTCTTTCTGAGGACAAGAGAAGACAGGCTAATGTTTGGGAAAAAGAGACAATATTGGAGCAAGACTGGCGATCCTACAGAATGAGCACCTAAGATGTCTTCCTTTGCAATGTCCAGGGAAGGGAAGAGAAACACAGAGAGGTGGCCATAAGACCACCCAGGAGACTGCAGGCTAGGTAAGGGCTTCCAGCCCAGACAGGGAGCATGAACTTCACCGTAAGAATTGTCAGTGGGGCCAGCATCACGGCATAGTAGGTTAACCTTCAGCCTGTGGTTCTGTCCTGGCATCCCATATGAGATTTGGTTCCAGATCTGGCTGCTACACCCTGGGTCCAGCTCTACGCTAATGTACTTGGGAAATCAGGGGAGGGTGGCTTAGGTCCTCAGGGCGCTGCACCCAGAAGAAGCTTCTGGCTCCTGGCTCCTGGCTTCAGCACAGCCCAGTCCTGGCCATTGCAGCCATTTGGGGAATGAACCTGCATATGAAAAATCTCTCTCTCTCTTTCTCTATCTCTCTCTCTCTGTCTCTCTCTCTCTCTCCTTAACTCTGCCTTTCTAATTAAAGAAATCTTAACAAAGAATCACTGGCTCTCAGATGAGCATGCAACATGGCCCATGTGCCCTGAAGAAGCTTTCCCAAGGGTCAGCCGTGGCAAAGGAGCAGTGCTGGCCGAGGAATGGCTGACCTGACAAAGCCTCTGAGGAGGGATCCTGGCACCTGCACCTGAAGGGAGATGGCCAGGTGGAGAAGATCCAGGAAATACCAACTGAACTGATGGGTGCTCTGGTTAGTGGGGAACTCATTGCTGGGTATATTTTGAGTTAGATAGATATTCCAATTTCTGTTACAGATTGTGATTGTATCAAAAGCATCCTTTCAGGCTTAGTGCAATGGAACAATTGGCTAAATCCTCACTATGCAAGCACCACATTCCATATGGATGCTGGTTCATGTTCTGGCTGCTCCACTTCCCATCCAGCTTCCTGATTATGGCCTGGGAAAGCAGTTGAGAATGGACCAAGGCCTTGGAATGCTGTGCCTACATGAGAGACCCAGAAGAAGTTCTTGGCTCCTGGCTTCAAATTGGCTCAGCTCCAGCTGTTGCAAACACTTGGGTAGTGAACCAGCAGATGGGAGATCTTTCTCTTTGTTTCTCCTTCTCTCCATAAATCTGATCTGCCTTTCTAATAAAAAATAAAATTAAAAAAAAAAACCCTTACTTCACATTGGACATCTACTTGTGAACAGGATTTGATCATTACATTATTTATTAATCAGACTGCAGTTACTCCAATAACCTTCAATGTCCCTTCTCCCTAACTCTATACCAAATGAGGCTTCCACTCCAGCTTCTTTACACACATATATAATATATATAATGTATACTACATAATATGTAATATATAATAAATAATATATAATATATATACTTATTTATCTGGAAAGCTAACTAACGGATCTGAGGGAAGAAGCAGGAAGGGGAGTTGAGAAAGAGACAAAGAGAGAAAGGAAGATCCTCCACAAAGCCAGGGCGGGGTCAGGCCAAAGCCGGGAGGCAGGAACACCATTGGGGTCTCTCCCATGGGTGCCGCAGCTTTCAGTGCTTGAGTCATCGCCTGCTGCTTTCCAGTATAAGCATATGCATCAGCAGGGAGCTGGATGAGAAACAGAGCAGCAGGGACTTGAATTGAAATTCTGATATCGATTGCAAAGGGAGGCTTAACTTTCTGCACCCCATCATTTTTTCTGCTATCCACCCTCTGGTGGTCTCTAGGGTACAAAGTATCATGGAAGTCATGCTCACTAATCCTCCTTCTGTTGCTCAGAAAGAACAGTAACAGTTACCCAAGCATTAGTGATCGGATCGACTTCTCTGCCGGACTCGGGAACTGCCCCTGCCCTCCTTCAGGAGAAACTGCCAAGTCAGTGCCTGCCTCTTCAAAGCCCTCTCTGCCCTTAACTAAAGTCAGCAGGCCCCTCCCTGCCCGTACATTCCATCACTCATCCTTACTTCCTCCTCAGGAGGCTTCCACCAGGCCTTTGGGATTGCACAACTCCCAGGCTTGGAGGCGGTTAAGCTCTTTAACTAGTTTCGGTTGTTTTATGATCAATACCTCTTGCCTCAGGCGCCAATGGGAAAATTACAAGCCAGTAAGCTCAGTGTTTTTGTAAACTGTGCCGAGCTTGCCTCTGACTTTGATCCATTCTCGCACGGCACAGTGACTGGGCGTGGTGACCGCTAAGTCAGTGCAGAGAATACTGTATTGATGTCGGGTCACGCTCCATGCCAGCAACCAAAGGAGGCCTTGTTCCCTGATGGCCTCAACTTTGCTGTCCTGTATTTATCAGCAATCCTTTTGTCCGGAATCTGTTTCCTCAGTCTGTGTCCCTGGATGTCCTTCACCTTGATCTGCTACTTGTGCTATTCGAAGGAGAGGAAAAAGACGGAGGGGGAGGATAGGGGAGGATAGCGAGAGACAGACAGACAGACAGAGAAGTGTGGGAGGCTAAGGCCTACGAACAGGAACTGAACCACTTAGATGACTCACAAATCTAAAACTGTGCCATCTGTTCTCTTTGAAATGTGAAATTCCAGAGAAAAAGACAGTGCTCCTAACAGCAAAAGCCACTGAGGCTCTCCAAGACAACATGCAACTTGCTTGAGAACCAGCACTGTCTTGGTCGAGTTTTCTGTTGCTAGAAGAAAACTGTCTGAGAGGGGTCAGTGGGATGGCTCACCAGACTAATCCCCATCTGTGGGTGCCAGCATTCTGTATGGGAGCAGGTTCTAGTTCCAGCCCACTCCACTCCCAATCCAGCTTCCTCCAGCTTATGAACTGGGAAAGCGGAAGAGGATGGGCCAAAGCCTTGTACCCTGTGCCCATGTGGGAGAGTCGGAAGAAGCTCCTGGCTCCTGGCTTTGGGTCAGCTCATCTTTGGCTGTTGCAGCCATTTGGGGAGTGAACCAGCAGACGGATGCTCTCTCTCTCTGTCTTTCCTCTCTGTAAATCTGCCTTTCATCTAAAAATAAATAACTCTTTAAAAAAAAAAAGAACGAAGTTGCAGTAACTTTCTTTTGAAGGTTTCTGTCTTTGGGTAATTGATTTCAAGGAGATTTCCTTCAGGTTACAGTGCTGGAGGCTGAGCATTCCAAAGGTGACGGCGACAGCACCTGTTGGCTTCTGCTTGGTGAGAGCTCCATGCTGCGTCGATGTGTGGTGGGCAGCAGGAGGAGCAGGCCAAAGAGCACCAGGAGGCCAGCTGGCCCATATCTTGAGGGCTCTGCCCTCACGACCCAAACTCCTCCCACCAGGCCCCATCTCCTTAACTCCCTGAAGAGTGAAGCTTCTAGGCCTTGACCCTTCAGGAACCATCCTCACACTCACATGTAACCACTGAAGCGCAGAGATGCTATGCCACGTGCTCAGGGTCATATCAGCTAGCAGGTCCTGAAGGGCAGGTGCCAGACCCGATCTGGTGATGCTAACATGATGAACAGCTGTGCACTACAGGCTGCGATGAGGCCACTAGCTAAGCATCAGCACCTGGAGGAAAGCAGAGCTCAGCACTGACCGCAGCCCCTCTCCAAGCCCCAACTAGCAGGCCACTGTAGGGGACAGGCAAGAGGAGAGCACAGCTGATCATGCAGTGTGGGGAGGCTGCATTCCAGTACCTGTGGCTGCCTCCCATCCTTTCTGCTTCTGGAAATTTCCACCTGAGCTTCTCCAAACCCCAGGAGAAAGATTGTCACTGGCTTACCCCAGCCCTTGTGTGATAATTCCACCTGCTTAGGAACCCAGAAGGGGTGGTATACACCACTGTTGCCTGTGGATCCTTCCCCACCCCAGGCATCATATGAAATCCAATTTGAAAAAAAAAAAAAAAAACAACCTGCACAACTTTTCGGACTAATTTCAATGCGGAAACTGAACCTCAACCAGACCATTCAAACAGCTTTGGCAAAAGCAGGAATGTCCTTCCACACAATATTTCGGGGGGAAATTACATGCATACGGAAGTGGTCATTTCTTAGTAACAGTGGTCTGCTCAAGATTAATGTCATGCTCTATTCTCTTTAAAGCCCTGATCCTTCACCTGAGGCCCTTCAGATTCCACACTCCTCTGAAGCCTGCCTGGTGATTATGGATCATGCTAAGTGTATATTCTCTGATATCTCCTGATTGGTGGTTTATTCTGTAGCCATGGTTAAGAAGCAGTGACTGCTGATGTCATTCGTGTATTCCAACTTTCCGTTCCTGTCTGCTCAGATGAGGTGCTCTTGCTCCTCTCCCCTGGACATCAGTCCTGCAAGTGCCTCACCAGCTCCCTCCGCATCCCAGCTGCCATGGACACTGGTTTCTGACAGGGGTCCTCCATGAGCTTTCTGGTCTCCTATCACCCATGTCTCCACTGAAAGGACAAAAGGATAGATTTCCCATCTGGCATTTGCGGATCTCTGCACATAGCTTCAAGCTGCCCTCCAAGAATGACCCCACACCTGCAGTCCTTCTCCCCCCAAACAAGTGCTGAACCTCAGTTCGCGTGCATCTTCTGCTCTTTGTACTTCCTCCCTGATTTCTCCCTGTGAAGAGCCTACAGGTGTCCAGCCCTGGGTGTCCATTTCACATTCTGGTAAACAGGTGCATGTCCAACTGCAGCACACTTCTAGAGGACCCTTTGACCCCGCAAGGGGCAAATCCATTGTGGGAAGCCCTCGGCAACCATTTCCAAGTATTGTTCCTCTACAAAGACTTCCCTAGTTGAACAGACCAGGAGTATGGTATCTGGCAAGGGTCTTCCTTTTTATTTTAAGATTTATTTACTTATGTGAAAGTCAGAGTTACAGAGAAAAAGAAAGAGACCGAGACAGATAGTTTCCATCCACTGATGCGCTCTCCAAATGGACCCAAATGGCCCTAGCCGAGCCAATCCGAAGCCAGGAGGCAGGAGCTTCTTCTGGGTCTCCCATGTGAGTGCAGGGTCCCAAGGATGTGAGCTGCCTTCTGCTGCTTTCCCCAGGCGCATGAGCACAGAACTGGATCCGAAGTGGACATAAAAATGATGCCAGTAAGGGATGCTGGCTTGATCCACTATACCACAATGCTGGCTCCAATGAGGGCCTTCTTACTGCATCACAGCATGACCATGATGAGACGAGTCACATGATGAGGCTGGGCAAGCATGCTGATGACATCCCTTCCCAACTTCTAAAGCCAGTCATCCTGTCACGGGAGCCCCGTCCAGCATGACCTCATGCCTGCAGAGCCTTGTCTCATCTTAATTAGCTCCCAAATCCTACCTCCATTCCTTCCAAATATAGTTGACATACAAATATACACATTGCACTTCTCATGAGGAGCACTTAGGGATGCTGTAAAACCGTCAGCAGCAAGGAAGTCCCCACTACCTCTCTGCCTTTCGTAGTCAGGATCCCTGAGTACAAGGGTGTGTACCCTGGAAGAGCAGAGCTGGACTCCATCCAGATCTCTTATCTGTACCTGATGGAGCTAGCCCTACTAAGCCTCATCACCCATGTACCCACAATTGCCTGTTGCTTTACTGTGCTATTTAACAGTCATTAGTATCCCATGCCTTGGGTTTGGTTGAGGTTATTTTACAGGAATATGGGACTCCAATATGCCTCTCCTCCAATATTTAAATATTAGAATTTCTCTCTCCCAATTATTTAGGGTTGCCAGACAAAATACAGAACATTCAGTTAAATCTGAATTGCAGATAATCTAAAACTGACTTTTTTTTTTTAGCATGACTATGTCCTAAACATTGTGTGGGATGCTTTTACATTAAAAAAAAAAAAGACTTGGCTTTTATGATGGAGAAAATACTAATTAAAATAGATTCAGCAAATAAAAGCAGAGTGTCTGGCAGTTCAATCTGAAATTCAGCTTGTTGGAATTAAGAGCATTCTCTCTGTGACAATGTTAAGTCACCCTGGTCAAACCTTCCATGTGAGTTACAGACATCAATTCTAGGACTTTCAATGGATAAACCCAAGAGGTTGACAGATGCTATGAGAGCTTTGGCTGCCAAGGCAACTCTGCCAGCCTCTCCTGCCAGGGCTCTGAGACCTTTCCCACTGGCCCCAGCCCTGCTGACCAGCAAGAGACCTCACCTGTCCTCAGAGATCTCTATTGCCTTGGGCAACACGGGAAGCTCAGGCACACGGCTGGGCTCAAACCTTCACTGGACTTCACATCCACACAGATTTGCTTGCCTCCTAGTTGAGCAACTAGACTTGATGAATGAACACTGAACAAAATCCAAAATTGTTCACCACATGGTTAGTGTGCCATCAGTGTATTTCCCATAAAATTTACTCTTGTTCAACTTTCATTATGCTTAATGGAAAAAAGAAAGAATATTCCTTTTTGTGGTAATAATCATGTGATTTGTGATCATTTCCATATTTTATATCATACCATACCCTATGTCTGCTAAATCTCATTAAATGTTATTAAAACTAAATACAGTCACTCTAGAATCCATGCGGGATTAACGTTTTTCCAGAGGAAACTCCTCTGCTGTGAAAATCCAGTAAAGATTGAATCTGTTATGTAAAAAGACACAGTATGGATCTCATATCTTGGCCTAGCTGGTAAAGCTACCGCCTGCGAAGCTAGCTGCCCATATGGACGCTGGTTCCAGTCCCAGCTGCTCCTCTTCCAATTCAGCTCCCTGCTAAGGACCTGGGAAAAGTAATGGTAGATGTTTAGGCAAAAGGTCTGAGTGAAGCTCCTGGCTTGGGCCTGGCCGATCCCTGGCTGCTGTAGCCATCTGGGGATTGAACCAACAGAAGACATCCATCTCCCCTAGTTTCCTCTCTGTAACTCTGCCTTTCAAATCCATAGGTAAATCCTTTTTAGAAATGACATAACATTTGTGTATAACTTACACACATCCCTATACACACAATCTCTAGGGTATTTACCATGCATGCTACAATGTATCTGCTGTGTAAACAGCCACTAGCTGCTAATGTTGTCTTGAACAGAACATATAGCAAGAATACAGTCTGTGCATGTTTATTTATTTACCCAAAACACAGAATATCAGAGATAGGGGGAGAAATAGAAAGAGAAAGACATCCTCCGACCACTGGCTCACTCCCCAAATGGCCCAGACAATCTTGTCTGGGCAAGGCTGGCCCAGGAGCACAGCAGTCAGGACTCCAACTGGAGGCCATGCAGGATGCTGGGATCACAGGGAGCAGCTTAACCCAGTGCATCACAACGCCAGCTGCACAGACAGACCTTTGAAACAATGTTTTCCATCCCTGGTGGATCAAATCTGGAGATATGAAACATACAGATACAGAAAGCCTAATGTGGAGTAAGACAGAATCGAACTAAGAGCCCAAATGCTCACACATGCTGGCAGTGACCCTGAGAGCAACCAGTGCTGTGCTAGTCCTTGGGCACCTTAGCAATTTGCAATGAAGAGAGCCAAGTTCAAATCGCTTTCATGCCTCCTTCCAACACTCAAATTTAAATTCTTTGAGGTGTCTAGCTATGCTGATGGCAAATACATAACATTTGTTAAGAGGAGCACAGAGAATGTACTCTAAGGAGATTACTGACTTCAAGACCACATTGTTTTTAAAAATAAAAACAAAACCCTGTAATTAGAAACCTAAAAGGGTGACTAAATCACTAAAAACAACCAAGGAACCACAGGAATGTGTCTGAGAAACTCACCCATCGAGTAGCTGGTGTTGTTTTCCTGCCCACAACCAGTAATGCCCAGTGGTTTAGTGAGTCTGGTGGCTGGCATGCACAGGACTCAGCGGTTCTCCCTGACCTCAGCCCATGGAGTAGAATGTCTGAGCTTCCCTTGCAAATAAGCTTCCCTTGCAAATATATATATTCAGTGGTGATAAAATAATACTTCATACCAATAAAGAGATTAAAGCCATTCTTACTGCTTAACCATGAGACATAAGGCAAAAATTCTAAGAAAATAAAACCAACAAAGCTGAAGTGAATTAACAAAGCTGTAAGCTGACATAAACAAAAAGAGGAAATAAATAGTAGTAGAAGAAATACATCCTAAAGCTGATTATTTGAAAATACCATTAGAATAAACAATCTTTCCATGGTCCTGGTTAAGAAAAAGGAAAGAATAAAATTATACAAAAGGGATTATAAGAAGAGTAACTAGTTTGCATGCTTCTGTGCCAAAGAAGTTGAAACCTAGAAATAGTGGTGATTTTCTAGCAAACGAAATGTAAAATATTAAGATGCCCCAAGAAAAAATAAAGAATGTAGCCCTGCCTGTCGTGGAAGAGATTCAAAGATTGGATGGAGAGACTGACCACTGAGGAGGGCCCCAAAACTAAGTCCTGTCTGAAATGTCTTTAATTTTAATAAAATATACCTTTGTTCATGATGGAAATCTCCCTCCTTCTCATAGCTAGCACACTTTCAGGAAGCAAAATGGATAAAAAAGTGCAATATCCAGCAAATCTACATAAGCAAGTATTATTTACAAATAGTAATAATAATAATTTTTAAACTTTGTTACAATGCCAAAGATCAGCAAATGTAGTGTAGAGTCAAGTCTGTGCTCAGAGCAATCCCACATTCACTGCGAGGAAATGTGTGCCCACGGCACATCATAAATGCAGGAATGGCCAACAGGACTGGTATCCTTCATATGTCGTAGAGAGTTCTTACCACGTTGCAGCAGCCAACATTGCTGTAAATGGGAAATGGCTAATGTCATTTCTCCTACTATCAGGAATAAGGTGAGAAAGATCACCAGCCTAGTCAACATGGGTTTTACAACCTGTCAAACAAAATTAGAAAACAGCCCATGTAAACACTGGAGGAGGAGTAGTGCCTGATCTTCCTCTGCTGGTGAGAAGATTCCATACCTACCAAATTCAAGACTCTTTGAGAAAAAAAAAAATGTCATTAGAATTAAGCAAAAATTGATTAATAGAGGTATTTTTATAACTGATGAACATGGAAAAAATATTAAAATTTTCCTCTACTTATATTCAATTTTTTCCTCTACTCACATCGATATGAATATTGACGTAAGCTTGTATTAGGGAATAAATCCGTAAAATAGGAAAATAAATAAATGATTGGGCGCTGAGGAAAAATTGTAAAATCATATTTTGCGACTTAAAGTGGGATTTGAACAAACAGAAAACTAAATCAAGTTCTTACATGAAAAGGTGTTACAGTATAAAATGTTCAACATCAAAAAATTACTATGTAAAACGATTGTAAACCTACGGTATTTAGAGAGAATGTGGGTTGAGTAAGGTTATCAAGTGTTCTTAGGGAAAACTGAATGTCCCAAGGTGGCAAAGGAAAAGATGTTCTGAATATTGAGTGAGGAGGGGGTCCTTGCTCAGCAGCTACTAACACATCCAGTTGTAACAGGATGACCAAAACGAAGCGTCCGTGGCCTGGAGATGGACAGAGGAGGTAAGGAAACATGACAGAGAACCCAGGAACAGATCTCGGCTTCCTTGGGCGTGTGAGATAGCATACTTGGTATTTCCATTCAGCGGATAGAGGTAGACTTATTAAATAGAGGATTCTGGCACAAGCAGCTATCCGCCTGGAAGGAAAAGGGATTAGAAACTCCCTTTTCACCATTTTCAAAGTTAACAAAAGCTTAAATAGAAACACAGAAAGTAACAATAAGCAGAATACCTTCGAGTACATTCTAGAAGAACACACATATGTGCTGCTGGAAAAGTAGCTCTTTGAACAAACAAGCCCCAAAGTAAGAAGGAAAAGGAGGCAGCTTCAAAGACATAAAAACACAGTTTCTCTCTCTCTTTCCATTCTAGATAGAGAAATGCCTAATTAGCTCCAGTCCTTCCTCAGTGTCTGCATGGTATCTATTCCAGGATCTCCTGTGGGTACCAAATTCACAAGTGTTCAAACACCTTACACAAAATAGTGTAGTTTGGTATTGTATTATCTATATACATATATAAAATATATGTGTCTCTATATACACATATATTATATATAATGTATATATAATATACAATACAACATAAAATGTAATACATGTATATGTATTATATTATACAGAGAGAGAGCTAGCGAGCATGGAATTCATACACATCGTCCCACATGTATTAACCCATCTTTGGGTTACTAAGTAATACTAAGTTAATGCTACATACATGGTGGTGACAAGGAGAAGCATTCATGTTCAATACAGGTACATTTCCCCAAATGGTTTCAATGCGTGTTTGGCTGAATCCACAGACATAAAACCCATGGCTATGATAGAATAGTAACATAAAGAAACCCAGATGATGATTTCCAACAAGGGAATTCTCCACAGATACAAGCAATTATCCATAACACACAAAGAATTCTCACAAATTGGTCATGTCGAGGCATACAACCTGAAACTAAACTGGCATTAGAAATGAGACGCTTCACAGAAGGGCAAACGTGGAATGAGCGACGCATGGAGGGGAAGTCGCCAGCCTCCAGTGGAGGTGAGGAAACGCAAGGCAGGGGACAGCCATTCTCGCTGAGCAAGTGCAGGATCTTGGCAACACCTTACAGGCAGGAACGCTCGGGCCAGGCCACTCGCACCTGCGGGGAGGTGGTGTCAGGGGCTACCATCTTTGTGGAAGTCTGACGAGACCTACCCAGCTCAGTGCCGGGGAGCACAGCATTTCTACCAAGCTATCCCACTGCCAGGAACTGAGTCTGTACAAATAACCGCAGCAGTGTCTTCAGAGTTCTTGAAAAGAAATAGGAAAAAATATCTATTTTAAAAGACATCCTTCAGGGCCCGGCAGCCTGGCCTAGCGGCTAAAGTCCTCGCCTTGAACACCGCGGGATCCCATATGGGCGCCGGTTCTAATCCCGGCAGCTCCACTTCCCATCCAGCTCCCCTGCTCGTGGCCTGGGAAAGCAGTCGAGGATGGCCCAAAGCTTTGGGACCCTGCACCCATGTGGGAGACCTGAAAGAGGTTCCTGGCTCCTGGCTTCGGATCGGCACAGCACCGGCAGTTGTGGTCACTTGGGGAGTGAATCATCGGATGGAAGATCTTCCTCTCTGTCTCTCCTCCTCTCTGTATATCTGACTTTGTAATAAAATAAATAAATCTTTAAAAAAAAAAGATACTGACATTCAATTTTGTAAATGAGTACAATGAAGCATGTAGAGCCATCTTAAACAATGAGGCATGGAGCCACTTTTTTCTTTAAAGACTTTATCACTATTTATTTATCTATTATGATATATTTATTAACTTAGTTAGTTGAAAGACAGAGTTACAGAGAGTCCCCAAATGGCTGCAGTGACCAGAGATGAGCTGGTCAGAAGCCAGGAGCCAGGAGCATTCTTCTGGGCCTCCCAGGTGGTTCCAAGGCCCAAGCAGCTGATCCATTCTCCACCACTTTCCTAGCTGTTAGCAGGAAAGCACAGCAGAAATAAAGCAGTCAGAACTCCAACCAGGGTCCACAGAGGAAGCCGGCATTCCAGGAGGAGGCCTAGCATGCTACAGCACTGATCTCAGGACAAATTTTTTTAATGGGAAAACACTTGCATACATGAAGGGAAGCAAGGGTGGCTACTAGCACCTGTGGCTAGCTCAGGGAATTAGGAGGATTCCAAATCTGACAGATTTGCATTTTCATTCTTCTAAATTTTTATTGGAAAGTCAGATATACATAGAGAAGAGACAGAAAGAATTTCTGTCCACTAATTCAGTCCCCAAGTGACTACAACCGCGGGAGCTCCACCTATCCAAAGCCAGGGGCCGGGACCTTCCTCCAGGTCTCCCACACAGGTGCAGGGTCCCAAGGGTTTGGGTCATCCTCAACCAATTTTCCAGACTACAAGCAGGGAGCTGGATGGGAAGCAGGGCTGTTGGGATTAGAACCAGCACCCATATGGGATCCCAGCATGTGCAAGGCAGGGACTTTAGCCACTAGGCTACTGTGGTGGGCCCCAGATTTTAATTTTGTTGGGATTTTGCCAAATGCTTTTAAAAATTCTTTCTACATCTATCCATCATTTGGGTCAATACAAGTCTGCTTGTACCTTGGATCATTGTAAAAGCCAACAAATGAAAACCGGGTATTCTCAGTCTTAAATGGGGGTCCAGAAGTCATTTTAGCCTTGGACCCCAGAAAACAGATATTTGCTCTTATCTATGGGATCACTGTCATGGTCATTTCCCTGCTCATTGCACCAATTTGATCATCAGAGAAAGAAGCGTTCACCACCCAAGCTTTACTTTCTAGGTCTTCCAATGAGGCAGAGGCAGACAGCTGGCAAGGTAAGGATGTCAACTTTGGCAGGATGCTGAAAGGCTGCAGGGTCCCTAAGTTCAGAGGGACTCGTCCTGTAGGTTTGATCTGTGGTCTCTTCTCCGGCTCCCACAGCAGGCTGCCAGCTGCACAGCTGCCAGCTCACTGTCCCTGGCTGCGTCTGCAGGGTCACTGAGGGAGAAGGCAGCACATGCAAACACACACACACACACCCCATAGGGTACAAGGAGGCCAGAGTGACACATAACAGCTTCTGAAGACTCAGGCAGCACAGGGCACTGTTGTCCAGCAACAGGACTCTTCTGCCACCCGTGGGCCAAGGGGCAAGGTTAGGTGGCCTTTCTGGAACTGGAGGCCAACTGAGGGCTCTGGGGAGGGACCTTCCACCCACAGTGGCACTCTGCCCCTCAGGGAGTAACAGAGTTACAAATCTTCATCTTGTGTTGGTCTCTTGGCACCAACGCCTTCCCCAAGCACCTAAGCCCTTGCTGCTCATGTGAGTTGCCCTGGCTGTTCTGGCCATTTAGGAAATGAAACAGCAAATGGAAAATCTCTCTCTCCCCTCCCTCTCTCTCTCTCTCTCTGCGTGCGTGTGTGTGTGTGTGTGTGTGTAATCTTGTTAAAATGCAAAAGGTAACAGGACACTTATCACTGTTGCCTTATATTTATAACTATAAACATTTTTTTCCTGCTTCCCTAGATTAGATTTTACAGCTTCCAGGAGAAATTTACACAATATGTTTGGCACAAACTGGCCAATCAATGCTTATATTTTAAAAGCCAGAGTAACGTATTAGCTAATGTGTTTTGAAGCCAATGGGGAAAACGGCAACACTCGCCTGAAAGGGTTCCAGTGACTGGTAATCTATATGAAAGGAAAAGTGTCGCAATTTGGAGTTATAATGACTATTCATGATAAGAAGAGCAGAGTAACCTGTTTGCTGCTTTGGCAAGGTGAGGCCCTGGGTTCAGTTACATAAACATCCTTTGTAAAACTTGCTACGTTGTCAGGAAACCAAAATGCAACCCCTGTGATTGCCCAAGTATTTTCCATAGTCTTCACAAGTCCAGAAATCTAGGTCAAGAATAATCAACATCCAAACTGATTCTATTTGATACAAAATGTTGTATTTACTCACTTCTTTATTGTCAGCTCGTTACTAAAAAGATTTACTTACAACTTTTTATTAGATAGCCAGTTTTAAATCTGACAGTATAATGTAGGGCTAAAGCATGAGTCCAGGCAATGCCAATAATGTTTACATCCTGGAAAATACAGTCTCTTTTGGAAACAAGTATCCCGGAAGATGTTGCCTTCTATAACAAGATGTTGCCTTCTATAACAAGATGTTGCCTTCTATAACAAGATGTTGCCTTCTATAACAAGATGTTGCCTTCTATAACAAGATTAGGAATCATCTGAGAGGATTTCAGCCACAACTCAATCACCCAAAATCAGCAATCTGAGAACACTAGCAGTAAAGTGAATTGCCTAAAATATCCCTTCAGTTCTTTAAAAACTGAGACTCAAGTCCCAACTATCTAACCTTGTCTATTGCTTTCTTTTACTCTTGAGAACTATTCTGATGGATTGCCTACAAAATCTTGGTTTTGCCTGTGTTGTTTGACACAAACCACTTTCGGAAGGTGAGGTGGGGGGAATGGTGATGATTTTCAAAGCTAACTCTCTCATGAGATCCCCAAATAAGACTCAGTTCATTTCTTTCTTCTACTCCTACCAAGAGAGGTGAGGGCTGGGCTGGAAAGGAGAGACAACAGGCAAGTAAAGCTTTGTCTGGTCTACAAGAGGCAGTAAGATCAGCTTGGAGGTTGAAATCTCAAGCAGGCTGAGCTGAAGAAGGAAGCAGGCAGGGAGTAGAATCGACTTCCAGGGCCAACACAGTCTCCACAAGAAGCTCTCTCAGCCTTGCGCAACCCCTTTGCTGACCCTAAATTTCAGGCAACTTGAGGAAGACTCCTCTGGGAAAGTCCCCAGGTAAGGACGGGAGTGGCATTTCTCCATCACTCCTTCCCCTTCTCAGAAGCCCAGTAATTTTCCAGGTTACAGGTGCAGGCCATCAGACAGCATGGATGTCTGTACCATACAATGCTAGCAGTGTCAGCTACCTAGCAAGCCTTGGGGAGGAACCAGCAGGGCACCCAGAACACCAGGTCTCTGGATATTGTTATGCCAGGTGACATCACTCTCAAATCAACTCCTGAAACCACAAGAAATCTGACTTCCTTTCACCCATGCTTTTCCTCCTGGAGGTTTGAGTATCGAATGACAGTGAGCGTGGACAGGCACAGAACAACCTTCCCTAGGTAAGCGGTGTTCTCCACAGACTCAGACTGCCGTAAGATCTCTGAAAAACTAGCCAACAACACTTGTGAATGTGAGCACCAGGAATAGCTCTAACATGGGCCTCTGGCCAGCAAGCATGAAGATGTGGGTGTTTGGCAGGAATCTGCCAGGCAGAAAAGGGTTCTGAAAGAGAGGGAGAGAGAGAGAGAGAGAAGGAGGGAGGGAGGGAGGAGGCAGAAAAGAAAAGAAGAGAAAAGAAAAGAAAAGAAAAGAAAAGAAAAGAAAAAAAAGAAAAGAAGAGAAGAGAAGAAAAGAAAACCTATAAAGTATGCAACAAACACTGAATGGAAACTGTTAGAACTCTGATTTTTATTGACACCGAAATGTTCTGTCCTTTCAATCTGACTCCATCAACCGTGTAGAGGCCTTTAATACATGTCAATGATGATCAATGATGATTAAAGAAAGCATTGCGAAGCAAAGAGCAAAAGCCTAAATCATCAACTAGGTTTAATACTAAGGCTGCTCCCCATATTTGGGGGGGAAAAAAAGATTGCTTAAGTAAGGCCTATTTTATCAGCATTAATAATAATCCTATGCAGCAAAGATACTTCAATGGAAGTTCTGATGGCTTGATAAATTAGCAGGAAGCAACACTTCCCAGTTTCTGTGTGGGAGACAGGCAATGTTTGTAGGTGTTTGGAGGTAAACATGCCTTCTGTGCAGAATGCATTGGGTGTGCTCCTTCAGAGAACTGGAGTATTCCTAAGGGAAGATCCATTTGACCACAGAATGCCACTTGCTTGGAATTCCCGCTAAGACTCCAGAGGGGCTTAAGCTTTCAAGACAACAGTAACGAATCCTTATCCTGAAGTCTGTAGCACAGCCCTCACTTTGAAGTCTATAGAGGCCGTTTCTGAACAGCTGTCACTGATGATTAGCTCATTCCTCCCAGGTCAGCCAGAGCAAACCTGAGCTCAGCTCTACTGTTCAGCATCACAAGGACAGCGTTCACCAGCTCTGCAGCAATGGGAGTTCATGACATACACAAGCCACTGTGGAAGTGGTAGAAGGTCCTCACACCCACAAGTACTGCTCTGTGAGCACACCTTACAACCTAGCTTATCTCCCATTCCCAACGAGAGTCCATACTCAGGCATCACTGGGACCCTGAGCTTCCTGAAGCATGACTGTGTGTTCTATCCTTCTCTTTTTTGACCTCAGTTTCTACACCTCAACACCACTCTTCCCCTGGAAACCTCATGCTGATTTGTTTCCTTCATTAAATCCGTTTTTCAGAAAACGCTAATATACAAGTCTCATTGTCACTCAGCATTTCTTTATCGGACTCTGGGCTTTAAAAAGTGTTCATTCTGAACATATTTGTATTGTAACAGCAAACAAATAATTCAACCTGTAGCTAAAGAATACAAAAACGTTCAGCTGAAGGAGTCCTTATAAGTAATCTGATGTGATTATATCCAGATCCACAGAGATCAAGCTAACAGCCCAAGATCATGTAGTAGCAAACTATAGACAAGATCACATAAGAAACAAAGTTGCCTAAATCGCAATCCAGTTTGCCAGATTTCAGGTCATGCTGCTAAGTATTCGCAGAAACAGAGGAATTAAAGAAAGCCACCTGATCCACCTACTTTCAAGACTGAACTCGAAGCCCACCATGATAATGTCACTCCCAGGACAGTTGAAATCAAAACCACTTGGCTCTTTTCTTCCCCTATCCATACATTAGAGGGGTGATGGTAGAAATTATAGACACTGTAAGCATCCTACTAGTTTGCTCTGTCCCCTATCCTCATTCTGGAAACCAAAAAGATGGTTGTGGATAAAAAAGATGACATCCCTGTGCACTGGTTCTTATATATTGCTGGGAAAGAAAAGAATAAGCAACAAATTAATAGACAGTATAAAGACAGGTACTGATGCCACTCAATAAACAAAGCAGGCCAAGAGGCCAGGTAGAGGACATTCTCTTAGGTGCAGTGGTCAGTAAGGCCTCCCTTCAAAATCTCTGAACTGAATCTGAGGTAAGACTGCAAGGATTCATTCTACACTGGATACAGAGGGCACTGAAGATAAAGTAGTTGCAGATACGCCATGCCTCAGAGGCAGCAGGTGCCAATCCTCAGAGAAAGACGAAGAAACAGAGACTGCAGCATGGGCCCAGAGTTCTACATTAAGCATTTTTAGATTTGAGATGACTCATACAACATCTAAGTCAGAGAAGGCACATGGGGAATTTGATCTGAAAGTTCAGGGTGCAGTGTGGGAATTGCCAGAGGGCGTGTAATGGATATGGTTACTAGTTACAAGGGAGACTACATAGAGAGAAAACGAAGGGAGATGAGAAGTGAGGGCTACGCCTGTGTCTTGGAGCCTTTAAAGACTGAGGAAACTAGGGGCACGAGCAAAGGAGATGAGCAGGGAGCTGCATGGGAGGCTGACAAAATAGAACACAGAACAGCAAGCTGAGCTCAGAAGGAAAGACGGAGGGCTCAGTTGCCAAGATGTCAGCTGTGACTGAGAGACAACGTGAGATGGAAACTTGGAATTGGTCACTTGGTTGAGCAGTTGGGAATTCATCAGTGAATGTAGTAAGAATGAAAGAAGGGGAAACCATTCAGAGTATGGCTTTTCTGCGAGAAAGAATGAGAGGAATAAGACAGGCAGAGGTGATGGGTCAAGAGAGGACTCTGGCTAACTGGAAGAGTCCAGAATGTCTGCCTGCTGTTTGAGAAGATCCAGAAGGAGAGGGAGAGTGGAGGATGCAGGAGAAGCAGGGCTTAACCACAGATGCAATCTCCCCAGGAGACAAAGCACATTATCCCCAAAGGGGGCAGAGGTGGTTCATCACTGGGACAGGCAGGAATGTGCAGTCCAGCACTGGGACAGGCAGGAATGCACTGCCCATCACTAGAGGAGGCAGGGGTGTGCGGTGCATAGACAGAGACCCAAGTGATGAGCTGGCTCTGTTTTGATTGTTTGTTTCTCAAATAAGAAACCAGGTCGTCCATACTATCATTTAGGAGATGGGAAAACCATGAACTAGACATCTCAATAGCAGGAATTCAAGGCTCAGGTTAGAGATTTGGACACAAGTGTGGTCCTCCTTAGAAGCAGGGCCTGGGAGAGAAGAGTAGGGTGAGCATGAAGATCAGCAGAGTGGGGATTTTTGCCAGGAGCATTGAGAGTGCACACGAAGACGTGCCAAGAGTGGTGTGGCCTGGACCTAAACTGGATGAGTAGGAGCTGGGGTGAAGGATGTCACGCATGGAGTCAGGAAAAAATCAGCAAGAGGGGGTGATAGACTTGCCAAGGTGTATGGCTGGGGCTGGGAAGTGGCTATGGTGAGGATACTGTTGATGGAAAACCTGGGGAATTACCAGTGAATCATAGATGGAGAAGCCAGGGCACTGATAACCATCCAGGTAGATTTGCCATTGCCAAAGCAGACTCCAGGAGTTGAGGTGGGGAAGATGCCTGGCCATGCAGCTCTGCAGTAGGAACCAAGTTAGTAGATAACCAAACAAAGATGTATGGAGAGCTGTGGGGTGATGGTATTACAACTTCAGCCACCAGGTTATTCAGGGCAAAGGGGAGAGCAGGTGGGGAAGCAATCAGAATAACCAAGGTCAGCATTTAACTCCAATTCTTGGCCTAATGTTTTGTGGTGGTTGAGGGTGAGAAAACAATACTACATGAGTCGTGTACAAAGTGGGTCTGCTTCGCTTCAGATTTGTAAAAGTGCTTTAATAACAGAGCCAGCGGTTGTAGAGCCATTTGGGAAAGATGTTTCATACTCATATGCCCCAGGGTATCTCAACCTCAGCACTAGTTACATCTGGGGTGATATCTGGGGCTCTGGTTACAATGATCAAACTGGTTCTGTTCGAAACTGGGATCCAGGAGCCTGCTCTATGTCTCCCACATGGGTGTAGGGGCCCAGGACATTCCTCTGCTGTATTCCCAAGCCATTAGCATGGAGCTAGATCAGAGGTGGAGTGGCTGGGATTTGAGCTGGCACCCATATGGGATCCTGCACCAGCCCCTGTAACTGGGTTTTCTGAAAAGAGCTAGGCTTAGCCCAAAAATTCCTCTACAGATACAACATTGCATTGTGCGCCTCACTATCATGTTTGGCAGATTTGTGTGAGTTTAAGAGCTGGGTCACAGGCTGGCGAAGGGCCTGATTACTGCACCAAGTGCAACATCAGCATTGCACAATATGATCAACACACTCATCCAACCCAGGATCACCTGTTTCCAAATATCAGTGTAACTGTCCTGTAATCTATTTGCTGAGAAAAAGGAGAAGACACACACACACACACACACACACACACAATCACGCACCATTTCCTTGAAGTCACCAGAATAGTTAAACAACTAGAACAGATTCCACTGGGAAAGTTCATTTCATGCAGGTTAACCATTGATGGACCATCTTTGTCTGCACTCAGAGATGAGAGCTGAAATCCCATTAGAATGTGTCTGGGAGACAGTGTGCTGCAGAAGCTGGCCTAGAGCAACGGGTTTCCTGGAATGTCAGGGACCAGCAATACCAAATTTATATGGGAGTGATCTCTGTGGAAGGAGGCAGAGGAGTTCTGCCTGTCTTGGTGCCCAGAGTTAACTGCATCCTCTGGGCTTCATTTGCACTCACTCTTCTGACACAGAGGATCAAAGCCTGTAACAAATGGATAGAGATTTCCTGCAAAAAGCCCCTTTTCTCTGTCTTGAGCCTTTACCTGTTGGTTGGTCGGATTGGTCATGGGGACTCAACTCTGCTTGGGGTTGGGCAAGGAAAAAGGAGGCTGGGAAAACCAAGAGGTCCTCTGCCCTGCTAATGAACCACTCTTCAAAGAGGTGTGTGGGAGGTGCAATACTAACTGAGGCAATACCCAGAACCACCTGTGACCTTTGCTCAGCTCCTTCCCCTGCCCTCCAGCTGACTACATCCTCCTCAATACTTGCGACCAGGAACCCCCAACTGCGCCAAGGACAGCATAGACTGTTTCAGAGATCCAAGCAGATTTTTTGCGTCATCTTGTGTGAATGTTTCAGATGAGCCCATACAGGTGCTTATCCACACTTAGTTCCTTTGCGAGGACTAGAGAGCAGGTACACAGAGACCCTCAGCTATTTCTAATTAGCAGCTTACCCTCCCTGTCCTCTCTTACTTCCTTCCCCTTTGTAGGAACTGGAATGATGAAAAGGAGAAAACGTTTTCTACAAGGAAAGTTGATCATCAATTAAAAGCAAATGCAAGAGGCCATAGCTGTGGCTTAAAAGTTCAAAATTCATTCTGAATTTGGATGCCAGTTCAAGTTCCAACTGCTCCACTCTGATCCAGCTGTCTGCTTGTGGCCTGAAAAAGCAGTGGAGGATGGCCCAAGTCCTTGGGCCCCTGCACCCACATAGGATTCAGAAAGGAAACTCCTGGCTTCTAACTGGCACAGATACAGCCTTCGCAGTCACGTGTGAAACTAAATAGTGCATGGGAGATCTCTCTGTTTCTCTTTCTCCTCTCTCTATAAGTCTGCCTTTTGAGAGTCTTAATTGACTGGGATGATATGCTACCAGCTCTGACTTTGGACCAGAAATGGTCTCCCCAACAAACTGTTCAACCCATCTGGACAATGAGTAGCTGGACTCTATGCTGGGTATATGTTTGCAAGGAAAGAATCTTGATGGAATTTGAACTGTAATACTGCATCAAGGTGGAGGAATCCACCAGGGGGGAGGGGTGTGGGGAGGGGTGGGGGGATTCCCAGAGCATATGAAACTGTCACATAATGCATAATAATTAATAAAAAAAAATGCAATGTAATCAAAAATAAATAAAAAGTAATAATTATATATAAAAAAAAAAAAAAAGTCTGCCTTGTAAACAAAAACAAAATTTTTAAATCAAAGCAAATGTATTTATTCCTTCAGTCCTGTCTTCTGTTGCCCATTTTTCTCCATCAGCTTTGAATTTGCTGCTGAGCTACAGACTTGAGAGAGGAGACAGAGCAAGTGCAAGCCACTTGTGCTTTCAGAAGTGTGCATGTCTACAATGTGTTGGATCTTAACCCATGAGATGAGTAAGAATCCCCACTGGGGAGCACTCAGTGTAATAGGGAAGGCCAATGCGTAGGCAAATTTCTGACAGTGAGCACTGATGGCGTGGGCTGGGAACTGGGGAGAGGGTCAGACGAGCCTGTGCTGTTGGGAGAGCTCTGTACCGTAATCTGCTTTGCATCTGCTCAGTGGAGCACGCTGCACACCCTCCTCCAAGTCGTTACACTCAAAAATGTCTCCAGATTCTGCCCAAAGCTGTCCAGAGAACGAACGCATTGCTCCTTTAGCCCCCATCATGACTCCAAGGCTCCATCATGACTCGCCAGTGTAGACACATTTAAAATACTTTACAATAAATTCAGAGCAGAGTTATATTGGCACCATGGTTGTCACATGAAGAAAAACTCAAGCATTTCTTCTTCTAAGCAAGGAATTTGGGGGAGGATAGGAGTTGGAAAACAAAGACCGGTGATGGCAGGAGCTATCCCGGCAGAAGCAAACGAACGCAACCAAGCCCAAAACCACAAGAAACTGCAAGCACTGTAGTGAGGTGAAGACACACAGGATGACGCGTGGCTAACGTGGAAGGAGCTGGTGAAAAAGCAGCAGCCAGATCACAAAAAGCCTTGGTACACAGAAAAGGTACACAGAAAATGATCCCCTTTCATCCCTAGCAGATGGACACACACAAGGGATGTTTCAAGCAGAAGCAAGATGTGATTTTTTTTATTCCACTGAAAAACATTGCTAAAAAAAACCCTGAAGCTAGCACGGAGCAGAGGACAAAAAAGAAACGTTATTAAATATGTAATTACATCCGGGTTTTTTTAAAAACGAGCAGTTGTTTATAAGACTAACATTAATGTTATTGTTTGTATTATTGTTTTTGTTTAAAATAAAGCAATTTCTGATTCTTTTAAAAGATACATTATTTCTTTGAAAATCACAGAGTTACAGAGAGAGGAGAGACAGAGATCTTTCCTCTTCTTGTTCACTCCCCAGATAAGTATAACAACCTGAAATCAGATGCCAGGAGTTACATTCAGGTCTCCCATGTGTGTGGAAGGGGCCCAAACACTTAACCCATTTTCCACTGCTTTTCCCAGGTCATTAGGACTAGACATGGAGCAGCCAGGACATGAACCAGTGCTCACATGGGATGCTAACATTGCAGATGGCAGCTTTACCTGCTGTACCACAATGCCAGCCCCTGATTCTTTCATCTCAAACCTGCTATGCTCTGAATCTTTCAAAGTCAGATCCTAGCATGTGGTTTATCTCAATGCCTCACCACCAAGTAGTGGGCCAGACATACAGAGCCTTGATTAAAAAAAAAAATTGGGGGGATAAAGTTCCAGGTAATAAGTATGTCTGACTTTGCAGGTTGGTTGTGCAGTCTGTGTCTCAACTTTTCAACTTTGTTCCTCTAGTGCAAACACAGCCACAGGCTATGTATAAATGAATGAGCATGACCAAGTTCCAATAAAGTTTTATTTATAAAAACAGGAAGTAGGCTGGAATGGCCAAAGGGTTAGCCAGCTTCTGTTTCTGATGTGTTAGAGAAGGCTGGCTATCAAGAATATACTTCCTGAATTCATTATCCACTTGGTCCTGAATCCAAGTACCTTATTGCTCTTCTAGGCTGAAATTCACAATGAAGGAGGGCCAGAAGAAAAGAGATTTAAATCTACCCTTCTTTTACCGATGAAAAACTAAGTGTGTTTGCTCTAGAGGGCCTTGCCCAAATCATGTGGCTTGCCCTGACATCACATCTCTAGGATGAGCAAACTTGAACCCGGAGCTTCCAGATGCAGATTTCCAGCTTCATTCACCACCTGCCACTGGCAGGACTGAGTCAGCTTCTCCCAGCAGAGGAGATTCTCCGGGATTCGAAAGGCGGCCTCGCTGAGCCACAGTACGGTGGAGCTTCTGCTCTTGCAACACAACCAGGCAGCAAGGAAGCAAGACCAGCAACTCCCACACTGGTGAAAACTGAAGAAACACCCAACACCAATCCCAAGGCTGCGTTGGGGTTTCAAAAGACACACAAGGCAAAGCAGAGCACGACATCTGACTCAACTGTGAGTACAAAGCAAGCAACCAGTTCCTGAACCAGGAGATGTTGGTAGAAGGATCTGGATGTTATCCCTTTCAACAATGAGTATGTGGTAGGGTGTCTTTCAGTATTTATTGCCCATCAATTTTGAAGGAAGATTCCCAAAAGTACTATAATTTGATTTCCCAGGAGACAGATTTTATGCATTCAATATAACACAAAAGTTGTCCAAATCTCAAAGGTGCTCAAAATTTTCCACAGACTCCCTTTTCTACCTCCCAGCAACCCTAGGGGTCTTTTCCTCTGTTTTCTTTCTGTAAAACAGAAGAAGACAAAAGCAAGGAAGTTCAAGCAGACAATAGAATGTTCCAGGGTCTGCTAAGGCCGAGGCAACTGTCTGCTCTCTTAGCCTGACCCTACATGCATCAGGCATCAGTCATGGAGAAATCTGTGTTACTCTTCATCGGTGTCATTTTCCATGGGATCCTAAAGTGTTGCTTATTCCAAGGCTCCAAAATAACTAGATGGGCAAGAAAACGTACAGAAATGTCAAGTGGAAAAACACAGCAGTCCATGTCCAAACGTTCCTTGAACCAGCTCTAAAGTCAGAAAGTCAGGAGCGTTAGACAGTGTAGCAAGGTGAGATCCCAGGTACATTTCACAACAGGAAAACAATAGAAGACAACTTCTCTCTGTCTCCTCTCAACAACTCTTCAATTGTTGGTGCCAACTTCCCCTCCTCAATGTCTTTGTTAACTGTGGGTTCACAAACGGACACACCTTTCTTACATAAACTGCTTTGCTTAAACCAACACACCTGAATTCTCACTCAAGACAGAGCACCTTCTTGGAAGTCTAGAACAAGTCAACACAAGTAGCCGTCATGCTCAGATGGCACGCTGCTCCTGGCTTGCCAGTGTGGGCGCGTGGGCAACTATGTTAGGACAGAAGTGACATATCCCTGTTCTTTTTAAGGTGCTGAATCATTCATTCATTTGACCTCAAGAAATTCATGACTATATTTCATGTTGGTGTCTACCTGAGCATGTGAAACATTGGGGGCATATTTTTCTCCCACACAACTTGCATAATAAAACAGTTCAAAATGAATTGTGTTTGCATTGCAGGACTACAAAAATCATAGTTTATATTGTCTGTCTCAGCTCTGCATCACCTTGTTCTTATCCCCTCAAAAAAGTACTTGCTAGGTCCATTTATGACAATGCTTCCCAATAGGGGGCAAATTTTATTTCCTAGAAAAAACGCAGCCAAGGGTACATCCAGTGACATACAGAGTCATTTTTGCTATCAACTCCAGATTTTTTTTTTCAGTTCACTGACAAATAGCAATTACCAAAGGGTCAACATGTAACTCAGACAATGCTTTTCTGGGCTCTTATGTACAAACTCCAGAGATGGCATGTCAGAAACCAACAGGCTGCCCAGCAGGAGCTGACAGGTGCTTCTACAGGGTTGAACAAGTGTAGTTCTTCCCTTCAGTGTGCCATACCTTCATTTGTACCCAGCTTAGTGTTCTGTGTAGGACATGTTTGGCTTTTTTGTTGTTAGATTTGGTTAGAATTTTTTTACATACCTCAGGAAGGTCACATTTTGGGCACTTTGAGCTATATACAGGGCAGACACGCAGGGCAAGAAAATTCATAGCTGGACAGCAGGAGGTCTTTGGTGATTAGGGTCTGAATGCTTCTTTCTCTTGATTTTTTTTACATAGTTAGATCAGAAGATGGATACATGCCAGCACATTTCGAGAGAGAGAAAAACTAAGCAATGGCCCACATTGTCCCTTCACTTGAATATTAGAGTGCCGCATTATAGCAGGAGGGCTGTGACTGGAGAGTCTCCAAAGCCCCATATCCTGAAAGTACATTCTCCTACATATCAAGAGTTGCTTAAGCAGTAATAGACAGTTCGTTAAGAGTGCAGAAGTGTATGGGGGCTCAGGCCTTTTGTAATTTGGGAGCTTGTCATGAGCAGACTCAAAAAACAAACACTATTACAGGTATTGTGCATATTCACGTGGAATAAGGAGAGTTTGGGACCTAGCTTAACGGAATTCTCCAGTGCCCTGAGTTGTCCAGTCTTCAAGATATGAATACAGGAGGGTAACCACAGACTCCTGCAGTAACTAGGTCTCCTTCCAGCATGTGCTCTCCTGGCAAGCTCAAGTGCTCCATATTTCATCATCCCAAACCCCTCTGTCTTGTTTTTTTCCTGATCATACTCTATATTGGCCAACACAGGCTTCCTATCGGAGTGTCTTTAGCTGGGGGCACCAATGAGTGCAGTTAGAACACTGGGTTTGAGGCACTGAGTTGTGGAGGGTCTATAGCTCCATTGGTACCTGCATCACTGAGTCATGGAGCACAAGGGGTGGCAAGAGATGTGTGATTTATTTTCAGAATCTCTAGAGCACAGGTAGTGAAGAGTAAGCCTGGGAAAGAACTAGCACAGGTACCACATTCAAGAGCAGTGACAAAGTCAGCCTGTGGAAACAGGAAAACAAAGTGCCCAGCTATGTCATGATGGAAGAAGGATATGACACAGAAAAATGGCTTTTCAGGCTGCTTCTCAGTGTTATTATGCAATAAACTACAAAAAAAAGTTAGTTTCCAGGGGGTTTTTCACAGCTGTTGCCAGGAGGCTACATAGCATTGCCAAAGTTAAGCCCGTTTTATACCCAGTATGTACAAAAGAAATACCTCCTGAAGAGGAAGTTTTTGGTTCAGAAAGCCAGTGGAAAGTAAACACAATAGGATCACAAGAAGGAATACAGGAGGCATGTCCACCCCATCACCGATCTTTCTCCTGATGCAGTGTCACGGAACCATGGAAACAGGCAGGTTCCTTACAGGGCCTTAGATGTTTAGTCTGGAGTGGTGTACCTGGTTCAAGAGCCTTTTGAGCTTTACCACAGTGGCTAAGATCACTTGGGAGAGTCCTTCCCAGGACTTACAAACAATCAGGTCCTCCACTGAACCACAATACGAGAAGATACTTCCTTCTCAGGGGCTGGCAAAATCTGATTTCTGTTTCCAAAACAGCTATCTGGGCCTGTTCGAGGTTGATGACTTGGTTTAGGAACTGTTTCAGTGGAAGGGTCTTCCACAGAGAATGCCAAAGGAGCTGAATCCTCAACTTTTCCCAGGTATGGTGGGGATCCTGGCGAAGACTCTGGGTTGTACAGCTCAGACACTTCTTGGAAGAGCTTTGGTATGGTTTCCTAATGGCATGAGTCATCTTTTCAGCCTTCACAGACAACTGGAGGAATTGGGAAGTATGGTATGATATTAGGGAGGTTGACAAGGTCTGGATAGCATTGTTTACAAAGAAAGATCCATGATCACTCTGTGCAGATTTAGGATGTCAGCTACAAGAGATTATCTCCCCTAAGAGGAGTGGACAAACCATCATTGCTTGTAACCTGTGTCGGAACCTCTAAATACATTCCCAGCCATTCCCAGACATAAAAAGTGAATGATTTTTCCAAGTAAAAGTCTCAGAGTTCTTATCTCTAGGGATATCAGCACTGGCCTTCTGTGTTCCACCTCTCCATCCCTCCAGGAATTTTGCCATCAACCCTTAATTTGGGATCCAGAGTGTCAGAAGCTTATGATCCATAGAATTGTCTGGAGCTTTTTTCTAGGCTTGGCCGGGGTGGGGGGTAGGGATACTCTAGGGAAATAATTGCTTTTGTTGGATCAACGCCTAGGGTGTAAGATCTAACACAGACATTTGTGGGGTTTTTTTTGTGGGAGTCGGGAAATTGAGACTTTTGAGGGTGAGATTTATATCCTCTTTTCAGCTGAGAAATTAAGGTTATAACGGTATTTTAGTCACTCTTTCCAAGAGGAACTGCCCATCAGCAAAACATCTACATATTATAAAGGTACCATTTTTTAGTGTGAGTTCTCTCAACTTTCTTGCCAGGACATTTCCCAGTAGGTGAGGGAAAGTTTAGAAACCCTGAGGGAGAATAGTCCAGGGGCATCATGTGTCTTCCTGAGTCTGGGTTTCTCCACTCAAAGACAAAATGGCACTGAGATTTTGAGTATTTTAAGTCTAGGACTATGTAGGATTGGGCCTTTCCAGGTCTGTGAGTGAGAGGATTCTGCGGGGTCTGGGCTTACGGGGTGAATGGGAGTAAACTGCCTCATCCACGGCCCATGGGTCCTATGTAAATCAGCCCTCCCAGTTGGCTTTTTGTCATGCAGTGTTGCAGGAAGACAGACAAAACTGAATTCATTCATGCTTCAAGAATTTTTGCTGATGGAATTGAGTTCTTTTAGATTTTATTTGTATATTTGAAAAGCAGAGTTACAGAGATAGAGAGAGAGAGAGGTCTTCCATCCACTGGTTCACTCCTCAGATTGCTACAATGGCAAGAGTTGGATCAGTCTGAAGCTAAGAGCTAAGAACTTCATTCAAATCTCCCATGTGCATGGAGGGGGCAAGGACTTGAACCGTCTTCCTAAGTTTTCCAAGGCACATTGGTAGGGATTGGAGTGGAGCAGTTTGGATTCAAACTGATGCACATAGGAAATGTTAGCACTGCAGACAATAGCTTTACCCACTATGTACAAGGTCAGTCCTGGTTGAGTGCTCTTGAGTCTTTGGTTTGATAAGGCACTAGCTCTTCCGTTAATATTTTGCCCCTGAACTTAAAAGTTTATTTCTACTGGGGAAAATTATAGTCTAGCCCTGGGGTTGAAGTGGCCCACACAGATAAGTCTATCTGAATTTAAACATATTTAGTACCAATAGCAGGATGCTTTGGTTGAGCAGAGTATCATCTGGACAGAGGTCACAAGTTTGCTTAATAGATCTCTATCCAGAAGTGGGATAGGGTGTTCAGGACCCTATGAAAATGGGTGAGATGTAGAGTTAGTCTTCACAGGGAAAGTGAAGGAAAGTGCCTTACTTTAGGTTGATCATCACTCCCTATTACTAGGCAATTATGATTGGAGAGAAGATCTACAGGATGAGCTGGGGCACAAGAGTGGGCATCTCTCTTGTACACATGAGCTCAGTTTCCCTACTTGCTGTATTTAGAGTGACCCAAGTCTCCAGGAGAGTGATGGGAGTGAGTCGTGCTGAAGTTCGACTCAAGCAAGTGCCTCTGGTTGAGCACCTGTCTTTCATCTGAGAGATGGTGAAGAGAGCGTCTCAAGCCACTGTCTCTTCCACTGATCTTTTCTTTCCCAACAAATACATTGCTCATGTCTGTTCTAGTAAATTCTCGCTAGCTGCCCAACCAGGGCCTTGGATCACCCATTCTAAAGAGGTTCAGTATAGACCAGTCAAGAGCTGGATCTTTGCATCCTAACTCCTGCTTTTGCTCACCTCTTCTTCCCTGTCTTGGTTTTTGGAGAACTGAAAGACCTTCTTTCCCAAGGGTGGCAATGTGGACTGAGATCCCACCTATACTTTTTGTTTACCCTAATGTCGAGAAAATGCATAGCAATTAAGGGACACCATTAGCAGAGTTGGGATCTGTGTAGGCACACTTCCTATAGGCCTCCATGAGATGACCCAGAAAAATGCTGTATTGGGGTTTTGATAGAGCTTCATAAAATTCTGGATGGAGGAATAGCTCTCCCTATTTTCTTTCAGTTTCAAGAGAAACAAATTGGGCCTGGCACGGTAGCACAGTGACTAAAGTCCTCACTTTGAATGCACCAGGATCCCATATGGGCGCCGATTCTAATCCCAGTGGCTCTGTTTCCCATCCAGCTCGCTGCTTGGGGCCTGGGCAAGCAGTCGAGGACAGCCCTAAGCCTTGGGACCCTGCACTTGCCTGGGAGACCCAGAAGAGCTCCTGGCTCCTGGCTTCAGATTGGCTCAGCTGCAGTCATTGCAGCCACTTGGGGAGTAAATCATCAGACGGAAGATCTTCCTCTCTGACTCTCCTCCTCTCTGTATATTTGACTTTACAATAAAAAAAAATCTGAAAGAAAGAAAGAAAGAAAGAAAGAAAGAAAGAAAGAAAGAAAGAGAAAGAAGGAAAGAAAGAAAGAAAGAAAGAAAGAAAGAAAGAAAGAAAGAAAGAAAGAAAGAAAGAAAGAAGGAAAGAAAGAAAGAAAGAAAGAAAGAAAGAAAATAAGTAATAAGTCCAGGTAGAAAATAATAAAGAATATCAATCTGTTCATGGGCCTGTCTCCTGAAACTCTAGCTTGTATAAAGACCAAATTATGGTGTAAACTAAACTGTCTCTTAATAAAGCCACTCAACCTATCTTACTCTCTGCTGTCTGAGCTATACCCCAAGGGAGAGCCCGTGGGGCTGGGGTTACTTGCCACTAGGTTCCTTTGGTACAATTTGTGGCCTGTCATTAAAAGTCTAAGGATTGGGTATATTCCCCTTAAATCAATGCCCACACATGAATATGAGAGTTCCTGGTTCTGACTTGCCTGAAAAATACAAGCAATGTATATGGGCTGCATGAATCTGCACAGCTCAGAGGTGAGCTCCAGTCACTCCTGCAGTTAGGGGGAGCCAATGTTGGTGGACAAGAGTGAGATTACGTCCTGGGAGGCAAAGTCATTGAGTAAGACAATGAAGATCACACTTTCAGAAAGTATTAAGCCAAAATTAGTTCCAGAAATCCATTATTTTGACTCAAGATCAGAGCCTGGTAGAGAGACATAACCTGTTAACATTCCACACTGATCAGATTCATCCCAGGAACCTGGTATTTGAAACCACACCACCTGGATGTCTACTGATGGGCTCAATCTCATCTAAGACCAAAATCTACAGTTCTAGGACCATGAAGTGTTGGGATGTCCCATATATGTGCCTGTGAAGATGGCTCAAACTAAAAACCAATTCTGAAACAAACAAACAAAGCCAGAAGAGTTAAAACAGCAAAGAATAGGGTCAAGCAGAGAGAAGAGAGAGCGCAAGAGAGAGAGGGTGAACGAGAAAGAGAAAGAGAGAGGCTGACTTGGATGTAGTGAATAGATATACCAAGGAAGGAGAACTAACTCATCTATAGACACTGAATCAAAGTGAGAGGTTTGTTCCACTCATTCTCATCGTCCCCTGGAGGGAACACCTTTACAGATATTACCAGAGGTTCCAGGAATGTGTTACTGACTTCAGATTCTTTTGGTTCATCTGCAGAGTGCAACCTAGACAAGGTTTATTCGGGGTGGGGGGTATTCTTGAAGACAAAGGAGACAACATGGTAAAAGAGCTTCCACCAGCTGGCTCACAGAAACTGAACAGGTGCTTTTATGGGGTTGGAGAGATACGGTGGCTCACTCCGAGCACAAAGCGCTTCCGTCTGCACCAAGGCTGGACTTGTGCTTTCTAAGCAGACACAATGCTCCATACAATAAGCAGACACAATGCTCCATACAATAAGCAGACACAATGCTCAATACACTCAAAATGGTGACATTGCTCAGTACCACCTTCCCACTCCACCTGCTCACCAGGAAAGTTATAAATCAGTCACAGTGAGCTGGTGAGCCCCTGTGTGCATATGGAGAAGTCATTACCAGGGCAGTACGAGGTCTTCTGCAATTCAAGTCAAGATACCCCTCACTCCTGATGGATTTGGAGATAGAGATGGATAGACAAGTCAATAGGATTTGATCAAGTCGTACTTCTACCATGTCTCATTTTTGGTAGTTACCACCAAAAGCATGGATGCTCCTGGTTTCTGGTGGCATGGACCAGGGAGGCACTAAACACGCTACAGCGCACAGGACGACCCCCACTATTGAGACATAAGTGGCCCAGAAGCCAAATATTGAGATGAGAAGACATGATTACTCATGGATCTACTGTGAGCCACACTGGAAACTGTTCCAAACTTGATTATCTACACTGGGAAAGTTGGCATCCATCCTTTTTGAACAGACAGATGAGAGAAGCTCAGCCACACGGAGATGTGAGGGGAGACCCACGGAGGGCCTTCCTGGTTCGTGTCACTGAAGTTTATTCCAAAGCCAATTTGCAGTTAGGGCACACTGTTCCAGGGAAGGCAGGACATCATACTTTCTGTGAGGAAAGGCCATCAAAGATGTGAATGAGAAAGATATTTGATAGTTATTTCTTTGTGATCTTATGAAACCATAATAGCTATTTTAAATTCTGAAAGGGAATCAAAATGCTTTTACCAAGTTGAAAATAAAAGACAGTGATCATATACAAGAAGCCTTTAAAAATTCATAGGCAAAGTGCATGACCTTTAATTCTCATTTTCCCACAAGTTTTTTTAAATGTTTAAAAAAATTTTTTTAAATTCCCAAATTCCCACCTCTCAATTGATTTTCCCCATATTATTACAATAGTATAGTCCTTCATAAGCAGTCATAAGTCCATCAGTCTGTTATTTAAGTGTGCCCCAACATTGCTGGTACCGGCAATGTCAGACAGTCCATCATCCCATTGTCTAGACATGTCCAACAATTTCATTGGGAGTCCATCTTTGATTTGGAAGTAGGGACGCATATTGTATTGTATCTTCACATCTGAACATGATAGTGTCTATTGCATCATCACTATACATTCCCTTAAATGAGAAGCCACAAAACAGAGTCATCAACAGGTATAAGTTAAAACAAAAAATTTGCAGCACCATGGAGTCAAAAAATACACCACTGAATAACAAATGCATGGGTTAAGAAATAAACAATAAAACACAAAATTTCCTTGGGTAAAATGATGACACCATGTGATCCATGAGCCAGTGATGAATTCAACAAGATAAAAGAAACTATTTGGAAGAAAGGAAAAATGAAAACAAAAACATCAAAACACATGGGGGGCCCAGAGCGATAGCCTAGTGGATAAAAGTCCTCGCTTTGAATGTGTCAGGATCCCATATGGGCACCAGTTCTAATCCTGGCGAATCCACTTTCCATCCCGCTCTTTGCTTGTGGTCTGGGAAAGCAGTCGAGGACGGCCCAAAGCCTTGGGACCCTGCACCTGCCTGGGAGACCCGGAAGAAACTCCTGGGTCCTGACTTCAGATTGGCTCAGCTCCAGCTGTTGCAGCCACTTGGGGAGTGAATCATCAGACAGAAGATCTTCCTCTGTCTCTCCATTTGTCTGTATATCTGGTTTTCCAATAAAAATAATAATTAAATCTAAAAAAAACCCACATGGGATGCAGCAAAAACAGTATGGGAAGGGTTACTGATCTTACAATTTTCACGAAGGCTGCCTCATATCAGAGAGAACATATGGCATTTATCCTTTTGGGATTGGCTTATTTCACTGGGCATAATGGGACCATCTAGTTGGGACCATCTAGTTGCAAATGGTATAATTTCATTCTTTTAAATGGCTGGATAATATTCCATGGAGTGGATGTACCACAGTTTCTTTATTTTTTTTTTAATTTATTTCTTTTTTAATAATTTTACTTAGTTGATTATGGTACAAAGGGTCAAGGGCTACAGGAAAGGGTAATACCATTGTTTCCACACTAATGTCATTTTTTCCCTTTATCTGTGGTCAGGAGAAAAACAAAGGGAAAAGCCCCATCCAGCCTCCCACCCAACCCAGGTCCCCGACGAGAGGCATGCTCCGACCACAGTTTCTTTAACTACTCTTCTTTGGATGGGCTCACAAGTGTTTTGAAGTGCACACACACACACACACACACACACACACACACACACACACTGAGCTGGAGGGGTGTGTTTTATGCACACAGAAAGCCATACAGAAGGCAGGTTTGGTCTGAGCACTGTGTCATGAGTGTTTCCATTAGGGCCCAGCACTGTACGAATAACGCATTGCTGCAATAAGGCTGGAACCAGAGGGGTGGAGAGCAAGTCACTGGAAGGACTCCAGGAACAGAGGTACCAGGGAAGGTTTGCAGAGCTGAACTGCTCAACAGCCTCCCAAGTTGGAGAATTTCAGGTATGTATGTGGGGGAAAAAAAAGAAAAAAGAAGCCTTAGGTAGCCTCAGTAGGACAAGAGGACCTACCGCGGCTGGCATCTCTTCCACAGCAGTGATCTTGGTCTGCTTCTTTGGAAGAGTTCGCACTCCCAGCCTCTCCTGCAGGTGTCCTAACAGTGTCCCAGCCAGCACATCAGCTCCTTTCCCTACCTGAAATGCAGCTAGGGCAGCAAGATTCACCCTACAAGCCCTCTACAAGCTCTTACTCCCCTCGCGGTCAATCACCTCCAACTCTCATTGTTCATCCTCAGCTGGGCATGAGGACAGTTGTCCCCGATGAAGAACCCAAGAGAGGAGCTGCAGGTTCCTCCCTGTTCTCTATGAGCACCATGCCGTCTGTCCTAGGCAAAGGCACGGCCTGTCCACACACTCATCTGCTCCAAACCAGCAGCTCTGAGGAAAGTCCACTTTTATGCAGTGTCTTTCAACAACATCACAACCTTAAGGCTCAGCCTTCCTGTTGCTCCCACATTTGCAGGTTCTTTTCCCATCAGAAAGTCCCTCATTTTCTCCTGAAGCTTCTTCTTACCCCTTAGAGGATGCACATGCCCTGAGGAGTCATCTAGACACTCAGCCAGGGTCAGAGGACTTGAGCCCCATGACCTCTCCCTACACCATCTCACAATCAAGGTTTCCCCAAGCAGGTCTGCACACATCCATCCAAGCCCATCTCAAAAGCCTTCTCATTCTTTCCATTCTCAGTCTAACGCGGCAGGGACCTCGGCAAGTAGAGAAGGACAAGGGAGTTGCAGAAACCACGCAGGAACTGAACGGAAGAACCAACTAGCTTTCAAATGGTGCCATGATGTAGCTCAAACCCGCATCAACACCCTGTTGCAAAGGATCATCACAGACCCTTTGAATTCTAGAACAACCATGTCACCACAAGCCCAAGTTCTAGGAAAGTCCCAGGGTCTACCTACCGCACAACTCCATGTCCCATAAGGTGACACCAACAAAGTTAACAGAGGTTAGCTTTTCTAGGTTAGGGCCCCTGAGCTAGATGTTCCATCAGTTATCCTTGAGATAATTGCTAATAATGAAGACAAACACACAAACAGGATTATCAATATCAATGACCTTGATAGGCATGCCCAACATTCTTCAGCATTTCTGACTTCTTGAGACAGTTAGATCTTGACCACAGCCTGTCCTGGATCCTGCCTAGTCTCAAATCCCTGCATGGCCTCTAGCCAGGCTGTCACTAAGCCCCTCAGCACTCACTTACAGCACTACCCTCAGCACCTTCCTGCATTCAGGAACCAGAACATGATTCAGACCAGGCCTCTTGCTTGCTAAACCAGCATTTGTGTGGGATCAGGAGAGATCATGCTGTAACAGGCAGGGAGAGGAGAGGGCAGTTCCAGATTCTTCCATTTCCTATTTGAAGCAGTTTCATGTAGGGACTTCAAGGCTTTGGGTCCTGATACCATCGGTCTGTGGTGTGGGCCACAACACACACCACTTGCTCTAGATACCACTTTAGGATCTCTGAGTATATAATGAAAACTTTGTGGTATCTCCCTTTGAAGGGAAAATGTTCAGGGCAGCATCTGGCACCCATGGACTCCACACAGAGAGACACCAACATGCTTAGTAGCGTTGTCCAAGGCTGGGGGTCTCCAGTCATTACCCACTCGCAGGCCCTGGAAAACCTCCCTTCCAATAGGGGGGAAACATTAATCGGCGTGGTATCTGATTAGAACCCCAATATAGAACCGAACCATTGGGAAGGCAGCCCTCTAGGAACGGAAAGGAATGATGTGTGTCTTTACTCGCTCCACTGTTCCTCCCTCCCTCCCTTCCTTTCTCTCACACATTGGCCATTCCCTTCCCTTGGGACAGGACTCAAAGTCACTACATTCATCACACTGACTCTATAGATCCCACCCCCAATGCTATCCAACACAGACTCAAATTCTCAAGGCCAAGGTGGAGGGCTCAGCTTAGATGAAGCAGCCGCACTTGGCTGAGGAAGGAATAGCATGCTACAATGTGGCCGACGTGAAAGCAGACAAGTGGATCCACTTGGAAAGACAGCCTGCACGCAGGCGGTACATACACGTCCACCATAATTAGGAATTCTGGCCAGAGCATGCTTCCCCAAGCCAGGCTCATGAAGCCAGACCCTGGGGTGGAAACCAAAGACTTAAATCAGTTATCTGCCTCTGAGCTTCACAAACAGGCAGTACTGACATCATCCTGCCCTATTCAGGCTTAGGTAAGGTGCTTGATAGTTAAAACATAAAACGGGAAAGGCACAGACACAAAGGAGAAGAAGGCTCTGAGCCCCTGTGGAACTGCTTCCTTGGGATGTATCTGTGGTGTTTAACAGCAACATTTTGAGAAGCATAAGTTGGGGGCTGGCATTGTGGCATAGAATATAAGCCAACACCTGTAACACTGCAATCCATATCAGAGCAATGGTTCAAGTCCTGGCTGCTCTGCTTCCAATCAAACACCCTGCTAGTGCACCTGGGAAAGCAATGAAAGATGACCCAAGTGCTCCACGTGGGAGACTCCGATGGAGTGTTAAGCTCCTGGTTTCAACCTGGCCTAGCCCTGGTTGTTGCAATCATTTGAAGAGTAACCCAGAGGATGAAAGCTCGCTGTCTCACTCCCTCTCTCTCCTTCTCTCTCTCCTTCTCTTTGTCCATTTTTCATTCTCTGTCACTCTGCCTTTCAAATAAATAAATCTTATAAAAAAACAGCACATGTGTCCTGCAATAAGTAACACACTTTTTGCACCATTCGCCCTCTCAAAGTCCCTACTGGCAGCTAAGTTGCCAAACCAGGGAGCGTCCTACACATTGGGACATTAAGGGCTCCAGAACATTTTGCTGGATTCAACCTGGCATTTCCCAGGAGGACTTTTTGTTTCTTGCTGTGTTCACTACTAGGGTTATTGAGCCTTTAACAGAACCAAAAGATAGTTGCTGTTTTCATTTTGATATATTTAGTTCACAACATTTGCATCTATTCAAGATCTACAATGTGAAGTCATGACAGATGTACATGTTGTGTCATGATGATCACCAACAAGCTAACTAACCTATACACTCTCACCACCCATGCCCATATATAGATTCCCAGAACTCGGTCTTCTTACAAGCTTTAAGCTTGTAACCTTCAACCAACGACTCATCCTCGACCCATTACTCAGTCCCTGGGGACATATGCCCAAAAAGATTCAAACTGAGAACCTTGAAGAATACTAGAAGCCTCTTTCTCAAGTGAAGGGTGTAATGCAACAATTGGGCCATGTTGATATAGAGCTGGGCCGACGGCCCCCCAAGGGGCCCACCAGAGCATTGGTGGAAGCCTGTGAGGGCAGCAGCTCAGAGGGAAGATCCCCTGCAGCAGCCAGTCCTCCAGAGAGCCCTCTTTGCAGACTAGATGAAGCTCCCCGAAGGACTCTGATCTACTGAGATCCTGACGTTACTCATAAAATAAAGGGATCACAAACCGTGGCATGGCACAGTTTCCAAATGCGAAAGAGACCACAGATGAGAACAACCAGTGTGCTTCTAGAGCCTTCACTGCCTTATCCTAAAGCAACTGCTAAAAGGTAAGCGCTGTTTTCCATATAGACCTCAGAGAAAGGATTACACATATATGTTTAGGTTATGTGTGTGTGTGTGCATAAGTGCATAATCGTTGTAAAAAATCCCATTAGTTTCAAGCAAATGTCTTGTGTAAAGTAAAGGGCAAATGCTGGTCTTTAATGCAGTCTGGGATGGGGAAGTCTGAGTGCATACACCACGAAAGCTGTTCCCTTAATGTGAATGATTCACTTATGGGGAAGCAAGAAGTCTGCACTGAAGACGAGAGCACCTATCTATTCATTACTCGCTGGCGTCATAATATTTATGGTATTATTTCTTGTAGTTCTACCATTAACCTTTAGTCACGCTGTTTGTCTTACACAAGAATGATCCAGACCGTATATAAAACGTGTGTGTGTATGCACGGCCTTTGATCTTTCCCTCCTATCCACCGAGGACTAATGACACAGGATTATGAAATCCTAAGAAGTGCTGAAATCCTCTGTGATGTTGGAGACATAAAAATCATTACGTTCTGCTGTGCTCTTCCGAACGGGAGTGCTTCTCATTTAATTGCTGCTGGTAAATCGCTTAGCTGAGTGATTCTTTTAAGGACGCCTGTTATATGAAGACAAATGGTTCTATTCCTAGGCCTGTTAGGAACAGTGCAAAAATGGCCTGAACATTTGATCAAATTGTATGGTTAATCCTCTAATTGCCCACTGAGAGACTGTTGCAAGAATAATTGCTATACCTGGTCCTATTCATATGTCTTGCTAATCCTTTAAAGACCTTATGAAGCTATGTGGCTCAACCATAAACTGAAGGCTGGAATTGCCATTGGCTTGATAGACACATGCTTTATAATACTGCGTGGGACACACACACACACGCATACTCATACACATACACAAAGTGCTTTCTGCATTCGAATGAGTCTGTTCACGTTTGTTTGGCTGACTTCATCTGTGTCAGCAAGTCTTCTGCAAGGGTCAAAGACTGGACTCATTGCAAAGCAGATGGGTGGAGGAAAAGGAGCCTTGCACCCGGGCCAACTCCTCTTCTCCATGGATTGTCTGTTCTGCAAGCTGGCATGGCTGAAGACCCAACGGTGAGTTGGGTTTCTTCTAGGCCCATGTAGGAGGCAGTGTTATGGAGAAGTGAGTAAATCACATTGAGATTCCCAAAATATATTGAATATATGTTTTTCGAATATGTATTTCAAAGCTCATATTTGAATATGAGCTAAGGAAGGATTTGCTGGTTACAGATGACAGAGGCCAGGCCTGCTCTGCCTTGCCTCTGCCCCGCTCTTTCCAGACATCATCACATCCTGGTGGGTTGGGAGCCTTCAGTTTCTCTCACCTTGGGAGTAGAAAGCTGTCTGTGTGCATCAAACTAATACTGGAATCGGGGAGACCTGGGTGAAGACAGCATCAGAAACCAGGGGCAGGGAAGGGAGTCAGTCTCACTCCACCTCCTAAGATACCAGGTCTTTCCGTGACTGCCAAAGGTGGTGTGTGTGGGAAAGGCAGAGTGACAGGGAGAAAGGCAGAGATAGCCTCGATCCACTAGCTCACTCCCCAGATGGTTGCAACTGCTGCAGCTGAGTCAATAAGAAGCCAGGAGTCTCCTCTCGGTCTCCCACATGGGTGCCAGGGCACAAGCACTTGGACGATCTTTCACCGCTTTCCTGGGCCCTAAGCAGAAAGCTGCATTGAAAACAGAGCAGCCGGGACCCAAATTGGCACCCATATGGGATGCTGCTGCTGCAGCCAGAAGTTTAGCGTACTCCGCCCTGGCACCAGCCCTGACACTTGATAATTATTCTAAGCACAACAGTTATTCAGTAAAACAGTGTGTGTCACAGTGAATTTGTTGTAAGTTTTATTTCATTATAATTCTAAGCCTTGCTCTTGTTCAGTCTTCTAATGCCTGCTAGACCACTTCTCTGTTTATAACCGAAACTTTAGCGGTACCACAAGTTTAGCATAACCAGCTTGGTTCACCAGAACTTCCCCACACAGCCTTTCCGCCAACCCCGTCTTGTACCATCACACAGAACCGTTTGGGAAAATGGTAATATACACAACCAATAAGCTGTCAGAATAAACCAGCATATGGATAGAATAAGGACACTTACTAGAGAACGTTAAAGCAGGAATGGAGCAACAACAGGAAAAGCTGAGCTTCACCGAATGACCACTTTTCCATTTCTCATGACCTCTCTCTCTCCCTCTCTCTCTCCTTCTCTCTCTCTCTCTCTCACACACATACACAAAGTCTACAAAATTACACTCCCATTAACTCAAGGAATAAACTTGGAGCAAGACACCGAGGAAACAAAAGAGCTTGCAAAACGATCCCCAAACAGCCGCCTGTGTCTGTCACATAGAGAGTGTTGGTCCCTCGATTGTCCCCACCGTTCACCACTGCATATCATTTGAATTTCTTTCAGGTCACTGTGTTACGCTGGTGAGAAAGACTGAGGCAGCGGTGGGGGTCAGGGCTAGGTGGGTGTCCCAGGAATCCTCGGGTGTGCAGGGTGAAAAGGGCAGTGGGGTACCCCATTGTTCAGTTCATCCACAAACTCCCCCAAATGCCACTGTATCGGGACCAACACTGGGATTGGAGGAGTCAGTGGAGCCCATCATTGACTTCCTTGTCAACATATCAAACACAAACTATGACTGTGCCCTCAGCATACGACAAACCTACTACTAAGTCACCCAAATTCAGAAGTCATCCACAGAGCAGCTGGCAACCCACTGCACTGCTCACCCCTGCGGCTGGGGGTGAGATGAGGTGGCGAGGGAACATTTAATGGGGTTTGGAGCCCCAAGTCCAAAGCTGATTTCTCAGCGCTGTTTATGCCTAACTTTGTGACCTTGAGCAAATTACTCAGCCTCAATGTGTTTGCCTGTAAAACGTAAGTAATCCCCAGATGCCCTGGTCACGAGGTGGTAGTGAGGACCAGGATGTAAGGTGACACACGGTGAGTGTGAGTGCCTGCCCTCCCCCGACACAAACAGCAGGCTAGTCACACATCCTCCTTCAGCTTCTGTGGCTTTTCTTAAAGGGCTCTAGGCAACCTTGTCTGCCTTACTCCTCCAAGAGGCACCTTCTGCTAATCCAGGAGAGTTTATCTTCTCTGAGTGAGGAGTTTCCTAGGAGCAGACTATTATTTTTTAAAAAAAACAAATGAACAACAAAGCCCTGCTATTCCACCTATAATTAATTACCCAGCTGAAATCCTATAACATTGCTATTGCCACCTCACTCCATAGATTACTACCATTACAGGTAACAAACGGGAATAGATTCTAAACATTCTCACTGGAAAAAAAAAGTGACATCAAAGCTCTGTGAGATTCTTTTTTTTTCAACATTAATTTCTTTTTTTACTGTTTTCTGATACAGTTTAGTTGGTGCTGGGTCTCCCTTCCCCCAAGGTTTCCCCCCTTCTTTTCTCCCCTCCGGCCTCACAATGGGTGTCCTCTGTTTCTTCAATCCATACCCATTTCAAAGCACCATCATTAACACACACAATTGCTCATTTTCATTTAAGCTTGCATTTCAAAAGAAAAATAAAGATTAACAATTTTTAAAATCAAGCAAATGCAATAGAAGACATGTTTCTGTACTATGTAAATTAACAAAGTCCTCAGCTCTGCTGTAGAAACTCATCCTTGGTTGCAGCTGCCAAGAGGGGCCTTGAGAACCCCAGTACGGGCACGCATTTGTCTACACCGTCCACGCTGGACCAATACACAGTGTAGCAGGGGCAATAGTGAATGGCCATACACATGCCTTGGACTCCCCTCACTGTCTTGATTCACTTGCTCTCGGGAAAGCAGATGTGTGACCTGAGTGTAAGTGGTGCTTTGGGTGATATTGAGATTTCAGTCACCCAGGAGCTGAGGCCCCCAAGTGCCACCTGGAGTGGGACATGCTTTCTGTTGAACCCCAGGGGATATTTTGATGCAACCTGGCAAAAGGGTCTTAGCCAGAGCCACAAAATTAAGCAGGCCCAGATTCCTGGCCACAACCAATGTGATACAATATGTATTTTTCTACTTTTTCTCAATTTTTAAAATGCATTTGAAATGCAGAGAGAGAGAGAGAGAATCACTAAAACTAATTTACTCCCCAAATGGCCTCAATACCTGGAGCTAAGCCAAGCCCAAGCCAGGAGCCTGGAACCCTATCGAGGTGTGGCTTGTGAACAGCCACTAGCTGCTGCTCCCCAGGAGCAGAACCCAAAGGACCTAAAGGTGGAACTCTGGGCCTAAGCACTCCAACATGGAATACAGGCATCCCAAGAGCTGGCTTGGTCTGCTGCACCACAAGAGTCACCCCAAGATAAACAAAGTGTTTGTCATCTTAAAGTTTGGAGTAGTGTGTTAAACAACAATGGGTAACATTACCTAGTCCACACATACCATAAAGATGCACACATAGATATACATACACAGATACACTCATTAGGAAACCTTTGGCACCACATTTTTAGGTTTGCTTACATATTTATTTAGTTAGTTGATCATTTTAAATGTAGTATAGGGGGTGGGGGAGATGAGAAAAATCTTCCATTTGCCAGTTCACTCTCCAAATGCCTGCAGCAGTTGAGGGTATGCCAGACCAAAGTCAGGAGCCTAGAGTTCCAGCTGGGATGCAAGTACTGGAGTCATCGCCTTCAATCTTCCCAAAACATGTGTAGGAAGCTGCATGGGAGAGGAAAGATGGAAGGCTGCAACCAACACTCCACTATGGGATGCTGCTGCCACAGAGGCTTAACTTGTCAGGCCACAATGTCCACCACAGGCACTGACATGCTATTTCAGTTTGACAAGTAGAGTATATTCTGTATACCCAAGTTGTTCCTACAGAGACTGCATCTGAACACTGGGTCCTTTAGTTCTTCCATCAATAGACTTCAGGCAGGTTAAGATGTTGTTTAAGATGTTGGTTCAAATACTCAGCTCCTTCTTGGGAACACTTAGGTTTGAACACCAACTCCAGCCCCCAATTCCAGCTGACACAGATCCTGGGAGGAAGCAAATGATGGCTCAAGGAACTGGGTTTATGCCACACACGTGGAAGACCTGGAGAGAGCTCCTGAGGTCCAGCTTCATCGTGGCTTGCATCTGGTTGTTGCAGACATTTGGAGAGTGAATCAGTAGACGCATGCTTTCTCTCCGTCTCTCACAAAAAACAAAAATAAACAACAGAACAAAAAAAATGAACAGATGATTTATGTATATAATAATTCTTGTGCCTTTAATCATCTGGGAGATTTCTTAAGTATCCAAAGATAATGGCTACTCAGTCTTCATGTAACAAATGGCACACAAGTGCATTCACAGAAGATTATGCCTCAGACCTGGCACCACCTATGAAGTTTTACATCCGTCATTTAGTTAATCCCAAAATTCGTTGCCATCATTAGGAGATGAAACACACTTAATCAACAAAATTATTTGTTTACATGATTCATAAAATCAAGCTTTCTGATTTAAACTGCACAACCCAATGACTGAGAAATGCCCTAGTGAAATCCAGTTCTTTAACTGCTAACACAATGATATGAACAAACTAAAAGTGCTAAGGATGAGCATGGATAGACAAAAGCAAAGATACGTAGAAGTGCCAGGATGGATTCAGTTTCGTAGTGGTGTTCTACAACTTGAGCTACTAAAACTGTTTCCAGCAGGTTGTTATGTTTTATTACAAACTCTATTACATAAGATAAATTTTCATCACAAAGCACTTTGGCAAGTGGAAGGGCCACCTACAGGGGTTGGAACATAAGAACAAGTCGATCTGAAGAAAAGTGGCATTGCTCTTTGGACCCTGAAAAACAGAAGACCAGTCTACACAGCATCAGTAACAGGTAACTGCTCTGTGAAGAACTTGTATCAGGTTTCTCTATTTGATTTAGACTTGAATAGTGCTTAGGCATTTCCTGAACTTTGCAGTTCCTCCAAATCCCATGAGGACAAAGCCTTTAAGCCTCATCTCAGACTCTGTAAGTTCAAATGAAAACTGTAACCACTGGGGCTGGTGTGGTGGCACAATGAGCCACGTTGTCACCTGCAATGCCCAGCATCCCACATGGGAGTGCTGGTTCAAGTTCTGGCTGCACCTGAGAAAACAGCAGAGGATGACTCAGATGCTTGGACTCCTGCTGTGTGGGAGACCCAGAGGGGGTTCTGGGCTGCTGGCTTCACTCTGCACCAGCCTCTGTAGCCATTTAGGGAATGACCCTATGCATGGAAGTCTCCTCTTCTCTCCCTCTCCCGCTTTGCCTTTCTGTATCACTCTGCCTTGCAAATAAACAAGATAAATTCTTTAAACTATATAAGTAGAACTCTACCCTCTGAAACTACATGATTACTTAGATACGAAAAATTAAACTTTAGTAGTCAGGAATTTAAAAAGAAGAAGAAAACCCCTTAACTCAGTAGGAACAGAAGGGAACAAAGGGGATCTATAAACAACACTTCAATTGCAAGGCCGATGCTTCTCCTTCTCCCTAAGATGGAGAATAAGACAAAGATGTCTGTTCTCACCATCCTACTCCAAACTGCACTAGAAGTCTTTGTCATTGCAATATAGTGCAAAGAAGAAAGTAACCGCATTGAGATGCGGAGGAGATAAATCAGACCCTCTCTGCTTTCAAATGATGTCCTCACTCACTTAAAAAACCTTATGAAGTACACACAACCACCACTAAGTCATGTGGGAGGTTTACTAAGGTTCCAATGCACAAGATCAAAGGCAGAGGTTGGCAGGGGGTGTGTCACTGTGGATTTTTATTAGCAGTTTCATTTTTTAAAAATTTACTTATCTATATTATTTTAGGAAATGCAGAAAAAGAGCTCTCCCACCACCTGCAAAAGCCACTCCCCAGATGCTCACAGTAACTACTAAGGAGTCAGGCAAAAGCCGGAAGCCTCACACTCAACTGGAGTCTCCAACATGGGTGCAAGGGACTGACACTTGAACCACTCCCTGCTGCCTCCCGGGAACACATCTTCAGGAAGCAGGAATCAGAAGCAGAGAGAGCCGCGACTTACACTAAGTCACTCTGAAATGCAATGCAGGTGTGCCAGGGGCTGTCTGAACCACTGGACCAAATGTCTACCCCAGGTTGTAATTTTAGCAGTAGCACAAACAACTTAAAAATAAGTGATTTCAAATTTGATTTGTAATAGTACGGAAATCTATATAATGCTCAGGAAGAAGTTTTTTTTTCCATTTATTTGATTTCGTTTTATGATACAGTTTCGTAGGCTCTGGGATTCCCCCATCCCCTCCCCATTCCCTCCCCCCATGGTGGATTCCTTCACATTGTTGCAGTAGTACAGTTCAAATCTAGTCATGGTTCTTTCATTGCAAGCATGTACGTGTATAGAGTCCAGCATTTTATTGTCAAAATAAATTCAACAGTTCAAGAAGAAAATTTTAAGATGTTCCAGAACTATATATTAAAAACTGAATTTTTTTTTAAGAGTCCTTGTATTTTTATTTGAAAGGTGGATTTACAGAGAGAAGAAACAGAAAGATTCATTCCCCAAACGGCCACAACATCCAGACCTGAGCAGGTCCAAATCCAGGAGGGAGGAATTTCTTCATGATCTCCAATGTGGATGCAGGGGTCCAGGGACTGGCAACATTCCCCTCTGCTTCCCAGGTGCATCAGCAAGGATCTACATTGGAAGTGGAACATCCAGGACACATTCGCATGGAATTCCAGTGGCCTAATAGGTCACTATGCCAGCCTCATAAAAAGTGAAATTATTACTAGGAAAAATATTTTAAACTGAATAAATGCAGAAGTTGCTAACTAGCTGTCGATTCACTGCAGTAATCCCAATAGGTTTTATAGAAATCAGCAAGGTTTCTTAAAAAGAAATTAAAAGGTTACTTTAATATTTCTACAGAGATTCAAAGAATCTGCAGTAACCAAGCAGTCCCTCCACCCAACAAAAACAGTCAAGTTGGTGTCTTCACAGTATCTGGTTTCAACATATGCAATGATCAAAAGAATATAGAAGTCACAAAAGGATCCACAGCAGATTCAAACGGAATCTTATTTTTTCCCAAAGGAGCCCACGCAGCCCAGTGGGGGGTGAGGGGGAAGACTAAGACTATGCTTTTTTAATAAATGCTACAGCACATGAACAAGTATATGAAAAAAAGAAAATTCACTCTGACCTCTTACATACACCATCCAGAAAAGTTAATTTTAGACGGAACGGATCACAGGCTGAGGTTTTGAACAAAAAAAGCAGAGTCCCGCCTTGGTCAATAAGTGATAAGGGAAGTTTTTTTGATAGAGGACATGAAAAACATCATTTTCACAATTAGTCTTGATCAAAATCTGAAACCCTTCATCAAAAGAAATAATTGAAAAATGAATATGTGTGCATGACAGAAAGATTTGCAAAGCGTATATCTGATTAAGAGCTGATACCAGGCTGTCCAAATAGCTCATAAACTTAACTTCACAAAACAAGAAAAAGTAAAACAAGGAAGTAAGAGATTTTAACACTTTTCAGAAGGAAAAAAAAAAACACCTTTATAGAGAGTTCAATATTACTAATCACGAAAGAAAGGCAAATTAAAATTACAGTGAGGGAACTCTGTACCAACTGGAAGAGCTAAAGTTAATATTGACAGGGCTGTGTTGTGGCATAGCATGATAAGCTGGATTATGACTCTGGCATCCCGTATGAGCACCAGCGCCGCTCTGCTTCTGCTAATGTGACTGGGGAGGCAGCAGATCCGGCCCAAGGACTTGGCCTCAGACACTCAGGTGGGAGACTGGAATGGGGTTCCAAACATCTGGCTTATGCCTGGCTCAGCCCTAGCCACTGAGACCATCTGGGGAGTGAACCGGTGAATGAAATCTCTCTCTCTCTCTCTGTATACTTCTACCTTAAAGAATAAATCTTTAAACGGAAGCAAGGAAGTAGAGGGAAAGAGAATGAAGAGAAAAGAAAAAAAGAAATTTAAGCAAAGAAAAATTAAGGAAGGAAGAGAAAGAGGGAGTGAGGGAGAGGGAGGGGAAAAGGGAGGAGGAAGAAAGAAGGGAGGAAGGAAAAAGAGAGAAACCAAAGAGAGACAAACGAGAGGGAAGGAAGAGAGGAAGGAAGGAAATAAAAGAGAGAGAGAGAATTCCTCAGTAACTACTGGGAAAGGTTTGAAGCAATCAGGTTCTTGGTGGAGATACAAAACTTTGAAAAAGCATCATTGTTTCTAAATGCATCCTAGCCTAAGACCCAGCAATTCTATTATTACAGTATCTATGCAAGAAAATGAAGCTATAACTGCCTAAACAAGACCTGTACAGCTCTTCTTACTGTAGTTTTATTTCTGATAGCAAAGAAAAAAAAACAGAGACCAACCAGGTGTTCATCCACATGAAAACTAATAAACAAACTATGATCGAGTTACCCATTGGAGCAGCCCAAGCAGCTGCTGATGTGCACAGCAAACCCCCTGGACTGGAAAAACATCCAGATAACCTACCCCAAGTACAGGCTGTGTGATCCTAAACATGGCCGTTCATCTGAGGATAGGGGAGGCAGAGGATGACAGAGCAACAGTGTTGTTCTGCATTCCGACACAGGATGGTCTTACAGAACCACACACTTCCAACAACCCGGAAAATTGTATCCATAAGGGTTGCATTTTGTTTTATGTAAGTTTTGCCTTAAAACTAAAGGCTTGCCATAAAGCTCAAACCTTCTTAAGGCTAAAGACTACAGTCTTCAGGAGCTATTGCTGTGGCATAGCAAGTGAAGCTGCCCCCTGTAATGCCAGCATCCAATATAGACACCAGCTTGTGTCTTGGCTGCCACATTTACAATTTGGCTGCCCGGGAAAGCAGAAGAAGATGGCCTAAGTGTTTGGGCCCCTGCCACCCAAGCAAGAGACCTGGGTTAAGCTTCTGGCTCCTGGTTTGGTCAGGGCCTGGCCATTTGGGGAGTGAATCAGCAGGTGGAAGATATCTCTCTTGTGCACGTGTGCGCTCTCTCTCTCTCTCTCTCTCTCTCTCTCTCTCTCATCTTGCTGTATTTGAAATAAACAGACAACACAATGTTTACTTGTGACGCTGCTGTGCAAACAAAAGATGCAGAAGCAGCTCAAATTCTGACTTCTTTCACATAGAAGGCCAGTTACAGCAAATGACTGCAGGGAGCATGCCTCTCTCTGCACGGCCTGTTGAGATCCAAGTCAGGAGGGCTGCGTCTTATGTTGAAAGCTCGGTCACACTGCCCAGCCCACTGCAGGTGCCCGGGTGCTTTGAGATGTTTTCTCTTGAGTCTCATTGAACTGCCAAGTGTCAGAAGGGAACTGGGGTCCTAGAGCTGGAGAATGCTAGGGCAGGGCTAGGGGCCAGGCCTTCGGTGAGCAGGAAGGATTGCAGAAGTACAACATGCTGAAGGCAGAAGTAAGTTTACAAGTGAGCCCCGTGCAGGTGTTTCTCAGCCTCCAGGTCCACCTCCACATGTCCCCCAGAAATTGAAAAGATCACACGCTCAAAGTACACTGAGCCCACTGAACTTTTAGCCCATGCAACTAGCACCACCCAGAGCCCTCAAGTAGCTGGCTTCCCCTCTTGACCACGGAGCTCAGTAGGGGCTGACCTGCCCAGCATCGATAGCCCATACAGCATGAGCCCAGGATGAGCTCCACACTCAGCACTGGAAGTACAGGTTAGGTTGAACACTCTCATTTTCACACCATCATACGGTGGGAAAGGTGCTCAGCTAACCCATCAGAAGTTGAGGACCAGTTTGTGTTTGTGGCAGGCCAATACCCAAGGCCAGGCCTGGAAATGAAACTGCATGGGTCAGAGGAAGCCTGGTGACCACTAAGTTACAAAAGACCTGTAGCTTTTCCTCTCTTTCTTCTTATAAAGATTTATTTATTTATCGGGAAGGCAGAGTTACAGAGAAAGAAGGAGAGCTCTTCCGTGGGCTGATTCACTTCCCAAAATGGCCGCAATGGTCGGGACTAGACCAGGCCAAAGCCAGGAAGCAGGAACTCCTGGCTCTCGCGTGTGGAGGCAGGGCCCGAGCACTCCGGCCATCTTCTGCTGCTTCTCCAGGAGGATTAGCAGAGAGCTGGATCAACGTGAAGCAGCCGGGACACAACCCAGTGATCTTATGAGCTGCCAGTGCCGCAGACAGAGGCTTAACTTACTATGCCACTGAGTTGGGTCCACACCTGAATTTTTCCTTTTTTAAAACAAAAAAATTAAATTTATGTTAAAATGCCTGTTGCCTAGGTAAGGGGATCACAGGTTTCTGGGTGGGACAGGAAGGGATGAGGGAGGTGGAAGGGGATGAGGGCAAAGATCGCACCCTTCCTCCTGTGACTGTGGCCGGGGGTAGGGAAGGGCAGGACGTGGGAGATGTTGCACACTCCCATTGCTTCCAGTGGACAGAGATAGTCCCCCAATTCTGTTCTAGGGACCCCGATGGGGAAAAGATCATCCAAGGGCACCATTCAAGTTGTCTCAATTTTCCTGAGATGGCATAGCTTTGCTGCACTGAGTATGAGATACCACTTCCGATACTAGCTGGCTGTCCTTGGGTATGCCCATAGCCTTAGGTGCTTGGTGGAGAATCTAGCCTATAGCATTGTTCAACTTGCTCTTCTTTCCATCATTTGGTGAGGGACTCAATGACTTCCGCTGTCCTGTCCCTTTGTGTGTACCCCAGTATTTTGTCTCTCCTTACACAGTCAGTAATGGGGGTGGCCCAGTCCCACAACATGTGCTCCAAGGCCAGACCAGATGTCTTTATGGTCTTCCCTGAGGTCAGGGATTAGGTGGAGTGGCCCCATCAGTCCAGCAGCACCGTAGACCAGCCCAGCCTGGGCTGCCCCCAGACCTGACTCTTGTACTGGTGGTGCTACAACCTAATCAGGGAGCCCTCTGCAGACCCCTTCCACAGACCCAGACCATTTCAGTGAGGACAAACAGCGTCCCGGTCCACGGTGTCTTCACGCAGGCTCTGGTCTCTATCCTGAGAAAGTAACATCATTCCCTCAGCTCTATGACATCACATCCTTTGTTCCCTCACACTAGATGAGCTTTAGGCCCAGGGAATCTGGATCTTTCTCTGTATTCCGTACTCTGTTTTTCTTTTTTTTAAGATTTATTTCTTTTTATTAGAATGTAGATTTACAGAGAGAGAGAGAGAGAAAAAGGTCTTCTATCTGCTGGTTCGCTCCCCAAATGGCCACAATAACTGGAGCTGAGCCAATCTGAAGCCAGGAGCTAGGAGCTTTTTTCAGGTCTCCCACACTGACTTTCCAGGCTACTTAGCAGAGAACTGGATGGGAAATGGTACAGCAGGACATGAACTGGTGCCCACATGGGATCCCAGTACTTGAAAGGGGAGGATTAGCCACTCAAGCCATTGTGCTGGGCCCCATTCTCTGATTTTCTATTACAGGAAACAGTCTTGGCACTGAAAATGCGAAGCATAGACTCTTCCACGCAAGACAGAGTGTGATACACTCAAGGAGAAAGAACTGCAACTCATGAATCCCTAGTGGATCTCACTGGACCAGCAAGGCATGGGAACAGGTGACTGCATCTCAGCCACACGCCTGGGATCTCCCACCATCCCAAAGATGGGCACCTGTAACACATCACATGCCGATTGCTCTAGGCACTTAATCCCACAACCCTCTCTCTAGCCCAGGAGAGACATGCTCTTGACTTTGCTTATAAAGGCAGACACCGAGTCAGACAACAGGAAAGCAGTTCAGCCAAGACCATAGTGCAAGCAAACAAAAGAGCTGGAACTACATTCCAGAACCGACCAAAGGCCAGGCCCAAACATGGAGGCTCTGCCGCCTCTCCAGCCTCCAAACTGCTCAGAGTTAATGGCGCCACATACCTGGAGAATGGAGGATTCTTACACACCTCAACAAAGGGAAGGCCTACACTGTAGGTGGCAGAGTGTCTCTTTTCCTCTCTGCCACTCTAGGCCACACAGACTCACCTTCTTATCTGCAGGCAGCAGCCAGAAGCCCATTGCCAAATGGGTCAGGTGCATTCCATACTACTCAGCCAACTGCCACACAAGACTAGAACCCAACATCCTCAGGAAGGGGATCTACGAACACAAGTTTGTTCAATACCTCACTCACCCTCCTAATATTGATGCCAGGAGGTAGGCACTGTGGTCAACTACTTTTCAAGGCTAGGAAACAGAGAGGGTAAGAAATGGAATAGTGACACAGCAGCTGGGTGCTATAGCTAAGATGTGAATTTCAGACTTCCTTGCATATTACACTGGTTTGCCCTGTACACCAAGTAGACTCAGAGACGGTCTGTGAGCTGGAGGTGATAGCACTGGGTGAAACCCAGGCCCACTGTTTTGAGACTTGACATAAAATGCCAGATACTAGCAGAAAGAACCAGTCCTCCCCACTCTGATTCCCATACTTGAGGGTGCTTGGCCTGCTTCCCTTGCCTCTGCTCTCCCTGTCCCTGCCAAGCCCCCACTCTGACCTCTCTTACAATGGCCAGGGCACTTCAGCCATGGTGCTCCAACCCATGAGCTGCACACACCAATAGCACTTGCCTCCGTAGATGCAAAGACAGCTGAGGCTAAGAAGTGGTTGTTTATGTAGAGCTTGGCTGCAGAACGGCTGTGGCCAGGCTTTCAGTCGACACACACGGGTGAGGAGGGTCAAACAATAACAGGACGCCCTGCGTCTGAGATCATCGTAATTGCTTAATTACACAGAGCATCCTGGCATTACATCGCTGCCTGGGTTTCTGCAGTGTGTCTCTGGGAGTGGCAGTTGGCTGGAAGTGGAGTCCAGGTCCTCTTCCCTGGACCGTGGATGTCCTAGCAAGCAGAGGTCCAGAGAAACTCAATTCTGGGAACCGTGGCTGGAGGGATCTGGAGCTAAAGGGTAAAACTCAGGCAGGCCGTCCACTTGCAGGGGAATCTTGCTTCCCCAAGTTTCAGACATCACTTTGTCTTATTTTCTTTCTAAACAAAAGCGATGACTTCTGTGTGACTTGGTCACTCAACCAGGAAAAAGGAACTGTTTCTCTTTATAATCTGCTATTTGTTTGGTGTGCAGAGGTAGACCAAGCCGATATGTGGAAAATCCTGTGCATAAACTGGAAAGTCTAGCTTCTTGAGACATCTGTTGATATATCTTTATTTTGGGTTGTGTAGATTTTCTTTTCCTTAATTAGCCAGAGAATGTCTGATGTGGATGAAGTGAGGTGTCTTTTTTTCTTTTTTCTTTTTCTGAGAGAATTGTAACGTGAGATAAAACAGCCAGATTAAGGAAATTCTTATCCCTCTTCTTTCCTGTTTCCTTCTTACTACAGAAAATAAAATGTGCTAAGGGAAAACCGACTACAAAATCTTGAAGTGGAAAAAGACATTCTTGTTAGATGGCTTCAGACAAAATTGGAACAAGTAGGAAAAGAAAATTACATTAAAATGTTTTCAATTCTAAAGATGGTCCTGGACTTTCTTTTTAAAAGAATTAATTTTAATATTGTTTGTATAGTTAGAGGGACTCTTGCGCATGCGGAATCTGCTTTCACTGTCTTATCCATTCCACATGCTGCTTCGATGGTGAAACTCCCAGACCCATCTATAAACAAGGCAGCTCAACTAGCTGGCCTCCAAGATCTCTTGCTACCAGCATTTCCGCTTATATCAATGTCAGTTCACTTTCTGTTTGCTTTAATAATGATTCGGTGTTTGATCATATATGCCTGAAGGGGTACGACCATAACTAATGCACTTGCTCCTTCAGTCATATTTGACTAGTCTCCTCAAATACCCTATCTTCTGACTTTGGCAAATAGCCACTACCATCCTGTGACAGGGAACTTAGTATCTTTCATTTGCTAGCTCCTGAGATCTGATCCTGCTGGGGAACCTTCACAACTCTTTCAAGAAACATTTTAGGTTAGTCCAAGACAATTTCATAAGCAGAAAGAACTGCTGACATCAAGCAGGTAGCAGGTGCCACTACTAAACCACAAAATTCTTGCCTGCTGTGGGAGCGGTAATCAACTCACACACAGATCCTTGGGCGAAAGGGCACCTGTAGAGTAGCGCATGCTTTATTCTTCTCCACTTGATATCAGATTACTTGAACATCTTTCCACCATCTCCAATGTCCTGCGTCAGGTTAGCCCCTGTCCAATTCACCACCCCCTTTCCATGCTGTTCATCCCCTGCCCAGTGCTCTAATCAGTAGTTAATTGATGTAGGGGAGCTGGACAATAGAAACAATGGGGACAGGGATTCAAAGACCAATTGGGTAAGCCACTGGATGTGGACAGCAGTTTGTAGCTGAGATTCTCACTTACGGAAACTGGATGAGTTGTGTCTCCTTAAACTTCACATGAAGCTCCAACCCCTTGTGGCTATGTTTGGTATTCAGGACTTAAAAGAGGTGTTAAGGGGAAAAATTGGTCACTAGGATGGACCTAATCCAATACGACCAGTATCCTTATAAGAAGCAGATATTGGGACCAGGTGCACACCAGTGAAGAGGACATGGTGAGAAGACAGGCACTGGCCAACTGGAGAAAACCGAATCAAAGCAGCAACTTGATCCCAAACTCCAAAACTGTGAGAAAGTAAATCTCTGTTCAAGTTGCTCAGTGGGTGATATTTGGCACTGATGTGTTTAACAAACTAATGAGCTTACCAAATAATCGTCCGACATTAGCCATGACAAGTCAAGTTGCAGGAGGACACTGGAAGACCACAGAACTGAGAAACATGTCAGGGTCCTCCCTGCCCACCTGTCAGTGCACATACTTGGGACTCTCAGAGTCAGAGGTCAAGGTCAGAGCAAAGACAATGACACAGTCTCTTTGGTGGCTTTCCACTGTGAGCCGACGGAGAGGGCGGGCACAAACCAGGCCATCAGTGAGCACTTGTCGCGGGAAGTCTCACCCTGTTCCAATTCGATATTGTCATAGCCAAAGAACTCAGCTTTCTCGTGCCCTCTCCCCACCCATCATCCTCTTCAGCCATGCTCCCATATGCCTTGCGCCAGTCCTTCTTGTCCTTCTCAGTGGTAAACTCTCACTTCAAAGGATGGGGCTGCCTCCAGGCAGATTCCTGGCAGGCAACTGAGCCTGCACTACCACAACAGAGAAAACTGATCTTTTGGGAGCTCCGTGTCACCTCTTCCCAACCTCAGCCTGCCAAGCTAAGGATGATCTTGCTGGCTGAGGTTCGCCTGGTGTGTTTTGATTTACAAGGCTTTTTTTTTTTTTAACATGCCTTCTCTCACTCAGCCTTCACAACAGCCCAGAGAGGCGAGCTCTGCCAGCAGGTTTGGTGTTACTGATTCACATACATCGCCTCTACCGACATGCCACCTGGAATAAGAGCCCAGGTTATTCATGCCGAGTAATTGTAATGAGACCGCCCGCATGGACTTTTCAATAGACTGTGCTGTTTCTGTGCATAAAGGCTGTGAGAGTCCGCCCGGCTCTGATGGGTTGTGGAGACACTCGTTTGCGTAATAGATGGTGCAGGCAATCCACTGGCTGCCCTGAACTCTCTTCATTCTCATATGCTCCTAACATGCTCCGTGCTCTTTCATTGTTTCTTTTAAATTTTTTTTTAAGTTTGCTGTTTTGAAAGTCAGAGACAGGGAGAAATAAAAAGAGAGAAATAAAGAGACAGAGAGAGAGAGACCTTCCATCCACTGGCTCACTCCCCAGATGGCCGCAGCAGCTGGAGCTGGGCCAATCCAAAGTCAGGAATCAGGAGCTTCTTCTGGGTTTCCCACATGGGTGCAGCAGCTAAGGACTTAGTTCATATTCTACTACCTCCCCAGGAGTATTATTGAGGTGCTAGATTGGAAATGGAGTATCCAGGACCCAAACCAACCAGTACTAGTGGAAGCTTTACTTGCTATGCCACAGGGCCAATCCCTCCACTCTGCTTTCTTATTTAATGATAGATAGGCAACAATCTCTCTGAAAATGTTCAATGGAATTTTTAAAATGATTATTTTGTTTCATTTGCAAATCAGAATTACAGAGAGAGAGAGAGAGAAGGAGAGATCTTCTATCCCCAAATTGTTGCAATGGCCAAAAGTAGGCTGGTCCTAAGGCAGGAGCCAGGAGCTTCTTCCAGATCTCCCACCTGGATGCAGGATCCCAAGACTTTGAACCATCCTCTACTGCCATCCCAGGCCATGATCAGGAAGCTGGATCAGAGGTAGAGCAGCCGGTATTAGAATTGAAACCCATATGGGATGCGGGTGTCACAGGCAGAGAATTGGCCTGATCAGCCACTGCATTGGCCCCAGGAATTTTGTTTAAAGATTTGTTTATTTATATAAAAGACAGTGACAAAGAAAGAGCGAAAGACAGAAAGAAAGAAGACAGAGACAGAGCTCTTCCATCTGCTGCTTCACTCCCCAGCGAACGGTAACAGCCAGAGCTGGGACAGTCCAAAGCTAGGAGCCCAGAGCTCCAGCAGGTTCTCCCATGCGGGCTGCAGAGAATTCAAGCACTTGGTTCCATCTTGCACATTAGCAGGGCAGATAGATCAGAAGTAAAATAGCCGTGATGCAAACCAGCACTCTGGTATGGGACACTAGTAGCACACCTGACAGTTTAACCAGACGAGCCACAGTGCCTGCCTGACCCCACCTCCTGCACAAAGAGTTCTGAACAGTGCTCGGTGCACCTGAACAAGGAGCCTCTAAAACGCTTCAGCTCCAAGTCATTCCTGCGAGCTGTTGGAAAACACTTGATCGCCCCCCAAAGCTCACACACCCCGGCTCCAAGACGAGCTGCTGATCACAAATGCCTCTGCAGAAAGAGGATTCTTTTATATTTTTTTCTACTTCGAAGCATAAACCATGGGTGCATAAAGCGCTAACAGCTGAGACACCAGATGCAGGGCTCTTGGCTGCGGGGCTCCATGCTCAGCTAAAACTGCCTTCTTTCTTTGTGCACCTCCCTGCAGCTGACCACAGCCAATGAGCTGCTGAAAGCTGTTGTCATCTCAGATGGTGCCTCGGTGGCAATTGACAGTTTTTGAAAGATGCCTTTCAGGAAGCATTTGGTCCCAGGAGGGAAGGCACATTAGAGAAAAGAATGTGAGCTTGCCCAGCTGCACAGCCACCTCTCACCTCAAAGGATCTGTTCAAAACACGTTCCTGATAAACGCGGGGGCGCTGAGGTTAGCAACTTGAACTAGTGAGTTTAGCTCCGTGCTTCTGGTGCCATCAGACGTGGAGTGTTGTGCATTTGATCCAAGGGGACAGTTTTCACCTGCTACTTGTACAAGTTGCTTCTGAGTTGCTTTTCTGGCCTGGAAAGCAGGATTCCAAATGTGCATCAGGTTTTCTGACTCCGTGCCTGTTTCCTGCGGAGCTGCCATTTTGGGAGAGATTGGGCTGTGAAAGGCTCAGATGCATGGCCTCAACCTCCTTCACACTCAGCCTCACCAGCTGAGACGACACCAAATCAGGGTCAAACCCAGCCAGGCCTCTCTATAACTGGATATAAATTCCTCAAGTGGGACTCTGGGCACACATCACCACTCTACCAGCAGCGCGCCAGACCTGGCAGGAGCAGAATGAGGCTAAGGAGGACCCAGGAAACCTTCCAGGCAAAGGTTTTATCCATGCTGAGAAGTGAAGGACAAGATTGGAGTTAGATGATCAAAAGTTCTTTAGACATTGTGCAGGCTGCCAGGGACGTCGTGGGCCCAGCTGAAGGACCCTATCATAGCTGGTTGCCTTTGGGAATCGGAGAGCCACAACACATATGCCCACAGGCCCACACATGTTCACATGCACACATGGACAACACACACATCTTTGCCCATCCCACTAGGTTCTGCCTCTTTCCAAATGAGCTTTACTCTTTGACTCCCCTCACTAGATTAAAAATTCTTAGATGCTGGGATGGCTTCCTTCTTTTGAACCTGTGTTTCTGCCTCACCTTGCCAGCACCCAAAAGAAGGAAGTGGTCCCCAGGGAGCCTGGCTGTCCGTGTTAGGGGACCAGAGCTGTCGGCATGGGGAGGAGCGGACTTCAGCTGTGGACACTGGAAGAACACCGCAGAATGAAGTGAACAGTAGAGCCCCTTCGCGTGAGCCACGGTCAGTGCAGTCTTTGGGAAAACAAAGCCATAAAAAGAAAGATCCCATGTGGGCACCAGTTCACGCCCCGGCTGCTCCACTTCCCATCCAGCTCCCTGCTAGTGGCCTGGAAGTGCAGTGGAGGTTGGGCCAAAACCTTGGAAACTTGCATCCATGGGGGAGACCTGGAAGAGGCTCCTGGTTCCTGTCTTCAGATCAGCTCAGCTCCAGTCATTGTGGCCAGTTGGGGAGTTAACCAACAAATGCAGGATCTTTCTCTCTGTCTCTCCTTCTTTCTGTAGATGTGATCTGCCTTTCTAATAAAAGTAAATAAATCTTAAAAAAAAAAAAAAAAGACCTAAATACCCCCAACTAATTCCCATATATCTGTCAAGTCTTTTTCACCTCTGTTCTCTACCAACACAGGCCTTGACCAGAAGCTTTCTGTACCACAGGAAAGCAATAAATATAATAATAATAATAATAATAATAATAATAGCCCAGTGCAGTGGTTCAGTGACTAAATCCTTGCCTTGTAAGCGCCAGGATCCCATATGGGGTATCGGCTCCAGTTCGTGTCCTGGTTGCTCCATTTCCCACCCAAATCCCTGCTTCTGGACTGGGAAAGTATTTGAGGATGGTACAAACCCTTAGGACCCTGCACCCATGTGAGAGACCCAGAAGAAGCTCCTGGTTCCTGGCTTCAGACTGAACTCAGCTCAGGCTGTTGTGGCCATTTGGGGAGTGGATCAGCAGTTGAAAGATCCTTCTCTGTCTCTGTCTCTTTGTAAAATTGGCCTTTCCATTAAAATTAATTATTAAAATAATAATAACAACTCTTAATTTGATTGTTCTCCTTGCACAGCTTCCTTCAAACCCAAGACACAGAGCAACAATTAGCAGGGCCCAGCTTTCAGAGCAAACAGCAAGACCTTGGGGCCACTGCCCACCATGGCAGGCAAAGCATCACCTGGTACCCACTTTTCTTGGTGTCCACGAGAGAAGGCTGAACTCACACGCATCAGCACTTCTCGGAGATTCCAACCAGCGACCGAGGAAGGTAGCAAGCAAATTCCTGAAACCTTAGTGGGAATCCTGTCCAGCTTCTTGTATAAGGATAGAAGAAAGGTGAGCCCTGGAAACCAAAAACGTTTTGTTGCAGGCCCTAAGCTAGGTAGTGGCTAAGCTGAGATTTCATCCTTGGTTTTCCTTGCTCCTCATCTTGGACCCATCCGGTCTCCAGGTTTAAAGGGACAGCTATGCAGTGTTGAAAATACCTGTGTGTTGCCCACACCGGGCACAGACCCAGCAGACCCAGAGGGTGCTTTAACCCTTGCAAGATGACGAGCTTTCCTCACTTCCTCAGGGCAGCCTGCTCTGGTTTGGGACAACACTACAGCATCTTTTGGGTTGCATCTTGGTCATGCTTCTGACCAGGAAGCTCTGAACACCAAATTTCCCCAGAGTTTGCAGGTCACGCCTTCCGAGTCCACTGTGGCTGTGGTCCCTCTGGACCGTCCAGTCTCTGCTGCAGGAACAGTGTCTGCCCTTGGTGAGGCCTGGCCCTGGGCCTGGGTACATGTAGTCTTTGTCTTCTTAAGCATGACAGTGCAAAATGAACCTCCGTGCTCTGGACATAGGAAGACCAGGTTGGAAACGGGCTGGCCAGCACTGTAGGAATTGTCCTGCCATGATGGAGTAGGTCAAGGGGCACACCTGTGACACCTGTCTCTCCCACCACAAGCCCCAAACTTCTTTTGTATGTGCTGCTGCTAAGTCAACGCAGCTCCGCAGAGCCAAGATGACTCTGTGAACCCAACTGAAAAGAAGTCACAGGGAAGCCTGTAAAGCACCGCTCTAATCTCACATGAAAATGACAGAGAATACCATTGTACAGTGTCACGGAAATCCATCCAAAGAACGACTTCAGGTGTTCTTAACACACACACACACACACACGCACACACACACACACACACACACACACACACACACGGTAACAGTATTCGATGATGAACATGCTTCCGCTTAGCTGAATGTCAACACATGTTATATATGTATCTTCAAAAAATAAAATCACATAGCAATTTTCAAAATCACATGCCATTCTGCCTGCTTGGCTTCTACTAACCTGTCCTGTGAGGTCTGTTGACTTTCACCTTGACTTTCCTTCCAAAGGGTGGTTTGTTCTTGAGCAGGGTAGAGCCCAGTCTCTGGTCAGACTTAGACCAGACTTTTACTTATTTATTTTTGTTTTAAAAAATGTTAACAAGACCTTTTAAATGGCTGTTATGGCTGCTGGAAGTGCTGAAGTGAATCTTTTTGGAGTGGATTTGGGAGCCATTTGTCAAAATTCAAAGAACTCACACTCAAATTTTAAACTCAGAAATTCCTCTTTCAACAATTTATTCTACCATAACAGACTATACAAATGAATAAAATCTATATACCAGAACATTTTTCTATGGCATTACTTATAAAGATAACAGAATTTTAAAAACTTATTTAGTAACATTTTGGTAGAGGCATGTAACGAAACACTATGCAATCATCACAAAATTTGAGTTTAACCAGGAAGACTTTACCACTTTGCTGTGAAAAAAAGAGGACTACGCACTTTCTATTGGTATAAATAAGAAAACTCACAGGGCCAGCCTCATGGTGTACAGGGCTAAGCCCCCATGTGTGACATGACATCTCAAATCAAAGAATCCACTAAAGTTCTGGCTGCTCCACTTCTACTCAAGCTCCCTGCTACTGCCCCAGCAAAGCAGAGGAAGGTCACCCAACTGCTTGGGCTCCTGCCACCCACCTGGGAAGAAACCCAGATGGCCTTCTATACCCCCTCGCTTCAGTGTGGCCCAGCCCTGAGTACGTGGCCACCTGGGGACAAATCAGTGAACGAAAGATCTCTCTCTTTCTTTCCCAACCCCCTTCTTCTCTCTGTCATTGTATCTATCAAATAATTAGTGTAGGTCTTTAGAATCAGAATAAGAACACTCATGTATATGTGCACTGATTTTCTGAACAAAGAGTTCTCTTGCTAGCAACGACTCCGAGGAGGAGAGGGGCACCAGCTACCTGAGGCAGTAGCAACAAAGACTGATCAGCCCGCTGCTGCCAAGCACACTGGAGGCACCTGTTAGGGAGTCAATGCCTTCCCAACCTCTAGTACACACACCTTCATTCCTTCTCAACGATGTTATCACGAGGGACTGTGCCGAGGGCCTTGATGTATACCCCATGGGTGCAGCGTTTCCTCAGCCTTCCAATCCAGTGGCCCTGTCTAAACAGTAACTTAGCCTTATCATACTGTGTGTGTCTGTGAACCCAGCGCTGGGTATGCGCCACTGTTCCAGCAAATATTGACAAATGTACCCCTGCCCTGCATGTCAACTCTGCCACACAAAAGCCTGAGAGAACATGGCTGAATAGAAGCAGGGGGTTACTGCTGGGCACTTAAGGAGCCCCAAGGCATGCTGGCTGACTCCTGCAAGGGGTCATCTGGGCATGTCTCCCCCAGGAGCACACTGCTCCTAGACACTAGAGGATGAGCCTAGAGGGTCCTAGAGCATCCTAGAGACTAGAGGATGAGTACTCCAGGGCTTTAGCTCAAGAGATCCCAAAGCAGGCCACGCACTGCAGGACACATATGTTCTGCTCTTTCACACCAAGTCCTCAGACCTCGTGGATCTCAGAATCCCTTACCAGCTCTTGGACACAAGCTCTGGGAATGGCCTACATTTAGGAATCTGCCTGTCTCCCCCTCTCCAGGCAACACTTGCTCTCAGGTCTCTCTGGATCAGTAACATGGACGAGTGTTGCACAAAAAAACAAACAACTCCAGGGGCCAGCACCAGGCATGGTGTTCTCATGCAGTACCAGCATCCCCATGTGAGCACCAGTTCAAGTCCTGGATGTTTCACTTTTGATCCAGCTCCCTACTTATGGCCTGGGAAAGCAATGGAGGGCAGCCCAAGACCTTGGGCCCCTGCAGCTCCTGGTTTCTGACTTCCAACCAGCCCATCTCCAACCTTTGCTGCATTTGAGGAGTGAACCCACAGATGGAGGGTGTGTGTGTGTGTGTCCTTCTCCCTATGATTCTGCCTTTCAAATAATGATAAAGTAAATCTTAAAAAAATCAAAAAGAAACTCCAGAACAGTCACACCATCCCAGTCTGTGATTCTCTACGCAGCAAAGCTTTCCAACCAAACCAAAGCCTGTGATCCCGCCACCAACCCACTGTCATGCCACTTGTCCGTGTGAATTCCAAGCGGAAAGTTCCACTGGCCCGTAATGGTGCCATAACAGTGCTCTGTGTTTGCAAAGCCACAAATATTCCTGATCAAAATGCCATGGCAGCCCATTACAGAATAGGTCAGTCATCTCTACCTGCAGCATGGAAGGGTTCCTGATGAGTTTCCTCAATGGCTTCTTGCATAAACATGGTCTTTGTCATCAGTCTTCACTTTGTAGGTGGGATCACCACCAGGAGGCACAGAAGAGCCCCCCGGGTGCTGCTGCTCCTTAATTTTTTTTCCAAACACTTTGCAACACTTAAACTCAGGTGTGTTTGATCTGAGACATAGACTCATCTATAGAGCACAAGAGGGAAGAACTATAGAGCTGGGTCCACACGGAGTTGGATGTGGCTTTGAGCTTGTCATTTCAGTGCTCAGTACTCCAGCCTCATCTGCAGGCACCTCCAGCTCTCAAGACTGCAGTGAGAAATGATGCATGCAATGTGCTTGACACGTCCTGGTCAATACTATGGAGTTTCTCTTTACCTTATCTTCTCACTGCACAGTGGTGTTGGCCCAAAGGCACGCCACAAAGCAGGTGGGCCATGATATGTTCTGAGTGGAATGTTCGAATGAGTCTTGTTATGAAGAAGATTTGGGCCCTTGCCTATTCTGTCACCTTTGTTGGAATCAGCATCTCAGTTTCCAAAATGACTATTCATTGGGAAAACAGAGTTACACACAGAGAGGGAGAGAAAGAAATATCTTATGACCATAGTATCCAGGTGATAGAAACTCCATCTGAGTCTCCCATGTGGATGGCAGAGGGCCCCAAACACCCAGGCCATCTTTTGCTGTTTTCCTAGTTGCATGAGCAAAGATCTAGATAGGAAGCAGATAAGCTGAGGACTCTAACCAGAGCTCACAGGGGATACTGGTGGAAGCTTAACCCACCTAGCTATAATCCCTGCCCTGAAATCAGTATCTTCATAACCCCAAACTCCCCAAGGGCAGGAACATACTAGTTCCCCAGGGTCCTAACACAAAGCCTGGCACATATGAACACCTAGTTAATTTCGCCAAGGAGTGAAAGAATGAGGTGCACTAGGCGTCTTGTTTGAGGGAAAGAGTCCAACATTCCAAACTGTCCTTGAGGCCATCTCCCTCTGAATATACGAGTGCATCTCTCTGTAAGTGTAAACATGTGTGTGAGTGTCTGTGTCATGTGGGTGATGGCACCCGTCTTCTCCAAACTTCTTTCTTATCAAATTCCACCTGATGTGAGTCAATTCTCTCCCTCATACATGCAGATGTTCCTGCATTTATGATTGCTTACATCCTGATACGCCTAAAATATCTTAAGTTGGAAATACTTTGCATAGACCCAACCAACAGAACATCCTGATCTTATCTAGTCTACTTGATGTGTATGTGGAACACCTATAATCATCATCACCTGGGCAAAAGTCATCTAACACCAAGTCGGTTTCATAACGTACACTCAGATCTCTCAGGTAAACTATCGCACACTGTACTGTTCATGGGGTTGCTTCCACACTACCACGGAGTCAAAAAGCATTTGTTGAACCATGTAAACTGAGGCGCCTCTGGAGAAAGAAGAAGCGCTGATCTGCATAAGTCTGCATTAGATGTACAAGGGACATCACGCCTGTCCCCACATCGCACACGCCAAAAACAGCTCCCTGTTTCTCAGACTCCACAGGCCAAGCAGAGAACAATCACCTTTCTCATGAGCCTCTTTTCCCAGGACACAGTGAAGAAATCAGGCGGGAATAGCTACAATGAAGCTTACAAAGGAAAGCCAGGTAGTTGAGCCCAGTGTTCAACTCGTTGACTCTTAACTGCCCTTGACCTGTGCAGAGCTGGCCACGGCCAAGACCTCAACATGTGCCCAATGCTCAGAGAGGCCACAACAACTTGTTTTTCCTATGTAAAGAATAACCCATGCCCAGGGCAGATTTGCCGAAATTCTACTTGATAGTTCATTCTGAATGTGTTCAGACAAATCTATTTTTACCTTGTAGAAACGCCTTGGTGGCTAAACTCATGTGAAACTCCTTCTTGCTCAGTCTCTTTGCAACGGTAGTTACCAGAGAGGTCCCTATTTTCAAATTAATGCACGCTGCCTATTTAGCTAATGGGCTAGACAATGACTAAGGAGCCGATTACATAAAGACTATTACACAGACTTAGCGTGTATGCTAGTCTTATGACTCACAGGCCAACTTGTTTGTGTTGCATTTATGGGCAGAGGTGTTTTAAGAAAACATTTAGTAGGGCAAGAATGGGGAAAGACTGCCAGTCAACAGAAATCTCTGCCAAAAAGGAACCCTCTTTTATGAGAGGCAATGCTGGAAGTTCCAAGGAGCACCTAAGGGCTCTCCAGGACTGAATTATCTCAGCATGGTCCTCACCTATTGGGAGACCTCATCCCAGACTTCAAGAACACAACTCTGCTTTCTCAGACACACAAGGACAGTGGCAACTCCTGCCCAAGTGAGCAGTGATCAAACTTAAAATATTTATTCATTTTATGAAAAGCCAGGTTAGGAAAGAAACATGCCCTGGGGTGCTGAAGCCCTATACAAAAACATCCAAATAGTTTTAAAGCATAATGGTGAGGGCTGTGCTTCTATAATCATGGGAAAATGCACACCACATGCAAGTTATCTTTAGGTACACTTTGTTATGCAACCATCCACCTGACCCATCCATACCTAGGACTTTGCAACTTCAGAAATGAAAAAGCTGTACCCATTAACACTGGCCCCAACCCTAACTCTAATTCTAACCCTAACCCTAATCATAACTATAACCATAACCTAACCCCAACCCTCCCTCTATCCCTGGTAACAATCATCCTACATTGCATGTCTACAAATTTCATTGTCCAGGTGTCTCACATCAGTGAGAGCAAACAGGTTGTGTCCATTTGTCTCTAGACTCTATCATTTAGCATAATGTTTTTGAGATGTATCCACAGGGTGCCTTGTATCAAATTCCCTTCCTTTTTCAGGCTGTATAATATTCCACTGTACATATATGACTTCATAAACTTAAACTTGTTGAGTGATACCTGGTTTGTCTAGAGGAACATTTGTGTCCTTTCTTTTTGTGCAATATACAGGTGTCTGAGATGTGGGTCAACACCATGCAGTCCCCCTGCCCCTAAACCCTGCTTGCTGATTGCTGGGCCTCAGCTATGGGACAGAACTTCTTCCAGAACAACCCTGACTTTTAATGTAGAGTCTGTTCACCTTCTGGCTCTCACCTAATTGAGAAATGATTGGCTTGGCAGGTGTTCGCTGCGGTGTTGATTCCAGCACAAAGTTATGAATCTGCATGGGATGGGAACTCCTTGCACCCAGCTGCCATGAGTTCTCCAGCTTGGTCTATTTGCAGTGGAGAGGGCTCAGGACTAAAGCACTTTCCCACTAGCATCTACAAGATGGAATAGAAATACCACCATCATTTCTTTTCCATCCCCCTAGGATTTGGACATTGAGCCAATAGATGGGGAATCAGAATTCAGTTCATCCATTAAAGCCTATGAGAGAAAATTCTACTTTGCTCTTGAAGTACATTGCAGGTCTGCCATGAGCCAACCTTTCTCGTGTGTATACTGTGTATATGTGCGTGTGTATCATATGTGCATGCTCTGTGTACGTGTCCACGGGTATGAGGTAGACATGCTCTGTGTACATGTCCACGGGTATGAGGTAGACATGCTCTGTGTACGTGTCCACGGGTATGAGGTAGACATGCTCTGTGTACGTGTCCACAGGTATGAGGTAGAAAATCATGTTGGCTTGTTTCAAGGAAAGAGAAGGATGGACAGGACTTCTGTAGCACTGGTAGGAAGTTAACTGTAGGTGTAACTACAATCTTACACCACAGCTTCTTCTGGCTTCCTGTGTTCATCAGGAAGGTTCTTTTTCCTTTTAATATTTATTTTATTATGTGAAAGGCAGCAATACAGACGAGACAGAGAGGAAGAGAGATCTTCCATATGCTGGCTCACTCTTACTCTCCAATGTGGTCACAATAACGAACCAGGCAAGGCCACAGGAGCTAGGACTCCATCTGGGTCTCCCCCAAGAGTGCAAGAACACAAGCATTTGCACCATCAACTGTTGCCTTCCCCGACACATCAGCAACAAGCTGTGTCAGAAACAGCGCAGCTAAGTCTTGAACCAGTGCTCCGACATGGGATGCTAGCCTCACAAACAGGTGGCTTAACCCACAGTGCTACAACACCAGTCCCCTTGAATGATTTTGATAACAAACAGCCAACAGAGCTAACAGTCGAGCAGGACAAGAGCTCATCAGAGGGAACCAGAACTCACCATGGAGGAATTCTGCAACAGGCAATGTAAGGAGTGTTGCCTAGGAGTCTCTCTCTAGGAGCAAGGGACGCACCCTAGAGTTGACCCTGGCATGGGACCAAGCAGAAGCCTAGCTTGCTCCTCTTGCCAGTTCCTTCTTGGGAACAGAAGCATGGAGAAGAGAAACAAAATCTCCTCCATGCTCGTGTAGGGGCACCAGCGATGGGAGAGAGAGCACGATCTTCGGTGAAAAGGGTGTAGAGTGACCACCACCTACTGCCTGCACCACTGGCCCTACACTTGAGTGAATGTATTCCACATTTAAGGGCAATAACGTGAAGAAAACCAAGGTAGGTGTTTAGGGTAATCAAAAATCTGCTATTAAAAGTCAGAGGGAAACATAGTAAAACACCCTGGTAGAACTGAGTTTCATGACAAGTCCCACATGCAAACTCTAGCCCTTTCCAACACCTTTCTGGAGAACACCATTTTCCTCTCAGTTTGCAAGACTGTGTTGGCTCAACAGCAGCATTCTTTGAGCTGTTCCTAGAGCACTCTCCTATCTGGGTTCCCAGAACCCCAGTTTTCCAGTGCTCATTACACCTTATTGCAACTACATTGTTCCATTGGAATTCAGGCTTCTTTGAAAGGGGCAATGACTTTCATCTCCTCATCTTGTAGCTCAGTGCCACAGGACATGGGCCTGGATACAGAACATCAACACCCACTTGTTGTTGAACTTGAGGTTTCAAACTGGACAGACACTATGGGGAAGCAAAGAATGTTTCGAGGCAACGCTTGTGTTCCACAAATAGCTCATAGTGTCACTGGGAAGACAACAATTGAGATACTCTACCGAGGAAGAAAGGGCACATTAGATGACAGATTGTTTGAGAATACTTCAAAAAGTTCAGAGAAAACAGAAGAGAAAGACAAGTCTATTTTGGTGCAAAAAAAGATGTTTTGAAAGCCAAATGTGAGAGAATTCATGAAAACTGAAAATGTATATTATGAAAAATCTGTGTCTAGGTTTCATCTTTTTCTCATTTATTTATGCATTTGAAACACAGGGTGATAAGGAAAGAGGAGCAGAGAGAGAGAGAGAGAGAGAGAGAGATCTTTCTTTTCATCAACTGACTTACTCTCCCAAATGGCATTAACAACCAGAGGAGGGCAGGCCGAAGTTGTGACCCAGGAACTCCATGCAGTTATCCCACATGGATAGTAAGGACTCAGTCACCTGGGAAACCACTCACTGCTTTCCCAGGCACACTGCCAAGGAGCTGGAAGTAGAACAGTAAGAATCTCAATCCAGCAGTCTTATATAAGATGAAGATGTCATAGCTTAACCTGCTGTGTCACAACGCAGGCCCAGACTTCCAACTGCTTTTTGGCACAAAAATATATTCACCTCTCTCTCTCTCTCTCATCTCTGTTTTTCTTTTTTTTTTTCTTTTTTTTTTTTTTTTAAAGATTTATTCATTTTATTACAGCCAGATATACACAGAGGAGGAGAGACAGAGAGGAAGATCTTCCGTCCGATGATTCACTCCCCAAGTGAGCCGCAACGGGCCGATGCGCGCCGATCCGAAGCCGGGAACCTGGAACCTCCTCCGGGTCTCCCACGCGGGTGCAGGGTCCCAAAGCTTTGGGCCGTCCTCGACTGCTTTCCCAGGCCACAAGCAGGGAGCTGGATGGGAAGTGGAGCTGCCGGGATTAGAACCGGCGCCCATATGGGATCCCGGGGCTTTCAAGGCGAGGACTTTAGCAGCTAGGCCACGCCGCCGGGCCCTCATCTCTGTTTTTCGCACTCTCTGCTTGACACCCCAACTGTCCACAACCAGAAACTCAATCTAAACTTCCCACTGAGGTGGGAGGAGCCTAACTGCTCAAGCCATCACTGAGGCCTCCTGGGGTCTTCATCAGCAGGAAGCTGGAGTCAGGAATGAGAGCTGAGAGTGACACCTAGCATGCTGCTGTGGGCACTGCTGTGGGCATTGCTGTGGGCATTGCTGTGGGTGTTGCTATGGATGCTGCTGTGGGTGCTGCTGTGGGTGCTGTGGGTACTGCTGCAGGTGCTGCTGCAGGTGCTGCTGTGGGTGTTGCTATGGGCATTGCTGCAGGTGCTGCTGTGGGCGCTGCTGTGGGCGCTGTTGTGGGTGCTGCTGCGGGTGCTGCTGTGGGCATTGCTGTGGGCACTGCTGTGGGCGCTGCTGTGGGCGCTGCTGTGGGTGCTGCTGTGGGCATTGCTGTGGACGCTGCTGTGGATGCTGCTGTGGGCATTGCTGTGGGTGCTGCCGTGGGCATTGCTGTGGACGCTGCTGTGGGCGCCACTGTGGGCGCTGTTGTGGGTGCTGCTGCGGGTGCTGCTGTGGGCATTGCTGTGGGTGCTGCGGGTGCTGCTGTGGGCGCTGCTGTGGACGCTGCTGTGGATGCTGCTGTGGGCATTGCTGTGGGTGCTGCCGTGGGCATTGCTGTGGACGCTGCTGTGGGCGCCACTGTGGGCGCTGCTGTGGGTGCTGCCATGGCCATTGCTGTAGGCACTGCTGTGGGTGCTGCTGTGGGTGCTGCTGTGGGTGCAATGCAGCAGTCCTCACCGTCTTCTTGAACCACTCAGCCCATGTCCTAAACTCATTTTCTAATTCTGTTTCCCATAAACTTTGCTGAGCTGTATTGTACACTTTAAACACATTTCTAAAATAACCCAGAAGAGACGAGGAGGGGCAGTATTATCCCAGGAAGCTTTGCAAGGGACAGCCAAGGGGCTGGAGTATTTGAGCAAAACAGAGACAGGCTTGGATTGGAAAGGAAAGTAATAAGAAACGGACAAAAACTGAATCCTCCATGCCACAACGAGCAGAGAGAGATAACAATGGCACCTCATCACTGTGTTCCCACAGGTCCTAACCCCATGAACACAGACAGCTGACCTTTCCCCTGGTAGCACGCCCTGGCTTTAGCTCTAAGATCTACCCTTGAGGGTCCAGAGCAATGGTTCAATGGCTAAATCCTCACCTTGCAACCACTGGGACCCCATATGGGTACCGGTTTGTGTCCCAGCTACTCTGCTTCCATCCCACTCTCTGGAAAAGCAATAGAGGATGACCCAAAGCCTTGGGATGCTACATTCATGTGGGAGACCTGGAAGAAGCTCCTGGCTCCTAGCTTTGGATCGGCTCAGCTCTAGCCCCTGAGGTCACTTGGGGAGTGAACCAGCAGATGAAGATCTTTCCCTCTGTCTCTCCTCTCTGTAAATCTGCCTTCCTAATAAAAATTAATAAATATTTCTTTAAAAGATCTACCTTTGAACATGGCATTCAAGGAGTTAACAGAGCCCCAAAGATCTCCCTCCTGTAATAACAAAAATTCCTACCTCTCCTGCTCTTTGGCTCCGAACCTGGAGAATATCCCAACATCGGCACTGCAGAAACTGCAATAAGGAGAAACACATCCTAAGCAACTCACATGTAAGTAACGAGAAGACAAATAACACTTCCCCTCAGGCTAAATACTATCAAATATTTAACACAAACTTGAAAGAAAAGCAACGTGGCCTTATTTTTCTACATCCTCTGCTTTACATGTCCAGAAAACATGCACTTGGATATAAAATTGTTCTTGCAAACTAATTGCACTTGCAGTTGACTAATTGGAGGGGCAGGGTTCCAGCTGTGCTTGCAATTAGGCAATGACTGTTGAAATGCTCTTACCAAGAGCAATGATCGCTTTCAGATAGCACTTACCGTTTTTCAAGTAGGCCATAGGCGTCGTGGGGTTACAGCTTCCAAGCCACCTCCCACACCACTACCATTGGGCCAGTGGTGAATTAAGGAGGGGAAAAAGGAGAGCAGCCAAAACCAGTGCTCCTTCCTCGGGTCTCCAACTGCTGCCTCATCGAGAGGAGGAGCTGACAAACCTCCGGCAAAGAGCACCGTGTCACTCTAGAGCTTCAAGTTAGCACTAGCCCGATGTTCACTAACAAAGTCCAAATTTCTTAGAAAAATATATGAAGGGGATGTCTAACAATTAGAAAGGGGATGGTGGCATTGTTCTGCAGAGGGTTAAGCTAGTGCTTGCAACACCACCATCTCATATGTTGAATGCCGATTACAGCCTTAGCTGCTAATCCAGGTCCCTGCTAGTGAGTCTGGGAAAGCAGCAGAGGATGGCCCCAGTACTTGGACTGCTGCTAATCACTTGGGAGAGCTGGATGGAGGACCTGTTTCCTGGCTTTGAGCTGGACCAGCTGTGACATTTGATTTAAAATTAGTTGGGGAGTAAATCAATTTCTCTCTCTTTCTCTCTCTCTCTCTCTCACACACACACACACAATTTATCAAATAAACACATCTTTAAAAAATAAGTTTATGTTGGTACTTAAAGGTTTTGATATCCACACAAGGTTTTCCTCATATTATGCATTTTTCCTGTACATTTTCAAGATCTGTATCATACATGTTTAAAATAAAACACAAAAATAAATGTATCTTCTAATTCCAATTTCCAGTTTTTCATGTACTCTGGTTATGAGTTCTACCTTCTTCTGTCACCCGTTCTTCCTCACCGTCCCAAAGGCACCCTGGGTTCTAGCCCGCAGCTCTGCTCTCACCCCAGCTAGGACATTCCCAAAGACACCACTGAACTTTCACTCATGGCCTTTGGCCACATGCCCTGTTTTTTTCACTTGAAAACTTTCATGTGACAGAGGCCAACTGTTTTCACTCCCAAACAATCTCCGCTGATGTCCCCAGAAGAAATTGGTCATCACCATCCTGGTGTACCTAGGCAGCTCTGCCAGTGTTTGCCTTCGCATTTAAACAATGCACCTGTTGGGATGAGAAATGGTTTCTCATTCACATTTGTATCTTTCTCATTCCTGGGAACCAAGTCTGTGGGATGAAAAGATGTTGCCATCCCACCAGCATGAGCTGGAACTGGAAGTAGGCAGAGCCTGGCCAGGCTACAGCACCCTCTAGCAAATACCAAAGTGAGGCGGACCATGCCAGACTGGGCCACAGCATTCATCAGCACACATAAGACCTGGAGGAAGGTCTTTGGGGTGCTCCTCTGCTGGATCACTGCCCCCACTGGTGAGCATGAAAACGGGACCGGGGACAGATCAGGCCAGGCAAAGCTACAACATCTATTGACCTGCATATGAACTTGGTTAGAGCGAAAAGCAAGCTGGGCTAACCAACTGTATCAACTGGTACATGCACGAGCCAGAGTAAGTGCAGGCTGGTTGGGCTTTGCTGTAGCATCAGCTGGCAAGTGCTGGGACTGGGGGCAAATCCTGTCAAGCTAGATATCAGAACCACCTGGAGAGTGCAAGATCCATAACTGGGAGTGGGTCCAGTAGGGAAACAGTGGACACCTCTCTGATGGGCTGCAACTCCCACTGGTAAACATGAGAAACAGAGTTAAGGGCGGGTCTGGCTAGACAGGAGGTAGTACCCACCAGCCTGAGTGTGGGCTGGATAGTGGAGTCAGTTGGGATGAACTAGGCTTCAATGCCCACTGATGTGTATGAAACCTGAATGGAATGTGGGACAGACTGGAATAGGCTGCTGCACATACAATCAAGCACAGGAGCCAGGGCTGGGGGCAGGTCTGGTGGGGGTTATTGAGCATTGCTCTGACTAAGCTACAGCTCCCACTGGAGTACGTGAGGGCCAAGTGTGCAATGGGCAGGATTGGGGTGGGCCGCAGCATCCATTGGTTTATATAAAAGGCAGGGCTGGAGACAGAACCAACCCAGTAATTACAACTACCATAGGCTGAGCCAGACCCCATACTGGTAAGCATATATAAGAGCCAGGTCTGGAATCACTTCAGATGATGTTTCTTTTGAGATCCACCCAAGTGAACCACTAGACTCACTCAAAGATCCAACCATAGGGAGAATCACACGATCCGTGGTCTAGCACTGGAATGCACATATCAGAATTGGGTCTCCTCAGTGGTTTAAACGGAGCAGTGGATGCCACACCCAGATGCACATGGATGATAAGATAGTCCATTGGGGCCTGCAGAGGACATCTGGTACCATAGAACAGGATAGAGGGCAGAACAAATCGGTCAACTACCCCAGCCAAGTGTTGACAGCAAGTATCTGGGCAAATAGAGACTTTAAGGTGGACTGTGTAGCCAATGGACCTTGAAAGGATTTCCTTGGATCAGCAAGATCAACAGCATATAAGAACTATTAAAACCACCTGAACAGAACCTCAGAACATGCTCCACATGGGGGACCCTGGGATGACACTGGGTAGCCATCACCCATCATCAGGTACTGAGACAGTAGGGAGGCTGAGTGCAGCTTCTCCCCTTGTCTCCATCTTATCTCCAGGTACAGGAAGAAGAGAAAGAAAGTTTGGAAATGATGATCTTACCCACTTTCCCCTGGTCCTCAACCCTTCTTACCCTAATCAATTGTATAAACATCATCAAAAGTAAAATTGAAAAAAAAAAAGAAGAAAATGAGTTACCCTGCTTTTTCTCCCTTTGATTTCATTATGGGAGCAATCAACGAAATTGCAGGCCTCATGCCAAAAGGTCTGATGAGGTGGTAGGAGGGACCTTCAGGCCAACCCAAGGTGAGCCTGGGAAGGACAGGAGTCAGCCCCCTCAACGTGGGCATAGTAAGGTCTGACGTCACATACACGCTGCTGCCTCTATCATCTCTACTTACATTCGTAAAATATCTGCCAACTAAAGGTCACATTCCTGCCCAACAGTAGCTGGATCCATTCACTGCAATCAGGGTTCATTCTGAAACTTTCCAGCCCAGATCAAGGCATTCTCATTGTTGAACCAAAGGCTCAAACTAGCACAGTCTTCTCACCCTTCCCCTTGTCACAGTGTCAGAACAGCCAGGAAGCCCGAGCCATGTGATCTCTTGATGGCTTCCCACTCTTCTCTTTCTACTCGCATGGCACTGTCTCCAGGCAGCTCCCTTCATGGCTCACCAGATGGCCACACATGTCTTCAACTCATCTCCCCATCACCACAAAAGCCCCCTGAATGGAAGCCAAAACCCTAGGTGGCTCCCCCTTCATACAAAATAAAGTCCAAAGTTTAGACCTGACATTCAGCAATGGTGACTCTCCCTGTCTCCAGTGCTGTTCCCATATTCTGCAAGACCGACTCTCCAAGGAACACCAAAAGACACAGCACCTATAAGGTGTGCCTCTCTTAACTCTTGTGCCTGGGCACAGGGCTAAGAGTATAAGCACATAAACTGACATCTATGGAGACGGAGCACTTAGCTTCAACATTTCCCCATGGAACTATCTTTCCTGGAAAAAGTCCTAAAATGGCTACCTTGGGTTGTCAAGTGGTATAAGAATTGTTCAGTGAGAACGGGGTTCACAGAAATACACCTAACTGAAATACATGTGTGTCAAAAGGAATTGTTCTTAGGGGTTAATATGGTGGCTCAACAGATTAAGCTGATGCCTGCAAAGGCAGCATTCCCTATAACAGCCATTTCAAGTCCCAGCTACTCCACTTTTGATCCAGCTCCCTGATTAATGCCCACAGGATTAATGCCCAAGTACTTAGGTCCCTGCCACTCGGTGAGAGCCCCAGATGGAGTTTTAGGCTACTGGGTTTGGCTGGATGAGCCCAGAGCCACTGTGGAGCAAATCAGCATATGGAAGATCTATCTATCTATCTATTAACTATTCATCTATTATCTATCTATCTATCTATCTATCTATCTATCTATCTATCTATCTATCTCCCATGAATAGTGTTGCCCAGAGAAGCTCTTCTAGGCTCTCACACTTCAGTGCCATCATTCTTCCAAGCAGATTCCTTTACCTCTTCAGAACAAGAGTGCCCAAATGTTTTCTCACGGGGACAAAAAGATCCCAGCAGGCTGGAGATTCAGAGGTGTTCTGCCTGAAAAACTTTTCTTGGGTGACATTCTTTTATACAGAACATCCAAGAGCACTGGACCCACTCTGGAACATTGTTAGGACTCAGTGTTAATGGTGCTCAGCTAAGAAGCATGCGGTTGGGAGAATAAAGGATGGTGTGATGGTTTAACCTAGCAGCCCTCGAAGCTGCCTGCACCTAAGAATGCTTAATTGATGTCTGGGCTCCATCCCAAACCAATGCAATCATAATCTTGGAGGGTGGGCCAAAACACAGAATTCCCTTGTGATTCAGAAATGTCCAGACAGTCCCTGCCTTAAGGATAGTCAGACTTTGTATTATCCAACTTTGTAATGATGAGGAAGCATCACCCATTCAGGAGAAACCATAGACAGCATTTGGGTAAGTTAACAAGTCAAAGAATGCTAGAGCTGAAAGATTTCGAACATCATAACCCAATGACCTATTTGTACAGTCCAGTCTGGCAGCCTGACACACTAGCCGTGGGGAGCTGAGTCATGCTGGACCTATGACTGGACCACAATGCCTGCCTCCTAGCCCCTGAGATACCATAGTAGAAGAGGAGATGGTAACCCAATTACTGAGGAAAGCAAGGGTTTGAATTATTTTTCCCCAATTAATTTTCTCTTTTCTCTTTTTTTTTTTTCAATGACTGATTGATTTGAAAATCAGAGAGACTGGGCCCGGCGGCGTGGCCTAGCGGCTAAAGTCCTCGCCTTGAAAGTCCCGGGATCCCATATGGGCACCGGTTCTAATCCCAGCAGCTCCACTTCCCATCCAGCTCCCTGCTTGTGGCTTGGGAAAGCAGTCGAGGACGGCCCAATGCCTTGGGACACTGCACCCACGTGGGAGACCCGGAGGAGGTTCCAGGTTCCCTGCTTCAGGTCAGCGCGCACCGGCCGTTGCGGCTCACTTGGGGAGTGAATCATTGGACGGAAGATCTTCTTCTCTGTCTCTTCTCCTCTCTGTATATCTGACTTTGTAATAAAATAAATAAATCTTTAAAAAAAAATCAGAGAGACTGGGAGAAAGAGAGAGAGAGAGAGAGTATTCACGTACTGGTTCACTCCCCAGATCACAGCAGCCAGGGACAGGACAAGCCAAAGCTGGAGCTTCTTCCAGATGTCCCATATGGGTGCAGGGGCCCAAACATTTGGCCCGGCCTCTGCTGCTTTTCCCATGTCATTAGCAGGGAGCTGGACTGGAAGCAAGACAGCCATATGCGATGCCAGCATCCCAGCTGGCAACTTAACTTGCTGGGCCACAGCACCAGCTCCTTCTTCCTTTTTTTGCAAAGCTTTTTAATCTGTTTGGAGTGCAAGACAGAGACAGAGAAGGCTCCTGTTTGCTGCTTCACTCCCCAGCTACCTGCTAACTGCTGGCATACTGGTCTGAAGCCAGGAGCTAGGTAATCAATCCGGATCTTGTTTGTGGGTGGTAAAGCCCAATTGTCACTGCCTCCCAAGATCTCTGTTAGCAGAAAGCTGGAGTCAAGTGCTGGGGCCATGGATCTGCTCCAGATCTTCAAATGTGAGACAAGGATAAGTTACCTAGTGCCTTCACTGCTCCACTAAATGCCTCTCCTCCAAACCTTCATAATTAATCATTAAAATTACCATTGTGAAATCCTGTTCATGTGCTTTTAATACAAATGCCAATGACTTGTGTTTACACAAGTTGAATTGCCTTTCCCCAATTTAATTTTCTCTTTTCTCTTTTTTTTTTTCCAATGACCGATTGATTTGAAAATCAGAGAGGGAGACTGGGAGAATCGTTTTTACACATGTGTGCGCACACGTGTGAGTTTGTGTATGTGCTCATTTCAAAGTCAGCCACGCTCAGTGGTTGGGGCCTTGACGACACCTCCTAATGCTCTGTGCAAGAGGAGAGCAAGTGATTCCTTCCTACAAGTCAGGCCCTCTGCTAAGCAGCTCCCCAGCACCACCTCGCTGCATCCTCAGCCTTAGTCCGCTGAGATTGACACTGTGGCTACCCACAGCTTGCACAGGAGGAAACTGAGGTTTAAAGATGTCATGTCATGTCACTGGGGTCACCCAGCTTACAAGGGGCAGAGCCTGAACTGCCCTCTGAGAGTGAGCCACTCTGACTGTAACTGGGAACCACTGTGACCTACATCAACCTAAGTCGGCCCTGGAGTATCGTTGTCTAAAATCACTAGAGAATCAAAGCACCGGAAACACAGTAACTTTTCCAAGTTCCCCACTCTACCACAGGTCTTAAACCACCCCCTCACCCTGCTTCAAATGCTTTCAATTGCAATTCATACCCCTCCCCTAAGAGAGGAACATCTGCTTCTGACTCTTACAGATGCACGCTGTAATCCCGTTTCTTGGTTGATGGAACTGTCCAGGTAATCAAATTAGGTCATTGCCCAGAGAAGAACCCACTGCCTGACTCATTCTCGGCCAGCCACGACAGCCCATTAGTTAGGATGACAGCATGTCCACCCAGCCAACTGCCCTACACATACATACCCTGGCCTCCCCCAGCTGTGACTCCACAGATCCCACAATGCCCATGTGCTTCCGAGAAATAAACCCTTGCACTGTGAGTGAGGCCTGCTAAGCAAAGTGAGACTCCAACTCCTGCCTGCCAAGGATAATTTATTTGGAGAAGTTTCCTGCTCTCCATCTCCATCCCTCAGGTGCAAGTCTAAATATAACCAGTGGCCTACAGCAGCTGCATTTTGACAGAACTCCAGAAATACAGGGGTTTGTTCTTTTTAATCATTATACAACTGTTCTTAACCTAAGACAGGTTGCATTAAGAACTTCCATTCCCATAAGGAAACAGAGTCCGTCAACAACAGAACAGATTGGCTTAATACAGTTTTTCTACAACTGTAGCAGACTTCTGTTAGTGGCCCCCTGGGCAACTAAGGAATAGCTTGCACCTTTATGAATGTTCTCAAATCATTCTATATTGCAGGGCCTAATGATGCAAAGTGAATCCCTCCAAAGATCTCACTAGGCTGTTCTGATCAACCCACAACAATGTTGCATAGTCTTTCGAGTCAGACTTTGTGACCATGTGCACACATGCCTGCACATACATAAACACACAAACACAGTCAAGCAAACACAAGGTGCTCCCGTGCATGGATCCTTAAAGATACTGCTCTAGGAAGGAGAACAAACATCTGAGAGAACAGTATTATCAATAAGCACATAAAGGAAACATCAGTCCTAAAGGAGCACAGAAGTGACTAGATCTGACCAGAAGGTGCAACAGACTGAGTGTTCCTGTCCTGACCACCCCTTACACCACCATCCACGTATTGGAATCCTAAAGCCCAATGTGATACTAGCAGGTGGGCTGTGAAAGGCAACTAGCTTCAAGAAAGGACTCTGGAGAAAGCGCTTCAGTGGTGCTTCCATCAACTGAGGACGCAGGAAAACCACACCAAACTTGGCCATGTGGCACTGACAGGGCAGATGCCCAGCCTCCAGAGTCATGAGATATACATTTCTATTGTTTAAGAATCACATGGTCCATGACACGTGGTTCTAGCAACCTGAATGGGCCTCCAAGGTGTGCCCCTTACAGGGAACACACCAAAGGAAATTCATTACAAAGTGACTGAATAGATGAATGACCCCACAAAGGAGCAACAGGACAGATGCTAAAACAATGACAACAACTGTGAGAGAATTTTCCCAAGCTGAGTCACCAGTTAGAGCAGTAAGGACAGATATCAATGAAAATGCTATTAAAACAGAGAAGAACTTCGCAGGAGTCTTCTATAGGGAGATGAGGGGTGGGGAATAAGTGGGGAGATCAGCAGGTAAGAAAGTATCAAAATGGCAGAATGAGATGTGTCGGTTGGTCCACCACGTGACACCCACCTGGACTTTCTGGCTGATCTGCCAAATTTAGGCTCCCACCCTCTCACACTATCGGCAGGTGTTAGCTGTGACAAACAGTAAATTCCTTGGCAGCCTTGAACGCTTCCAGGCAAGCACTTTAACAGAGGACTTTGGGTCACCCTAGGAATGTGGCCTAGAGCTGTTAGAAACTTTTAGTGTTTTGTTCATGTATTTATAAGCCAAGGTCAAGGCCAAGTTGAGAAAGGGCTCAAGGGAACCCAGATAGAGTTTGGTCAAGGAGGGGAGCCCCTGTGTAGACCCTTTTTAACTCAAAAAGGGCCGTCTCAGGGACAACTACTTGCACAGAAAGCAAGAGAGGCTGCCCAGCTGAGAAAATACCTGCACAGAGAGTGAGTGAGCTTGGGGTGTTTAGGAAGCAGAGGGCAGCAGACATGGGAGGAGGCTGGCCATGTATATCAGGACATCGAAAGTGGCAGGCTAACAGAGGAATTTGGGTTTTGTTCCAGGGATGATAATGGGGGCCAGGAACAGGTGACCAGGTCAACAGTTTGTAATTCAGATGGCTGTGGAGGTGACATGGGGTGGAGGTGGTGTGGGGCTAAGCCGAGCCAAGCAGTTCATGACAAAGGTCTGACCTAGGTCTGACAAGGAACACCTGAGCTGTGCTTCTTTTTAAAGGACATATTTAAGGGATTAATGACTCATATGGGTAGTGGGAGAGGCATGTCTTGCTAATTTTCTGGCTGAATTTTCCTGCTGGATTAGGTGCCTTCATTGAGCGAGAAAATGGCAGGAAAAATCCAGATAAAAGGTGGTGAACTGCATTTGGCTGTGCTGAGTCTGAAGTTCCCACTGGGACGACCAATACAGGCCATGACTGTAGTCACAGAATATTGGGAACCAAAAGTTCCTCTGCATACACTCGCCCACATTCTGGGCTGGCTCTGTGACACAACATGTTAAACTTCCACCTGCAGCTCTGACATCCCACTTCTCATCCAGCCCCGTGATAATGTGCCTGGGGAAGCAACAAAAGATGGCCAAACTCCTTAGGTTCCTTAGAGACCCAGAAGAAGCCCACGGCTCCTGACTTCTAATCGGTCCGGCTCCAGCCATTGTAACCATTGGAGAGTGAAATATCCATCTCCTGTTGCCTTTCTTATAGAGGCAGATTTACAATCTTCTTTCAAGTAGAAATAAGCAGTCTTTTTTTTTAAACATCCATACCCTAGAATTCAGCCACAAGAGACCTGAAAGAGTGATCTGCAACTTAGTTAGAAGTTAAAACTTTAAGATCAACTTATTCCTAAGTTCCTGATGACTCTGTGAACTCTTCCCCAAAGCCTAGCCTTTGTGCACTGTTCTCTCAGGCAAGAGTGGATTCCTTTGGATCTGCCTCATGACCACTTGTATCCCATCTCCCTGTTGTCTCCCATGCTCTTATTTATCAAGGACTGACTGGTATGAACACGTAAGATGCCAGTAAAGTATGGGAAGGTAACTGGCTGAGGAGTACAGCAGCACACCCGGAACCTCTCCATTGCCAGTGCTGGAGCTAAGCATGTGACAGAACACACGGTAAGAGATGCTGTCATTGGTCACACTCCCTCCAGGCCAACCGTTGACCAGCAGAAACCTCCAAGGTTCAGTTTCCAGCTCATGCACCCATCTGTGTTCCCCAGTTGCCATCTATAAATGTGGATGCTATGTCATAAGCAACCACATCTTGCTGTACTCGGGGCCAATGTTGCCCCAAATCCTAGGTGGGTATGGATCTTCCTTTGATTGAAGAACATATGAAAACCTCTAGATATGAAGTAACTCACTGAAGACCACATTGCAAGTTTGACACTTATGTCCCAGTGTAAGGTGTTCCTTACTAACTACCAAAGATCACTTCCCTGAACAGTGATTTGCTGAGTCCTGTCCATTCTTGTCTGCCTTCCCAAGTTCACTACTCTTATTCAACCTGGAACGTGTGACCTGACTCCTGCCCCTAACCACTCGGCCAACAGGAACATTAGTGTTTGGGGCTGTTTTTTTCTTTTCTAAAACAGATTCCAAATTACTGAAATCTAAACCCCTTGCTTAAAGTTTTCATAAAGATTTATTGATTGATTGATTTGAAAGGCATAGCAACAGAGAAAGAAGGAGAAACAAGACGGCACTCAAGTCTTATGTTTGGAGTAGTTGAATTCCAGCAACAGAAACTGAGGCTGGCCCCTGCTGTCAATTTTCTCCTACTCCTCTGAGACAGTACTGCAGTCCTAACCTTGTTGACTTGAATCATGACAGCATTTCTCAGATTCTGTGTGTGACCCCATAACTAAATTCAACCAATGGCATTTGAGCAGAACTGTTGCATGCAAACCCAGGTAAATATTGCATGCAAGGCAAAGGGAAAGAGCCCTGTCTGATCCGTTCACTTCTCACCAGCTAGAAGGTGGACACGTCAGAGCTCAACCACCCAGGGTAGGTTATGAAGATTTGCAAGTGGCAGAAGAGAAAGCTAAAAAGAGCATGGGCCTTTGAGGACTTAGTAGAGTCACCTCTCAGACCTGTACTGATCACCTTCCAAACATTTTCTTTCTTTAAAGATTTATTTATTTATTTGCTTTTTATTTGAAAGGCGGACTTGCAGAGGGAAGGGAAGATAGAGAGAAGGTCTTTCAACCACTGGTTCACTCCCCAAGTGGCTACAATGGCCAGAGTTGGGTCGAAGCCAGGAGCCAGGAGCTTCTTCCAGGTCTCCCACGTGAGTGCAGGGTCCCAAGCACTTGGGCCATCCTCCACTGCTTTCCCAAGCCATAAGCAGGCAGCTGGATCAGAAGCGGAGCAGCCAGGACACGAACTTGTGCCCATATGAGATGCTGGCACCACAGCCTATCGAACACCAGCCCCACTTTCCAACCTGGTATGGTAGTACTGCAAACCCTGGTGTTTGAGCCACTGTTCACTTGACTTGTCTAATAGGTGTGATTGATGCTATTCTTACCTGATGGAGGAAATGACATTGTGAAGATACCACAGCCATTTATCCTGCGTTTCTCTAAATTAAATGCTTGTCTCCTAAGTAATCCACACTGACTCTTAGAATAGCCAGAACTGCCCACACATAAGGGATATTAATATTCCTTCCCCATGCCACCCATTGCTATGTCATGGGGAAATGACCAGAATAAAAGAGCTATTTTTGCAGCTGAATAAGCAAACTGTCCAGTATCAATCACTTGCGCCCTGATTTCTCTCGACCTGTTAATGACATGTGCACTATATTGTTAAATAGGAACAAAAGCTTCATCAGTCTCCTGGCTCACACAGATGCACACGTCTCCACAGCTGTGGCATGCTCTCCCTGTTAACATATTAGGAGCCTTGTCGTATTAGATACTTTGCCCAGTGAATGAGTACCTGACTGTGATCTAGAATCCTCTTGCATTCACTACAGTCACTCGGTCAGTTTTCTGCCTCCTGCCCCAAAGCAGAGCTGAAGAGGGACAGTCTTCTGCAAACGCACTGGCTGGACAGCGTCCCAGCTTCTCCTAAGGTAGATGATGCAAATTGCTCTGGTGTTGACCCACTTCAGCCATTCTATGCTCTTTTTAATTCACAATGTCTCCTGTGGCTGCAGTCTTGTATAATATGGGCATCAGTTATTTTGTGAATGCCTTTGGCATTAGCTGAGCCTGCCATGTTCTCCACATTGTCCGAGGGTCTCAAAAGACATGGAGGGAACAACACTACGCCGTAACTTGTTAAGCCATTGTCTGCAGTTCCAACATCCCATGAGGCTGTGATGGTTCAAGTGCCGACTGCTCCACTTCCAATGCAGCTCCCTGTTAATGCACATGGAAAAGCAGCAGAAGATGATCCAAATGCTTGGGTTCCATGTTGCCCACATGGGAGACTGGATGAAGCTCCTGGCTCCTTGCTTTGAGCAGGCACAGCTTTGGCAACTGTGGACATTTGAGGTGTGAAGCAGAGAATAAATGACCTACTGTTCTTTCTGTCTCTATCATGTCCTCTCAGTTTGTAGTTCTGATTTTCAAAAAAATAAATACTGTAAGAGAACACAAGGAAGGAAACTATAGAATAATCCCCTGATAATAGCCAAGTGCTTTCCCCTCTGATTTTATGAAAAGCACATACATTTGTATTTAAAATACTTATTTTAATGTGTCTTACATCAGTAACCAGAGCCAGAAATGATAAATGTGCTTAAACTCAAACTAACAGGCATTGCACTAGTGGTCTGCACCAGCATCCTGTCTGCCTCATCGGGGGTGAGACTTTGACATTCACATTGAAACAGCTCATAGAATACGGATTCATATAATATGGTTTATGTCAAGCTGTACTTTTTCTGAAGAGATGTCAGGGCATCTGAAAGGCGTAGTGAGAAGGGCACTAGAGACACACGGAAGTGCAGACGTAAATTCAGCTCTGCCTGTTAAACTGCCGGCAACCCTAGCCAAGCTGCTTATTTGAGAATTTTTCCCACTGCAGAAATGAAGTTCATAGCACTGACCTCAGGGGCTGCTCGGTGCGAGGAGAGGGCCTAACACAGGGCCTAGCAGGTAGCAGCCACTCAGAAGATCCTGGCTGAATCTAAATGCCAACGTCAGTGACAATGGGCACGGAAAAAATGCCACATCCATAGTGAACCACACGGCCCGTGGTTATTTTAAGATGCACTGCACATGAGTGAAACTGACATCTTTTCATTTGATTACTCTCACAATATAGTCTTTCATATACTCCTGCTGAATTAAATCCTTTTCCACTTTGATTTGCTGAATGGTTTACAGAGTGGAGCTTTAAGTCTTTGAGTATAGTGTAAGCTATGGTATCTGAAAAAAACAGAAAGAATGAAAGAGGGGAACGCATGGGAAAGAGGAGGGAGGGAAGAAAAAGAGAAGGAGGCAGAGGGAAGGGGAGGGTAGGTAAGGACATGGTGAGGAGAAGGAAGAAGAAAATGGAATAGATAGGAAGAAAGAAGGAAGGGAGGGAGAGAGGGAGAGAGAGAGAGAGAGAGAGAGAGAGAGAGAGAGAAAGAAAGAAAGAAAGAAAGAAAGAAAGAAAGAAAGAAAGAAAGAAAGAAAGAAAGAAGGAAGGAAGGAAGGAAGGAAGGAAGGAAAGAAAGAAAGAAAGAAAGAAAGAAAGAAAGAAAGAAAGAAAGAAAGAAAGAAAGAAAGAAAGAAAGAAAAAGGATGGAAGAAGGAAAGGAATTATATTATTAGAATTGTACACATAAACTCCATTAAATCTGTTTTGTTTCTTTAAGATCTACTTATTTAAGTGACTTTCAAGTAAGCAGAGTAAGAGAGAGATCATCCATCCACTGGTTCACCCCTCAAATGACTACAATGGCCAGAGCTGAGCCAATCTGAACCTGGGAGCCAGAAGCCTCTTCCAGGTGTCCCAGAAAATGAGCCCAGGAGTCAAGGAATTTGGGCCATCTTCTGCTGCTCTCCCAGGTCATGAGCAGAGAGCTGAATGGGAAATAGGGCAGCCAGGACTAAAACCTGGGCCCACATGGCTGTACAAGTGGAGGACTAGCTTGATGAGCCACCCTGCTGGCCCCTCTATTCTCTTGAAAATAGTTAACCATATGCTCTAAAAAATTGAATGAAAAAAAAAAATATGATCTGGTATTGAATGCAAATGAAATGATACAGTTCATGGATAGAGTTTCTAAATGAAGCTAACAGTTAATAATAATGACAAACCTTTATTCAGCATTTACTATGATGTGCCAGACTTTGTGCTAGATGCTTTAAGAATCCTATTTCATCCTAACAATTATCCCGATTAGACACGGAGCTAGAACGAAAGGGCTATGGCACAAGACTTTAAAAGCCAGGGTTCTTGGCTCTGGAGGCAGCAGCACTGAGCCCCTGGAGCAGGCCTGGGACGAGCCAACCTCCTGCAGGCTGGGTGCCACAGGAGCTCGGACACTGCCGTCCTGCCTTCCTGTAATCACGTGTCAGACAGAGCAGATCTTCACCGAACAAGATAAGAGCAAAGGCTGCAAGGTGCCTGGGAAAGAGAATGGAAAGAAAGAGGGCCAATTCTGTGAAGCCAAAGCACACAGACAGTGGGATGCCTTAGCGGGGGGGGGGGGGGGGCGCGGGGGGCGCGGGGGGCGGCAGGGAGGTAGAGGGGCAGAGGAATTGTTCACTGTGAATTCCATTCTGGGCCCCAGCCTCGGATTTCAGGTCCTAAGATCTTTCAAAGCAATTCCCCTTGCAGGTTTTGGAAAAGGCACTGGCTTCAGTATCTATGAAGTCAAAACATTTTATGCAATTTTTTTTCATATGCATGCATTTTTAGAAGGCAAGACTTCCCAGTGTTCCTGGACTCCCAATGTGATCTGTGAGCTGAAAACATTAAGAACTCTTTGCTCAACCTCAGTGCAGAGAGCCAGGGTCTGGCTCCACAGGACTGTGGCGCTTCTTGAAGCCCAGCCTGGATGGGCTGAGCACCTTCTGGCTAGAGGGAGCCCTGTGGGAATCTGTCCTGCAGTGCAGATCCCACATTAAAAAGGATGGGAATGAGGTGTCCCTTGACCAGGCTGTGACAGTAGTTTGTATACTATATCTCAGGTAGAAAATAACTTGGAAAGATCCATCTAGGGCCGCTGTGGAACTTGTCGTTACTGTCAGTAGGCTTCTGAAGAGCTGTGACGTCAGAAGGAAAATAAAAGAAGAACCGGAGGGGATGAGGGACCCAGGTTCAGATCCTGAAGGTGCCATGTCCCAAGCCAAGGTCCATCATCCCGTTGAGCCGCTTTCCTCATGTGTAAAATGGATACAGGCAGTCTAACTTCTGCCACCCAGGACTGCTGTGTGCTTCCTGTTAGGATGGAATCCTGTTGATTGAACACGGACACATCGAAGGACAAGGCTGACTGATGTGAGGCAGTGTGAAAATTTGATTTACGGGGTGGCTCAAGTCGGGAAGGGAAGAGACAGATAACGAGGACATGCTGTAGGTTTGGAGAGTACACTTAGGGTTCCATACCCTTCAAACCATCTTCCAGTTCCCTTTTATGTCCAGGTTCCCATATAGCAACAAGTGCCACCCAGTATGACCACAGAGATTCTCCTACTCTAAACAACCCAAGCAAAAAAAAATCTCCCATTGGTCTTGCTTGAAGTGCCATTGGGCTAAGAACTGGGGTTGGATGGTACTTGAACACCTTCTGTGGCTCGTCCCACCCCTGCAGGGTCACAGGAAATCCAGGCAACCTCACCATCAGTGATGAAGGCAACTTTAAGCTTGTGCCTCTACCTGGGGCAAACAATTCCATTTCGTGGCATGGAGTTGTAAAATATTGGTTCCAATGTCTTTCGGCATTAATCCTCAGCTAAAGAAGGAAAAGGGGCTGCTATGGGACAAACAAGGAAAGAACAATAGTAAAAAAGCTACAATGGATGCTTCTTGGAACACAGCCCTAAATCAGTGGACATAAGCAAAAACAACATGTAGATGTCTGTGTAAGGTAGGCTACTAAACAACCAAAATCATCATCATAATAATAATAATAATAAAAGAAAGCTCATTCTTTCTCTTTTTGTTAACTGTTAATGGACAAAATTACATCATAAAATTCCCAAGAAGAAATCATGCTATCACACTTTTGTTTAAGATTTATTTTACTTTTATCTGAAAGGCAGAGTTATAGAGAGTTCTTCCATCTGCTGGCTCATTCTGCCAATGGTCAAAACAGCTGGAGCTGGGTCAATCAGAAGCCAGGAGCCAAGAGCTTCTTCTGAGTCTCCCACTTGGGTGCAGGGTTCCCAAGTACTTGGACCATCCTCCACTACTTTCACACGTTAGCAGGAAGCTGGGTTGGAAGCGGAGCAGCAGAGACACCCATTTGGAATGTCTGCATTGCAGATAGCAACTCAACCCATGATGCCACAATGCCAGCCACCAGGGTGACAACTTAAACAAAACAATACTGGGACACATTCAGATTTCCCCATGCAAACATCTTGGAGGTAGCAGAAGAGAAAGGCTGTCCTCTGAATGGACTCTTCGGACTCATGCATTTCCTCTGTGGCTGACCCCTACTTCTCAGCTCCCAGCTGCCACCAGGCACTGCATAGACGATAATGATCTTCCCTTGTAAAGCATTTTGGCTTATGGGAAATGGATCTACGCTGTGCTTAGCCTTACTTCTGCCATCTCACATGTCACCATCACAGCAATCCAGCTGATCCGTGTTGTCAGCTACTTAACAGAGGAGGAAACTCCAGTTTGGGTGATTGAATAGGTCCCGTGTTGCATAACTGGCCTGCAATGACAGTACAATTCAAAGCCAGGTCCATGTATCTCCGACACCGTGAGCTTCATGCCACAGTCTGTTGCCCTTTACCATGCACTTTTGTGTGCATTTGCTCCTCGACCTTGCCCCAGAGCCCTCCAAGTAACACAGCTCTCGTCATTTGTATTGACTCTTCTGATGTTGACAGGGACAGCAGTGGCTCAGGAAATAGGATGCAAGCAGGGGCTGACACCCCTCAGCCAAGCCTGGGATAGGGGGAGGGAGCTCCAAAAGTTCTCTGTGGAAGGAAGACCCCAAAGACTCAACTTGGAAATCCTTCTGGATGCTTCAACAAGACCTAAGCCAGTGTTGTCCTGCTCAACAGGAAATTCTGAGTCCAGAAGCCCCAGACTGCCAATCCCAAGCCTTCCTCCCAAGGTGGTCATTTTGCTTCTGCAACAAAGAGCTGTATCCACTCCCCCATTCTTTCACCTTCACTGCCACTTCCCCTACTTTATTAATACAACCAGCCCCTGAGAGCCACAGAGTGAGCGAGAACAACCAAGCACAGCTCTTAAGGACACAGCCAAAACACACGTTGCCTGAGATAAAGCATGCAGGAAGAGCACCCAAACCCACATTCTTCGATGAAAAGTGAAGGGCAGCTCGTCGGAGAGAAGGCCTGAGCACAAGCAGCCTGCAGCCAGGTTACCCTGCTTCCAACAAGCTAGCCGAAGCTCTGGAATATTCACTCTGGAATCATAGAGGTTTCAAGCTGAAAACGCTCCCCAGGATGATCCAATATGATGTTCTGTGTTGAAGAGTTGTAGGAAATAATGTCCAAATAGGTTGGGTGACTTACTCAAAGCTACGTAGTTGTTCAGTAACAGGAATGTTACTGGAAGTCAAGTGGCTAAGCTCCAATTACAACCTCATACTTGTCTGCAAGGGCTCAAGTGAGCTTAGCTCCAGTTTTCCTTCTCTCTCTGGCTCTGCATGTATCTGCGCACATGCGCGCGCGCGCGCGCACACACACACACACACACACACACACACACACACACACACACAGCCTGACTCACAAGCTGCCTTCCCATCCTGTCCTCTGGATGTCCAAGCAGGAGCTTGACTTGGAGAATGTGTCCAGCTGCAGGGCTTAGCCAGAGCAACATGGCATCACAGGGAGGCCCTTGAGCCCCTAAGCTTTGCATCCAATCCTACCAGTCCACTGGCAGAGCAGAAGCTGTACTGCTCTACAGGCCCCCTAAGTGCCTGTGTGGAAGAACATTTCACCAAGGGCCCTGCGTAGTGCCTGCCTAACTGATCCTGACTCATGCCCTACAGGGAACTCTGTCCTTACTTATGAGGGTCAGAGAAGACTTTAGGGTAAAAGACAAGGAGCTTTATGGTCAGACCAACCTTGGTCATGTCTGCTCTTGACTTTGGGCAGATTGCTTATAGTATCCAGTGGTGGTTGGGTTGGGAGTGGGTGGTATCAGGAGGAATGAGGTGATAGACATTCACTGTCTGGCTGTGCCAACAAACAGAAGGTTAGCCAGGGTTGAGATCCACCTGTAGTGAGCTAATGCACCATGCCACTTCTTCCTCTCCAAAAGCTCAGCTCCAGGTTTCCTTACAATCATGCAACACAGAAGCATTGGGAGTATCTTGCCATCAACCTTCAGTTCACTTCTTCAGTATCTTTGCCAAGGGATGCTAAACCGGCAAGTCTTGTCCCAGTCAACACTCGGCATTTGAGCTCCACACCATTACTTCCCGCTGTTGCTAAGTCACCTGCTGAGCATTCTCGGCTTGTCTCACCTCACTCTGCTCTTTCTAGATTGACCACAGTGTCCTAGATGACAGTGATCAGCTCCTGTTGCAATGACAACATGTCATCAATTAGAACTCATGAGCTAGCTCTAGGACAGCTTGCCTTCTGCGCTAGCCAACCCTGGAGATGGGCCCTGACGGCTTTTCATAGACTCCCTTGACGTCACTGCTTCCCAGAAGATCAATTCAGCGAGTGGCTAATAGACAGGGAACATATGCAGACAGATTCTAGTACCCTCCTCATCACACATCCTGGGAACAAGCTCCTCTTCGGTACCCAGGTGCACAAGGCCAGACGCCACTAGCAAGAACCAAACAGATTGTTTCACAATGGCCTATGTCTCAGAACAAACTCCAAGCCTCTTCAGTATTGAGACACACACACACACACACGCAAGAATTGATGCAGACATGCAACATCCATACCAGATACTTCACCCAGCCTGGGCACCTTCAAATTCAAATGCAAATGTCCTACTTGGTAGGAGCCTATTCTTGTAATGGGTGCCACAGCCCAGTGATTCATGGCACCCCTCATGGAAAAAACACAGAGAACTGCCAAGGGTTCAACAGAGCGCAACACATGGCTCTCTATCAAGCAGTGGTCTCAAGGTAAGTGTTTCAGGGCCCAGCGTGGTGGCCTAGCGGCTAAAGTCCTCGCCTTGAACATGCCAGGATCCCATATGGGTGCCGGTTCTAGTCCCGGCAGCTCCACTTCCCATCCAGCTCCCTGCTTGTGGCCTGGGAAAGCAGTTGAGGATGGCCCAAAGCCTTGGGACCCTGCACCCGCCTGGGAGACCTAGAAAAGCTCCTGGTTCCTGGCTTTGGATCAGTTCAGCTCCAGCCATTGCGGTCACTTGGGGAGTGAACCTTCAGGCCCATTATTGCATTTCATTTTATCCTCACTGGCATTGCTATTTCTTCAATAAAAATACAGCAGAAATATTAAGCAACTGGACAGTTATGCTGCTAAAAAGAAGTAGGAGGAGAGGTGCCATGGCACATCAGGCTAAGCCTCCACCTGCAAGGTCAGCACCCCATGTAGGCCCCTGTTTGCTGCTTCACTTCTGATCCAGCTCCCTGTTGACGGCCTGGGAAAGCAGAGACGAGTGACCCATGTGCTCGGAACCCTGCACTAACATGGGAGACCTGAAAGAAGCTCCTGGCTCCTGGCTTCAGATCCACACAGCTCTGGCTAATGCAGCCATTTGGGAAGTGAACTAGTAGATGAAAGATTTCTCTTTCCATCTCTCTCTCTGTGTAACTCTGCCCTTCAAATAAAAAAACATTTTTAAAAGATAAGAAGGAGAAGAGGTAGTTGCCGGGGCTTGGCCTCAAGCATCTCAACACACTAATTCCCTCCTTGCCTTCCACTAGCTGGGCTATCTTGAACAAACTCTTTAGGCTTTCTTCAACAATTCATAAACTAATGGATCATACTGATGTCCTCAAAGGATCATTTGTGAGGACTGAACATATGAAAACACAGTGCTTCTCCCATAGTAACTACACAGTAAACCTGCTGACTGTCCTGCCATTTGTTTTCCAGCACCCTCTCCTGCCTAGGCCAGCCCATCCTCCCATCCCTCTACAAGACCCTGGAACAAAACGCAGGTGCCTCTCTATTAGCACCCCGCCCACACCCACTCATTTTTACTTAGAACAGGCTCCTTCTCTGTTGCAAAGTGAATTCTCCCTCTGTGTGGCTAAGCGTGCCTACTGTGACAACTCTTTTCTCATGCTTGAGCTTGGGTTATTATGTAGCACCTGTGTGTAGACAACTGAACACCACTGAGGGACTATCAAATAGCTCCAGTAATTTTTATGTGACCTGTAAAACTAGCAAAAGACCCAGGGCTGGCATTGTGGTGTAGCAACAAGTAAAGCTGCTGCGATCACCACCAGAATCCTAACACGGGCACCAATTCATGTCTCAACTGTCCTGGTTCCAACCCAGCTCCCTGCTGATGGCCTGGGAAATGCAGAAGATGGCGCAAGCATTCGAACCCCCGTCACCCGTGTTGAAGATGTAGATGAAGCTCCTGGCTCCAGCCTGGCCGAGTCCTGGAGAATACAGACATCTGGGGAGTAGAGCAGTAGATGAAAGATCTCACGCTCTTCTCTCCCTTCAACTTTGACTTCCAAATAAAAATCAATAAATAGCAAAAGAAAAAGAGAATGTTGAACAGAGTCCAATACCTTCTGGAGTTCACAAGATTGCAAGAGTATACCAGGCAGTCTCTCAGAATCCTTACTGCTTAAATGTGCATTAACTCCGGGCTCCCACACGCCTTCCCAAAGCCAGAGCCACGTCCACAGGAGCCATTTAACTGGGATTTAAAAGGGATGCCTTGAAGGAGGATTTAGTGGCATTTAAACCAATTAAGCCATCCTTGATCCACTGGAGATGCAGTCGTGGACAAAAGCTTTATGCTTCTGGTGGTTCAAAAATATCCCTTTTGGAGACCCTAGGAATGCACTGAAAGAACAAAGTCCCCTCTGTGACAGCCTGTGGGAGCACTCCTTCCCCAACACCCTCTTCCCTCTCCTCACGCCTGCTCTCTGGCTTTGCTCTCCAACTAAACCGCTTGCATGCAGTCCCTCCCTCAGGTTCTGTTTCCTGGGCAACCAGGCTAAGATAAGTATTCCCTGTAGTAGAATTCAGTGGCCAAAGAGGCTTTTTTTTTCAAGATTTATTTATTTTTATTTGAAAGGAAGAATAATAGCGAGAGAAGGAGACACGCAGAGAGAGGTCTTCCATTTGCTGGTTCACTCCCCAAATGGCCACAATGGCTAGAACTGGGCCAGGCCAAAGTCAGAAGCCTAGAGCTCCATCTGGGTCTCCTACGTGGATATAAGACCCAAGCATTTGGATCACCCTCTGCTACTTTCCCAGGCCATAAGTAGGGAGCTAGATAGAAAATGGAAAAGCTGTGATGGGATGCCAGCACCACACGTGGAAATTGAGCCTCCTATGCCACATGCCTACCGGTCCTGGTGACCAATTTCAAAAGCAACAAATGGGATCCTACAAAAGATGTCTCAGTTCTGCTTCTGGGTTCACGAAGGTAGGCGGCTGGTGAGAACAAGAGGGAGCATTGGGATGGACAGAATTTGAGAGTGTCCACCTGCTGTTGGAGACACTTGGTCACAATATTTGCAATTGGGCTTTCCCCTAAGCCTGGGGTGTGTGGCATCATATGTTTTCCCAAACAGTTCAGCTCTACTTCCCTCAAGAGAGGAGAACAAAGCTGAAGGGCAAGTCATATTTGGTAATAAGCCAAGACCTGGCCACATCAATGCTAAAACATTGTCACCACATCTGAGTTTAGAAGGCTGAAAGAACTTCTCTCTCTCTCCCTCTCTCTCTCTCAATGTAGTTTCCTGAAAGCTGACCAAAAATCTCATGCTGAACAAGCATTGCGACTCTGAGAGGAGAAAACTGCCCTGGAAAGTAACCCGGAACATGGTGGGGAAAGAAATGCAACACTTCAAAAATAAACAGCATAGAGCTGGAGAAACCAATATTGCACCTTACCAAATACACAAAAGATCCTGGGAACATTCCAGAAGAACAAGGGTTACCTGCAGATTAGTCTAAAGAACCAGGCAGATGTCCTGCCTAGCTCAGAGCTGCTCTGGGAAACACGCCTACACAAAGGACTTTATCAAGCATACCAGTAACAATCAAAGACAGACACCAGGATTTCTGAGACCTTCCAGAGAAACAGGATGTACCCCTCCTAAAGTCACTGCAGGAACTACACCAAAAGTTGTCAGCAAAGCAAACTCGAGGACTTCTTCTGCACAGAGAAGGTGAGCAGGAGACTGGGGCGATATCCCACTACATCCCAGGGCGTGCGGCACAGGCATGACCTCCATGTAGACTAGAAGCAAGGGGTCAGGGCTGACCAGGCTCCCCCAAGTCTCTGACTTCTTCCACACCTCTTCAGACCTTACCAAAGAAGGCCAACACTCTCCAAGAAAAATCCCTGAGGAAGAAAAAGTCGAAGGGCAGCCAAAAGAGGGCTTTGGGTCTATGACTAAAAGAGCTAGAATAGACACATCTGGCTACAAAATTCTGTGTTCTGTTCCTCAAAGAAGTCACTGCCATAAGCTGGCATGAAGGGAAATACAAGGGTCACTTAGTGCCCACCGACAATTGTTCCAGCACATCTGAGGACACTACAAATGCTGGCCATTCAAGTCTCTTACCTAAACGCTCTGGTGTTCACACAGAACACATGTACATCCACCCCATAGTTGAAGATACTTCAACAAGTTTGTGGAAATGCATATTGTGAAAAAACTATTCAGTGATTTCAAAGACATTTTACACCCGTTTTTCCATTAGTTTATTTTGCAGGCAGAGGGAGGGAAAGAGACAGACTACGAGAGACAGCCCCCATCTTTTGTTCAATGCCCTACCACCACCACCACCAATGCCTACAGCAATGGTTGGGGCTGGTGCAGTGCAGAAACCAGGAAGGGGGAACTAACCAGCGCTGCTCCGTGGGTGGCAGCGACCCAACTACCTGAGCCATCAGCAGGAGGACCTGGGGGGACCTGCATCAGCAGGAGGACCTGGGGGGACCTGCATCAGCAGGAGCTGGAGCTCAAACTCAGGACTGCAGCTGACATCTTGGAGTAAAACTCCACCCCTAGATTTAATTATCCTTCTATGAATATTTTTAAGTACCCTCATATTTTATTTATTTACTTGAAAGTCAGAATTACAAAAGGGAGTGAGAAAGAGAGAGAGAGATCTTCCTTCTACTAGTTCATTCCCCAACGGCCTTTACAGCCAGAGCTGGGCCATTAGAAGCCAAGAACCAAAAGCGTCTTCCAGATCTCCCATGCGGATGCAGTGCTCCGGGCACTTGGTTCATCTTCCATTGCTTTCCAAGGTGCATTAGCAGGGAGCTGTATTGAAAGCGGAGCCACCAAGACCGGAACCAGCACCTAGGTGGGTTACCGACGCTGTGGGGAGAGGTTCCCCCTGCTATGCTACAGCGCCAGTCCCAGCACCCTCATATTTTAAATCCTCCCTGCGTTACTTGTAATGCCTCACACAACATAAATACTGTAAATGATCACCACACTGTGTTATTACAAGCACCAAGTCTCTGTGCAGGTTTAGTGCATACGCATTTAGTTTTTGAAGATGTGCAACCAGCAGATACAGAAAGAATGATGGTTTATATACAAATTTAGTTTACAAATAGCTTTTCATACCCTTGAATTCCACCCACAGAAGCATCACTGTCTTACAACTAACGTGGAAAGCCATCCTTGCCTCCTTGCAGGAGACCTGAGGGTACCTCCCTCCTGATGCACCAGGCCAGCCAGTCTCAGAGCATCACCTGCAAGTTCACAATCAGGATGGATCACGCGGGCTGGCCTTCCCACTGGTCAAAGCTGAACAACTCTTTCTCTCTCTAGTTGCTTCAGTTTATCCTCATTGCTGATCTTCCGGCAGTAAGCACATAGTTAGAAATCGTAGTGCTATTTGCATAGTCTAGAAGCTCACACAGCTGAGGCCTGGCCTGCAGAAGATCAGCCTGCAGGACCCCTCTCTCCTGGTGTAACCATGAGCATGAGAGGAAGGCTTGCTTTCGGGGTGCAGGAGTGCTGACACCCACGCCTAAGGTTCCTTGGGAACGGCAACTCTCTCCATGAAGCAGAAAGGACAATTTCAGAACAAGAGTTTTTAAGGGGAAAGAAAGATTAAAAAGTTTTCAGAGCAGTGCTGTGACCTACCAATCTAAGCCCCGCCTGCCATGCCTGCATCCATGTGGGCACTGGTTGGAGTCCTGGCTCTCCACTTCTGATCCAGCTCCCTTTGTATGATCTGAGCAAGCAAGAAAGACTGGCTCAAGTCCTTGGGCCCCTGCGCCCGTGTGGCAGACCTGGGAGGCCCTCATCCCGACTTCAGTCTAGCCCTGTCCCAGCCATTGCCCCATTTGGGGAGTGAACTAGTGGATGAAAGATCTCTCTCTCTCTCTCTCTCTCTCTCTCTCTCTCTCTTTTCCCCTTTCTCCCTCCTTCCACCTGTCTCTGAGTAACTCTTCCTTTCCAATAAATAAAACATCTAAAATAAAATGGTAGAAGTCACTACGTAATGACCTGGAGGAGGCCATAGATTCAGGAATTAGTGGGTTCCTTTACCAAGGGTGCAGAACCTCTTTTTTCCTGCCAGAGTCATGTAAATACACAGTGCAGATATTTGCAACATCATTCTTGGGCCATACAAAATGATCAACCTAAAAATCAGCCTGCCACAGACGTATTGAATTCTGCGTGCCACCTCTGCGGCTGCCTCGGCCGGGCCAGCCGGAAAGTTCCATCAGCCTTGGGTGGCTGCCTGCCAGCCACTCCCACCGCTGTTTTAAATGGGAGTGTGCGGTGGCTTGCACTCTGTTCCTTCGCCCCCATCTTTCGGAGGTTGAAGCCCTAACCCTTGGTGCCTCAGAAGGTGACTCTATTATAGAGACCGTCCTTAAAGATGTTATTCCATTAAACAAGGTGCCCTTCAAAGAGGCAGGAAATGTGGACATCTGGAGAGGGCAAGAGTGCGTGACATACCGTGAAGACCAAGCCGAGGGCACGGGAGCAGACAGCCCTGATCAAGCTCAGGAGGAAACAGCCTGAACAATTTTATTTTATACATAGATAGATAGATAGATAGATAGATAGATAGATAGATAGATATACATATACATATATATATATATTAATTTTAATGCATTCAAAAGGGAGACTTACAAAAAGAGGGAGAGACAGAGAAAGAGGTCTTCCATCCCCTGGCTCATCTCCCAAACGGCTGCAATCCCTGGAGCTGAGTGAATCTGAAGCCAGGAGCCAGGAGCCAGGAGCTTCTTTTGGGTCTCCAACACAGGTTCAGGAGCCCAAGCACTTGGTTCCTAATCTGCTGCTTTCCCAGGTGCTTCAGCAGGGAGTTGGACCAGAAGTGGAGCAGCTGGGACACACTGGTGCCCATATGGGATGCTGGCGCTGCGGGCAGCAGCCTGACCCCTAAGCCACAGTGCTGGCCCTGCCATATTCTTTGTCTTGAAAAAGCAAATTTTGTTGCTCAGGCCTCCTGGTCCATGACACTGTGTACAGCAGCCCTAGCAAACTAACAAATGGGTGACTCTCAAACTTTTACCAGTTATTACAAGATAGAAAAGGGACAAGATGGAGGAAACAGAAATGTTTTAAATTCCAAGATTATGCCTCAAGTTATAACTGTGACTTCAAAGACCAGGTCAACCTTACATAATTATTAAATAAATGAAGGTCCTAAAAAGCAAAATGCATCAAATGGTGGTAACTGAAGAGCACCTTAATGGTTTCACCACTAAAGTCATCCTGAATTACTTTAAAATTTGGTCACTCAGCTACCTAGTAGGAAGGTAGCCGGAAATAAGTCCTATGGTTAAAAAAAAAAAAAAAAAAAAAAAAATCACCCCTCTCCAAAAAAAAATCCAGTAAGGTTCAAATGGTTTTTAGTTATCATGCTGTTACTAATAAACTTAGAACTGATATTCTGACACAAAGATTGAAATACATAAAAACGAATAGGGTCGATAAAACAGGGAAGTAATCATACTTATGGGAGATGCTTATGGCATTAGAATAAAATGAATAATACTTATGGCATTAGAAAAAAATGAAAGAAATTAAAGTTTCAAAAGCAGAAAACCTTATGACTTCTTGAATTGGAAATATCATGTGCTTTCCTTAAAACTGTGTTTTCTTCCCAGCACACTGCCCACTCTAGAGACCTGCAATTGACAACCAACCCCAGGGCCATGACTTTGGTCTCGCAGAACTGTTGCTCTCTGTAAAGGTGCAGGCCTTGGTGCCAGCATCATGGCACAAAAGGTGAAGCTGCTGCCTATACTGCCAGCATCCCATGTGGGAGCAGGTGCCAGTCCCAGCTACTCCACTTCTGATCCAGCTCCCTGGGAAGGTCTGGGAAGGCAGAGGAAAATGTTGCAAGTCCTTGGGCCCCAGCACCCATGTGGGAGACCCAAAGGAAGCTCTTGGCTTCAGCCTAGACTAGCCATCTGAGAAGCAAACCAGCAGATGAAAGGGTGTGTGTGTGTGTGTGTCTGTCTGCCTTTCAAATCAATAAGCAATTTTTTAAAAAGGCACAGCTCTTCTTGAGTAGAGAGATACTTCCAGGCTGAGGTAAGCAATGTGAAGTAAGCTTGAGTGTCTTGTCATACTTCAAAACCGGGAGCCTGTGACTAGAGTTAGCCCTGCAAATGCACTAAGATCCCATTAGTTCAGCTGTGACATTTCTAGGAAAGGGGCTGGGGTGGGGAGAGAAGGTCTATGTTGCTGTTGGCACATATGTATATCCTTTGGAGGGTTCTAGGAGGACCACCAAACTGGCTTGAAGCCAAACTGTTTCTGTACAAACTCTATTTCCAGGAAAAGAATAGCTGACATGCCAAAGCTTCCCTTCTTAGAAATATTATCAGGGCCAGCAAGCTAATCTTCTGCCTGCAGTGCCAGCATCCCATATAACCACCAGGTGTTTCCAATTCAGCTCCTTGCTTATGGCCTGAGAAAGCAGCAGAGGCTGTTACAAACCCTTGGGCCCCTGTGCCCACTGAAAGATCTGGAAGAGATTCCCTACTCTTGGCTTAAAACTAGCTCAGCTCTGGTCATTGAAGCCACTTGCAGAGTGTACCAGCAGATGAAAAAGATAACTCTCTCTCTCCCTCTCTCTCACTCACTCACTCTCTCCTATCTCTGTAACTCTTTCAAATAATAATAGAATAACTCTTTTTAAATACAGGAGTTGTGGAATGATAATGCTATGTGCCTGAAGCCCCTGCTGGAGTAAGGACTACAAGACAATCTTCATTAGCAGGAATCCAAGCCGTGAAAAGCTGCTAGGGAAATAAGCTGTAATAGGCAAGTTGGGCTCAAACTCACAGTCGCTGTTCAATCTCAAGTTATCTCAGAGAGGAGCACCATGGTACCTGGGAAACTTATATCCCATATCAGAGTTAAGTCTGTCTTTTCTGCTTCTGATCCAACCCCTCACTAATACATCCTGGAAAACATGATGATGACCCCTGTCACTCACACTAAAGACCTAGATGGAGTGCTTGGCTCCTGGCTTTGACCTGGCCCAGCACTGGCTACTGCAGGCATTTGCAAGGTAAACCTACAGATGGGCGTTTCTCTCTCTCTCTCTCTCTCTCTCTCTCTCTCTCTCTCTCTCTCTCTTTCTGTGCCTTCCAAATACATAAATACATACATCTAATTTTAAATAGATGGACAGATAGGTAATTGTCTTCACAGTTCATCGTAACCTTTCCAATACTATGTGCTATGCAAAGTTTTTTTAAAGTTTGCATTTATTTTTTCTTGTATGTATTATCTTTCATCCACTGGTTCACTCTCCAAATGGCCAGAATGGTTGGAGCTGATCTGGTGTGAAGTTATTCACCAGGAGTTCTTCCAGGTCTCCCACATGGGATTAGGCGCCCACGCCCTTTGGGACACTCTCTGCTACATCCCCAAGCACATTAGCAGGGAACCAGATCAGAAGTGGAGCAGCCAGGATCCGAAACAGTGCCCAGACAACATGCCAGTACTTCTGCCAGAAGCTCAACCTAATATGCCGAAACATCAGGCCCTTCTGCTTTGTGGATTTTACCACTGCTGGGTAACTCCACTTCTGACTTTTTCTTTCAGGAATATTGTCTAAGGCATTGTCCACAGACTAGAATTGAATGGCCCCAGAAGTTTTCCTATTGCTCTAAGGTGGTTTCTCCTTTCCCCAAGTTTTCCAAGTTTTCGCATGAAAACCCTGCTTGGCTGACGGGTGCCAAGGAATTCATCCATCCAAGCTTTCAGTCTCTTCCTCCAAACTGACCTCCCTAAGTATGAAAGGCAATGGGAGAAACATGCAAGAAGGGCCTAGAACCTAGCGGGTCAATCTTCAAAATCTTTCAAATGTAACAATTTTTATTTAACATTTTTCTCAAAAAAAAAAAATACTGAGGGCCAGTAACTTGCCTGGTAGAGTAGGAATACATACACAAGGTTATGTCTCCAACCCAGGGCTTCCCAAACAACAGCATGCCTTCTCTGAAGTTAAGTGAGAAAGTTCACACCATGTCCACCCCACAGGCACAAACCTAGACTGAACGTGCAGGTACAATGGGACAGATGTACCAACCAAGACAATGACCTAAGACCCTTCCCCAATTCCCCGGTAATCCCTACAGGCTATATTTTGTTTTCCTGTACATCTTGGCATTTGTATATCCAAGGATGCTAGCTACACCTCCTTTGCACAGACTTATGCAACACTGTGTTCATCGTGGCCTCTCTGACGGTGCCAAGGAAAGACAACCTCCTTCCCTTGAAAAGCATCAGCCAGGGTCTGATTCTCAACTCAAGAAGAGGGCAGTGGCAGACTCATGCTGAATTTTCCTTTCACTTTTACAGCTTGGGTTTTGAAGAACTTCCTGTGTCACAGGGAAACTATACAAACTCCAGCAAACACTCCAAGCTTCGGGGAGGGGGTTCTAAGAGGACTCTCTCTGTATCAGTGCTGTTGATCCTCAGGAGTCCTCTCCAATATCCCACGGGCAGTGCTGGAGTGAGAGGGTGTGAGGAGCCAGGACCTCCGGCCCCTCCTGTGCAGCGGATGAGTGGGCAGTTTGCACAATTTGCATCCTCACATCTCCTCCCAGCCGTCTTCAACTCATCCTTAGCTACCCTCTCTCCTCTCCACTGTGACTAGGCCTGGTTCCCTGCAACTTGGCACTGCCCACTTGGAAAAAGCATTCATCCAGCTCAATGAATCTGTTGTTCACTGGCCTTTCGAGGAGCTTCTTGCCAGTTCCATGGTTCCTGGGCCATCTAATCAGGAACTCCCAGCCTGATCCTGAAATCCTCCCACTGAACCATTCCTATGGGACTGGAGACCCAGCAGGAGACCATTTGAACAAAAGGGCCTAGTCCCATTAAATGCAGTTCAGGAGAGAAACGAAAATGTCAAATTGTGAAAGTGCATGGGCTTCAGGTAACGGTTTCCATGCACACCTCACTCTGCAGGATGGCTTCCTGGCACTCATCAGGTGCAAAACAATGAGCCAAACTACAAAGATTTGGCTTAGAACCTAGCGCTTTTTCTTCCCACATATTTTTTCACTAAGAGAAAAGGGCCAAGAGGAAACCAGGCTTTATCTTCTGTAAAGAACTCCCACTGGCCCCAAGTCAAGCGCCCTCAGCACCCCAAAAGAGGTTACATGGATTCACACATACCTAGGACCCGGGACCTCAAAATGAGCACAGTGTGGTTGAAAGCAAAGAGAGCGAGAGCGAGAGAGAGAGAGAGAGAGCTGGGCACGTCCCAAACAGCTACAAGACACAAGGCAGGAACTCTGTCCTGGTCTCCAAGTGGGTGGCAGGAACCCAAGGACTTGGGCTCTCTTCTGCTACTCTCCCAGGTGCACTCTCCGGGAGAGTTGGAAGCAGAGCAGCTGGGGCTTGCACTGGCACTTCAAGATGGGGCACCAGCATGACCCAGCTCTGGCTTCACCTGCTGCACTGAGGGTTCCCCAGACAGTGATGTAGACAGTGAGTGCCCTTCCCCACCCACACCTGCTTTCTCTTCTGTCTGTCAAAGCAAATGATTTCCTGGCTGTCCAACAATGGCTGGAAAACATGATGCCAACATTAGCCTCAGAGGGAAAGAGCAATTTTTATTTCGGATTTTGGCTGGAAACAAGTAGTAATGATATCAGTCAGGGGTGTACCCATGTGGCAAGGGCAGGGAGGGGGATATAGAGCCAGGAGCAAAAAAAGGCCAGAACCAGGCCAAAGTCTTCACTTTGCACGTGCTGGGATCTCATATGGGTGCAGGTTCTGATCCCAGTGGCTCCACTTCCCATCCCGCTCCCTACTTGTGGCCTGGGAAAGCAGTCGAGGATGACCCAAAGTCTTGAGACCGTGCACCCATGTGGGAGACCCAGAAGAAGCTCCTGGCTCCTGATTCCTGGCTTTGGATCAGCTCAGCTCCAGCCATTGCAGCCACTTGGAGAATGAATCAGCGCACAGAAGATCTTCCTCTCTGTCTCTCCTCCTCTCTGTATATCTGCCTTTCTAATAAAAAATAAATAATCTTCAACAAAAATGAAAGGCCAGAACTCCCTTGCATCCTGCACCCTGACGCAGATCTCCTGTTGTGAGTGGCCTACCTCCTGCCCTCTTTCCTGAAGTCCTCTTAGTGCCTCCTAGCCCCCACCTGCCAAAGTGAAAACACAGACATTGCTCCTACTAAGAAGTGCCCCAATTCCTCCCCCCACTGGCTTATCCCAACACATTCCCCCAGCTCCAAACCCACAGTCCTCACAGCAGCCTCCCTGGTAGGCACGACAGACCTGGTTTTGCTTGAGGTCCTGGTGAAGAGGGGTCCCCCTACAGCTGGGGGAGGGTAGGGCTGCAGAGAGTTGGTGGGACTACACAAGTGAGCTGGGGTCCCTTCCCTGGCTCTCCTCAGATCAGCGCCTCCACCTGCAAACGCCACTGGCATCCAATGTGGGTGCTGGGTTGAGTCCCAGCTGCTCCACTTCCTATCCAGCTCCCTGCTCATACACATGGGAAAGCAACGGAGGGTAGCCCAGGTGTATGGGACCCTGCACCAACGTACAAGACCCAGACGAAACTCCTGGCTCCTGACTTCAAACCAGCCCAGCTCTGGCTAATGCAACCATTTGGGAAGTGAACCAACAGATGGAAGGGGTATGTGTGTGCATGTGTGTGTGTCCTTTCCTCTATTTCTGTTAGCACTTTCAAAGAAGTAAATAAATCTTTCCCATAAAGAAGAAGCGGAGGAGGAGGCTCACTAGCTCACCACCACTTCCTGATCCTGGGCACCGGATGAGCAGCTGTCATGGCCACAGGTAGGCTGATTCCCCGCCAAGGCAGCTGACCCCCGAGGAGAAGCCCTTCCCCACTGGCTCTCAATCCCACACAGCTAATCAGCCCAAAGTCTAACCTCAGAGTGAGATCATCCCCTCAGACACAAAAAATAACAGATCCGTCGATGGGTCTGTCACGGTCCCCACCCCATTCTGTATGTCTTGAAACACCGCGGAGTAAAGATAAGAGACAATTGTGTGTAAGCTCTGCACAAACGGTGGAAAGCAAGCCAATAAACATCAAAGATGAGCTCCCAGGGCCTCGCAGCCGCGACGCTGTTTCTAACAAAGACAGGAAAAAGAAGCAAACTTCTTCAGTAAAGGGGTAGGGCGAATGGAGTAATTTACAAGTGCACCCTCGCCGGGGGCGCCCTGGCGTGAAGCAGCGATCCCTCGACAGACATTAGGCGGGTGCGCGCTGAGGAAGGAAACCCCCCTCCCCTCTCCGCAGCGCGCGCCACTTTCGCGACCTCCGACACCGGTGCCTCTGTGAAGCCCTGGCTTTTGGACGCCGGTCCAAAAGGGAAAGGATGGGAAAGAGGACAGAGCCTAGGCGGTGCGCTCTCGGTGCCCGTCCCGGGGAACACGCGCTTCGCGGCGTTCCTGCTGGGGAGTCAGAAACGGGTATTCCGAGGCTGAAACTCCCGCTGGCCCTGAAGCCTTCCTCCAGAGCCTCGGGGTGTATGCAGCACCCCGCGCCAGGCACCCAATAAGCGGGTGCTTGCCTCCCCCTTCCCCTAGGAGCTATCAGACAGGTGCAAAGGAAAGGAAAGTGAAAGTTGGGATGCCGCTGAGTGAGCTAGAATTAAGGTGAGCTACAAAGGCTCAAGTTCAGCCTTTTATTCATTCAAAGAAAAAACAAAAAGACAAAGAATAGACCCTGAAAGGGAAATCACGGGGAGGGGCGCCCAGCTCCGTGGCTCCCCGAGAGGGGTCACCGCCAAGCACATCCCCCGCGATTTCTGCTGTTCGCCACCTTGGTCACGAGAGGGGCAGGAGACCAGGAGGGGTTCCTTCCCCGCCGAGTAGCGCTGTTTCCACGCCGATGCACCCCGCGGAGGCCCGCAGGCCAGAACAGATCCCCGCCACTCCCCGCCGGCCCCCAGTGCGCGCCGGGGGCACAGCCCTTCCAGGTGTGTCCGCCCGCCAAGTCGCCGCCTGGAATTCCGGGGCGCAGGGGACCCCTCCTAGGCGGGGCGCTCACACCTGAGCGGCGGGAGCCGTGGGGCGGGGCGACACGCGCGCGCACACGCAAACTCCCGGCCGCGCGCGTACACACACACACACACACACACACACACACACACACACACGTATCCTGGCGCGCGCGCGCGCTCCTCATTGGCGGGAGCGGCAGGGCGGAGCGGGCCGGACCCAAAACAAACAACCTGCCGCGCCGCCGCGTGGCCTCGGCCTGGGGAGCGCCCGCGCGGGCAGCCACGGCCACCTCGGCCACCTCGGTCCTCCCCGCCCAGGCCCCGCCCCCGCGCTGCGGCCGCAGGGTTAAATTGGGCCGGGCCGAAGGTGGAGGCGACACGCAGCCGCGGCCGGGCCCCGCGCGGGGATGCTGCCCGGGAAGCCGAGGGCGGGAAGGCGGCTGCGGGCACAGCAGCAGCAGCCTCGAGGATTCAGCTGCGAGGGTGCTCAAGGTTAAGGACGTCGGTCTTTCCCGCCAAAAAGACGGCTGCGCGCCCCGTTTCCCGCACCGTATCCGTGCCCCGCCAAGGACTTGGCGGCGCCAGGCTCAGAGACCTCAGGTTTAGATTGCCCCGTGCTCCTGGGCTCGTGAACGGAGCGCAGATGGGCGCGCAACCTCCCTCCGCCAGGAACTGCTTCTAAAGCCGGCGCCAAGGGTGGCCCCGCAACCGCCCACCGCATGCATTTCACCCCAAACTGAACGGAAGACAGCGCCCACCGGCTGCTCCCTCTCCGCCCTTCAGAGTGAGCCCGACGCACGCCCAACCTCCAGCGCGGCAGAGGAGCCTACCACAGAAAAGTGACTCTCGGAAGGGGAAGGAGTGAGAGACTTGGGGCTGCGGGACCCGCCACCGCCGTCACCTCTGTCCCCCACCACTACCACCGGCGGGGGTCCGAGCGCGCGAACATGAAGCTGGAGGTGTTCGCCCCGCGCGCGGCCCACGGGGACAACAAGCCCGGCGGTGACCTAGAGGGCGCGGGCGGCAGCGACGCGCCGTCCCCACTGTCGTCGGCGGCCGGCGACGACTCTCTCGGCTCGGATGGCGACTGCGCTGCCAACAGCCCGGCAGCGGGCGGCGAGAACCTGGCGGGAAGCAGCGAGCGCCAGGGCAGCGCGAGCGGGGAGCCGGACTCCGAGGACCAGAGCGCGGCGGCGGCCGGGGCAGGGGGCTCCGAGGCCGGCGCCGCGGGGACCGGCGCGGGCGGCGCGGGAAGTGGCGAGGGCGCGCGCGGCAAGCCCTACACGAGGCGGCCCAAGCCCCCGTACTCGTACATCGCGCTTATCGCCATGGCCATCCGCGACTCTGCCGGCGGGCGCCTGACCCTGGCCGAGATCAACGAGTACCTCATGGGCAAGTTCCCTTTCTTCCGCGGCAGCTACACCGGCTGGCGCAACTCGGTGCGCCACAACCTGTCGCTCAACGACTGCTTCGTTAAGGTGCTGCGCGACCCCTCGCGGCCTTGGGGCAAGGACAACTACTGGATGCTCAACCCCAACAGCGAGTACACCTTTGCCGACGGGGTCTTCCGCCGCCGCCGCAAGCGGCTCAGCCAGCGGGCCCCGGCGCCGGCGCCAACCCTGCGGCCGGAGGAGGCCCCCGCCGCCCCGGCATCGCCCCGCGTGCGTTCTCCCGCCCGCGCGGAGGGGCGCGCCAGCCCCGCGGCCAAGTTCTCCAGCTCTTTCGCCATCGACAGCATCCTAAGCAAGCCCTTCCGCAGCCGCCGCGACCGGGACGAGGCCGCGGCCCCCGGGGCGCCCCTGCCGTGGGGCGCCACCGCCGCCGGGGCGTCCTGTCAGCCTCTGCCCGCCTACCCCGCGCTGCTGCCCGCCGCGCCCGCCGGGGCCCTGTTGCCGCTGTGCGCCTACGGCGCGGCCGAGCCCACGCTGCTGGGCGCTCGCGGGACCGAGCCGCCGCCGCCCGCGCCTCACCTCCTGCTCGCGCCCCTGTCCGCGCCCGCCAAGCCGTTCCGAGGAGGCCCCGCGGCCGGCGCCGGTGGCGGCGGCGGCAGCGGCGCGCACCTGTACTGCCCCCTGCGGCTGCCCGCGGCCCTACAGGCGGCCTCGGCCTGCGGGCCCGGCCCGCACCTGCCCTACCAAGTGGAAACGCTCCTGGCCTGAGGAAGCCGCGGAGTCCCGCAGAGGGAGAGGAGGAGGAGGAGGGGACGCAGGTTCTTTGGGCCGTGCACTTTCCACCCAGAGAAAAAGAGACTTAAAAAAAAGAAAAAGAAATTCTCCATCAGTTGTGCCTTAAAGCTAAAGCGTTTGGACCCAAGGGTTTTCTCTAGGTCCAGAATATTGTCTTTTTATACATTTACTGAGGACCAAAGCAATTCTTAGTTTCTTGGCCTAGCCTGCCCCTTCCTTTTTGAAAACCCTTCCTTCTCCTCACTACCTACTTTCCTCCCCCTCCTCACCCCTTTCATTGGCTGTCCCCCCCACACCCCACCCCACTGCCCTTTTGAAAACATCAGGGAACCATTGGTAACCCAATGCTATGACTACTGCTTGGGGTCTCTGGGACTCCTCTCCGTGTAGGTATGCGGCATTTACAGGGACGACAAAGTGAGACAGAGCTACCCTGGCGAGCAAAAAGGCTTCACTGTGCCAAAAAGAGAGAGGGGGTGGGGGTGGGGAAAAGCTGGGTTTTGTAATTAAATTATTTATATATTTTTGAAACAGAATCGCAAATGTTGCAGGCAACGGGTTACAGCTTTATGAGCGTTTCTTTTAAGTATGGTCGCTTCTTGAATTGGAAAAGTTCTCGCTGTGTGTATGTGTGTGTGAGGTGGGGGAGCAGGTGCCAGGATCACCGCCACTTGGAAGTCAAGTGTGATTTCTATTTTTTAACATTATTTTATTTGTGTCTGTGTACAGGTCCTTGTATAGATTTTATGAAACCCCCGGGGAATAGTGCTTATTTTGTAATAAAAACTCACAGACTGGCGCATCTTGTGGTGATGACTTGAAGAGGAGAAGGGTTTGGTTTGGCTCCCCCTTTCCAAACGTGAGTTTTCATTTGGGTCCCAGGAAAGGTTTTCCTCCTGGATTATTCAGAATAAAAGCGCTAATGCTGAAGTTGTACAAACGTCCAGCCGTGGCCGCGGTGCTAAGGCTGTTTCTTATGCTTGAAACCACTTACCTTGGCAAGTCTCCATTGAAGTCGTCAGGCAAGGCTTGTGTGCTTGCCCCCTGGAGAGCTCATAGCAGGTCTGTGGAGCTCTGAATTAGCTTGTAATCAAGCAGACATTTTCAAGGAAATTAACTGTAATCGGGAACAAACACAAAACAAAAAAAAAACCCTGGAAACCTATCTTGGCATTCAGGCTGTCTGACACACCAAAGATGACCTAGGGCAATTTAAAGAATACCTTGCAGGTCGGTGTTTTTATCAAAACCAAAGCCTTTTTACAAAGGCAGAAATTCACGTGGGTGTGAACAAACCAGGAGTAAGGATTTTTGTTGTTTTGCTGGCTGCTTTGTGAAGATGGAGTTCGCCAGAGGTGAACACAGAACTCTGAGTAAGTTCAAAGGCAGTGACTCCTACGGGAAGTTAAACACACAGGGTGCTCAGAAACTAAACCTGGGCCTCACTCTTTTCAAGACAGGAAAGATGGTGAGGGGGCCTACGCAGAATAGGGTGAGAGAAAAGTAGAAACGATTTCAGAATGGGAACTGGAGGAAGAAGGGCCATCTGCAAATTGAGTTAAAAAATAACAAGTGTCCACTGACTTCATAATCACAAAGGCTGAGGTTAAAAGAGTGGAGCTAGGAGGAGGCCAAGAATTAGACCCCAAAACAGAGGAGCTGCTGGGGAGAGACCAGGAGGCTCAGGGGAGGAAACCCCGGGGTTCAGGAACACCTTGTGAGGCTGGAGAGCAGAGCCAGCACCTGCAGGCAGGTGCTCCACACCTCCAATCCCAGCAGCCTCTTCCCTCACACCGCCGAGGCCAAGAGCACCCACGTCTTGCAACAGGAGGGCCATGGTGGGGAATACAGCCACGCTCTCCTCTTGCACAGTTCTCCGTGAGTGTATAATCGCGTCTCTTTTGCAAACACAGCTCCCTCAAAGAGAAAGAGGGAAAAGCCGCATTTTCACAATCATGGCCCTTCTCTTCTCCCCTTGAGAACAAAACTCCTTTTTTTCCTAAGGAATACCCGCAGCCTCAAGGATTCGGCCCCATTCTTTTGCAAGGTTTTCCAGGAGTCGCTTGTCCTTTGCGCCCTCACTGGTCCCATCCGCCGTCTCCTGGCCCCAAAGACGAGTTCTTCTCATGGAGGGAGCCAGGAGAGGCCAGGGAGTTTGGAGGGCTTCTGGGGCGGGGCTTTGTCAGCTCCCTGCCCTAGGGATTCGGGTTTCCCAGTACGCACGCGCCTGTGTTTCTAGCGACCCCACAAAGTGACCAATGGTGCCCGCCTCCAGAGCTCGCTTGATCCGCACAACCACCCGAGCCAGCCCACCGGAGACGCCCCCTCCCCCAGCATCGCGCTCCGGGAATGCTCAAGGCTCCTGGGATCCCAGCCTTCCGGGGTCTGGACCTCCCTAAAGCCAAGGGCAGGGCGCAACCCTTCCCCAACACTCAGTCCTCCTCTCCAAGCAGCCCCCTCCCTTCAGATCCCAGCACGCCCCTCCCCGGGCCAAAGGGGTCGCCGCCCAGCTGTGCAAACAGGGGGATATGGGGGCTTCCCAGGTTGACCCTGAACCACAGCCTGAGGCGCGGAGCTCTGAGTGCGGGTGAGGGGTCTGTTTGGCTTGGGAAACGCCCTTTGACGCCTGTTAGGACTGCCTGGCACACCGCACTCTCGCTGGCCCCAGGGCTGAGGCCAATTCTCCCGGTACAGCCCCCTTTTTTCCCACCACCCCACCCCTCCCCACCTAAACAAACTCTGCCAGCCTCCAGGGACCCAGCCAACCCTGCTCACTTTCCCGCAGCACCCTTGGCTGGCTGCCTTAGGGGGCTGGAAGGATCCTGGCAAGAGGAACGCGTGCTCTGAAAGGAGTCCTGGCCTCAAAGCTTCTCTGTGCTGTAGAACCCTGTGCTCATGGTTGCGGGAAGCACGCGGCTGTGTGAAGAACGCGCTGTGGAGGCCCACAAACGACTAGCCTCCCACCCCCCACCCCGCCCCAGCGCACTGCCTGCGGCCAGTGGATCTGAAATTGCTGGGGGCTAACGCTAACGCCATGTGTCTTTGCTGTGCCTGAGGGACATGAGCACCCTTATAGGATTGTGCCTGATTCTTGTTTCTCCATCTAAGTTCTTAAAAAAATATTTTTTTTTTTCCAGAAAGCTCCAGCAAGCCAAAATGGGGTTCCCCACGTGCACTCCAGGGTTGATCTTGCTGACTCCAGAGCAAGTTAAAAAGAATCATCCTTGTCTACTGTTCCCATTGCTGGCCACACTCACACACTTAACAGTTTGCACCCAAAATATGTAGACAGATACAGTGGCTGACTTGGACAGGCTCCCCTACTTTTCAGTGAAGCAAAGAGCTCCTTTTATGAAATTTAATTTTATTTACAAAGTCAGAGAGAGAGGGAAGGACAGAAAAAGAGAGCTCTTCCATCCATTAGTTCACACCCCCACCCCCCCAGATGATATCAGATGTGAGGGCTGAGCCAAGCTGAAGCCTGAAGCAAGAGATTTCATCCAGGTCTCCCACGGGCGTGCAGGAGACCAACAACTGAACCACCTTCCACTGCTTTTCTAGGCTCATTTGCAGGAACCTGGATAGGAAAAGGAGCAGCTGGGACTTGAGCCGTGTGGGATTCCAGCATTGCATGCAGTGGTGTTATTCTCAGTGGTACAAGGGCCGTGGCATGTGGCAGACCTGGGCCTGGAACTTGAGACACATTGTTTCCACCGTAACACAGTTAGCTGGAGCTTGCATGCCCAGGCATGCTCCGATTGACGTGAGCTGAGCTGAATGTGCAGGTAATGGCCTTACCCATGTCTATTACAGTAGTTAACAGAGCTTCCATACCAGTCAGTGGTTTCTGTAGCTGCTAAAATGTCATCCCCCACTTTCAGAATTGTCGGTTTCTTCTTGATGGTCACACTGACCCCTTGCCTGGGACACCTGGAGGTAGGTGTCCTGGGCTAGCTCTGCTGCGTGAAACGTGTCCAGGATGCAGGTGCAAGGCAGTCTTGCTTCCTCTCACTTCTGCACAGTGCCAGGTACACAGCCTGGCAGAGGGCAGGCAGCCCTAGCCGGCATGATTGGGAAACAATGTCATGCAGGAGCGGGGTGTCCAAGGCTAAGCACACTGAACTGTGCCCTCACAAGGCCTGGACAGCAACCGTGACCCCATTCCTACACGAAGAAGGAAGCGAAGCTTCGTCCCATACTTGCCATTCATTTTTTTTTTCACTTAAGAAAAAAAATCTAACTCAATGTACAAATGTGACTGATCACTGTGCTAAATAGGAAGGGTCCTGGTTGGCACCTCCTCAGCTTTGCTGCTTTTAAAATCTTTTGACTGCAAAGCTGAGCTTTCCCTTGATTCTCAAGATGGAGCCCCGTAGAGTCCTTCAGTGGATAGACTGTGCTTTTAAACACTGCAGCTATTTCTCTCTTAAGGATAAGACTTTATAGTTCCCTAATGAAACCATTAAACTTTTGTTGTACTTTAACAACATAATTTGTTAATTCTTAATATTGTCAACAAATGGGCCTAGGAAGTGTCTTCCAAGCGGGTCATGATCAAAAACAGAAAAATGTAACTCTCCCCAGAGCTGAGGAGCTCTTTTAAATTGGCCAAGGCTCCAGTGTCCTGAATGCTGGGAGTTGTGCAATATTCCCTGCTCTGCGTCTGCTCGGCATTATTAAGGCAGATGGATGATTAGAAGCAAATGTTGTTCTTGTCGTTAGCCAACTTTTTGCACAGCCTGCAAGAGAGAAACTGCTTGGGCCTTCATTTTTGGACAACTACAGCTAAGCATAAACATTCACAGAATACCACATTTCCCCCTGGCCATTCCTGGACCTCTTTGCCACTCTTTTCAGGAACAGCTTAATTTTGAAGGCTGGTCATTCACTAAGCTGTTTTTATCTGTTCAAGACCCAAAATAATATATGGATTCAAAAATCCTTGACATGTATTTGCTTCTAATGGCTAGTTTTTAGCCACTAGGGGAAGAGGGGAAAGGCAGAAAAATTATGCAAACTCTAGTTGGATTTGCCCACAGTAATTAAGTGTTTTGTCAAGCTCAAAATCACAGAAGTAACCTATTCAAGCTAGAATTCAGAATGGAAATGCTAAGGAGAGCTAGATCTGAAAGCTACCACATCTCATACAGCTGATCAACCTTGGGAAAACAGGATTTTTCTCTCTCTTCACCACAAGGGCTGGTCTGGAATATGTCTCACGTGACTCCAAAAGCATTTCAGAGCCATGAAAATTCTCATTAAATGTCAAAGATGATGTGCTAATGGGTTGTTTATTTTCTTATTTTCTTCCTAAACTCAATCAGCTTGTGATCAAGTGTGTGTTACAGGGATACATTCATGACAGCATTCTTTAGCATAAAGTGCTCCCAGATATGGCAAGGCATGTTGGACACCATATGGTACAATGGGCATACAACGTGTCATTTTGAGGATTTGCAACACATGTGTCCAGTAACATGTCCTCCCATTGGTGTTTTGCTTTGTTGACAACTTCAGTGTCTCACAAACATCAGCTTTCAGAATTGGGCACCCGAACTAGCATACATGTTTCGCAGGCAAAAGAAAGAGGCTGAGAGAGGTGGGGCTGTTGTTAAGAGATTTTTTTTTATCACACACAAGCTATTCAGAGGTACTTTCCCGGATCTCTGTGGTTTCTCAGACTCTGACTTGAGAGCAACAGATCAGTCCTTCATTTGCTTATGTGAGTGCAAATTCCAAAGCCAATTCTCTATGTAACAGAGTGGATGCAATCTAAACATGCAGCAAGCTCCAAGGGACTTGAGGCATGCTAACAAATGCATGTACATATGCAACACATCTAATATGATCATTTTTTTAATTCCCATCTAAAGCCCAATGTGGTAGCACAAAAGCTGAAGTCTTCACCTTGCATGAGCCCAGGTCTCACATGAGTGCCAGTTCTAACCCCGGCAGCCCTGCTTCCCATGCAACTTGTGGTCTGGGAAAGCAGTCGAAGATGGCCCAAAGCCTTGGGATGCTGCACTCATGTGGGAGACCCAGAAGAAGCTCCTAGCTCCTGGCTTCAGATCGGCTTAGCTCTGGCCGTTGCGGCCACTTTGGGGAGTGAACCAGTGGATGGAAGATCTTCCTCTCTGTCTCTCATTTTCTCTGTATACTTGACTTTCCAATAAAAATAAATAGTCTTTAAAAAATCCCCAATCTGGAAACACCAGAGGAAGATAAATGTGGAAACCAGCACAGTACCCTGAAAATGCCAGTTCAAGCCCTAATAAGTCTGGTGATGCAGCAAAGTGTTTTCGGGTGTTTTCAGGTCCCAAAAGGCATGCCCGACAAGCGCTAATACAATTATCACCCTGTAGCTGGACCCACCCCTATTTGGAAGAGCTGATATTTTTCTAGATGAGCCTACATCGGGTTTTGGTATCTTCTGGTCCCTGCACTGGAGCCATCAGTCCCTGATGCATGCATTATAGTGGTTGGACAGCTAGAGCCTGCCTCTCTTCCCTGGGACTCTGATCTTTAAGCAGCAAATCAAATGTAGTTTGGGTTCATGTGTTCCTGATAGCCTAAGAAAATAATCCGTCTGCAAGAGTTAGCAGTGATTGATTGGGTCTCTGCCATTCATGTGGGAGACCTAGATTAGGTGGGATCTGGCCTAACCCTGTGTGCTGGGGGTACCTGGGGAGCCCATCAGTGCAGAAGACTGCTCTCATTGTCTCTCTTTTTCTCTTTCTGTTAAATGCATTTTTTTTAAAAAAAAAAAGGAAAGATCTACTGGGCCATCAGGTCCTGCTCTGGGTCCCAGGAACTGCCCTGGAGCTGCCCTTCCTGGGGACGTTCCACTGAAGCCCTCCTTGGCTCGGGAATCTGTTTTAGCTCCTGCTTATGCTCTCTTTCCTTAAAGAATGCTTTGTTCTCCTACAGGGTCTGCCTGGACGCCTGCAGTGCACCAGCTGGAAGCTGAAAAACCTGGGGTTGGGAGGGGGAGGGATGGGGACACAGGAGGTCCCTGCTCCATCTCACAGTAGCCTTCCCCCTCTCCAGGGGTGAGAACATGGATTGGCACTCTACACTACCAAAAACACTGGACAACACAAATTCCTATTATGGCACCAATTGAGTGAATGATGATATCCATGCAACCCTAAGTATAGGACACTGTGAGAATGGTAGCTGATGTCAAACTGGTGGTTGGGATGGGGGTCTCTAAATGGCAGCAGGGAGCTTTAAGGGTGATGGGAGTACCCCACATTTTGATTGAGATGGTGATACTGTGGCTAGATACACTAGTCAACACCTAGTACTGTATGCCTAAAACAGTGCCAAGTTCTTGCTACGTGCAAAATTGCCTCCAAATGATACTGACTTAATATGGTTGTAGAGAAAGAATATTGATGCTTATGCGTTATCCAAACCAGAAATAATTTTTAAAACCCACGCTAAAAAAGAGAAAGCCTTGTGTGGAAGATTTCTGTCTACTGGATCTAGTTAGAGGTGTTTCCAGATGAAAGGTTCACTTCCCAGTACCTCTAAATCATGCCTAGCTCCTCCCCAGCACCTTCCCACTATGGACAAAGGTCTCCATGGCACCAGTACCCGCAGTACTGCAACCCAGAAACTGTCAGAGATCACCGTCTGAAACGAACTGGTCCCGTGACAAGTGTGTTATGCCACTACCTGTGTCACCAGCATCATCCGTTTGGATCCTAGCCATTCCCCTTCCAATCCAGCTCCCTGATAATACCCCCGGGAAAAGCAGCAGAAGATGAACCAAGTGCTTTGGCCCAGCATCTCCCATGTGGTAGAGACCGGAATAGGGCCCCTGACTTTGATTTGGCTCAACCCCAGCCATCTATAACTCTGTCAGAGAAACAGGTCAGCATTGGAGCACATGCCTGACCTGCTCTTATATGAGGTCCATTGTCCTCTTCAGCAGTGTGTTGGCTGAGAAGACAGAGGGTTCAGGTGGACAAAAGCAATATTTCAGCAGCCTGAAAGCCACCTGCTTCCAAAGCCTAGATTCCTTCAAATCTTGTGTGTATGTGTGAGTGTGTGAGTGTGTGTGTGTGTGTGTGTGTGTGTGTGTGTGTGTAAGGACAGTGCTGCTTACTGCTCAGACCAAAACCCTTGCAAGGAAGACTGCCCCAGGACTAGCAGGTGCTACCCAAAGAGGCAAATGCCCTCACTTAGTCAACACCAGCTTGCAGAAGCAGCCTCACTATGAATGATCATGTGGACACAGCTCCTCCTGCCCCCTGACCCCTAATTGCACCCCAGTTCTGCAATCAGGGGCGTCAGAATGCCGGGGAGAGATTGGGCAAACCGAACACTTGTGACCCCTCAGAGTAGTTCCACACAGTCAGCACTCTGCCACTGAATAATTATTAGTTCTCCTATTTATTAGGCAAAACTTTTGAGTAATAGCCTTGGGACATACTTAGAAATGCAATTAAAAAAAAAAAAAAAAAAAAACCTCAGCACAGTCGAGTGTGAAATGATGTGGCTCCTAGGCTCTGGCTAAAGCAAACCCTGCAGCCTAAGCTCTCCTTTTTTTGTTTTAAAGATTTATTCATTTTTTATTACAGCCAGATATACACAGAGGAGGAGAGACAGAGAGGAAGATCCTCCATCCGATGATTCACTCCCCAAGTGAGCCACAACGGGCCGATGCGCGCCGATCCGAAGCCGGGAACCTGGAACCTCTTCCGGGTCTCCCACACGGGTGCAGGGTCCCAATGCACTGGGCCGTTCTCAACTGCTTTCCCAGGCCACAAGCAGAGAGCTGGATGGGAAGTGGAGCTGTCGGGGCTAGAACCGGCGCCCATATGGGATCCCGGGGCTGTCAAGGCGAGGACTCTAGCGGCTAAGCTCTCCTTAAATCCTAGAGAGTGAGGGCCTTGTTGCTGCTCTGCTGCCAGGCACGGTTACAGCTTCAGCTTCAGGAAGACTTGTTGAACTGACTGCCATTAGTAAGATCTGCACATTTGAAGTCACTGCAGCTGCAGAATGTATGAAGTGATGCATCAGGGGTCAGTATGTGGCATTAGCCTCCAGGTAGGAGCCCTGGATAAGCTTCCTGGCTCCTGAAATGATGTGTGCCCAGAAAGAACCGTCCAAGGCCACTCCTCCAGGTGTCTCCGTGAGCAAAGTTGAAGTATTTGAGCTAACATTGGAAACCAATCTTGCCCAACAGGGCTCCCTACATGAGTCACAGGAAATGAAAACTAAGCATATCTTTTAGTCACTGTTGATTCAATAAAAGCAAGACTCTGCTCACCTCCAGGCTCTATGATCAGCTGCTTGCACAAAGTGGCTCATAAAAGGAGCCAAGCATCTCTATCGAATAAGGACTCTTGCCCTACACTTTCCTGTTAGCCTCATCGCCCCTAGTTCCAACCCTGGTTCACTCGGTTACCTGAAATGTCGTCATCTGAGTCACTCTGTTGAGTTACGTCATCAAAAATCAAGCCATAGGTCCCATCATAAAGGACAAAAAGACAGTGTGATAGGAAGCCCTGGTAGTCCCTGCTCCACTACAAACACAACTTCCCCTTCCTCACAGCTCTGCAAATTGCTAATTCCAAGAGGACAGACCAGGGTTGCCATCTTTGGAGGAATCATGATCTACAAAGAGAATGCATCTGCCCACAGTCAAATGCAAACCATGGAGTCTTCCCCAGAAAAATCCTTGAGCCCAGACAGCGCTGTGGTGGGGGTAAATAAAGTCACTGTCTGAGACATCGGCAGCCCATATGGATAATGATTCACGCCCCGGCTGCTCCACTTCCAGTCCAGCTCCATGCTAACAGCCTGGAAAAGCAGCAGAAGATAGCCCAAGAGTTTAGGTCCTGCCACTCACATGGGAGAAGAAGCTGCTGACTCCTGGGTTCAACCTGACCCAGTCCCAGCCACCACACTCATCTGGGGAGTGAACCTGCAAATGGAAGATCTCTCTCTCTCTAATCTTTGAAAAAGAACTCCTAATGCCAGTTGTAAGCCTTTATCTTTCATTTGGGCTATGACTGAAACAATCCAAACTATTTTTGGTAGCCACCAGTGAATTACGTTCATATAGCCCTTCGGATGGCATGTTCTACCACCTGTAGGTCACAGTCTTCTACTTGGTCATCACTTTTTGTCTGACTCAGGATGCAAAATAACGCCCCAGTGTGTATGTGAACACGTTTGCTTCTAGATCCCCTTGAAAGGAGCCAGCAGCTGGTTACGCCACTGCCTGTGATGCTGGCATCTTTTCCGAGCACCTGTCAGAGACCTGCCTGCCTATTTCCTTTCCAGCTTCCTGCTGATGTGTCAGAGAAAGCAGCAGAAGTCTAAGTGTCGGCCCCATCCTAATACATGGAAAACCTGAATGGACTTCCAGACTCCTAGATTTAGCCTGGTGCAGCCTTGACCATTGCAGTCATTTAGGAAGTAAATCAGTGAATGTAACATCTTTCAATCTCTCTCCCTTTCAATAAGTAGATAAAATCTTCCTTTAAATCCCCTTGGCAGGCCATTTTTCTCTTGTCTACAACTTTTCGCTGAGACCTAAAAGTAAAAGAGGGACTTTGTAGAAGATGCAATCTGTGTTTGGAACTCAGGTTCCAAGGTGGTGAGAAATGGGAGTGGCAGGGGACAGTTGAGAAGACCTAGCAGCGACGGGGCAGAGTCCCCTGCATATCTCTGCAGCCCAGCTCTTGGATCAGCTTGGCTTCTCAGTGCTTCCATACAGTCCCTCTCTCTTTCTGGGAGAACAAAATACATGTTTAGGGCTGAGCATGTCCAGTAGCCAGAGAGACTCATTAGTGCTAAGCCATTGGGTGGATCAGTGGAATCATGGGAATCAGACTTATCAACCTCAAGTGCTCAGAAGCGTGTACTGGAGATGCCTGAATGCCCACACCTCCCTCAAGAGCTGTGTTGCCATCCTGGAAGGAGATCAGGTGACAACTGCTCTCAGGTCCCAGGGCCAGGCTCAGATGATGATAGTGAGGGCATGCCATAGCTTCTCTCAGGGGACTCTCTCTTAGATACTACACATCTTCCTGGAAGATAGAGGCACATCCTTGGCCAGCAGTATGGAATTATCTCAGAAGGGGCTTATGAAGACAGGAGTGGTAACAGGTGGCTGGCATCACACATCACAAACCTCAAGCAGCAGGATCAGAGACGCCACAAAATCAGGTCACTGGAACAGGGAGCAAGAGAGCCAGAGGGCAGTCTTGAGCACTGTAGGAAAAGGGCTAAAGTGGCCAGGTTTTTCAGCCAGAAAGTGAAAATGAAAGGTCAAGTCCTCAGCTGTGGAAGAGCTCCCGGCCTTTGCTTACACAGCCCAACTCTCCTTAGGACACATGCTTTCTCTAGGTGCAGGAGTGGGGAGCAGGGGTGGGGACCTGGTGAGCACAGGACAGCCAATGCTGAGTGTGTCATCAAGCCAGCCATTGTGTTGAGTAGCAGAGGAAGCTTTCAAAGAAAGCATCCAATGCCTGCCTTGCAATGACTCTACCAGAGATGGAGGCTCCTGGGGAGCTATGGTCTGACAAGCTATGTGGGCTTCACAGGAGCTGAGAAATGCTGGTGCCCTGACATGACTGATCTGCCAGGCCTTAGGCTGACTAGCTCCACCCAAAGCCTTTAAGCAGAGTCTTAAGAAGATGCCAACAGCTGAAAACATCTAAGACACACAAGCCCCCAGCCTACCCCAGGACCAGTATGATGGCTCACAAACTAATCCTCCTCCTGTACCACTGGTATCCCAAATGGGCACCAGTTTTAGTACCAGCTAATCCACTTCCGATCCAGCTCCCGACTTATGGGCTGGGAAACTAACCCAGGATGGCTCAACTCCTTGGATCTCTACACGCACATGGCAGACCCAAAGGAAGCTCCTGGCTTCAGATCAGCTCAGCTCCAGCCATTGTGGCCATTTGGGGAGTGCACCAGTGAATGGAAGATTTCTGCTCCATTTCTCCTTCTCTCTATGACTCTGCCTTACAAATAAGCCTTTAAAAGAGTTTGGGACCCTCCCCAAGAGACACGCATTTGCAACATTTCCACACTACAAATACTTCCATCACAAGCAATGTCAAACCATTGCATCTGACACTAGAGACAACACTACTGAACCTCTGACTGGCAAAAGAGCCATGAGTTAGGGTAGGAGCCTATTCCAGCTCACCACAGATAGTGACACAAGGACCACAGGCACCAAGTTACTAATCTAAACTTCATCTGAGGCTGGCAAAGGCGTCTTCTGTTCTCAGTGATGCTACATTGTAATCTGTAAGCCAGTGATAGCTCTTGTGCCTAGAACTAGTTTCTGAGGTTCTAAGGTTGCCTAGGGGCCCAAGAGTCTCTACAGGAAAGGAATTAAGAGCATGGATTCTGAAGGCAGATTGTCTATGACTATATCCCAACTCAACCACATATTATCTGTTAGAACCTTGGGCAAGTTGCTTAACTTCTTTGTGCCTCAGTGATCCATCAAATGGGGATAATGACAGTCATGACCTCCCAAGTGCTTGTAAAAGCTCGATGAGTGATTATCCGCAATGTGCTAAGAACAGTGCGTGGCACACAGTAGGCACCACTTAGAGCTAGTAATGATGATTCAGGGATGAAAACCAGGACCCTAAGAGCATAATAAAGATATCTTGTTCATCCAGAAGATGCTGAATCTCCAGGAATTGCACACAAACCAACTCCAGGAGAGAAGGAAAGAGATTAAAGAGAAACTCTTTCCTAACACGGTAAGTGAAGCAAATCTTGCAAACTCAAGTATCATAAGAGGACAACTCTATCACATTTGGGAGTTTGCATCAGGCTGTGATGAAACATTTGCTTGTTTGCTTTACTGTATATATTGCAGTGTACAAAGTCATGATCTGATATGTATACAGAAGGAAATGATAAAAATCGAGCTAATTAAAATGCCCATCTCCTTACATACTAATTGCTTGTTTGTTGTGAGAATGCTTTAGATCTACTCTCTTGGCACTTTTCAAAGTATCATACATTATAGTTTACGGCAGTCATGGTGCCACACTGCACCATGCACAGCTGTGGTTTAACTGAAACTTTGTACTCTGGTTACACACTCAAGGGAGATCATCTGGCACTTCCATTGGCGTACCATCCTCCTGGCTCATCCGTGTTGTCACCGTGGAACTGCTTTCTCTTCATGGTTGAGTAGCATTCTATCATGTGTATACACCACAACTTGTCTCATATACAGGCCTATCACCACTGCTGACGGGTTTTCTTTTCTTCACATCCTATCCAACACTTATATTGCATCCTTTTGTTAACAAGATAGTGTCATAGCTCACTGTGTGGTTCTTATTTCCATCTCCATCTCTTTGAGGATTAAAAATGTTGAGCCTTTTTTCTTTATTAAATGTATTTTATTTATTAGATGGTGTTTACAGGGTTGACCAGGACGGGAAGGATCGAGGATCAGGGAAAAGTGAGTGAAATCATTGTTTCCTAATTCTCCATTTCTTCTTGTCTCTGTGGAAAGGGGAGAAATAAAGGGGGAAGCCACACCCAGCCTCCCAAATGTCCCAGTACCCAGGGATGGAGAACTGCCACCCAATATCAACCAAGGCTCCTGCTATAGTATATGTCCTGAGGGTTCTGAAAAAGTTGTTTGGATAGTTCTGCAATGCTGTCAATTTCACTGATCCAAGGGTGAGGCAACCCTCCCAATGTCCATTGGCTGACATAGTTGACCTCAAGTCTCCATTCACCCAGATTTTTGCTGCCATCATTTGCTAGGGTAGTTGTCCAATTTGCTCTGTTCTCCTTCCTCTGTGATGGTATCAAAAGGGGTGCCATATTCTCCATCAACATCAGGGTCTGTGCCCACTACTCTGCTTTTTTCACTAGCAGGCAGGACCAAGGACCAGTGCCAGGTGATGTGAGCCTCACCAGATCTCCCACCTCCGGGGCTTACGAACCCAGCACCCACCTCACATGTGGGCCTGAGGACCCAGGCCAGGTGACCCAAGCCCCACCAGATCTCTTGTCCCCGGGGCTCATGAAACCAGCACCCACCTCACAGCCGGGCCCGAGGACCCAGGCCAGACGACCCAAGCGCCGCCTGATCGCCCACTTTTTTTGTTTTTTATAAAGATTTGTTTCATTTATTTGAAAAACAGAATTACAGAGAAGTGGAGGAGAGGGAGAGAGGGAGATTTTCCATCTGCTGATTCACTTCTCAAATGACTACCATAGGCCAGGTCCAAGTCAGGAGCCAGGAGCTTATTCCAGATTTCCCACATGTATACAGGAACTCAAGCAATTGGACCATCCTCTGCTGTTTTCCCAGGTGCATTAGTATGGAGCTGTGTCCGAAGTGCAGCACCTGGGACTAGAACCAGTGCCCATATAGAATGCTGGCACCACAGGCTGTGGCTTAACCACCTAGACCACAGTGCTGGCTCCCAGCATTTTTTCACGTACCTGTTGGCAATTGGAATGAGTACCTTCTTTTAGTATATGTCTATGTCTTTATGTCTTTAGCCCATTGCCTATCTTTTAAATCAACTTATTTGTTTACTATTGAGTTGATTGGTTTCCTTGCATAGCTTAATAATGTGCTGACAGATATATCGTTTTGTATCAATGGCTTTTTGGCCTGCTATATGTTGCAATGAAATAAGAAGGTATCAGTTAAATTGTAGGAATGGAAAATCCAATGGTAAGATGAGATTTCCTGTGAACCTTAGGTTAGCTGCAAATCTCTGTAAGCAACTTGCTGCGTGCCAGGTACCACCAACATAGGTGCCAACATTGTGGCATAGTGGGTAAAGCTACCAAGTGGTGCTGCCACCCCATATGGATGCTGGTTTGAGTCTTGACTGCTCTGCTTCCAATCTAGCTTCCTGCTAATGTGCCCAGGAAAGCAGCAGGTGGCCTAAGTGCTTGAATCCCTGCATCTACATGAAAGAACCAGAAGTTCCTGGCTCCTGGCTTCAGATCAGCCCAGCTCCAGCCATTGAAGCCATTTCAGAAGTTAACAAGCAGATGGAAGATATTTCTCTTGCTCTTTTCTCTCTATAACTCTGCCATTCAAATAAACAAATATTTTTAAAGATTATATACGTATAGCCTCTGCTCAGCAGATCTCCCTATAAACAAGCAAGCCCAGGGCTATTTGGCATGCCACCCCATGATTTCACTGTGCAAAGGGCACATTCCCTCAGCTTCTGAGGATTTCCAGAAGGCTTCTTGGAAGTAGGGATGTCTAGACTGAAATCTGAGCAATGAGGGTTCTGGGTTGAGGGACCTGGAGTGGAAAAGGATCTGTCCAGGTGGAGGGAATATTGTATACCCTGGAGTGAAGCCAAGAGAAACCTGTACATTCAAGGAAGGATAGATCATTGGTGCTTATGAACTGCAAATCCTACGAGTTTAGGAAAGGAGAGCAGGGAGCACCTGCTGGATCATCACAGAGCTCCATCTGTATTCTGAGGGGGATGCGGCATTGCCAAAGTGATTTTTCAGCACAAAGAGAGCTGCTCTTCTCAGATGCAAACTTCACTCTGGCTGCCATGAGAAGAAGAGAACAGAGGAAGAGACAACTAGAAGCGATGCTGAAAGATGCGACAGCAACCCAGGTGCAGCAGGATGGGCTCAGCAAACATGCCATGGTAGGAACGGAGCATGGTCAGGCTTCAACAGGCTTTGGAAGTGGATCCCCAGGAGTTGGAGCAAGCCACCGGATAGGCAGGGAGCAGGCCATTTGCACAGCCAATGCACCAAGGAATCAGCTTTGCTTTTATGTGCACATGTCTGTGTATATGTGAACAACATTATTCAGATCCTCCATGCAGTGTACACACCCAATAGTGTGCCATTCATAATCTACTTGAAATAACTGTGGTATCACTCACAAAGTGCCTTGAGAAAACAATACATGTTTCTAATGCACCCAAAAAGACCACATGAGCCATGCCTGGGCCCAGGTGCAATGCAGAGCAGGGCACTGGGCCCACTGACTTTCAGTTATGACAAGGGTACCTATATGAAGCAGCTGGGAGCAGATTTGCAAATACAAGAATCCTTCCAAAAGTTAGCGTGTTTTTAAAAATTCTGCATGGAAGTGAAATTGCCTTTTAATTCCACCTTTCTACAAATCTTTTGAAGTAGTCTTGTGTATCTGAAGTTCGGGGAGGAGTTGGGGTGGCAATGTGGAGGGGAAACATTAACAGGCACTAGGTTTTGCAATCCTAGAGATAGACAACCCTCTCCAGTGGAATGTGGGCTCTGCGGCAGTTCTTAATCAGGGGAAGAGGGTGCAAGCTGCAAGAAACACACAAAATGTACACATTTGGGGGAGTGCATCAGAGGAACCAGACAGCCCCTGAAGTCATTAGTAATGCGTTTCTAAAGATAAAGAAATGCGGCCATTATGCGCAAGATACGGAGCGGAGGAATCTTGAAAGGGGGAGGGAGAATTGCTTTCACTGCTTCCAGCAAGGCATGGAAGCCAAGGACAGTGAGACTGATTTGTGACTAGACAGACAGGGCACTTGGGATGCGTTACTGCAGAGCCCTGGACGGCTGTGGCAGTGCGTGGGGCTGGAGACAACTGCAATAGAGACCATGATGACCTTGTTTTGAAAAGGTCGTTTATTTATTTGAAATGTGGAGTTACATAGAGAGAGATCTTTTATCTCCTGGTTCACTCCCCAGATAGCCTCAACAGCCAGGGTAGGACCAGGTCAAAGCCAGGAGCCAGGAACTTTATCCAAGTCTTCCACACAAACGCAGGGGCTCAAGCACTTGGGATGACTTCTGCCTTTGTCCCAGGCCATTAGCAGGAAGCTGGAGTAGAAGTGGAGCAGCCAGAATATGAACCAGCAGTCGTAAGAGATGCCGGAATCACAGGCAGTGTCCTTACCCACTGTGTCACAGCAGCAGCCCCTGAGTTAAATTCTTTCAAAAATGTTTACCAAGAAGGAAGAAGACAGACCTAGGAAAAGGCAGAATAATGCAGAGGTGCCTTTATAGGCAAATCAGTGAGACAAGAAACCACACAAACAAAACAGACAAAGCAAAACCAATTTTGAGCATCCCTTTTTTCAGCATTTTATTGCAAAATAGTAATAAACTTATCAAACACAAATTATAAGGCAGAAATACAAGTTCCCATTTCCCGTACTAACTTCTCATATTAATATCCTCGTCACAATTAATGAATCATATTCAGTTTCCTTTTTATGTTTTTACCCAAACTCGCTTTAGCCCTCCCAGCTTCCAATAATTAACATTTAATGATATACGCATTTTAAAGATTTTACTACTCATTTATTTATTCATTACATATGGCAGAATTAAAGAATTAAACAGAAAGGATGAGGGACACAGAGAGAAAGAGAGATCTGCTGGTTCAATCCTCAAATGGCCACCTTGGCCTCAGCTGGGCCAATCTGAAGCCAGGAGCCAGGAGCTTCTTCATGCTTTCCCATGTGAGTGCAGGGGTCCCCCAAACTTGGGCTGTTTGCTCAGGCCATGTTCAGGGAGCTGAATCGGAAGTGGAGCTTCCAGTACCCCAACCAGCAAACATACAGGATGCTGGAGTTGCAGATGAAGGTTTAAGTTGCTAAACCATGCCACCAACCCATTTTTCATTTTAACTTCTCTTAGTTTCCTATATGACATTTGTCTCTGGCTTATTTCACAAAATGCAATGTCCTTCTATTCCATCTGCTTTGCTGCAGTTGGACATCCTTACGTGTTACTGGAACAAAGTAGGAGAAAGTGGTGGAGAGGCAATGATGGTTGGATGAGCTTGGACTGGCATAATCAAAGCATTAGAGCACCTAACAGGAAGACCAGGGTTGACAGCAGACACCCAGGCCAGTGGATGAGGGTCTCAGAGGTATGGCCAGTCCTCTCCCGACTCTTCTCCTATACTCCCATTTCAGCCTGAACCAAAGGCAACCAGGCCAGGCCTGACCAGGAGAAGCCACTCACTGTACCCAGAGGGCTCTGGATACTCATGGGGTAGGAACAAGTTGGTGGCAGCAATGGGATGGACACCCTTGGAGTAGAAGTATGGATTCTGGGGCCCAGTACAGTAGCCTAATGGCTCAAATCCTCACCTAGTACATGTCAGGATTCCATATGGTCGCCGGTTCTGATCCTGGCAGCCCCACTTCCCATCCAGGTCCCTGCTTGTCACCTGGGAAAGCAGTCGAGGACGGCCCAAAGCTTGGGACCCTGCACTGGTACAGGAGACCCAGAAGAAGCTCCTGGCTTCATATCAGCTTAGCTCTGGCTGTTGCAACTACTTGGGGAATGAATCAAGGGACGGAAGATTTTCCTCTGTCTCTCCTCTCTGCATATCCAACTTTCCAATAAAAATAATAGATAAATCTTTAAAAAAAATAAAGAAGAAGTATGAATTCCATGGCAACAAGCTGATGGCAGCCCTGACAGCAGGAGATGGCTGGAAAAGAGAGTGTGATGGCTTGTGATTCCTTAAACTGCTGGGAAGTTCAACCTCTGCCTTGAAGAATCCCTGCCCCTCACTGTGACCTCACAGGGACAGGATGCAACTGTGGGAAGGGCAAGTTTTGGAGTCAGACCATCTTGGATAAGCTCTGTAGTCTTATTGACCTCCTCTGCGTACTTGTTCAGGCTCAGTGTGTTTGCTCATCTGTGGAATGATCCCCATAGACCCAGATTTGTAGTCCTGGAGGGAGGAGTAGAAGTCAGTTAGAACACAGGGACAGTCAGTCCTCCGTAGGCGTCCAAGAATGCAAGGTTGCATCCTCACTGGATATGCACAGATCTTGTATTTTTCATTGCCCCCTCACCAATACACTCTGAGAACTGTTTACACAGCATTTTCATTGTGGCAGATATCACGAGCAATCTAGAGATGGTATTCGGAAGGATGTGCACAGATTCTACATAAAGAACTTGAGCAGTCAAGGATTTTAGTATCCTCAGAGGGTCCTGGAACCAGTTGCCCACGGATACTGCGGGGCAAATCTGTGTGCGTGTGTGTGTTTTAAATATAGGCTTTTATAGTACATGGCACACAGTGCACACTCAACAAATGGTATCCAGTATTAACAGTAGTAATATTATACCTTAGCCTAAATGATGAAATAAGATCCTCATAAATCAACTTGTAATTATGATACAAATTACACAATTTCCTGTGAGGCACACGCTTAGAAGAGAGAAACCTTCAGTACCTTTTAAATAAATCACCTAGGGAGGGAGCTACAGGATCATATTATTTATGCTGCAAATCAGAGTTACTTCATATTGTATCACACATGCCAGGAACTGGAAACCTCTAAAATTCCTGATTGTGCAATCAACCTATTTGGTGTTTAAAAGAAAAAACTCTTCCCCTCCCCCTATTTGGAAACTGTGGAAGGAACCCAGGCCATATACTGAAAGAACTGCTTTGAACCTCTCATAAGAGTTTTTATCCATCCAACCAAGGAAATACACGGAAGAAATGACCCTGAAATAAAAGTAATAAAATGTTTCATATTCCTTATCTCCATCTCAGAAATAGATGAACGAAAGATGAACAGAATTGATCTACTTGACTTTTTTTTTCAGTTCGATGATTCTCAGTTTTGTATGTTCAGGTTGTGAAGTTAGAAATAGGCCTTATGGAAACTCAACAACAATCTAATTTAAAAATGGGCAAAGCGTTTGAACAGGCACTTTTCAAAGGATGAAATACAAGTGACCAGTGAATTCATGAGAAAAAGTTTACAATCACTAGCTCTCAAGGAATGCAAATAAAACCCACAATGAAATAACAGTTCATTCCAGTTAGGGCTTGTTATCCAAAAATCAAAAGGTAACATATACTAGCAAAGCTATTGAGAAACAACGTGCCCTAATAGAGCTGGTGGAAATGAAACCAGATACAATTATTACAGAAAACAGTATAGTCACCAGAAAATCAAAAATAGACCTACCATACAACCCAGCTATCCCACTCCGAAGAATATATCTGAAGGACATGAAATCAGCATTCGAGAGATGCCTGTCCTTGCACATTTTTTTTTTTTTTTTTTTTTTTGGAAAGGAGGAGAGACAGAGGAAGATCTTCCGTCCGATGGTTTACTCCCCAAATGAGCACAATGGCCAGAGCTGAGCCAATCTGAAGCCAGGAGCCAGGAGTTCTTCCGGGTCTCCCACACGGGTGCAGGGTCCCAAGGATTTGGGCCGTCCTCGACTGCTTTCCCAGGCCACAAGCAGGGAGCTGGATGGGAAGCAGGGCCACTGGGATTAGAACCGGCAACCATATGGGATCCTGGTTCGTGCAAGGCGAGGACCTTAACCACTATGCTATCGCACCGGGGACTGTGCTTGCACATCTTAGCAGCTCAATTCACAATAGCAAAGATGTGGACCCAAGCTAGGTGTTCATCAGCTGATGACTGGGCGAAGAAAAAGCGGTATATGGATACGATGGAATGCTACTCAACGACAAAAAGGGTGAAATTCTTTCATTGCCATAAAATGGGTGTAATAAACTGAAATGAGCAAGACTCAGACAAGCATCCACATTTTTCTTCTTTGTGGAAGTTAATACATGGAGAGAGCAAGTGTAAGAATTGAGTGGATGACGTGGTACACAGTTATAAATATCATTGCACTGAATTATGTAAGTGATAACATTCCCTTCATTCCCCACATTATGATTGCTGTCATGAAACCCACGAATCCCTCACTTTGAGATACTAATATCTATTTCAAGGAAAAAAAATTGTGTGTCTGCATGTGATGCCCACATTTTAACTGAATTTGACAAAATGCTAAATAAGTGCTCAATTTTAGGGCCTGATGTGACAGCCTAGTAGCTAAATCCTCACCTTGCTTGTACTGGGATCCCATATGGGCACCGATTTGTGCCTTGGCTGCTCCATCTCCCATCCAGCTCCCTGTTTATGGCCTGAAAAGGCAGTAGCAGATGGTCCAAAGCTTTGTGACCCTGTACCCTGTAGGAGACATGGAAAAGTTCCAGGCTCCTAGCTTCGGATCGGCTCAGTTCTGGCCATTGCACTTGGCAAGTGAACCAGTGGATGGGAGATTTTTCTCTCTGTCTCTCTTCCTTCTCTGTAAATCTGCCTTTCCAATAAAAATAAATAAACCTTGTTTGAAAAAAATTGTTCAATTTTGGGCCTGATGCAGTAGCCTAACAGCTAAAGTCCTCGCCTTGCACGTGCTGGGTTTCCATATAGGCACTGGTTCTAATCCCGGCAGCCCTACTTCCCATCCAGCTCCTTGCTTGTGGCCTGGGAAAGCAGGCAAGCATGGCCCAAATCCTTGGAATCCTGCACCCGTGTGGGAGACCTGGAAGAGGCTCAGGGCTCCTGGCTTCAGATTGGCTCAGCTCTGGCCATTGCAGCCACTTGGGGAGTGAATCAGCAGACAAAAGTTCTTCCTCTCTGTCTCTCCTCCTCTGTATATCTGTTTTTCCCATAATAAATAAATAAATCTTTTTAAAAGTTGTTCAATGCCCATCAGCAGAGGATTGGATAAGAAAGCTATGGTTCATCTACTCCATGGAATACTACTCAGCTATTAAAAAAAAACAAAATGCAGTTCTTTGTGGCCAAATGGGCCAAACTGGAAACCATAATGCTAACGGAAATGAGCCAGTCCCAAAAGGTTAAGTACCACATGTTTGCCTTAATTTAAGATGATATGATATTATGTATAACATGTTATGTATGTTATATGTTGTGTATAAACTAAAATTGAAATGTCAATGAGGTGGTCACAGAAGGTGGTTAAGAACTCGCATTTACTTTTAACATATTGGTTTCTCATTACTATGTCAATTAATTCCATAATGATATGAATTTTTGCTGATGGTATGTTGGAGCTTTTAATTGATCGGGATGATACTCTGCTGGCTCTGTCTTCAGACCAGAGAGGATATACCTAAGAAGCCGTTGAACTTGACTGGACAATAAGATGCTGGACTCTATGTTTGGTATATGCTTGCAATGGGGGAATCTCAACTGAACTTGAGCTGTGGTTATGCAACAAGGTGGAGGAATCCACCATGGTGGGAGGGTTTGGGGAGAGGTGGGGAGAACCCAAGTACCCATGAAACTGTGTCACATAATACAATGTAATTAATGAATTTTAAAAAAAGTTGTTCAATTTTAAAACTAAAAGAATAAATTCATAATTGTTAAATGATAAAATTATGCTTATGGTTATAAATTATGATTTTTCTTAACTGTTGGTTTTCAGTAACTATAGGAATAGGCCTTACTCGCTATAAGGTATATACATATCAATGATTCATTGCATTTTAAATTTTCCACCAGAAGCTCTCAATGTCCCATTTCTCTGTTAATCTTCTTGTCAAGATAACATCTTCATGTTGGAAGTTTCCTTCAAAGATCAGCCAAATTTGACAGGAGACGGTCAGGCTCTTCAGTCCGAGAAGGACAGGAAAGCAGGCAGATTCCCGTTAGGAGTCTCTTGGTTCCCAAGATGTAGGGGCGCAACTCCTTCTCTCACAGCCTCTCACTCCCTACTCACAGGCGCCTTTGCGTAACTATGTTGTTCTCCAACTGGATCCCTACCTCACTCCAAATACCCCTGTGCAAACCCATGAGAGGGCTGGTAGACAGCCTGAGCAAGTGTTGGGTCTTCTCTGTCTAGGCTGGGTTCTTCACAACGTGGCAGGAACCTGGAAGTTCTAGCATAGAGAAAGCAGGTATGTTTTAAGTCGGAAACACAGAATATGTGTGAGAACAATGAAGGTTAATGACAACTCTATAAATCATTCTTTAAAAAAAAAAAAAAAAAACCTCCCCAAACCCAGCAGAGACAGTATGTAAGACAACAGTCTCCACCAAAGTAAATAAATAATTAAAATAAAATAAATGAATGAAGTGGGAGCAAATAGGCCATGATACGTGGAAAAGGATCAACCTTTCATTGCTAAAGTGCAGATTAAAACAATAATGACTTACCATTTGTTGTCTATTGGCAAAGATCTGAAAGTTTGATAGCGCTTGGAACTGGTGAGATTTTGAGGAAACGGGCAATTCATATAACATTAATGGCGTTGTAAACCTGCGCAACCTTCTTGCAGGGCAATTCGACAGTATCTATTAAAATGTAAAATGCACACACCCCTTGACCCAGCAATTCCACTGCTAGGAACTTATCCCAAGGGTATGTTCTCTCAAGTGTGCAAACGTGCATGTGTGTGTGTTACGATGTGTGCTGTGGTGGTGTTTGTCATCGCCTTCAAACTGGGCAGAAAAACTTAATATCCAGTTGAAAAAATAGATAGATAAAAATAGACAGGCAGATAAACAAACTTACAGAGAAATTTATAAGCATGCAAGTTTGCAGAGGAAGTTTCTCCTTATTTTGCTCGGAAGGAATTTTATTGTTATTCCTTTTTGCATGTATGTTACATGACAGAGAAAGAGAGAGTCAGAGATCTTCCATCCACTGCTTCCTTCCTCCAATGGGCACAGCAGCGAGGCTGGGCCAGGCTGAAGCCTGGAACTTCTACTCGGATCTCCCACACTGGTGGCCAGGGTCCCAGTCCTTGCGCCGTCTGGAAGCTATCCTTTTCGTCAGGAAAGCACATTGTCCTACATTTGGATCACATATAGTCCCTTAAAAAGAAAAGAAAACGAGAAGGGGAGAGAGGGGATGGCAGCGTGGACTGAGAGCAGGAGGGTCAAGAGAACATGCAGCCGTCCTCAGCGGGAGAGCGCTCCTGCGCCCAGGGAGCCGGACTGGGAGCAGTAGCCGCATCTTTTATAAGTGAGGGCCAGGGAAGGCTGGACAGTAGACCCTGTCCGCCCTTGTCCTTGGCCCTTGGAGAAAGCCTTGGGGTCAGTGGAAGGCCGGAGTGACTCCTGAGAGCCAGACAGCCCTTCTACCATCTCATACAAGATTAGCGCTTCCCCTGATGTTTTGTCTCTGCGCCTCCATCTCCCAGGGACCGGCGCCACCAGCGTATTCTCAGGAACAGAAGACGCGTCTGATGCTGCAGAGAGGAGGCCACGGAGGACTGGAGGTCAAGAGGCCGGCTTTCCGCAGAACAGACCCAGCAGCCGGGCGGCCGGGGCGGCTGGGGCGGCCAGGGCAGAGCACCAGAGGCTCGGCGGCTTTGCAGCTGGTGCGTGCTGGCTCCAATCTCTGCTTCCTCCTCTTCAGATAGCCAGAAGCCACGGGACTGTTATGTTTTGTTTTGTTTTTTCCCCCACTTTTCAAAGTTACAATCCTATTTGAAGTCGCTTCCCAACCCAATATGGCTCAGAGCTGAGGATTGTTTAAATTTGATTTTAAAACCTCTTAGTGTTGAGAGATCTTAAAAGGGCATTTTCGATTTTTAACTCCATTCTAAGAGGCAAACAGAAGGAAATGTCTTACCACTCTCCCAAGGTCAACGTCTGTTGGAGGACCAAAGTCCTCTAAGAAAGAGACCTTGGGGTGTCCCACAACGCCCTTCTCCAACTCAGCCTCACCCCAGAGTCCCCAGCCTGCACCGAACCCGGCAACCATTACCGAAGCTTACAAAATATTCTGCTACTACTCAACAGTTTAAATATTAACAAGCATGTAAAGCTACTGGGGGTAAAAGCCCCGGGCCTGGAAGGAGAAACAAGCCTTGGCTGGCTTCTGTAATTATTTCTTACGCAACTGCAGGTCGCAGTCACAGCCGTGCGAAGAAGATTACACACTTCCAGCCGCTGGGGCAGGAGCGCCGCCTCAGCCAGCCTGGCTTGCATAAGCCTTTGCATAGCATACTAATGAGTCATTACGGAGCAGAACAAAGGGCCATTCTTGCCGAGGTGGCTCCCTAACATTCTACGGATTTGCTTGCAAGCAAAAAAAAAAAAAAGGTGTAACCCGTCTTCACCTATCAAAGGAGTTCAGAAAGCAAAGATGGAGGAGGTGGTGATTCGGAGAGTTGATCGCAGATGCCACACCCATGGGGGGGATTTTTTCTTCCCCACCCTCGAACGTAGGCTTGCTGTGCTGTCGGTTTCCCAGCAGGCCACCACAGTCCACTCTGTAACCCCTGGCTTTCCCTTGTGAGCAAAATCATCCAAATAAATGTTTTTCATACTAATGAATATTTGAGAAATGAATAGTCCTAAACTTCTGACATCCTGGCTACCTTAAGAAAGAAAAGGGCAATGATACCTACAGACCCAGATTCCAGGGATGCAGACCTCCACAGATGCAGACTGAGGCCAGGGGAATCAGGAGGCGAGCTTCCTCGGGCTCAGGGGGGCTCAGCGGCAAGCCCCCGGGAAGACACACGGAGCCCACAGCTCATCTCAATTGCAACTGGCTCCCTGCACCTGAAATCCCCATCCGACCTGTTCACACACTTGGAAAGCCCAGCGAGATATTCATGGCAACACTGCAGCCTGCAGGTAAGCCTGAAGATGACAGCAAGTACACCTGCTGGTACCCAGCCTTCTGTGGGGTCAAAGGACAGTGCAGGCAGTGGGAGCCGCACACCCACCACCCAGAGAGAGAGAGAGAGAGAGAGAGAGAGAGAGAGAGAGAGAGAGAGAGAGAGAGAAAAGGGAGGAGGTGAAGAGGCACTCCAAACAGTGGTTTGTTATTATTCAGAATTAACTTGTCCAAGTTAGCTGGGAAGAGAAGCTAGAGGATGCCCTTGAGTATTACAGCTAAAAGAAAAAAAAAAGTGAATTAATGAAATGCCTATTTGCTGCAAATGTAGATTTTCAAACTTCATTTTGAAAATGTATCTGTCAAGCCAATGGTTGCCGATGCTGTACTACTGTGGATTTAATGATCTGTGATCATATTTTCATTTGATACTATTTATAGTTCTTCCCTACATTCTTGCTGAATTGTAAGTGCTTATTTTTTACTTTTTATTTGGTTGAATTTTGTATTTAGTGGAGTATTAAGCATTTGGCTATAATGTAAGTTAAAAACAAATTATCTCAAAAATAAAGAGAAGAAAAGAAGGAAGGAAGAGAGAAGGAAGGAAGAAAGAAAGAAAGAAGAAAGGAAAGAAAGAAAGAAAGGCAGAGGGAGGGAGGGAGGGAGGGAGGGAGGGAGGGAGGGAGGGAGGGAGGGAGGAAGAACAAGCCCAGGACAATGCCAGTGCCAGGATCCCTTATGGGCACTGGGTCATGTCTCCGCTGCTCCATTTCCCATCCAGCTTCCTGCTTCTGTCCTGGAAAGGAAGAAGAGGGGACTCCCAGGACCCTGCACTCCTGTGGGAGACCTTGGAAACCTCCTGGTTCCTGGCTTTGTGTTGGCTTGGCTTTGGCTGTGGCACCATTTGGGGAGTGAACCAACAGATGGAAGATCTGTGTCTCCTTCTCTTCATGAGTCTGATCTGCCTTTCCAATTCAAATAAATAAAATTTTTTCAAGGAAAGAAAGGGAAGAAGAGAGAAAAGCAAGGCAAGAAAGGGAGATGAGTATTATATTCTTAGAGTTGTATCTATGGACTACATTGATGCTGCTCTCTTTGTACTAATATCACATTAACATGCTCTCCAGTCTATCAGATGGACAATCACACAGAGACCACCTCCTCTTCTGCCCACAATGATCTGCGATCCTCAGTTTTGGCACTCAGTAATCACTAAAAACTATCCATCCAGAAGACATTGGGAGAATAGTGTTTAAACCAGGGTCCAGTGCGGTAGCCTAGCAGCTAAAGTCCTCGCCTTGCACTTGCTGGAATTCCATATGGGTGCCAGTTCATGTCCCAGCAGCCCTGCTTCCCATCCAGCTCCCTGCTTGTGGCCTGGGAAAGCAGTTGAGGATGGCCCAAATCCTTGGGACCCTGCACCCATGTGGGAGACCCATAAAGAAGCTCCTGGCTCCTGGTTTCAAATTGACTCAGCTCTGGCCGTTGCAGCCACGTGGGGAGTAAACCAGAGGATGGAAGATTTTTCTCTCTGTCTCTCTTTATTTCTGTAAATCTGACTTGCCAACAAAAATAAATAAAATCTTTTAAAAAAAAAAAAAAAGCTTAAAATGCTGTGTTTAAACCAACGTCCCTGTGGGAGAGTTTTATTGCTTCCCATCAGGGAAAGGTTGCCAGTGCTAAATAGCCAAGAATCTAAGTATTCAAAAAATTTTTAAAAAGATATGTACTTTGTTAGAAAATGAGTGTGATGGGGCAGGAGAAAAACAGACACAGAAATGTCTTCCAGCCACTACTTCACTCCTCAAATGGTTTCCACAGTGGGGACTGAGCCATGTCAAAATCCATCATTTCCAATGAATTGGAAGCATGTTCCGGTCCGTGCCCAAATGCACCATTTCCCAAAGGGTTTTTCTAGCCATACCATCTAAATTAACCTCCCCTCATCGCCGCTGCACCTGGCATTACTTGATACCCAACACCTATCACTTCCCTTTGTGTACTGCCTGGCTGCCCCTCTAGAACGGCAACTCTGTGGGAACAGAGATTGTTCCCGTTCCTTCACTGTCGCATCCTCAGAACTTCCAACAGTGTGTGGCACAGGGAACGGCCCTCAAAACATAGTCCTGAATGGATGGGTGCCTGGGTGCAGCTCCCACAAAGCTAACATAACCCTGGGTGGGTGGGGAGATCACGGAAAATATCAGAGGACAAACTCAACAACCAGTATTCTCTCGATGGGTGAGAACAATAGTCGGGCTAGCAAGATGGCATTTCACAGGCTATGTAAATCAACGCCATGCTTAGATTGGAAAACAAGCAATTGCACAAGAACAAGATGGGAATGATAGCATGGCTAAATACAGCACGTGCAAAGAATGACAGGGTCTCAGGTGGCTGCCAGCTCAGCCTGACTCAAAGATAAAGCCTGCCTATCAAAAAGGTGTGATCTTGAATGGCATTGCTAATTCACATAACCATTGTTTTCGAGACACAGATGTGTGCCTGTGAGTTCCTTCATGTTTCTTCATTTGAACTCTCATTGCTTGGTATGCAGGCACTACCTAGGAACAAGCCTGGTTTGTGAGAGCAACGATGGAGAACCACCCGCACTTGGCTCAGGAGGGAGCTGTCTAGAGGAAGGAGGGACAGAAAGCTCTGCCACGTTCGTAACCTGGCCTTTAAGTGAGGATGGAGTTTCCAAGGTAAGCAGGTAGAAGCAGAGAGAGAGGGAATCAGCAGAAAGGGAAATAATCGCCAAGCTTTAACTAGATTTAGAGCTCTACGACTCAGGGTGATCTTTGACCAGCAGTATGGTCATCACCTAGAAGCTTCTTAGACACATAGAGCAGCAGGGTCTGGCACTGTAGCATAGTAGGCTGAATCACCCGCAGTGCAAGAATCCTATTGGGCCCCAGTTATTGTCCCAGCTGATCTACTTCCCCTATGGCTTCTTGCTTATGGCCTGGGAAAGCAGTAGAGGATAGCCAAAGTGCTTGGGCCTCTGCACCCTTCTGGGAGACCAGGCAAAAGTTCCTGGTTCCTGGATTTCAACTGATCCAACGCTAAGCTGTTGCAGCCATTTGTGGAATGAGCCAGTGGATGGAAGACTTCTCATTCTGTCTATTCCTTCTCTCCGTAATTTTGCCTTTCAAATAAAAATGAATACATTTTAAAAACATATATATAGAGAGAGGAGGGGGGAATAGCAGAAGCACTTCTGTAGAGGACAGCCCAAAGCCTTTGGACCCTGCACCCATGTGGGAGACCTGGAAGAAGTCCTGACTTCAGATCGGCTCAGCTCTGGCTGTTGCAGCTACTTGGGAAATGAACCAGCAGATGGAAGAGCTTTCTCTCTGTCCTGCTTTGCTCTGGAAATCTGTGTTTGCAATAAAAATAAACAAATTTTTTTTAAAGATTTTATTATTATTATTAGAAAGCCGGATATACAGAGAGGAGGAGAGGCAGAGAGGAAGATCTTCCGTCCGATGATTCACTCCCCAAGTGAGCCGCAACGGGCCAGTGCGCGCCGATCCGAAGCCGAGAACCAGGAACCTCCTCCGGGTCTCCCACACGGGTGCAGGGTCCCACAGCATTGGGCCGTCCTCGACTGCTTTCCCAGGCCACAAGCAGGGAGCTGGATGGGAAGCAGAGGTGCCGGGATTAGAACCCGCGCCCATATGGGATCCCGGGGCGTTCAAGGCGAGGACTTTTAGCCGCTAGGCCACGCCGCCGGGCCCAACAAATATTTTTTAAAAGGCAAAAACTTCTTCTGGAATATAAAAGCTGCTATCTCCTGCTTACCATGGCTTGCAAGAAACAGTGTAAGGCCAAGGTTGTGGCGTAGCAGAAAAATCCACTCCCTGGGGACACTGGTGTCCTGTGTGGGAGCTGGTTCCCAATCTGGCTGTTCCACTTCCTATCCAGGCCCTTGCGAATGGGCTAGCAAAAGCAGTGGAGGATGGACCAAGTTCCCACTCACATGGGAGAACCAGATGAAGTTCCTGGTTCCAGGCTTCAGCCTGGCCCAGCCCTGGGCAGTGAACTAGAAGATGGAAGATCTTTCTCGTTTTCTGCATCTCCCTCTCTCTCAGTCTGACTTCCAAATTAAAGCAATAGATATTTATAGGAAGGAAGGAAGGAAGGAAGGAAGGAAGGAAGGAAGGAAGGAAGGAAGGAAGGAAGGGAGGGAGGCCACCTGGTGAGTGTTTGGAGCCAGGACGAGCACGCGAGCTGCAGTGCATACCCCCACGTCTCCCTTCTGGTCCCTCCACCCAGTCAGCACCCCTGACATTCCATGACTCTTACAATGAAATTCTCAAAGCAGGAAGTGAAGCATGTCACATGTTCTCAGCACCACATGGAGCCATCCATGTATTTGTTACAACCATGGCTAGTCGTCAGTGTGGTTTCCAAATATTATTACTGAGGGTGGATCACTCCGCCTCTCAGAGGACTAGAGAGGATTATCCATGCGTAGGAACAGTCAGAGAAAATCCTAAAATACGGGCCTGAGGCAGTGTTTGCATTAAGATAAGCACCTCTTAATTCCATTTCCACACACTTCTTATCTGTTACTTAGCATTAGCATCCACTGAGAGGCTGTTGAAAAATATACAAAATCTCCACCTTGGAAATTCTGATTCGGTGCATCTGCATAGAAACCTCTAAACGTGAGGTTTTTCACACCCAGGTGGTGCAGCCCATGCCAGCCCAGAGCTCACAACCCTGCCGTCAGTGCCTGAGAGCGAGGGGTGACTGCAAAGCCCACCCAAAGTGGTGGCATTTTATTTATTCACTATTCATTAGAAGACTTTTGATATTTACCTGCCAGAGAGGATCTTCCATCTGCTGCTTCACTCCCTAACTGGCCACAGTGGTCAGTGTTGGGCCAGGCAGAAGCCAGGTCCCCCGCATGGTGCAGGAGCATCTTATGTTGCTTTCCCAGGCACATTGGCAGACAGCTGTATCAAAAGAGGAACTCCGATATGGGACATCAGCATCCTAGGCAATGGCTTTACCTGCTACGCTACAACACTGGCCCCAATTTAAATCTTCTAAAGGATAGAACGGCTCGTCTTGATCATTAAGATGTGCACAATTGTGCTTGTATCTTATGAGGCCCCTGCCCTCTGCTTTGAGTCCTCCTCGCTCCGCAGAGTCATCGGCTGTGTCTCACCAAGACTGAGCATGTGTGAACACCTACAGTAAGGAGGTTGTATCCTGAAGCAAGGCAGACAGCTCCATGCACATGAAGTGTAACATGGCTGAGCTTTGCCCAGTAAGTGACTTCTAAGAGAAACATCTTCAGATGTTCCAACATGCTTAGACGTTTAAGTGGAAATGCTGGATTCTTTTATTTCTTTTCTTTCCTTTTTTATTTTTTTAAGATTCGACCTATAAATGACATGATGCAACTGTAAAACCGAGACACTCTAGAAGCAGAGAGTAGAATGGTGGCAGCTACTGGAGTCTGGGAGGGTGGGGAGTGGGGACATGCTGGTCAAGAGATACAGAAGTTGCAACGGTTATGGCAACAGTTAACAGTGCCATGTTGTGTGTGGAGTACAGTAAACTTGCTAAAAGGACAGGACTTAGTGTCCTCACTACATTATCAGAAAGATGACAAGGTAAAGTAATGAATATGTTAGTTTGATTGTGAAAAATATTTTCCAGCGCATACTTACATCAAAGCATTGAGCAGCGCCACTTCAGTACACGCAGCTTGTTATGCTATTATCTCCCTGAGAGTCAGCTGGTTCACTCACTCCCCACACGTGCACAATGGCCAGTGCTCAACCAGGAGTTGGCAGCACAATCTAGGGCTCCCATATTGGTGGCAACTGGACTCTGGACTCAGATACTCCAGCACGAGATGCAGCAGGTAAACCGCTGGGCTGAACAAACACACCATAGATTGAGTTTTTAGCTGTCAGTAAAGATAGAAAAGACGTATAAGTAGATGGGCTGGCAGCAGTTTAGTTCCCACGCCACCTGCCCTCACCATCTCACAACACCACAGCCATGTTGGAGATGGCCCCCATCATCACAACAACACTTCCATCAACCCAAAGCTCAGGCATGGCCTCACCAGGACACACCTTCCAAGGACTGTGTTGTTAGTGGATTTCATTGTGTGACACCCAACTGTTCCACTGTAAATCTTGCTTGTGTCAGTAGAGGAAGGCAGATGGTTACCATCAATCCATAAGCTGGCGGCACACCTGCTGATCAGGACCAAGTGCAGTGTGCTGCACAGCATTCTGTCCGCCCAGGACTGGCAGCACAGTAGGGGCTATAGTATGAGTAGCCGAACTGCACTATGGTAGAGCAACTGGAACATCCCTCTGGGACAGGATCCTCACAGCTCTGTCCTAGTCCTGTGGAACCCAAGGTTCCAAGAGAAAGCTTAGATAAAGCAACAAGCAAGGCAACACAAAACAGTGGCAATACATCTGTGGTCCCTAGTCACAAGCACTTGTGCCACACACAGCCACAGGAATGGGGAAACTGGGAGACTGCTAGAGAGTGTTCTGTCCCTTGCACAGCTGAGCGCTTCCAGGGTGTCTGCCGCGTGACTAGGAGGTACTACCCTCATCAGTTTCTGTAACAAATCCCAGGAAAACAGAAACAACCCGCTGAGCACACAGCAGGAACCCCGGCACCTCTGATGCTGCAAGGGGCTCCCTAGTACAGTCCCTCACATACTGCTCCCTGGCAGGTCTTCACCAACGTGGGCAGGTCTGGGATTAGATAACAGAAGACTTCCAACAGCCCCTGCCATCTTTGCTGGGAGCCCTTAGGTGAATTTTGCAGTGGCCACTTGAGCCTGGCCGCACAGGGCCCCAAACCCAACGAGGACCAGGGAGCTGCTTCTTCCCTCTTGCTCACATTCTGGAGCTGTCTGAAGATTGGCAGGAAGAGAGGAGGGTGGGAGGCCCAGCAGATCGCTCCAGCCTTCTTCCCGCTGTTCCAAGCACAGCTGCGTCTTCTGGCATCCACAGAACACCCTTCTCCCCGGAGTCTGAAGTAATCCTAGCAACCATGCCGAGCAAGAGTGACATTGAACTTCTTACCCAATTAATTTTCTGGTGCAAAGTTGCACTGTGACTATGAAAATACTGAAGTAACTATCCACAGTGAAGGAAACAGGAACTCCATTCGGGTGAAATCCTTTAGCATAGAAAGAACAGTTTTCTCTCCCTAATTATACCTTAGGATGATGTCATCAGCAATGGTGATGTAACACGTTTGTCATGAGCTCTGAAACCGTACAAATAAAGAACAAGCTGAGCAGCCGTTTCCAAAGCTTCTCTCTGTTTCATCAGGATGCCTTTGGACACACGGAAGCTCCAGACTCGCCTACACACAGACATAGACACATCATGTCCATATCTAAATTGTCATGACAGCCTTTCAAGGTCATGACACAAGACTGGTGCCTTCCTTTGGGGAGTTTCATGACATTCCCTGATACGAATGTTCCGTGGCATACCAAGCTGCCTTAATATTGGGCCACCAACTGGTACGGCTGTTTTCTGGATTTTACTAGTCAAGGCAAAACAGACCTCACTGTGAGGAGCACAGCAACGGCCTCAGAATCTGTTCTCCATAGCAGCAGCAACAAACACATCGTCAAAAACTGTCCTACGCAGCCTTGCCTGACCTCTGGAAATCAACCCAGGGCTTGCAATAATCCAGGGACCCTTTATTCCAGCAAAACACACAGCTTTGTGGCATTCAACTTTTACTGCTCCCACTCCTCCACCCCACTCCTCACTAACCTTGAAAAGCAAGTTAGCGGGTCCGGTGCCGTGGCCTAGCGGCTAAAGTCCTTGCCTTGAATGCACCAGGATCCCATATGGGCACCGGTTCTAATCCCAGCTGCTCCACTTCCCATCCAGTTCCCCGCTTGAGGCCTGGGAAAGCAGTAGAGGACGGCCCAAAGCCTTGGGACCCTGCACCCACGTGGGAGACCTGGAGGAGGCTCCTGGCTCCCGGCTTCTCATCGGTGAAGCTCCAGCAGTTGCAGTCACTTGGGGAGTGAATCATCAGATAAAAGAGCTTCCTCTCTGTCTCTCCTCCTCTCTGTATATATCTGACTTTTCAATAAAAATAAATAATAAATCTTTAATAAAAGAAAAGCAAGTTAGCAAACACTAGCAGCCTGTAATTGTCGTAACAGGGAAAAATGAGCTGGAAGTCCCTCGAAATCCCGTATCTGGAGCAGGAATTTAGCCTAGTGTTTAAGACATCCATCCCACATTACAGCGCCAGGATTCAATACCCATCTCTAGTTCCTGATCCCAGTTGCCTGCTAATTAAATGCATCTCCAGGAGACAGCGATGATGCCGTCAGCCACTGGATCCCTGTCACCAATGTGGGAGACTTGAATCACACCCTCAACTCTAAACTTCAGCTCTGGTTCAGCTGTGGGGTTGCAGGTGTTTGGGCATTCAACCACCAGATAAAAGGTATCTCTATCCCTCTCTCTCTCTCTCTCTCTCTCTCTCTACTTCTCTCTCTCTCTCTCTCTCTCTCTCTCTCTCTCTCTCTCTCTCTATCTCTGTCTCTCTCTCTCTCTCTCGGAATGCAAGCCCAGGTAGAGTATGCTGAGACGCTGCCGGCTGATCCGGAGTCACTAGGTAAGCAGTGAGTGATGATGAAAGCAGAGATGCCAGCTGTACTGAAAGTATGCTCCAACACAGAGAGTGGTTCCCTTGGCAGCGACCAGACCGCTCCCTGGTTCCATGCACATAAGGAAATCGCTGTCCAATCATTAGCTGGCCATTGAGCTAAGCAGAAATGTCAGGGACCACACATGACAAAGAACACAGCCTTGGCAGAATGAGTTCAGAAAACCCTAAGACAAGCAACAAAATCCTGGCTAGGGAGGAAAACAAACTTTGATTTGTATCATTAATACATTATGTTATTTAGAACTCGCTCTGGGGTTGGGAAGGTTGTACAAAAACTATAAGACATGTTAAAAAATAAAACAAAAAATATGAATCAGCTCCAGAAATGAAAATAATCAAAAACAATTAAGTCTGAAAATGTCCAGAGACAAGATTTATTAGACAAAGACTTTAACTCAGCAACATCGTTTTTAAAAAACTTTTTGTTGACGTGTTAACATGTTTGATACATATTGAATCAATGAGAGAAACAGACCAAGATTTGTCATCTGGTGGTTCCCTCCCAAAATGTCTCCACAGGTAGAGCTGGGCCAGGCTGCATCCAGGAGCCAGGAGTGGGGGAGGCATGGGCCTTCACCTGCTGCCCCGATGTACGCAAGAGGACGATGCTGGACTCAGGATCAGAGCTGCTGCAAACCCAATCACTCCAGATAGGTGCTTTTCCCAAATGCCCTCAGAATCACTATGCAAATCAGCAACATTTAATCTGTACCAAGAACTAGCACCAACCACACTGCACAAAATAAGCCGAACTACAAGAATGATATATCACCAGATACAGAATGTCAATGGAGATTGCAGTTAGTTTAAAAAATATAACCAGATGATAATCCTGGAATAAACAAATACAAAAGCTGAAACAAAAATTCACCACGTGGGGTCTGACAAGGTAGCCCAGTGGCTAAAGCCTTCTCCTTGCACATGCCAAGATCCCAGATGGGTGCCAGTTCATATCCCAGCTGCTCCACTTCCCTTCCAGCTCCCTGCTTATGGCCTGGAAAGCAGTAGAGGATGATCCAAAGCCTAGGGACCCTGCACCCACATGGGAGCCCCAGAAGCAGCTCCTGCCTCCTGGCTTCAGATCAGCTCAGATCTGGCTATCACAGCCACTTGGGGAGTAAACCAGCAGATGGAAGCTTTTTCTGTCTCTCCTTCTCTCTGTAAATCTAACTTTCCAATTAAAAAAAATTAAATATTTTTTACTAATTATTTTGCATTATGTGACAGTTTCATAGGCTCTGGGATTCCCCCTGCCCCTCCCCATGCCCCTCCCTCACGGTGGATCCCCCCACGCCGTTGCAGCATTACAGTTCAAATTCAATCAAGATTCTTCCCTTGCAAATAAATATTTTTAAAAAATCGTTTTCTACATGTGGGCTGAACTGCACCCACACGGGCTGCAGGGGGAGTTCTAGGCTGCTGGTTTTGGCCTTGCCCAGACCCAGCCATTATAGCCACTGGAGAAATGAACCAGGCGATGGAAGGTTTCTCTTTTTCTCTCTCCCACCTCTCTCTTTAACTGTGTCTTTCAAATGAGTAAGTCTTTTTAAAGACGACAACTTAAAACCTTCTGCAGTTGAATAAGCTGCAGAAGGCATTCAAGACACATGTCATTTTGAGATTTCAGAAACTTGGTAGAATGGCTTCTTCACTCAGGCCTTGTAAGCGGTGCTGTCTCTTAAGTGTGTGAGTTAGACAAGAACACGACGACGGCCAGGTCACTACCTCCAAGAGCGGTAAGACCCCAGCAGTCGCACTATCAGAGTTGTGTTTCCAGGGCACATGTTGTGGCAGAATAAAGCTGAGATCTGGAAACACATGTGTCACTTGGCAGACCTCAACACCACATGTGTTTGCCACCCAGCACCTGCTTCGGTTGAATCACTGGTTTGATTGAAAATGAGCGTGGGCCAGCCACTGCAGCCCCTATTAATGAGCTAAAAGCACACATCTGCAGACAGATGTGGCTCGCGCTTCACCTTGGCAGGGAAAGCTTTGACCCACAGGTGATTGTGTGGTTGGAAAATGGCCGTGTCACAGCTTCTTGCTGGGTGTTCACCCAGCGCACACTCACCAAGGCTGGCCGTGCAAGCCCTCCTCCTCCTCCGAGTTGCGGTATGTATGTACCTGGCTCAAACTGTGCAGTAACTCACTGTGGGAAATGTTTCTCTCAAGTCAAACTTGAAAAGCTGTAACGAAGCTGTATAGGGTGCGTGGAGGGGGAATCAGTTCCTGGGATGGCGGTGGTGGTACAGCACATTAAGCTGCCTCTGGAGATGTCCTCATCTGATATCAGAAGATTTGATTTGAATCCTGGCTTCTCTGTGCTTCTAGTCCGGCTTCCTGCTAATGTGCCTGGGATGCAGTAATGATGGCCCACTGTATGGGAGACCAGGATGAAGTTCCGGGCTCCTGGCACAGCCCTGGCTATTGCAGGCATTTGGAAAGTAGATCAGATGGTAAAAGATCTCTCTCCTCTCATTCTTTCTCTGTCAATCTGCTTTCAAAAAATAAATATACCTGTTTTAGCAATTGCATTCGTGGGGCAGGAATTGTAGCATAGCAAGTTAAGCCACTATCTTCAACGTCAACACCCACCATCCAAGTCTCGGCTGCTCCACTTTCCATTCAGCTTCCTGCTAATGTGCCTGGGAAAGCAGTAGAAAATGGCCTGAATGCTTGGGCCCATGCCACCTACATGGGAGATGTGCATGAAGTGCCAGGACCCTGGTTTGTGCCTGCCCAGCCCCCAGCCATAGCATCCATTTAGGAAGTCATACAACAGATGTAAGATCTCCTCTCCCCACACCCCTGCATTTTAAATAACTAAATAAATATCTTTTTCAGAAAAAAACCCTAAAATGTTGCTAAACTAAAAGCAAATCGGGTAGGTACTCATTGCTATATTTCTTCATAGGTGCGAATAAATGGCTGGGACTTTAAAAAATGAGTTCATAGCAAGCACAGGGAAGATGTTAGGAATATGCTAGAAGCACTGAGAGAAAACTAAGTTAATCTCTGGGCCTCAACTCTAATGTTTAAAAAACTTCTAGGGGCCAGCATTGTGGCAGAGCAGTTTTAGCCACTGCCACCATCCCATATAGGGTGTTGGGTCAAGTCCCATTTGCTGCATTTAGGAGCCATCTACCTTCTAATACACCTGCAAAGGCAGCAGAGGATGCTCCAGGTGCTTGGGACCCTGCACCCAGATGGGAGGTCCAGAGGAAACTTGGGTTCCTGGCTTTGGCTGGCTCAGCTCAGGCTACTATCATGATCTGAAGAGCAAGCCAACAGAAGGAGCATATCTCTCTCTCCTCCCTCTCTCCCTCTCTGCAGATCTGCCTTTCCAATACGATAAATAAATCCTTATCCAAAAAAAGAAAATTCTAAAAAACAAAACAAAAAAATACACAGACATATACATCTCCTCAGCCATCGGAGTAACAACATCATCACACAGCACGAAGCCTCAGAAAACCCTGCTACGGCTCAGCCAGGGAGAAAGGTTGCCTCGTTATGATCTCACTCCTCGGAGCCCATCCTCTCCGTGGTCACGGAGACCCCCAGCTCCGGAGACCACACTGGTACATTCTGTTCCACCTAAGTTCCTTTGAAAGCATCAGAGACACTGCAAAGAACTGGTGCTAAGGGGGGAATCTCGGAAGAGAAGAAAAAGAAAACAAGGCATAGGAAACGAGGCTTTCTTACAGACCAGGGGCCTCCGAGCAATCATAGGAGGCATGATTTCTTGAACAAGAAAAGTCTCCAAACCTTCCCTGGGTCAGGGACCCTCAAAGACCTGCAGGCTGCCAGGAGAGAAAAGACGTTCAAGGACAGCCCCCACGCCGCTGTGCTCCTCTGCAGCTCCGCCCTCTGTTCCGGGGGACATGTTCTGACTGCGCTGCCAACCGCTCACATGTGCACACCATTCTGGAGACGGGTCATAAACATTTGAACTGCGTTGGCTCCATAACGGGGACATTTTGGCTCCAGACTGTGCTGAACTTTGTCCATTCCAGAAATAACCCGTAAGACATTCCCAAGGCACTTAGTGATGCAAACCACATTAATCCACTTAGCATGGACCAAAAAAAAAAGACTGTAAAGCAGTCTCCCTCCCAGATAAGGAGGTAATGTGGCCAGTGTTCACAGCACAGAGTCTGCCTTGCACCTTATGCCCTGAGCCTTCCTTGAAGCCAACCCCCCATGATTCATGACCAGGACACTTAGAATCAGTATCAAGTTCCACCTCAACACGCCACCCTTAAACCTGGAGGTGGCGTCAAGGCCAGCAGACGGTGTCATTTCTATGCCTCTGGAAACAGCGTTCATAGGCACAGAGGAACAAGGACATGTCTGCCTCACATATCACAAGGGTAATCAGCCAGCTTGAGCATTATTTGACACATTTTTTAATCTATTTATTTTATTTATTTAAAAGGCAGAGTGACAATGAGAAGGAAAGACAGAAAAAGATCTTCTAACCCTATTGATTCACTCCCCAACTGGCCGCAATGGACAGAACCGGGCGAGGCCAAAGACAGGAACCTGGAACTGGGTTCAGGTCTCTCATACGGATGCCAGGGGTCCAAGCACTTGAGCCATCGTTGGAGGCTGTCCCAGGTACACCGGCAGGAAGCTGGATTGGAAGCAGAGCTGCTGGGACTCGACTTAGTGCTCATTTCAGATGTCAGCATTCCAGGTGGTGGCTTTAAGCCTCACACCACAACACCAGTGCCATTATCTGATGCCTTCCTTAGTTCCATGTTCAGTGTGGTTCTATAATGAGATGACCCAAGATGAGTCAGCATCTCCACGCATGATTCCGCTGTCTGTTCCATCAAGGAGCTGTTTGTCTCTATTGGGTCATGATTTCAGTATAAAAATTTGCAAGCAGTTGGGGCCCAGTTCAACCTTTCCTACCACTTACCCTGCCATACCTTTGTGCTACCTTCAACTTTTTCACGCTAGACCAGTAAGTGAATGTTCCTGAAAGGTGACGATGGTTCAGAAACTTTTGTTGAAAATATTAGTTTCCTAACTGTTCACTTACAGGTTGCCCTGCATGACAAAGATGGAAAACACTGAAACCTCAAACCCCTATTCTGAAGCAATGCAATCCTATTGTTTCATAGTAGCAATAGTCATTTGTCTTCATGTGAACTATGCCAAAACATTAGACCCAAAAGATTGCTACATGATGCAATTGTTAAACCTTAAACTATTTCCTGAGAGGAAATACTAAGCAATTCTATGAACTACTATAATGTCTTTTTTGCCCCATTATAATATTCTTTTTTAAACAATGTATTTGTCTGAAAGACAGAGTTATGCAGAGAAGGAGAGATGAGAGAGAGAGAGAGAGAGAGAGAGACTCTTCCATCCACTGTTGTTCACTCCCCAAATGGCCATAAGGAGGCAGGGCTGAGCCAAGCCAAAGCCAGGAGCCTGGAACCCCATTTGGGTTTCTCACTTGGGTACAGAAGTCCAAGCACTTGGGTCATCTTCTGCTCTCTTCCCAGTTATCAGGGAGCTGAATAGAAAAGAGGACAGTCAGGAGTCCTCCCCTTTGGGATGCTGGAGTTACAGGCAGTGGCTTAACATGCTGTACTGCAGCACTGACATCCAAACAAGTGAACTCATAAACTATTTTCAGAATGAGTCTGAGGACCAGTTTTTCATGTGTAAATGATGCTTTTGGGAGCCAAAGCCTTCAGGGCTGATAAGCCAGCCTGCCCGTGAATGCACACGTCTGAGACCAACCACAACATGTGCACAGACCAGGAAAAAGCTTTTGGGTCAAAGTTTCCCCACATATGCTATCACATGATTCAATTTCATATGTAAATGAGCTCCTTTAAAGTACAAGTGTTTAAAGCAGGAAATTAAGCAAATCTGGATTGTTATGGGTTTTTTCTTTTCTTTCCCTTTCTCTAAATAGAAAAAAAAAAAAAAAGCAGATGCTTTACCGGGCAGGCGGCAAAGTCAGGACATTTCTGCCTTCGATTCCATGAACTCATCCACATCTGCCTTTGCATCTGGAGTGAAACTGCCTAGGAGAACTGTTCATCAAAAGCAAAAGCATTGCAAAGTGTCCCTGGCCTGCTGAAGCGCATGGCAGCAGCGTTCTTTATTTAAAAAAAACAGCGCGATAAAGTTAAAAGTGACTCTGAAATCCATAGAGACGACCGGATGCTTAAGAAGTTCAGGATTTTTTTTTTCCTCCTCTGGTGTTTTAAGTCTTCTCAAATGCCCAAGAACCCTAAAATACCTTTGCTGGGGGCTACAGAAAGAAAACAGAAATAGCAGCATTGTGTCGGGCTCAGGGGGCCGTCCTGTTCACGGCCCACTCTGCAAACAATCTCTCGGGCCACACTGTGGGGCAAGCACAATTTTAGGAAATCCCAACCATCTGACCTGTAGATAACCTACACGGCAACAATGAAACTTGGAAAAAAACAGTTCAGTTGAAAAAAGCAAAAAGTGAAAAAAAAAGTTTCCCTCTATTTCCATGCAATCTCAAAAGATATTTCAGGGCCTTGCCTGAATGGCCTGTGCTGGTTTTGAAGTCTTGCCCAGGTCATTTTCCTGCCGTGCGTGAGTGGCTCAGCCGCAGGGCTCACAGGCTGACTCCAACGTGCACGCAGTGTCCCCTGCACAGGCAGCCCAGGGCAGGGCTCTCCAGCACGCAGAACAGCAGAGAGCCAAGTTCCCAGAGGAACATCACAAAGCCAGTGAGCTACACCACATAACCACTGTAAGAAACCACCACCATGGAGCCTAGGCCGTTGCTGAGCTAAGACATCTTCTTTGGGGACAAAAGATGGTAGGAGCTTTTCTGTGTGGAACGCCAGATGGGGCAGGTCCAGGTCTCCACAGCTGCATGCAAAGGTGAAGGCTGAATTTGATTTGAAACAAGAAGCATTGGAAAATCTTGCTTTCCCATTCAAATGGCAATGACTTAGAGAAGCAGGAAACCTTTGACTTTTGTGGCAGGGGAAGGGTAGGGGGAAGCTTTTCATTAAATAAGTAAATCACTAAATAAAATAAAAGGCCAAGAATTTAGCAAACATTCCTCAGGGTGCCAAAAACCAAGGTGAGGACGCACAGCTTCGAATAAGAACCTTGAAGAACCAATGTTCTTTTCAACTCAAAATGGGTGGATGTTTTTTTAAAAGTTTTTTTTAAAGATTTATTTTATTTATTTGAAAGGCAGAGTTAGAGAGAGAGATCTTCTACCTACTGGTTCACTCATCCCCAGGCTAAGGCAGGCCAAAGCTAGGAGCTTCCTTTATGCCACCTGTACCAGTGCAGGGAGCCAACCATTTGAGCCATCCTCTGCTGCTTTTCCAAGTGCATTAGCAATGAGCTGGATTGGAAGTGGAGCAGCTGAGACTTGAACTGGTGCCTGGAAGCAAGTCGAGGCTGAGCTGGCTATGCCATAGAGTCAGCCCCCAAACACTAAAATGTTTTTAAAAGAGTCTTGTTTCCATGAATGGAATTTGGCAGAAGATAAGGGTACAGTGGAAGCAGAGATGCTGTTGGGTGAATGGGCATTGGTGGTGGCACCAGGAGCTTTGGTGCCCCACAGATGGCAGTCCTTCTCTACTGGCCTTTGTACGCTGCATGCCCAGTGACCTTCCCCCATTAAGTGTACATCTCCCAAGGAACCCAGTGGTAAAAACATGACCCACGCCAGAGTCCCCCAAGGACAGCCCTCCCCACTGGACCTCCAAGGCCCAAAGGCCCATCCACCGGCCCTCCCACTCCTGGTGAAAGTGGCCTATTGACCACTCACATCTCACAAAGATGGGATCTTTATGCAGGTCTCAAAGGACAGGTACTCGACAGGCCTCTTTGTATTTTAAAAAGAAGCCAAAAGATCAATTTGTCATCTTGGAATTGCAAAACATAGACCTTCTGGATAAGATTTTAAGTAAGAAATGCTGTTATGTTGCATGAGAAAGAAGAATTCATTCTCCTCCCATGCTCATATATCAATGTGTGTATTCCAAGCAGCTTGTATGTATTTTGTGACCAACCCACCCTATAAGCGGGAACCGTAAAGAGATTCCCTTATTCACCAAAAGTTATGACAATGGAGCCATCAGTCCCTTCACTGCCTCACAGAGGATCAGTAAGAATCACCTCTACAAGCTGCAAGAAACCATTATTCCAACTCACTTTGCCCATGTGCCTCTCTCAGAGACAGCACAGCCAAACTCAGGGTAGAAAACTCCACACTTCAACTCTCTCTGCACCTTCATCTCTACTGGTTCCAAAAGCAAGTTTCCACCATTCATAGGAAAATTATTAGTTTTCCATTCCTTGAAACCTTGTAATCTCGCCAAACAAGATGCATAAAGAGCAAGTATCCCATCCCTAATCCCCAGGCTTCCTTCCGTCTATTTTTCCCCTTAAATTCTCTTAGCTGTTTTAAACAAACTTTCTTGGAAGTTGACAAGGTCCAAGTTGGAGTCAAAGAAAGACAAGGTAGAGGGCAGCAGACTCTTCAGTGACCTGAGAGGTTGGCTCTCACTCTGCCATTCTGTTAGATTAGGAATCCACACTTCCAAAAGCCACCTCTTGCCTACAACCCAAATTGAACACATGTGTACCGGCCAGGTTTTCTGAACTCAAGACTACGTCTCAGGGAAGTGGGGCGGGGTGGCACAGGGAATCACTCGGACTATGAAAACGTAGTCTCACACAAGACAGGGAAACACCAGGGAAGGTTTTCTAAGAGTTTTACAATAGAGTAGTGGGGTGGGGTTGAGCTCTGTCCAGCCTTGGGGTGTACTGCTAATAAAAGCGCTGGCTCACCCGCTGTGTTTAAGTGCCATAGACCTGTGGTGTCAGAATTCATTATGCACACAGGGGCTATTTACTGCCTCATAAACTTGTAGACAAGCAAATGGTTGATGGGGAAAAAAAAAATGGGTGCCAAAGCTTAAATGCAATCACCCACTCAGTTTTCTCCAACCAAAAACCACCAAGTCCAAGTCCAATGACTTTTCTAGCTAAAGGCAAAATCCTGTGTCCGGAGTGATAAAAGTCTTCCTGTCCTGGATGTATTGAGTCAAGGCTGAGCTGTTTGGCACATCTCTCTCAGGGAGAAGCGTTGTCTATGCTCCTACAGCTGTGGCAAGCGGCCACTCAACTCGGCCTGGGTAAGACAGCTAGCAGGCAAGACAGGGGAAGGAATGCCCACGTTCTTCATCCCCTTGGCATGGAGGAATGCCAACAAGCCCACTTCAAAAGCCAACTTCTCCTCGCTTGGCTCAGACTGACAATATTTAACGAGGTGTTGCTGTATGCTAAGTGTTATCGAGACGCATCACCCAAAATGGAGGCACTCAAGGAACATCTGCCAGCTGAGAGGTGAGCAAGGGAGATTCTATCACTGTTCTCCAGCTTGGGGCGTAAACATGGTATACACCCATTCCTTTCCTACTCAGCCCAGGAGCAGTGAGAGCGTTTGCAGGTGCAGTAGGCAGCCTCTCTCTTCCATCAAGATGTCAATCTACTTACCAAACCAACAACAACCGCTGAAACTTCTCTCCTGCGGGAATCTGATGTCTTCACATTTCAGTGCTCATTTCTAGTTTTTTCTCGGAAACAAGATACAACTCTTATTTAAAGTCACAGTAACTTCATTTATCTTAAATTCACTCTGGCATAATATTTATAGGAAATACTAGGAGCGTGCTCATTAAATCAGAGGCCAATATAATAATAGTCACTATTACTATTGCCATTTACTGTTGTCTAGACATCCTTACTGATGTCATAAAACATGGAAAGGAATGAGATAGGCTGGCATTGTGACACAGTGCACCGAGTTAACACTTGGGAATTCCACATCCCATATCACCTTCCCACTCCAGCTCTCTGCTAACGTAGCTAGGAAGCAGGGGCTCATGGTCCAAAAACTTCCTGCCACCTGTACGGGAGACCTCGCTGGAGTTCCCAGCCCTGGCTGTTGTGGGCATTTGGGAAGCGAACCAACTGATGGACGATCTCTCTCTCTTTCTCTCCCTTCCTCCCTCCCTTCAAATCAGTAAATAAATATTAAAGACAAAAATTGAAATAATGAGAGGTGGGATTCATGGCAGCATTTTCCAAAACTTTGTTTGCTGTAGGAATTCTCAACTCTTTCAGCAGGTCTCTGGAAGAGGACGCCTCAGCTAGATTCCCTAACTTCTTGAACATGAAATTGCTTTTTAAATTTTTTTCCCATAGAGTTTTTGTTCTTTTTTATTTGTTTGTTTTGTTTTTCAAAGACTTACTTATTTTTATTGAAAAATCAGATTTCATGAAGAGGAGAGACAGAGAGAAAGATCTTCCATCTGCTGGTTCACTCCCCAAGTGGTCACAATGGCTGGATCTGAGCTGATCTGAAGCCAAGAGATTCTTCCAGGTCTTCCACATGAGTTCAGGGTCCCAAGCCTTCTGGCCATCCTCAACTACTTTCCCAGGCCACAAGCAGGGAGGCTGAAGGGAAGTGGAGCAGCTGGGATATGAACCCAATGGGTTCCCAGCGCATGTAAAGCGAGGACTTTAGCTGTTAGGCTCCCAATTGGGGCCCCCATAGAATTTTTAAACCCTTCATTTCCCTTGAAATACTCTTATGGGAAGTGCCACTTAACATCTGGTTTTGATGCTCAGATACTTTCATTTACGTATTTAGTCAACTATGTCTATCTTCTGTGAACTAAAGTAATAATTAAGAACAAGTGCTTAGAATCAGAAAAACCTGGATTTGCCTCCCACGTCCTCTGCTAAGGGACTGGGAAAAGTCAGCTAGATCTTCTCATCTGTAAGAGGGTGATTGTGGCGGCTCTCTTGCAACATGTCAAGCGTGAGATACGACCTTGGCTGAGAAATAATCAAGGCTAGAGAAATGGCATGGTGAGCTGAGCCCTCTCTTCCGACGGAGCTGAAAACGGCTCCTAGCATCACAGAAAGAAAATTAACAGCTTAACAGAAAGCCTTTTTCAAAAGTCACATATTTTGGCCCAGAAATTCCATGTCTAAGAAACAAAAGTACGACAAAGATGTTTACTAAATGCTTTTATAGTCAGAAAACATTGAGAATATGACGATGTCTGTCTATCTGCAGGATAATAATGACATAACCTGTATTGCGAGTAGTTGGTGTACCGTGCTGTTTGCCTTTCTCGATTATTTTCTATTGTGTGTGGGGTTTTTTTTCTTAATTTGAAAGAGTTACGAAGATAAGCATAGAGAAAGATCTTCCATCTGCTGATTCATTCGCGAAGCCAGAGCTTCCTCCCGGTCTCCCACATGTGTGCAGGGTACCAAGGACTTGTGCCGTTCTGCTCACGTCCCAGGCCACAAGCAGGGAGCTCCATTGGAGGTAGAGCAGCCAGGACATGCCCTGGCGCCCACAAAGGATGCCAGTGCTTTCAGATGCAGAATTAACCCACGCGCCCCTGCACCAGCCTTGCACTGTGTGTGCTCTTGTAGGCAGCACTTCCTGCAAACCCAGTAATCAGAGTGCTCAGGCATCTGAGGCCAGAGTGCTCACCCACTGTCTCCATTCCAGCCCTTAAAATCTGGAGCAAGCGAACACGTGTGAGTTCATGATTTATACATCCTCTAGCCATGCTCTGTCCTGTGTATGTTTAACGTCAGCGTTTGCTGAAGTCTCATCAGGCAGGGATGTTCTGCCTTATGAGTCATTTCCAGGAACCGTCTTTTTGCTCTGTAAATTATCTCAATAATGCAGAAGAAGTTGCCCATGCCATTGATTTCTGTCACTATCATTGTTATTTCCTTCCTTCACTTAAAACAAAATCTCATTCATTTATCTGAAGGGTAGAGAGAGGGAGAATCCTCCCATCCACTAAATCACCCAGGAGAACCCAGGAACCAGGAATCCACTCCAGGTCTCCCACAGGACCCACCCACTTGGAGCAGCACTCCTGCTGTCTCTTACAGCCAGCAGTAGCAGAGGGCTGTGACTCAATCCCATGTGCTCAGATTCAAGATCTGGACACCTTATCTGCCAGGCTGAATGCCTACCAGTGCCTTCCTTGTTGCCATGCACTTTGATACCCCACTCCCAAAATGGAAATGTACTGAATAATGAGTTCTGTGTCCCAAAGCAGAATCCAGAAATATGCCTTCCCAACCTTCTTTAGCAAAAATCCACATATTTAACCTACACTCTCCCCATGATACCCACCCATTTGAGACTTCTGTTTGAGAAAGACTGGCACCAGGAACATGTACTTCCTACAGACAGAGGCCTCTGTCTGACCAGGGGCACTAGTCACGCAGACCCTACTGTCCTACAACCAATGTCACTGATGCTGGGCAGACAGCCCTGAATAGAGAGGGTTCCTTCCATAACTGTGCTGCTGCTGATGATGCAAAAACAGGCTCTTCAGACCTCCCAAGAAACAAAAGTATCTATAAATATCCTACAATAAACTCATTTTCTGGTTGACTCTATCCAATTTAGATTTTGTTGCTTTGAAGTGAGAACTCAGCTGAATGCAGCGTCTCTGGGTATTTACGGTACTGCACTTGTTCTACTTCCCAGCGTTCCTGATGATAGATTTCAGAGCTACGAATTTCCCTGCAAAAACTGCGTCACCTGCACTTGGACACGGATGACTTCTGCATCATCCGTTCTCAGTATTTTCTCATTTCCCTTATGAAACTGTTTCTTAATTCACTTGTTATTTCATAGGTTTTAAGAAATTTTCAGGGGACAGGAGTATTGTCAAACCATTTTTTCTACTTTCCTTTGTTCTTGTTACAAACATCTAAATTATTGCACTGTACTTATTGGATGCAGTTCATGTGACTCATAGAAGATTCCCCAGAACACATAGTCTTCCTCTAAGATCTAGGTAGGATACACTCAGCCTTCATGTATGCCAAACATAATTCTGGACCAATCAAATCCCATCACTTTTAGAAGAGACATTTCTCATCCTCCCATGTTGTTATTCCAACATTCCAATGACCTATATTGAGTTATTCTTCCTTATGTCTACCCCCAATACCCCATGCAAGCATATTGCAGGCACAGACACATGCTTCTTCCCAAGCACAGATTTCATCTCTCAACCCCATGAAACACAAAAGGTGCCTGAGATGATTTGTTGGAGGCCAACTCCATTTCCACCCCCAGAAGAGTGTCCCATGTAGCTTTAATCAACTCACTGTACTTAGTTTTGATTGATTTTTACTGTAAATAGTCTTTCCTTAGAGACTGTCCCTGGTCCATACAGAAGCACAAATCGAAACTGGCCCAAAACGTCAATGCAGGAGGAACAGGTGTTGTGGCACGGTGCGTTAAGATGCCTCTTGCAACACCCACATGCCAAGCTGAGCACAGGATTACATGTCTGCTTCTCTGCTTCTGATCCAACTTCCTGATGAAGTTCAGTGGTGGCAGATGACAGCCCAAACACTGGGGAATTCTTCCACCTAGGTGGGAGCCCTGAATGCAGTCTCTCTGGTTTTTACCTTGTTCAGCCTCGGTCATTTCTTCTCTCCAATTCCTCCTTGTCCTCCTTGTCCTCCTCCTCCTCTCTCTTCCTCCTCCTTTTCCTACTTCTTTCTCCCTCTTCTTCCTCCTCCCCTCCCACCTCTGCCTCTTTCTGCTCTTCTCCTCTCATTCACTCTGCCTTTTGAATTAACTTAAAAATAAAGAACTCCCATTCTATTCTTACAAGAAAGGACATGTTTCCCATGTCTGCCTTTTGAATGCAAACACTGACGGATTTACCTGCTGTGGATGCTGCCTTCCACCAGCAAACACATCCAAGATACAGAATGAGTTGGATTCTGCAGCAGGAAAACAGAAAGAATTCAGAGCCCTGATGATTTCTTTCGGTTGCTAACATAGCCTGCCCCAAAGCCTGCCCAGATTTCCTTTTCCATGAGATAATACACGTAGTGCTCAAGCCTCCTTGAGGGAGAATGAGAAGCCCGTAACTCGCAGCCTAAATCATCCTAGCAGATACACGTGTGGTTCCCTTGCACTATAGGTTAAATTTTTTAATTAAAAAAAAAAGAAAACACTCTCATGTTGGAGGCACGAATTTTTGATCTACTTAAATGCAACTGAAGTCTCTCTTCAGCCTTTTTAAAACCAAGTGCCTTTCCTCTCTGTGAGCACTCCACCAGGGCACTCTCCCTCACTTCTTGGGTCAGAGAGAGTTCCCTTCTGAACCTACCCCAGGGTGCCCTCGCTGCTGAGTTTGGACCTGGATGACTTGAACAGAACTTGACTTCATAAGAATCTTCCCCAATCTGTCACCTACTTGTCATAATCCCTTGGGCCGACTTCACTGCCTACAGAGTTTAAGGATAACATAACTGCGTCACTGAAATGAAGAAAACTCAAGACATAATGAACTCAAATGTGAGTGCCTCTTAGAAAGCAGGAAGTAGCAGGTGAGTGTTACAAGCTTTGCAAGGGTCAACGTTGAGTCACAGAGGGTTGAGCCACTATTCGTGACACTGGCATTTCCAATAAGGGGTGATTCATGTCCTGGCTGCTCCACTTTTATTGCAACTTCCTGCTAAAGCATCCAAGAATGTAGTCAAAGATGCATCACTGCTTGGGTGCCTACCACCCACGTAGGAAATCCAGAATGTCATTCCTTGCTCCTGATTTTGACCTGGCTCAATCCCAGCCATTGAGGCTAATCCGGTAGTGAATCAGTGGCTGGAAGGACTCTGTGTTGCCACACACCCGCCCCTACCCCGCCGCATCTCTGTAACTCTGCTTTCCAAATAAGTAAAATAAACCTGGAAAAAAAAAAGTAAGTATTGTAACTTCCCTCCTCTATTTCACAAGCCAGTGGCATGGTCACATGGCTGAACAAGGCAGCAGGTATCTTAGGAGTGACAGCATGGAAAGATGAGCTCAGTCGTCAGACTTCATCACTGTCAACACTGTCTCCTAGAGAGTGAATCCAGGCACCTAGAGCAGGGAAGATGGTGCAGGCTCTGTGGGCCTTTTGAGAACATTCCAAGATCCCCAGCTCTTTCGTCAGGGTCTTTGTGTCTTCTGTTCCACATACTCAAGATCTGCCCAAGATGACTCCCACTCATTATCAAGTTTCAAGTCAAGGTCACCCCAGAGAGGGCTTTCCTGATCTCCCTTAATGTCCCTTTCTTTGTAGTACCACTGAGTGTAGCACCATCACAGCCCTTACATGCTCCATTTCATTTTCTTAGCACTTCGCTCATTCTGAATGGCTTTTGCATATGTGTTTGCTGTCTGTCTCCCATCACTCAAAAGTAAACTCTGAAAACATGGACCTGGACTGTCTTGGAAAAACATCTCTACAGTACCTTTAACAATGACCAGCACACAGCAGGCACTTCAAAAATAACTGCAGAACAAAGGAACTGTGGAGCAAAGGAACAGGAAGCCTCTCACCTAGGAACGCTGAAGCCCAGGATCCCTCTGTCCCCCTCTTCCCTCTGCACACTGGCCCCACTGGCTTCCATCTTAACTGGATTTTCCCTAAGATGCCCACAGAAAGCTCCAGATGCCTTAACGCTCCTACACTTGGCCAATCATTGTGATCATACAAAGTATCGGCCACATAGACAGGTCATAGCCGAGTGTCATGGCTGTGTAACCCCACAAGCAAGACACAATATGAACTGACATCAGCAGAAGATGGAAGAAATGCCACACCAACCTTGGAAACATACAGTCACCCTCCACCTGTAGATCCAAAATGTTCCAAAAAGGGTCCTGCACGATGGCCTACTGACTAAATCCTCGCCTTACAAGTGCCAGGATTCTTATATGGGCACAGTTTTGCATCCCAGCTGCTCCACTTCCTATCTATTTCCCTGCTTGTGTCCTGGGAAAGCAGTAGGGGATGGCCCAAGACTTTGGGACTCTCATTGTTACTGAACGGCATACTTTAACAACTTCAAGTAGCACTAACGTTGGGTTAGGTATGCAAAATAAAACAGATGATTAAACATATGCCAGAGGATTGTGTGGGTTATAGACAAGTAATACACCACTTTTAAACCAGCAACTATTAACTACAAAGGTGGGTATAAGGTCATGTTTTGATACCTGTATGCATGCACAATGAGTAAATCCAAATAATGAGTAATCTCCTACATGTATTCTTTCTTTGTGAAGAGAACATTCAAAAAGCCTCTCTTCTAGCTATTGGGAAGTCTACACCATTGCTATCTATAGTCCTCCTGTTGTGCGACCAACACCATCCTGTAGCTTACTCTCTGTCGACTTGTGAATTTACACCCATTGCCCAACTCAGCGTCTCTACCTCTTTGAGGCTGATTGTTTTGCAAACAACTTGGGAGTGACATGATGTAGTATTTGTATTTCTGTGCCTGGCTTACTTCACACAACATAATGCAGTCCAATTTCATCCACGTTGTCTGATGACAGAATTTCATCCTTTTCATTCTGTGCACTTTAGATTGATTATACATTGTGGCAGTTGTGAGCAGTGCTGCCCGCCCCCAAGAAAAAAAAGAAAGAAAATAAAGAAAGAAACACGGAAATACAGATATCTCTGACACATTGACTTCATATTCTTCAGATTGCTACTTACTTGTGGGCTTGTTGGATCACAGAATCATCTGTGATGTTTTTTGTTTTTTAGAATCGCCACACGGTTTTCCATAATGGCAGAACTAATATACAACCTCATCAATGGTGGACCAAGCTTCCCATTTCTCCATTAGCCCTACCAACCTTTTTTGTGCCTTGTTTCCGGTAAGAGCTATTCTGACTGGAATGGGCTTGGATCTCACTGTGGTTTGGATTTGCGTTTCTCTGATGACTGATCATACTGCACACTTTGTTTTCTGCACTTTTATTATCTGTCTTCTTCTGAAAATTCTCGATCTAGATCTTTTGACCATTTTAAAATGGGATTATTCAGGGTTAGTGCTATTGGGTTCTTTGAGTTTATTATATATTCTGGACATTAACCCTTTGTCAGATTATAAATTGCAAATAATTTCTCCCTTTCTGTAGAGTGTCTCTTTTTGGTTTGTTGTATTCCCATTTGCCTACATTGGCTTTTGTTGTCCATTTCATACACCGGACTTGAGCCTCTGAGAATTTTGGGCATCCGTTAGAGGACTTAGAAACAATTACGCATGAATATTGAGGGACTATTGGACATCTAGAAAGGTGTATACAGCCATATGGTATCTTCCCAGGCACTATTCATTTTAAAAACCTCAGTTATTCATGAAAATGGCAAGCTGCTTAACCTCAAGGCTTTGTATTGATCTTCCAAAGAGCCAACTTTTCTTCTAACTTTAAAAAACAAAAATGCTGTTGACTTCTTTCTCCTAAAAAGAATACTGTGAATGTTAATGGATTTGACCAGCTGTGTCTGTTCTCCAGAAAACAGAATGAGTCACCAAGAAAATGCAGTGTAGATCATCATAGAAAAGTAAAAGTGAAATTGGAATCTCAGAAGAACTTAAATGTTCATTCACTATTTAATGTTTTTCTTATAGCAGTGTAGACAACATGAAGTAATATGAGAGCAAGTTTTAAATGCCACACTTGAAAGGTCACCTGGATGATGCAAATTAATTTCTCCACAGTAAGTTTGATGATCCCTTCCTCCCCAATCGATTAAAATTCCACTATTAACTCACAGCAAATTGCACTTTTTCATGGGACTGAAAACTGGAAAGGAATCTACAAACAGGGGGTGGGAGAGGTGGGAGAAGGCCAGCTTTTCACTGAGGTTCCTACACCACTGATTGCAATCTTCATTTTACAGAGGTGTCCAACATCAACTTCTAATTTTAACCTCAAATTACTTTCTACTTACAAAGACATCAAGAATGCACTCTAAAGAATTCCAAATACCCAAAGTGGCCGATTACTTTCGAATAATAAAAACTCATCATTCTGATATTAGAGAGCACAGACAAAACAAAAATAACGACTTTATTCTACAGTTCTGCTTTATCAGGATGCTTCAAAAGGTGTGTGGAAAATGAGCTGAAAAGACATATTGACTTGGGCGCCAATACATGGAAATTGTATATATGAGAGGTGTCCCAACAACATCATGGAAAGTACCTAATGTTGAAAAAAAAAACTTTGCCTGGATTTCACCTTGCTTGCACCCAAATAGCCTTATCTTTTAATTCCATTTTCCCCCACAAATGTTTTAAAGTAACTTTGTGTCTTTTTTCCCTTTTGATTAAATCCTTGTGCCCATATACACAGCTCTGTTGCTTTTTTTTTTTTTTTTTTTTTTGTAACTGACTTACAAATGGAAAGGTTTTCCATCTCAACTCTCTTCTGAGAGCAGCCGCGGGAAAGTTTTCCATAGGTAGAACCCACGAAACAAGAGAAGTTTATTAAATTCCTTAACACACGCACACACACACACACCCTTCCACCTGGCAAAGCACCTCATCAGAGATGGGCGCCGGGGTTTAAACCTGCTTTCCAGATGCGCGAGGCGGGTGGGTCCGAGTCTCCGCCATCCGCACCTTTCTCTCCCTTGCCTCCTTCCTCGCCCACCAGCGCAGAGCCCCAGCTGCACTCCCCAGAGGGACCCCAAGGTGCGAAGACCTCACACTGCGCCCAGCTTCCACCCCCGCCTCCACCCCCCGCTCCCCTGCACGGTTCTCTCCACAGCCCCGGGGCTCCGAGAGCTGGGGACGACGAAAGTTGAGTTTATATTTTCTTGTACCTAACCAACATTCGTTTTTAAGAGAAGGGTGGGGTAGGGGGGAGAGAGAGAGACAGTAAATACATTCCTGTAAAAGCCTCCCCTCTCTCTTTGCTGAATGAAAAAAACTGACATACGGAAATCACTCACAGTGTCTCACATTTTTTCACAACCCCGGAAACCGGACTGGAGCAAAGGTGCGCGTGGTCGCGAGGGTCAAGAATTAGCCACAACTGAGATGCCCGTCCCATACCCTGCCCCTTCCAAGACCCCACCAGCTTTTTCCTTCGCTTGCCTATAACCAGCAAGGACAGAATCGGGGTTCCCCCGCTCTGCCAACACACACACACACACACACACACACACACACACACACACACACACACACACATCCTGGAGGATGATTCATTCAGCCGACTTTACTGCAGCAAAGGTGTTTATATATGTAAACTACGCGAGCCAGGCTGGTGGCTTCAGGTCCGGGGCAAAGCCCCAGGTCGCTATCCGCAGTTGGCCTACAGCGGACAAGTGGGCTGACCCCAAGGCCTTGCCACTCTTTCCAGGTGCAGGCTGAGCTTCTCCCTGTCCTTCCGCTTTTCCTAAGCCTTGGAAAACTTTTCGGGGCGTTTGCACTGCAGCAGGTTCACCAGGTCACTTTCCCTCTCCCCTGTCACCGTGGCCGCGCCCGGGAGGAGCGGCCCGAGAACGCCCGGAGTCGCCGGCGCTGCAGGAGTTTCGCGCCCCGCGCCCTGGGCCCGCCGCCCCGGTGCAGGCGAGGCCCGAGCCCAGCTCACGGCCAAGGCCGGCGGCCGCAGACTGGGATGGTTTACCGCCCACCTTTTCCTCGCGGTACCTGGAGAACACAGGTCCTATCGGGAAGCGAACCTGTTCGTCCAGGGCCTCCTTGGGGGAGGAGAGTCGTGCTTTCCGAACCACTCAGACGCCCCGAGACCGCGCCGTCCCCACTTCTCGGGTCGCCTCCTGCTCACCCCTCACCCTCAGCGCTCAACACCTCCCATAGCTTACCCTCAGCAACTCATTGGCGCTGACCGGCCTTGGCGGCGCCTCCAAGTCACCCAGAGGCAGCGCTAAACAGACCCAGGCAGGCGATCACGCAGCTTCTCGGAAAACCAGAGCGGTCTCCAGGTGCAAGAGCCCCCCCTCCCGAAACTCCCTCCCTGGGCGCACCTGCTTGCAGCTGCGCCGCCCCAGCGCCTGGCTCCAGCCCTCCGCTCCCCACCGCCACTCCGCGCGTCACGTATTCTTCCTTCTCAGACAAATTCTAAAACAACGGGAGGATCGCAGGCCGAAATTAGCCAAGGCGAAAACCACAGGTCCACGTGGGTCCAGACTCTAAGAACTCGGCACCCGGGATCTCTGGGTCCAAGTTTACTGAGTGTTTGCTGAGCACTGCTGTAAGCGTGTGGCTTGCATTAATTCGTTTCATCCTCCCCACGAGTCTTGCTTGCTAGTAGGACGATCCCAATCGTGCAAACAAGTTAACTTGCTCAAGATGACGCAGGTAGTAAGCGCGGCGGAGACAGAAGGATGCGAGAAAAACCCAAGGCGGCGGGGCGGGGTGTGAAGGGGTGCAAGTTCTTCTGGGCGAGCAGCATTGCCAATTCTAGCATTCGGCGTGGCAGAACGTTTGGAGCGGCGAGCCCAACGGTGGCCCAGGACGACTGCTTCCCACTCTCCCGCTGGTCCAAACTGCCGCTCTTGCCATGCGGGAAAAGGAGCAGGAAGGTCGAAGTCCCGCCTGGAACAAACGCCAGTAGCTGCTTCGGGGGTGGCTCATGTTGCCAGGTGCCTCGCAGCCTTCCACGGAGCTTTCCAGATTAAGGCTCCGGACATAAGGCTCTGGACACGCTTTGGCAGACAGGATTCCCCAGGGGAGAGCCCAAAACCCACGAAACCACCCTACCCGGGAGCATCTGGTATCCGACGCAGCTCACTTAGATTTGGAAGTAGGGAACAAGGGTGTCTGAGCCCTATTGATTTCTACAAGCACACACCACGCACCAGGTCTTATCGTAGCCCCTGCCCATCCTGGGCCAGCCTTCAAGGCACCTTCCACAGCGCCGCCAGCACGCACACAGTCTGCCCCGCTCCCGCGTTAGGACTCCACGCCTCCCAGAGCACAGGGTCCAAGCCAGGGAAAACACAGCCGGCTACCATCAGCCTCAAAGTTCGCCCTGGACTGTGGAGCCAGGGAGGCCCCTACCTCCCTCCTGGAGAACAGAGGCCCCCAGCCTGCAGAGGAGGGCTTAAACCCCTTGACTACAGTCCCATCTTGTCCTCATTAAAGGCAATACCAAATACGTAGAAGACTTTACTGGGGAAGGCATAGATCCCAAGCAGGCATGGATGCCTCTCAACCAGTGTCCCTAGTGTCCCTGGGTCAAGGAGAGCAGCATGAATGCATTTCTGTAGAATGTGAACTCTATTTCACAAGATTTCCTCTTCCTGGCCCCCTGTGGGAGAGGCCAAGATACTTGGCTTGGTTTTATTTTGAGTATGACTATCATACCAAGAGAGGAACCTGAGCTTAGAGTGACTTACCTGCCCCAAGTCCCAGGGGAGCAGGGCAAGGATCCAGTCTATGGCTATCGAGGGCTGTATCTCGGGTGAGGGACGTGTTCAGCATGGTGATACACATGAACGTTTGAGGAGCTGAATGGTCAGAGGAGCCAACAAATATTTGCATAAAGTCAATATGTTCCTGGAGGGATGCGGAGAGAAACTCATGCCTACCAGGACCTCCTTGTCCCTCTCCAGGAGTCCCTTGCCCCTCCAGCCACGACTACAATTTTCCCACAGGCACCTCCAAGCGCGGTGAAAAGATGAAGCCACAGCTTCGCCACTGAGATGAGTGTGGATGCTCATAGGCAACTATTTTTGCAGGACACGTCCATGTGATCCAGCAATACTCATGCGAATGCAAAAGGCAGCAAACTGGCTACTGAATCAAGCACCACACCCCTTTCCAGTGTTTCCAGAAAAAGCCTGCAGCCAGGTGGGAGAGGGGCAAAGTGCCCACCCATCTAGGAATCCAGCAGCCCCGGCAAACAGCCCCAGAGGAAGGGCTCTGGCTTCACTGGTAGAAGAGAGCAGGGGTAGGTGGAAGGTCTGGCGAGGTGCACCTGGAAAATGCGATGTGTAGCTTTGCTCCAAGGCATTTCAGCAAGAAATAAAAACAGAGTCGAAATGGTGGAAGCAAAGTATGGTTAAAAAAAAACTTGGTAATGATTTCATTTCTACGACAGGTGCACTGTGAAACGTGTGAAGCTTTTCATAATTAAAAACTATGAGATAAGCCCGAACACTCAGCCCTGTCTTTTACAATGGATGTGTTTTCCTTGTATGTGGATCAGATGGAAAAAGCTCAGTGGTAGGGAATTTTTCAAGTCCGGTTGCTATGCACAAAGTCTTGGTGTCCGACCCTGGTGGAACCCATCTGCACCTGCCTTAGTACTTCAAGCTCCTTCTTATGGTGCAGACCCGGCCACCGGCCGAGTCCACTGGGGCTGAAATGCAAACAGAGCAAATAGCTGCGCACACCAGGGGACGTGGATGAAACTCTGTGGTCCAGAGAGGAACGTGTCTTCCCCTCGTAGCTTCACGAAACCAAACGGGTTTGGTTATTGTGCATGTTCGTGTTTTCCAAGAGCCCGTTTCAAACGAAGACAGCATCCTTTGACCTTGGCTTCGTAGAGCCCCAATCTCCAGCGCGCAGGCGGGATGAAGTCTGCACCGGGCGAGAGGGGCGGGCGCGTTCGCGTGCGCGGGGGAGCCGGCTCCTGGTCCTTTTCCTTTTTCAAGTCGGGGAGGGAAGGGCTCGATCCAGCAGAAGTTAGAACAAAAGTGAGCGACGAAATTGAAAAGAGGTCTGCCCACTTCGGCCAGTGCCAGACTAGGACTGCAGCCTGGAATTCGGGCTTGGCATTCCCTGGGGGAATGCCGGATGCGCCCAGGCGGCGCGCACCGCCCGGAGCCACCCAGCAGCTGAAGCGGTGAGCCGCGCCCTGGGCGCACCGCTGGACAGCGATTCCCAAGAGCCTGTCGCCACCCAGCGGAGGCCAGGGGAATCCCACGCATCTGACAAGCCTCACTCCTCCCCGAAGAGTCAGACTGGGTCGTGTGGGACAGGTGAGCCCTCCTCGGTCCCCGCCAGGGCCCTGTGGGACTTAACCCCCACCCCCAACCGCAGTCACAAAAACGCTTTCTCCCGCGGCACACAAAAACGCACAGCTCGGCATTCGTCCAGGGCTACCCCGCAAGGCCGCGCGGCGCAGGCACCCGGGGAGAGTCCTGGGGAGGATGAAGGCAGGGCAGCAGCGTCAGTCATCTAGACGGATTCCTGGCCAAGGTCCCTGTTTCCAAAAGATTGCTGAACACCTGTGACTTGGACTGTAGGGTAGCGCGCTCTCTCTCTCCCCACCACCAAGGGCCCGCCCCTCCCCGCAGCCCGTCTGGTGTGCTGCGGATAGTGTTTGAAAGGGGAGGAAGCGTTCTTCAAGTGGCGGGTGATGGATTGTCCAAACCCTTAGGGAACACTACGGGGAGCGGGGGAGGGGTTGAGCAAGTTCATCAAAGTGGACACGCTGAAGGCAGCGAAAGCTAGGGCAGCCTCGCTGCGCAGCTGGTTGCTCCAGGCCTTGAGCCCAGCCCTCCCGCCTGAGGCCAAGGACAGCGCTGAGAACAGTTGAACCCTGCTGATTGATGGGGAAGGCTTCTTCCTGCTGGGCTCCCAATGCCAAGGTGTCCCCCTCAAGGCCACATTGGCCTTGCTTGGCGTCATAGACCTTTTCCAGAATGTCCCGGGGCTTCTCAGTCGCTGTGCGCTCCCCAGCTCTCTGGCGACTCCTTTACAAGCCCAGGGTGCAATCCTGGCTCAGTTCTGGAGGAAAGGGATGGGAGTGGGGAGGCGGTGCTGAAAAGGACAGAAGACCAACTCCCGACCCGGGCTCTGGAGGGATGAGAATCACGAGACTAGGCACCCCCATCAGCCACACAAGCTGGTGCTGCACTGCCGGCTGTGCCCCACACAAACTGGAGACAAAAGACAGCAGACTTCCTAGGAGGACTTGGAAATCTCTGAAGGCTAAGTCGTGGGGTGGCAGGCAACTTTTAGGGTCCAAAAGCCTCCCAGGACATAAGGCGGGGCGGGACTGGAGTCCTCCTGGCAGCCTCATCTTATCTGTGCCACCACCCTAGCCAGCAGCCCCTTCCCACCTTGGGGCCGACCACCAGGTTCCAGCGTTTGGGGGTTGGGGAAGTCATGTCTCCTCCCAGCCTCCGTTGCCCCAAAGTGAATCAAAGAGCAATTGCAACCCCAGAAGGAGAGCCACGGCCAGGCCGAGAGAGGGGACAGCCGCTGGGAGCTCCTCTGAAAGGCAACTCCTTGCAGGCAGCGTCCGGCGCCAAGCACGTTTTATTTATTCCCCACAGAGGATGCTGGAGGACAAAAGAAATATTTGGACGTCAGAGCTGATTTATATTTTTGGAAGAGCCACGTTTCCTTTTTTCTGAAGAGCAGCGAGCGCGCCCCGCATCCTGAGCCCGGCGGGGAGGACAGAAGGGGAGTTTTGATGCGCCAGGAAGTCCGTGGACCGCTGGTGGCGCGCAGGGCCCGGCGCCCCGCGGAGGCCGCTGCCCCGGGAGATATTTATTTATTCGGGGGGGGGGGGAGGGCACGGTGAGAGGAGACAGGCCAGACCAGAGAAGAAAACCCGACCCGGGTTGGGTTAGGCTGGGCTCAGCACTCCAGGGCACTTCCCGTAGGTTGTCTGCAAGATGCCCTTCTCAGCCCTCGGCTCGCAGCATCCCCCCACCTCTGGCCCTGCTCTGTGTCTGGGGTGACTGTGTCAGGCCTGACCAGCCCCTGCCCAGCATGCGTGAGAGGTCTAGCCTGCAGTTTCTCAGGGTGAACAGTTGGCACCAGTGGAAGCGGGCCTCCAGAGGAACCGCTAAGGAAGGGGGCACGCTGTGGTGACCGGAGGCCCACAGGGTGCAAATAAGAGCTGCAGAGTTCCAGGAACCAACACACACACACACACACACACACACACACACGCAAGGTCACTGCACCCTCATGCCCGTGCCCAAGGGCCTTGGCTCCCTGGAGGCAGCCAGCCTCCTCCCCTCCCAGCTTTCTGCAGCAACCAGCAGGTAGACCTAGCTCCTGGGGGCCTCCCTCCGCACAATTGGATGCCCAATTGCGGTGTTGCTGGGTACCAGAGCCCACTGCCCCCACGCATTTACACGCATTGCTGGGTTCTATTCCAAGCCAAGCTCTCTTCCCGCTGCTCTGTAGGCGGAGAGGCTTCTCCGGGGCCCTTAAACGTGGCAAGGTTGCAGGCAAAGCCCTGCAGCGGTGCCCAGCCTGGTACTGTCACCTCCATTGGCTGTCCTGCCTCACACCAATTAGGGGGAAAGAAGGAAGAGGCCTCCCAATTGACAGCATTAGCGACTGGGAACCTGGGGAGTGTGCATGTAGGCAGAGGCCAGATCTTGGTGTGTGGGGGATGGGGGCACATGCAGGTTGGAGAAACCCTTTTCTTCCCTCCACACGTGAGACAGGGCCAAGTGCGACCAGCGAGGTAGGCCTACCACCAAGCCCAGGAGCCCTGGGGCCACTGGTGCTTCCCTTGGAACGCGGTTATAAAAAGCTCCCTGACCCGCACAAAGGCCTGGGGGGGGGCGGCGAACAATCAATCCAAATAAACGTTTGGAATTGGGTGGCTGCGGTTCAAGCCCGGAGGTCAGGAGGGCTGGTCTGCAGCGAGGAACCAGAGCAGACAACTGGCAGGAGAGGGGGCAAGATTCCCGCTCTGCAGTCCCCGCGTCCCCTCGGCGCTGTTCCCCGGCCACCCTGCGCCTTCCCAGCCGGCCTTTTGCTGCAAGGCCTGTGGCGTGGCGCGCAATTTGCTGTTTCTGAGTCGTCTCCAACACGGAGACTCCGCGCCCAGGCTCCTACAGCACTGAACATCACGGACAAAGACCTCGCACCCAGAATGCAAGGTGAAGAACCAGTCAGAAGGCAAACCAAGCCGTCCAGAGACCGAGCTTGCACCGGGGCAGGGCAGAAACAAAGGGGCGCGGCGGCGCGCGGCGGAGACATCTTCGAAGGGATCGTGGAGCTTGTGGCTACGGACGCGTCTCTCCGGTCGGCAGCTGGTTTAGTCTGAGCCACTTCATGGAGAACCCACGGAGCGGAGGAAGCACGCTAAGAACTTAAGATCTCAACCGCAATAATGATGAGATTTCCTAGAATTAAACGCCGATTACAGAACCAAATCGGAGAAACCCAAGCTTGCCCAAGTTTACATTCTCTTACGCCGGGGCAGGGGGAGAGATGGGGGTGAGGCGGTGGGATCTAAGGGTTCGGAGCGGGAAAGCAACCCGCAAACCCAGCAGGAGAGAGTCAGCTAAACGCAGGAGGAGCCGGAGGAGACCGGACCGGTGGCCCTGTGGCTGGCCAATTCTGGTTAACCAAGCAGCACACGAACTGGTCAAGAATCATTGAAACGAAAATAATAATAATAATAGGTCAAGATGTTTGTTGTTTAAAAGGTATGGAAATTAGTGGAGAGGAGTTTGCTCCCATAAAAAGGGTTACCAAAAACACACTAGGGATTAAGGATGGAGCCTCATTTGTTGTCACCTGCAACCTTATCCAAAACATTACAATGCACCGGAATTTAAAGCAAAGCCTTAGGGCAATGTAGTAGGGTGGCCTGGTGTTGGGGCCACTCAACACCAGTTCATCTGGAGTCCCCCAGCCAGGCTACAGACCAGCTGTGTCACTTGTCCTGATGCTGTTGGTAGCAGCCGCTCACCCAGACCTTCTCAGAGGACCCCCTCTGATCCCGTCTGAAGGAGGGGGTGGTACCTGGGCCCTAAGGGGACTGAAGTGAAAGACCACTTCCAGTTCCAGTGAAAATTCAATGTAGGGACAGGGGTTCCAGTGGGGTCTCCACAAAGGAGCTCTGCAGAGTCTGCGCTGGCTTCCCCAGATCTGCAGCCCCTTGTCTTTCCCGGCTGGGTCCCTCCTGCAAGCTGAGAGAGTTTAGGTGAAAGGATGATCAAGCGTGATGATTCGGGAGATCAACCAGCCAAGCAGTAGAGCAAACATTGTGTGTATGTGTGTGCAGAGTAGGATAACTGAAAAAAAAACTATTTGCAGAATTGGGCCAGTTGGGTTTTGCTTTGTTTTTTAATGGAAGCGGGTCCATGACTTCCAGCACGTTCTCCAAGGCAGCCATAATGCCCACTCCAGGAATTACTGCCATAGACAATTCTCCTGGCATTTAGGGCTGCTTCCTTGAGTCTCTGTATCTGATAACCTTCCAGAAGCATGTAGCCCTTGGAGCGCCAACATTCACAGAATCGCCAAGTAAGTGCAGTGATCGGCTGAGTGTAAGTCAAACCCATTGCCCAATTCCCTCACCTATGAAGGGGAGGACTGTTGTCCAGTCTGCCCCAGCCAAAGCTCTCCCCTTCTCTCCCCTCCAACACACACACACACACACACACACACACACACACACACACTTTCCAACACACTTGGGCCCCTTTTCCACGCTCGGTCCTCCCTAACCTGGTTGCTATTTTACTGAATGGTTTCTCAGGCATTTAAAGCAGTCAGTAAACACGTCGCGCTCTCATCCGTATTTGGCCATTTCTGCTCAAGCTACCCTATGTAAAAATGGCAAATGAGGGTAAGATGGGGAAACACCTTAGCAGATGAGTGGGGACAGATCTGTTCCCACTCAAAATGTGCACCAGCTAGTCAGAAAGAAACGCTCTGAGAGTGGGAGCCACGGCAAGACCCCTGCCCCAACCCAATCCAAACATCCCTTCCGGAAAAGAGCGACTTGTTCCTTTCCCCCTCCTGGAAAGGAGCGGCCAACGGAGTTGGGTCCGGTGGTGTTTTCTTAGCTGACTCTGGGCCACAATCAAGCCATTTTCGCACACATTCCCATGTAGGTACCAGGGGTGCTCTGGAGGAAGCTGTCGACGCCTGTTCAGCTAATTTAGGTTTTCTTTGTCTAATTACTGTGGAGCTTAGGGAAAAGGAGGCCGGCTCAGGGCAGTAAACTGACACTCGGTCTCTGTGTGTGGTATCCAGGCAGGGTTTTGATGGAAAAAGCCTGCTTCCACTCAACTTCAGGTCACTGTCTCGGGCCAGCCCCAGCTCAGGAGCTCACCCCCCTTCTTTCTCCCCTTCCCACACACACACACACACACACACACACACACACACACATCCCCCACCCCCATGCCCATGCCCAACACGGGAGACTTCAGGCCCAAGCCGCACACTCAACCCCAGTTGCACCAGGAGGGGCCTGGGTTCTGTTCTGGGAAGTTCTTTGCAGATGGCTCCCTAATGGCTCCTCCCCCAGGTTCTCCAGCACACACCCACACCACCCCGTGTCACCCAGCTCCTCTCCCGGAGAGACGCCTGCAGCTTGGCCAATGGCTTCTGGGCGGTGGCTTGCCTCGAGGGCCTCCGGGTCCACCCTGCTGTGGCCATCTCAGGGGCCCCTGCTCTTCCCCTCCTCCCTCTGCCTGCTCAGACTACACCTCCCTGCACGTGTAATCCAATAACCGACTGTCGGCTCTCATTGGAAATGATTTCTCCGGGGGCACATCCCGCACAGAGCCTGCCTCTTCTGACTTAGCTAGGAACTGCCCACAACCAGGGTGGCTGCTCTGGGCCACAAGTCAGATTTGAGAGAGAACTTTTTTTTTAAACATTTCTTTCCTTTTGGGGGGGGGGGTACACGTTGAAACGGAGACTGTCTAGTATCAGCTGCACACCCCTTCAGGAATGAACCTCGTTATGATTCTCTTATCTCAGCGTCAACCTTTTTTCGCATGGGTTTAACCATCTCTCCCACCCCTCCAAAAAAAAAAGTGAAGTGGACAACTGCAAACGAGGTGGAAGAAATGCCAACAAGAGCTCTAGTTGGCCCGAGTTTCCGGAGCCCTTCCAACGTGGCCTCCGTGTGTCCACGCAAAAACCCCCGAGGCTCAAAGTTCCGAAAAAGATCGCAATAGTGCCCTCTTGGAGTGAGTAGGCAGAGAGAGAGAGAGAGAGAGAGAGAGAGAGAGAGAGAGAGAGAGAGAGAAAGATGAGGGAGGTTCCGCAGGTTACCTTGGGGCGTCGGGCACCCTGGCGTGTGGCTGAGGGACCGCTAGGTCTAAACGAAGTTGACAGCTGGTGTCAGGGCGGCGCTAGGAAGGCGGCTCCGGGCAGCGGTGGCACCCCTTGGCCAGGGCTGGGCCGGGAGGAGGAAGGGTTGGGGCTGGGGGAGAGGGGCACCGAGAGACGGAGAGGGGGAGGGGAGAGCGAGGGGTGGGCGTGCGCCGAGGGGGGCGGGAAGCAGGGGCGTAGAGAGAGTGGACCTCGGTAGCCAGAGCAGTTCGGGTTTGGCCCAGGGGTGGGAGTAGGGGGAGGGTGGAGTGAGGTGGCAGGGAAGAGCGGTCTTAGAGCGCCGGGTCTGGGCGGGGGGGGGGGGGGAGGGAAAGGAGACCTAGGGAGGAATTCCAGAAGAGGCGAGGGGGTACCCCGCCGCGCGAGCGCCGAGATAAGAGCGGGAGCGGCGGCCGCCAGGTTGGGAGGGGCGCGGGCGCGGCGGCGGAGGGGGCAGGGCGGGGTGCGCTGCGCTGGAGGGAGGGAGCGAGGGCGGCCGGGGGAGGGCGCGGGCGGGAGGAAGTCCCAGAGACACTGCGAGGAGCGCTCCGCTGCTGCAGGCGTCGGGCGCGTCCCCCGGGTCCCGGCCTCCAGCCCGGCTCCCAGCGGCTCGGGCTGCACGGCCCGGCCGGGCCCTGGGCGCGCAGGGCGAGGGGCATCCGCGCGGCTCCGGGGAAGGGATGCGTCGGGCGTTGGCTCCGACCCGCAGCCGCTGCAGCCAGCAGCCCCGGAGGAGCTGAAAGCAGGCGACGCCGCCGGCCGAAGCGCTGGCCCGCAGTGGCCACGGCTGCAGCCCGGGCGGCGGGCTAGGGCGCTCGCCGGGCTTCTGGGTCGATCCCGCTCCGGCGCCTCCGCTCGCCGCCCGGGGCCCGCCCCCGCGGCCCGGCTCCCTGATGACCACCGAGGGCGGGCCGCCGCCGCCGCCCCCGCCGCGCCCGCCGCCGGCCCCGCTCCGCCGCGCGTGCGGCAGCCCGGCCCCCGGAGCGCTGCAGGCCGCCCTGATGAGCACGCCGCCGGCCGCCGCCACCACCGCGCTGGACGCCGCCGCCACCTCCTGCTCCTCGTCCTCCTCGTCGTCGTCGTCCTCCGGCTCTTGCGCCTCGTCCTCGTCCAACGCAGCCAGCGCCTCCTCGGCCGCCTGCAAGAGCGCGAGCGGCGGCGGCGGCGGAGCGGGCGGCGGCGGCCCCAAGAAGGCGAGCTCGGGGCTGCGGCGGCCGGAGAAGCCGCCCTACTCGTACATCGCGCTCATCGTCATGGCCATCCAGAGCTCGCCCAGCAAGCGCCTGACCCTCAGCGAGATCTACCAGTTCCTGCAGGCGCGTTTCCCCTTTTTCCGCGGCGCCTACCAGGGCTGGAAAAACTCCGTGCGCCACAACCTCTCGCTCAACGAGTGCTTCATCAAGCTGCCCAAGGGCCTCGGGCGGCCCGGCAAGGGCCACTACTGGACCATCGACCCGGCCAGCGAGTTCATGTTCGAGGAGGGCTCGTTCCGCCGCCGGCCGCGCGGCTTCAGACGGAAGTGCCAGGCGCTCAAGCCCATGTACCACCGCGTGGTCAGCGGCTTGGGCTTCGGGGCCTCACTGCTGCCCCAGGGCTTCGACTTCCAGGCGCCCCCCTCGGCGCCGCTCGGCTGCCACGGTCAGGGCGGCGGCTACGGCGGTCTCGACATGATGGCCACCGGCTACGACGCGGGCGCGGGTGCCCCGGGCCACGCGCATCCTCACGCGCACCACCACCACCACCACCATCATCACCATGTCCCGCACATGTCGCCTAACCCGGGCTCCACCTACATGGCCAGCTGTCCGGTGCCCGCAGGGCCCGGGGCCGTGGGTGCGGCCGGCGGGGGCAGCAGCGGTGGGGACTTCGGGCCGGACAGCAGCAGCAGCCCGGTGCCTTCCTCCCCGGCGATGGCGAGCGCCATCGAGTGCCACTCGCCCTACACGAGCCCTGCGGCGCATTGGAGCTCGCCCGGAGCCTCGCCTTACCTCAAGCAGCCGCCGGCCCTGACGCCCAGCGGCAACAGCGCGGCACCCGCGGGCCTGCACTCCAGCGTATCGTCCTACTCGTTGGAGCAGAACTACCTGCACCAGAACGCCCGTGAGGACCTGTCAGGTAATGGTGCTACGGGGGCCACAGGGCATGGGGTCACAGGGCATGGGGTCGGGAGGCAGCTGACGGGACCAGGCGCCTGCTCCCCGGAGGGAACCGGGGTCTTCGTGCCCTTTCCCAGACTCCATACCCGGCTGTGCCCAGCTTCTGGGAGCCCCGCGGGTCGGCGGGTATCCATGATAAAGGCCTAGTCTAAAGGCGCCAGGGGTCTGACTGACACTGACCTTGGTCCCGGAACTTGATGTGCCTGGGTCCCTTTGACTTTGGAGTTTTGGTTTTGTTTTTGAATGTTCGTTTTGTTGTTACTGTTTAAGTCCGACAGCTTTGGGATGGGCAGCCCAGGGAAGCAGCAGCAAGGCAGACTGGGCAGAGAGGAACTCATTTGGGGTCCTGGGGGCTGTTGATCATTGGATCGCAGCGGCCCGTTGGAGGGGGTGCGGAGCTGTGGGCCATCCCTCCTCCCGCCCCACACTGGGTTCTCGCTGGGCCTCTGCTTCCCAGAGCTGTTTCTGCCATCCCAGGCCACTGGCAGGGTTTGATTTAAAACGCGCTGATGGCAATTGAGGAGTTTTCAGGGACGTGCCAAGGGCGGTAGAGGGACCAAGCCTTTTGCGGGACCGGCTAGCCGGCCTGCCACAGCCCTGATGCCCACGGGGGCCGCTGGATCTGCAACAGCCACCTTAGTACCTAGCGGTCCCGGTGTGCCGGATCCGGAGAGAGGTGGGGGAGGGGAAAGGCCAGAAATGGGCAAAAGATGTCTGTGCCTCGGTGAGAGAAATTTCCCAAATAGGCCTTTTAAATGCGGTTCTCAGAGGTTAAGTAAACAAAGTCTGGGCGCAGAGACCACACCGGAGAGGGGCTTAGCCCGACTTCACCCACTGAGAACAGTCTTGTTCAGTTTTATGGGAATTTCAACAAGTAACCAATACAGCCGACCCTCCCCTCTTTAAAAAAAATCCCCCCCGGACTGGCTGTCAATCACACAACACGCCCCCTTGCCCGCCCGTCTGCTCCTCTCCCGACCCTGCCCGCCCCACCTTCCTGCAGGCCGCTCTCAACTTGAACCCAGAGTCTTTGAGATGCGAAGCCTCTGCAAAACAGTTTCCTACAAAAGAGAACTACGGAGGAGCTAGGACCGGCGGTGCCCCAAGGCATCCCGAGCTCAAGGCTGCGGTCCTCGCAAACTCGCCGACCCCGTGTCTTGCAGAGGACAGGAACCTAACAAGTCCGCGCGGTGCAGCGCGCCCGGGGTGTGTTGGAGCACCCGCCGGCAGGCCACGGCTCAGGCCTGACGCCCGACTGGGGGACGCGTTGCCCCTCGCCCCCCCATGGGAAAGTTTCCTTCCCTTCCGCCCCTAGGTTTAGTTTGGTGTCTCCCCGACCTGTTGGGGGCCGTGGCTTCCGAGCAGCCAAGGGGGTCCGCACTGGCCCGATGCGGTGCCACCCGATTCATTCCGCCCGGCCGAGGCCGACTGGAAAGCTCGTGCAGGGCCCAGAGTTCTCCCCTGGGCTGAATATATTTCAGCGCACACACACTGTTATCACCACCTCCATCCTCTCCCCAGCACACCCAGGACGACCACTCACCCCCCATGGCCCGTGGGCGCAGCCGGGCTGGGCAGCGCACCCCGCTGGTCTCAGGACCGCAGCACGCCCTTGCTTAAGCCGGGTGAGCCTAGAAAGGAACAGCTCGGATTCTCAGCGTCCCCGCCAGCACAGCAAACCCTGGGTCTTTGGGTCTTTGGCGTAACGTGGGCATTCGCTCCTGGGTCACGCTGGTTTGAGGTCCCTAAGTGTCACCACTAACTCGGAGAGCGAACACACCTGCGCCAGCAGCGACACGCACACGGCGAGCCACGGGAGACAGCGGTGACTTTCTCAAGAGTCACTTAGGCAGAGTCCCTGACTTCGTGAAAGCTCCAGGGACGCGCGCCGGGCCGAGGCCATGCGTTAGTCAGGCCTGAGCCTGGCCAAACCATGGCGGGCATGGCTTTCTTGCTGTTTCCCCGCCACCCAGTCCTTCAGCGATGTATAGGTGTGGTGGTTCCCTATATTATTGGGGTGACTATAAAGGACACAAGCCAACAGGGCTCAGCAGGCCAGTGCTAGTGGGGTTTGGGGGACTTAGAACAGGAGATTCCCAGGAGCCCAGCGCACTCAGAGATACACCCAGCAGCGCCAGGGGCCAGCAATGAAAGCAAAAGCAAAACCGAGCAGCCCGCAAGGCTTAGGATCTGTCTGGATGGAGCTCAGTGCTTTACGGGCCTTCGCTGTCTTCAGCTGGTCTCAGAAGAGGCTGCGGGATGGCCCGGTCTGCTCTCTGGAGGCCTGCCCTCAGGAGATGGAGCCCCAGTTGCCAGGGACCGGCGGGGAGGAGGAGGAGAGAGCTGCGGGAGCTCTTCCTGCCTCTGGCGTGCGGCAGTGGCAATGGAGTGCTTTTCCACAGTACCCTCTTGGCACAAAGACGCCTGGCTGCTTAGCTGCGTGTTCCCCTCAACAGCCCAGCTGACAGGGTCTGAGGTTTTATGTGTCCCTTTTCTGTTTGTTTCAGTGGGACTGCCTCGTTACCAACCTCACTCCACTGCGGTGTGCGACAGAAAGGATTTTGTCCTCAATTTCAACGGCATTTCTTCCTTCTCCCCCTCGGCCAGCGGGTCCTACTATCACCACCACCACCAGAGCGTGTGTCAGGATATTAAGCCCTGCGTCATGTGAACGAGGCCGCCAGGCGGAGGCTCCCCTCACCCATCTCTCTGATGAGGGGCAGACGGGAACGGCCCCCCGCACCGTGTGCTCCCAGAGAGCAGTAAGTAGCACAGCCCAGCACCTAGCCCCAGTGCCCAGGAAAGAACCCCTCTGCTGTCGACACACGCCTGCTTCTTGCCAGGGCTCTCTGTCCGACCTTGGCAAGGGGATACTCCTCGTGGGGAAACGTGCAGGCTCCCAGCTGAGGGAGCCCTGGGACTGGGGAGATCAGGAACTCCAGCGTTTTACTCCAGGTGGCCTTCCTGGCCCCTGGGTGGCCAGGGTCTGCGTGAAGCAGACAGGGCGTGTTGTGTGTGTGTGTGTGTGTGTGCGCGCGCGTGTGTTTTTCTTTGTCTATGTAAACTCGCGTGGCTTTTCAAAAAGGCAGTGTGTGCTAAGCACAAGGTCTCCAAGAACCCTCCTGTTGCTGGCTTGCTACACGGGGGAGCTCTCCATGTCTCCCCTCCCCCAAACGCCCCTTACGACTACAGGTGCCAAAGAACAGAAGCGAGAAACCTCTTGAGTAACCATACAAGGAGCCGGAGAAAGTGGTTTCGGTATTGACCACACCACATCTTTTTTGCCAGACAGATTTTTACACCCAGTTTTAAAGATACTTTTCATGATCTTCGTGTATACTCTTCACTTCGCTTGAATTTTAAAAGGAGGATATATTTACACTTACGTATGCTTTTAACTGTTTTCCAAAATATTTTGATGTAAAATTTTTTTTCAATAAAATGTATATGACAAATAGCAGTGTTAGGGGCCTGCTTCCTCTACCAGGTACCGACAGCTTCCGGTGGACCCCCTGCCTCTTCGCCCACCCCTCCCTGTACCAGCTTCCTGTGCCAGTGCTATCCTGCCCTCACTGCATAATAGACAACGTGGTGTGGGGGTCTGTGCCCTGGCTAACACAGTCCTGGTCTAAGGCGACCAACACACCGACTGACTGACCCACCGACCAGCCGGCTGGCCAATCATGGCCCTTCTCAGCACTGTTGCCATGCTGGCTTTCTGTGCCTCTCCCTGGCTCTCCCTGGTTAAACTGAAACCAGAAGGTGAGCGGGACTGCCAAGCAGGCCAGAGAAAGCGAGGTGAGGGCTGGAAGGAAGAAAACTTCCTCCTGCGCCCCGTTTGTGTTTGCCTTCCAGGTCCCAAAGATAGCTCTGTCCCCTGTCCCCCACCCTCTCCCCTAAGAGGAGGGGACAAATGATGATGGAGCCGGTGGAGTGGGGGAGGGAGTGCAGAAAGGCACCAGCCAGAACTTCCCCAGGCTGGACTTGGCTGTCCAGCCCTGTGCCCCGTTGCAGGCGGCAACTTGGTTCTAGCTCTGGCCTTTTCATGGACCCAAAGCAAAAGGTTGCTGAGTGCCTAGAGAGAACCAGCCATGGGTGCTCGTAGTTCCTGGAGCTTCCCCACCATTCCTCAGGGAGAAGTGGAAACCAGGACCCCTCCAACACACACACACACACAGTGCTCTGTGGCCACCTCAGAGCATGCTCATTAGCTGCCTGCAGCCCCTCCCCAGGGGCCATGCCAGCCCCCTCCCCTCTCATTCTCCCTGGCTGGAGCAGGGCTCCCCTGGGGCCTCTCATCAGTTTCTCAGAGACTCAGAGCTGGCAAAGAAGGAGGCAGGAGGACCCTCTGCTTGCTGCAGCCTCGCAGGCCCAGCAGCGCCCGCAGGTCCTGGCCAGGGCTCCTGCTGCTGGTCAAGGCCGGCACAGTGATGCCTACAGCCACCCTCCGCACGGGCTGGCCGCTCTGCTGGGCAAGTTCTAGCTGTGTTGTTGTTTTTGCTTTTGTGATGGTGTGGAGGGGAACCTCACGTTGGTTTCTCGCCCCCTAAAAGGCCCTTGTCCCAATTAGTTGGTCACACAGTGTCCCAGGAGACAGATACTGCCTGGGTGTTTGGACCCCAAGCACATTTCAGTCTCCTGGTTGAACCATCTTTCCGACCCTCACATTTTCTTCCCAAAGCTCCCAAAATGAAGTGGCGATGTAAACTTTTTTTCTCTCTCTCTCTTTCTCTCTCTTTCTGATCATATTTGCTGTTCAACCGGGTCTTTTTTTTTTTTTTTTTTTTTTAGTCTTTTCTGTTCTTTTATGCCCAGCTCCTCAGGGCCTGCTATAAATTATGAAGTCAGTTTCAGAGTTTGCCCCGACCACAGTGCTGTGTTTACATTCCTCCCGAGGCAGCCGGCATGGTCGTAATTTATATCCTAAACACTTGAACGTAACTTGTTTATACAGAGAATGACAGGGCCTCAAAGACGAAAAACTCTGCCTGTGTCCGACCCGGCTGCTTGAGGGAGGGCCAGCGCGCCCCCTGCCGCCAAATGGGGATCTGGGATGGTGGCTTCTGTGTGGACACAACCACTCACAGTCAGGTGTTAAAAATATTGAATATTGTCTAAGGACAATACTTTTGCTTTGTTTTTCTGTTTGAGCCTTTCCTCCCCCCGCCCCCGCCATCTCTCTCTCACACACAGGGTCTCACTTACTTTGCCTATTGCTCACGTGTCAGTGATAAATCCTACCTGAACCGGTAACTGTCACAGCCCAGGAGCTGGTGCAGCTGGGTCATCCATGCTTCGACTGTTCTGCTGTCAGCTGTGTTTTGGAAACTTAGCATTTCTGCACACTGGCAGAATACAGTGAGGTCCCAGAAGGCACTGGGCTATTTCATGTCTGCGTTATTTGTCACCTGCCGTTGGAGTTCGCACCCTCAGTGCAAAAGGACCCCAGTGAAAAAACCCAGCTTTGATCACGTGCTGGGTGCTCAGGCTGTCTTGTTGAACCTCTTTGGGAATTTCTGTTTATAGAGATTTATTTATTTATTATTTGAAAGTATTTCAAAGAGATTTACAGAGAAAGAAGAATCAGAGAGAAAAATCTTCCATTCGCTGAGCTGATCCGAAGCTGGGAGTCAGGAGCTTCTTCTGGGTCTCACGTGGGTGCAGGGTCCCAAGGACTCCACACACAAGGAGCTGGATTAGAAGCGGAGCAGCCAGGACTAGAACCCTATGGGTTGCCAGTGCAGTGGGTGGAAGATTAGCCTCATACACACCATACCAGCCCCATTGTTAAGGGGTCTCTTGCTTACCCCTTTGTATCTGCCTAAAAGATGAAGATAGATCCTTTTGGCAGTGCTGAGCCAGGCTGTGGCTGCCAAAGATTTCGAGCCACATGTGATGGTTTGGGTTTGGGTCTTGCAGTTTCCCAGAATGGCTGGGAGGAACATTGCATCTGACATCATCAGCCATTCTTAACCTTGAGTGTACATCCAAACCCCCCTGCTGGGTTGGTCCAAAACCAGGAGTCAAGAGCTTCCTCTGGGTCACCCAAGTGGGTACTGGGGCACAAGTATTTGGGCCATCTTCTGTTGCTTTCCCAGACCCATCAGCAGGGAGTTGGATCAGAAGTGTAGCAGCCAGGACTCGAACCTTGCCCATATGAGATGCTGAAACTACAGCCAGAGGATTAGCCTGATATACCACAGCGCCAGCTGGTTTCGAACCCTGAGCTGGAAATTAAGATATTTCCATTGTCGTTTAAACAAAGGGCATCTTGCTTCATTCCAGCACAAGTTGCCGAGAGGAGTCAGATGGACTTGCTGAAGTCTACCTGACTCCTAGGACAGCACGGCCAGGTCCCCAAAAGCAGCATCAACACTGGAGCTCGCCAAACAGAAGGAAGTGCTGTCTCAGCAGGTGTGCACCTCCAAACCTTTGTGAGGCTGGAGCAGAAGGCCAGAGAGGGGTTATGATGTTGGAGCACAGCAATAACCGTCTTAGATACCAGTGGGCTGGAGAAGAGACACTGAGATAGAGAAAAGGGGCTTAGAGAAAGAGAGAGAAAGAGAGATGTAGGAAGAAAGAGACAGAGAGAGGGGAGGAGAGGAGGGCAAAGAGGACGACAGGAAGCGAGAATGGGAGGGTAGGCAGAGTACGGAGAAGGAGGGATGGACAGGAAGAAAGGAAAGAGGAGGAGGGGAAGGGCCAGGGGGAACGAGTCTGCGGCTACATCCTGAGCTGTCCCAGGGAGGAGTACCCTGGGAGAGGGGAGAAGGGAGCCGGCCTCCCACCCCTGAGGCCACTGCTGTCTTCCCAGGTCCCCCTGGACCCTGCATGCTCCTATCTGGCCTGACTCCTCTTTGTGTCTGGGGGAAGATAGTGGGTTCTCTGGGACTGTGTGCTCCAGTTTCCTGGATTCAGCTGGGGAGCCGGAGGGGTGGGGTTTGGGGAGGAGGGCGGTGAGAAGGAGCCGTTCCCCCCACTGGCTTGTGTTTCACAGCAGGCGCTTCCACTGCTGGGGGGGGCCTCTCCAGGACCCCCAGGATGTGCCACTGCATGGCACCAAGTGGAATTTTTTCATCTTCATCCCCAAAGGAGAAGTTCTTCTTTGTAAGATTCCCAGATACCTCATCGCCCTCCCCAATGGCGATTAATTCTGGGCAAGCACCAACTTACTTAGGATGGAAATGTATTGTAATGTATTTTCTCAGACCGGAAGTACATCTGATGAAGCCTGCCTCTATGAAACAGTATCTGGGCAAGGAAAAACAGCGCAGATGTAGACACGGGGCTGGTGGGGGCGGGGGAAGGGACGGCTCCCACACAGACCTCAAGGGCCTTTGAGGTGGGGGTTAGGGAAGGAAAGTTCCGGAAGTTCTTTGCAGTTCAGAACATCTGCGTCCCCAGGGACTCAGCTGACAAGCCCATGGCTCTGCAGTTCCCAGGGCAGGACAGGAATGGGGGTTTGGAGGGGCTGCGCCGGAGGGGACCTGCGTGTCCCAGGTTCTAACCAGACTTCCCCAGGCTGAAGGTACTCAAGGGAAGAGTGTAGCAAGGTCCTGGTGCCCCTCTCCTCCCAGCTTTCCCTCCTGATGGAAGGGCTGCTGGCCACCTTTCAGCTGGGCTTGGCTGCCTGGAGATGCCCATCTCACACCTGCAGCTGGGCAGGGGCTGCATTCACCAGTCGGACCACATGTCAGCCTTCCACACTGGCAGGCTGCCTTGTCACCAGGCTGAGACCATCTGGGAAAGTGGCTACAGGAAGACCTGCTTGCTGTCTCTTCTGGGCGTCATTCCCTTCCTTCCACAGAGTTCTCGAAATCCCTTCCTTACTCATCACACACAGGACCCCAGCACTGGGCAGCCCAGCAAGCACCAGAAGGGCCTGCACATGGGCTGGGCAAGCCTGGGACCCAGTGCTCAACCAGCCTGACACTGGGACCTTTCCCTGGAAGAAGAGTAAGGTGCACACACCAGGGTTGGGTATGGGAATTGGGTGTTCCAGAGAGAGTTGCTAATTCTGCTAGCAGACGCTCCTTGGGTTTGTGAGCAAAGAGCGGGGTACTCAGGGATGCACTCAGTGCTGGTTCCCTTCCCTCCTGAGCTCAGACCAAATGGAGGGTTTTGAGAAGACACTGCAAGGCCGTTTTATACTGCAGCTGCAGGTGAAGACAGCATGCTGGGGTAAGGGCTGCTCCTGCCCAGTGCCCCTGGGCCACGCTCACTGGAGACTTCTCAACTGCAAGTGTGTGAGACCAAGGCCCACAACCTTCCCTGGACCCCCTGGCACTAAGCTTACCCACTCTCCCCTAGGCAGTCACCCGAGGGTTTCTGGCCTGAAGTAGGGAAGCCGACCAGATGCCAAGGGCAGTTCTAGCTACCTCCTTCTCCTGATGCCTGGTGCAAACCCTTCCACTGTACCAGGACAAACACCTCAGAACAGGGAGGTATAGCACATATGCTGGGGGGTTGGGAAGGGGTACTGCCTATGCACCAAGTACTTGGCCCTTTTCCCAGGAGACAGGTCCCATGGTGGGACAGGGGCAGAGCGCGGGAATACAAGGTCTCAGGCTGATCACCTGCGAGAGATGTGTAGCTTCAGCTTTATGGAATGTGCCCACGGGCACCTGGGACACCTGGTCAAGGAACCCTATGAGCCAGCCTCATCTGCCCAGGGCCTCCCACAAGGAGAGTCCACACCATGCTGGTGGTGGCAGGGGCTGTGAAGATGCCCATAGTTCCCAAGTTGACAGTTCAGAAGTGAAGACCACCCAGGAGCCTGCTGGCGTGACTGGGAGAGAGAAATGCCAGCAATACAGTACACTCCAGGACCTGGTGTCTTAAAGCCACTGATAAACCAGAAAATGAATATGCAGAGAGGGTCAACATGTAGACACGTAAACACACAGACCCAGGGACAACCAGATACACACATGACACACACAGACAAATAGACAGGTATCGATGTGGACACAGAGACATGTAAACTTGCAGCCACACGTACATGCACAGGCAGACATGCGCACAGACACAAACAGACAGGCACAGCTACAGACAGACACAAAGACACAGAGGTAACACTGGCCTGGTCGCTAATCCTTCACAGGATCCCATACAGGCACCGGTTCATGTCCAGCTGCTCCACTGCCCATCCCGCTCCCTGTGTATTGATTAGAAAAGCAGCAGAGGATGGCTCGGATCCTTGGGACCCTGCACCCACATGAGGGAACCACAGCTCCTAGCTCCCAGCTTTCAATGGGCCCTATTGCTTCTCTCTGTCACTCCTCTCTCTGTAAGATCTGCTTTTCAAGTAAAAATAAATGAATCTCCAAAAGACACACAGGCACACAAAAACACAAAGATACATAGATACACATGCATGCAAATACATACATGTGTATAGAGACACGCATGCACACACAATCATATCATGACAATTGTATAAGCCTTCAGCTCCACATACACACAGATCACACAGATGACCATAAAGACATGTGAAGGGAAGCACATGCAGACGGTCAGACACACATGCACACAGACACGCAAGGACACACACACACGGATATGCAAACCTAGACACATGCTCATATACATTCACAAACACGTGGACACAGACACGTGTCCAGACCTGTACGGACACACAGATGCGCGCACACACACACACACACACACATTTTTGCTCAGTTGGGGCCCTGGTTCCCAGCACCTGTTTTCTTTCTGCATCTCAAGACTGACCAAGACAATTTAATCATCACCTCCTGAGACTGGCAACACTCTCCCACCCCAGCCCAATTCCAGAAACAAAAAAAGTAAGAAAAGACTCCTTTAAATTAAATTGTTCTTTCGTTTTCCAACGCCACACCAAGCCCCCAGGCTGTGCGTACAGCATGCACGACTTTCCCACATAGCCTGGGGACTGGCTTCTGGCCTCTGCAGTGGCCAGCAGGGAGGGCAGCTGCTCAGTCTGGGAACATGGGAGCCTGGGTCACCACCCAAGCAGGTCCTGGTCCCAAGAACAGCTATACTGGAAGCGGGATTCGGGGAGCCCTTGCTACCTCCTCCTGGCTTGGTAACCTTGGTGAGCTGCCCTCTCCCAGGATGTCACAGCAGGCTAGAACTCCACCTTTTGCAGGGCCATGGGTAGGGAGGGAGAATGGGGAGCAGCTGTAAGAGGTGTAAACCTGACTTGGGGCTGGATAGAACTACACTTAATGTACCAGAACCTGAACCCTGACCTGCCCCAGCTGAGGCCAGCTGAGGCCACATCACCGTGCACACCCACCCCTGATGCTGACAGCCTAGAGGCTACATTTAAATGGGTTCCCTTTGTGAACTGGGCAGAACTCAGGCTGCTGGTATTGCCTAACAGGCACTCATCATTTCCACAAATAACAAACAGCTTCCTCCCCAGGTGTAACATGGGCAGTGCTTACATCCTTCAAGCTGGCTCGCCAATCCCACCTCACACGGGGTGGGCCGTGAATGTCCCAGCCCAAGCCCACTGGACTCCACACACTGGAACTGGGGCCCCCTAGGGGGTTCCTTGGGAATATCCCTGTGACCAGGGCAGCCCCCCACCCTTCAACAATCACCCTAGCAATTTGGAAGCAGGTACACTCAGCTTGTGTTGGGACATTCATCCAAGACACAGTCACATATCCCACCCTCTTCCCACACAAACAGAATGGACGCTGACCAGGGCAGTGTGTATGACATCTGGGACTCCTACCCTTCCTCGTGAGGAACCAGGAGAGAAGTTGTTCCTGGAGCCCCCAAGCTATGCTGCCATCAGCTTCTCCCCCAGTGGGAGCTGGTCACTCCCACAGGGCTGGGGTGTCATTGTCTTGTTCTGACCTCAGTTGTAGGAGCCAGACAAGATGGCCAAGCTCCTGTGGAGGTGGGTACAGAGCTGACCTTTTAGTAGGGCTGTAGTGTCTTGTCCAGTCGACCCTGCGTGCCTATGGGCTCCAGGTCTATGGATTCAGCCTGAGAAATATGGTCACAGAGTTCATCTGCTGGGGCTGGGGCCGGCGCCATGGCCTCGTAGGCTGGGGTTCCAGCGCTCTGCAGCATGGCATCCTGTTTGGGACTTACTTGTCCTGCGTTCTGCACTGCCAATCCAGCTCTCTGTCAATGGCCTGTGAAAGCAGCAGAAGACAGCTCAGGTGCTTAGACCCCTACACTCAAGTGCTAGAACCAGAAGAGGATCCTGGCTCCTGGCTTCAGACTGGTCCAGTTCTGGCTATGGAAGTCATTTGGGAAGATCTGTCTGTCTCTCCTCCTCTCTCTGCACTTCTGCCTTTTAACGAAAAATAAATCTTAAAAAAAGAAAATGCGTCTTCAGATTCTTTTTTCCGGATGTTATTCCATACAGCATAGCAACTGTCTACACCAAATGTCTTCGTTGTATTGTAAGTCATTCAGAGAGGACTCAAAGTACAGGAGACAGTATAGCTTCTGTATAAGGGTGTGAGCATCTGAGGACGTGGGTCTCTTGGCGGGGAGGGTCCTGAGACCAGCACCCCTCTGATCGCCAGGAATATCCCTGGCCCGGGCTGCCCTCTGCACCCCAAGCAGTTCTCTGCAACACATTCTGGTTTCTTCTACAGGATTCCGTGCTTAGCCGACCGTAGCAGGGGCTGAGTCATGGAGAGATTTTAATTTGGAAAATAAGACGACAAAAGAAACAGAGGGGGAGAAAGAGAGAGAGAGAGAGAGAGAGAGAGAGAGAGAGAGAGAGAGAGAGAGAGAAAGTAAGCCGTGATTCTGTTACGATGAGATACAGAACTGCAGAACAAGGCCAGGGTCACAACTGCCCTCTGGGCTCCTGCTGCAGACCAGGGGCCTTAGGGTTTCGGGGTAGAGGGTTTAATTCGAGTCCTTTTATTTCTGTTTCCGTGAAAGCCTGGGATTAAATGGTTGGGAGCAAGAAGAGCCTTTTTAAGACAAATGAGGAGACCACGAAATGGAAATGAAAAGCCTGAAAACAAGCATTTTAGCTGGATGTTAAAAAACCTGCCATAAGGAATGGAATCCCCAAGGTCATGCAGAGGTGTTTTTTGGGCCTTGGAGGAGGGGGGCGAGGTTGAGACCCCCTGCGAGTGACCCATGCGGGACCACCCTGAGGCCTGAAGCATGCAGAGTTTGTACGGGGCGCCTGCCGACCAGCCGGGCAGTTTGTTTTCCTGTAGCCTGAGCCAGCCACGGCTGTCCCCTCCCGCCTTGATATTTTCAGATCCGGCCCAAAGCAGATGGCGGGGCCACAGGAGGAGACCCCTTCAAGGGTGTCTTGTTTGGTTTGGAAACATTGAAATGTCTGCAGCATTTCCTCCGGAGGGGAGAAGCTGAGGCCTGCCAAGAGAGAACCCTGTATTCTGGCCACACAGTCCTCCCGGATCCCCAGTTCCTTGCGGGTCACCTTGCCCCCAAACCATCTCCACCTCTCCTGCACCCACATTCCCACGCACTGCCCCAGTGAGAAATTCAAGATGGGCCTAGGCGAGCGCACAACTCAACACAGTGTGTGCATGTGTGTGCGTGTGTGCAGTCACATGGTCCTGCACGTGATCCCCACTCCCCAAATAAAAACCACCTCTGCTCCCGGACAATGTCGCCAGCACCATTATTAACCTCAGAGGCCAGACACATGTTTTCCATCGATTTCTTTAAACGCTAGTGGTCACCACACGGGGACGCAGGCTGTTAGGATGAAGAGCGTGTAATTAAGAGATAATCTCCCGTTTGGGAAGAGATGAAGCAGCAAATGGCTACTGAGGTGGATTAAATTCTCCAGCTTCCCCGGGGGGCACACTGGGCACCCGAGAGGCTGTGGGAACCCCTCTCTCCGGTGGTCACAGTGCAGCAGTGGAGACTCCAATCCCCTCCTTTGGAGGGAGGCTCGATCCTAGCTGGGGTCTGAGATCTTGCCCCGGGGCTAGCGAGCGCCCACCCAGGAGCTGGGCCACTGTGACTCATGCAGCCTGGGAAAGCAGGATCTGATGCTGATTAACTGATAGGCCTGGGCTTTGCTCAGTCAAAATATTGACTGGGGCAAGGGCCTGCGGTCAGAGGAGCTTTGATTGTGTAAACACCCGGCTCACCAGCGAAGCTTCCCGCATCAGGCACAAGCTGGGGTCTGGGAAAAGAGAAGCCACACACGGCTATTTCATATCGTCGGAGGCCAGCCCTTGACAGGTTAAAACAGCAACAACAACAAAAACGGTGCCCTTGTCCCTGCCCACCTGGCCGAGGGAGGCTTTCTGTTTGTCCATGCAGAGAGGATGCTGTGGCCAGCCATACAGGGCTGTGGGTTTGTCCTTCTGTGCCGTTCAATTTCCGGATTGAGGCTTTTCCCAGAGATCATGACCTTAAACTCTGCTATTCGAGTATGAACACAAGACAAAGTTTTTTTTTAGATCTATTTATTTGAAAAGCAGAGTTAAAGAGAGGTGAGGGGGGAGAGAGAGAATTCTTCCATTTACTGGTTCTCTCTCTCAATGGCTGAAACGGCTGAGGCTATGACTTCCGGAGGCAAGAGCTAGAAGCTTCATCCAGGTTTTCCACATGGGTGTCAGGGGTCCAAGGACTTGGATGATACTTCGCTGCTTTTGTCAGGCACATTGGCAGGGAGTAGAAGAGCCAGGACTTAAACTCACTCATGTAGGAAGCTTTCATTGTAGGGAGTCACTGCATCACAGCGTCAGCACCACACAAGTAACTTTAAAAAAAGATTGATTTATTGGAAAGTCAGATTTACAGAGAGGAGAGGAAGATCTTCTGTCCGCTGATTCACTCCCCAAGTAGCCACAACAGCCAGAGCTGAGATGATCCAAAGCTAGGAGCCCAGGAACTTCTTCTGGGTCTCCCATGCGGGTGCAGGGTCCCAATGCTTTGGGTCATCCTCTGCTGCTTTCCCAGGTCACAACCAGAGAGCTGGAAGAGAAGCAGAGCAGCTGGGATACGAACCAGATAAAGTAACTTTTAGGAAACAAAACTGGCCAAAGAGATTCAGTCCAATCAATCAAAATTCAACCCTCAGCCCACCAATGAGAGCCAAGTATTGGGCAAGATTTTTCATCCCACCTAGAGTCACCGTCCTCTGATTCAGACAGGTGCGTGAGCCTGAAGTCATCACTGGGCGGCTATGGGAGCACACCCACCAGGGTGTCACACCTCTGCTTCTAGATGATGGAGTCAAGTCCCGCCTCCCTCCTTTCTGAGCTCTGCCCCTTCCTGTCTGGCTTGCGTAACTGCAAAGTCCTTTGCTACCTCTCTCAGGCTGACTTCTTTCCTTCACTCCAACCTCCTCTCTGTGCCAAACATACCTATCTGTGTCAGCTGCCTCACCTTCCATTGCGTTCTTCCTTATCTTGGAAAATTTCCACATCAAGTTTAATGTCTCTGTTGACTTGTTTTTAATTTTATTCTGTTTTTCCCTTTTTTTCTACTTTACAACTTTTTAACATTTTGCCACATTTGCTTTAAATACAGACTTGTTTTTTCTTGAAATCAGACATTGTTGTCACAGAGTGAGCAATTCATTTCATGGCCGTGATTGTAACACAGAAAAGGAAGGAAATACTGACATTTACATAGATCCAATAACTAGATACCAAAATAATATGGCATCCACACAATTTTTAGTCTATGTATGAATTCCCATTAACAGGAGAAAAACATGGTATTTGTCTTTCTGGATCTGCCTTAATTTTCTTAATGTAAAGACCTCTGGTTTCATTCTTTTTTTTTTTTTGCAAATGTCAGTGTTTCATTCTTCTTTATGGCTAAATGATATTCTTTTACCTGAATACATACCATCAACTGTTGGACATCTAGGTAATTTTATCCTACTTTAATGGATACTTGTATATTGCAGATACACACAAACAAGTACTTTCCAAAAACTCGTGGGAAGATAGAATAAAAAGGTAGGTTTCTTACGGGTCAAAAAAGAATTGTAGAATTCATGCATCATTTTTTTTCATGAACATTTGAAGACCTCTTACTGCATCAGTGATTTTTAAATCTTGATTTGCTCTTAGTTGAGAGACAGAGTACCCCAATATGCCAGATCACACTCCAAGGACTCCCAACAACAGGCTGAACCTCAGAGCTAGACTCTCACGTGGGTAACAGGAACTCAAGTACATGAGCCATTCGTCGCTCCTGCCTCCCAGGGTGCGCACAAATAGGGACCTGGTATCCGACAGAGCGAGGGTTCAATCCCAGCAAGGAACCACGAAGCCAAGCCCTGCCCAGATGAGTTCACATCAGAGAAACTCATTTGATTCCATTTTCCCAAGAACTTTTTGAAGCCCTCTTGTGTAGAGGCGCTGAAACGCCCTCCTTCAGACACACTGTCTTGCACTCTCTTCTTCTGTGACTGACCGTGCAAACAAGCCTCTCTGTGCTCACAACTTTAACTTTTTAATCACAACTGGGATGTGCGCTGAAGCCAAGTATCCTTCTCTCCAACTTTCCAGTTGGTTATTTCTTGCTCATTCTCACTCAGTTAACTGATAATTCCTGCGAGTCTTGCAACATAAAGCAAGCTGGGAGTTCTCTTACTAGCACATAGGCACATACCCTCGTCCGGCGTGAAGAAATGGACACCTCTTTTCTCTACCTGCACTGTTGCTTAAGCCAAATCCCAAAGCCAGAAGACAGAAGAGCAGGAGGCGGCTCCTGGAGCTGTGCGGTCGAAGGCAGCTAAGGAAAGCGATTCTGCTTCTGCGAGGTTGATTGATCTCTGAGCAGTGGCAGACGAAGTGCAAGGACATTTGCAACCTGGTGTGTCCCTCATCCTCCCCCCAGCCAGGGTGGGCTGGCTGGCTGCCTGCCTCACAGTCCCAAGGACCCCACGAGAGCAGAGCAGTGATGTAGGAAGCGGCCATGTCCCTCAGGGTTAGACGGGAGTGCGCCGTGGGAGGGAAGCCTCAAGTCCTCCGCCTTGGAGCTTCAAACACAATCTTGTGGCTTTGGGTTTTCTTAACAAGCATCAGAAAAATAAATACACTTTATTTCTATGCAGATGTAGAAACCAACGCCCTGCAGCACAAAATGGCATGGAGGGGATAGGAGGTAGAACAAGCGCTGTCTTTGTGTCCGACTACTGAAACCACACTCCCCACGCCATTCAGGTGGCCTGCAGGAGTAATCCTTGGTTTACCTTTTCGGAAAAGAATGAGCAAATCCACCCAGGGTGCACAGGAGCAGAAATGCGGCTCTTCTTGCCAAGGAAAGGCCCAGATAAACTGACTCTTGATGATGGGGTCTCCCACCTGGGTGGCAGGGGCCCAGGTAACCGGACCATCATTTGCTGCCTCCCAGGCATATTAGCAGGCTGCTGGATAGGAAACACAGGTGGCCCTCAACCCCAGGCACTCTGAAAATAGGAATCAGATATCCCAAGAGGCAATGCAGCCCGCCATATCACAATACCCACTGACATTTCAATACATTTTTTAAAAAGAGTTTTTAAATTTTTATTGGAAAATCAGATGCATAGAGAGCAGAAGAGACAGGAAGGTCTTTTGTCCATTGATTCACTCCCCAACTGGCCACAACAACTGGAGCTGAGCTGATCCAAAGCCAGGAGCCAGGAGTCTCTTCCAGGTCACCCACATGGATGCAGGGTCCCAAGGCTTTGGGCCATTGTTGACTACTTTTCCCAGGCCATAGGCAGGGAGCTGATAGAAGGCGGGACTGCCAGGATTAGAATCAGTGACCATATGGGACGCAAGGCGAGGATTTTACCTGCTAGGCTATTGTGCCAGGCCCTTAAACATGTTCTAGATCCCTCATATTGCTTCTTCCATGGTTGCAGTGAAAGTGGTGCTCCTGGTTAGCTTGTGTCCTTGTAGACTCATGCCCCAGTAAGCGTGCAGTTTTGCTCTCTGTGGTTTCAGTTACACATGGTCAAAAATGGAATATGCTAGAAATAAACAATTTGTAAGTTTTATGTCGTGTGCTGCTCTAAGCAGCATGATGTAATCTCACAGGTTTGAACTCCTCTGCCCAGTATGTGAATTCTCCCTTTGTCCTGTGGGTCCACAGTGTATACACTACCCATCCACCCATTCATCATTTAGTAGCCATCTCAGTCTCATGCAACATGTTGTACTAATGGTTTTAGTTTATTGCTACTGTTGTTCACTTCTTGTGTGCCTACTTTGTAAATGTAGCATCTGTATGAACGTGCAGAATAACAACAGATGTGCAGGGTTCAGAACTGTCCTTGGTTTTGGTTATCCAATGGAGGAGGGAGGATGTCTTGAAGCATATTCCTGAAGATCAGCTAAGGGAGGGCATTTTTAAAAATTTCCCTCGATAATATCCACCTAAAATAGTTTTTTGCTTGTCTACCCATGTATACAATACGATGAAAGTCACACTCACCTGAACGTAGGTGCCAGATAGCCAGGTTGTGTGGGGTTCAGCCAGAGGCACAGTGGGGCAAACAGCCAGCAGGTGGCGTCTTGGGCAGGAAGCGTATTGCTGGTACTACAAGCTTGAAGCTTATTGGATGGGTTGTAAATGGAACAATGTTCTGTTTGCTGAGCCCCAGGGGTTACAGTGGGTATTAACACTGCATCTTGACATCAGTCGGCTGTCATTCCACTTCCAATGAACCAAGCCACGGGAGACTCAAGGGCAGGTCCAACACGATGCTGTGCACTCCTCCAAAAAGGGAGATGCCTGTCCCGTGGTGTTGCCCTGCCAGTATCCCAGGACAGCCTCACATGCTGCAATGCCAGGAACCACCTGGCCCATATGGGATAACTCAGGGAGCTCACAAAGATTGCCCAGAGCACCTTGGGCAAACTGTTCCCTGTCTTCCCATTCTGTGATTCTGGAAGTACATTCTGGCTAGAGAGGATATACACACACTGATATACTAAGGGCTAAAGGTCTTCACTTACCGCAAAGTCTTCATTTCATTGTTCTAAAAACAGTTTTTAAAACAGCATCCACACAAATTAGAAACAAATGGCTTCTGCTCCCCAGCTTCCGGGAACGAGCAGTGGGGAGGCGAGCCTGAAACTCCCACGGCACACCTGTAGGAAGCTGCACTCAACACCTGCTGCTGTGGACATGCAGGTATGTGGATTTTCCAGAAACCCAGATCCTTATGGAAAAAAATCTCCCGACCTCGAAGTATTGGCTCATATTTTTTTAAGCCCAGTGCCAGCAAAGTAAAACACATCTGCAGGCTCCTGGTGTGAAATGTTTGTGTGTAATTTTTTGCTTCCAAATACAGTGAGCTAAAGAAATTGCTCTGCACATCTTGGGCTTCTAATCACCAGGACATATTTAAAGGAATAGTCTCAACTCTGTTCATCGGTACAAGGCTTTCAATCACAATAATCATGTAGCTAAAGAAAAGATGTTAGTGAGTCAAATCTCCTGATACATGTTTTTTAAAGTAGGAAAGTATAGTTCTAGCTATGATTCCAAGCTGCTGTTGAGCAGGAGAACCTACAAGGATTGTAAGTGTGAGGTAGAGAAGGTTCTTACACAAGTAGAGGAATCACTATTGTCATGGTGCCAAGCTTCCTTATGCCAGTGCAAACTGTAGGGAAACCTTTGAAAAACCAGGCCCTAAAAAATCCCTTTCAAAGTCTAAGCCACAGGCACTAACTTACAGCCCACATCACACAGTCACTTCTGCAAAGAGCTTGCATTTAGTAGTAGGGGACTAAGGTTGACCGTTTCGGAGGTGCTTAGCAGAGGGAACCTGCTCTAAATAGTTCTCCCTTTTTAGATTTATCTGTTTACTTGAAAGTCAGAGCTAGAGAGAGAAAGAGATATATGTAGAGAGAAGTCTTCCATACACTGCCTCATTTCCTAGATGGCCACAGCTGTGGGTGCTGGGATGGTCGAAAACCAAAAGCTTCTTTTGGGTCTCCCACGTGGGTGCAGGAGCCCGAGGATTTGAGCCATCTTCCAATGCTTTCCAGGAGTGTTAGCAGGGAGTATGACCAGAAGTGCAACGGCTAGAACATGAACCAGCATCCTTGTTGGATGCCAGCACTTGCGGGCAGAGTATTAGCCTGTTGAGTCACACTGTATTGGCCACTAGACAAAGAACTTGAAAAGTAAAGTGGGGAGAGTGTCATCCCACTTTGACGTCATCCTTTTTTAAGAATGTATCTACTTAATTGAAAAGCAGAGTTACAGAGCGAAAGAGAGATCTTCTGTCCATTGGTTCACTCCCCAAAAGACCACAACAGCTGGGGTTCTGCCAGCTGAAGCCAGGAAGGTACAATTCTATCCAGTTCTTCCCCAGGAGCGTTAGCAGGGAGCTGGATCAGAAGGGGAACTGTCAGGACCTGAACCAGTGCTCATATGGAATGCTGGTGCTGCAAATGGTGGCTTAGCAAGCTCTACCAGCAGTGCCTTTATTGCAAATGGGTGCTGGTTTGTGACCACGCTGCTCCACTTCCAGTCCAGCTCCCTGGGAAAGCAGCAGAGGATGGCTCAAGTCCTTGGGTTCCTGCCACCTTCTGTACATGGGAAACCCAACAAAAGTTCCTGGCTGCTGTCTTCCAATCACCTCGACTCTAGCTGCTTTTGGGGAATGCACCAGTGAGTGGAACATATCTCTCTGTAAATCTGCCTTTCAAAAAAATTCTTAAAAAAAAAAAAAGCCACTGTGCCAAGGCCAACCCTCAGTGTTAGAAAAAAGCAGTTAGAGTAATTGAGGTCAACTGAAGTCAAACGACAACAGGGACCATCACAGCGGTGATGACCACACAGGCTGAGGGTGAGAAGGCCTGTAATGGTTAAATGGCGTTCCAGAGGACTGCTGGTCCCCATGTTCAGGCTCCAGGACATGGCAACCTTGAGCCATCATCCTGAGGGTGTCAGAAGCACGTGTTTTTCCGAGGCGATTTGCTGTTACAATCCCTCCTCCTTGAAACATTCTGCTGCTGGAGACACACGGACAAGGCAGCCGTCTATGTGTAGCAGGAGCGTGCCCAAGCAGACACTCCCTTGGGCTTCTTGCAATCCAAGCTGATGAGGTGCTCCCGGTGTGAGACCCAGAGGGTCTCCTAACGCTGGCTGCGGGCGTGGGAAGCTCGGAGCTGTGAAGTGCTTCCTGAAGTTCCCCTCCACCTTCTTTATGGATAGAGGTGAGAATTAGGCTGTGTGGTTTTCACAAGCCACACCAATCTGACACAAGAATCCAGCTGTTTCCTCCCTGGGCTTTTCCATTGCCAATCACAATAGGATGCTAGTGCAGCTGCCAGCAAGCACACAGATGCTGTTTCTTAGGACTTTGTCTCCATGCTTACAACTAGAGCTGGGACGGGAAGGCTGTTAAAGCAGTTGATCCCCAGGCACGCTCTCAACAGCTACAGTGTGTCAGGAGTCCAAAGGCTTGGCTGTCGCTGAACCCCAGTGGGGACAACTAGACTGTAGGGCCATGTGTGCGATGACGGGCTTCCACCAGCTCCTAGCACACAGTATTTGACCAGCAAATTTGACCAGAATAACCACTTCCCATACAGTGCCCACCAGCCATTATTCACTTTTTTATCTTTTTGTCCTAGTCTAATGAAGGCATTGGATAGGGTCAATTAGAAATTTTTTTTTAATGTTTTATTTATTTGAAAAGCACAGTTACAGAGACAGAAGTGGGAGTAGATAGAGTGAGAAAGTTCCCGTCCTCTGGTTCATTTCCTAAATGGACACAATACCCAGGGCTGAGCCAGGGCCAAAACCAGGAGCCAGGAGCTTCATCCTGGTCCCCCGTGAAGGTGGAGGGGCGCAAACGCTTGTGCCATCTTCTGCTGCTTCCCCAGGCCTGTTAGAGGGGAGCTGGATCGGAAGTGGAGCAGCCAGGATTCGAGCCAGAAGCCATATGGGGTGCTGGCATTTTGCCTACTACTCTGCAATGCTGTCTCTCACTTTGACCTTTTTAGCACCTGTTACCTCTGGCTTTTGGAACTGTATTCTTGCATAAGTTCAGATGGTCATGTGTTTAAAGCACAGAAAAGGGTGAGGTGTGGGTCCATCCCCAGACTAGCGGAGGAACCTAACGTTTCTTGGCCAGTGCAGCTCTCAGAGAACATCTTTCAGGTCTGTATTCATCAGGTAGGAGAGAGGAGTAACACATGGCTATTGGCTCGACATAGGCAATAATTTCCCTCTGTATCATAGCTTTGATTTCAAACATTTGCATGCATTAGATACAGCAGTAAGAAGTTCACACACTTTTAAAAGACCTCCCCAATCACTCTGTCAAGTAGATTTTAAAATTTACTTTTCCTTAAAAGGCAGATATACAGATAGAAGGACACACAGAGAGGGGTCCTCCATTTGCTGGTTCACTTCCCAAATGGCCGTAACAGCCAGAGTTGAACTGATTCGAAGCCAGGAGCCAGGAACTTCCTCTGGGGTTCCCATGCAGGTGCCACAAGCAGGGAACTGGATGGGAAGTGGAGCAGCTGGAACAAGCACTGGAGCCCATACGGGATGCCAGTGCCGCAGGCAAAGGACTAGCTTGCTATGCTATGCCACCACACCAGCCTCTGTCAAGTAGAGCTTTATAGGCCAGGAAGCAAGGCTTGGAAAGGGTGAGCAGCCTGCACAAAGACATGCAGCTGGCGACTGTGTGCTGGGTGGTGCAGCCTGGAGTGGAACTCACGGCTGCGTAGCCTGCTCTCCTTGTAACATGCACACAACAACCAGGAAGCGGTGGCTGCCACGGGCCATCCCCAGCCTAGCTGGTGTGGGGAAAGGCTGCCTGTGCTGGGTCACAGAGAGGTGGCCGGCCACTCAGCGGGGCCACCATCTCCTGAGTGGCACATAGCGGAGGCCCAGAATGCTGACTGCACAGTGAGGCACAGCTGCTCTCCAATTGCTTCTCCCCCTCTGTGGCTTCTCACACACTGGGAGAAAACTGAGGCTGCTTGGTTCATACACCAGCAGAGAGCAGACAGCTCCAAGCCCTGGAGGGGACCACCCGGCATGCTCTAATCAGGCTCAGGCTGCTCAGCATGGAGGACCCCGGGTGCATAGAGACGCAAGAGTCAATACCGTGACGCGCCGCCCCAGCCTGCGCCTGGAGCAGCAGCCCAAGGTGGACCATAGGAGCTCAGCTAGCACTGAGATCACGGCGATCAGGAGACACCCCACCTCTCTGCTCCCAGCCCACAGCACACAGGGACTCTCCTCTCCTCTCACAGTCCAGCTTTGCATCCCGAACACCCAGACTGCTTCCCTCCACGCTTCCAACCCAGAGTCACCATGTGACTCCTCTACAAACACCTCAACACCGCACATCTCACCAGAGCACGTGTTCTGTCGCCCATGGCTCCACCCACATGGGAGGTGGCTACCGCTGAGTTGACAGGTGAATTTGTGGCCCAGAACTGTCTCAGGTAGGAACAGATGCAAACGCACAGAAAGCTAGATAGGTGAAACCAGGACAGACTCAAAACGTTGAGCTGAGGCTTTGCCCAGAGTTCTATAAGAAGCTTCCCCAAATGCTGGGTGCCAGGCACCAGGCAGGGTTTGGGGCCGGGCTGGCAGCCTGGGCAGGCAAACGTTTGCCTTATGGAAACAGTGTTTGTCCTGGTTGTTGCTCCTTTATGTCTCCCTTCAGTCCTGTGGACAAGATCCATGTTGCTACAACTGTGAGAGTGCATAGGTGTGAGGAGGAACAGGTGTGAGGAAGCATGGGCGTGAGGAGGCCCAGGTGGAGAGTGCACAGGTGTGCAGGTGCACAGGTGTGTGGTGGCCCACGTGTGAGGCGGCACAGGAGTGAGGAGGCCCAGCTGTGCACGTGCACAGGTCCTCCTGCTCTGCTCCCCCTCCCTTTGGGGACTCTCCTTGTCTGGGTCTCTTCCAAGGCCCCTGTCCTGCCCACTCTGTCCTCCCATCATTCCAGGTCGATGCTTCCATGACCTTGACCCATATCCCCACCACGCCGTCTGCCTGCCTCACTGTTGGCTCTCATGCGCCCTCACCCTCAAGCTACGTGGAAGCATCCGTGGGGATGTCCTCCATCAGGTACTAACTTGCACTTGGAGATGTTCACAGCCATAGCTCAAGCGGCAGGATGCCAGCATGCTTCAGCAGCAGCATCTGTGCCACTGATAGATAACACTGAGGAGGTTTGTTTCTTGTTTTGGCTGTGTCCCTTAAAGATCACATGCTGTAAATTAAAAAACACAGATTTATTTGCAAGATAATAATAGCAGAGAGCAGAGGAAGTTGGGGGCAGATTTTCCATCCACTGGTTCATTCCCCAAGCAGCCTGGGTCAGGCTGAAGCCAGGAGCCTGCAGCTCCAGCTGGGGTATCCAGGGCCCCATCTCCTGCTCCTTTCCCAGGCACATTAGCAGGGTGCTGGATTGGAAGCAGAGCAGCCAGGATCCAGCACAGGGTGCCAGTATCGCAGGTGTTGGCTTAATCTGCCATGCCATAATGCTGGCTGCGGCCATTTTAAGGGTCTTAAGCTACAGCAGATGTCCTGATTAGGATGCAAAATTCTGGTGGTCACACACCAAAGACTGTTGAACAAGGCACATCAGAGACAAGACGTTTCGGATGGAACAGCCAGCTCAGGTCCAGCCAAACCACAATGCCCGCAGCCCCCGTGTGCTGGAAACCTCGTCCCAGGGCGGCATCACTGGGTGGTGGGACTTTGCACAGGTGACCTTTCTCTTCCTCTCCTTCTTTTTCCTCCTCCCCTCCTCCTGCTGTCTCTGTCGCACCGCAACACGCTGACCCTGAATTCAGCTTTTAGAATGGTGTGAGGTATATACCCAGCTTCATTCTTTTCCATTCCTTTGCGCCATTTGAGAAAAAGATGATGATTTTTTTCCCTCATTAATTTGCTTTGGCACCAGCTACAGAAAGGGTTGATTTCTGAGCTCTCAACTCTGTTCCCTTGAACCACATATCTGCCCTTTGGACAGTGCCATACTGCTTTGACGATGTAACTTTGTTCTGTGGTTGAAAAGCATGAATCTTGCAACTTTGTTCCCTTTTTTTTCAGAAATATTTCACTATCCAGAATCTATTCTTATATTTCTATTTGAGTTTCAGAATTAGCTTATTAATTTCTATAACAAAGCTAGCTGCAATTTTTCTAGGCACTGTATTGCATGTAGTCTATGGATCAATTGGCGAACATGGCAAACTTAGCAACATGAAACTTCTTATTCAGGAATATGGGATAACTTTCCACTATTCCTCTCTTTCACAAAGCATTTTTCAACACATTGTAGCTTTAAGAGTAAAGTCATTGTACTCCTTTCATTAAATGTGTCCTTAGGTAGTTTACAATTTTTGATCCTTGTGTACCAGTAATTGTTTCATTCATTTTATTATCAAATTAATAACTGATACATAGAAATATTGTTGATTTTAATATATTGATCTTATCCCCTATAATATTGCTTGAATTTCCTTTTTTTCTTTGAAGGGTCAGAAAACATTGGCCTGGGGATAAATTTTGTTTTGGTAAAACAAGGAATGAGTATTGTTGGTGGGAATCACTTACCATCGGTGTTGGACCAAGCACTCTTAAGGGAGGCGGGCAGACCGTGGCATCTATGCTACGCTACATACTGTCCTCAGAGTTTGCATTTTAATATCCAGGGGGGGTGATCTAAAGCAGAAAAGAGACCAAGAACAAGTCAGGGGCTGAGAAACAAAGGGAGAATTAGAGAGTGCAGAGGGGAATGTGTGATCAGATATTCCAAGTGGGACTACAGCAGGCTTCTCAGACAAGGACAGGAGAGGCAGACAAGGAGAGGGATGTGCTGCCAGGAAGAGTGCTCAGCTTCCAGCTTGCCTTGAGGTGGGACAGGCACTGTGTGCTGGGCATAGGAGGACGGCTGGAGAGCTGGGGCATAGGGTGTGAAGGGATGCAGAGAGAAGCTGCAACAAGACGCTGGGGGTTGGGTGACATTGCAAGTGGAGAGGCTGCTGTGGATCACTGTTCTGGAGGCTGACAGTGCAAGGTCAGGAAGTCCTAGTCTCTGTGTCCACAGTGGCAGAGGGTATCATGGAGGACGCAGTGGAAAGGCACGGACAAGAGACAGTCGGGGCCAAGTGCCTTCTTTTTCCCCCTTTTTTACTTATGTAAAAAGAGAGAGGAAGGGGTCAGGGTGGCAGGAGATACTGGTGCCATGGCACAGTGGTACAGAGAGAGAGATCCTCCACCTGCTGGTTCACTCCCCAAATGGCTGCAATGGCCAGGCTTGGGCCCTGCCAAAGCCAGGAGTCAGGAGCTTCATCCACGTCTTCCACGTGGGTGCAGGGCCCAAGCACTTGGGTCATCTTCTTCTGCTTTCCCCATGTCCTTTAGCAGAGAGCTGGATCAGAAGTGGAGCAGCTGGGACTGTCAGAACTGGTGCCTATATGAGATGTATCAACCTGCTACTCTATAGTGCAGTCCCCAGGAACTGAATCTTCTATACACACCAAAAGTTTCTACCACACAGGTGGGGTTGCTCCTGGCTCTATATCAAGTCATATCCAGATCATGTGACTACACCCACATGTCTTTTCTTGTGGGCCTGGGGACTCCCTGGGTTTCCTGGGGAGACAGTATTCAGGTGGTGGCTTAGCTTGGGTGGATCTTCCTTCACTCACGGCTCCGTGTGTCAACGCAGGCCCTTCCTTGTGCAGGACGGTGATGGAGGGTGGTGATGGAGGCCTTGCCTTTGAAACTGGCACCAAATAGAGGGATCCGGGTGTAAGAGGGCAGTAGGAGGCAGGGCACGGTGCAGATTGGAGGCCATTGACAGCTGCCCCCCGTCAGCCGGTGTCTGGTGGGGAATCGGGGCACAAGCAGCATAGCTGTAGCTGTGAGACAGGGCTCTGCTTGGACCTCAGCGAGTTGCCACACTATCCGCACCCTAGAGTTGGGGCAGGGACGCCCTTCCGCTTAGGGCTCGTTGCAGACTCCCAGGTCTCCTGAACTCACAGACCTGGGGTCTCCACTGCCGCCTAGTGGTAGAGCTGTTAGGTAACAGGATTCGACTTCCACTGGTACCAGACACAGAAGATGGAAATGTTGGAATTTTCATTTAGAAGCAATAATTTAGCTTGATTCTGTTTCAGTGTTGTTATTCCCTGTGTGACATAGTCCTTAAATTCCTTGAATGCCTGCTTTATGTGCTTCTCATTGTTGATAAGAAGTTTTATAACAAGTGTTTTGAATTCTGTATCCCCCATTTTCTCCATGTCTTCCTCAGTGAACTCTGAGGTTGGCAAAGGCTTTTGCTCCTTTGCAGCGGAGTCTTCAGTAATATTCGTTATGCCTCTGTCTCTTCTTTTGCTCTTGGTCATTGTACTTCTGGTTAGCATATTCTTCTCCTCAGGGCAGATTTCCAAGCTGTGTCACCCACAGGACTGCAATTTGATTTTACTTGTTGTGGTTGGTACATGGCTCTTTGTTTGCAGTCACTTGTGCCATTCCCTCCAGCGAGTTTCAGATATGGCCTCTTACGTTCGACTTCCACCATGGTCTCCATAGCCCCAGCTCCTGGCTCAGCACTCTCCACCTCTTGTGATGCTATGCTGAGGCTGCACCATTGCTTATATAACATTTCTCCCAGGTCTTCGCACAGTTCCCAGGATTAGAGAGACACCAGGTGTCCTATATTGCTAGGTTGTTGGTGTTGCTGATTTTACTGGAACCTGCTGGCCATTAAGTCTGAGTGCCACATGGACCTATTTTGACCCATACAATGCTAAAGACAGTATTATTTTCTATGTGGGACCAGTGCAATGCACTGAGCACAGTGAGTTCATTACCAGCTCAGCACATGTGCAGCTCACTGTCATCCTGTAGCCCCAAAGCCTTCGCCTAATGTGCCGCTACTAGAGTTCTTCGTCTGCTGGCTGTCAGGTCTGAGTGCTACGCAAACCTATCTTGGGTGGAACCTTTAAGACACCATGCTGTTGCAGTTCACCGAGTCTGAAATGAGTTCTCTCGCAGCTTAGTGCATGTGCAGTCCTGCCTCGTAGCCTGTGCCCCCCTATACTAGGCGGTACCCAATTCAGCTGTGCTGAGGGTCTCTGCTGTGAAATCCACCCTGTTCCCACACCACCCATATGGGACCTGCTGCTCTGTCTCTGCTCCTGGTCAAATCAAACAGACCAGCAGGACAAGCAGTTGCTTGTCTGGGTTCACCTCCTGAGCTCCCAGTGAATGCCCCTTCCTACCTTGTTGCTGGTTGGCATTCTGGCTGCCGGTGCAATTCAGATAGCTGCTTGCTGAATGCCACTGGAGTACCAGTCACCGCAGCACCACACCGTTGTGTCTGCTGCTTTCCTGTGTCCGTCAATCTCCAGGAGCCCCTCTGCTGTTGTTCTGTCCTCTCCTATTTCCTGGAATTTGCCCTCTCTGCTTCAATAAGGCTAACGTTTCTCCATCTGTTTAAACGTGTCTTTATTCTGCCATCTTGATTCTCCCCACAAATGCCATTTTAAATACTGTACCTGTGGGTCGACTTACCAAGAGCAGTGCTCATTGAATTGGAAGCCACTAGGGTGAATCAGAGATGGGTATGAAGGCTTGGCGTGGAGACCTTACAAACAATGGCCACTTGAGTGCACTCAATCTATAAAAACTTGCTTTTGTTATACACTAATCTGATATTATTGTAATTATTTTTAACTCTAGAGGCAGGGAGAGAACGAAAGAGAAGGAGACAAGCAGAGAATGAGGGAGGGGGAGAGAGAGAGAAGGAGAAAGGAGGAAACTCTCAACCACTGTTTGTCCCAAATGCCGGCAACCTCTGGATCTGAGCTGGAGCCGGAAGCCAGCAGCTGTCCACTTAGGTGCCAGCCACTTGAGCCAGCAGCTGTCCACTTAGCCCTCCCGCTCGGCCTCTGCCTTGCCAAACGGGAGCCAGGAGTCCGAGCAGGAGAGGAACCCCTGCCCTGGACACAGATCATCAGCATCTCCCCCACTGGGCTGATGCCCACTTCAGTCCAGCTTCCGGCCAGCTCAGCGGGCGGGGTGCACCATGGGAATGCAGCCTGTGTGATGTCACTGATGACTGTGACATCACCAGGCCATGGGAACACCATGGCTTCATTTTCATCTTCCGTGGGGCAGTGCTGTATGCATGCCGAGCAGTCGGCTGAAACCTTCTGATGCTGCACACACGACTGTGTGTCCACCCAACGGGGCCTCAGCCTGGAAGAGGAAGGACATTCTGACCATGCGACAAAGCAGACGACCTGGAGGACAGAGAAGAGAGCCAGGCACAACGAGGTAAGTGACACTCCTGCAGGTCCAGCTCTCTGAGGTGTGTGGGAGCTAGGCCCACAGCGGCAGCAAGAACGGACTGCTGGGTATTTGAGGTGATGGTTCAGTCTCTGGAGGCTTCTGCCTCGCACGCCCAGCCCCTTCCTGCTACTGTGAATCCTAGGAAGGTGGCAGACGGTGGCTCAGACAGCTGGGTCCCTGGCTTCAGTCTGGCCCAGCCTCAGCTGTTACAACTGTTTGGGAAATGAACCAGAAATCAGAAGGTCTCTCTGCCCATCCCAGCACCTTTCAGAAAGAAATGAATATCAATAAAAATTCTCTAACAAGGGAGTAGAATGGTGGTGAGGGGGTGAGGTGGTGGCGCAGTGGGCACAGAGTTTCCATTTCAGATCACAGAAAGTTACACTGTGCCACACAAGAAGGCATTTATGCCACTGACCTAAGGATGGGCTTCTGAAATGGCTAAATCTGTGCCAAGGGAGGGAGGAAGGATGAGGGTGGGGAGGGAGGAGGGAGGAAAGGAGGAAAAAGGGAGGGAGGAGGGAGAAGGACCACTGATCTGCAGGTGTAACTTGGGCCAGCCCCACAGACAGCCCAGGCTGCAGCCCCTCTTGGTTCCCCATGGAGCCTGGGGGACGTCAGGAGTGGGGCTGCTGTGACGTCAGGGGAGGCCCCAGGTGCGGAGTGTGCAGCTCCCACAGCAGCACAGCTGCGCCGCCTTCCCAGCACCCAGGAAGGGAGACAGACAAGGACTAGCGCGGACCGTGCGGGAGCAGGCGTGCTGGCAGCATGCAGGGTGGCAGGAGGCTGGAAACAACTGCCGCATTTCATGAAGAAACAGGGACGACCTGGGAGGAGCTGGGTTTCCCTCTGGTATGTAGCATCGGTGCGTTTTTATAGAGGGAAACTGGGCAACAGGCGCCCAAACTGTCCCGGGGAAGAGGCGAGTGCCTGCGTTTCCACGCTGTGCAAGGCAGTGGGAAGAGATGTTTTCTTTCGTGGCGCCAGAGCGCCACCTCATGGACAAAGTCTGCCAGGTGCCAAGTTTTTCCACTAGAGGCGTTTCTGGCTCAGGCTGTCTCCTGTAAATGTACATGCGTTTTCAGAGCCCGCACGGAATCATTCCATCTTTGCAAAAATGGAGCTCGTAGTGGTGTTTCCATTTCTCTCTTAACATCAAAAAGCCCTTTCAACAGCTTTTTCCACATAAGCTTTTTTTAAAGTTATTTATATGAAAGGCAAAACGAGATGGAGGAAAAGGTCTTTTGTTTTTGATTCATTTCACAAATGGCCACGATGGTAAGAACTGGGCCTGGAATTTCCTCCAGTACTTGAGCCATTTTCTGCTGCCTTCCCAGGTGCGATATCAGGGAGCTGGCTTGGAAGTGCAGCAGCTGGGACTCGAACCGGCATCCATATGGAATGCTGGTGTGACAGTCAGTGGCTTCCTTTGCTAGGTCAAAACATCTGTCTCATTGCTGCCTTCTCACAGAAACAGGTCGATACACACACCCCAGCCTCTCCTATACATTCTCCTCTACTCGGATCACCTGCTGCTCCCCCTTTCAGCAGAATCCACAGAAGAACAGCATAGAACCTGGGCCCCTACTTCTTCTTCGGTGCTCACTCAGCTGTGATTCCGCCCCCCCCATCACCCACAGAGGCAGTCCCTGTCCAGTGTCCTAGGGCCATGTGAGGCTCTCCCCTGGCCTTCTGACCTGCACCTCTCCTGGCTTCCCTCCGTCCCCCTCCTTCCCAGCCTGGGTCTCATCGCTTTCATCTTCCCAGCTCCTAGGCCCCAAACAGAATATGTCCAAAACTCAGCTCCTGGTCCCCCCATCTCCACTGCAACCCCACCATGCCTGCTTTCTCAGCCTGGGGTCTGAGTCACCTTGGTTACTCATCACACCTGTTCTATTCGCGAAGGTTTCTGTCTCCACCTTCAAAGTGGATCCAGACTGCAGCAGGTGGCGCCTGCCAGGCCTTCTGCTCTGCCGCGCTGTCCTCACCTGTTCTCTACGATCAGCGAGATCACCTCCTGCGCCTGCCCCAAGCCCTCTCAGGGAACACCCAGGGTGCCCGTTTGACCTGCCAGAGGTGACCCCCTGTCCCAGGAGCTCTTCAGGCTTCAGAGCAGCCCTGGCTGCCGTCCCTGGCTCTCAGCCGGTACCAGTGCCCCATCCAGACGACATGCTTTAGCTTCAGGGGTCTTCTTTTTTGGCCTGCTGCCTGTTCTACTCACTGCACGTGACCTACGGTGGGAAGTGGCAAAGTCACAGACACAGCCTTGCCTGACACAGCACAGCACTTGGAGCCGAGAGATGGAGGTGGGTCCTCACCTCAAGCCTTTTTTAGTTGAAACTGAGCAAGCTGCCATGCTGAACAGCGTGATGTGTACAGAAACAAGGGAATGCGTTGACGTTATCAACACTGGAAGGATCTGCTCTGGGACTGGCATCGTGCCCAGGCTGGCACCCCACATCAGAATGCAGTTTTGAGTTCCAGCTGCTTTGCTTCCAATCCTGCTCCCTGCCAAGGCACCCGGGGAAGCGGTAGAACATTACCCAGATGTCCTTGTGCCCACCTGGGAAACCAGGATGGAGTTCCAGGCATCTGGCTTCAACCTGGTTCAGTCCTGCTGGCTACAGCCATTAGAAGACTGAACCAACATATAAAAGATTTCTTTCTGTCTCTCCCTAACCTTTTGCTCTGCCTTTCAAATAAATAAATCTTTTAAAATAATTGTAAGAATGAGCATGCATGCCATAATGTTGGGAGGACATATTCACAAATTGCACATTTAGAAGAGGACTTGCATCTTGTATGTACAAAATTTCTCAAAGTTGTATAATTTTTAAAAAAAGCCATAAAAATATAGGCTAATGATATAAGCATATCATTTACAAAGGAAGAGATAAGGATGGCAAATAAGGAAAGAAAATCTACTCAGCAGTGTGACTCGCTGGAGTAAGGTAGATGACGATCTTGGAAAGTCCCACTGCACACCTGCGCGGGGGCTGACCAGGTGGCCTGGCCACGGCAAACAGAGGAGGCGTAGAGAAACCAGAACCACACAGAGCTCAAATGCATGCTTTCTGTTTGGAAGTTTGTTGGTTTCTTTAAAAACAAACAAACAAACCTCCACCTTACCACACATCCAAGATAGCCAACTGGTAGGATTTTACAAATATATATATATATATCATACCGGTCAACAAATGTTACTAGGCCCCTTTAAGTCTTTTTTTTTAAATATGCAAATGCATTATTTGAAAGGCAGAGTCCCAGATAGAGAGTGGGGAAGAGGCAGAAAGAGAGATCTTCCATCCACTGGTTTAACCCCCAAAGAGCCACAATGGCCAGAGTTAAGCCAGTCTGAAGCCAGAAGCTTCTTCTGGGCCTCCCACATAGGTGCAGGGGCCCAAGGACTTGGGCCATCCTTCCAATGGCACTTTTTTTTAAGATTTATTTATTTTATTACAAAGTCAGATATACAGACAGGAGGAGAGACAGAGAGGAAGATCTTCCGTCCGATGATTCACTCCTCAAGTGAGCCGCAACGGCCGGTGCACGCCGATCCAAAGCCGGGAACCAGGAACCTCTTCCAGGTCTCCCACGTGGGTGCAGGGTCCCAAAGCTTTGGGCCGTCCTCAACTGCTTTCCCAGGCCACAAGCAAGGAGCTGGATGGGAAGTGGAGCTGCCGGGATTAGAACCGGCGCCCATATGGGATCCCGGGGCATTCAAGGCGAGGACTTTAGCTGCTAGGCCACGCCGCCGGGCCCCTTCCAATGGCTTTTGCAGGCTATTAGTAAAGAGCTGGGTTGGAAGTAGAGCAGCTGGGACTCAAATCGGTATCCATATGGGATGCCAGCATTGCAGGTGGCAGATTCACTTGCTATACATCAAGGCTGGCTCCTTAGATACTTTATTTCTAAGAGAGAGAGAGAGAGAGAGAGAGAGAGAGAGAGAGAAGAGAGAGCCCCTATCCACCAGTTCACACTCCCAGATGCTTACAACAGCCAGGGCTGCGCCAGGCTAAAGCCAGGAGCCAAGAGCTTAATTCAGGCCTCCTTGGCGGCAGGAGCCCAGCTACAGAGCCAGCAACTGCTGCCTTTCAGAACGTGTATCAGCAAAAGCTGAAGTCCAGGACGAAGCTAGAACTTGGACTTGAAGCCAGGTCCTCTAACGCAGGATGTGGGAATCCCAAACAGAGATGGATCCACCCATGGAGTCTCCGCCTGTCAACTCAAACCCTCGGTTTCCCATAAATACATCGAGTAGCATCTATTCCTACCAGATCTTGCCGTTACATCCAGCTGACTTACAGACAGGTTTGCTTTGCCATGAAGTTCTCAGCTTGTTCTTCCCAGCTTTTGGAAATAACTATCATTCTTTATTAAAGTGGTCTGTATTCATTGTCTCAAAGAGTGCAAGCAGTCTAGAAATTTCAGCCAGAAATCTTCATTGAAATGTTAGTAATTAATCCTGACCCAAGAATAATTCATCCAGGGCAAAAGTGAAAGGTTCATGGTGCAGGGGTTCCCCGTCAGAGAGTTTTGAGAACCTCTGCATATCATATCCCCACCTGGAGGTCACAGAGAGCAGTCAACACGTAAAGGCTCAAAAATGAAGTTTTGACATTAGAGCAGGTGTCTGGTGTCTGCCCCTGTCTTCGGTTTTTTTTTTCTCTCTCTTTTTAAGATTTACTTATTTTTATTGGAAAGTCAGACATACAGAGAGGAGAGACAGAAAGATTTTCCGTCCGATGATTCACTCCCCAAGCAGCCGCAACAGCCGGAGCTGAGCTGATCCGAAGCCAGCAGCCCAGATCTCTTCCAGGTCTCCCACGCGGGTGCAGGGTCCCAAGACTTTGGGCAGTCCTTGACTGCTTTCCCAGGCCACAAGCAGGGAGCTGGATGGGACGTGGGGCTGTCAGGATTAGAACCGGCGCCCATATGGGATTCCGGGTGCATGCAAAGCAAGAAGTTTAGCTGCTAGGTTACCATGCTGGGCCCTCTCACTGTTTTCTTAAGAGAAAAAGATGTGTGTCATGAATGACCCATACAAAGGTGTGCAACTTGACACTTCCCAAATTGTTCATCAAAGTCGCCAGTCTCTAAACGCTACCACTAATAGATTTTTTTTTCAAAGATTCATTTATTTGCAAACATGAAGCAACAGAGAGGGACAAAAAAGATTTTCCACCCACTTGGTTCACTCCCCACACACGATCCAGGGCTGCGCCAGGCTGCTGTTGGGTGCCAGGAATCCTTCCAGATCTCCTGTGTGGCTGACGGGGCCCACGCTTTGCAGCCGCCTCCTACTGCTTCCGAGGCACATTTATTGCTAGACTTTATCAAGGCTTTGGTCAGTCTGCGAGAGCTGAGGGCCAGCTCCCTCTTTCCAGGAGTATTTTCAGTTATGCTGTTCTGAGTAGCTCCCCCTACCCTCGCCCCACCCCTCAACCTGGTGTAACACGTGTCTATCTCAGTGTTTTTAATGTACACTTCCCTGATGAGCTGCTCACGGACCTTTGGGGAAGTGAGCTTCACGTCTTGCGCACCCTGATCTTTAGAAGGTTGAATTCTTTGCAGCATGGTGTCTGTCAGGCCTAATGTTTCTGTAGCAGTCCATTTCTGGCGTCACTCACCTACGCATCCATCCCCGGCCACAGCCACACTGCTCTCTGTTGCTATCCCTGTTGCATGACTGTGGAAATCCATTTCATTTATCCAAGCCTTCCCACATCCAAAAGTTGTCTCTACTATTTTCAAATATTTGTTTTCCAGTTCAACTTTAGAAGAATCCTGTCAAGGTCTGTTTCGATGCTTACTTGAAGTGATCTTGAATTCAACAGGCTAATTTTGAAATAGAGGGGAAAAAGGAAAAAGCCAACCCTTTACAATACTACTTTTCTATTATTGTAATTATTATATCCTCTGATGATGCGGACTCCTGTTAGTAAAGTCTTTTGTGTGTGGTTGGTTGATTTCCTTTGATTTGTCCCACTTGTATTTAGTTTATGCTCAGAGTTGGCAAGCACAGAATCAAGGGTAAAAACAAGATGAGACAGCAGGCACTCCCTGGCAGGGCTCTGAATTAGTCACAGACTAGCTTGTGGCTGCCCTCCGTCTGTGCTGGTTTCTGCGTCTGTCCCATCTTAGCCATTTCAGACACCTACATCACTGCATTTGGGGATTAAGAAAGCAAATAGCCCCAACTCCCAGGGAAGGCTGTATGTCTCCTTGCACCCCATAACTCTGCCCAGTACCCAGACGCATGCAGTTCATTCTCCATCCGCTGGGGAGCTGACCCCTCCCTGGGGCAGTTCACAGACAGTCTGTCCCCTGCAACTCCAGGAGTGTGACACATTAGAAGTGTCCCTGTCTTAACTTTGAGCCTAGATACAGCCTTTGTTTTGTTTCAGACAAGAACCGTTTAGCCTGATCTACAGAAGAGTTCCTATTAATCGCAACACAAGCTTCGGCCTGCCTGCCCGCTGCCCAGGGCACTGGTCCCATCCCAGGTTTCTCTTCCTAACTGTCCCAGCCTTTGCTTGTTCTCAACAGATTCCTGTTGTGTAGAGAAAGGCAAGCAAATTTGTTTGAAGGGTTTAGTTACACAGAGCAAAGAAGAGAGAGATAGACACAGAGAGATGTTCCATCTGCTGGTTTACTCTCCAAATGGCCACAGTGGTCAGAGCTGAGCCAAACCATAGCCAGGAGGCTGGAACTCCATCCAGGTCTCCCTTGTGGAAGCTGAGGCACAGGCATTGGGGCTGTCTTCTGCCACTTTCTCAAGCACATTAGCGGGGAGCTGGATCAGAAGTGGAGCAGCTGGGACTTGAACCCAGTGTCCATCGGGACGACAGGGCTGCAGATGGAGGCTTACATCACTGTACCACAATTCCAGGCTGAGCAAAACAGCTCTACATCAGCTTTCAGTCATGCAGGGAGCTCAACTTCTTTGAAGAGGTATGATGCCCAAATCGGATGTTTTCTGGGGCCTTTGCACCCAACAAAACCCAAGCAAGAGTCTTGGTCGTGACCGACACTGGGCGTGCTTATCTGAGGTGGAAAGTTGCAATGGCTCCCTCCCCTGTATGACAGCACCAGCCAGCAGGTGTGACAGCTCATAGCCACGAGCTTGGCAGGAACCAAGCTCCAAGCTCCTTCTGCTCTACAGTGTCCCAGTGGCCTTCCGCAGTGATCTCCCAACCTACAAGCAGATGAGGAAGAGGACTGGGATGGAATGCCCATTAATAGTACAAGTCAGAAATTTCAGGGCCAACGCAGCAATATAGCAAGCTAGTCCTCCACCTGTGGTGCTGACGTCCTATATGGGTCCTGATTCTAGTCCCAGCTGCTCTATTCCCAATCCAGCTCACTCATTATGACCTCGGGGCGCAGCAAAGGACGGCTCAAGTCCTTGGAACGCTGCACCCATGTGGGAGACACAGAGAAGCCTCCAGGCTTCTAGCTTCAGATAAGCTTTAGCTGTTGTCACCAGTAGATGGGGGCTCTTTCTGTCTCTGTCTCCTTCTTTTTGTAACCTTGCCTTTCAAATAAAAATAAATCTTTAAAAAATCAAGTCATAAATTTTACGTGCCAATCCCATACATGCCCTGTTGGTAGTCAACTCTTGCTGTATCGCACGTTGTCTGCAAGTTTGACAGTTACAACAACAATTACACATTGTCTTGCAGTTTCCACAGGTTGGGAATCTGAATCAGGACTGAATTGAGAACTTCTGGCTCAGGTGCCCCAGGAAGTCTCAGTGAAACAGCTATCCGGTCTCCTCTGGAGCTGTACCCACAGGTGGAGAATTAGCACGCTACCCCACCACACCAGCCTCAAGACCCCTGCTTGTGATAACCTAACCTTGGAAGTGATGTGTCCTTTCTGCTTAGACCCTTAAGGTCAACTTGCTGAGCTAAAACAACGAAGAAGAATGGCATGAAGCCCAGAGCTAACAGGGACCATAGGGTTACAGAAAGTGTAAGCTGTGTCGTCTTCGTCTTCTGCACCTGCTAAAGCTTCCCTATGAATCAGAATTCAGGAGAGGAGGATGTCATGTGGTCTCAATGCCCCATGCAGAGACTCTCACCCATCATGCTGAGCCTTCTCCAGAAGGGCAAGGTGAACAGTAGCAGAGGAACCTCCAGTCTCAGCAGCCAGCGGAGCGAAAGACAGTTCTGGGGCATCTCAGAATATGAGAGCTTGCCTAGACTGATGCCTGCTCTGTCACTGCACAGGCAGGAAGCTGGGCTGGGCAGTGACTCTTGATTGCTTCTGCCTACAAGTGGCGTCCAGTGTGGCTCCTCAGAAGCTGCTAACCAAAGCCTGTGACATTACTACTCCTAAGGAAGACAGGAGGTACACCGTCCCCTAAAAATTTGGAAGAGGATGGGAGTGACTTCCTGGGTGGCTTCAGGTTAACGTTGCTGCAGCATAACTGTCTGAGCAATGCAATAGGTGGCCTGGCACCTGCAGGTGGCCCTGGCCATGACCTCCCATCACAGTCTGCCAGGCTGATGATGGCAGACAGAGGCTATCCCTTACTTAATAGGCAAGCATGGTTGGGTTTGTGTTTGGTGGGTTTATTTATTTATCTTTGTTTTAGTTCTGAATGGGCTTGGTGGACCTAGAACTCATTCCAGCAGCAATAGGAACTAATGGATAAATTACATGGTTTATCCATCATGATGGATCACCCATCTCTTACGACTCACGTGCTTTGGTGACAAGAAATGCCTCTCTCAGAAATTACTGTACACAGTCCCCATCACGTGATAGTGGCAGTGGAGGCCAACACAAACACAGCTCTTCATGTTCTCTGCTGCAGTTGTGGCACAAGCATGGAACCCAAGGTTGTTTTAGATAAGAACCCTTAAGCCAAGGCTGCCAGTCTCAGACCATTTGTCCTTCTTGTGGTATCATGTTGCTTTGTCATTCACTGCTTCCCCTCCTGCCTCTCTTCCAGGACCCCACACTAAGGATTGAGGCATGTTGGTTGACTTCAATCTGCTTTTTCTGGGTCCATTCTGAGTGCTGGGTGACTGAGGAGGCCACTGAGTTTGGCCACCTGCTTGGAGGACTTCTCCGTCCATTTGGAGGATTGTCCCAATGCTGGACCAAGCACAACTCAACATCTCCGTGGTTTCACACAATCCAAGCTTGCTTCTCAGCTCGTTGGAGAGTGCAGTGGCCGCTCTCCTCCCTGACAGCAGCTGTCATCCACAGAGTAACTGAGCACTCGGGCCGTTCTTCAGAGAAGGGGTCGTGTGTCACGGTGTGCCAAGTTGGCTCTTGACACTCCAGGTAGGAGGAAAGAGTGCAGAGAAGTTGAACGTTCTGTACAAATCTGTTCTGATTGCAGTGACGTAGCAGCAGACGGTGTGATCTGAACAACATTTGTGAGTTTTCTTTTTTTTCCTTTTTCTTAAGAGATTTATTTATTTTGATTTGAAAGCGAGATTTACGGAGAGAAGGCGAGACAGAGAGGAAAATGTCTTCTATCCACTGATTCACTCTTCAGATGTCTAGAGCTGAGCCAATCCAAAGTCAGGAGCTTTTTCTGGGTCTCCCATGTGGGTACAGGAGCCCAAGGACTTGGGTCTTCCTCCACTGCCTATACAGGGAGCTGGACTGAAAGTGAAACAGCCAGAACACAAAACAATCCTCATATGGGATGCCAACACTTGAAGGTAGAGAATTAGCCTGTTGAGTCATGGCACCAACCCCACTGACAGATATTTGCTTTCTCATGGCTATGGAGGCTGTAGGTTCAAGATCAAAGTGTTGGCAGGGTGGGCTCCCTAGGCAGTGTCTCTTCTGTGTCTTGCACTTGACCCTCTCCTAGGCCATTGTCTCCCACGTCTTGCTCTTGGCCACCTCCACCTGTGTCTTGCACTTGGTCAACTCCCTGTTTCTCCTTCCTCTGTTTTGTCTGTGTCCTCGCCTCCTCCTCTTTAGAGGACAAAGTCCTACTAGTGACCACATTTAACCTTAATGACCTCTTTGAAGATCCCCACCTCCCATGTCTACTTCCACGCAGAGTGACACTGAGATTCTGAGAGTTACGATTTCAATGCAAGAATTTAGGGTGAGCACCCTCTTTGCTTACATTAGCTCAAGAAGCAACACCTGATGGCCAAGGTCCAGGACACAGCTACCACTGAGATGCCAGGACAGCTGAGATGCCAGCAGCCAGTGTCCACCCCAACAATCAATCATCTGTCGCAGCAGGATTGATATCCTTCAGGTCTCTTTCTCCTGGTGTCCAAACTGTCACACACACGTTGTCCAGAGCCAAGAATGAAGGTTTCTAGGGCTGACACAGTGGCATAGTAAACTAAACCTCTGCCTGTGGTGCTGGTATCCCAAGTGGGCAGTACTTTGAGTCCCAACTGTTCTGCTTCTGATCTAACTCCTTGTGATTGCATTTCAGAAAGCAACGGAGGATGGCTCAAGTTCTTGGGCCTCAGTACCCACCTGGTAGATCCTGAAGAAACTCTTGGCTCCTGACTTTGGATCAGGTCAACTTTGGGGAGTGAACCAGCAGGTGGAAGATCTTCCTGTGAATCTTCCCTTCTTCCTATTCCTTTCAGAAAGTGTTTTGTTGAATGTTTATGCACTAACATAGCAATTCCTGCCCTGCGTGTCTTCACCAAAAGGAGAAAATGCTGGCGCTAGCTAGCATGGTGATCTAGAGGGTAAAGCCACGGCTTGTGAAATCAGGCATCGTATATGGGAGTGCTGGTTCAAGTCCTGGCAGCTCCACTTTCCATGCAGCTCCCTTTCAATGTACACAAGAATATAGTAGGGGATAGAACAAGCGCCTGGGCCCCTGTACCCTCAAGGGAGGCCCTGATGCCTTGTGCAGCTTCTGCCTCTGGCCTGGCCCAGGCCCCACCTCTGCACCCATTTGTGGGAAGTAAACTAGTGGGTTCCAGGTCTCTCTCTCCTTCTGCATCTTCCTCTCTCTCTCACTTTACCTTTCAAATAAATAACTTTTTTAAAGCGACAGGAAAAGAGAATTGCAAGAGAAGCTTGCTTGGGGGTATAGCTTTCCCATCCCGTGCGTTTTCCTTGAGGTTTCTGAAGACGCCTAGCTTGTTTGACTCCACACGTCTCTGACCACTCAGGCGGGCCACTCGCAGAACTGGTTCACACTGTGGACCATCTGGGTGTGTGCACTGTGCTCCCAGACACATGCAGCAGCTCACAATGGACACTCCTCAGGTCTGGCTTTTGTCAAACTGTCCCCATGGACACTCTTAGCATTCGACAAAGCAGCCTTCACCGTTCCTTCTCGGGGCTGCATACCACTGCCCAGCACAGGGCAGCCACAAGGCGTCCACCCATCCCCAGCCACGGGGCACTTCCTCGGCTGGCATCCGTCACAGGGAGTCATGCTGCTGCATTTTCCTGAGGTTGTTAGCCATTGGAAGTGTTATAATACACAAAAATGCATGTTCTCAGGCTAAGTTAAAATAACAAGACTATTTAATTAAAAAAAAAAAAAGTTCCTTGAGAGGTGGAGAAAAAGAGGAAGAGAGCTCTTAGCCATGGGTTTCACGTCCCAAATGCTCTTGTCAGCACTACAGCACCTCCTGGATGTGGAAACTTCTTCCAGGGCTCCCGCGTGGGGAGGAGCAGGACCCCAGCCACGTGATCCCTCACTCCCCGGGTCTGCACCAGAACCTGCATTTGCTGGAGTCAGGAGAAAAACCAGTTGTCAAACTCAGACACTTTGTTATGGGACTCGGGCATCTTAAAGACTAGGTGTCTGCCTCTGATGAGATGAGCGTTTATCTGATTACAGAACTGTGGTGTTTTCTATCCAAAGATTCCTGCAGATGCTGCAAAGGCTGCGCTCTCATGGGTAGTTACACAGTAACCTTCCGTCCTCTGTCCTCCTCATCCTCCTCGCTCCTTTCAAGGTTGCCTGACTTGCCACACTCTGGGTGTCTTTCCTTGCTCCTTCAGACCTCAAGGGTTTCCATTCTTCAATTGTCACAAAACCACTGGATTCCAAAAAGCCTCTGGAATGGTCTTTTTGAAAAGCAATTCTGCAACTCCGGGCAAGTTTGTATTGTTCACTAACTAGCCCTTTTGAGAGAGAGAGAGAGAGAGAGAGAGAGAGAGAGAGAGAGAGAGAACGCGCTATTTTATTTGAAGGGCAGAATCAGAGAGACAGAGCTACAGTGGCTGGACTGGGCCAAGCTGAAGCCAGGACTCCGGCTGGGTTTGCCATGCGCTTGCAGGGCCCAGGCACTTGAGCTGTCTCCCATTGTTTTCCCAGGTGCTTTAGCAGGGAGCCAGATCCGACATGGAGCAGACAGGACTGAAACCAGCATCACAGGTAGTGACTTAATCTTTTGTGCCACAACACCACCCTCCAAGCTAGCCTTTTAAGGAAGGGGGTGGGGGGTCTCATCAGAGTGGAGGAGGGGACCGAAGCAGCATGTATAGTTGGAAATTGTTGAAGCAGGACCACCCAAGGGAAGTTTCGTTCTTTGCTGCCTCTGCCGCTGTTCACCCAGGGAGACTGCTTCACGCCTGCAGGGAGCGCCACTTGCAGGAGGCTCCCTGGTGTCAGCAGGAGCTCCCGGCTGGCAGACAAGCTGACGACTTCCCAGAGGGCTCCTCAAACCACCCCGAGCCCTTCCTCCCAGGCTGGATACTCAGCTGTTCTCAGCCAGCCTGCGTGGCTTTTCTTGGATCCCATTTCAACCAGCCAGCCCACACTTCCTAAGTCCCCCTGGGTCCCCGTGGACTGGGCAAAATCCTTGTTGACACCAATTCACTGCTTTTCTGAGTGGAAAGGACCAAGAGGAGGCTCGAGGTGAAAGGTGCCACGAAGCAGGTGAATGGGGCAGCTGCAGGAGATCTGGAAGGAGCGAGAACCTCCTTGATGTACCACCACCTCTTTCTGTCCCGCCGCCATGCGCAATGATCCTAAGGTGGGAACCAGCTGTGAAAAGCTTCAAGCACAGAAGGAACGCCGCGCGGAGTGGACAAGGAGAGAGTGACCCCTAGGAGAAGGTGGCAAGCATCTCCATCTCGGTTTTGACTCAGAGTAGACCAGTGAGTGACCACAGCAGAGGGGTGAGAACCATCACGAGCAGAGGGGGACTTGGGTCCAGATCTGGCATGGGAGACGGGGTGAGGGTGGGCGGAGCCCTGTTAGAACTGGCTGGGACACATAGGGATTGGAGGTGTGGAATGCTGACCTCACGCACTGGTGAGACCCAGTAGTTGTTTATTAAACGTCGGGAGTGCCAAGCTCCTTGCGCACACCTTGTACTCATTGCCAATCCTTTGTGTGACCCGAGGACCCATAGCTTGGAATTCAACCCATTTTACCAATGCAGAAACTGTGACCCAGAGTTCTGCAAGGCGTCTCAAGGTCACTGGGAGAGAGCCGGGGCTCATATTCCAATCTACCTGGCTGCAGTGTGTCTGGGGGCAGCTACTGCCTGAGCTTCCTCCCAGGCTGGCTCTGCAGACTGAATGACATCACCATGCAGCCAAGCGCCAAGCAGAGGACACCGGCATTCCCTGCAGACTCCAGGCCAGCTCCTCCAAGTGCACACCTCAGCCCTCAATCTTCAGGGCCTCGCCGCTGGGCTCCACCCATCATCCAGGACATCTTTGGGCTTCTATAGCCTGGCCCTCATCACCTCTCACACGGTACGTGGCAGCAGCCATGGAAGGTTCCCTGCCTTCTGGCCCCTTCCCAGTCCCAGGGCAGCAGAGGAGTCTTCTGAATTTAAGTAACATTCCTTGATTTCCCTAGGCAGGTGCTTCTGTGTCCCGCCCGACTCCCTGGAAACAGGTTTATGCCTCAACCAAGGCCATCATTGATTGGTAGTGCTTTCAGAACCCTAATAAAGTACACTTACCCCCTTGATATTTATACTACAATGTCCAATGCAAATTGAGTGCTAAGTAAATGATTGTTATACTGTACAGTTTGGAAAATATTGATTGGAGAAATAGTCTGAACATGGTTGGCACAGGACCAAAATATTTTTTTGTTGTTTTTTCTTTAAAGATTTATTTTTATTGCAAAGTCAGATATACAGAGAGGAGGAGAGATAGAGAGGAAGATCTTCCATCTATTGATTCACTCTCCAAATGACCGCCACAGCTGGTGCTGCGCTGATCTGAAGCCAAGAGCCAGGAACTTCCTCCAGGTCTCCCACGTGGGTGCAGGGTCCCAAGGCTTTGAGCCATCCTAGAGACTGCTTTCCCAGGCCACAATCAGGGAGCTGGATGGGAGGCTGCTTTCCCAGGCCACAAGCAGGGAGCTGGATGGAAAGTGGAGCTGCCGGGATTAGAACTGGCGCCCATATGGGATCCCAGGGCGTTCAAGGCGAGGACTTTAGCCGCTAGGCCATGCCGCCAGGCCCCACACAGGCCTTTCTTATCACATCCTGTTCTCATGGCCCTGGGAGCCTGCTCAGCACGGAGCCCCTTCAAAGTTCACTCTTTACAGCTTGAGCAGCTATGGACCTCCACATGCTCTGGATGAGGATTCAGTCTTTTGTTTCTTGGAAGATAGAGTTACAGAAGGAGGAAAGGCAGAGAGAGCTTGGCTGCAGAAGGCATAACAGAGCCAATCCAAAGCCAGGAGCCAGGAGCTTCTTCTGGGTCTCCCACATGGGTTCAGGGTCCCAAGGACTTGAGCCATTCCTTAGTTGCTTTCCCAGGCCGTAAACATGGAGCTAGATGGGAAGTGGAGCACCTGGGACATGAACCAGCACCCATATGGGATGCTGGCTGTGCAGGCGGAAGTTTATCCTGCCATTATCAGGGTGCCACCCCACAAGGATCCATTTCTTAATGATTAGCTCAAAAGCAGCCTTCTCTTGTCAAGTACAGAGTTTTAGTTTGGGAAAATGAAAAGTTGTGGAGGTGGGTGTGATGGCGAGGGTTGCACGGCAACATGAATGGACTCAATGGCGCAAAATCGTCCACTCACAAAGGATTAAAAGGGTAGATGTCTCCAAATGTGTTGGTCACAGTACCCATACACAAGCCAACTCTTGTGTGTGTGCCATCCAGGCCCCCTGTCAGCTGGCCCTCCGCTTCTTGTGTATCTCAAGCAGTTGTCCCTGGAAAGCCAGCTTTCTCTCAGTCAGCCGCCAGGGCTCTGCATGAAGGCACCAGTGGCTGTGATGGGGAGAAAGCTTGTTTCCCAGATGCAACTGTGTGTGCTGTGTCTATGTGGGCTACAGAGCACCTGGTAGTGCCATGAGCTCCCTGAACAACCCAACCCCTTACTCCCTGAGGGTCCACAGGTACCCAGCTCTGAGGACCCAAGGACAGGAGCCTGGGGTCATTGTCCTGACGAGGCTTTCAGTGCTGTTATTAGTATTGTGTTCAATAGACCTAACACCATAGTCATCATTTTTAAAATTCAAAATTTAATAACATTGAGGGTGACGGTAGGCAACCTCAACACCTCTCAGCCCCAGACCTGTCTTCATCTTGCCCAGCAGAACTCTACACCCTTTAGACACTCACTCTTCGCTCCCCATCCCCACCCACAGTCCCAGGTACCACACATCTCCACATTGAGCTTTTTGTGGGTAGGAGAAACAACAGCGCATGTCCAAGACCACAGGCTGGGTGCAAATGGTATGTGCCAAAGGGGGCAAGCCTAAACTCCAGGCAGGAGCAGATCAAAGTGCTATGTGCAGGAGTGAACTTGCCACACCCCACGCCCAGCTCCTCTCAACGGGTGAGAGGACAGAGCCTCTTCATGCCAGGTTGTTTTCCTGGAGCTCAGGAATAAACCCCACGAAACCTTATTGAAGTAACATATTGGTCTCTTGTCAAATCTCTGTTGCAAGAGAGTCAAGACCCTGGGTTCAGTATCAGAAACATGTACTATCTGTTCTTCTGTGTCTGCCTTATTTCATTGACAGGTCTTCAAGGATCATCCATGTTGTAGCAGGCATCAGAATTTCTTTCCCTTTCTTTAAGCATAAATAAGACACTGTGGTCTGTATTGTGATTTGTTTGTCCATTCACTTTACAATGGACACTTGGGTGGGTTTTTCCAGCTGTGTGTGTGTAAAGATTACTGCTTGGTGTAGTTCCCGCTTGCAGCTGTTTGGCACACATACTTAGAAGCACAATTGCTCTGTTATATGGAGTTTCTGTGATTGATTTTATTTGCTTCTAATAATTGTATGAGGTAGAACCAGCCTACACATAGTATTTGAAACTAAAGTGTAGCCTAAACAGAACCAGGAAGCTGAACTGTGCAAATCCCAATAATGACCCTTGATCAGTGATGGCCCTAATCCCTTCAACCTTAGCTTTTCTGTAAAAGCAGGGTCTATGTAATTTGAAACACAGAGAGAAAAATCTTCCAGTGCCTTGTTTATTCCCCCGAATGGCTGCAGTGGAATGTAGAGTGATACACACATGTACAGAGAGAGAGAGAGAGAGAGAGAGAGAGAGAGAGAGAGAGAGAGCCAAGAACTCCCATCCACAAAAGTGACTGGAACCAAAGTATATGGGTCATCCTTTATAGCTGCTCAAGTACTTACTGGAAAACTGACAAGGGAGCGGGGAAAGATGGCCGACTGCAGAAGGCTGGTGCAGCTGAGACTGTGGACGGATAGGGACAGGATCAGTGGGGCAGAGAGCAACAACAAGAGAATCACTGGGGAAAGTATCCGAAACTCCCTGGACCAAGGCAGGTCCCACACAGGCAAGGGAAAGTCGCAAGCAAGTAAAATCCTCAAGTCTATAATCTGCAGCCTGAGTAGGTGAAGGCAGACGCTGTCCAGGAGAAACAGGGACTGGGTTAAAAGTTGGTGGGTCACAAATTGACATGGGGAGAACTCCTGCAGGAGTCTTTGTTTGCCCGTAATAGACAGAGGCAGAAGGACCCTTAGGAAAGGACACCAGTGACAGTAAAGCAGCTCGAGGAGAAAACCCCGAGCACAGTGCTGAGCAACCCCTACTGGAGCAGGGGAGGTTATTGGGGAAATGGTAACTGAGGAGTGGAGGAATGATTCACATGAGCCAGAGGCACAGGGTGAGGTCTGACCTCCACCCACAGTAGAAGGCTCTGAAGCTTGAGCCCCATAGAGGGACACAGGAATCACCCAAAACAGAAATGCAGAGTCGCTCTGGAGCAGAGATTTCTCTCAGTCGTTGAGTGGCGAGGGTGAGGATACCAGCAGAGCGGATCAGAGGCTGCAGGGAAACCCAGGAATACCAGGAGAGAACAGAGGTACACACTCCCACCACTTGCCCATTGGGGATGAGGGAAGGCATGGCATAACCAGACCTGGAGAGTGCTCCTGCTGATTGTGCACTATGCAACAGCAGGAACTCACTGACTCTGGTGCCCATCCAGCTAACAGAGGCCACAGAGGCACCAAGCAGCATGGGCACTTGAGTGGTGCGGCAGCTGGAGCACGCTCCTGCAGTCAGAGATCATGTGAACCTCCAAGTTCCAATTCCTGGCTTACTGGACCTGCATTGGCCTGTGAGCACCATCTGCTGCTTGAAGTGGCAGGTCAGATAACTCCCCAACCTCAGGCAGGGACACAGTGAGTCTTCTTGTGAATCAGCAGCCTTCCAGACTATGGACAGGTATATCAGAAAATGCCAGCAAGCCATCAGAGGTAGAAGGCATGCAAATTCACAGACATAAGAAATCCCACAGATCTGAAAGATCATGGGGAAAGTAGAAAAATAGGGAACACTTCAGATGGGGGGTGGGGACCAGTGCTGTCCTCAAAAATGAACAAATGCAGGAAGTATTCAATGAAATCGTAAAAGAGAACTTCCCAAATATTGGAAACAAGGGAAAGCCAAATACAGGAAGGACAGAGAACACCAGATAGGTTAGATCCAAAAAAGACCCTCACCCAAACATATTGTGGTCAAGCTTCCCTCAACTGAACACAAAGAATATTGAACCAAACATGAAAGAGCAAATAACATTCTGAGGAAAACCAATCAGAATCACTGTCAACTTTAAAATTGATGAGTTAAAGCATTTGTGTTCAAAGTTAGTATTGAGTGGTTGCAAGTTAGCCCTGTCATGACTGGTTTTGTGTGTGTGTGTGTGTGTGTGTGTGTTGTAGTCTTTGTTTAACTTTGGCTTCTTTTGCGGGCTTTATTGAGAAGATCTTCCCCTTTGCCATCAGTAATTGTGATTAACGTCCTTTCTTTATGGCTTCAGCACATTTCTGAGCAGCGTTTCTAGGGCTGGCTTAGTGTTGGCATATCCTTCCAACTTCTCTTTACTATTGAAAGTATTTTATTTCATTTTCAAATACAAATGAGAGCTTTGCTGGATATATTATCCTATGTTGACAGTTTTTCTGTTTTAGGATCTGGAAAATGCTACTCCATTCTCTTCTTCACAGTATGTGGTAAAGAACTTGCCAGCTCTACCTTCAGACCAGAGATGCTCTCCCCAACAAGCCGTTGAATTTGTCTGGGCAATGAGATGCTGGCCTCTATGCTTGGTATATGCTTGCAATGAAAGAATCTCGAGTGATTTTGAACTGTGGTAATGCAGCAAGATGGAGGAATCAACCATGGGGGAGAGAGTTTTGGAGAGGGGTGGGGGGAATCCCAGTGCATATGGGACTGTGTCACATAATGCAATGTAATTAATAATAAAAAAAAAGTTGGTTCTTAGAGAAAATAAACAAACCAGACACTCCACTGGCCCAACTGACAAAAAAATTTTAAAAAGGCAGGAGAAAATGGGAATAGTATCAAAGCTGAAAAAGGGAACATAACAACAGACACTGCAGCCATACAGAGAATAATTAGAAATTACTACACACAACTATACGCCAACAAATTAGAAGACCTCCCTGAAATGGATAGGTTCCTGGACTCCCACCAGCTATCAAAACTTAGCCATGAAGCAACGGAAAACCTAAACAAACCTATAACAGAGGCAGAGATTGAATCAGTAATTAAAGTCTTTCCAACAAAGAAAAGCCTGGGCCCAGACGGTTTCACTGCTGATTGTGCAAAGCATTCCAAGAAGAGCTGACACCAATCCTCTATAAACTCTTCAAATCAATAGAATGGGAGGCAAGTCTTCCAAACTCATTCTGTGAGGCCAACATCACCTTAATACCAAAAACAGGTAGAGATCCAATAGAGAAAGAAAACTACAGACTGATACCCCTGATGAATATCAATGCTAAGGTCCTCGGCAAAATACTAGCCAACAGAATACAAAAATACATCAGACAGAGATTATTTATGTGGTCCAAGTGGGATTCATTCTGGACATTCAGGGATGGTTCAACATTCATAAATCTATAAATGTGATACATCACATCAAAAAAACTGAAGAAAAAGAAACATATGATAGTCTCAATGAATGCAGAAAAAGTTTTCAACAAAATCCAATGCCACTTCATGCTAAAAACTCTAAATAAGGTAGGCATAGAAGGAATAACACACAACATAATCAAAGCAATATATGAAAAATGCAATGTGAGCATCAAACTAAATGGGGAAAGACTGGAAGCCTTCCCTCTAAGATCTGGAACCATACAAGGATGCCCACTATCACCACTGCTATTCAACATGGTACTGGAAGTATTCACAAATGCTATTAGACAAAAAAAAATCAAAGGAATACAAATTGGACACAAGGAAGTCAAGCTAGCTCTGTTTGCAGATGACGCAGTTCTATAAATGGGAGAACCAAGAAACTCAATCAAGACACTGTTAGAACTTACACAAGAGTGTGATACAGTGGCAGGGTATAAAATCAATGAACAGAAATCAACAACCATAGTGTACACAAACAACTTCAAGGCTGAAGAAGAGCTAACCAGCATAGTACCCTTCAAAATAACAAACAAGAAAATGAAATATCTGGAAATGAATCTAAATAAAGATGTGGAAGATCTCTACAAAGAAAACCACAGAGCTTTAAGAAAAGAAATAGAAGATGACTTCAAAAAGTGGAGAAACATGTTCCTGGATGGGCAGAGTCAACAGCATCAAAATGTCCATATTACCAAAAGCAATATATACATTCAATGCAATTCCAATCAAAATTCCAAGAACATTCTTCGCAGAACTGGAAAAAATGATACAAAGTTTCACCTGAAAACACACACACACACACACACACACACACACACACACACACACATGAATAGTCAAAACTATCTTGAAGAATAAGAACCTGCCAGGATGGATCACAATCCCAGATATTTGGAGATTTTATAGGGCAGTAGTTGTCAAAACAGCCTGGTAATAGCACAGAAACAGAGAGGAAAACAAATGGAGTAGACTAGAAGTAGCAGAAGCGAACCTACACAGGTACAGCCATCTAATCTTTGATAAGAAAACAGAAAACAATCCAAGGAAAAGGGAAGGTCTCTTTAATAAATGTTGCTGGGACAGCTGGTTAATGGCCTGCAGAAATAAGAAGCAAGAGCTACACCTTTCACCATATACAAAGCTTAAATCTAAATGGATAAAAGATCTAAACCCACACCCAGAAACCATCAAGCTTTTGGAAGAAAAGTTTGGAAATATTCTGTGAGGTATAGGTGTAGGCACGGACTTCCTGGAAAAATTGTGAAAAGCAAAGGAAGTCAAGACCAAAATAAACAAATGGGACTACATTAAGCTAAAAAGTTTCTGCACAGCAAAAGAACCAACAAAGTAAAAAAGCAACCAACAGAATGGGAGAAGATCTTTGCACACTACACAGGAGGCAAAGGGCTAATTTACAGAATATACAAAGAACTCCAGAACAACCATAACATCAAAACAAACCAGTCAAGAAATGGACAAGGGAAATGGGCAGATACTTTACAAAGGAACAAATTAAAGTAGCTAACAGGCATATGAAAAAATGCTCAAGCTCTCTAGCAATAAGGTAAATTCAAATAAAGACAACAATGAAGTCCCACTTAACTCCAGTAAGAATGGCCCACATACAGAAAACTACCAACAACACCTGCTGGCAAGGTTGTGGGGAAAAAGCAACCCTATTCCACGGCTGGTGGGATTGCAGACTAGTGCAACCACTATGGAAGTCAGTATGGAGAACACTTAGGCAACTGAAAATCCACCTACCATATGACCCAGCAGAATCACTTCTAGGAATATATCCAAAAAACTTGTTACACAAGAAAGCAATGTGCACCCCAATGTTCATTGCAGCACAATCAATAATTGCAAAGACATGGAAACAATCTAAATGCCCATCAACAGAGGACTGGATAAAGAAACTGATGCATCTACTCTATGAAATACCACTGTGCTATTTAAAAAAATGAAATGTGATTGTTCATAGCCAAATGGGCCAAACTGAAGACCATTAAGCTAAAGGAAATGAGTCAATCCCAAAAGGCCAGATATCATATGCTTGCTCTAATATAATATGGTGTCAAATGTAAGGAATTTACTGGTGAAGTCTACTTTATTCTATCTCCTAGCTATTTGTATCCTTCAAAGTAAAACCTTGCAATGTAACCCGTTAATCAGTCATCCATAAGAGACTGCTTGTAATCACCTGAAATTGCCAATGTCCCTTTTATCACTTTTATTGCTACTGCCCGTAAGTAATGAGGATCTAGTCCTCATTGTGCCCTCACAAGTGCCTTGGGACACGTGAAAAGGAAGGACACTCTTTTTCACCACCCTAGCATCATATTGATACCTTTGTTATATGTTCATTAACTTCATGTGCATGAAGGTTCACTATTTTTTCTCTTTGTGGTGGGCTGTACTAAAGGGGATACATTATGGAAAAGTAGCAGAAATTAGTATGTTCACAGGTAAAAACAGAGAGAAGTCCTCAGGCATGCACTACAAGGATGGCCTTACAAGGAAATGATTGATAATCTCCTACATTGTTGGGAGACACCTCAGTGGCAGCATGATGAACTTTTGAAATTTCATGAAAGACATCCATTGTAAGACTGGAAGGGAGAAGAGAGGGGAGTGGAGGGGACTTGGGGAGGGGAAAGGGAAACCCCAGTGCCTATTAAATTGTACCATAAAACAACAAAAGTAAAAAATGATATTGAAAAAAAGGAGATAGAAAACTAAATCAGAGATCGGAAAAGCACAGCTTTGTGTTGGAAATCTGATCACGGAATCCTGGCGTCACAAGAGGAGTTTAACCTATTATACCAAAAACAAAAAAAGCAAAAACAAAACAAACAAAAAAAAACACCTTTTTTGAGATTTATTTGAAAGGCACAGTTGTAGAGAGGGAGAGACAGTTATCAATGCACACACACATACATACATAAGTGCAGCTAAAAATATGGAATCTTCCTAATTCTGGGGCCTATTAAGCTACAGGTTGATCACCACTAAACCAAGCATCTGAAATCTAAAATGTCCCAGAATCTAAATCCCAATATGATGTCACAAATGGAAAATTCCATTCCTAACCTCACGAGATGAAACACAATCCAAATGCAAGTGCACCAAGAGCATGGTGTAAACTTGCCTTCAAGTTTTGTGCAGAAAGCATATAAAATGCAAATGAATTTTATGTTTAGATTTGGAACCTCATTCCCAAGATATCTATCTATCTAAAATCTGAAAGCACCCTAATCACAAACATTTCTGGTTCCAAGCATTTTGAAAGAGGCTGCTCACCCTGCCGTGCTGATTTCCTGGTGTTGGTTTCATACCTACATACGTAAGCTGTGGCAGTGTGGAGAGGAGGGATGGCTACACACTGCCATAGGATTTTTGCAACTTCCTCTACAGCTATGATTCTTCCCAAATGAAAAAGTTCAAAATTTCTGCTGGGAGGGAAAACAAAGGGCGGTCAATTGGCTAGAGCGTCAGGAATGTATATAAAGCACAGCAAAATCCTTCAAGTCAAAGATCATGTCATGAAATGAAGGCATCAGGCACAACTGGGGCACCTCGTGGAAAACCTATCAACTCAAGCTGAAGCTGCGGGTCATCAGTGCCTGTGCTTGGCTGGTCCAAAGTCGTCCTCACCTCCTGTGCTAGCACCAGTGGGAATCACAAACAGGCATTGGGAGGCTGGGAAGAAGGGAGAGGTGCATTCCGGAGCAGTGGCACAGCTATATTGCTTTGTAAGCACGTGCGTGTGTTTATTTCCTCAATACCTCCACAAGACAGTTGCGCTACAAGGACTCATCCAAGATCCCAGTTGCACTCCCTAGAGTCTAACTTCAGTTTTTTTTCCAAAGGTATGAAATCTCGTCCTGTCACAGCAGCCCCAAAGGGTTTTAGGAAAGGAATAAGAGCGGCTCTGTCTAGTCCTTTGTTCAGTCACTATGAGGGCACAAGATCTGCTGTCCCAAAGGAACATTCCTGATGAGATTGAAAAGGCTGGCTCCAGGCTTACACCATCCAGGACTTAAATTCACTAGCTGTGGGATCAGGAGTGTGTGATGTAACTTCCTGGACCAGAGTATTATTATGCTCATAATCATAGCTCATATTTCTTCAGCGCATTGCATGTGTCAAGCAATATACCAAGCACTCACCTACTTCATAATATTCTTCTGGAAGCAAATGAGCTTACAAATCTTAAGTTGTCTGGCAGAATACCTATGTCAAGGTAGTTGATAAATTTTTGCACTTAAATAAATATTGCTTTATTATTAGTACAACCAAAAGGAAAGGAAAAAGCACTTTTTAAGAAACACAAGCAACTCTGAAATTATTAACAATGCTCATTTTCAAAAATTGCAGCAGGATTGCTTCATACATGTGATTTCTGTTCATGAAATGTGTTTTGTACTGCATATTAGTCATCGTCCCTGAAAATTTCAGCACAAGGCATCTGTATGTTTCCTGGCACGTGTCTTGAAGTTGGATTTCTCCTTAAGATATTCAAAAGATTAAGTGCTCCCCTTAACTTAGCAACTCAGAAAACACGGAGTTATTTCCTCTCGTCTAACCACGAGGAGATGGGTCAGCCAAAGTCAATACTGAGAACATAGTTAGGTAAAAATTCAAGGAACAGCAATGAGACATAGATTTGAAATAAATTAAATTCCTCCAGTAAGGGTTTGGCTGAATAGTAGAATAAAATGCCAAACAAGACCTGACTTTGATGTATAATCCGTGACATGTAAGAAGTGCTGTTTTAGAAGAATTTTGTTAACAGTTGAACGTTACATTGGGATTTTAATCCTCTTAAGCAAATTTAGTAGGTAGCAATCCAAGGTGGGCTAAACTCACAAGCTAAATCTTGCTATTACATTTAGCCTAGAGTATCTGCCTTCAAACTCAGTATTGTATGATGGTGGTGGCAGTGCTGATAGTAATGTTGATGACGATGGTGATGGCAACGGTAAGGGTAGTGTTGGTGGTAATGCTGTTGTTTTGTTCTATTGGTGAGGGTAGGGCTGGGGTAGATGATGGTGGGGGTAGAGAGCTCAGTTTAGTTATAAAAATACGCTACACTGAATGAGACAAAAGAGTTGCCCAATTCTGATTATTAACGACTCCAATAGACAGTTACAAGGAGCAAAATACCAAGTTAAACAGACACAATCCGGGCATCTTAAAGCAGGCCTTCTCCTCCCAACTTTTTCCATCATTTTCCTATCTCTCCTATTTTCTCCCCTAAATCCCAATGTCATCTTTAGCTTTCCCACTTTTCACCTTGCAAATAAATTTATATGAAATTCAGCACATGTTTTTAAAGCTATTTGTGGTTCACTTGGTTTGAGCTTGACTCTCTCCCAGTCTGGAGGGAGTAAGATAAATGGCACTATCACACAAGTGCCTCTGTTTTCCAGGGTTGTGTCACTTTACACTGCCGAGAAGCAAGCCTGGTCTGTGGGGAGAATGTTTGAAATCAGACCCATCTGTTTGAAGTTATTTTGAGCATAAAGTTCCGAGCCCTAAGTGAAATGGAAAAACCATTTTGTGTGGTTTTCAAAGTAAGTAAAATAGCCAAAATCACTTATGTTTCAGAATCCCCAGCACAGCCACAAGGTCCTTAAATCATCCAGGAGAATCTTTTCCAAATCAGTTGCTTCCATAATTTGATCCCTTTAATCTTCTTGCTCCATTTTCCGTTCACTGTGGATGTAGGATATAGGATACAAACTATATTTCTGCTACCGACTAACTTTGTTTGCCAGTACACGAGTTTTGGTTTGTTTTGTAGTGTTTTAGGTCCTCATGACTAAGGGATGAACACTTGGAAATCAGGTACATTTTAGAAACTCATGGAACAGCTTAAAAATAATTCAAAAAGGCTTCATTCCTGAGCTGTTTTCATCACCCAATATTAATTCCCAAAAATATGTGCATATTCTGATGATCCAGATTGCAAGTATGTTGAAGTTTATATCAAGTGCTTAAAAGAAACTCTGAACTACAATTGAATTGTATTCTCCACTCCTAGAAAGTACCAAAAAAAATTCAGAAGTGTAGTAACGGATGTTGAGGATTTTGGTGTAGGCAGCTGGCAAGAGAGAAAAAGGGGATGCGAACGGATTTGCTGACTTGTCTCCATAAAAGCCTCAGATCTTGGACTATTCACTGCATTTACAAGGATTTAAAGATGAACTTACTTATCGGAAAGGCAGGGTTGCAGAAACATTTCCAATCATGGAGTCACACCCCAAATAGTCACAACAGCCAGAGCTGAACCAGGCAGAAACCAAGAGCATTGGACCCCAGCTGTGTGCCCTAATGTATGACAGGGTCTCAATGCTTGGGCCAGCCTCTGCTATGAAGGGATACACACACACACACACACACACACACACACACACACTACGGAGTGCATCTATTCTTTGTTGATTCAGTGAATTGAGGATGAAGGAGCTGGGAGCTCACTCTAGGTGGCTGGCTACGGAGAAGGACGAATGCAGTGATCATACCAGCCAAGGTGATCATCCCCTCGCCTCTGTTGACTGCAGAGAGCAGATAACAAACACAGCTTGGATGTCACCCCGATTTTTGTCCCACGCATAAATGCTGGCCGGAGCTTCCAGGTCCCACACAGGACACACCTCTGAACATCCCCTGAAGGCGCAGACATTCCACTATACCTAGAGCAACATGCTCAAGAACAAAGCTTTTGGAGGACATCGGCAAGTGTTATTCCAGATAAGCAAAAAGAAACATAAAAATATAGAAAATGTGGATAGAAAAGACAAAATGATTCTCCAAAGGAAACACAATAATATTTCAATATTAAACTGTGAAAATGAGGAAATTGACAAAATGCCTGAAAGGGGATTCAAAAGAGTGATTTCAAGGTTACCAAAAAATCATATAGAAGCAATTACATGGATTAAGGCAATCTCTGTGTGACATGGGTGAAAAATTTCACCAGCAAATAGAAATGTTAAAGAAAAAAATAAAAGAAAACTGAAAGATTAAAAATGAAGAACTTAATACTCCAAAATAAAAACAATAGAAGGCCTAAACAACAGACTTGGTACGACAGACAGACAGAGGAATCTCAAAGCTGGGAGACAAAATTTTTGAAATCTCTCAATTATCAGAAATTATTCGAAACAGCTATATGTCAATGCATTGAAAAATGTAAAAAGTGGGTAGATTCTAGACACACACAATTTACCAAAACTGAGGCACAAAAACAAAAAAACCTAAACAGACCGATTACCAAGATTAAGACTGAGTAAAACAGACTGTTCCAACAATGAAAAGCCAATATCACTGCTGATTTTTTATCAAACTTTTAAAGAACAATTAATCCCAATTCTTCTTAAACTATTCAAAACAGTTGAAGAGAGAAAGGATTCTCTCACATTCCTAGGAAACCAGCGTTAATTTAATCCCCAAACCAAGAAAAGATACAAGAAATACAGAACAGTTTCTCTGATGTACATAGACACAAAAATACTCACCAAGACAATAGAGCTAGTCAAACCCAACAACACATCAGAAAAGTCATCCACCTGGACTAGGTGGGATTCATCCCAGGCATACAGGAATGGTTCAACATCAACACTAAATCAATGTGATACATCACATTAACAAACTAAAGGCTAGAATCCATATGATTATATAAATAGATACAATGAAAGTTTTGATAAAATATACCATCCATTTACGATCTAAAAAAAAAAGAAAAACCTTAAGCTAATTGAGGAACTGACATATTCCACTGAGACACGATTTGAACTCATAAGACGGTTTGGCAAAGATGAAGATTATAAATTAGACATACACACAAAACATCAATAGCATTCATATTACACGAACAATGCCATGGCTGAGAATGAGCTTGTAACATAGCGGCATTCACAATACTTACAAAAAGCCTGCACGCATTGGAATGAATTTAACCAAGACTGTCAAAGATCTCAGCAGTGAAAATCACAAAGCGCAAAAGGAAGCAACATCAGACACACCAAAATGGAAAGATCTTTGTCAGAACTGATCGAACAGACAACAAAAAGGTCAATATACTGCTTCCTAATTGGAGAAGAGTTTCCCATTATGAAATTCTGTAAGTTCCCTTACTTCATCGAACAGACACCAAGAAAATGCTTAATAGAGAAATAATTTTATTAATCTACACCGTGGCCAACATCCACACTTTCAGGATGATGCCTTTTGTCTAAGAAAACATAATCTGCAACATTCCTACAATCTGAACATAAAGGGGGCGTTCACATAGGCCTAAACATAAAACATATTATTACAATAAATATCATCACTGCTGTTATTATGCGAGTTATCAGAGAAGTTTCCTTTTAATACAGTCTGGGTCATGAAGCTGCTGCCAATCTGCATAACTGAGTTGGGTTGGGATCTAGGTGGTGGGGTAGGCAGGGGCTAGGAGGAGACAAACCCCTGACATGTCAGACCATTACCCATGCATTTCATGATGCCAATCATAATAGGATTTATTCCAGGAGGGAGAAAGTAAGTGGTTACACAAAATATAATTCTCACTACAATTGTGTGAAAATTTACCATGGGATCCCCAAGCAATATCAGAATTCTTCGATAGCTCTGCAACTACTTGAATAAATAGATAATTCTCATATTTGCAGAAGATAACAATACATAAAGAAATATTTGGTTTTCCTATGTTGGTATTGTTTCTATCAGTTACACTGAAAGACAAAATTTGGCTGGAGTCAAAATCAAACAAATGTTTGGGTGTTTTTAAGACAGTAAAATATTAAGCCAAATCAGTTTAGCCAGAGGTAAACATGGAGGATGAATACCCAAACACAGGGGAAGAATATGAACTCCTAAAAAGATATTAAGGCATTTGTCTTCTTCCTCTAGAAATGTTAATCTCTGACCTCCAAGGTGTAGGAAAAGGTAGTCTTTAACCCAAAACATAGGAAAATCTGCTAGCGGATCCATTTTCTTCAGGGGTAGGGCTGTATTCATGGGGACTGCTGCATTTCCAACACCAAATGAGCCACAGAGAAACCCACAGTTTTTTGGAGGATCAATCAGGAATTTTTGTGGAGACAAAAACGTAATTTCTGCCAAGAGTTATTCGTGTTCCATAATACCAATCCTTTAGTTGTCTCACCCAGACAGTGGCTTATAAGGCCACATTAGAAAATGAAGAGGTAGAAAAAATGTTATTCAGAGGAAATATTAGAGTTTTTAAAATATTTAAAGATAAATGTCTCTGGGGATTATACCCCCTTTTTAACTTTTACTTTTAACAATTGATTTTAGGGTGTTATGTATACATTTAACAATAATTTATGTCTGAGGGTTATAATGTATAAGTGAACTACTCTAAATAGAATGTTTTGAAATTTCTAGTATTATATGTAAGTTCATTATTTATTTTAATAATATAATTTTTTGATGGAAAGATAAGTGAAAAGGAAAGATTTAATAGCTGAAGTAGGTTTAGAAGTCAGGCTTTGCCAAGAGGAGTTTAGAAGAGCTGTAAGGTAATGTCCATGCGGAGACAATCAGGTTACCTGGTCTTTGTATGTTTCTAGGCATTACTGCAAAAAAAAGGACTTATGCATTATTTTCATAGGGTATGGAGATCCTGAGAAGCCCTTAGAATCTTAGAGAGAACAGAGGAGAAATGAAGAAATTAAGTCTGAGCCACCAGGTTGTTTAATCTGAGATACAATATTAAGTAAAAATTATCAATTAACAGCTTTAGAAAACATTATCCAAAGGTTTAACATCCGCTATAAATTTAAGACGAGAGCACAAGTTAACATGGTGTTTAAAACAGACCCAAATAGTCTTTTATCTTTGCCCAATTTATACTTAATTGTACCAAGATAATTTAGGAAACATACATTAGACAAGTACATTTATTCTTTTAAATAATTTTTGTTGCAGAAAACTCCAAAGTTAGTTCACCATAAGTAAAGAAGTGTAGCATTTCCTAACCAATAATCAAACAATAATGTATGCTAACAATTAACATTTTTCTAAAATAACTCCAGCTGGAAAAAAACAGGCATAAAACTCAAATTTATTACAAAGCCATTCCTCATTTAATCTCAAGGAGCAGTGAGGTCAAGTCGTGTTACTATAGAACACCTTTTCTTTATTTTGCAAAATATATCTTAGGAGGCTGTAAGAATAGAATTCTGATTATCAGTTATCTTGGCATTGGACCTGTTACACCATACAGTTTTGACAAAAAGACAAACATCATGACAGACAAGTAGCTACCATACTCTCACAATTTACAAAATCTAATGGGAACCCAAACATTATGGGCCCTAATGACGTCTCAAATGGACCCTGACTCAAGAAGTTGCGCTGCGTCCAGCCTTCCTGAGTCCCTGGTGAGTACTCAAAACAAACAGATCAGACGATGAGATGCCTGTTTATGGGTAAAGGTCAGTACAAATCTTGCAAGCCAGGAAACCAGGATCAGCTGCTGGAGCCATGTCAGTCATCATGGTGGCTCCCCTCCCAGACTCCTAAGCCAGATTCCAGAGCACAAGAGGGCCACTGCCCCCTGACTGGGGCCTGCAAAATGCTTCAGGGTGCCCACATAATACAATGTAACTAATGAATAAATTAAAAAAATAAATAAAGACCTTAGGATTAAAAAAAAGATGCTTCAGAGTGCAAAAGAGATCAAGCCAGACAAATCTAGGGTATGCTAAGGAGTTTTCATTAACCAAGCTTGGCGATAGTTAGTACCCATGGAAATATGTGCCCAGTTTTCCTAGAAATACAAATTATCCTAGGGCAGTGCAGTGAACAACCTGGACACGTTTAAAAAGTTGTGAACATTTGCCTTTTTCTGACTTTTTGGCCTACAATCCATTATCGTTAGACATCACCTATCCTGGAACCCTTGGACGTATACAAATTTGAGCTAGACTGCTGTTGCATCTTCCAACCTCTGTAATTGTTTAAACATCTGAAGCAGTAGCATTTTAATATAACAAAATTCTGTCCCACTTGGCATTTGACAGCATCTTTAACATAATCCGAATAACTTAATCAGTTGTTGCCTCTACAAAATGAGAGATAAATTCTTTGATATCTCCAGGAGGCCTCGCTAGAAATACCAAAGTCCAAAAATTTTAAAATTTTGAATATTTGGATGAGTATCAAGGATGCCAAGAGGGGCTTCACACATCTGATTAAAATAGGACCTTCTTACATGACACAATATAATATAAAAAATTGTAGATAAGAATTAGCTCATTGGTTTAGCTCATTAACCAACTACTACTGTGCTGTTTAGGAAAAAGAGATATATAAGCAACATCCATTTGCCACAATTGGTTAGAACTTTGTTCTTGAGGATTTCCACCTGCAGGATGAGTACAAAGTAAAGAGGAATGGGGCATTGAGAAGGAGTAACAATGAAATCCTGAGAGAAATGAACTTTAATCAGCACTTCTACTAGTAACGGCTTTTAAGTCTGTTACTCTTCTGTAGGCACAACTTAGGATATTGGCGTTTTGTAAACTTCTGATGTTCAGAGTCTGGGGCTGGCCCCACCGGGAGCTTCCTGGCCACAGACGTTGGCCAGTATTATCAGTTTTATATTTACATACTTTCGTCCAATGTTGGCGTCTATGACATTTAGGACATAATTTAGGGCAATGATCCTTAGCAGTATTAGTGCCATATTTTTTAGTTGAAAGAGGTGCTCAGCATTGTTTTTGAAGGTCTCTGGGCTTGCCACAATTAGAACTCATTTGCTTTTGAATAGCAGAGGTTTTAAGCCCTGCCAGGTGGGCAGGATATTTGAAAGTCCCTATGCTACGGCAGGCCTTTAGATAACCCATAACTTGCTCATCAGATTTCTTGCTGTTTCACTTCCTACAATCTTTTTGCATATGTCCAAGATATAACACATAAGTCTATTTTGCTTTAACCCAGTGCTTAATGCAGCAGCCAACAAATCAGCCTTGTACCCCTCAGAGCTGATATCCATACATGTCCTCATATAATCACCTAGGCTTCCTCCGGCTGCTTTAATTGGTCGGAAGGCTCGCTGACAATCAGGGTTAGCATTCGCACAAGCTAAGGTATGTAACAACAGATCCTGGACATTCGGCTGTGCAATGGCCGGCTGCAGTGCCTCCTGTAAATGGAAGATAAAGTCTACATAAGGTTCCTTAGGGTCCTGCAACATCTTCACAAAAGAAGGATGAACTTTTCCTGCCCCCTCTATCCAGTCCCAGGCTGTCATGCAACAATGTCAGACTTGATCATCATACATCAACTGTGCCTGAGCTCCCCGCCACTGTCCAATCCCTAGCAACTGTTCCATGGTAATCACAACACTATTTTCTTGATTTTTCTTAGCCTGCTGTTTGGCTTTATTTTCCCACCACGTCTTAAATTGCTATAAGCTCCTGACTCCAGTATTGTTTTTACAGCGCCTCCCAAACCTGAGGGACCATTCGTTGAACACGCGACAGTGTATCCAGCAAGCCCGGAGTGTAAGTGGAATGCATCCCATATGTAGATATGGCTTTCTCAAATTCCTTAAAGACATTGATATCCCACTCATTCCACTGATACTAATAAACCCCATTAGATAGAGTATTGCGGGCCAGCGTGTGCTGCGGGGACATGTATGACAGTCACAGGATACGTAGGTGTTGGTTGTTTCCAAGGGGGGAGCTGGTGGAGGAGGCGGCAGCTGGAGGGAGACGGTGGCTGAGGATGTAGGCTTGGTTCTTTTTTCTGACCTGTGTTAACTTTATTGATTGCTCTAACTGTCCTTCGAGCCATGGGCTCCAATCCTTTTCTCTCTTGTACGTCAGCTTTACCCATTCTTTCAGCTGGTCGTCTTCTTCCGTTAGTAAGCTCTTGTGCTTCACTTCAGTCGTCACTGACGGAGCTGCAGGCTCCTGTTTCTTTAGCTTCTGTGTGTCAGCTTTATCTCTTTCTCTGACATTTGCAAACTCTTCTACTGTGCTTTAGTAATCACAATATCTGACTCCCCTTCTGAGTCATCATCAGAACCAGAGTGATACAGAGCTTACAACAGATATCAAACAGCACGGAGTCCAGACTTTAACAGAAATCATTTCTCCTCTCTGCTGTGCCCTCCTCAAAGCCCACAAAACTTTAGACCACAGCTTGTAGTTAAGCACACACTTCCATTTAGGGTGAAACCAGTAGTAATGACAACTCACAGCATAAAAGAAGTTTTCATAAGTGCAGGGGTTAATTTTAGCCCCTGTTCCCGCCGCCAGTCCTTGAAGCAGATCAATAGACTGCTTCCTAACTGAAGAGGAGTTTTCCGTTATGAAATTCCGAAAGCTCGCTCACCTTGAGTGGTCCGTTTTCCTTTCGGTTTCTCCCAGCTTTCTTCAGGTCCCTGTTCGTGGTGCCAGATGCAAGGATTAACACTAAATGGAGAAATGATTAATCTACACTGTGGCCATCATAAACGCTTTCAGGATGATGCTCTTTGTGTAAGAAAACATAGCCTTTTATACCCAGAAAGAATCCAGGTGTCATATAAAGCTTCCATTAATCCCTATTTTATGTGAAGCTAGCAATTCTTAGAATAGGGAGAAGACGTTAACACAGTCTTTGTATACTTTAATTCATTACTTGTAACTTATGGAAAACAATAAAGAAAAGATAGTATTGAGGCCAGGGACGCTCTCTTTTGTTATTTTTAACCAAAGGGAGGGACAAAGGAGGGATAACACCAAGGAATTCCGTCTGCTGCTTGGCGTTCCAAGGTTAGACACAAGCCCAGGTGTTCCTGGCTTGCGAATAGCTCCGTTGTCCACCGATGCTCTCGGCTGTTTCAGAGTTTCCATGCCCATGGCCTGGAAGAATTGACATCACCAAAACACTTACGACCCAAAGCAATTTACAGATTCAATGCAATCCCACTCAAAATACCAAGGACATTCTTCTCAGATCTAGGGGGAAAAAAGTACTCCAAAATTAACATGGAAGCCAAAGAGACCCCAAATAGCTAAAGCAATCTTAATAAAAACACAGCTCGTGATATCATAATACTAGGTTTCTAGACATGCTACAGGGAAGTTATACTCAGAATCGTCTGAAATTGTAGAGCCCTGGAAGCGAACAGGAAGCCCAGAAACCAGACAATGCGTCTCCAACCAACCAATCCTTGACAGATGAGGTTCAGTCGTTTCCCAAGGAAAGGACAATCTCGCCAACAAATGGTGTAGGAGAGAAATGGAGCTCCTCATTTAGAAGTATGAGGAAAACCAACCCGCGGCGGATGAAAGATCTCAATCTATTGCCTGATACCATTACATTACTAGAGGAAAACACAAGGGAAACTCTGTCAGGCATTTGTCTAGTCAAAAGCTTCCTGGATTAAGGCCAGAAACACAGGCAATAAAAGTAAAAATTAAAAATGGGATTCCATTAAGCTAAGAAGCATCTGCATAGCAAAAGAAATATTCAACATGTGAAGGTACAACCAACAGAACGGGAAAAATGTTTGCAAACTATGTATCCAGTGAAGGATGGAGATCCAGACTGTGTAAGGATATCACGAAACTCAACAACAGCAAAACAAATAGTCCAATTAAGAAATCAGAAAAGGACACACGCAGGCATTCTTCAAAGGAAAAAATAGAAATACCCAACAGACACATGACAATATGCTCAGGATTATGAAGTATCAGGAAAACACAAATAAAAACCACAATAAACATCTCCTTATCCGAGTTAGAATAAGTATCATTCATAGCAAGGATGAGGAGAAAAATCAAAAACATTATAAATGCTGGAGTGGGCAAGAAGGCTCAACAGGGTAATCCTTTGCCTGCAACACCGGCATCCCATATGGGTACTGTTTTAGCCCCAGTTATTCCACTTTCTATTCAGTTGCTTATGGACTGGGAAAGCAGCAGAGGATGGCTCTCAAATCCTTGGGACCCTGCACTCACATGGGCGATCTAAAGAGGGCCCCTGGATCCTGGCTTTGGATCAGTTCAGCTCCAGCCATTGTAGCCATTTGGGGAGTGAGCCAGAACTTAAAAGATATCTATCTCTCTTTCCTCTGTGTAAATCTACCTTTCAAATTAAAATAAATACATTTTTAGCAACTAATAAATGCTGGGAAGCATGTTGGTGGGAATGTGAATGAATACAATCGTTACGGAAGACAGCATGGAGATTTCTCAGAAATCGCAAATAGATCTGCCATAAGTCCCAGCTATCCCACTCCTGGGAACTTACCCAAACATGTGAAATTTACATATGAAATAGTTATTTATACCTTTACGTTTATCTCAGCCCAATTCACAATATCTGAGATACAAGATCAACTCGAATCTCAAAAAGCAGTGCTTCTCAGCTGATGCCCAGTCTCTCCCAGCAGGAACTGGGGATAGATTGTAAAGATGATGACCAAAATTTCCTCTCATATTTGAATGCATCACAAGGTGACATCTATCCTGCACCGCTCTGGCATTATGACATCAAGGCTTGTTCTGACCAGTAGAACGCAGCACAGGGGATGTGTGAGAGTTCCACAGCCCAGCGGGTAAGAGACACGAATCTTACATGATTGCTCTCTTGCATTTCTGAGCTCTTTTGTCAAACCTGAGGACCCTGCTGAGAGCCTACGTGGACAGATCACCGTGGAGAGGCCCAACCAGCTCCCAAACTCTCGCAGTGTCTCCAGCTAGGTAAAGCTAACTTGCAACCTCCAGCCCGAGAGCCTCTAGCTGATGTCAAGCGTCAGCAGAAACACTGCTGAGCCAGGACAAACTGCAGGCCAACAGCCATCATGTCAGGCCACTTAATTGCATGCTGGTTTGTTGGACAGTGACAAATGATTGGTGAAGAAAGGAAAGAATGTTAATTTTATTGCATATGAAGATTTATTCTTTGTTCTCACTATCAAATTGGGTGATTCTTTTTTTTTTAGATTTATTTATTTTTATTACAAAGTCAGATATACAGAGAGGAGAGACAAGAGAGGAAGATCTTCCATCCGACGATTCACTCCCCAAGTGACCGCAACAACCGGTGCTGTGCCGATCTGAAGCCAAGAACCAGTAACCTCCTCCAGGTCTCCCACACGGGTGCAGGGTCCCAAAGCTTTGGGCCATCCTTGACTGCTCTCCCAGGCCACAAGCAGGGAGCTGGATGGGAAGTGGAGCTGCCGGGATTAGAACCGGTGCCCATATGGGATCCTGGTGAGTTCAAGCAGAGGACTTTAGCCGCTAGGCCATGGCGCCCGGCCCAAATTGGGTGATTCTTGACTCAAGTACTTTGGTCCCTGTCACTCACTTAGAATATTCATATGGAATTCCAGACTTGGATTTCAGCCTGGCACAACTCTGGCTTTTGCAGTTACTTAGAGAGATTGATACAAGATCGCTTTCTCTCTCTCTCTCTCTCCCTCTTCTTCTCTCTTCTCACTCTCTTCTTCAAATAAACTTAACAATTTTTAGACATTTATAATCTTGCAATTCTTGCTGAAAGCTCTCTCTTGACAACCATTAAAGCACACTCCAGGACTGTCCTCAACAATATGAAACGCTGAGCAAATTCAGTATCTGGAACTTCGGTCTCGAGTCACCATCCTTGGGTGCAAACACCGTGATGTTCTTGCCGTTCTCAAGCAGCTGACACAGTTCCTGGTGGCAGAATTTGGCTGTCTGGTTTCAATGTCCACTTCATCCGACACAATTCCTTTTGCATGGGAAACACTTCCACAGGGGTTTGTGTTCAGGACTGCACCAAAATGAGCTTTTTTCATATGGCTTTATAAGACTTCCCTGCCCTTGCCTATGGTTATGAAGTTTCCTCGCAGCCTGAGGACCAATCATGACACTTGCTTAGCTACCAGGGCCACAACCCCAAGTCAAAGAGTAGAAATTAGTTTTAAAGGTGTTAAAGCCAGGATTTTTTTAAAAATAAATGTTCATCTATTTTTACTGGAAAGGCGGTGTTGAAGAGAGAATGAGGTAAAAAATGGAGAGAATCTTCCACGCACTGGCCCACTCCCCAAATGGCCACAATGGCTAGAGCTGGGCCAGACCGAAGCCAGAAGCTACAAACTTCCCAGGTCTGCCACATGGATGAAGGGGCCCAAGCACTTGGCTCACCTTCTACTGCTTTCCCAGGCACATTAGCAGGGAGTTGATTCAGTCGTGGAGCAGCCAGGACACAAATTGATGCTACAAGCAGAGGGCCAGCCTGCTATGCCACAGCACTGGTGCCCAAAGCTGAGACTGTATGACCAAGTGAAGGCTTACTTTTCTTTTCCCAAAGAGAATAAAAAAGACAGCAATGCCTATCACAGATGAGTCGGTCCATCCACCAGCATTCTTCTTCTTACCCTCTACTTGTCTTAGCTTTATTTGGCTTTCGATTCTGGAAACTGCAGCCTAGTCAGGGTGACTCCCCATAACCCCCACCATTCCTGCCCCCTACCCTGCCTTATGCCCCCTACCCTGGTTCCCATGCTTGCCAGTATGTACCACAGATTTGTTCAGTCTATCCCACATCCCGTTTAGCTCTCTTTTATGTCAATGGGCATTGAAGCCTAGTTCAACCCAACCTGCCCTATTATCCAATCCACACACATACTGGCAGGTGCTGTTCTTTCTAGCCCCCCTGCCCCAATCCTGGTTTTTATGCTGTCCAGTGGGAGTGGTAACCCAAGAGGGAGGCACCCACTATTTCCCTTCTAGGTCACGCCCACTCCTGCCTTATGCACTCTCCAGGTGGTTCTGTGGTTTAATTTGACAGGATTAGCCCCCAGTGCCAGCCTCTGCCAGCTGATTCTACGGCAAAGCCCAAATTCTCCCAATTCTTAAATGAGCAAAATATTTCAATGAAATTTCCCCAGAGGAGAAACACGAATGGCCAAGAAGTACATACATAAATACAATGGGCCACGGTAGCTGCTGTACCGAACCAGACCCCTGACCCACACTGTAACACGGAGGAATCTCCGAAATCATACTCCAAGCGGGGGAAAAAATAAAAACCTGGGCAGCAAAGACTCCAGATTGTGTGGTTCGGTGTGTGTGACATGCAGTGACCAGTCTACAGTCCCCTGGCCTGGGGATTATTCTCCTGCTCCCAGCCATCATTAACACCATCGCTGCTGGCTTAGGAGACGTGTCGGTTCTGCTGTCCGGGGCTCATTCTTCTTCCTGCTCGTGTTTCCATTCCCCAGCTCGATGCTCCTCGAGACACTTTGGCATGTGAACAATACAGTGAGTCCCATGTGTTTCCGTTTGGTCTGGGGCCCAATCTAATTACAAAATTCCCTCGTGAGATCTCTGTGTGAATGGTGGAGAGTGGAGGGGGAAAGGGAGGGGGCTCCCAAAGATCTCCCCTCCTCTCTAGGCTAGCTCTTCTCATCAGTTTGCTTGCATTATTTATCATCATGGCTGATCTCCCCTCCCTCGTTGGGGAGATTTGATTTTTTTGCCAAGACTTACTCTCACTTGTCATCTCTGGAGGAGATCAAAGATGAAAGCGAGGGGAACTTCTCCCTCTCTAACGTGGAGCAAACACCTTCAGAGGAGATCTGGTGAAGGCATATGCCCCTAAGGAAAGCAGGTGGTTATCAGCTCGACTCTTCGACCTCCTGGGTGAAGCACAGCTCCAGGGAAAGTAAAAAGCGGAGTGCCTGCTGGGGTTTACAAAAGGAAGGGCTCCAGAGGTGGAATGCAGATGACTTCTAGGGCAGGGAACTCTGAGTGGTGCTGTGACAGTGGACGCCTGCCATTGCACATTTGTCAAAACTCATGGAACATGCAACACCAAGAGTGGGCACTCCTGTGACCCAGGGGCCGCGGCTACTGGTGACATGTCAGCTTCGTTGGTCATAACTGATGTCCCACTCCGGTGGAGGAAAATGTGCCTGTGGGGACATGGTGGTGAAGAGAGTACCTTCCACGCAGTGTTGCTATGAACTCAAAACTTTAAACAGTAGAACAACAGACATGGTAGATGAAGTAGATGCCTAAATCATTGCATCGCCATGGCTCACAATTGGTGGTCACTCGAATGCTCCGAGGTCATTGCCATGGTTCTGCAAGTGCAGCACAGAGGGTGGGCTCACGATGGGTTTTTGCCATCCGTCTCTGCTCTGGCTTCTTCCTTTACTGAACACTCACAGTTACACAAGCCAGTAGGCCCTATCTAAAGCTCAAGAAATGTCTAGCCTCTCCGTAACCCACCACTAACATCTCCCCCAACACTCACACCACCCAGAATCCCATTTGCTCCCTGCTGGACACTGTGGTTCTCCTTGACATGAGTTGCACTGATAGAGACCAGAAAACACAGCCCTTTGGAGTAATGACAGTGAGCCGGCTGTTGGCCAGGGATGTGCTGAAGTACCTGTTTGGCTTGCTTGTTTATGTGACAGTATGCATCCTTGAAAATAGAACCTGCAGTTGGTTCTCACAGTATTGCTCCCTACTTGGAGCAGAATCATCAAGCCTGACAAGGCTTACCCACAAACCACACATCCTCCGACCTGTGTGAACATGTGCTTTGAACAGAGCAGTGGCCTGGAGTGAAGGGAGGAAGCGATGAAGCCTCTGTGTGTAGGTTAGCAGCTGCCCAGCCCGAAGCAGCCAACAGGCCCATCAGGGAAGGCAGACCTCACAGGAAAACCGAGCTGGAGCCGCCAGCTCATCGTTTCCTTTCTCCCAGGGGTGAGTGGGATGAGAGACAGGGAGAGAGGGAGGCCATTTGATGCTCATCACATCAATGTACTTCCTCCCTTCAGCTTTGATGGCTTGTTGTCCAGGCCCCTTCAAACATGTCCCCTAAGCCTTCACTCACGAAGGTGGCTCTTCCTTGTAAAGAGCATCAGTCGGTTAGGGCTGCCATAACTGAATAGCCTAGACTGGACCAGGGAGGTGAGGGGTTAAACACAAGATCTTGGTTTCCTTCCTGTGCAGGATCATGGTGGGTGTTGACTGGGCTGATTTTGCCTGGGACTCCTCTTCCCCAGATTTCAGAGTGCTATCTTCCCATTGAGTCCTCTCGGGGTCTCCCTCTGGCTGTGTGAGTATCCTCTCTTCTTCTCACGTGGCAGTCCAATTTATTGGAGCAGGCTACATTGAACCTGGATGACTCAAGGGTCCATCTCCAAGTTTGGCCACATTCTCACAGACTGGGGCAGCCTGGTGGGGACATGGGGACAGTTAGGGCGTCATGACAGGAATGTTGTGGAGACAACCCAGGCCCATCCTACCAAAGAAGGAACCCCACAAATCTATCCCTGTCCAGACAACCCAACCCCATCCCCACCCCCACCCCACTGGTCCTCACACCTGCTTGGTCTCTCACAGCTCCAGGCTCCTGCCCTCAGTCTTTCCTCTGGACACTGGAGGAAATGCACAGAGCCCATCTGCCTGGACATCTTGGCTGCTTGGCCAATGTGTGCACAGTGCTGGGGCGCCTTCAAAACAAAACGCTCTCAAGCCAGCCCCATGGAGTTTTCATAGCTGGGTCTAAGGCCGATCTCATCAAAAGGCTTTGTCAGCACAATCTCCTGGATTTACACAGGGATCCCCTGAGAGCCACATGACCAGGAGAAGCTAGACTCAAAGCTTTTTTTTTTTGTAACCAGATTGATATATAATATCCTTCATCATCTTGTTTTTCAGCTTCAATTGTATATTCCCCAAGTCCCCGGCTGAATACATAAATGGAGCTAAGGTTGGGGCGGGGACTGAACTTAGAATAACTCTGGCTCTTGTATGTGAAACTCTAGACAGCTTTGTCTGGGGGCCTAGACCAGTTGTTCTTGCTTGGCCATGACAGTTGGATTCTCACGTTAAGCTTGTTAGCTTGACAAAGCGCCAAGCTGTGTGGCCTCTGAAGCGTCTGCAATGACCCATCTTCCTGGTCCAGTGCTGGGACAGCCAGCTCTCCGTGGGAGGGGAGGAGGGGCCCTGGTTCTTCTTTGTGTGCTCTCCCTGAGGAACACATATTTTTTTCCTGTGCCGTTTGATGTAGAAATAGCAGAGCACATCCCTGGTGTGTTTAGCATGCGTAATGATGCTTCCGCGTGAAGGGCTGACAGGCGCCCAACATCGATGTTATTATGCGTCAGGGAGGAAACGGCTGGTCCGAGTAGGCCAAGGAGCCAAGGGGGTCGCTGAGACCCTCCTACTGGGCCCCAAGCCTGGAGCCCACTCCCTCAGCCCAGAGGAGGAGCTGGCTTGGAGCAAATTCTCCTCACAACTCCTGAAGACCTCCTCAGCTTGCTCAAGGACCTGGAGCCAAACTTTCAGGAGATAATTCTGTGGGCTCAAGGCCGTTCATCTCTGTGAATTCAGGAGGCAGTTTGGAGATCAAGTACCAGCCACTCCACTTCCGATCCAGCTCCCCACTAAGGCACGTAGGCAAGCAATGGATGATCCAAGTGCTTGGACCCCTGCATTCATGCAGGAGACCCAGAAGAAGCTCCTGGCTCCTGGCTTTGTCCTGGTTCAGCCCTGGCTGCTGTAGTCAATGGGAGAATGAACAATGGATGGAAAATCTTGCACGCTCTCTCTCTCAATTCTTTCAAATAAATAAATAAATCGTAAAGAGATTAATAAAAATAAAGAGGTAAAGGCAAAGCATTGCCAAGGTGAGACAATATGAAAAATCTAGAAATAAAGTTATATACCTTTCACCCAAAAAATGGGTCTCCAGGTCATTTTAGCATGGCAGTCATTATGTTATGATTAGACAGTTTCTCCCCAGCGTTTAATATTTTAATATAGTGTGTCTAGTGGGACAGAAGTAATATATCAGTAATCACATAAAAGGCCTATCTTTGGTGAACTCTAAATGTATTGAAATATACGAACAAAAACCCTTTTTAATTAAAGTAGTACATAAAACATAATGTATAATAAAATACTAATAATTATTATTAAAATAATTTGACAGAATTTATACATAGAATAGTCCTACAGTTTGGCTTCCATTTTGATTATAAAATTTCATTTGCTGTGTTTTGCCTGAGGAATGCCAGGACTGTATAGCTTTGACATTTATGATGTACTGAGGGTACAGGGAGACTGTTGAAGTAGTCGGGATTAAGAACACATGAATTTATGGTTCTATAAATGTCCCCCTGAACTGTAGAAGAACCAGTGCTCCTGGAAACCTAAGTGAGGAACGCAAGCCCAGGGCCACAGTGCCAAATCACTGGTTTTCAATCAAGAAGCAATGCTGTTCTCTTCACTGACAGAATAAGCAGAGCCATTATTCAGAAAAAGTCTGATGGGTTAATCCCGTGCTTTCAGAACTACTCATTGCTGTGTTCTGCTGGGCGTGGTGTGGACAGCAAATGAAAAAAAGCATCCGTGGCCCCTGCCCTGGTGCGGGGAAGAACTAACATTTCATTAGGTAAATGGCACGACAAAAATTAGCTGGAGAGAAGGCACCTGGCTGAGGCAGGCAGGGAGAGGGAGAGACAGGTAAGACCTCCTTGAAGAAGGGAATTGGGGATGGGCCTTAAAGATTGGCCTGGAAGATGGAAGGCGGGTGTCTGCGGAGGAATGGACATTACTGTAGAGGAGGGCATCTCAGGGTCTCAGCAAGAAGACAGCACCCTCTTGGTCTGCAGAGCCGAGAAGCCAGGCAGGGCAAACAGTAGAGGAACTGCTGGGAGATGCGATTCCTTGTTTGCTCATCTCTCTCTTACTCATCTGTACTCGTTGTCTCAGCATCTTAACCCACTGAGGTATCAGAGTGCAGATGTGTGTGTAAAGGGTCCAAATGTTAGAAGTGTTCCTCACCAGTCAAGGTCCTCTCCTCTGTGTCCTGGAAAGACATCACACTCTTGCCAGTCACAGCCATGACCAGACATTGACCCTGGTGGCAACAAAGAGTATGAAACAGAAGCTCTAAGATTGGGTGGTGCCTTGATCGTGCGAAGTGCAGAAATGGGAAGGGTAGAGTCCACTTTGGAGACTGCTGGCTGGAACTGTGGCCAGCAATATGGTTCAGTGTGTGAAAAATAGAACAGAGAGAGAGAAAGAAAAGAAGGAAGGAAGAAAGACGGAAAGAAAGAAAGAAAGAAAGAAAGAAAGAAAGAAAGAAAGAAAGAAAGAAAGAAAGAAAGAAAGAAAGAAAGAAAGAAAGAAAGAAAAAATTATGAACTTCCTGGCCTGGCCTGGGTAATGAAGCATCCATTTGGAGTTTCTGACAAGGCACATATTCGGAGGTGTTGAGTAAGAAGTAGAGGAAAAGCAGGATTTGAAATGGCATATATCTGTCAGCTACGTCCTGAGCCTCTCCACATGACAGGTGCTGGACTTGGTATCTTAGATACCCTGTAATAAACATACAGACTTTATCAATGCCCTTGGGAACTGCTGAGAATATCTGTCACATGGAAATATTGGAAATGGGTAACTGTTGAAAATACTGGAAATGTCACAATAAGATATTGTGATGTAACCAATGAACCAATAACCAATGAGAGACAAACTGCTTATGATCTACATCAAAGAGCAGAAAAGCCTGATTTGCTTTTAATAGCCTGTGTTATTTTGCAGTGGGTCGGGAAAGCAGAGAAATCTTTCACCTTCTTTGAATGTGTGAGGAAGATGTTAAGTATAACCTATCAAGATTGTAACAGGTAACCTACAGACAGCAGACTCGACTCTGCATTAGACATTAGCAAACACTATAAAGACATACAGTGGGATCCAAGAGCGATCCTGACAGCCTCTTAACAGGAGGTCATATGCACAGAGAAGGGAGAACCCCAGAGTGGCACAGGAGGACAGGAGGCTTGTATCCCAACCCTGGAGATTCCCGGTAACCTCCCAAATGCTTTCACCACAGAAGCAGTGAATACCTCACCAAGGACTATCAGTATGGGCACCAAGTACTCTATCCCAATGGCCAAAGAGATCACAGGGAATTGGAGTGCCCTCGTAGGTCAAGAACTCTGAGGTCAAACATTTCCTATCAGATCTTCCTCATGGAACGGAAGAATCCCAGAACCCTCCTCACAGGGTCCAAGGACATCGGAACAGCAGCCAGGAGCCCCAAGCAGTCCTCAGAAACAGAACAGTAGGCTTCCTTCTGGACTCAGGAGAGGAGCTTTCTCTGGTCTTTAGTTAGTTCCAATTTTGGCTCCCAACCCTCTCTTGCAATGACCATCAGGGTCGCTCCAGAGCCCCCAAAATCAGATCAGATAGACAGAGAGACCAATAAGGAAAGCTTAGAACAGACAAGAAAAAGTCAGGTTGAACTCCCATACACTTCACTAGGTCAGACACAAAGATCAATTACGCCTCAATAAGGTATTGAAGATTTCTCTGTGCACTCTTCCTGAAACTGTTCCGCTCCTCAGTAGTTAACATATGGCTTGTTAGAGTTATAAGCCTGTTTGGACTATCCTAAAATTCACAAAGTTCAGTAAAACCATGCTTGAATACTATAAGCTGCTAAATATAAATATGAAGAAAAAAACACGAAACAGCTGAATAGTACCCTATAACCATTTTAAGGTTTATAGCAGTCGGTTATACATAAACTAAAATTGAGATGTCAATGAAGTAGTTACAGGATGTAGTTAAGAACTTGCATTTTCTAACACATTGGTCACTCAGTAGCATGTCAATTAACTTCATGATGTTATAAATTTCCATGTTTCTTCCTGTTGTTGAATTTGTGTTGCGGATTTTCATTGGAGGGGATGGTATTCTGCCAGCTCTACTTTCAGACCTAGGATGGTCTCCCAATGAAACTGTTGAATTTATCTGAACAATAGGATGCTGAACTCTCTGCATGGTCCATGCCCACAATGATGGAATTATGACTGGTTATGAGCTGTACTACTGTAATAATATGGAGGAAATCAATATGGCGGAGGGCTTGGGGAGGGGTTGGCGGAATCCCAGAGCCTATGGATCTGTGTCACAAAATGAAATAATAATAATTAATGATAATAAACAAAGAAAACATTGGAAATGGGTAACTGTTCTGCCTAGTGTAAGAGTTCCAAATGAGAGGAATGTGGGTTTAGAACTGATCCATCCAAGATGGAGTCAAGAGAGCCATCAGCAGAAAGAGATCAAAGCCCAGCAGCCCAGAGAACAAAGCAGTACAGAGGGCAGGAGGTGTGGAGAGTTGCTGCAAACCAGTCTGGGCTGATCCGCGGTGCCTCCTCGCCACCTGCTCCTGACGCGATCCTGCTTGGAACAAGAGTTCCACTGTAAACCAGGGCTCATGAGCGTTTCTCGTTCTCTCCACAGTCATCAGGATTGCAGTGTTGTTAGTCTGTAGTCCATGCCTGACTTCATCCATGTAGTACAGAAAGAGAAGTCTACATGGCAGCTTTTAGTTCTGGTGAGTTCTAGCATGCTCCACAAGGAAGCATCACACAGCAAGGTGGGAAGCAGAAAAAAACACTGAACCCCATATCAGACTTTCATAATCACCCCTTAATAAGATCTCGCTTCCAGGGCGGCAGCTCCCAGCACTTAAAGGTCCAGGCCCCACCGCCTAAAGGTTCCACCTCCTTCCAGGAGCAGATTTGTTTATCTGTCCTCCTCTGCAATTCATGCTTTTAGGATAGTGAATGGGCACCACAAATCTGAGAGACCTTAGTGTCTCCTAACATCTGCGAAGGCTTGCAGATCCAAGGACACTGGCCCAGAGCTTCAAACCAGAGAGGCTGCCTCCCAGGATTTGGAAATCAGAACAATCCCCACCCTCCTAGGACAAAATCCATCTCATATGCCCCAGGAAGCAGACTGGAAATGCAAGTTATAACAGCTGTCTTATCAAAGACACATGGCAACGAGCTGTGATGGTTTAGATCTCGGAATAACAATGACAAAAGGACATCAGCATTAAACCAATAAAGCTACTAGTACTGTGGAGTCATTAATTTCTTGATTTGGAATTTTTTAGAAAGGTTTATTTATTTGAAAGTAAGAGTTACAGAGAGCAGAGAGAGGGAAAGGAAGCTCTTCCATACACTGCTTCACTCCCCAGTTGGCAGCACTGACCAGGGCTGGGCCAGGCTGAAGCCAGGAGGCAGGAGCCAAAAGCTTTCTCCAACTCTCCCATGTGGGTGGCGGGGACCCAGGGACTTGGGTCATCATTGGCTGCTCTCCCAGGTGCATGACCAGGGAGCTGGATCAGACATGGTGCAGCCAGGGTACGAGCCAGCATACGGGATGCCAATGCTGCAGGTGGCAGCTTAACTTGCTGTGCCACAGGGCCAGGCTCTGTTTCTTGGATTTGGATCGTTGTAATACACACGTTTCTGATCTCAATGTTAGGGGGAAGTAGAAGACTCAGGAATTCTCTCTATGTTTTTCTTAGGATTTATTTTTATTTTTATTGGAAAGGTAGATCAGATTTACGGAGAGGAGAGATGTAAAGAAAGATCTTCCATCTGCTGGTTCACTCCCCAAGTGTGGCCGCAATGGCCGGAGCTAGCCAATCCAAAGCCAGGAGCTTCTTCCAAGTCTCCCATGCAGATGCAGGGTCCCAAGGCTTTGGTCCATCCTCTACTGCTTTCCCAGGTCATAAGCAGGAAACTGGATGGCAAGTAGAGTAAATGGATACCCATATGGGCACCCACCTGGGATCCTGGTACTTGCAAGGTGAAGATTTAGCCATTGAGCCTTCACACCTGAAAAAACAAACGACGGCTCCAATCAGATCCCTTGCCGAGAGAGAAAGGGGCTCGTGGCACTCAAGACTGAAAATGTGTGGTGTGCTGGGGCCGAGACACACACCTTGCCCTGGGGCTTTGGCATAGCTGGCACATGCGGCATTGATGACGGGTCAGCACGTCTGTGCCAGAAACGAAAACATCCTTCCGGGAGGCTACCAGCCGCCCCTGACCTGGAGTACAAGACTTATAGAAATCTTTCCAGCGTTGGCTTCTCAGTGTGCCTTCTTCGTGGGAAGGGCTCAGGCTGCACATTTTACAGAGTGGCTTTTCCTGTCCAGCCACCAAAAACATATCATTAATTTTTCACAGAGTCTCACAAGACAAATTCTTTTTTTCAGAAAACAAAAACAAAAACAAAACACATATAGTTTCGCTTCCTTGTCCAGGCAAGATGCTAAGGCTGGGGACAGGGCAGGTAGGGTCAAGAATTCATGTTGCAACCCCTGACAGCGTTTGTTGAATTTTTGCTAGCTTTCAGAGCGTTTGCGGAGCATTCATCCACGCGTCGGGGCTGTCGGGGCTGTCGGGGCTGTCGGGGCTGTCGGGGCTGTCGGGGCTGTAGCAAACGAAAAGATGAGGCTGGAACTTCATTAGGTACCCAGCCTCACTGAGTCAGGAAGAACTTGAGTTCTCTGGCCAGTGAGGATCGGACTCTGACAGTCCAGAGCTTAGGACAGCAGGGGGCGACATTCGCACGCGAAGGGCGCCGGAGCCCCAGCCACCTGCTGGCGGCTAAGGGTAGTTCTGACTGCTGGCTTGCCCTGTAACCCGGGGAAGAGAAAGTGCAGAATTAGTGCAAGGAATGAATGGGAATGTGCCCAATTCTGCCTTCCTCCTCCTTCCCCGCCTCCGACGACTGGCTTTGGCTCAGAGCTACAGAGCAGACAAGAATCAAACAGAAACCATAACCTCTCAAAGAACAACAGTTCACATGGTGGAACAGCACCTGCCTGGGAGCCGAGAGGATGCTAGGACAGACAGGCGTCCCCAGGCCTCCCCTCCAAGTCCCTCTCCTGTCAGACTTGAGACCTTATTGAAAATTTTATTTTTTTATTTATTTATGAATCTAGACATTGTTCTTCAGCAGGTTTCTTTCTTAATGTAAATGTCTTCCTCAGCTCCTACCGCATAAAAGTATGTTTAACGGAAGACAGCTCCAGAGGAGTGCTGTGGTGTTGCAAAAAGATCCCATTCACAGCTCCTGTCTCTTGTAACCCACGTCCAATCCATCAGTGTCCCCCCAAGAAGACCTGCTCCCCAGTGTCGCTGTCATCTGGCTGGGATGGCCACCACCACCTCCTTCTGAGCAGCCATAAAGGCTTCCCGGTTGGTCTCCCCTACTCTTGCCTTGCCACCTTCAGTCTAGACACCAGCCAAAGCAACCTTTTTAAATCGTGTGTCATGGGGAGGGGGCAGTTTGGCATAGTGCATTAAGGCACTGCCAGAGGAGCCAGCATCTCCTGTGTCGCAGTCTCTGTAACTCCACCTCTGATCCATCTCCCTGTACAGGTGCCTGACCAAGTAGCCGAGGATGGTCCAAGTGTTTAGCCCCCTGCACCTACATGGGAGACCCAGAAGAAGCTGGTGGTGTCTGACTTCGAACCAGCCCAGCTCCAGCTGTTGTGGCCGTTTGGGGAGCAAACCAGCAAGATAAAAGATCGCTCGCTCTCTCTAATTCTGCCTATGAAATAATTAAATCTTAAGAACAAGTGTGTTGGCTCAGAACAAGTACCCACAGATATCTAACAACCAAGTGGCCAATGATGTCTGATAGATACAAGTGCTACTTTGTTCCCTGGGGAGGTGAGCGGATGCTGGATAGGTCACACAGATAACTCCCCAAGAGGAAGTAAGAGACGCTGAGAACACACAGCTTGCATGAGCCAGGGCACATTAGCAGGGAGCTGGATTAGAAGTGGAGTACCAGCACCCATTGGGGATGCCTAAGTGGCAGGGTGAGACTTAACCACAGAGCCAGGGAGCTGATGGTGTCACCCTGTCTTTAGCCTGAGACAAGTCTTCATCAGAGAGATACAACCCGAGACATACACACCACCTTCCAGGGACCGGGAATAAATGTGATTTCGATGTTAGACTTAGATTCCTAGAAGTTACCCTGAGATCAGAGAAACTTTTGGCCAGAGGATGTGCTTGTGTCCCTGTGTGTGTGTGTTACCTGGTGGATGGCTCCAAGCCTGTCCAACATGCTGGAGTGACACCCCCATGCTGCCAGCAGAGAGCACCAAGAGAGATGGAGGCATCTGGTCCTCCCAGACCGTCCCTGCCTCAGGGAAAGCCTGGCCTTACAAGTGAGCTGGCCTGGGGACAATCAACCCCCGGTATTTTTGTCCTAGAACCCTGGAGCAAAGTCCTTGCCCCACGGGCAAAAATTGTGTGGAGATGGGAAGAACAGGAACTAGCCGCTGGGGTTGCGTGTGTTGAATAAGCTGATGACAGGCTCTGTATATGTGAGTTACTTTAGAACTTGCCGTCACCCTGCAAGGTAAGAGATGAAACAGTGACATGGGGGGAAGTCATCTGAAATCCCCGTGCCCAGTGTCAGCCTCAGAACTCAGTCTAGTTCCGTCCCACTGCCAACTTTATATTCTTCTAGTACATATGCCCTGTCTTCCCACGGAACAAGCATTTCAGGCGTCATGAGCTGTCCTCAAACCTGGAAATGGCTTTATTGAGAACATAGGCAGGCTATGATGGCATGCAATGAGATAAAGTCTGACTTTAATCTGGTTGAAATTTCAATGGATCTCCGTTTTAATGAATTATGTTAGCTTGGGGGAGAAATGACCTCCCTGTGATTCAGGATGATCCTGGCTGATCCCACCGAAGCCTTTTGTGGCCCCATGTTGGCCCCAAGACTGTCTTCCCATGAACTTCCTTAACACTCTTCTCCCAGGATTGCCGCTCAGAAGCCGCCATCTTGGAGCCATTGGCGTTCAGCGCTGCCATCCCTACCGCGGCTGGGACACTAATGCGGCTGTTTCTAATTCACCTGAGGAAGCTGGAGGCCCAGGTCCCCTTTTTCTCAGAGCTCTACGGAAGCAAAGAACACACAAGGTACGCAACCTTAATTCAACAGTCCCAAATCTGAAAAAAACACCACCCAAACCCAAAACCTTTGGATTGCCAATAAGATAACCCAAAGGAAAAATTCTGCACCAAGAAATACTGTTTGATACACAAAATTATTAAAAATGCTGTCTAGGGGTCAGGACTGTGGTACAGCACAGTGAGCCACCACTTGCAATACCAGGATCCTCTGTCTGAGTGCAGACTCGAGTTCCAGCTACTCCCCGTTCAGACTCCTGTTACTGTACCAGGGAAAGCGGCAGAAGGCAGTCCGACCCTGTAACCCCTGCTCGCCCCGTGGAAGACCTCGCTAGCCTTTCGGGTCCTTCACGTCAGCCTGGCCCAGTCCCAGGCATTACAGCCAGTGGACAGATCATCTCTCTTGCTCTGTGCCTCTCTCTCTCTCTCTCTCTCTCTCTCTCTCTCTCTCTCTCTCTCTCTGTGTCATTGAGATAAATAAATAAATAAACATTTTTAAAGAAATAAAAATATTGTAGAAAGTTCCTTCAGGCTATGTGTTAGATTTATATGAAGCAAAAAAACTTGGGTCTCACCCCAAGACATCCCATGGTGTATCTGCAAATAGTCCAACACACACACACACACACACACACACATACACACACACACACACACACACACACACATCCTAAACCTGAAACACTTTCAGTTCCCAAAAGTTCAGGTAAGGAAGACTCAACAGGTGATATTTCCAAACAACTGAATTGGCATTTAAAAAAATTTTTTTAACTCATTTTACCTTTATTTTTAATCATGCTTTTATTGCTATTTTTACCTTTATTTTTAATCATAGCTTATCTGAAACAAATAAACAAAAAAGAAGCTGCTGGAAGGGGCCTGGCACAGTAGCCTAACAACTAAGGTCCTTGCCTTACATGTGCGGGAATCCCGTATGGGCGCCATTTCTAGTTCCTGCAGCCCCGCTTCTCATCCAGTTCCCTGTTTATGTCCTGGGAGGGCAGGTGAGGACGGCCCAAAGCCCAGGGACCCTGAATCCGCATAGGAGACCCAGAAGAGGCTCCTGGCTTCAGATCAGCTTAGCTCCAGCAGTTGTAGCAGTTTGGGGAGTGAATCATTGGACATAAGATATTCCCCTCTGTCTCTCCTCCTCTCTGTGTGTCTGGATTTTCAATAGAAATAAACAGATCTTTAAAAAAATTGCCAGAAGCAGTTCTTACGGAGGGCTTCGCAGAAGCACCTTTCCGGTGACTGGCCATGTGAATTTTCCGTGATCCTGGAAGAATGTCCTGCAGCTGGGTGAAGAAGTCGGCTACAGCCCATGAGGGACCCAGCAGCCTCCAGTCACAAACACAGCACGGCCCACTGTTAGGGCCAAAAACAGAGGCTGCCAACTGCACCGTGTAGTACTTCATTAAGTAATAGCTTTATGAGGTGGACGGCAATGCCCCAGGGGCCAACTCAAGGCCACAGGATTTATTGGGCTTTAACTGAAATGTGGCAGTCCCAAGCACCCTCACACCACAGCCTGCATCCCAGGAAAGTCATGTGTGAGACCAAGTTGTTTGGTGGAGAATGCAAGGTGCCCATTCTCTGCTTTGTGAGCCCCCGGGCCATCCAACAGGAGGGCAGTGAGCAGCAGCAGCAGGACCCTGTCAGGCTCTTGTCCCTTGGGTGTCACTGGAACGCCACTCCTCCATCAATCGGCTACAAAGCAGGGAGGAGGAATGAAGAACACAGTGCGGGGACTTGGACTGGCATACCCTGAGTTCATCAGATCTAACTGTGGGGAGGAGCTCTGCACCTGGATTCAAGACACGCAAAATGTTCTGCCACAAATCCAAAGAACTGCCCTTGTAGACACACAGGTCTACAAGCCTGAGACCCTGCCCGAGTTAGGAAGTCCATCAGGATGGATAGGTTTCTTCTCCCATGGTCATCTCATGGCGTCATTCTCCTTGCAAGACCTCAGGAGAAAAAGACTGAACTCGAACACAACATCTGTTTCCTCGGAACACCTCTGAATCTGTGGAGGCTTTGTGTATTCTTTTGATTAATCCATAAACACTGTAACCCTATCCAAAGAAAACACGCTTAAAAACAGCACCACACGGGAGCGATATGGAAGCCAAACACCTTAATGAGGAACCCTGAAAGATGCTGCTGTGTTTAAAGCAATGTGTGAAGAGCCAGAACTCCTGTCACCCCATGGCCATTCATCTTAGCTTGCCCAAGCCAGTATCATTTCATCCTGTGGCCCCAGGGTTGTTATGAATACCATTCTCTTTCATTCTGAGAAGCCAACTCAGTATGGGCAAGTCATGAAGTGAACTGGTCATGTGTCCCACCGTAACCACTGACATTAGCACCCACCGCTGGCCTTGGTTCCACAGCAGGCAGTGGATGGCCAGTCACCCAGGGCACACCTGAGACCCCAAGTCTCACCATCCGGTGTTCTCCCAGGGAGTAACTGTGTCTGCCCTGGTCCTGACAGCAGGGCACCCATATGGTTTGTCTGCCATCTACCTCACACTCTTCCCTTGAGCCTGATGGCATCCTGCTAACAGCAAGAAAAATTTCCTTGGCTTTGGGACATCAAGGTCAAAGTGTGGCTCTCTCCGGGTCTATCTGGAGCCATACCTTTTCTAACCTGGAAACACCTCTCAGCATCTCATATTTGGTTGTCATGAAAACCAAAGATTCACTTTTCCAACAGGGCTCTTAACGCTTCAGACATCTCGAAGAACGACATGTGAAGTCAAATTCCCCAGGGATCTCAAAAAATTAGGTATGGTTCACAAATGGGAGATGGAAGAACTCAGGCTGCTTAACCTTTGAAGGGTCTCCCTCAGGTGTGGGCACCACACAGCGCCCAGTCAGCATGGTCACTGAGATCTCCAACTTTCCTACAATGGCTCTCTGGGGCCCAAGTTGCACAAACCACAACCTCTTTAATTTTAGTCGGCCAAATGGGAACATTTATTTACCCCTGTGCTCATCCATCTGCCGAGTTGGACCATAAATTGAGGGCCCGTGTACCCCCCAACTCCAGTCTCTTTCTCAGACTTTATTAGTCTGAAGCGATGGTGGAACAGGGTTGGAAACTGTGGAACAACGTTTAGATCCCAGGGGTCAGATCCCGAGTATCTTGTTTAACTTCTCTGAGCATTCATAAAATAGCATAGTAAATGTGACAGAATAAACAGCCACAACAAAGAGATCTTCAAAACGCAAGACAAAGGAGTTTATTGTTCTCCCACGTGGTAGTCTGAAGGGAGAGAACGGGTCTGACAGGTGGTTCCGTCCCATGCAGTCATTCGGGGAAACCTGGCTGTTGTCAACCCACGCTTCCAAGGTGGCTGTGGCTGCTGCCCTTTTTGTCAGTATAAGGGATGACACATTCCCACCTTCTATGGACCCTGTCTGGAAGTGGCCCATGCCATGCCTAGCCATGCTGCCGGGGAAGAATGTAGCTGGGCAGGTCCAGTGCTGCAAGGACGGCTGGGAGAGGTAGCATGAGCTGGGATCCAACTGCCAGATGAAATTTATTTCTGCAAAATGGAAAGTGGATTTTGGCTCATAGCACTTTCAATCACAGTGGTAATATTCCCTCTCCCTTAGCGTGTTTGATTGGAAGGAATTCCAATCAAAATGTGCCCAGCTCATGCTAATACTCAAAACCTAGGGAGCTCTTCCTATTTCTAACATGGTCTTGCCTAGTGGAAATAGTGTAAATAGCAACTACTGGCTGATACTGCAAGGTCTCAGTGAGCTCCAAGAATCTAACTGCTACTATGACCTATGTACTCCGATAGTGAACAGGTATCTCAAATTTGCTATATTCATATGTCAAAATGTATCATGTCTTAAACATGTGTGGCTTGCTGTATGTCCACACCTCTGTGATAACATACACCAAAAGGAACATTTTCTTTCCTGCCACAACATGCTCCTTCCCCAGGTACTACCATTTCAGCACATGGTGCCACACTGCAGCCCACAGCAGAACCCAAGGCCTCCTCCTTGGGTCCTGCTCACACTTGCTCCTTGAGTTATCCTATCTACTCCACGGCCCCACATCCATCTGCTTCTCCCCAGCACCTTCATGGGCCACAGTGCCTGCAGCAGCCTGCCCACCTGTCACCTGTTTCCACTGTTACTGCCCCCAAGCCTATCTTGGTGTGTGCCCAGTTACATGTGCACGCTGCGGGGGCAGGTCCTGGGGGTAGCAAGTTAAGTCACAGCATAGGGTACCTGCAGCACATAGCAGGGTTCCTGTTATCAAATCATATCTTTGCTTACAATTTAGCTTCTTTCTTGCTAACACACCCGGGGAAGCAGCAGATGCTAACTCAAATGTTTGGTCTCGCACCACTCATGTGACAGATCAGGATGGTGTCTCTGGCTCCCAACTCTGACCTGACCCAACTCTCTTGTGGGCATTTGAAGGGTGAGCTAATAGATGTAAGATCTTTCTGTTGAAATCTGTTTTCTGATACACACATAAATAAACTTTTTTTAATCCCATGGAAATAGAATAGAAATTAAGATTTTTAAAATTTATTTGCAATGCAGAGCAACAAAAATGGAGAGACAGAGAGATCTTACGTCTACTGGTTCATTCCTCAAACACCCAAAGCCAGGAGTCAGGAAATTTGTCACAGTCCCACATTCAATGGCAGGGCCCGCATACTTGGGTCATAATATGTTACCTTCATAGACATAGTACCCAGACGCCGAATGGTAAGCAAAGCAGTCAGAACTCAACCTGGTACCTGATACGGGATGGCTTAACCTGCTGTGTCACAAAACCAGCTGCTATCCACCCCTCCCTCCAAAAAAAAACAAGTTCTTTTTTGTAAAAAAACAAGGTTCACATATCATAACATTGGTCATCTTAATTATTTAGCTTTTTATTGTTTTATTTTCATTTTACTTTAAAGAAAAATAGCGATGAGACAGAGAGATCTTCCAGTGGTTCTTGCCTCAAACCCCCACAACAGCCAGTGCTGAGCCAGGTCCAAGCCAGGAGCCCAGAACTCCATCTAGGACTCCTTTATGGCTGGCAGGAGCTCACACACTTGAGCCATCACCAACTGCCTCCGAGGACACACACTGGCGGGAAGCTGGACTGCAAGTGTAATGGTCTGGTTTGGGCTTGAATCAGGTAACTGATATGGAATACAGATGTCCCAGCTGTTGAGTTAACTGGTATGACAAATGCATGCCTCATCTTAACTATCGCTGAGCATTAAGTGCAGTGGCATTCAATATGTTAATGTGATTATGCAACTTAAAACCTTTCTACCAACTGATCACATCCTCCCAAACTGAAACTCTGTACCCATTAAACAACTCCACAGTTCCTGGAAACGTCCATGCTACTTCCTGCCTCTGTGACTTTGATGACTCTGGTCCCTCGAATCATGCGGTGTTTGTGTTGGTGTGCCTGGCGCTTTACTCTCAGCACGACATCTTCAAGGTTCCATCCATGTGGTGGCCCATGTCAGCAATTCCCTGCTTCTGGGTTGAATGGCCTTCTGCCGCGTGTCGACCCTCAGGTTTGGCCTCTCCATTCATCTGCCAAGCATTGCTTTCCCTCTGGCTGCTCTTGCCTCATGTCGCCATGATCGCGGCTGCACCAGAACCTCTGTCTTTGTTCTCAAGGCTCTGGGGAACGAACTCAGAAGCAGCGTTGCTGGATCACGTCATTCTAGATCTCCCTTTAGGAAACATCACCACACACTTGCGCACAGTGACTGCCTCAGTTTTCCATTCCCACCAACAGTGCTGGGGGAATTCAGTCTCCATCCTCACTCGTGGCCTCTCTTGGGCTGTCCTAAGGATTAATGAACTGGACACCTTTAGTGGGGGTCGTTGTCCATCCAGGTGGATTCTTGTCTGCTCAAACCTGGACTCATCTTTTTTTTAGGTCAGGTTGGTTTGTTGTTGAGTTTTAGTTCATTTTTCAAAGCGTCTTTCAAATCTGATTGTGCCATCTCCCACGTCAGTCCATTAGAACGGATTAACTCTGCATTCTAAATGCAACAAGGCCATCACTGTGATGTATCATATTAAGCCTCCACCTGTGGTGCCGGCATTCCATATGCACAGTAGTTTGAGTCCCGACTGCTCCACTTGCAATCCAGCTCCCTGCTACTGGGCCTGGGAAGGCAGTGGAAGATGGCCCTGACACACCTGTGAGAGACGCAGAGGAAGCTCTGGGCTCCCAGCTGCGCTATTGTGGCCATTTGAGGAGTGAACCAGTGGGTGAGAAATCTCTCTGCTTGTCTTAGTAAACTCTCTCTCTCTCTCACTCTCACTCTCATTCTCTCTCTCTCTCCCCCTCTCTCTCTAAAGGGAGCAGTGCAGAGAGCCTTGATTGAGAACCTGCTGGTTGGCAGGCCTGTGCTGATCTGAGGGTTTACAGAGGCAAGGGAAGGCTATCCCATGGAGGAGCCATTGATTCCATTGGATCCTTTGAATAGCACCTGTTGGAAGGGGCTGCATAGGACAAGGCAAGAAAGCACAAAAGCCAATGCACGGCCCCCAGAGAGCAAGAGAGCTCAGAACCTTGTAAGAGGTTGTGGGTCCCAGGTTGGGAGCTGGGAGTGATCCTCAGCCTGTCCCCGATCTCAGTTCGAGCTTTTCAAACTCTCCCCCTTCCAGCTCAAGCCCTGCCTTCTCCTCTTGGAAGCCTGAGGTGCACCTGCTAACGTGCACAAGAGGCAACCTTGGCTCCCAAGCTAGATCTCAGAGCCAATAAGATGAAAGCCCTTCTTAAGACAAAGCTAGGCAATGAGCACACAGCCAAGGAAAGGGACATGGATGTGCCCAGCTCTCCACTCAGCCACCACAGGTTAAAACATCCCATTCAGCTCCCTGCTGGTGGCCTGGGAAAGCAATCAAGGATGGCCCAAAGCCTTGGGACCCTGCACCCACATTAGAGACCCGCAGCAAGAGGCTCCTGGCTCTTGGCTTCAGATTGGCACAATTCCAGCCATTGCGGTCGCTTGGGGAGTAAATCATCGGATGGAAGATCTTCCTCTCTGTCTCTTCTCCTCTCTGTATATCTTTCTAATACAAATAAAATAAATCTTTAAAAATCAAACAAAAGCAAAAACATCCTCCGTAGCCCACACAGGTGAAGGAAAGGAAGTCCTCTCACCAAAGCGTGCGCAAAACTAGAAGCCTTTGTGCACCAAGTGAACTGAGTCAGGATCTAAAGGAGGGAGGAGGCGGTTTGGTCCAGTGGTGAAGGCACCAGTCGGGCCTGCTGCTTGTATCAGAAGGCCTGGGTTTAAGTCCCCTCTCACTTCTGTTTCTGGCTTCCTGCTAATGTGCACTCTGGGAGACAGCAGGTGATGGTTCACCAAGTACTTGGGTCCCTGTCACCCTGCAATTGTGCAGACAGAGGGTGTGATGGATGCACTTGACACCAGTGAACCACACACGGGGCACATTTTATGCTGCATGTATTCTAGAGAGAATTTAAAAATAATAACAAGAATTGAAGTTGGCTAAGTCCTACCCCTGCTCCATTGCAGAGAAAAATCCCACAGCCTTCCCTACCTCTGGTACCATGGGTTTTCTAGCGCGAATCTCATCTCAGCAGCCCGCCTGGATGGCTACTGGGCATTGTCACAGAGAGAGCCGGGAGGTGGGTGGGGTGTGGGCTGCTCATACCTCCTTCTCCCTTACCCCCTGCTTATCACTCTTACTACTGCCAGCACAAGGCAAGCGTTTGCATGCTCTCTACTTCACACCCAGACCACAGAGCATGTCGCCCAACTCCCGAGTCAGCTGGCTCTGTGCGCCCCTTCCCAGCATCCCACATCATTTCTGAGCCTCAGATCCCACATTGGTTAACCTGTTGTGAGTCCACCAAATCTATCCCAGAAATGAGTCAGAGGCAGATTCTTGGAAGTTCAGGAGTCTGTTCACCAGCCAGCGCTAACTGGCAGACTATCCCATGCCACTGCAAGTGGGAGAAGGGTGGGGACCCATCTGCCGTGTTCAGGGGTCTTTAGCAACAATCATCCAATCGACTAAGAGAGCACTGGCACGTGATATAAATCATTCGATCAACCAAGCTTACATTAGTGCACAATACAAACTATCCAGCCAACTGCAGTGGTGTGAAACACAGACAACCAATCAGTTTAAGAGCTACATCCTGTCTAGCAGAGAACAGCAGAACCAGACTAACAGGTCCTCCCAATTCCATGTGCAGAAGCGAATTTGGGGCAATCAGCTTATTGCATGAACTGTAAAAGAAAAGCAATATCTCATTCTAGCATAACATATTTTCTTTTTTTTTTTTTTTTAAAGATTTATTTTATTATCATTACAAAGTCAGATATACTGAGAGGAGGAGAGATAGAGAGGAAGTGGAGCTGCCGGGATTAGAACCAGCGGCCATATGGGATCAAGGCGAGGACCCTAGCCACCAGGCCACGCCGCCAAGCCCAGAACATATTTTCTTGTGGTGAATACTCTCACTCCCCTTTCAGGACTTTCCAAGAATCCAAGGTTACGGACAAATCCCAGAAACATATCAGGAGATCTATCCTTATTGTCGCCACTTTTTGTTGTGTTGGCTATTGCAAAACAACAGAGGTGCTGATGACACAAGGCCTCTCTGGGCAATGGCCTGGCACACAACAGGCCCTGGCAAGCACACGGGGAGCCTAGAGTCTAGGCAGGCAGAGAGTCACCAGCACTGAGCATATTTCTTAGAAAGGATGGAGACTAGGAGCAGGACACAAGGTTCTGTGCCTCCGTATTCTTCCCCCTGTATTCTTCCTCAGCTCTTGCCTGCTCTGCAGCAGCCGGAAGCACCCGCCCCAGACGTCACTAGCCTTGGGATGACCCCCAGCTCCCTGCCAAGGCGTTAGGGTTCTTGTGGCCCCCAAGCAGGTGCAGGCTGGTGACAGAGCAGGCTCTCCGGGCCAATGTCAGCTGCAGAGCCTCATCTGCCTGGCGCTGCCCCACCTTTATTGGTTGCACAGTACTCGGGAGCTGATGTGTGAGTATGGCCTGAGTTCGGCTGACCCTTATAGGGATACCCCTGCTTGGGAGGTGGGGCCCCCGGGGCCCTTGTTCTTCATCTCTGGGCTGAGTCTTGCAGGATGGATACCTGAGCAAGCTCACAGCACAGAGGATGGCACGGTGAGGGGCTGGAGTACTCAGGAGGGAGACTCCACCGCCTCTGCCACAGTGTGAGCATGCAGGAGCTGGAAGCCGACAAGTGCAGCTTGTCTGTCCTCAAGCATGAAGCACCGAGCGCCAGCTGACCCCCATGGTAGCCTGGCTTCCTGACTAACAAGGGCCATCTTTGTTCACAAGCCACATGAAAAGGGGACTTGTTTTCTTTCTTTCCTTTTGAGATTTGTTGAAAATCAGGGTTTCAGAAAAAGAGGGAGAGATAGAGATTTTCCATCCACTGGCTCACTCCCCAGATGAGCACAATGGACAGCACTGGGCCAAGCCGAAGCCAGGAGCCAGGGGCTTCATCTGGATCTCCCATATGGGTAGCAGGGACCTAAGTACTTGAGCCATCCTCCACTGGTTTCCCAGATGCATCAGCAGGAAATTGGATGGCAAGTGGCGAGGCCAGGATACGAGCAGCACCCAGTGGAATGTCAGCCGTAGGCAGCAGCTTTGCTTGCTCCACTACAACTCCCAGCTCTGGCCCCAAGACTTCTTGTCTTGCCTCTGTGAGCCTGTGCCCCAGTGCAGAGCCAGTCCAACTGGCCATTTCTGGGTGGCTTTAGCCCAGGTCAGCCTTAAACCAATCAGAGGATGGGAGTTTTCTGAGACTGTGATGGAAGGAGATGTGTCCCCGGACAGCTCAGCCAGCGAGTGCCTCTGTCTTTGTCTCGGGCCTTTAGCCACCCTGCCTTTCACACACCAGTCCCTCCCCCTGTAAAGAAAGGTGTGTACATATGGTTATCTGTGCACACAAATGCCAAGCTCAGCAGGCATTCCGTCTGCAAAGAATGGAGCAGCCATCACTTTTACTGTCTGCCCTTGTGCGGTATTGCAAACACAGTTTTGAATGTGTGCAGATGCTTGAGGGTTATTGGACCATTTGGATTTTATTTCTTTAAAAGAAAAAAAAAAGCTGGACTGACTCGGACCCAGACTCAGCCCCAGCCTGCCTTGAAAGGGGCCATTCTTCCTCCTGCTCCCTCCAGGCCCTCCCCCCTCCACGCTCCCTCCTTCAAGGGAAACTGGAGCATTTCCTTTCCTGTAAGGCTCCTTCTGGAAGCTGGTGCTTTGGTGCCAGGGCCAAGAAGCCCTGCAGCTCCAGCAGGCCCATGCGACTCTGGGACTGCAGAGCTAAGCTCCACACACAGCCTGGGTGCAAAGCAATTGTTTAAATCAGCCATCACGCAAGGAGTCCTTGGGCTTTTTGGTTTTCAGCTTTGAATAAATGCTGCCTGATGATCCTTCTGAAAGAGGATTAAAAGGAGGTGGGTGTCTCCATGCACATTCTCTCAAAAAAGTCTGCTGGCAGGAGACAGGGCCCATGTTGTGTTGAGGCACAGGTTCCAGTTCAAGTCCCGGCTGCTCCACTTCCCATTCAGCTCCCTGCTGATGTGCCTGGGAAAGCAGGGAGAGATGACCCAAGGGCTTGGGCCCCAGTGCCCATATGGCAGCCCCAGATAAGGCCCCTGACTCCGGGCTTCTGCCTGGCCCAGCCCCAACTGTTGCAACAATGTGGGGGTGAAGAACGTTGAACTGAAGATTCTGTCTCTCTCTCATTCGGCCTTTCTAATACACAAATGTGTCTTCAAAAATAAAAAGATAAGTGCTTTGGTGTTCATTTCCCAGGCAATTAAGACGCCTATATCCCATACTGCAATGCCTCCATTGTACACCTGCCTCTGACGCCGAACCAGCTTTCTGCTAATACAAACTTCACCCCCTAGACATCGTGGGCTAATGCAATAGAGGCGGCTGAAGCAGTTGGGTCTCTGTCACCTACGTGAGAAGCCTTGTTCGAGCTGTTCCTAGCTTCAGCCTCAGCCCAGCCCCAGCAGTTCCGAGTGTTTGGTTCATGAGCAGGAAGTAGAAGCAAAGCAACTGGCACTCGAAGCTGCTTTCAGATAGGAGATGCCAGAGCCACAAGCAGCTTCATCCGCTGTGCCACAATGCTGGCCCCTAACGTGCATATTTTTACAATGTGTAATTTGGAACCTAGCTCTGTTTTTTGTTTTTTTGGTTTTTTGGTTGTTGCTGTTCCAGATATTCCATTTTCCTCAGTCATCTGAAATCCTGCTTATGGCCTAGGGAAAGAGTAGAGGATGGCCCAAAGCTTTGGGACCCTGCTCCTGCATGGGAGACTTGGAAGAAGCTCCTGGATCCTGGATCCTGATTTCAGATTGACTCACTTCCAGGTGTTGGTGTCCACTTGGGGGTGAACCAATGAATGGGAGATCTTTCTCTCTGTTTCTGTAAATCTGGCCTTTCCAATAAAATAAGTAAATAAATCTTTTAAAATATATTCACTTGTTATATTTTTAAAGCAAAGGGAGGGAGGAAATGAAATACTGGAAAGAGAAAGATCTCATCTCTGGTTCACTTCCCAAATGTCACCTGCAGCTGAGGCTGCGCCAGACTGAATGAAGCCAGGAGCCAGGAACCCAGTCCCAGCCCCACCCACTGGGTGACAGAGTCCCTGGCCACTTGATCCATCACTTGCTGCCTCCCAAAGTGTGCATTAGCAGGGATCTGAAATTGGGGGCAAGTCCCAGGCACCTCACATGGCATGTGGAGCCCCAAGTGGCATCCTAATTTGCTGTGTCAAACGTTTACCCCATGTCTGCGGTTTTGATCAGTTATGCTAAGGCAAGCGATGTGCTGCAGCTGGTTAAGTCACTGCGCACCATGCCAGCATCCCATGCAGAAACTCTGGCTGGAATCCAAGCTGCTCTACTACAAGTCCACTCCTGCTAAGGGCACCCGAGAAACAGTGGGCAATGGCCCAACTGCTTGGGTCCCTGCCACCCATGGGGGAAACTCAGAGGGAGTTCCAGGGTCTTGGCTTCTGCCTGGCCTGGCACTGGTCATTGCAGACATTTCGGGAATGAACCAGGAGATAGCAACTCTCTGTCTCTCCATCTCCTTCTGTAACTCTGCCTTTCAAATAAACAGATCTTTTAAAACGAAGTAATACTGACTCGGGGTTGAAATATTGTTTTATATCAAGTGAAGAAAGCAACTATTTTAAAGAGGTGTTTATCAAGATGACAGTAGTGAATCAACGGGGCTATGCATGGAGAAAATTGTTTACTGACATCTCCAAGAGTCGAGTAGGTCATCTGTCCTCTTGCTGGAATAATACACAAACCCTTAAAGTAGTTTTACCTGAGAACATGAAAACTAGGGCAGATCCAGGCTCTAGGTCTAAATCCTAACTTATATTCAGGCATTATACCACAGGAAAACCCTCAACCCAATCACATTACAGAAGTTCTGCAGGGCACATCACTAGGCCCTGCAACAAACACATTCCCAGGGCAGGTATAAAAAAAGAACAATTGAGAGGCTCTAGCTTCAGGGAGTGGAAAACACATCAACCAATAGCAGCTCACATAGCTGATGCACATCCTGGTTCAAGTCAATGGGACATCACAGTGATCCATGAGCCACCTGGACACTGGAGCACGAGATGCTCATTGGGTAACACGACGGAAGAATAGGCCATCCTAAGTGACAGCAGTTGAGTTTACAAGTGCGGTGTCCATTTTCATCCATGATATGTTCAACTGACAGAGGATTTCTCAGGATGCAGCCTCACAGATAATCAAGGCATATCCAAACTGTTTGATTTGGGGTACACTAATGGTATTAGGGTTCTTTTCATAAAACCCTGTCTTTGACATACAGGCAGTAAAATATTTATGTTTAAAATGACATGATGTCTAGGATTGACTCAGTGTTATCTAAGCGGGGATGTGAGTGGAGGCTGGATCTAACACAGCTGCTGAAGTTGTGTGCTGATGGTAGGCACGGGTGGGGTGCATGTATTATACTCTTCTGTCTACTGTTCTGGTTGATAATGCTGAGTGATATGAGTAGGTTTCCTGTAAGTGAACCAACTTGCCTCTGTGGAAGAAAGCCGTTCAACCATAATTCTGAACTCTCTTGGGGAACACATGAGTCTCTCTACCATAATTTGAGAACTTCTGAATCATTATTCTTTTTTGTAATGTTTATTTATTTAAAGAGAAAGAGCAATCTTCCACCTGCTGCCTCACTCCTCAAATGGCCACAACAACCAGGGCTGGGCCAGGGCCCTGCAGGAGCCAAGAACTCCATCCAGGTCTCCCACAGCGGAGCCAGGGCCCCAAGCGCTCAGGCCATCTTCTGCTGCTTTCTCAGGTATAGTGGCAGGGAGCAGGATGGGAAGTGAAACAGCCAGGACTCCAACTGGAGGCTCCAGTATAGGATGTCAGCATTGCAGGTGGCAGCTTGGTTTGTTGAGTCACAACGCTGGTCCCTGAATCTTTATTTTCACTTGACATTATAGAAAACTGAGTGCGAATGTTTGTGTAGGAAGACACCATCGGTCCACACAACGGTGGTAACAACAGCAGTAAGTACTGGATATCTGGGGTCTTAGCAGATCCTACCCTCCATGATGTAGATCCCAGGTGTGCTGTAGCATGAAGAGATAGGACAGTAGACCCACACAGTAAACTGCACCTCCTCCTTCGAAGACTGTGCCATTCACACAGCTGGCCGTAGGACAACCACTGAATTCCCAGTTCACTGCTCTACAGTGGCAATGTGAGACATTGGCCCGGAGGGTGACCTGAATCAGGGTAGACACTCTCTTGCAACCATCTTCCCTGGCCAGTATCTTGCTGCATTAGTGATGTCATTTTAAGGCGGTTGAAAAGAGCCACTCACATCTCTTAAAAGTCCCGTAGTAGTAAAATGTACATGAAAGCTGTACTTCCACTCCCTAGGTTGTCTGACATAAAAATAGCATCTGATGTTCCACAAACTTCACTCACATTAATTTGACTCTAATGAGCATGGCATGCAATAAAGAGTAATAGTTTCTGAATTGCCAGCAAATGAGAAACAAGGTTAAAAATAAAATAGAGACAGGTGTTTGGCACAGTGGCTTAGGCACTGGTTGAGCCTTCCCTTTCAGAATGCCTGGGTTTACATCCTAGCTCAGCTAATGCGTACTCGGGTGGCAGGACTCAGGTAGCTGGTGTCACCACGAGAAAGATGAGGACTGAGTGCCCACCTGTAGGCTGGGTGTTGTAGCCTTCTGAGGCGTGAACCAGCAGATGGTTGCTCTCTCTCTTCCCCCAGTAAATCCAAACTAAAAACAGCCACATACATCATAAATGCCAATCCTATAATCAACATGTCCAATAGCTAAAGCCAGAAGAAAACTGGAAGGAAAAAAAATACCAAGATGTTGATAATGGTTATCCCTGGATGGTGGATTATGTGTAATTTGAAGGACTATTTTATAAATATTTTACAGAAAACGTTTTCACTTTTAAAAACTCCTATTTAAAATAACTAGTAAAGTAGTCTGCCATAGATAGTTGATAGATGTTCTGTTAGCTTTGTGATCCTGATAGGTTCAGTTTCCAGTTGGCCTCTCACATCAACACCAGGCAAAAAGTGTATTATCAACCGCATTAGTGTTAATTGTTCTATTGCTTTTTGGCCCAGCTTTCCCTCCCACATAGCCATGTTTTCCATTTTTACTTTGCTGCTTATGACGAGATGTGATTATAACTTCTTTAGGACTGGCATCATGACACAACAGGTAAAGTAGCTGCTTATGGGGCTGGCATCCCATATGGGCACCTGTACTTCCTATATAGCTCCCAGCAATGGGCTAGGAAAGCTGCAAAAGGCTGCCTAAGTCTTTGCGTCCCTGCCACCTGCATGGGAGACCAAGATGAGCTCTCAGCCTCTGGCTTTGACTCGGCCCAGCCCTGGCTATCTCAGCCACATGGGAAGTAACCCGCAGAAACACCCATCTGGACTTCCCCAGCAGCCCTAGGGAAGCGTTCCACGGCTATGGTCCTCAGCGCCATTCCCCACCCATTTGCAATGTGCTCCTGCACTAGTTGCATACACTAGTTGGAAATTACATGTACATCTTTGACAGAGGGAAATGAGAGAGAAAGAAGAGAGCCAGAGCTTTTGCCAGCCTTGAGTTGTGACTTCACCCCCTCTCACCTGCCAAGCCAGTATGTCTCCCTTCCCAGGATGCACTGGGGTCTCATGCGGAACCAGGAAGGAGGAGACATCATGAGAGCCACATGGAGGTTTAACCCCTTGTGGAAGCTCCATGAAAATCTCAGAAATCTCTCCACATGCTAAGACCCCACCTGTTTACTTATTCAATTAAGGGACCACCGCCCACCTTCTAAACAAGAATGAGAGAAGGGACCTTTCCTCCCTTGGCCATGCCCTGTTCAGGCCTCCTCTTTCTTTGTCTGCCTCTTCCTGCGCCATCCATGATAGGCATCCCCCAATTAGGGTGGTTCACACCCATATGCAAATGTATGGTTATTCTCTCTGTCTGTCTCTCTCCCTCCCTTCCTCTCTTCCTCCCTCTCTCCCTCCCTCTCTCTCCCTCTGTCTCTTCTCTCTCACCCTCTCTCTTTTCTGCTTTCACTGGTGAGTTACATAAACATGCTTTGGCTTTGAATGCTTATCTGTGGGACTAAGAACTTGGGATAAAGATTAAGAAACCCAGGCTCCTATGACCCTAATGCTGCTGAAGATTGTTAAACAGAGGGCATGAAAATTCGTGATGTTCCTTTGCTCCTGAACATGAAGAAATGACAAAAGAGTACGCCGAATTCTTGTTTTCAAAGAAACCCACTCTCTCAGCCCTCACCAAGCCCAGAGTGTGAGAGCCAGGAACAAGGACTCGCATACTTATTTCCTGCATCTGCTTTTATTACATTTAGGGACTGTGCTCCCCAAAGACAGCTCGAATCGCTCATGCGTCCATTGTTCCAACATCAGCGGTGTGAAGGTCAAAGACTGGAAATGCAGTTAGGAACCCAAGAGAGACCAAACGTTGAGGATTAGCGGAAATTGGTCTACACGGATTCACTTCGCCACCGCTTAAATCTCAGCAAGCCCAGGAATACAGACATTACCAAGGAAAGATGCCTCTTTGAAAGAACACCTTCCAATGGTCTGGAAGAAATGAACGCTCAGCTTAAAAAAAAAAAAAAGAAGAAGGAGAAATCGTTTGACTCTCGTTTCAGTACCAAGTGCGGCACTTATAAAAATATCGGAGACCTCAAAATTGTTCTAAGCTCATTCCTCTGGGTTACCAAGGCAATGGAATCCTGCACCTGGGTGGTCAGAATCGCATGAAGCAGACATGGGGAAGTTGTGGGAGGAAGTGCTTCATGTAGACCTGGCAAGAGGGGGGGTGGGAGGGGGGGGGCGATTATTGGGAGGCATTATTAGGAGGTATGTGGTAATAATAGGATGCATTTCAACCAGGTCATGGCAGCCCAAGCACCTTTGGAAGAAGCCCATCACTTCTCAGTGTGAACCATTAAGTGTTCTCGGACCCATTTTTGCAGTAGAAGACCCAGATTTTCCCATTGTCCCTAACACACAAAATACATTTGATCATTTCATCTTTTACTTGATTAGTCTTAAAGTCATGTGCAAGACTTCATCTAGACCAGTTCTACAGCTATTTGTGTAGACATAAATAGCCCATTGAAGGTAGGTGATTATGTAAGAAGTTAAGATCCCCACCCACCTGTTCCTGGCTCCTGGCCTTGTCCCCTTCCCAGAGCGAGTGGTTGTAGGTATTTGGCGAGTGGATCAGCAGATGGACATTCTTTCTGTGTGTCTCCTTCCTATTTCACCCTCTTAATTTAAAAAAAAAAAAGTTTAATAGAATGAGAATTTTTAAACAAAATAAACAGACAAATGGAAAAAACAACTCCTCTCTCCCCAAGATCTTCATTAGCCCTTAAGCAACACCAAGGCTGGTTTTGGGCTGGTGACTGAGCCCTCTAAGGACAGAGGCTGCTGCAGGATGGGGGTGGGTGCTGTTGCCAGCAGGTGGAGCACACGGGTTAGACTTACTGGCCATTGGTACTGATTTCCCAAGCTGAGTTTCTGTTTGCTGGCAGCCGGCTCTCCTCAGAGTCTTCTTGGGCTACAATCATCCAACAGCAACTGAAAGTTGTCTCCCAGCATGAGGTCTTCAGGCATCCTCTGCGGGCGGTTACGGTGGCACAGTTGGTTGATGCTCCTTGGAATGCCAGTGTCTGCTATCTGAGAGCCAGCTCAAGCACCATCTCCTCTGTTTGCTGTTCCAGTTCTGGAGGCAGCAGATGACGGCTCAATGTCTTGGACCCCTGACACCCACTTGTGAGGCCCAGATGAAGTTCCTGGCTCCTGGCTTCAGTTTGTCCTAGTCTTGGCTGTTGCCTGAATTTAGTGGAGTGAACCAGCATATGGAAGATGTCCCTCCTTCCTTACCTCCTTTCTCTGCCTCTGTCTCCTCTCTCTTGCTTCCTCACTTGGTTTCTCCTTCCCTTCCTCATTCCCTTTCAAGTACATGAAAATAAGTAAATAAATATTAAAAAGTTCTATTCCAAGCTTATTAGATGCCAAATATCTTTTCTTTCAGTGGTAAGAATGAATAATCTCTCTGGAGCTGGTGCTGTGGGGAATGCTACACTCAGGGGTGTTCCAGTCTCAGAGCCTCTGTGTACCTCAACACTGAAGGTTCCTCATTGCGCCTGAGCCCCTCCAATATTCTTTCAAGTGCATGAACCAAGTCAGAGATACTGGGATGAAGAAGACAGGGACAGGTGAGCACATTACAATTGTAAGCACACTGCACAGGCATAGCACAGGAAGTGTTGTGCAAGTGCAATGTGTCTGGAAGGCCCTGGGTAAAGTTCTTGCAGAGCCAAGGCCTTGGAACCAGAGAACTGGAAGACCCTGTGGTCTGCCTTTCAAAGCAGCATGTGAGGCTCTAGCAAGGACACGGTTGAGCCCAGAATGATCTTCCTGATGTGAGCCAAACAGGGTCCCAGGTCCTACACACCAGATGAACTACCAGAATAGAGCTCTGCTGGGTCAACAGCAGAAACCAGGCTCACTCTGCAGTTATGTTGTCATGTCGAAACAAGAACTTCCAGATAGCTCCCGGCAAGACATGGCCTCGTCACCGAGCTGCAGGTGCTCCCAGGGATGAGTTTCTGATGCAAATCCGTCCACTCCATGCAAAGGAAGAAGGGAAATTGCTTCCATGTGTGCCACCTTGGAGTCGAGATGGTTAGCACAGGTCAAGGCTGGTGTCATTCCACACTCTCGTTACCACTATGTGACCCAAAAGATTCCACTTAAGTGCAGCCTGCATGCTGCCAAGCCCCCCAGATGTTCCCAACTGAAAGAGCTCAGCTATGCTAACAAAGGTACTCTCCCTACCCACATGCTTTGCTGCATTGAAAATACAACTTGTAACTTGTTTTAAGAGTTTCAGGCATTGTATTTGCTGAAGATATACTACATTCTTAACAGTAGGCACTTCAAGTGTCCTTAATCCTTACAATAACTTTGCAAAGCAAATATAATTGCCTCTACTTAATTTGTCCTTTCCCCTGCCCCAGTTCCACCAACCAGGTGGCAGCCACTTTACAGGGTGAAGACTAGAATCAGAATGCCCTGTCATTACCTCAAGTCAAACATCACCTGAGAGACAAGAGTAGGAACTGGAATGCAGCTCTCCCCAGCTCCAACCTCCACTCGGCCCACCTTTCTTGGATCCAGTATCTTCATGGCACTCTTGCTAAACAACCTCCAACTCTGGTTGGAGGTGTTGCCATAGAACTCTCAAATCTGGATCCATTCATACAATGTGCAGAAAGTCAGTCACTGAAACTGGGGAGGCGGGAAACAAAAGCAGGTGTTTATTGCAGAACACAGAGCAGAAAGTCAGCCAGATATTGCTTCATTCCCAGGCTCCCCAAGAAGTAAAGGATGAAGGCTCTTATAGGCTGTAACTGGGGCTGAGATGCACATGTTCTCTTGTGTCAAACTTCCTGGTTGGTCAGTGGGACTCATGACTTTCCTTTGATTGGTCAGTGGTATCATCCTTTAGGGGATTTGTGCTGGTCAGGTGAGCTCCAGCTGGCCTGGGGGAGCGGGAGGATAGTTAAATATGAAGAGCCCCAGATCTGGAATTTCCCTGCCTGGACCTGGAATTCCCCCAAATAAATTCCTTCGGATCATAATAACCAAGAGTGTTTTGACTATTGGACAAGCCAATGACTTCTCGAATGCAGTGGTTAGAAGCTCATTAGGCCAGTAACTCCCTCCATTCAGCGAATTCCCTTAGATAAAGGATAGGCAAAGACACTGTGGGCCAAGGGAGACAGACAAGAGGCTGTGTCTTGCCTTTGTCTTAGGATTTGGTCTCAGAACCACAGAAAAAGCCGTCTTTGCATGGTTACCAACTAAGCCACCACTAATGCAAGGCTTCCTTGGCAGACTACTCAGGGACGTGCTTAGTTTGGCCAGTACCCGTGCTGTGAAGTTTTTAACCTGATCTGCATGGGCAGGTGCATACACTCCATGAAGTCCAAATCCCTCCAGGTCCTGATGTCCAAACCTAACTGATTCACTGTCTGACCTTACCCCAAGACGCCAAAATCAGTGACGTTTGCAACTCCACTGCAGGAAGGAGCACAGAGGAGGAGTGGTAAACAAGAATCCCATGCTATGGCCACCCCAGGGAAGCAAGAACCCCAGGGGGGCACAGAGAAAAGCAGAGGGGAGCTCTTCCTAAATCATCTGCCTGAAATGGGACCGGTTTCCTACACAAGATCACAGTTCTACACTCTTCCTTTACAGAAAAGACACAAATCTATCTCAAATTGGTAATGGTGGAGTTCTGTGGCAGTCATATACACAGAGTATGCAATTTACCATCTGAAGCATTTTAAGCAAGTAATTCAGTGGCATTCACATAGCAGACCTCCAGGAAAGATCCAGATTGTGAACTGTGGGTGCCTAGTGCCATGGCGTAGTAAGCTAAGCTTCCACCTGCATCACCACCATTCCCTATGGGCACCAGTTCCAGCTCCTGCTGCTCCACTTCTGATCCAGTTCCCTGTTAATGTGCCTGAGAAAGCAGCAGAGGATGGCCCAAGGCCTTGTGCACCAACACCCACATGGGAGACCTGGAATAAGTTCTTCCTAGCTTCAAACCAGTGGCTGTTAGGGACATTTGTGTAGGGAATTGGTGGATGGAAGATCTTTCTTTCAATCTCTCTCTCTCTCTGTTCCCTGTTATCCTTTCATATTAAAACTAAATTATATCTTTAAACAAGCAAAAAAATTTGTTAGCTGCAGGCTTCCGGTCTGTGACCACAGGGGCAAAGTCTCTGAATTTCTGAATCCCTTATGAAGTGACCACCAGGACCTCCTTCACTGGGCAACCCTCAGCAAATATAATGAGTTTCCTTATCGTATGTCACCAATATTCTCAGCCACACGTGGGATCAAGAAAGAATGGAAAAGAGAAGACCCAGATGAGCTCGTTGGAAGCTTCTAGTTGTCACTTTACAGCCCCATCATGAGATTGGGCACCCTTCTCCCCCAGAGCACTGTAACCCATAAGGGTATTTCATAAACAGGGTCCCACAAAGCAAGAATTCCAGGAACGCTCAGGGGAAAGAAAGCGCTTGCTAACTAAGTAATTTAAGAACAGACAGCTTCTGGGGTCTACACAGGGTTTGGCGCCACAAGCACATACAGATGTTTAGATCTCAAAATCCCAACACTAACAGTGACTGAATTAGTGGCTGATGGATTAAGGATGGAAACACGGGGCTGATGTAGTGACTCAGTGGGCTCACTGCTCTGAAACTGAAGCCACGCAGTGGAGGGTGTCGGAGGTGAAAGGCAGCAGGGTCCCAGGTCTCTGCTGACACTGTGAGGCTGCCGGAGATGTTCAGGAGGAGAACACAACCCCTTTACTTCAGCCACTGAGATCAATGGTTGCCTTTTATATGCAGTGAGGCCAAATCCTAGCGAGAGAGAGAGAGAGGGAGAGAGAGAGAGGGTTTCTGGTATTTATGATGCTGGATATCTGGCCAGTTTTCCAATAAACTTCCATCTTCCCAGCTGTTGCTCCACGTATAACATGATCTATTACCCGATAACAAACAGCAAAATTCTTCTTTTGTCTAGGGAGTCCTCCTCACCCCAGAACCTTAGCCCGTGGCCCCCGTCCCTCCCGCAGGCTGAGAGCTAGGTTGTGTTGGCCAAATTCCTTCCAGAGTTCTCGCCCATCTTTGCCTTCACGGAGAAAATTTCTTCTGTAAATCTTATTCTCATTTTCCTGCCTGCGTCTCGCCGTCGGATGGGGCCTCTCACTCCAAGGTTGCCATGTCACTTGGTGGGGGATATTTCCTCCAGGTTCCCAATCCCTCTTTTTTTTTTTTTCCTCCATCTGTCAGGAATTGAGTTTCCAGCAAGAGGAAGTTTCCTTTTGATTTGGTGAATTGATGTAAGAAGAGAAGTAGAAGTATTTTGATTAGAATGTGTTTGCTTAGATATCTTTTCCAGCTGTTTGACCCACATTCAAAACTCTTTATTTAATTCAGTCTCTGCGTGCAAAAAGAACAAGAAAAGGAAACCAGGCCATCCACAGAAACAAAAAAGATTTTCAGAGGGAAATGTTTGCTTTTTTTTTGATCTCATAGAGTGTCCTCTGAAAAAGTCTGATAACTTTTGTTTTGTTTTGAGCTGTTGCCTTTAATGTAAGTGAGCTGTAAGAGCTGAATTTTGTGAAAATTGTCATGGTTATTTGTTTTGATCTCTAGATTTAAAAGTAGATGATAGATGGCAGAGGAGTGGGTAGGTGGATGGGTGGGTGAATGGATCGTTGGTCAGGTGGATGCGTTGATAAATAGTAGATGAATGGATGGATGACAGGTGGATGCATGTGTTGATGAGTAGTAGATACATGGATGTATGGATGGAAGATGGGTTGAGACAGGGAGGGAGATAGAGAGACAGGAAGCCACTAGAATCATGAGATGGCTGATAGATGATCAGTTCAATTTCCTTCATTTGCTGATGAGCAAACTGAAGCCCAGAGAGACTGAGCCCATAGCTCCCCCAGTGACACCTAAACTCCAGGCTCCGGACTCCCAGCCTGTAAACTGCTGCCTTGCAGAGTATGCGGGGGTGCTGGCCAGTGACGGCACTTCTTCTTCTCCTCCTCCTTCTTCTAAAGCTTTATTTTTGCTAGTGTGCACATAGTTCAGAAACTACACTTCTTGCAGCCCCAGCATTGGAAGCACACAGTCCCCTCAGCCCCTGCAGAAGAGGGAAGGAAAGAAATCAACAGGCAAAAGGCTTTCATCTGCACGGGACACAGTCCTTCCTACTCACCACCCACGGGGCTACAGCCTGGGAAGTCCAGATGTCTGTGTGGGCAAGGCCAGGGATCTCAGTTCATCAACGCCCCCACCCAGAAGAGACTGGCAGCTGCTGGGGGTGCAGATCATAGCAATCCAACTTCATGGCTTGAAATCAAAATTCAATTTGCATCTAATCCCATGAGCTTGGGCTTGTGGCTATACTTAATTGTCATTCAATTTGCTCATATGCTAATAGGAATGGCAAAATCTGCCTCTGGAGTTGCTGCAAAGCTTGCCCGAGATCATGAAGACTGAGCACTAACTATAGTACCTGGCACGGGTTGAGCACTTGACACATGGTTTTTGCATCTGAGGCTTGCGGTAACACTATGGCCTCTATTTTTATGTCAGGAGCAGGCAGTGCACCAGGCAGTCAGAACACCAGCTCCTCTTTGTCTGTCAGTCCCAGAGTTTCTCAAAATGACCCTCCCAATGACTTAACTTCATTTTGGATGCCCCATGGAAACAAACAAACAAATCTTGTCATGGATCCTTTCTGTCAGTCTGAGTGGCTCTTGTCATCCATTAATTCGACGCAAGGGCTCCTCAGCTTATGACAGAGTGGGGCGCCAAAGAGCCCACCCTTCGTGGCAAGCATCAGAGGTGGAAAACGCATTAAGTCCACGTAGCCTCTGAGCATGCTGACTCAGCAACTGCTGAGCGCTGGTGGTTCCTGCTCGTGACCACAGACCACCTGGGCACTGTGCTTCTAGCCGCTGCCAAGCACTGCCCGACAGGACCACACGACGCTAGCCTGAGAGAGATCCAAGTTCAACAACCCAAGGGCGAGCTCTACTGAGCGCTGCGGCATCCTCAGCCAGGTACTCTTCACTAAGCCCTGCCTCTCTGCAGAGGGGGAGGGATTCACTGGGAGACAAAGTCCCATCCTCCCTCCCTCCCGTATCTTTGAAGCAGCTTAAAGTGTCTTGCAGGATGTTTGCAAATACTTAGGGCTAGAAGCCTCCCTCTGACTGGAGAGCTGAACTCCCAACAAGCCCTGGTGCCCTGTGGTGATGAGTCACGGTGGTGACCTGTACAGGCCAAACTGGCCCCACTCAGCCCTGCTCCAGCGCCCACTGCCCCAGCTGCTCAGAAAGCCACCCTCAGTCCCTCCTCACCCTCCGTTAGTTCAGCACTCACCTACTTCCCACACTCCCTCACCACAGAGCAATGTTGGAGCACCTCCCCCCCAGCAGCCTGCGACCCCTACCTTGTGCCAGGCTACTCTGTATGCAGGGCGGGGCACTGTGGGGCTGAGGCTGCCCTGTGTCTGTCCGGACAACCGCCGCCCAAAGCGTGAACAGCCCGCGGCTGGCTGCCACGGCTGCCTGGTCTGAAACCTCCCTTACCACACGCAGCTTCAGTGTGTTTGTCAGAATGTTCTCGGATGAGAGAAGAGCCACCTTGGGGGAAGTTCAGGCTGGTTCTCTCTCCCCAGTGACTCTAGGAGCTATTCCAGATCCGGTGACAAATCCTACAGGGAGATTCGGCTCTGTAACCCACTCCTCCGCAGAGCTGTTGCTGGTATCAGGGGGGCTTGGAGCAGACACCGCCCAAAGTTCAGGAGAAACAACAGAAGATAGCTCAAGTCCATGGCCCCCTGTACCCACGGGGGAGACTCAGAAGAAGCTCTTGGCCCCTGACTTCAGGCTGGCTCAGCTTTGGCTATTGCCACCATTTGGAGAGTGAATCAGTGGATGAAAGATCTCTCTCTTCGTCTCTCCTTCTCTCTCTGCAACTACCTTTCCAGTAACAATTTTAAAAGAGTACAAAAGAAAGATGAAACTCATCATCAACCAGGGGTGGTGAACACCCAGTCTGGAGCCTTATAAAGGCCTTCCAACCACTGGGTCTTGCCCTGCCAAGGCAGCAGCAGGCAGGACTGAAAATCCAATAGCTCTATGACAGGCCAACATGTGAGTTGACAACTTCATATGGCCCGTGAATAATGTCATCAATCTCCAAACGGCTCTTGCCAGAAGAAAGGTTTCGCACCCCTGGAAGCAAATGCATTCCTGGGCACGTTTTGCTCTTGGCCGCCACTAATGCAATTGTGTTTTATCAATGTTAGAAGGGAACCATGCTGTTTTCAAGAGTTGCACATGATAACAACCCTGTAATCATGACACAACCAAGAAAATATTTTCAACTCCTACATCTCTCAGTCACAGGAAATACAGCCCGTGTTGAAGTCTCCCTTCACAGGCATTGGGGGGGAGAGAGACTGAAACGGAAGTTGATTGACAAATTTTCCAACGTAAATATAGGATGAAGTTTGAAAATATCATGCTGACTGAAGCCAGCTGTAAAAGATCCACTTATTGCATCATTCTATTTAAATGCCTACAGAGGCTGAAGCCAGGCTAGTGGTGACTTAGAACTACAGGAGGAGGTACTGTGTGGGAGAGAATTGGAGCGTGGTAGCTAGGGAGCACAACGTTGCTTCTGAGACGAAATGTCTCAAAACGCATGTTTGCAGACACACCACTGTGAATATGCTAAATGCCACTGAAACATACATTTCATCTTTTAAGATGTGTGTATGTATTTGAAGGGCAGAGGGACAGAGCAGGAGGAAGAGACAACAGAGAGCGCTTCCATCCACTGGTTCACTCCTCAAATGGACACAGGTTTCTGAACTGGACTGGGCCAAGCCCAAGGCAGGAACCGGGAAGTCTCTTGGACCTCCCATGTGGATGGCAGGAGCTCCTGTACGGGAGTCACCATCGTCTGCTGTTTTCCAGGTGCATTTACAGGAATCTGGGTCAGAAAATGAGGAGCCAGTTCTCACATCGGTACTCCCATAGGAGGCAAGCACCTCGAGCAGCGACTTCACCCGCTCTGCCATAGCATTCACCTGAATTGTGCACTGTAAGGATGTGAATTGTAGCAGGAATCGCATCACAATAAAGCCATCACACAATACCTCCCAACAGGACACTCCCTTTGCATCGAATTCTAGGGATGGAGCCGACTGGGAATGTTTGTTCAGAGAGTAAAAAAGGAAGTGTACGGGTTTCAGGTGCTAAAGAGATTATTCAAACATTTTCAAAGTGGGTCACGGTCATCATGTTTGAGTTCTGTGAACATTTTTTCTGTAAGTTGCATGTCATTTTGTTACAAATGCCACTCTTCACAAGTTCTGGGGTGGGTCCACCTGGAAGCTAACCAGTCCTTTTCTTTAAAAATTTTCACTCACTAGCCTGGGTCCCTTCCAAGGCCTTTAACTGGCTCCTCTGGGTCATACTATCCATCTATCTATTTGTGTATTTTTATTTGCTTCTGATTTGTAAGGGTTCCTGGAACGGTGAGACAATTACAGGCTCACACAGCTCATATTCAGGGATAGAGTGGGCAGGGAGAGCTGTCCCTGCTTTCATCTTATGTCACGTGGGTGGCATCTGCATAGAGCAGGAAGGTGTGGCATCCAACCTAACCTGGCTACCTAATTGTCCTATTTCCCCCTCAGAGATTCTGGCCCTAAATCTAAGGGTTGCTGAAAGGTGTAGATTCATCACATCTTCCAAAAGCACTTCTTGCTGACTGGAGGCACAGGGCTGGGCCAGCCCAGGTTCAGACTACTCTTTCTGTCTCATCTAACGGATCCCTCTCACAGGCGAGAACTTCCATCCAGTACCCATGCCTATGTCCCCTGCATCTCCATCATTACTCTGAGGTGTTGTTGGCGTCTTTGCATAGGAATCAGCACTGCAGGTGGTCTGGTCATGTAACCTGCGTGCCAAGACCTGAACACAACACTCGTGGGCTCTAGTCCCTGACATCAGAGATCCTAATGTGTCTAAGGCCAACATGTGATAAGAGTATGGGTTGCCCACT